>NC_081358.1:112919030-114282780 GCF_030684315.1 Stegostoma tigrinum | reverse complement strand
ATCAAGGGTTACAGGGAGAAGGCAGGAGAATAGGGTTTAGAAACCTATCAGCAATGATTGAATGGCACAGTAGACATGATGGGCCTAACACTGTTCCTATATCTTATGGTTTTATTGTCTTTCCTTAGAGCAGAAAAGGCCAAGAAGAGATTTGGTAGAGGGGATACAAATTGCTTACAGTTCAGTCAGTACAAGTGATGGCATGGGGGTAACATCACTGGATCAGTAATACAGAGACCTTCGGAGATAACAAAAGCTGCCGATGCTGGAGTCGGAGATAACGCAGTGTGGAGCTGGAGGAACACAGCAGGCCAGGCAACATCAGAGGAGCAGGAGAGTCGATGTTTTGAGTTTAAACCCTTCTTCAGGGCCAAGGATTTAGGCCTGAAGCATTAACTTCCCTGGTCCTCTGATGCTGTTTGGGCTGCTGTGTTTAGGGCGGCACGGTGGCTCAGTGGTTAGCACTGCAGCCTCACAGCGCCAGGGACCGGGGCTCGATTCCAGCCTCGGGCGACTGTCTGTGTGGAGTTTGCACATTCTCCCCGTGTCTGCGTGGGTTTCCTCCGGGTGCTCCGGTTTCCTCCCACAGTCCAAAGATGTGCAGGCTGGGTGGATCGGCCATGCTAAAATTGCCTGTAGTGTTCAGGGGTGTGTGCATTATAGGGGGATGGGTCTGGGTGGGATGATTCAAGGGGCGGCGTGGGCTTGTTGGGCCAAAGGGCCTGTTTCCCTACTGTAGGGAATCTAATCTAAAAGCTAAACCTCCGTACTGTATTGACAATGCAGAGTCCTTGGCTAATACTGTAGAAACAAGGATCCAAATCTCCACCATAGCGGCTAACAATTAATAAATCTGAATAAGTCTCAAGAAGGGTGGCAATGTCAGCCACCACTTATTATCATTAAAACCCATTTGGTTCGCAGATGCCCTTCACTGGTGTACTTAACTGTGAACTACCTACTAGAATAGCTGGAGTTCAGCAACAAATACTGACCATGCAGTGATATCCACATTCCATGAATTAATAAAATTATAAAATGGATACAGAAAATCGCTCTTATTGGCACAAGAGTGGCGTTCCAGAGAACATGGACCTAAATGACTGACAAAACAGCCTAAAATGACATGTGGAAAAACGGTATTTATGCATGTGTGGTTCGGATTAGAAATGCACTGCCTGAGACAATGGTGGAAGCATATTTAATCTTGGTTTTTGCAAGGCAATTGGATGAGAGCCTGCAGAGTAAAATAACAAGCTGGCAGGGCTACAAGAAAAGGGACTGCAACCTGCCGTATCACTCTTCCAGAGCACCAACATGAAGGCGACGAACCAAACCGTCTCCTTGTGTGCTGTTACATTTCTATGGTTCTGTGAAGATGAAGGCACAGAGGCTTACCTGCCAATAGCCTGTTTCTATACTGTTACACTGTCTGATTCCATGAATCAGGGTGACAGGGAGTATTGTTTACATACACTCACTCACACACACCCCACAGACACACACACACACACACACACACACACACACACACACACACACACACACACACGCCACAGGCACACACACACACCCCACAGACACACACACGCCACAGACACACACACACACACACACACACACACACACACCCCACAGACACACACACACACAAACACACACACACACACACACAAACACACACACACCCCACAGACACACAAACACACACACACAAACACACACACACACACACACACACACACACACACACACACATGCACACCCCCACACACATACGGACACTTACACACACCCACATGCACCCCCCCCTACACACACACACACATGCACCCCCCCCACACACACACACATACCCACACACCCCACACATGCACAGACACACACATCCCCCACACACACACATATACACATAAACCCGCACAGGCATACACAGTCACACACACCACACACACACACACACACACACACACACACACACACACACAATCTGAGAGAATTAGATACTGTATTTTTTAAAAACATACTGAATTAAATCTGATGTATCACTGAAATGGGTCTTTGAGTTGTATATCTTTGATCTGAAATCACATGTAGGCCTGTGTAGGCCAGACCAGGTAAGGATGGCAGCTTCCTTTCCCTAAAGGACATTAGAGACACGGATGGGTTTTATGACCAAGGCTAGCTTTCATTTCCAGATCTGTATTAACTGCTTTAAACTTCAGCAGCTATTGCTGTGGTGGGGTTTGAACCCAGGTCCACAGCACATTAGCCTGATCCTCTGGATTATGAGTCTAGTAACATGACCACAATGTCATCCGCACCTGGCAGAATGGAAATGTCACACCCATTTATTATGACCTGGCCTCTGTGATTAGATTAAACTACAGTTATTAGAGCAGGATGGGAGTTTTACTCTGGATTGACTCGACCCAAGGTGCTAATTCTGGGCAGCAAAATGTTCACTTCTCCAACACTGATGCATGTCAAAACTTGCAACAGATAGTAATGGAGGGCTAACTGACACCTTTGATACTTAGATATCTGATGCTTCGAGGTAATGAACAATTATGCTAGATTAACCAAATCGCCTAATTATATTTAAGTTATTTAAAAACCTGTGTCAGCTACTAGTAACAGCCTGAGATCTACCTATGGAGCAACAATACTAATCCAAACTGTTATTTTAATACAGCAGCGTTTCTTCCCAATTAACTGTGTGAACTGAACTTGAGTCCAGGCTCATGTTCATGTTCACTAAATGTTCTCACGGTCCATTTATTGCCGCACAGACTTCTCTCAAGGATTTACAAAAACAACTTTGAAGCCGAGGCGACTCTATGAGCTCTGCTGACCCCCTTTAAAATCTCAAAGGAGTGTGAGCTCTTGTTTCAACAGCCTTCAGCTGCCGTCGATTTTGAATTAATATTTATGCAACACAAGCGGAATGGTTTTAAGTGTAGGGAACATTTAACAACATAGCTCCCCTTCTTAATGGTCAATTCACAACAAAACAACATTAAACCATTTATAAGTGTATAGATTGTGGTGGCTAACTTTTAAGCAAAATTGTGATGATTTGATGTTTCTACTGACACATTTCTCTCTCTTTCTCTTCTTCCTTCGAAATATGTTGTCAACTGATTCTTCCTGGAAAGATTTCCTTGACCCTGGAAGTTGTACATTTGTTGGTCTTCACAGAATTATAGAATTGTTAATGGCGCACGGGGAGAACATTAGGACTGCGGAACTTAGATCTGATCCATTGGCAATGGAGCCACTTAGCTCTGTCTATCACTTGCTGCTTATGCTGTTTGGACGCAAGTAGTCCTGTCTGGTAGCTTCACCAGTTTGACTCCTCATTTTCAGGTGTGTCTAGTGCTGCTCCTGGTATGCCCACCTGCACTCTCCATTGAAGCAGGGTTGATCCCCTGGCTTGATGGTAACAGTTGAGTGGGTGATATGCCGGGCCATGAGGTTTCAGATTGTGGAATGAGGCCTAGTGCAATCACTGATAACAACTGAGCTCTCCAACTAGTGGCTACCCCAGAGCCCTACAGAATGCTCTTCTTGAAATACTTGCCCATTTTGTTTTGCCTTCTCCCGTAAATCAGGTGGGTTTTTTTTTTGGCTCATAATCATCCCTGGTGGGCCACGAGGTTGCAGATTATGCTGAAGTAGAATTCTGCTTCTGCCTCATGGATGCCCCATCGTGAGTTGCTAAATCTGTTCAAAGTCTGACCCATTTAACGCGGTAATAATACCACACAATATGATGAAGGGTATTCTCAATGTGTAGGCAAGTCTCTGTCTCCACAAGGACTGGGCGGTGGTCACCTTTGGGGCCAAACTGACATGGACAAATGTATCTGCAGCTGGCAGCTTGGTTAGGATGAGATCAGGTATTTCTCTCCAATTGGTTCCCTCACAACCTGCCACAGACCTGGTCTAGCAGCTATGTCCTTTAGGACTCGACGAGCTCGATCAGTAGTACTGTTGCTACACTCAGAGATAATGGGAACTGCAGATGCTGGAGATTCCAAGATAATAAAATGTGAGGCTGGATGAACACAGCAGGCCAAGCAGCATCTCAGGAGCACAAAAGCTGACGTTTCGGGCCTAGACCCTTCATCAGAGAGGGGGATGGGGGGAGGGAACTGGAATAAATAGGGAGAGAGGGGGAGGCGGACCGAAGAAGGAGAGTAAAGAAGATAGGTGGAGAGGGTGTAGGTGGGGAGGTAGGGAGGGGATAGGTCAGTCCAGGGAAGACGGACAGGTCAAGGAGGTGGGATGAGGTTAGTAGGTAGCTGGGGGTGCGGCTTGGGGTGGGAGGAAGGGATGGGTGAGAGGAAGAACCGGTTAGGGAGGCAGAGACAGGTTGGACTGGTTTTGGGATGCAGTGGGTGGGGGGGAAGAGCTGGGCTGGTTGTGTGGTGCAGTGGGGGGAGGGGATGCACTGGGCTGGTTTGGGGATGCAGTAGGGGAAGGGGAGATTTTGAAACTGGTGAAGTCCACATTGATACCATATGGCTGCAGGGTTCCCAGACCCGCGACACATCCCTCACACCCCGCCCCCGCCACAACCGCCCCAAGAGGATCCCCCTCGTTCTCACACACCACCCTACCAACCTCCGGATACAACGCATTATCCTCCGACACTTCCGCCATTTACAATCCGACCCCACCACCCAAGACATTTTTCCATCCCCTCCCCTGTCTGCTTTCCGGAGAGACCACTCTCTCCGTGACTCCCTTGTTCGCTCCACACTGCCCTCCAACCCCACCACACCCGGCACCTTCCCCTGCCACCGCAGGAAATGCTACACTTGTCCCCACACCTCCTCCCTCACCCCCATCCCAGGCCCCAAGATGACATTCCACATTGAGCAGAGGTTCACCTGCACATCTGCCAATGTGGTATACTGCATCCACTGTACCCGGTGCGGCTCCTCTACATTGGGGAAACCAAGCGGAGGCTTGGGGACCGCTTTGCAGAACACCTCCGCTCAGTTCGCAAAAAACAACTGCACCTCCCAGTCGCAAACCATTTCCACTCCCCCTCCCATTCTCTTGATGACATGTCCATCATGGGCCTCCTGCACTGCCACAATGATGCCACCCGAAGGTTGCAGGAACAGCAACTCATATTGCGCCTGGGAACCCTGCAGCCATATGGTATCAATGTGGACTTCACCAGTTTCAAAATCTCCCCTTCCCCTACTGCATCCCCAAACCAGCCCAGTGCATCCCCTCCCCCCACTGCACCACACAACCAGCCCAGCTCTTCCCCCCCACCCACTGCATCCCAAAACCAGTCCAACCTGTCTCTGCCTCCCTAACCGGTTCTTCCTCTCACCCATCCCTTCCTCCCACCCCAAGCCGCACCCCCAGCTACCTACTAACCTCATCCCACCTCCTTGACCTGTCCGTCTTCCCTGGACTGACCTATCCCCTCCCTACCTCCCCACCTACACCCTCTCCACCTATCTTCTTTACTCTCCTTCTTCGGTCCGCCTCCCCCTCTCTCCCTATTTATTCCAGTTCCCTCCCCCCATCCCCCTCTCTGATGAAGGGTCTAGGCCCGAAACGTCAGCTTTTGTGCTCCTGAGATGCTGCTTGGCCTGCTGTGTTCATCCAGCCTCACATTTTATTATCTGTTGCTACACTGCTCTTGGTGGTGGTAGACATTGAAATCCCCCGCACAGAGTATACTCTGCTTCCTTGTCACCCTCAGTGCTTCTTCCAAAAACTCAAAAAAGTTAGTGAGACACGATTTACCGCGCAGAAAGCCATGCTGACTATCCCTAATCAGTCCTTGCCTTTCCAAATACATGTAGCTCCTGCCCCTCCAACAACTCCAACAACTTGCCCACCTTCAATATCAGACTCACTCGTCTATAGTTCCCTGGCATTTCCTTACCACCTTTCTTAAATGGTTACACCATGTTAGCCAAACTTCAGTCTTTGGTCACCTCGTCTGTAGCTATCGCTGATACAAATATCTCAGCAAGGGGTCTGGCAGTCACTTCCCTAGCTTCCCACAGAGTTCTAGGTCATGAGGATTTATCCACCTTTATGTGTTTTAAGACACCCAGCACGGCTTTCTCTGCAGATGGGCATTTATCAAGCTGTCGTCATTTATTTCCCGACATTCTCGATCTTCCATATACTTCTCCACAGTAACTACTGATACAAAATATTCATTCAGTATCTCCCCCACCTGCTGCAGTTCCACACATTGGTGGCCTTGCTGATTTTTAAGGGGCCCTATTCTCTCCCCAGTTACCCCTTTGTCTTTAATGTAATTGTAGAATCTGTTTGGATTCTCCTTAACCCTACTTGCCAAAGCTATTTCATGTCCCCATTTACGTCCTCCTGATTTCCCTCCTAAGTATACTCCTACTGCCTTTATAGTCCTCTAGGGTATAACTTGCCTGGATTTGATTTTAAACTTGACAGTTGCTTGCCAGTCATTATCTTACTGGTGCATTCTCCAATGGCAACATGTCTGTGAGTCAGAGGCTGCTTGTCAACCAATCAGCACATTCCTCTCATGCGCCATCAACATTGTTTTGTCTTTACCATGACATCTTTTCTGAATTAACACAGGGTGGAGCTGGAGGAACACAGCAGGCCAGGCAGCTTCAGGGGAGAAGGAAAGCTGATGTTTTGAGTCAGGACCCCAGAAAATTTCTGAATTTCTTTTCTGAAGAAGGGTCCCAACCTGAAACACCAACCTTCCAGCTCCTCAGATGCTGACTGGCCTGCTGTGTTCCTCCAGCTCCATGCTGTGGTATCTCTGACTCCAGCATCTGCAGTTCTTACCATCTGTTCTGAATTGCCCTGATGAGTGCAAGATGAAAAGCTTTGATAAAATGTATGCTTTTCCAGCAATGCACACAGTGCTTTGTAGTGTGTTTGGGGTCTGACCATGTTTAGTGCTGCTGGAGTCTGTGGAAATGTTTTCAAGAACCTTTTCTTTGCAGCTGGATCAATAAACACACGGTCTTCACCCTTGGTTAGAGCTTCCTCTCCTTCACTTTAATTTCCTTAATTAAGTGGCTCTGATTGTTATCCGCAGTATCCTCATGCTGTATGTTTCCGATATTAATCTGATCACTCTACATATAGGACTTTGAGAGCTGAAGGTATGGCTGTCAAGATCAGAAATCACATGACACCAGGCTATAGTCCAACAGGTTTATTTGAAAGCACAAGCTTTCAGAGTCTCGCTCCTTCTTCATGTGTTGGTGAGAGAGGTGGCATCAGGTACAGAATTTATCAGTAAAAGTTCTAAGTTTCAGACCACTGATAAGGATGTACTAAACAAGCCTAAGATGCTGTTAAATCTTTAATAAGTTAGAAGGTTTTATTGATTAATTCTGGCGGCACAGTGGCTCAGTGGTTAGCACTGCAGCCTCACAGCGCCAGGGACCCGGGTTCAATTCCAACCTCGGGCGACTGTCTGTGTGGAGTTTGCACATTCTCCCTGTGTCTGCGTGGGTTTCCTCCGGGTGCTCCGGTTTCCTCCCACAGTCCAAAGATGTGCAGGTTAGGTGGATTGGCCATGCTAAATTGCCCATAGTGTTCAGGGGTGTGTAGGTTATAGGGGGATGCTTCAAGGGGCGGTGTGGACTTGTTGGGCCGAAGGGCCTGTTTCCACGCTGTAGGGAATCTAATCTAATTTTAAATATCTATTTGTAAATCCCTGAAATTCTTTAGCCCTGAGAGAACTAAAAGTTTTATCAGTGTAAAGAAGAGGTGACATTTTAGGTCAGACAATGCCTGTTAAGTGTAAGGCCTTGTTAGAATCTGTTTGTGTTTTGATTTGGAGTCAGACTGGTTTTATTTCTAAAGTAGGAATTTATAAAATACCACATTGACACACACACACAGACACACACACACACAGACAGACAGACACACACACACAGACAGACAGACACACACACACACACACACACACACACACACAGAGACACACGGACACACACACACACAAATCTATGGAGTGAATTTGTATTTGCAGATACATTCTATTTTGTTCAAAAAGCACACAATTCATCGACACTCAGTCAATATAGTATTTAATAAATTCCTGCTTTAGAAATAAAACCAGTCTGACTCCAAATCAAAACACAAACAGATTCTAACAAGGCCTCACACTTAACAGGCATTGTCTGACCTAAAATGTCACCTCTTCTTTACACTGATAAAACTTTTAGTTCTCTCAGGGCTAAAGAATTTCAGGGACTTACATATAGATATTAATCAATAAAACATTCTAACTGATTAAAGATTTAACAGCATCTTAGGTTTGTCTAATACATCCTCATCAGTGGTGTGACTGTTTGATCTTTTGCTAATAAATTTTGTATCTGATACCACCTTTCTCACTAACACCTGGTGGAGGAATGAGGCTCTGAAAGTTTGTGTTTTCAAATCAACCACTTGAACTATAACTTGACCTTTACCCCAAACCAAACTGGCACCTCTGCATCACAGTTTGGCTGTAGTGGTGGTGTAATTGTAATCTGGGATAAACTGAGAGGCGAGCATTGAGGAGTGTGGGTATCTCAGACAGTTGAGAGGTTGGGTGTACATTACAAAAACAAGGAGGGGCAAAGCCCTGCAATAGGCGTGAAGTATGTGACTAGCCAGTTTTAAAATCACATCTTTATCTTGTTATGCCTTACAATGTCAGGATCTACTTGATAACACTGAGTTTCCGGAAGTCCAGTACTTTCTCTATTGTGCTTCCTTTTTTGGGATGCCTTTGCTATGTTTCTGGTCATCATTTTGCTGTATTGTAATGATAGAAATTAAAGCTTCTTATAGGCCCATAGGATACTGTTGTCTCATATTGCAATACCCATTCTAATTCAATGTAAGCATTTGATGAAAGATTGAAATAAAATTTGTATTTTGAGCCCTTGCAGACTTTGGTCCTTTTTCCAGCAAGGAATGTACAATTCACACTAATGCATTGCTCAGTATTCCATTCCAGTTTAGCAAGTGCCAACTGCTGTAGCTATTTAAGCAGATACTGACTGTGTAGACTGTAACAAAGGCACATTGCTCTTTGTCCTTCTGTTTCTCTGGGACGTCCTTCAATGACTGGGTCCTTATTGTGTTCAGCATTGGCTTCTCCAAGAGCATGTGGAATCTGGGCTTGATCAATGCTGGGTATTTACAAACCTATTGTGTGCTCCAGTGCATTCTGAAACTAAAACAGCCAAGAGTACATCCATGCCAACAGCCCATAAATATTCAGTAGCATTTCAACTGGCACGACATGCTGTCCTGGCAATTAATACAAAACCGCATTATTTTATAATTATGATAAAAGTGCTCATTGAGACAAGGGGGCATGGGTTGACAGGACTGACAAGTACATCTCTGTTTAAATTATGATCGGAGTTAGCTTCATCAGCAGGGCTAAAAGAATGATCTGGCCTTGGTTTCCAGTCAAAGACTGAAATGAACAATGGCTTACACACTGCTAACTGCAAGCAACTAATTCAGCAACTCGACGATGAAAGGGTGCCACAGGGGAGAGGGAACACTAGAACTTCTCTGATCTGAACAGAAGAGAGCAGAGCTTTCTGTTTTTATCCTTTCGGATGAGGTGTTATGTCCTCTAACAGGTTAGCAGTGTCCAAGGTGCCAGCACAAAGTGCCCGAGAACTGGTTGGAGTTTCTAATGGAATTGTTGTATGAGTGACTGAAACTGGTTCCTCCTCAGTGGCTGGTAAAACATGTTCAGAACTTGATAACAGAGAGCTCGAGCATCCCAAATCATGAGTTTTACCAGAAATAAAACCAGAATCCTGATTTTTGAAGGAGCATAGTGATCAGTTATAGTTGAACTCTCCTGAGCTCAATGTGAATGTAAGTCAAAATGCAGAGTTGGACCCTGTGATTTTGAGGAATGCTCTTGTCTAAGCATATTTTGATTTTCATAGGAGGAAATTTGTACACTCAAATGACTGACCGCTCATCATGCTCGATGCCCCAGCTCCAACTCACTCTTTTAGATCAAAGCTTTTAATGTAAGTGGTTCAAATTGAACTCATGAAATCCAAGAGGAGTCTGGCTGATGCCACATCAGTGATCATCCTGTGTTCCAGAAGCATATATATATTTTTCTTAGAATTTGCTTAGAATTCTAACTTAGTTTTCTTAGAATCCAAATATCTAAATGAAGCCCCACTGAAGGTAACAGGATACTTCATGGGTAAGTAACTGGGGCCATTCAGAGAGAGAGGTGGATGCTACAGTTGCTCTACATTGACAGAGCCATTGATTGTTCCTTCCTTTTTGGGAAGAATCAGTAAATAGATGGACATGAGGGAAATCCACCAGGTACTTTATTCCCGCCTTATAGTTATCCTTACTTATAGCAGATACACATAATTGTACAAGAAATCTGAGCAGAAGCAGGCCATTTGGAAATAGAGCTTGCTCATCAATTCACCAAGACTGTGCTGATCAGATATTGGCCTTAAACCCACTAATCCATAACTCCCTGGCCATCCAAATCTGTCTAATTCAATCTCGGATATATTTATCAAACCTCCATTGCTTTCTGTGGAAGAGAATTTCAAATACTAATGCCACTCTAAGAAAATAAATTCCTTCTCATCTCCATTTTCAAGAGGAGATCCTGAATTTTGAAGCATTCCCCCTTAAGTTCCCACAGAAAGGGAACTATTTTCTCAGTTTCTACCCCCAAAGGTCCCCTCAAAATCCTAAGTTTCAATAAGGTCACCTCTTATTCATCTAAGCTCCCATGAACATAGGACCAGGGAACACTGCAGCCCAAGGGTTTCACTGTGGACTTCACAAGCTTCAAAATCTCCCATCCCCGGACCGCATCCCAAAACCAGCTAGGCTCGACCCCGCTTCCCTAGCCATTCCTCCCACCTCAAGCCCCACCCCCATCTCCTACCCACTAACCTCATCCTGACTCCTTGACCTGTCGTACACTCACCTTTACTGGCTCCAACCCCACCTCTTTGACCTGTCTGTCTCCTCTCCACCTATCTTCTCCTCTATCCATCTTCTATCCACCTCCCCCTCTCTCCCTATTTATTTCAGAACCCCCTTCCCCTCGCCATTTCTGAAGAAGGGTCTAGGCCTGAAACATCAGCCTTCCTACTTCTCTGATGCTGCTTGGCTTGCTGTGTTCGTCCAGCTCTACACCGTGTTATCTATGAACGTAGGACCAACTTGTTCAACTTTCATTTGAGACAAGCTCCTCATTCCAGGAATTAGCGCAGTGACCCTTCTCTGCACTGTTCCTATTGCATGTATCTCCCTCCTCAGGCAAGGTAACCAAAATCACACCTACCACTCTAGATGTGGGGCACCAATACCCAGCACAGTTTTAGCTGCAGCAAGAAATTCATACTTAAATACTTCATCCCCATTACAATAAAGGCAAGAAGTTGTCTTTTCAATTACTTGCTGTAACTACACGTTGACATTTTAAGTTTCATGTACAAGCACGCACATTCGCTGCATACTCTTTCCACCCATTTAAACAACACTCTGCTCTTCCATTCTTGCTGCCAAAGTGCACAACCTCAGATTGTGCTGTATTTGCCAATTTTTTTTCAACCACTATCTTTGTTGCTTCTTTATAAGCTGGACACAGCCTATTGTCTTACTTATCCACACATCCCAGGCAAATAACGTAGAACATATAGAACATTACAGCGCAGTACAGGCCCTTCGGCCCTCGATGTTGTGCCGACCTGTCATACCGATCTGAACCTCAAGACTTCCCAACCCTTGGAAGAATGTGATCAATATCAGGCTGATTCATGAAGCGTGTGTGCGTCATGGGCATTCCTAATCAAACAGATGCTAATATTCGCAATTCAAACTTGGTGGCTGCCAAAACATCAAGATTGTTGGGGTATGAAAGGACTGTCAATGTATTTATACCCCACAGGGCAACGTTCTGCCTCATCAGTAATGTGTACAACAAAGGATGGAAAGAAATTGATGGGATGGCTACCAGCTGCTGGAAACAGTGAAGTCTTTTAGATACAGGGTGATCCTTCTTGCCAGTGGCAGACTGATGCTAGGGTGGGCATGGCCAGGTTGTGCATTCGTGTTCTGAACAGCTCGTCATCAGACTGTGGTGGTCTGAATGCTGCCAGGTGAATGAAATGTGGTACCCGCCACAACGAGGGCAATGTGAACTGTAAACTGAGCCTGTTGTTTAATGTTCCAGAGGTGGTAGAAGCTAACAAGCTTAGTCCTTAATCCATGCTGTCAGACAAAACTCTGCTGTTTCATATTCAAGTCCTGCAATTGCAAGGAATTATGCAAAGCTTTTAGCACAAAAACAAGCCATTTTGCCCAAAAGATCGACACCAGTGTTTCTATCGCACTTAGTCTCCTGCCATCCCACTTCAGATAATCTCATCAATACATCCTTCTGTCACTTTCTCCTTCATTCACTTACTGGCCTCACCTTAACTATGTCTTTGCTCATTATCTTAATTCTTCTAGTGAGGTTCACCTTCATTCCTGCTCTGCCACTCACAGCACATTTTGCAACAGTAATCCAGGCAGGTTTACTTAGATACAAAGACACAGCAGTCTAGATTTTCTGATTGGACATGGGCCCAACTTGTTGCTAGGTTCTGTATGAGTCACTAAATTAAAGCAAAGCACTGTGGAGGCTGTAGATCTAAAATAAACAAAAACAGTATTTGCTGGAGAAACTCAGCAGGAGTGAGCAAAAGGTAGAAACAGAGCCTAGACAGAGACCAAAAGAAAGGGCAGAGAGACAAAGGGTTAAAGTGGATAGGGGGAGGCGGTGGCCTAATGGTATTATCACTGGACTGTGAATCCAGAGAGCCAGGTAACACTCTGGGGATCCAGGTTCAAATCCTGCCATGGCAAATTGAGAAATTTTAATTCAATAAATATCTGAATTAAGAATCTAATGATGGCCATGAATCCATTGTTGATTGTCAGGGAAAAACCCATCGGGTTCTCTAATGTCCTTTAGGGGAGGAAACTGCCATCCTTACCCGATCTGGTCTACATGTGATTCCAGACCCACAGCAATGCGGTTGACTCTGAACTGCCATCTGGCCTATTAGGGATGGGCAATAAATGCTGCCTGGCCAGTGATGCCATCATTCTGTGAATGAATGAAAAAAAGGACAGAAGCTAGACAGATGATAACGGGGTCCACGAGGACATGAAAATAGGCTGTCTGTACTGAAAGCAACCCATTTCATGGCAGAGCCTGAGGTAGTGGGTGTGGATATTGGATAAGGAAAGGGATGGTCATGCTCCAATATTGTTAAACTCTATGTTGAGTCCTGAAAACGTTAAGGTGTCAAAGGGGAAAATGAGACGCTGTTCTTCCAGCGTGTGTTGAGCTTTGCTGGGACACTGCAGCAAGCCTGAGACAGAAACTGTGGCCGAGGAATATGTGTTGAAGTGGCAAGTCACTGAAAGCTCAGGGTCATTTTTACAGAAGGTAGGCATTCTGCACAAATCACAGGTGACTTGTAGTTCCTGAATTTCCAGTTTAATCTAATGTAAATGTGATAGCTGAGTCCCAGACTTGGAAAACACCAAGCCCTGTGAGCTCATCCATTGTTCTGTTCTTCATTGATTGTTCATTACTACACGATTTTAAGTCTGGAAGAAGTTTACAAGCAGCAGGAAACTGTTTTCTTGGAGCATCAAAAGACACTTGAAAGAGTGGATTAGTTTGTATAACAGATCATTAGGACTGTAGATATTATCCTACAATGACAAGGAGGCAGTTTTGAGAAATGCATTTGTGCACAATGACTTGACATTGTCATGTGACCTCTGCTGTAGTTGCTGTCAGTTTAGTGGTAGAGACAACTAACACCTACACAGCGAGTGTGGTTTTGGAAATATGCAGCTGGAATTGTGTAGATGTTACAAATAATAAGAAAACATGTAAAAATAAGAAATATCAGAGAATAATTAAAAGCAACTTTCTACTAGTGGGTGAGTTGGTAATGCTGTGAATTTTGTAGCCCCTACTCCTGTGGACATGAAAAATGATGTGAGGTGGAGTTGAAACTTCTTCCAGGCCCAGTGGTAAAATTCTGAGACTAGTCACAAAGTTAAACAGAAACAAAGTAGCAAGTCTGTTAACAGTGGGGGAAAAACACTGCAATATTGCACTCAGATCTCACTGAACAGGAAACAGACAAGAGTGGAGCAATTTTGAATGTCACAAGGCCCCACTTTAAACCCTTCACTGATGTCAATACTTATTTAACATCAGAAGTCATGAAGAGAGGGAGAATATTGGTCCATACGCAACTGCACTGAGACATCTAGCTTTTTCCCGAGTTTGGATGATTGAAAGATGGTTTCATCAGGAACAGGATTGCCTGAGCTAAAAAGGATCCCACTGTGAGAGCACATTTGCTGAGAGAAGAGAAACGTACTCTCAAAAAACGATCAATATGTGCAGAAGCAATTAGGTCAATCATCAACTAGAGAATATTAACAGGAGAATCGATGAGCCGTGCCCCAAGCTGAGTGACAACACAGGTCTAGTGAGAACATTGAGAATCAAGGAAGCACTAATTCCAGAGAGGCCATCAGAAAGATGGTGAGTGTATGGGATATATATATATATATTGTGCAATGGGGAAGGAAAGGACCTTTTTTTTGTGGGGGAAGCCTGTGCTCTATCTGCAAGAAATGCAATCACTATACATACAAGTGTTTTGCTGGGAAGAATCAAAGTAAGCTTTTAAAGATAGCTGCTGGAGAGATGTCAGAAAAGGAAGCTGACAAATCACTCTCTACCGTACAACAGGTTGAGATAATCAGATCTAAAGGCCGTAAATGGTTTCTGAATGTGAAACTGATGATACATGGCAGCGGTACATGCAACATAATGAGTGTCACAGAGCCGTGTGAAGTGACTCAAAATGATGACCCAAACAAAGCCCTTGGAGATAATGTAGAGATTTTATGATGGAACGATATGACAGTGGACAAATGAAGTTGAGAATCCAATACAATGAGAAGAACAAAGATTGACAGTTCTGGATTGTAGGTGTGAAATGAAATCCACTGATATCAGCTGAAGCAACTCTAAAGCTTGGATTGGTCATCTTACACATGTCACTCAGCTAATGACTGTTGAACACATCCTGGAAGACAACAGAACCAGTTCTTTAATGTTTCCCTGGTGAATAGTACAGAGTCATAGAGTTGTACAGCACAGAAACAGACCTTTTGGTCCATCACGTCCATGCTAACCAGGCATCCCAAATAAATCTGGTCCCATTTGCCAGCATTGGCCCAAATTGCTCCAAACTCTTCCTATTCATGTACCTATCCAGATGCCTTTTGAGTACTGTAATTGTAACAGCTTCCACCACTTTCTCTGGCAGCTCGCTCCATACACGCACACCCGTTATGTGAAAAAAACTGCCCCTTAGGTCCCTTTCAAGTCTTAACCAATGCCCTCTAGTTTTGGACTCCCCCACCCCAGGGAAAAGGCCTTGACTATTAACTCTATTGATGCCCCTCATAATTTAATAAACCTCAATAAGATCACCCCTCAGCCTCTGATGCTCCAGGAAAATGGATCCAGCCTTTCAGCCTCTCCCTAAAGCTTAAACCCTCCAACCCTGGCAACATCCTTGTAAATCTTTTCTGAACCCTTTGAAGTATTGCAACATCCCTCCCATAGCAGGGAGACCAGAGCTGCACACAATATTCCAAAAGTGGCCTAACCAATCTTATACAGCCACAACATAACCTCCCAACTCCTTTATGAATGCACTGTCCAATAAAGGCAAGCATACCAAATGCCTTCTTCACCACCCTGTCTACCTGCAACTCCTCTTTCAATGAACTGTGAACCTGCAATCCCCAGGACCTTACAATTAAGTGTATAAGTCCTGCCCCGATATGCCTTTCCAAAATGCAACACCTCACATTTATCAAAATTAAACTTCATTTGACGATTCGCAGCTCATTGGCCCATCTAAGCAATGTCCTGTTGTAGTAAGAGGTAACTTCTTTCACTGTCCACTACACCACCAATTTTGGTGTCATCTGCAAATATACTAGCCATAGCTCCAATGTTCACATCCAAATCATTTATATAAATGAGAAAAAGCAGTAGTCCAGCACTGATTATTGTTGCACAGGCCTCCAGTTTGAAAAGCAACTCTTCACCACCATCCTCTGTCTTCTACCTTCAAGCCAGTTCTGTACCCAAATGGTTAGCTCTCCCCATATTCCTTGTGCTATAACCGTGCTGAACAGTCTACCATGAAGAACCTCATCTAATGCCTTACTGAAGTCCACATAGACCATGTCTACTGCTCTGCCCATCAATCCTCTTTGTTACTTCTTCAAAAAAGTTCAAACAACTTAGTGATATATAATTTCACATGCATGAAGCCATGTTGACAACCCCTAATCAATCCTTCTTGAAATAGACAAGATTGTGTGAACAATTCAGCAAGGAGAGCTCCAGCACCCTCGATACCAGCCAGAAACACAAGATAAAGAACTGAAAATGAAGGGAGTAATCACGAAAGTGACATTGCCTCTAAATTGGGGAGGCAATGGCCTAGTGGTATTATCCCTGGACTGTAATCCAGAGACCTGGATAATATTCTGGGGGCCTGGATTTGGATCCTGCCATGGCAGAAGGTGGAATTTGAATTCAATAAATATCTGGAATTAAGGATCTAATGACGACCATGAATCCATTGTCGATTATTGGTAAAAACCCATCTGATTCACTAATGTTCTTTAGGGAAGGAAATTGTCATCCTTACCTGGTCTGGCTTACATGTGACTCCAGACCGACAGCAATGTGGTTGACTCTGAACTGCCCTCTGGACACTTAGGAATGGGCAATAAATGCTGCCTAGTCAGCAACGCTCTCATCCTATGAATGAATTTAGAAAAAGACTGGGTTAGCTACAATTTGGCAGTGAAGAAAGCTGAGGATGTGCATAAACTCAAAACATCTCAGTAAAACTGTGAAGAGATCTCACTAATCAAGGCTAACCTTTGAAGAAATGTTGCCACAATTTGCCAAGGCTTTACACCTGAAGGCTGGTTACTAGTGAATGTAATTGCTGACAGTAGCAGTTTTCTCGATGAATATTGGATGTCATTTGAGAGATACGGATGGTTGCATATGCTGTTTGGCATTTCAACTGTTTTGGAAGATTATCATCGCGGACAGCAAAAGAGTGTTAATGATCTTCCCAGCGTTTAAGTAATGGTGGAAGATCTGTAGGACTATAGATACAGACACAAGATTTGTGAAGCTATTGGAGCCCTTGTTCAAAATCAGGTGAGGCTGCTCAACAAAACCTGCCAGATAAAACTGAACAAGCAAAAATACAATTAAAGATGCCCGAAGTCTAGTACATTGAACATGTACTAACAGCAAAGGCACTTTCCCTGATTCTGACAAGGCAAGAGCTGTAGCTGAGATGCCAATACCAACAAATATGAATGTGAGATAATAATTTATTGTATTTATGAATTTTCTAGCAAAGGTGTTGCCTAATTTGTCATCAGAACCTCCATGCATGGTCACTGCAATATATGGAGAATCGTACTGGGGCTCAGAACAAGGATTGGTCTTCACTCACAGCAAATCACTAGGGTCATAGTATTGAGTTGTAGAGTCATACAGTCTTACAGCATAGAGACAGGCCCTTCAGCCCAAACTGGTTCATGCTGACCAAAACATCCATCCATGCTAACCCCATTTCCCTTCACTTAGCCCATATCTCTCTAAACCTCTCCTATTCACGTATTTGTCCAAATACCTTTTAAATGTTGTTAATGTACCTGCCTCAACCACTTCTTCTGGCAGCTCAGTCCATATGTGTACCACCATCTGCGTGAAAAAGTTGCCCCGCAGGTTCCCATGTATTCTTTCCCCTCTTACCTTAAACTGATGCCGTTTAGTCCTAGATTCCCCAACCCTGGGAAAAAGACTGAATGCATTCACCCTATCCAAGCCTCTCAAGATCTATTCTTCTGTAAGATTCTCCCTCAGTCTCTTATGCTCTAAAGGAAAAAGTCCTTACTTCTCCAACCTCTCCCTATAACTCTGTCCCTTGAGTCCTGGCAACATCCTTGTAAATTTCTTCTGCACTCTCTCCAGTATAATAACATCCTTCCTATAGCTAGGTGGCCAAAATGAACACAATATTCCAAGTACGGCCTCACCAATATCTTGTACAACTGCAAAATAACTTCACAACTTCGATACACAAGGTACCGTCTGATGAAGGCCAGTGTGCCAAAAGCCTTCTTCAATGCCCTGTCTACCTGTGACTTCATTTTCAGAGAGCCATGAGCCTGAACTCCAAGGTCCCTCTGCTCTTCTATACTCCTTAAGGCCCTATCATTCATCATGAAACTCCCACCTTGATATGACTTTCTAAAATGCAGCACCTCACACTTATCTGGACTAAACTCCATTTGTTGTTTCTTGACCCACTTCCCCAGTTGATCAAGATCCTGTTGCAATTTCTGAAAACTTTTCTCACTGTCATCCGCAAACTTACTAATCATGCCTCGTACATTCTCATCAAAATCATTGATACAGATAACAAACAGCAATGGATCCAGCACTGACCCTGAGGCACAGCACTAGTCACAGGCCTCCAGCCAGATAAGCCTCCGTCTACTGTTACCATCTGCTTCCTACCATCAATTGTGTATCCAACCTGCCATCTCTCCCTGGATTCCATGCGTGCTAACTTTCCAGAGCAGCCTACCGTGTAGAACCTTATCAAAGGCCTTACTAAAATCCATATCGACTACATCTACTGTGCTGCCCTCACCAACCTTCCTGGTCACTTCATCAAAGAACTTTAACAAATTTGTGAGGCATGATCTCCCATGCACGAAGCCACGCTGACTACTCCTACTCAAACTCTGTCTTTCTAAATGCATGTATATCTTATCCCTCAGAATATTCTCAAGTAACTAACCCACCGTAGATGTTAGGTTTACTGGTCTATAATTCCAAGGTTTTTCTTTGCAGCCCTTCTTGAATAGCAGTGCAACTTTCACTCCCTCTGAGACCTCACCCGATGCCAATGATAATGTCAGGGCCTCTGCAATTTCTTTTCTAGTATCTTGCAGGGTTCTTGGATATATCTGGTCTTGACCAGTAGATTTAAGAACGTAGAACATAGAACAGTACAGCACAGTACAGGCCCTTCAGCCCACGATATTGTGCTGACCTATTATCCTACTAAGATCAAACTACCCTGCATACCCTACATTTTACTATCCTCCATGTGCCTGTCCAAGAGTCACTTAAAAGTCTCTGAAAGTATCAGACTCCACTACGACTGCCAGCAGCGCATTCCACACACCCACCACTCTCTGTGTGAAGAACCTACCTCTGACATCTCCCCTATACCTTCCTCCAATCACCTTAAAATTATGCCCCCTCGTAATAGTCATTTCCACCCTAGGAAAAAGTCTCTGACTATCCATTCTATCAATGCCTGCCATCATCTTGTAAATCTCTACCAAGTCACCTCTCATCCTTCTTCGCTCGAATGAAAAAATCCCTAGCTCCCTCAACCTTACCTCATATGACCTGCCCTCCAGTCCAGGAAGCATCCTGATAAATCTCCTCTGCGCACTCGCTAAAACTTCCACATCTTTCCTATAATGAGGTGACCAGAACTGAACACAATATTCCAAGTGTGGTCTAGCCAGAGTTTAACAGATCTGCAGCATAACCTCACGGGTCTTAAACTCAATTCCCCTGCCAATGAAAGCCAACACACCATACACCTTCTTTACAACCACATCAATTTGGGTAGCAACTTTGAGGGATCTATGGGCGGGGACCCCAAGAATCTTCTGTTCTTCCACACTGCCAAGAATCCTGCCATTAACCCTGTATTCTGCATTTAAATTCGACCTTCCAAAATTAATCACTTCACACTTTTCTGTGTTGAATTCCATCTGCTACTTCTTTGCTCAGCTCTGCATCTTGTCAATGTCCTGTTGCAACCTACAACAGCCCTCCGTGCAGTCCACAACTCCTCCAACCTTCATGTCATCAGCATACTTACTAACTTACCCTTCCACTTTCTCATCCAAGTTATTTATAAAGATCACACCTTCATCCATTCGAATAGTTCCAACACTTCCTCTACTGTGATACGGACTGTCCCCAAGATATTGCCACTAATTTCTCCATGTTTTCGAGTCTTCATGTCTTTCTCCACAGTAAATACAGAGGAGAAATATTCATTGAGGACCTCACCCATTAACTGCGGTTCCACACAGATGTGTCCACTTTGGTCCATAAGGAGTCCTATTCTCTCTTTATTTATTATTTTTCTTTTAATATACTTAAAGAATCCCTTTGAATTCACCCTAATCTTCTTAGCCAAAGTTATCTCATGACCCCTTTTCGCCCTTCTGATTTCCTCCGCGATGACAATGCCAGCGTTGAGGTACTATCGTGTTAGCAGTGAAGTTACAGTGTAGTGTCAGTGAAACAGGATTGGGGCAGTTGGCATATAGCGAGGACAAACAGTTGTATTTGCATCCCGGGGGTTAATGCAAGTGAATGCCATTCCTTGGAACTAGGGAAGGAGCATCAGCCAGCAGCCTGGAGATAGTTGATGAACAGATGCTACAGCTTGCAGGGGGTGCTATTAAAAGACCTGAACATTTTAAAGGTTATGGATGCAATGCATGTGAGGTGAAGTGGAGCAGATTGCAGAGAACAAACAAGTTTTTGTTTATGTGATCATATTCTCTTTAGGTCTACTGCAGTTGCAAGTCATAATTAATTCATTTGCTTCTGATTTATTTTATGATGAGAAGGAAGTTTGGAATATTGTATCTGGATATTGTGCAATGTAATTTGCCATAGACATGTGATCTCTTTAGGTTTCGAGGCAGAAGTCATCAAAGATAATATGTATGTGTAGTCAGATGAACACGCTCACCTGCGGCTGCTATGCTCGAGTCATTGAAAGGGAAAATTCGCTTTTGCCGTTAAACGTTTTCACATTTCAGTCTGCTGTTACTTGTTTATTTTTCCAAATAACCCATCTCCTCATCCTATTCACAGCCTGCTGCTTCTCCGCCTCTGCATGACCAGTGTGGAAACCTGCCTCACACTTCACTACAACATTGAACCAAAACCACACACTGGTTCAACCCCATTCTTCCTGCAGGAGAAGCTAAGACTGTAACAGCCGGGAGCAAACCAGGACTGGGGATGAGTTCAGAAGAAAGGGTTGATTTGCGAGTTCATGAAATGCGTCAGCGACAGTTAAAGCCGCTAGTCCGATGGACGTATTAATAGGGACTGGGAAATGAGGCTGGTCACTGTTCTATGGCGGTAATTGATAGGTATGAAAGCTAAGTAAATAGAAAACAGTGTCCCTTATATCAAATGCATAATGCATGCCTTGCAGGAATGTTGTATATAACAGTTGCATACCTTGCAATAAGCAGTTATATCTTTATTAAAATCATCCTATAAACTAAAAACCTGCATGGTGATTGGCACATTGTGAGGCAGCGCTGTCGGCAATCACTTATCACCTTGGGCAGAAAGAGAGACCTTTCATTTTGTTTTCAATTACACTTCATTCATTTTCTTTGCTTCAGCTATCGGTAGCTGTGAGCTGTTCCCTCCTGCAGCTCTTCCTCTCTCTCGGTCTCTCTTCAGGAAACTGCTGTTTGGAAAGTCCATTATAACTGAATTCCCTGAGATTTGTATATATTCTAGTGATCCCGGAAGATTCGAGTAAATTGTTGACTTTGGAAAGTTAAAAGCCCTTGGTGTAGGAATACTGCTATTATTGTAATATTTAGTGAAAGAATTCAGATTCAGATTTCAGTCCCAGTACCCAGGAGTGTCACAGGCCGTGCGCGCTTCATTTAGTAGACATCTTTGCAGAGAAGGTGACTGTAGCCAGACTCCAGCTAAAACTGCTCACTCTCTTCGCCTTATTCTGTCCAGAAATGAAAAAAGGTACAAGATTAAGCTTTACCAAACTAATAGATGCTGAATGAGTAATCCACTTAAAAATTTCAACATGACACTGTTGCCTTTAAGTGCAACACGCAAAGAGAAGAACAAAACTGGAATTCAAGCACAACTTGAGTTGACCGGGCAACGTGAACAAAAGACCCTAATTTTAATTAAGCCACTACTGTATTCGCCTGCGGGCTAACAGCTGTGCATCACTGTTGCCCTGACCTTTCTTGACGTCATGTTGCAGCATCTGACAAACAAAATGGTGAAGTTTAAAAAATCCAAGAAACAATGCATTCATTCATTCACCATATCATTTATTTATGGAGTATTTTACGAGGTTGTAATTTTGCATTCTTAACTACGACTCGTTTGGTTAGCCCAGAGGTTCCCATAAGAATTTGAAGACTGATCAGATCTACCTTCAGATTCCTACCAGCAAAATGCTTTAGTGAATTTCCCTCTTTAATACCCCAGAGATGTATAAAATATACAAATTAGAATACACACACATATACAACTCACTGTTCTAACAGCACTGTTAGTTCCTCAGGGCAGTGTTGTTATGGAGAGGGAATGGCCGAACCCCTCTGATAGTGAAACTAAAACACAACTCCAACCTGTTAGATGGGAGTAGAGGTTCCTTTCTAATAATTACCCACGAAACATCCAGAGAAGCTCTCTTTTCCCTTCATAATCTATTGAAAGGGTGCTTAAAAGAAAGAAAATCCCTGATTTTCACTTTACAAATAACAAGAAACTATTTATTTATTTGCCCCTAACAATGAACAAAATAACAGAATTAATCACAAAACTAGACTCACTACATCAACTACTCTGAATCCTATTGGAATACTGTTCAAATAAAAACGCAATCTCCATGTTCACACAGACCATGTCTTCTGTTGATCTCATGTCACAAATGTCTTTCTGCTGGTGATTCTGACATGTTGGATGTTTCTTCTCTTTAATCTCTTCAGTAAGTTAAAATGCTGTAGTATCATTGATGGGGCTTTTTTTAGGGAGCTTAATAATTTTTTGTGAAAGCCAGGTTTATGTCTCAGATGGTGGACTTGCTTTCACTGCAGACGGCAGTTGAATCTCCCCAGTTTTTCAAATGCCGTCATCTTTACAGAGCAAACCACCCCCTCGCCACCGCCGCCCTGCCACGGCATATTAATTTCTTATAATATGATTGATTTCAGGTTGTCAACATCATCAGATTTAAATTCAATCGTCTCTCTGTGTCTAGGTGCTTGTTTTAAATTAATTGGCCAAATTCAAACATGTTGTCAAAACATCAAAGCAAATCTGAGGCTTCTCCTCACATGGCCAGTGGATACATGTTGCAATTTCGGAACTGTCTGTACTATTTCCCAGCTGCTTACAGATACCTTCTCTAAGCTTAAAAGCACTTTAACTCTTAAAGGGACCACACATTTTAGCTTCCTGCCTTCCAATTCACGAATACTCTACCCAACTTTGTAACAGTGTCCCAAACCAACCATCTCCAGCTGCTTCATCAATGACCTTCCCTTTATCCTAAGATCAGAGTGAGGATCGTCACTGACGACTGCACGCTGTTCTGGACCAGTAACAGTTCTAAAGATACTGGAGCAGTCTATGTCCCTGTGAGGAAACAGCTGGACGACAGCCAAGCTTAGGCTAATAAGTGGCAAATAATATTTATACCACACAACTGACAGAAAATCTAACCAGAGTTCTTTGATATTCAATGGCATCGCCACTGTTAAATTCCGCATTATCAACATCCTGGGAGTTACCATCGACCTGAAACTAAATTGGTTCAGCTATGTGAATATGCAAGTTCACAAGTATGCAAGTTTCCTTCCAAATCACACACCAGCCTGACATGGTTACAACAGCAGGTTAAAGGATAGGAATGGTGGTAAATACCCCACCTTCTGACTCCCTAAGCCTGTACATCATTTATGAAACATACAGAGATTGTAGTCCATTTGTAATGTCACTGGTTTAGTAATCCAGAAGTTCAGGATAGGTAAAATTCCAACATGAGCTGAAAGCTAGTCTCTGCAAATATCAATGGGCACAATAAATGAATAAATATTCTCCATTTATCTGGATGGGTGTGACTCCAATAACAGCCAAGTAGGTCTACACAATTCCTGACAAAACAACCTGCATCATTGATGCACAGTGGCAACAGTACTTAACATTTACAAGATGCACACTGCAGTAATTCATAAGGTTCCATCATTAGGTCCTTCCAAACCCACGAAGTCTACAAGGAGAAGGACAGCAGATACATGGGAACACAATCACCTGCAAGTTTCCCTCCAGATCTTACACCAGCCTGACATGGTGCTAAATAACCTTCAAAGTCATTGGCTCCAAGTCCGGAAACTCCCCTCCTGAAAGTATTCTGGGTGTCCCTACACCCAAATTCAAGAAGGCAGCTCACCACCAACTTCTCAAGAGTTGTTAAATTCTGGCCCTAGCCACCAACCTCAATATCCCATGAACAAATAAAGAAAGAACTCACCATTAATGTTCCAAATAAGGCCATTTGCTCCTACGTAATGTTTGGAGTAATCGTTAAATCTGTTTTTTTAAAAAATTGCATTTATGTCCCTTTGACATAAATCCCTTTTTAGTGACTGGTGTGAACATTCTGCTTCACAGGCTGGGCCTGACGTTTTGGGTCAGTGGTTTTTTAGCAAGTGGATCAGTATTGACATGACAAATTTCATTAATTGGATTCTCATCATATTGTGTGTTCTTCTTAATGCTATCTGCCTTCTGTCATCTGCCCATCTGCACCGTTATGTATAATTATTGCGTGACATATGCAATCAAATTTTTTTTTAATTACAAGTTTTTTTTATAAAACCTTGACTTTGTTCTGAATTCACTTAAACTGGTCAGTTGCTGACAAATGGACAC
Source organism: Stegostoma tigrinum (assembly GCF_030684315.1). NCBI lineage: Eukaryota > Metazoa > Chordata > Chondrichthyes > Orectolobiformes > Stegostomatidae > Stegostoma > Stegostoma tigrinum. The sequence continues at coordinate 114,257,807 of NC_081358.1, read as the reverse complement.
ACACTGCAGGGTCGTGTAACAGATTGGCACTCCAGGCCATTTCAGAGAGTAGTTTGAGTCACTCAGGCTCAGAGATAGCAAGAACTTCAGATGCTGGAGTCAGAGATGGCTGAGCTTTTCCAGTAACTTCTGTTTTTGTTCCTGATTTACAGCATTCACTGTTCTTTCAGTTTTTAATCAGGTAAGTACAGCAGATTTCCTTTCGTAAGGGATGTCAGTGAACCAGAAGCATAAACCAGCCCAGCTTTTCAAACCCATGGCCCAGAACGTTCGCCTGGCATTCTGGGGTACTGGCTATCACAGGGTAGGCCTGGCAGTATCAGTGATAATGGGAACTGCTGATGCTGGAGAATCCAAGATAACAAAGTGTGGAGCTGGATGAACACAGCAGGCCAAGCAGCATCTCAGGAGCACAAAAGCTGACGTTTCGGGCCTAGACTCTTCATCATAGGATGAAGGGTCTAGGCCCGAAACGTCAGCTTTTGTGCTCCTGAGATGCTGCTTGGCCTGCTGTGTACATCCAGCTCCACACTTTGTTATCTAGGCCTGGCAATATTATTGTTAGGCTGTTAATCCAGAGAGCCAGGTAATGTTCTGGAGACCTGGGTTTGAATCCCATCATGGAAAATAGTGGAATTTGAATTCAATAATAATCTGGAAATAGAGTCTAATAATGATGATTGAAACCATTGTTGATTGTCTGGAAAAACCTGTCTGGTTCACTACTGTCATTTTGGGAAGGAAATCTGCCAACCTTACCTGGTCTGGCCTACTTGTGACTTCGGACTCTCAGCAATGTGGTTGATGCTTAACCGCCCTCTGGGCAATTAGGGATGGACAATAAATGCTATCCTAGCCAGTGATGCCCTCGTTCCATGGATGAATAAAAAAAATTAGTCTGGGTTTCTGGAACACTGGTTATTATCCTGGGGTTCTAGATCACTAGTCATTGGCCGGGGGTTCTGGATCACTGGTTATTAGCCTGGGGTTCTGGATCACTAGTCATTAGCCTACGGTTCCGGATCACTGATTATTAGTCTGCAGTTCTGAAGCACTAGTCATTAGCCTGGGGTTCTGGATCACTGGTTATTAGGCTAGGGTTTTGGATCACTAGTCGTTAACCTGGAGCTCTGGATAGCTTGTTATTAATCTGGTGTTGTAGATCACTGGTCCAGTGACATGACCAGTTTACCTTAGCCCCCCTTCTCCTACAGTTCACTTATGATCACAGGCCTAGGAGAATCCATCCTGCTCTACAGACAGTTTGCGTCCATTTGCTGCTCCACAGTAAACTAGATTGAGAATGCATGCAATTGGAACCACTCCAATTTGTGCTGAAGGGTCAGATGTTGCCCAGTCTCTCAATGCAGTCTAATTTACCGATCTAGATTAAGTTTCCTGGCTGTTTCCTGGAAGATTTTAGGTCTGCAGGTGGACTTTTTAATTTTTTTTTGGTTCAAAGTTTTCTTCCTGAGAGATTTGCTGAATTGAAAGAAACTTCAAAATTTTGTCCTCAGTAATCACAAGGGACAAATTGGAAGAAGCTTTTGAGTTCTGAATGAGTGAGAGCAGGAAACATTTACAATAAAATGCTTGAGATATACAATCCCTTTCCAGCTGTTAAAAGAATTTTTTTTACTTTTGAAGCAAGTGTGGGTTATGGAGGGAAAGGTGATGAGAGATTAAATGTTAATCCTGGACTCTCTTCTGTGCAGAGAAGATTTAATTCCATCTGTTTTTGTTTCATAACACAAACCATGTTTGCACTTTGTGAGGACAAATACATACACTTTGTAGAAAATAAATGCCTTTCGCTCACCTGCTCGTTTAATAATCTCTACTTCCACTTGCAGCCCAGATTGATGTTACTGCAAACCAATGCCAAGTCACCCTTGGGGGATCGAAGAAGAGACAGTGTGAAGAAATGGAAAACCCCGGCACAGATTGTTACTTGTATGTTAATACTATCATGGGCAGAAGTCTCGGGAGAGAAAGAAATCTTGCTGCGAAAGGAAATGCAAAGAAAGGCAATGTCCGAATGCAAAAAGAAATTGAGTTGATGGGGAGGAGGAGGACACTTTGTGTATCTCAGCCTGGCCTGTGAGACGAAGGCGTGCTCCAATCACATAGCAGTTGTAAATGTCACCTGAACTTACGCGGGGCGAGATTTTAGCTGGAATTTCGCAGTTGCATCACCATCCCTGGTCAACAGAACGAACTGGCAGACTTGTGAGGGAAGGGAGAAGGAGCTGTAAATTAGCTAAGGTGGTGGGGCACATTCAGACAGTTAAGGGCCTTTTTATGCAAGCATGCCCACGCGCTGCCCCTGAACTAAAAACGCTGAACCCTTGCCTCTCCTTTTTGGTTCTCTCCTGGTGTACATGACGGCCCCAGTGAGACTGTCCCACAGTGGCCTCCATCCCTATTTCTGATGGTCCCAGTGAGACTGTCCCACAATGGCCTCCATCCCTATTTCTGATGCAGGACTCACTGTAGACCCAGCAGGAACCATTACCCCCAGTGTTTCCAGGGACAGTGAGCTTCCTGCCGGTGAGCGCCTCCACGTCAAAACCAAACCCTGAACTCTGTTTGATGGGAGGCATTTTGCATGAGTTTACATCTCAAGCCCACCATCGACCCCACCGATACCCCCAAATCTAATGGAGAGGAAATTCAGGCACATTATGAACAGGAGTCTAATCCAGTCCTCCCCATTCATGCCAGGTGCTTTAGGCTGGAATTTAAGGGAATGGGACTGAAGTTTCTTTAAAACAGCACAAAATAAATAATTAATTTTATTTGCTGTGTTTATTTGTCCCTGACTGTTCTTAACACAATTCCGGGTCATATGGCAGAGATTCCATGTTCGTTTCATTTGCGACAGAAACAGAAATTGCTGGAGTAGCTCAGCAGGTCTGGTACCATCTGCGGACAGAAATCAAGTTAATGTTTCAGGTCCAGTGACCCTTCCTTGGAACTATTCTCTCCACAGATGCTGCCAGATCTGCTGAGCTTTTCCAGCAATTTCTGTTTTTGTTTCTGATTTACAGCATCTGCGGTTCTTTTGGTTTTTTTTGAGTTTTATTTGCCTTCTCTTCCTTAATTCGGATAAAGTGTTCCATTTGAGTGAAGAATTCAATGGGACTTTTCCTCTTAGAATAGTTTTGTCCTAAGGATTAGTTTAAAACAGGGAAAAGAACATAAAAGTAATCATGAATAAATGACATGGTTATACTGGGTGTACTGGAACTGCATTTCACATTGTACAAAAAGCATCAGACCAGTATATTTCATTCACTAATTTTAATGGTTTTCCCACTGGCAAAATCACAGTTTATTTTCAGTGATTTTCTGCAAAAGTATTTTCTTTTATACACTTGTATTGCCTAGTGCTAATCTCCTGCCTTTTCCCCATATTCCTGCACATTATTTCTATTCAAATAATCATCAACACCCTCTTGAATGCCTGTATCCACCATGTTTCCAGACACAGCATTCCATACCCTAACTACTCACTGTGCTGAAAAGATTTTTCTCACATCACCATTGCTTCAGTTGCACATCACTGTAAATCTATGCCCTTTTATTGTTTATTGTCTTTTAGAAGCAGGAGTAGCTCTATAAAAATCTGTCCAACCCACTCATGATTTTGAAAGCCTCTAACAAATCTCTTTTGCAGCCTTCTACGCTCCAAGCAGAGCCATCTCAAGTTCTTGAAGCTAACCTCATAAACTGAAATTTCTCACATCTGAAACCATCCTTGTAACCTACTCCAGCACCCTCTCCAATGTATATATATCTTTCTATCACACTTGTACACAAGATTCCAGCTGAATGCGAACAAATGTCTTATGCGAGTTCAACATCATCGCCTTGCTTTTGTACAGTGTACCCCTATAAATAAAGTCAAGGACACTGTATGCTGTACATTTGGTTTCCAGATGTGATGCAAGATCTAAATGTTTCATGAGTTGCATTAAAGCAGTTTCCTTCAATAATTTATTTGTAAATTGCCCTGGATCACAGCCAACAATCCATTCCTTTTCCATTCCATTGGTCTCACTATGAGTTTTAAATTAATTTGTCAAAACGATTTGGCTGAGAATTCTGGAAGCATGGTTAGTAAGTTTGCAGATGACACCAAAATTGATAGTGTAGTTGACAGTGAAGAAGGTTATCTAAGATTACAAAGGGATCTTGATCAATTGGCTGAGGAGCAGCAGTTGGAGTTTAATTGTGATAGATGTGAGGCATCGCATTTTGGAAAACACACAAGTGTAGAACTTTTATAATTACTGGTAGGGCCCTGGGTAATGTTGTTGAACAGAGAGATCTAGAATTTCAGGTACATAGTTCTTTGAAATTTGCAACGCAGGTAGACAGGGTGGTTAATAAGGCATTTAGCATGCTTGCCTTCATTGCTCAGACCACTGAGTACAGGAGTAGGGACATCATGTTGAGTTTGTACAGGGCGTTGGTGAGGCCACTTTTAGAATATTGTGTACATTTCTGGTTGCCTTGCTATAAGAAATATGTTATTAAATTGGAGAGGGTTCAGAACAAAAAAAATACTAGGATGTTGCCAGGTCTGGAGGTTTGAGTGATAAGGATTGGCTGGATAGATTGGTTCACTTTTCACTGGAGTGTGGGAAGCTGAGGGGTGACCATATTGCGTTTTATAAAATCATGAGGGGCTTTGATAAGGAGAATAGCAAAGGTCTTTTCCTCAGGGTTGCTGAGTTTAAAACTGAGGAGGCATATGTTTAAGGTGAAAGGTGAAAGATTTAGTAGGGAGAGAGAGAGAGAGATAATGGGAACTGCAGACGCTGGAGAATTCCAAGATAATAAAATGTGAGGCTGGATGAACACAGCAGGCCAAGCAGCATCTCAGGAGCACAAAAGCTGATGTTTCGGGCCTGGACCCTTCATCAGAGAGGGGGATGGGGGGAGGGAACTGGAATAAATAGGGAGAGAGGGGGAGGAGGACCGAAGATGGAGGGTAAAAAAGATAGGTGGAGAGAGTATAGGTGGGGAGGTAGGGAGGGGATAGGTCAGTCCAGGGAAGACGGACAGGTCGAGGAGGTGGGATGAGGTTAGTAGGTAGATGGGGGTGCGGCTTGGGGTGGGAGGAAGGTGATGGGTGAGAGGAAGAACCGGTTAGGGAGGCAGAGACAGGTTGGACTGGTATTGGGATGCAGTGGGTGAGGGGGAAGAGCTGGGCTGGTTGTGTGGTGCAGTGGGGGGAGGGGACGAACTGGGCTGGTTTAGGGATGCAGTAGGGGAAGGGGAGATTTTGAAACTGGTGAAGTCCACACTGATACCATTAGGCTGCAGGGTTCCCAGGCGGAATATGAGTTGCTGTTCCTGCAACCTTCGGGTGGCATCATTGTGGCACTGCAGGAGACCCATGATGGACATGTCATCTAGAGAATGGGAGGGGGAGTGGAAATGGTTTGCGACTGGGAGGTGCAGTTGTTTGTTGCGAACTGAGCGGAGGTGTTCTGCAAAGCGGTCTCCAAGCCTCCGCTTGGTTTCCCCAATGTAGAGGAAGCCACACCAGGTACAGTGGATGCAGTATACCACATTGGCAGATGTGCAGGTGAACCTCTGCTTAATGTGGAATGTCATCTTGGGGCCTGGGATAGGGGTGAGGGGGGAGGTGTGGGGGCAAGTGTAGCATTTCCTGCGGTTGCAGGGGATGGTGCCGGGTGTGGTGGGGTTGGAGGGCAGTGTGGAGCGAACAAGGGAGTCACGGAGAGAGTGGTCTCTCCGGAAAGCAGACAGGGGTGGGGATGGAAAAATGTCTAGGGTGGTGGGGTCGGATCGTAAATGGCGGAAGTGTCGGAGGATGATGCGTTGTATCCGGAGGTTGGTAGGGTGGTGTGTGAGAACGAGAGGTATCCTCTGGGGGCAGTTGTGGTGGGGGCAGGGTGTGAGGGATGTGTTGCAGGAAATGTGGGAGACACGGTCAAGGGCGTTCTCGACAACTGCGGGGAAAAACTGGCGGTCGTTGAAGAACATGGACATCTGGGATGTGCGGGAATGGAATGCCTCATCCTGGGAGCAGATGCGGCGGAGGCGGAGGAATTGGGAATAGGGGGTGGAATTTTTGCAGGAGGGTGGGTGGGAGGAGGTGTATTCTAGGTAGCTGTGGGAGTCAGTGGGCTTGAAGTGGATATCAGTTTCTAGCTGGTGACCTGAGATGGAGACTGAGAGGTCCAGGAAGGTGAGAGATGTGCTGGAGATGGCCCAGGTGAACTTGAGGTTGGGGTGGAATGTGCTGGTGAAGTGGATGAACTGTTCGAGCTCCTCTGGGGAGCAAGAGGCGGTGCCGATACGGTCATCGATGTAACGGAGGAAGAGGTGGAGTTTGGGGCCTGTGTAGGTGCGGAAGAGGGACTGTTCCACGTAAACTAAGTAGAACTCGTCCACACCCTCAACAACTTCTCTTTCGATTCCTCCCACTTCCTACAGACGCTTACTTCTTTAACCGGGAGCCTAACCCTCCCTCCACTGACCCCTTTACCCGCCTCCAACACAAGTCCTCTTCCTAGACACCACCCCCAGGCCTCCTATCTTCCCTTGACCTCTTCGTCTGCAACTGACCTCGAAACATCAACTGCCTCAATCTCTCCACCCCTCTCACCCACTCCAACCTCTCCCCTGCAGAACGGGCAGCCCTCCGCTCCAACCCCAACGTCACCATCAAACCTGCAGACAAGGGTGGCGCAGTGGTAATATGGCGCACCGACCTCTACATCGTTGAGGCCAAACGCCAATTCTCTGACACCTCCTCCTACCGCCCCCTTGATCATGACCCCACCCCCAAGCACCAAACCATCATCTCCAACAGCATCCATGACCTCATCACCTCAGGGGACCTCCCACCCACAACCTCCAACTTCATTGTTCCCCAACCCCGCTCGGCCCGTTTCTATCTCCTTCCCAAAATCCACAAAAACCTGCCTGCCCTGGTCGACCCATTGTCTCAGCCTGTTCCTGCCCCACCAAACTCATCTCCATCTATCTGGACTCTATTTTCTCCCCTTTGGTCCAGGAACTCCAAACCTACGTCCGTGACACCACCCACGCTCTCCACCTCCTCCAGGACTTCCAATTCCCTGGCCCCAACACCTCATTTTCACCATGGACGTCCAGTCCCTATACACCTGTATTCCTCATGCAGATGGCCTCAAGGCCCTCCGCTTCTTCCTGTCCCACAGGCCTGACCCATCCCCCTCCACCGACGCCCTCATCTGTCTAGCCGAACTCGTCCTCACCCTCAACAACTTCTCTTTCGATTCCTCTCACTTCCTGCAGACAAAGGGGGTGGCCATGGGTACCCACATGGGCCCAAGCTATGCCTGCCTTTTTGCAAGTTACGTGGAACAGTCCCTCTTCCGCACCTACACAGGCCCCACACCCCACCTCTCCCTCCGTTACATTGATGACTGTATCGACGCTGCCTCTTGCTCCCCAGAGGAGCTCGAACAGTTCATCCACTTCACCAACACCTTCCACCCCAACCTCAAGTTCACCTGGGCCATCGCCAACACATCCCTCACCTTCCTGGACCTCTCAGTCTCCATCTCAGGTCACCACCTAGAAACTGATGTCCATTTCAAGCCCACCGACTCCCACAACTACATAGAATACACGTCCTCCCACCCACCCTCCTGCAAAAATTCCATCCCCTATTCCCAATTCCTCCACCTCCACTGCATCTGCTCCCAGGATGAGGCATTTCACTCCTGCACATCCCAGATGTCCATGTTCTTCAAGGACCGCAACTTTCCCCCCACAATGGTTGAGAACGCCCTTGAACGCGTCTCCCGCATTTCCCGCAACACATCCCTCTCACCCTGCCCCTGCAATAACCGCCCCCAGAGGATCCCCCTCATTCTCACATACCACCCCACCAACCTCTGGATACAACGCATCATCCTCCGACACTTCCGCCATCTACAATCCGACTCCGCCACCCAAGCTATTTTTCCATCCCCACCCTTGTCTGCCTTCTGGAAAGACCACTCTCTCTGGGACTCCCTTGTCCGCTCCATGCTCCCCTCCAAACCCACACACCTGGCACCTTCCCCTGCAACCGCAGGAAGTGCTACACCTGCCCCCACACCTCCTCCCTCACCCCTATCCCAGGCCACAAGATGACCTTCCATATCAAGCAGATGTTCACCTGCACATCTGCCAATGTGGTCTATTGTATCCATTGCACCCGGTGTGGCTTCCTCTACATTGGGGAAACCAAGCGGAGGCTTGGGGACCGCTTTGCAGAACACCTCTGCTTGGTTCGCAATAAACAACTGCACCTCCCAGTCGCGAACCATTTCAACTACCCCTCCCATTCTTTAGATGACATGTCCATCATGGGCCTCCTGCAGTGCCACAATGATGCCACCCAAAGGTTGCAGGAACAGCAACTCATATTCCGCTTGGGAACCCTGCAGCCCAATGGTATCAATGTGGACTTCACCAGCTTCAAAATCTCCCCTTCCCCTACTGCATCCCTAAACCAGCCCAGTTCGTCCCCTCCCCCCACTGCACCACACAACCAGCCCAGCTCGTACCCTCCCCCCACTGCATCCCAAAACCAGTCCAACCTGTCTCTGCCTCCCTAACCTGTTCTTCCTCTCACCCATCCCTTCCTCCCACCCCAAGCTGCACCTCCATTTCCTACCCACCACCTCATCCCACCTCCTTGACCTGTCCGTCTTCCCTGGACTGACCTATCCCCTCCGTACCTCCTCACCTATACTCTCCTCTCCACCTATCGTCTTTACTCTCCATCTTCGGTCCGCCTCCCCCTCTCTCCCTATTCATTCCAGTTCCCTCTCCCCATCTCCCTCTCTGATGAAGGGTCTAGGCCCAAAACGTCAGCTTTTGTGCTCCTGAGATGCTGCTGGGCCTGCTGTGTTCATCCAGCCTCACACTTTGTTATCTCTGTTGTTCGACATGTTGGATAACACCTGACAGAATGTCTAATATTCAGAGGTTTGCATTTAAGGTGAGAGCGGGAAAGTTTAGAGGAGGTGTGAGGGGCAGGTTTTTTTTACACAGAGAGTGATAGGACTCTGAATCGTGCTGCCAGGAATGGTGGTGCAGGCAGATATGAGAGGGCTGCTTAAGGGCGTGTTGATTAGCACATGAATATGCAAGGATGGAAGAATATGGACCAAAGGCAGCAGAAGAGATTAGTTTAATTTGGTGTCATGTTCGGCACAAGATTGTGGGTTGAAGGTCCCATTATTTTGCTGTGTTGTTCAATGTTCTAAAGAGTTAAATGATGCTGCAATTCATTTAGGCTTCTATTCTTCATGCACAATGTCAAAGAGTTCTAAATATCAATGAACAACAACGTTATTTTATGTTCTTAACATTTTGTATCATTTGTTCCTTCATGCATTGCTGGCTGCACTCAGTATCTAGCCCTAATTGTCCTGAAGAAGGTGATCGGGAACCGCCTTCTTGAATCACTGCATTCGTTTGGATGTAGGAACACACACATTACTGTCAGGCTTTTAGGAAGGGTGCTCTCCAACCCAATTACACTGAAGGAACAACAATATGCTTCCAGGTCAGGATAGTGAGTGGCTTGGAGGGAAACTATTTTATTTAATCTCTCTTATAATTTGCTGTTTGATCTCATTCTGGTATATCACCCTGTCCCTATCTCTAAAACCAAGATCCTAAGGTGTGTTGCCCAGAGCTGCTCACAATACTCGAGACACTGTCCAACTGTGGGTGACAACTTCATTGAATATTGAAGGGAAGATATTTTCTTGGGAAAATAGCCCTGAATGACAGAAAATGCAAAGAGTTTGTTATAATTCATAGACATTGCTGTTATAGCAGCATCAGAAACAATACTTTTCTGCTCACTTCTCCCAGTGATCTACTGTCCAAACTCCCCTAGGGCGTTCCATTTCCATCATCTGCCTGCCACCCTTAGTTGTGTGCTCATGTCTCCGGAGTGCCTTTGGATTCAGGAAAAGAAATGAATTCTGCGAATGGAATCACAGCCGGTAGAACAGGGACTGTTGTATGAGAGATAATGGGAACTGCAGATGCTGGAGAATCCAAGCCAACAAAATGTGAGGCTGGATGAACACAGCAGGCCCAGCAGCATCTCAGGAGCACAAAAGCTGACGTTTCGGGCCTAGACCCTTCATCAGAGAGGGGGATGGGGTGAGGGTTCTGGAATAATTAGGGAGAGAGGGGGAGGCGGACTGAAGATGGAGAGAAAAGAAGATAGGTGGAGAGGAGAGTATAGGTGGGGAGGTAGGGAGGGGATAGGTCAGTCCAGGGAAGACGGACAGGTCAAGGAGGTGGGATGAGGTTAGTAGGTAGATGGCGGTGCGGCTTGGGGTGGGAGGAAGGGATGGGTGAGAGGAAGAACAGGTTAGGGAGGCAGAGACAGGTTGGACTGGTTTTGGGATGCAGTGGGTGGAGGGGAAGAGCTGGGCTGGTTGTGTGGTGCAGTGGGGGGAGGGGACGAACTGGGCTGGTTTAGGGATGCAGTTGGGGAAGGGGAGATTTTGAAACTGGTGAAGTTCACATTGATACCATTAGGCTGCAGGATTCCCAGGCGGAATATGAGTTGCTGTTCCTGCAACCTTCGGGTGGCATCATTGTGGCACTGCAGGAGGCCCATGATGGACATGTCATCTAAAGAATGGGAGGGGGAGTGGAAATGGTTAGCGACTGGGAGGTGCAGTTGTTTGTTGCGAACTGAGCGGAGGTGTTCTGCAAAGCGGTCTCCAAGCCTCCGCTTGGTTTCCCCAATGTAGAGGACGCTACACCGGGTACAGTGGATGCAGTATACCACATTGACAGATGTGCAGGTGAAACTCTGCTTAATGTGGAATGTCATCGTGGGGCCTGGGATAGGGGTGAGGGGGGAGGTGTGGGGCAAGTGTAGCATTTCCTGCGGTTGCAGGGGAAGGTGCCGGGTGTGGTGGGGTTGGAGGGCAGTGTGGAGCAAACAAGGGAGTCACGGAGAGAGTGGTCTCTCCGGAAAGCAGACAGGGGTGGGGATGGAAAAATGTCTTGGGTGGTGGGGTCGGATTGTAAATGGCGGAAGTGTCGGAGGATGATGCGTTGTATCCGGAGGTTGGTGGGGTGGTGTGTGAGAACGAGGGGGATCCTCTTTGGGCGGTTGTGGCGGGGGCGGGGTGTGAGGGACATGTTGCGGGAAATATGGGAGACGCGGTCGAGGGCGTTCTCGATCACTGTGGGGGGAAAGTTGCGGTCCTGGAAGAACGTGGACATCTGGGATGTGCGGGAGTGGAATGTCTTATCCTGGGAGCAGATGCGGCGGAGGCGGAGGAATTGGGAATAGGGGATGGAATTTTTGCAGGAGGGTGGGTGGGAGGAGGTGTATTCTAGGTAGCTGTGGGAGTCGGTGGGCTTGAAATGGACATCAGTTACAAGCTGGTTGCCTGAGATGGAGACTGAGAGGTCCAGGAAGGTGAGGGATGTGCTGGAGATGGCCCAGGTGAACTGAAGGTTGGGGTGGAAGGTGTTGGTGAAGTGAATGAAATGTTCGAGCTCCTCTGGGGAGCAAGAGGCGGCGCTGATACAGTCATCAATGTACCGGAGGAAGAGGTGCGGTTTGGGGCCTGTGTAGGTGCGGAAGAGGGACTGTTCCATGTAACCTACAAAGAGGCAGGCATAGCTGGGGCCCATGCGGGTGCCCATGGCCACGCCCATAGTCTGTAGGAAGTGGTTTGGACCATTATTAGAAGGTTTCCCACACTGTATAAATTATACACCAGTAAAATTAAGAGACGATGTCTCTGGAACCTTACACACACAGGCGCCCGTTCACCTGACATTATTATGATACAGTATCTCATGCAAGTGTTCTCTAGCTATTATTGAAATTATCAGTGACCACTGATAGCAAAATGATGAGATTTGAGTGTTTATCAAATTGACATCCATTTCAAGTTAGGACATGAACTGTTTGGAACAGATACCCTACTGTTGTTTATACTGAAAATTGTTTATAATTCTGAAGCCTATTATCAAGTTCATTGCCAAGTCCAACAGATTAAGTCTTCCAGCAAAGAGAAAATAGCAAGAAATATCAAGAGAAATTTTTATATACAAATTGTCTAGCTTGGAAAAGCAAAACTGTATGAAATGGTAAGACTTTATTTTTAAATTCCCCATGATTTCTACAGGCCACTAAGTATGTTGCAGAATTGTCTCACTCCTTTCCAGTAAGCAGTTTTAAAATCAATATTTTTATAATGGTGATGTGAATGCTCTCTGATGACTTTGGTCTGGCCTTATAGCTTGTAATGTGCTTACATTTCAGACTTCCGTTGGCATTTAGCATCATGTAACATACCCTCCAAAAACTTGAAGGCACTTTAATCATAATTCAGAAATGGATGTATACTTGGAGAGAAATCACGTCGATGCCATGGTTTCATTTTCCAGGAAGTTGTGTGTCTATTTAATTGCATTCATATTAATATTTTAACAACATGTCTCCTCAAGAGTTTTAAAATGTAGCTGGATTAAATGAAAAAGGATTGAATGTACAGTTTTATATATGTAATATATATAAACAATTTTATATATATATAAAACAAGTCAAAGTCCTGTGCTTCAGACAGAATGCAATTTATCTATTCTTAAAGAAAAAAATTACAGCTAAAAATAATCATCCTCTTTGACAAATAATGTTCCTTAAATTGAAGCCATGAATTAATTTATTTCTCACTTTTCTGAAGCAAAAATATTTTCCAAGTGAAATTAAATGGAAGTCACTTAAGTAGCAACTACATTGGAACAGAATGGTTTCACTATTACCTTGACATTCTGAAAGAGTTTTTCTGAAATTTAGTAAATTGGATGAGAACTGTCAATTTTTGCTACTTAATCAACTTGATGCTTACAGTTTGATACTAAAATAATTGCATGTGGTATTCTACAGGCTTCTTCCCCGTTACCAGTTGGACTTCACTGAAAGTAGTCCACTATTCATCAGACCAAGAGAATCTACCAAATCACGCAAAGTGAAGGATTGGAACATGCGAGTATACTTCGTGAATACCTGTAAGGCTGCCCAGACCATCAAAGTCATGCACATCTGCAAAACAACAAAGTTCCTGAAGGATGTTGCGATCATGAGGCAGTCTCTCCCCTTCCAACGCTGCAGTGGTGGAGTTGGCAGGGTCCTGGTGATGGATACAGGGTGATTGGCTTGAAAACAGTGCTCTGTTGTGCACTGTCATGTGAATTTCAATCTGGCTGAAGCACTTTCTCAGCACTGTGTGAGTAATTGAGCTCACACCCAACTTTATTTACTTCCCCTTGGAAGGTGGGTGTTGCCGTCTGGGCCAGCATTGGCAAACCCTCCTTAGTTGCCCTTGAGAAGGTGGTGGTGAGCTATCTTATTGAATCTTTGTGGTCTACGTACTATAGTTAGTCCCAACTGTTAAGAAGGGAGTTCCAGGATTTTGACCCAGCTAACAGTGAAGAACTGGTGATGTAATCCATTCAGAGGGGAACTTGCAGGGGGTGGTGTTCCCATGTATCTGCTGCCCTTGTCCTTCTAGATGGAAGTGATCATGGGCTTGGAAGGGACTCTCTGAGGATCTTTGGGGAATTTATGCAGTGCATCCTATAGATAATACACATGGCTGCTACTGAGTATTAGTAATGGAGGGAGTGGATGATTGTGGTGCCAATCAAGTGGCTCTCTCCTCGATGGTGTCAAGTTTCTTGAGTGTTGTTGGAGCTGCACCCATCTAATTAAAATCCCTATAAATGTGAATTCACTCAGTCATTGAAGAAACAAAATGAAATAAGGACTGATGAAATAGAAACAGGAGCAGGTCATCTGGCCCATTTGCTGTTTCACTCCACTATTTCACAGCCTTTCACATCACTAGTATTCACAAATCTGTTGATTTCCACCTTGAACTTGTTCAAAGATTGTACTCCCACAGCCATCTGGCATAGAAAATTCCAAAGATTCTCCAGTCTCTGTGTGAAGAAAATCCTCCTTGTCCTCAGTTGTAAATGGCCTGCCTTTTATCCTGGAACTGTAACTGCTGATAATTGAGCCCCAGCCTGGGAAAACATCCTTCCTGTACATTGATCCAGAATCTAAGGGTTTAAATGAGGCAGCCCTTTTAGAACAATGAGTGAGTGCACTGATAAAGGATGAATTGGGGCAAAACCTGGAGACTTGGAGGGCAAGGCCTTTTCTTTTGGCTATCCCTTCTCGTGTCACCAAAGCATGTCCTTTGATAGCCTCCTCAGGAAGTTATAGACCTGGATTGTCATATTCATGGTCATTATTCCAGCTTAGCTGCACATGGGAGCCCTGCAGAATCCCTGATGTAGCTGACTCCAAAGGAACTCCAAAGATTTGGCTGGGAACATTCTCTCTGCATGAACCCTGCAAAAGTTGCCATTTAAAATTAGAGAATTCAATTTTTTTTGTCTCTCTGATAGCGGTCGTTGCTTGGGCCAACCTTTATTGCCCATCCCTAGTTACCCTTCAATATAACGAGTGACTTATTATGATATGAAGCAGCCTCCATGTTTCTGGAGCTGATTGGAATCAGCTGTCAGGAATGAGGAACTGTTTCTCAATGTTCAAAAAGGAGGACGGTGCTGTAGTGACTGTCTGAGAGTGATTGCCAGTACATAGGAAAATCCCATCCCAGATAACAAAGTGCCGAGCTGGATGAACACAGCAGGCCAAGCAGGTGCTCCTGAGATGCTGCTTGGCCTGCTGTGTTCATCCAGCTCTGCACTTTGTTATCTCGGATTCTCCAGCATCTGCAGTTCCCATTATCTCCGATACAAAAATCCTATCCCATGTCTTTTACACTAGCCTGGGGCCTGTAAAAGAATAGGATCAGGATTATCATAACGAATGGTGGTGCTGGCTCGAAGGGCCGAATGGCCTACTCCTGCACCTGTTGTCTATTGTCTAAAAGAAAGCAAAGTCTGCAGAGTTAAGATAAACCAGGAAGTGCCCTTCTCATGAAATCTTACTTACTACCCTTGAAGAGGTTCATTTAAATGGTTTATAAAAGATAATGGAAGGAAATATGTCTCCTGCACAGAGAGACTTTCTAATGTCTTCCCTGACATGAGATATGTGCAAACATACACAGAAACATCAGGCTGGATCTTCCCCTGGAAGGAGTCAAATGCTTGAAAAGGTAGAATAAAGTACAGGTAGTTCTCCTATAATGCAATTGTTGCGTTCTTGTGTGACCACACACTATAGAAAATTGCCATACAAAATGTTGTCAGAAAATTGCTAAATTGTCATACCTGTATAGCAGAGAGTTTGCATTATCCAAACGTGTTATGGCAGAATCAGCTGTTATCAACTTCCATTAGAATTGTATCTCCAACCTGAATTTGACTCCAGGGCAGCCTTGGAGCCTGTGTTGGAACCACAATGGAGACCTTTCCTCAAAGTATATCTGGAGAATGTTCCAGCTACAAATTATGGTACCCATAGAAGGGGTGATGGCTGAACCAAGGCTTTGGAGTCCCAGCAGACTTGAAATACCTGCTGCAGCTCGTGTCAGATCAATTAGTAGTTGATTTTATGTCTAAGATTCAATGTAAGTAGTCTGGAAATAGTTTAACTATTAATATGAAAAGTTAAATATATCTTAATGGTTAAATACAGATGTCATGATATTGCCGATTGAATTGATTTTTCACATTAACATGTGAAAGGCAAAGTTTGTAAATTAATCTAAATGTTTTCTAATTTAGTGAATTCTTCTTCTGTATTTTTAACTTGTTTTAAAATGATTAAATGATTCTGTTGGTAATGTTCTGATGGCACGTGTTCTATTGGCAGAGTATGGTGAAGAGATCACAATGACGAGGCAGTGCCAACATGTTACAAATGAAGATGTAAATCTTTTTTTGGGGCAGCAGAGGAATGAAGATGGAGCAGATGTTTTGACATTTCAGTGACTGAACCAGCAAGGAATGTTCCAGGTGCTGCGTTGAAGGAAATATCCAACATTCTGAATATTGCGCTCTCGAGTACAGCTCAGAAGTGCTGTAAGAAGCGACATGATATAATGGGAGCTGCAAAGTTAAGTATTTCTATGTTTAAAATTGTATAAATCTCTTCAAGGTGTTTTCTTTTCAAAGGCTAAGGTCTTGTTTTGTAAGCTGATTGTGGCAAAGAGATCGTAAAGTGCCGTCGCGTTGGAGATGGCTACAGCTCCACCTGACCCTCACAGTTAAAGTGCCGGATGCTGAAATGTCAGCGCTATTTACTGTTTTACGAGATGTCATAAAATGCATGTGGTGTGAAAATGTCTCAGACAGTGGCATCATTCTTTTATTTTCATTCAAGGGATTTTACTTCAATTTCACTTCTTTCAAAGTCGTGGCAAAATAATTATATTCCCTCTCGGCAAGGCGTGTGCACAATTATGGTGAACTTTCTTTGACCGATGGAAGAATAGTGTGCATCAAGGAGTTGTCAGAGCTGAAGGAGTGCGGTAATACTTGGCCTGGAAGATCTCTCTGTGGTCAGTGCAGCTTCAGTCAATCAACTGAGTAGAGTCACAGAGTCATACAGCATGGAAGCAGATCCTTCGGTCCACTCATCCATACCAAGTTTCCCAAACTAAACTAGTCTCACTTGCCTGTCCATATCCCTTCCGTATTCATGGACCCGTCCAAATGGATTTTAAATGTTCTGACTAAAAGTGTCCTTTTAAATGTTTTCAGGTGGCACGGTGGCTCAGTGGCTAGAACTGCTGCCCCATCGCCCCAGGGACCGGGGTTCAATTCCAGCCTCAGGCGACTGTCTGGGTGGAGTTTGCACATTCTCCCTGTATCTGTGTGGGTTTCCTCCCACTGTCCAGAGATGTGCAGGTTAGGTGGATTGGCCATGCTAAATTACCCATAGTGTTCAGGGATGTGTAGATTTGGTGGGGTATAGGGGGATGGCTCTGGGTGGAATGCTGCGAGAGTTGGTGTGGATTTGTTGGGCTGAGGGGCCTGTTTTCATACTGTAGTGAGTCTAAATAACTGTACCTGCATCTGCTAGCTCCTCTGGTATTTCGTTCCACATGCACATCACCCTTTGGGTGAAAATGTCGCCCCGTAGGTCCCTTTTAAATCTTTCTCCTCCCACCTTAAAAGCATAACCCCTAGTTTTAAATGCCCCAACCCTAGGGAAAAGACCTTTTACCATTCACCTTATTTACGTCCCTCGTGACTTTATAAACTTCTATAAGGTCGACCCCCAACATCCCACGCTACAGTGAAAAAAAAGCCTGTCCTTATAACTCAAGCCCTCCGTTCCTGGTAAATCTTTTCTGAATCCTCTCCAATGGAAGAATATCTTTCCTCTAGTAGGGTGACCAGAATTGCACACAGTCATCATCATTGGTGGTCCCTCACACATGAGGATGACTCTCTTCCACTCTCAGGATGAGTCCTTAGTTGGCTGTACAGATCAATACAGCTACAACAGGCTGTGTTACACTTGGGGCAGAAGGTGATGGTGGGAAGGGGTGGCTTGCGGTGTTCTTCCAGCAGCACACTCCTTTTAATGGCTCATTTAGTGCTGCACTTTCTTATCCCATGGTTCCCTTTCCTGAATGCTTGACTTGTTTATGAGGGTTCCGAAGTTTTCATTTACATTGTGGCATATCATTTCCAATGTTCTTTTGTGCATTATCAGCTGTTACTGTAAAACAAGATTTGCTGACCGTTCAAATGTTTATAGCATACTTTTGCATTGTTTGTATAGTCTTGGAAATAGTTTTATTTCACATCAACACTGCCAAAGAATCACAAATAAACAATGCTGGTGATATTTGATAATCTCTGCAAAATATTTCTATTTTGAAATAAAAGCCATTTGTTTACATATTTATAGCAGCCTCCTTACCATTCTGGGAGGGAAGGAAATGGACTGAGAGGCAGATACACAGGAAGGAAGATACATGGTTTGGAGTTGGGGGGGGATTGTAGACACAGAGAGGCAGATACACGACATGGATACACAGGGAAGGAGGTATACACTGGGAGATAGACAGGGAGATAAGCAGAATGAAAGGATATATGCAGAGAGATATACAAGGAGGGAGACAGATACACAAGGAGGGAGATACAGAGTGACACAAACAAGGATGAAGGGACATACACAGGGCAGAATGGGGATATATACAGGGAAGGAGATACACAGGAAGGGAGATAGACACTGTGGATATTCAGGGAGGAGATACACGGAAGTGAGACGATTGGGGAGGTTGATAAAGGAGGGGGGAGATACATTAAGGGCAGAAACACAGAGACCGACACAGACAATGGGTGGAATACACTGGGCAATATATAGGGAAGGATCTATAGAGGTAGGCAGGGAGGCGCACTGGGAGATAAACAAGGATTAAGGGACATATGCAGAGAAGTACATGAGTCAGGAGAGAGATACTCAGGGCGGAAGAAGGATACATGTGGAGGGAGAAGGATATGTGGAGACAGGGAGGTAAAGAGGGATGAAGGGACATAGTGAGGGAGGTTTACATGGATGTAGGGAGTTACAGGGTGAGGGAGATCCAACAGTCTGGCAGATTTAAGGAGCAAAATATGTAACAACCAGGTGGATATCTAGCTAAACGAGAAGGGACGGATACTTGTGCCTCCTCACTATCTCCAAGAGGCACAGTCGCATTGAACTTCATATGGCAATCATCTATCACGTCCAGTTTTCCACAGCAGGGTTAAGGCGAGGTTTTTGTTGGATAGCAGGATGATGTAATGCATAACATGAAGCCACAATCTTGGCCCCTGTCACAGGTGAGCACTGTAAGGTATGACCTGCCTGCCCATACCCCATGGAGGTGTGACTCCATTCTGGGTATCTGACTGTCCTCTTCACTGGTTGGCAAGTTGTTGTGTGAGCGATGGTGTTGTGTTCCTATCCCCCAGGGAATGGCTCTGCAAAGTGGTATCATACGCATGTTTTCAAAGAACTGACAGAAACCAGCCTGTGATTCCTGGTTTAGAGATCCTGTTGTACAGTCTAGTTTTGCAGGAGGATGGAATCATGTGTGTTTCCTGGCTATTCCCCCATACTCAGGTTTAGAAATCTCTTCCCATTTTGTTTTTAATACCATGAATTGGGTCTATTTGATATAAATTTGATGGGCAGAAAGACTTTTTTGTGATCTGGAGCATTGGATGGCATTATTCATTGGACTTCTGACTGTGCTATCCTTTCTGTGCATTCTGAAGCTATCTTATTGGCCCTGAGAAATCTTCAAAAATCTGAAACTCAGACATTCCAACTGCTCTATTAAAGCTGAATTCCTTTAAAAAGTATTTTTCAAGTTGAACATAGTTTAAATAGGAGTACAAAGTTAAGTGGTTTTGAATGTGAAAGAATGCAGAAAAGTTAAGACACAATTCAGCTTCCATTTCGGAATGTGGGTGCAGTTGGAATTGGTGACTTTTACACGAATGAGTGACTCTAAGAGTAGTTGTAGTTGATGCTGAGTTGTTGAAATGAGCAGTAATGATGGAAGAGAGGGGGCTGTAGTTTACAGCAATCAGCTAGACAGTGAGGGTGGGCTACCTACTGAGGATGTGCAGCTTTCTGCAGCTGTGCAGTTGGAAGTTAGCTTCCATACGACGTGGCTGAAGTTTAGCAATAAAAGATTAGCATTACAAATATCTTGCCTTTGCAGTCATGTCTTCATAAAAAGGGAAGAAGCCATGCATAAATTATTCAGAAATTGAAATGATCTCTGAGTCTCATAACTTTCAAACAAAAACTGTAACCCTGTCTGCTGGACCATTACCTCCACATACTGTCTGTAATCTGAGGTTTATTATTATTACAGTCCATGTTTCATCTCAAGTGCCTGTGCTGCAACCCTCCTTTCCAAGCCAAACATCTTCCAAGGGTCTCATTGCCTTACCCTGAAGTTGAATTTTCCTCTGCTTTCTCTCCTATCTTTTTTCTGCATTCTCTCTGCATTCATCATATCCAGAAGGCCCTTCGCCTTCTTTCTGAACCCTATCTCCACAAAATACTGAACACCCAGTTTCCACTGCAGGCCTCCATGCTCAATGATATTGTGAATAGTCCTCTCTACTCTAATATTGTTCCCATTCCCATCAAAACAGTGGTCATGAGTTTATTGATAAGCAATGTAAAATAACAGAATACATTCACAAAGATTCAAGGTCATGAAGGACCATAATGAACACAAGACTGGAGATCATGGAATTGACAGTTCATCAGATACAGCATTGACTCAAAATTAAGTGGGAAATCTTAAGTTGTGTAGGAAGGGTGAAGAATGTTCTCTGGGTTGGAGATTTCAATGTCCACCATCAAGAATGGCTCGGCAGCATCACCACTGATCAAACTGGTCGGATTCTAAAGGACGTTGCTGCTGGAGCCAACAAGAGGGAGAAACATACTTCACCTCATCCTTACCAAAATGTTGGCTGCAGATGAATCTGTCCTTGACAGTACTGGTAAGACTGGCAATTATACAGTTCTTGTGGAGACCAAGTCCTGCCTTCACATTGAGAGAATCCCCCATTGTGTTGTGTAGCACTATCACTGAGTGGGCAACCATGAGGCGCTGTGGGCCATCAGCAACTGTAGAATTGTACTCACGCACAATCTGCTTACTCTTGGCCTGACATATCCTCTTTATACCATTACTGTTGAGCCAGAGAATCAACAAAAATGAAACATTTGAATGAATATTTTGGTTGAAAGGGGGAGGGAAGATTTTCCCCCACTACTATCTCTGAAATAATTTTAACCCCACTGCGAAGCCTCTTCTAAGGATGCCTACCTTGATGAAGTTACCCCCCCTCCCTCTGGAAAGACCTCAGTGGATCTCACACTGCAATTCTCTGACTTCACAAACTTCAAAATCTCCCCTCCGCCTCCCGCATCACAAAACCAGCCCAGTTTGTCCTGCATCCCTAACCTGTCCTTCCTCCCACCTATCCCCTCCTCCCATCTCAAGACCCACCCCCATCTCCTACCTGCTAGCCTCATCCAACCCCCTTGACCTGTCCATCCTCCCTGGACTGACCTGTCTCCTCCTTAACTCCCCACCTACACTCATCTTTACTGGTTCCATTCCCGCCTCTTTGACCTGTCTGTCTCCTCCCCACCTATCTTCTCCTCTATCCATCTTCTATCCGCCTCCTCTTCTCTCTCTCTTTATTTCTGAACCCCCTTCCCATCCTCCATTCTAATGAAGGGTCTAGGCCTGAAACGTCAGCCTTCCTGCTCCTCTGATGCTGCTTGGCCTGCTGTGTTCATTCAGCTCTACACCTTGTTATCTCTAATTGTGTGGCAAACAACATAAGCAGCAAGTGATAGATACAGCTAAACAGTTCCATAGTTTTGAATGATAATGTGTGATATCAATTTAAGACCTTCTCCCTAGGCTGTCCAGTTCATCCAGTCACTAAGCAATCTTTCTTTTGAAATCCAGTTTTGGTCTTTAAATTTTACTTTATCATGTACCCTGTGTAAAATCTGATAGATAAGATGATGGCAACCTGTACATTAAGGAGGTGGGGGGTAGATAGCTCCCCTTCTTGATAATCCCTCTAATCTAAGGTAAAGATCCTTACATCGATTCAGTGTCTTTGGCCCTCATCCTCTGGTTACCAGCAGGAAATGACAGAGCATGTGAAAATAACAAAGTGCCAGCCCAGAGAATCTATACAGTGAGCTCCAGAGCTGCACAAAAATAGCAGCTTCTACCCTTTAACTGACCTTAGGTTCACAGCTATTGCAGGTTCCTCAGTTCAATAGCAAATTTATAAACCCTTCTTGCCTTTCTTCGTGATTTGCAGGTGTCAATTTGTTGGTTAGGATGAATATTGACAGCAATTCTAAGTAAAAGCCAGTCTTCTTGTTTGAAAATCAATTGAAGTTATTTGCATAACATCACCGTGACAATATACATGAATGCTTCACTGAATGCATTGAACATGGGGGCTTTGATTGTCATTTAACAAGCTTGTTTTCCACTCAGCTCTTCACTTATGACATGCTCTCAGGCGGGTGAGGAGTTGTGAAATGGATTGGCCATTTGCCACCCTCTGAGCCATCTATTCACATCTTGAAGCCTGCGGGAGGAATGAATGGGAAAAAAAATCTGGAGACCCCAGGTCACACTTGCCAAAAGCATAAAACCAATGACAATTAAAACTTTTAACTACAGCTTGCAATCATAGAATGCCTTTAAAATAACAAATTGCCCCCAGAGCATTCCAAGAGCATGCTATCAAACAAAAAATTGTGACTGAATCACATGAGCAGTTATTTGGACTAGAGGCCCAAAAGCTTGCTTGAAGCATTACTTTGTAGCACAGAACTTGAACATTGATGAAAAGAAAGATAAATTGTTCATGAAACTATTACCAGTCTAGTTCCCACATGTCCACTGGGGAAAGAAATCTACCAATAGAGGGATCGAGTTCCGGAACCAAGAGGTTATGGTGAAGCTGTACAACGCTCTGGTGCGGCCGCACTTGGAGTATTGTGTACAGTTCTGGTCACCGCATTATAAGAAGGATGTGGAAGCTTTGGAAAGGGTGCAGAGGAGATTTACTGGGATGTTGCCTGGTATGGAGGGTAGGTCTTACAAGGAAAGGCTGAGGGACTTGAGGCTGGTTTCATTTGAGAGAGGAAGGTTGAGAGGTGACTTAATTGAGACATATAAAATAATCAGAGGGTTAGATAGGGTGGATAGGGAGAGCCTTTTTCCCAGGATGGTGACGGCGAGCACGAGGGGGCATAGCTTTAAATTGAGGGGTGAAAGATATAGGACAGATGTCAAGAGGTAGTTTCTTTACTCAGAGAGTAGTAAGGGAATGGAACGCTTTGCCTGCAACGGTTGTAGATTCGCCAACTTTAGGTACATTTAAGACGTCATTGGATAAGCATATGGAATAGTGTAGGTTAGATGGGCTTGAGATCGGTATGACAGGTCGGCACAACATTGAGGGCCGAAGGGCCTGTACTGTGCTGTAATGTTCTATGTTCTATTTCTACCCTGTCTGGCATTCACATGACTCGAGGCCCACAACAAAGTGGTTGACCCTTAAATGACCCAGAAAGTGTAGGGTTCTGGTTTGCAATTGGTAACATGCTGATTTTAGGTGGTTTGAATCACCCTCACATCCCTGGTTCTAGACACTGGACTTACTCAGGGAAGTGAAGAAGGCAGTGAATAGGTGTTTCAGGGGCAAAAGAATCTCCATTTATTTGAATACAAAGAGGGAAGTATAATGCAAGAAATAATGGTTAATTTAATAAAACTGTGAAATCAACTCAATTATACAGAGGACGATAATTAAATACAATTATTGAATTAAACACAAATTAAACACAATTAGAACCTAAACAACAGTTTTAAACACAGGCGCTTTATTCAGGTTTCCTACTTTTGGAATTCCCTGTACCGTTACCATCCACTTTCCCCTCCCTGCTAGCTCGGTTGGATACCTTCGGGTCTGGGAGTTTCAGCTCACCACTGAAGAAAACACAGTTTTAAAGTGTGCCCACTTGTTGTCAGGTTCTCTTGGTTTGGATTAGGCCTGGGCCTGGAAGTTCTTATTTGGATAGCGCTTGGTCGGCATTCCCCCTCCCACTTCCATGTCCTTTGTTCCGCTGATGCTCTTGGTTTGACTTCAGAGATAATGGGAACTGCAGATGCTGGAGAATCCAAGATAACAAAGTGTGGAGCTGGATGAACACAGCAGGGCAAGAAGCATCTTACGAGCACAAAAGCTGATGTTTCGGGCCTAGACCCTTCATCAGAGAGGGTCTAATGATGCAGTTTGTGCAGAAGTTTGTGCAGAGAGGGTCTAATGATGCAGTTTGTGCAGAGAGGGTCTAATGATGCAGTTTGTGCAGGAAAAGCAGTTTGTGCAGAAGCTTAGTGTTGAAAAAGGCTCACCGCTTAGGTCAGATCAGGGCTGGTCATTATATAGGCTGTGTGCCCCGTTATCTTCCCTCAAATCTGTGTTGTCTGTTGTGTTTCTGGTGTTTTCTTTGAAAACCAATCGGCTTCCTGGTAGTTAAGGTGATGTGTAAATGGATTTTGAATGAAGTTGAATGTTCGGTATCTGCATCGGCATGGTAAATTGGCGAGGCCATGCAGACGCTAAGGCAACGGACAAACTGACACGGCGCAACCATCGCCAGATGGGAATGTTTCCTCCCAGTCCAGGGAGTACTTCAGCGGTCAAGGACATTCAGTCCCTGATCTTCGGGTAAATGTTCTCCAAGGGTGGCCTTTTGAGATACACAACAGCGCAGAATCACCAAGCCAAGCCACTTAATAGCCAAGCTCCGCACTCATGGAGATGTCCTCAAGCATGAGTTTGGCTTTATGTCGTGCTACATGTAATCCCACCAACACTCTTCTGTATCTATAAAATCTTCTTTACCGTCCTTTTTTTTGCAGCAGGAGCGGTGAGAGCGAGGAGCAGGGGCCTGCCGGGAGGTAAGTTCTTCATTTCAGTAGCAGAGCTGAGTGGGAGCGGTTGAATTGCGCTCTGGGATGGTGAGAGTGAACTGATATGTTTGGGCAGTGGCTAAGCCTGAGACACTACACGTGTAGTGTCTCCCACCCGCCCTTCTCCTCTGACCAAAAAAAAGAGACTCTGCTGTGTTGATAAGGTGTTTTTCTTTTTCTTTCTTTTAATCGTGTACTGGTAAGTAGAGTGATTTGGCACAAATTTTTTTCATTTCATTTATCTGGTCTTTGATATTATGGGAGGACTAAGTTAAGCTTAAGAGTAAAAATGGCAAGGGATCCCAGACCCGTGTTGTGCTCCTCTTGCTCAATGTGGGAGCTCAGGGACACAGCTAGTGTCCCTGAGCCCTACATGTGCAGGAAGTGTGTCCAGCTGCAGCTCTTGTTAGACCGCATGACGGCTCTGGAGCTGTGGATGGACTCACTTTGGAGCATCCACGATGCTGAGGGGGTCGTGGACAGCACGTTTAGCAAATTGGTCACACCGCAGATTAGGATTGCTGAGGGAGATAGCGAATGGGTGACCAAAAGGCAGAGCAAGAGAGGAAAGCAGTGCAGGAGTCCCCTGTGGTCATCTCCCTCCAAAACAGGTGTACTGTTTTGGATACTGTTGGGGGAGATGGCTCACCAGGGGAAGGCAGCAGTAGCCAGGTTCATGGCACCGTGGCTGGCTCTGCTGTACAGAAGAGCAGGAAAAAGAGTGCAAGGGCGATAGTCATAGGGGATTCAATTGTAAGGGGAGTAGATAGGCAGTTCTGTGGTCGAAAACAAGACTGCCAAATGGTATGTTGCCTCCCAGGTGCACGGGTCAGGGCTGTCCCAGATTGACTGCGGGACATTCTGAAGGGGGAGAGTGAACAGCCAGCTGTTGTGGTGCATGTAGGCACCAATGATATAAGTGAAAAACAGGATGAGCTCCTACAAGCAGAATTTAGGGAGTTAGGAACCAAGTTAAAAAGTTGGGCATCAGAGGTAGTAATCTCAGGATTGCCACCAGTGCCACGTGCTAGTCAGAGTAGAAATGAAAGAATAGACAGGGTAAATGAGTGCCTTGAGAAATGGTGCAGGAGGGAGAGGTTCAGATTTTTGGGACATTGGGACCAGTTCTGAGAAGGTGGGACTATTACAAATCGGACAGTCTACACCTGGGCAGGACTGGAACCAATATTCTCAGGGTTGCTTTTGCTAACACTTTTGAGGAGGGTTTAAAGTAATGTGGCAGAGGGATGGGAACTAAATGAGAAGGTTAGTGGACAGTAAGGAGGTAGTAACTAAAGCCTGTAAGGAACTAGATAATGAAGTCAGTATGACTAAGGGGAAGAGTAGGCAGAGAGCAGATGATGAACGCAAAGGAACAGGTGATCTGAGGTGCATTTGTTTTAATGCAAGAAGTGTAGTAGGTATGGCAAATGAACTTAGCGCTCGGATTAGTACCTGGGAGTATGATGTTATTGCTATTACTGAGACTTGGTTGAGGCAAGGGCAAGATTGGCAACTAAATATCCCAGGATATAGATGCTTCAGGTGGAATAGAGAGGGAGGTAAAAGGGGTGGAGGAGTTGCATTATTGGTCAAAGAGGATATCACAGCTGTGCCGAAGGAGGGCACTATCGGGGACTCGAGCAGTGAGGCAATGTGGGCAGAGCTCAGAAATAGGAAGGGTGCAGTAACAATGTTAGGGCTGTACTACTGGCCTCCCAACAGAGAGCGTGAGATAGAGGTACAAATATGTAAACAGATTATGGAGAGATGTAGGGGCAACAGGGTGGTGGTGATGGGAGATTTTAATTTTCCCAACATTGACTGGGATTCACTTAGTGTTAGGGGTTCAGACGGAGCAGAATTTGTAAGGAGCAACCAGGAGGGTTTTCTAGAGCAATATGTAAATAGTTCAACTCGGGAATGGGGCATACTGGACCTGGTGTTGGGGAATGAGCCCGGCCGGGTGGTTGAAATTTCAGTACGGGATCACTTTGGGAATAGTGACCACAATTCCATAAGTCTTAGAATACTGATGGACAAAGACGAGAGTGGTCCTGAAAGAAGAGTGCTAAACTGGGGGAAGGCCAACTATAGCAAAATTCAGCAGGAGCTGGGGAATGTGGATTGGGAGCAGCTGTTTGAGGGTAAATCCACATTTGATATGTGGGAGGTTTTTAAAGAGAGGTTGATTAGAGTGCAGGCAGACATGTCCCTGTGAAAATGAGGGATAGAAAGGGCAAGATTAGGGGACCATGGATGACAGGTAAAATTGTGAGACTAGCAAAGAGGAAAAAGGAAGTACACAGAAGGTCTAGGGGGCTGAAAACAGATGAAGCTTTGGAAGAATATCGGGAAAGTAGGACCAATCTGAAATGAGGAATTAAGAGGGCGAAAAGGAGTTATGAAATAACTTTAGCAAACCGGGTTAAGGAAAATCCCTAGGCTTTTTATTCATACATAAGGACCAAGAGGGTAACTAGAGAAACGTTTGGCCCACTCAAGGACAAAGGAGGGAAGTTGTGTCAGGAGTGAGAGAAAATGAGTGAGATTCTTCATGAGTACTTTGCGTCGGTATTCACTGAGGAGACAGAGATGATGGATGTTGAGGTTAGGGACAGATATTTGATTACTCTCGGTCAAGTCGGCATAAAGAGGGGATAAGTGTTGGGTATTCTAA
Source organism: Stegostoma tigrinum (assembly GCF_030684315.1). Taxonomy (NCBI): domain Eukaryota; kingdom Metazoa; phylum Chordata; class Chondrichthyes; order Orectolobiformes; family Stegostomatidae; genus Stegostoma; species Stegostoma tigrinum. The sequence continues at coordinate 114,230,579 of NC_081358.1, read as the reverse complement.
AAGGCATTAGGGTGGGCAAGTCCCCAAGTCCGGATAGGGTTTATCCCAGGTTACTGAGGGGAGCGAGAGAAGAAATTGCTGGGGCCTTATCAGATATCTTTGCAGCATCCTTCAGCACGGGTGAGTTCCTGGAGAACTGGAGAATTGCTAATGTTGTCCCCTTGTTTAAAAAGGGCAGCAAGGATAATCCAGATAATTATAGACCGGTGAGCCTGACGTCAGTGGTGGGGAAGCTGCTGGAGAAGACACTGAGGGATAGGATCTATTACATTTGGAAGAAAACGGGCTTATTAATGATAGGCAGCATGGTTTTGTGCAGAGAAGGTCATGTTTTACCAACTTGTTAGAATTCTTTGAGGAAGTGACAAAGTCGATAGATGAGGGAAGGGCTGTGGATGTCATATTCATGGATTTCGGGAAGGCATTTGATAAGAATCCCCATGACAGGCTAATGGAGAAAGTGAAGTCGCATGGGGTCCAGGGTGTACTAGCTAGATGGATAGAGAACTGGCTGGGCAACAGGAGACAGACAGTTGTAGTGGAAGGGAGTCTCTCAAAGTGGAGAACTGTGACGAGTGGTGTTCCACAGGGATCCGTGTTGGGACCACAGTTGATTGTGATATACATAAATGATCTGGAGGAAGGTATAGAAGGTCTGATCAACAAGTTTTCAGATGACACGAAGATTGGTGGAGTAGCAGATACTGAAGGGGACTGTTGGAGAATGCAGCAGAATATAGATAGACTGGAGAGTTGGGTGGAGAAATGGCAGATGGAGTTCAATCCAGGCAAATGTGAGGTGATGCATTTTGGAAGGTCCAATTCACAAGCGAATTATACGGTAAATGGAAAAGCCCTGGGGACAGAAAGATCTGGGTGTTCAAGTCCATTGTACCCTGAAGGTGGCAACGCAGGTCGATACAGAGGTCAAGAAGGCATACGGCATGCTTTCATTCATTGGGCGGGGTATTGAGTACAAGAGTTGGCAGGTCATGTTACAGTTGTATAGGATTTTGGTTCGACCACATTTGGAATACTGCGTACAGTTCTGGTCACCACATTACCAAAAGGATGTGGATGGTTTGGAGATGGTGCAGAGGAGGTTCACCCCCCCAGGATGTTGCCTGGTATGGAGGGTGCTAGCTATGGAGAGACGTTGAGTAGATTAAGATTATTTACATTCGAAAGACGGAGGTTGAGGGGGGGACCTGATTGAGGTCTACAAAATCAGGAGAGATATAGACAGGGTGGATAGCAAGAAGCTTTTTCCCAGAGTGGGGGACTCAATTACTACGGGACACGATATAAAGGTGAGAGGGGAAAAGTTGAAGGGAGATATGCGTGGAAAGTTCTTTACACAGAGGGTTGTAGGTGCCTGGAACGAGTTGCCAGTGGAGGTGGTAGAGGTGGGAACGATAGCGTCATTTAAGATGTATCTAGACTGATACATGAATGACAGATACATGAGGGATAGAGATCCTTGGAAAATAGGTGACAGGTTTAGATTGAGGATCTGGATCAGTACAGGCTTGGAGGGCTGAAGGGCCTGTTCTTGTGCTGTAATTTTGTTTGCTCTTTGTTTTGACACCATCACCTTGATAACTCATTATGATCTCTCTACTTTAATTAGAATTTCTTATTACTGCGGTTAGACCCTAAGCAAGTGACTCTTATACCTATCATATTATTCCAATCGTTTGATTTGTCTCCAGCACCACCTTATTTTTAACTTTTTGTAATTATCTCTCTGCCTCATTTAATAAGTTTATAGGTCATCCCTCTTCTGGTTACGCAGCTGTTGAGACTTTACTCTGACGCTTTTGATCACCTGTAGAGACCTACTATTTGGCCTGTCGACACTCCATTCACACCATTTGTCGGATTTTTGATCTCTCTGCCCATTGATCTCTTTGCTTATAAATTCTATGTCTGTGCGCTTCCCTCTCACTTCACCTGATGAAGGGGTAACACTCCGAAAACTTGCTATTTTAAATAAACCTGTTTGACTATAACCCAGTGAAGGTATCTGTGTAGGCTGTGCCGGGTAGGCCAAGGTGTAAAAGTTAGTTTCAGTGTAAGGTTTAGATTAGATTCCCTACAGTGTGGGGACAGGCCCTATCAGCCCAACAAGTCCACACTCCCCTTGGAGCATCCCACCCAGACCCATTCCCCTACAACCCACACAACCCTGAACGCTATCGGCAATTTAGTGTGGCCAATCTACCCAGCCTGCACATCTTTGGACTGTGGGAGGAAACCCATGTAGACACAGGGAGAGTGTGCAACTCTGCACAGACAGTTACCTGAGGCTGGAATTGAACCCAGGTCCCTGGCACTGTGAGGCTGCAGTGCTAACTACTGAGCCACCGTGCTGCCCTGGAGGATGGATGGGTTAGAAAAGGTTAACAAGGAGAGTGCTTTGCTCCAGATCACTGAGGCTGCTTTTCTGACTGAATCAGACAGGCTGACCTGATTTATGGAGTCACAGAACTGCTTTGGACTGTTTTTGGTGTTTTTAACAATGAGTCGCTGAATGGCGAGACATTGATACCAGAGGAGGGGTTTATGCTCTGCTGAGCAGCTCAGATTGAGAAATGTTTCAAAATATCCTGAAAACTGTACAATAGAAGAGCTGGCTGCAAATGTTTGCTTTTGCTTACGGAATATTTTCAAGTTATGGAAACTGGTTGCTAAATTAGGCAACATATTTTGTTTGTGACAAACAATATGGTCCCATGACATTTCTCAAAAACATGTTTGAAGATTTCCGAACATCTTGAGCGGCATTTACCCTCTATTGCACCAATCTGCACAACCCCCCAACCCTCACCGAACCTTGGTCATGATGACAGAGTAGCGGAATGTCACTGGGCTAATGATGCAGAGGCCCAACTTCATGATCTGGGGTTGTGGGTTCAAATCTCATCATGGAAGGTGGTCGAGTTTAAATGCAATTAAAAGCAAGCAGGTCATGAAGCTATCATCAGTCCAGTTCCTTTGGAGACAGAGTTCTGCCATTCTCGCCCAGTCTGGCCTACATGTGACTTCAGGCCCACAGCCACATGATTGACCTTTAAATGACCTCACAAGCCCTTCAGTTAAACGTGAATTAAGCACGGGCAGACGTAGAGCTTTGCAGCAACACGCCTGTGAAAGAGAGTGTTTTTAAAAAGGCTGCCCTTAGTGTTGATGCAACAATAATCAGGACATTTTTCATAGCATGCAAACAACTTCGAGGAGGTTATAATGAATGCACATTGTTAGCTTGTTACTGCTGGCTTCAGGGGTACACTAGATGTTGGGAAACTCAAATTTTAGCTGTAGTTAATTATCTAAAATTAATCCAGCCAACAAAAGGGGCAGCACAGTAGCTCAGTGGTTAGCACTGCAGCCTCATAGGACCCAGGTTCGATTCCAGCCTTGGGTAACTGTCTGTGTAGGGTTTGCACATTCTCCTCATGTCTGTGTGGGTTTGCTCCCACAGTCCAAAGATGTGCAGGCTAGGTGGATCTGCCATGCTAAATTGCCCACAGTGTCCAGGGGTGTGTGGGTCTGAGTGGGATGCTTTAAGGGGCAGTGTGGACCTGTTGGGCCAAAGGGCCTGTTTCTACACTGTAGGGAGTCTAATCTAAAAGCTAACACTCTCAAGGAGGCATCTAACCATTCTTGAGGTGTCTTACGGGGGCATGTTTAGTATTCCTACTTTTGGGAGATGTTTAGATAACATCTACTGTTTAACTCTAGCACAGCAACATAAATTTTCCTTAAATGATCAAATGCCAAATTTACATAAAACAGATAAGAATCAGATAGATAATTCTTCTGAGAAAGGGTCACTGGACCTGAAATATTAACTCTGATTTTTCTCCACAGATGCTGCCAGACCTGCTGAGCTTTCCCAGCAACTTCTGTTTTTGTTTCCGATTTCCAGCATCCGCAGTTCTCTTGGTTTGTAATTATCCAATAGACTTGTTTTTACATTACTTTTCTGCTCTTCACCTCTGTTAAATACCCACTGGTCAATTCCCCTTCTCAGGGAATCATGAGACAGAAGAGGCAGGAATGCTCTCTGCTGCCAGTGTTCATGTTGCTAGGGGCTAAGTTTAAAGCCCAGTGGTGCTCTGCTTCATGCAGAGGAAACCCTGAAGCCAGCCCTCACACGATGTGTCCACATCTCAACAATCAGGATGTAGCCCAGAAAGAAACAAAGCTCACTTCCCGCTACACTGTCAGGGATCCAGAGGATGGGCCGCAGGGCAAGAGGACCATTCCTTGTCCTAAGAGAGCAAGAACTGCAGATGCTGGAGTCAGAGATAACACAGCGTGGAGCTGGAGGGAACACAGCAGGACAGGCAGCATAAGAGGAGAAGGAAAGCTGACGTTTCGGGTCGGGACCCTTCAGAAAAATGCGACATAACATTTCTGAAGAAAGGTCCCGACCCAAAATGTCAGCTTTCCCGCTCCTTTGATGCTGCCTGGCCTGCTGTGTTCCCTCCAGCTCCACACTGTGTTATCCCATTCTTTGCCCTGTCGGCCAGCAAAGGAAGCCACACCACCACCACCAGGCCCAGTCAGTAACAGTGCTATGTCCTCAGAGGAAAGGGATGCCCAGAGTACAGGAAGAAGGTCAATGGTCTATAATGGCAAGTTGCACCATCTTTCCTCTGCTGCTTCACACTTTATGGGTCATCGCTCACTCTACATTGCACATGTCTCCCACTGAGGTTCACAGGCTCTGACTCTCATTACTGCATGCATCATGTAAACTCCTTTACTTCTTACCCACCTCATTCTCCCTAACTTCTCTCCTTCCTACCTCCTGTGCTTCCTGTCCTCTTATGAGGGACCTTGGGGCGGCACGGTGGCTCAGTGGTTAGCACCAGGGACCCAGGTTCGATTCCAGCCTCGGGCAACTGTCTGTGCGGAGTTTGCACATTCTCCCCGTGTCTGCGTGGGTTTCCTCCGGGTGCTCCGGTTTCTTCCCACAGTCCAAAGATGTGCAGGCTAGATGGATTGGTCATGCTAAATTGCCCATAGTGGGTTCAGGGGTGTGTGGGTTATAGGGGATGGGTCTGGGTGGGGTGCTTCAAGGGGCGGTGTGACATGTTGGGCCGAAGGGCCTGTTTCCACACTGTAGGGAATCTAATCCCTCCCTCTTGGGGACACAGGGATGAGGAGTCACAAACAGGTCATCCAGAGATGCCCAGCTCTTCCACCTCACCACCTGCTTGTGATCCCAAAACCTGGAGATATTCACACTGAGAATCATGGCCCTGCATCGGGACAGAGTACTCTGTTCAGGCCTGCGTCCGTCTAGGCCAAATATAACAGATGACAGTCACCCTTCCATGGATAAAGCAGACTTTCTCCACCCTGGCTCTAGACGTTGAGAGTTAGATATAAGATGTGGGCGGAAAATAAAAAAAAAATCTTACTGAGGACACATAGGTGGCATGGGTGAAGCATAATTGTGAATAACCTTTCAATCAGGTAAATATATGTTCACTCAAACTGTTAAAATGCCTGCTGGCGTGTTATTATTTCAGTCAGACCTGATTAGGGCATAACCATGTGAATGAAGCACAGTCTCTTCACATATCCCAAAGATGGGCAAAGTTATAATGACCAAGCATTGCCCATCTCTCACAATTGACCAACTCACTGCAGATAGCCCCAGGATTTGGCTGACCGCTGTCAGGGGGTTGTAATTTGATTGCGGTTAACACTGAGGCTGAATACAATGTGTTGGCCTGGCTATAATACCCATCATCCCACTCTTATGATCTTTTACGTTCCACAGAGCTAACGTCTTTTCCAGCGATTCACGTCTCATTTATGTGAAGCTTATCAACGTTGATTTGTCTATTTAAATGAATACTGCACTACATAGAAGTGGTATTTCCTTCTTGAATATTTGGTGTTGGAATTTGAAAGGCATTCCCAATTTGCCTGGAGGTGCATGAATGTTGGCCACAGTGCTAAAGCTGTCAGTGTTGGAATTCAAGTTGATGGGTTTGTCAATCTAAACTCAGACATTGCTTTTCTTTGTGCTAAAGAATTCCAAGATTCTCAGTTACTTCAAATATATTCCCCCTGTGAGCTTGGAGGAGAAAGGTAATTTTTCAGTCTGTATGGCTGTTGTCTATCGTTCTTTCGAATATCAAGGAAATAGCCATAACATGTAGAAATATGCCACTGTCAGCTACTCACTAGCCCATAATCACTGATCTGCCAACACAAATATTTTTACAAGAAAAAGGATGCACCTGACTAAGTCATTCTGATCCAATTGATCCATGTTTGAATTGGCAGTGAGCACTGACTGACTTCTTACACGATTGAAAAAAACATGCTGAAAGCACTCAAAATATCTGGCAATATGTAGAGTGAGGAATAGAGTTAATGTGTCAGGTTGATGATCTGAGGTATCATCAAACCAAGATGTACTGAACATCTGCACAGTTGAATGGCAGGTCACTTCTTAACCTCTCTTAACAAGTCACATTTCTCCTTTCTCCCTTCTCCCCCAGATCCTCCTCCAACCCCCAACCTCCTTATTCATTTGTAATGAATCATGTACAACTTCTCTGATCAGTTATCTTCACAGTTTGGTAGCAATGATAATACACTAGATTTGCTTTCAACCCTCTGGTCTGACATTTGTTTTTTATGAGATCTGCAGTTTCGGCTTCTTTCTAACCTGTTCCTTTGAGAACATACATGAGTGGGAAAAATGAAAATAAGTGTTCTATTTCCTCTCTGTCTTTCGTAATTCACTGGCTTTATATCCAGAAATAAAACAGGCGTTACTAAATGAAGAGAGTTATACCAGGTTTATACTAAATTTTAATAAATGCTGTGAGACATGCTCTAATGTATCCAATAGTGCAGTCGCATTTTGGAAAGAATTCTGTCCTGTTCTTCCTTTAAAATGTTTCTCTGGGTCGCCTTGTGTATTTTTTACGGTGCACACTTGCTACTTCTCACAGCGATGACACCACCAGCAGCTTTTTGGATCTTCTTGGCGTCCTCCAACTCTCGAAAGCATCTCAGAAGCAAACATGTGGATAAAAGAAAGAGTCCATAATGTGGATAAAAGAAAGAGTCCAGAGTAGGAAACATTGATAAAATGTAAGGTTTGTACTAGTTGGAGTGCAAACCATGACCAAGGGGCCAAAAATGTTCAGAAGAGATAAGTTTGGAATCATTTTTGTGAGCTTCAACTGCTCCCAACTGGGAATTAGAAAGAAGAGTAAGGAATGTTGTCTCTCAAGTCTGCTCCTTCTTTGAATAAAATCAGGCCTGTTCTCCTCCCTTAGCAGCATTTCCTGCACTATTCCCAGATCCATGTAGGCCACACTGGGGAAAGATGGTAGACTTCATTTACCAAAGGACATTACACAGAGAGAGTTCCAGACTTGCACTACTTAGGAAAGAGCTGGATTTTTATTGCTGAGGCAGATAGTTCTGGTTGATTCATAATTTTAAGAGGCTGGTTACCAGTTTGGTGAAGGGCCTATGCTGCAAGTTGTTTTGTAGAAAGATACAGGCCATTTTGTTTTTCAAATCTCCGCCATTCAACAAGTTTATGGCCAATCTGTTCCTGTTTCACATTCCCATCGATCCCCATTAACCTTTGATTCCCTCATCTATCAAGAATCGACCTACTTCCACCTCACAAACATTCAATGACACTGCTTCCTGAGACAGAGTGTTTCTAAGTCACAGAGTCCTCTGACAGAAAGAAATTCTCCTCATCTCTGTCCTAAAAGTCAACCCTGAATTGTAAAACTGTGTGGCCTAGCTCTGGACTTGCCATAAGAGGAAACACCATTTCCATGTCCAACTTGTGAAGACCATTCAAGATCTTAGACACTTCAATCAAATCACTCCTCATTCATCTACACTCCTGTGCAAATAAGTCCCTACTTTCCACCCAATCTGTCCTTTCCTGGGATGAATCCTGTAAACTTCCTCGGGACAGCCTTCAATACTTTAACTTCCTTCCTTAAACAGGGAGATCAAAACCATGCACAGTATTGAAGGTATGGTCTCACCAATGCCTTTTATAAGTGTAATGTAATAAATCTATCTTTCTGTTCAATGCATCTTGTTATCAAAGATAGCATTTCTTTAGCCTCGTGATTACTTGCAGTGCTGCACTCCAACTTTATGTGACTCATGCACTGGAGCAACTAGATCCCACTGTACTTCAAAGTTATTCAGTTATTCTCCATTGGAATACTGCTGTTTTCTTTATTCTGCCTGCCAAAATGAGGAATTTCACATTTTCTGATCTTGTACTCCACCTGTTAGATATATCAACTTGCTGAACCTATTGGTCTTCATCTTTACTATGTCATCTACAACATATATTTTTCTGCCCATCTTTGTGTCATCAGCAAATTTAGCCACAATGCCTCCAATCCTCACAGCGGCATCATTGATTCCCCTGTGAGACCCTTACTTGTCACATCTTGCCAAAAGGCCAAAAAGACCCATTCATGCATATTGTTTCAGAGAGAGTAGGAACTGCAGATGCTGGAGAATCTGAGAGAACAAGGTGTAGAGCTGGATGAACACAGCAGGCCAAACAGCATCAGAGGAGCAGGAAAGCTGACATTTTGGGTCTAGACCCTTCTTCAGAAAATCAGATTTTCTGAAGAAGGGTCTAGACCCGAAATGTCAGCCTTCCTGCTCCTCTGATACTGCTTGGCCTGCAGTGTTCATCCCGCTCTGCACCTTGTTCTCTCATTTATGCATATTCTTCTTTTTACTGCTAGCCAGTCAAACATTATTTCCCATGCTAGTTGTGTACCCCCATTCCAAGAGCTCCTACCTTGGGCAATACCCTTTTCTGTGGGCCCTTGTCAAATTCCTTGTGGAAATTTAAGTATAGCAATTCAACAGGCCCCCTTTTATCCACAGTGCATGTTACTCCTTCATAGATTTCCAATAAATTATCTTATTCAATTTCTCTTTCACAAGACCATGTTGCCTTTTCCCAAGTGCCTTGAGGTTCTGGGGTTGTCCAAGCATCTAGTATAACCACATCAGTGATGAGTGGGGATTCTTTCCAGTCGTCTCAATGGAGTGAGCAGTCTCTAGGTGCACTTTGCCCCCTGAAATCATGCATGGACCAGGATCTGGGCTGGAAAAGCTGCGGCTCACATGAATACTTCAGATTTAGTGACTTATAGCATCTGTGGGATGAACATAAGAACAGGAGTAGGCCATTCAGCCCTTCAAGCCTTGACCACAATTCTGTTTTTCTGCACTATCTCGATATTTCTTAGGAAGCTGTATAATCATTGAGCTGCCTGCCCCCTGGGTTAGAGGAATGTGCTCATCTATGCAAGAAGGCCTTATTGTGGGTTTACACAACCTGCACATGAATGAAGTGGAAAGGTTTTCTGCTCATGGCTGTCTGTAGTTAGAACGTTGGTGCCTCTATAGATACATGTCTATCACTCAGTGTATTTGTGGTGAGTGAGAATAATGGAGATTTACTTGTTGCTCTTGGTTCCTGTGATGTACTTCGATGGGGAGGTTGGTGTTTCCCCCCACTGGTCCTCATGCTGATGGACCAACAACAGATAGAGAGAGGCTGCAGATATCTGAAAGGAACTCCTGGAAGGAGCCAGCTGCATTGAGCCTGAAGGTCACAGGTTAAGGTTGCACTGCCACAGCTACGGGTCATGAGCTGGAAAACGCAATTAGTCTCGTCATATCTTTGCTGACTAACATGGACATGATGGGCTGAATGGCCTCTTTCTGTACAGTAAAGGTCTCTGTGTCTATGATTAACCTTGAGTGCAAAGGCATGGGATTGGCTGATCATGGTGCAACATCATTATCCAGAACAGCACAGACCTCTCTAACATTTTTCTTGAAGCTCTGAGCCTGTTGCTTGTCCTAGCTCTTGGTCATGTGGAGAAAATATCCCGAAAAATGGCACACCCTTTGTTTGAGATAATACACCCACCTCCTTTTCCTATCTGCTGGTCTCTTGGCCTGGTATCCTAGCTCTGGCATACTTTGCTGACACTGCCCTTCTTCTATTGCCCACATATGCAGAGGTGATGCACCCATCCTATTATCTTTATCTCCTTTGCTTCACACTCTTTGCCTGGTGACTCTGGCAGTCTGACCTATCTCCCATAAGGAAGCAAGGAATAACACTGAGGGACCACATATACCTGCACCCCCCAACCCTTTCGCAAAACCCCACCAACCAGCCACCACTGACCTCCACCTCTGACCTTCAGTTTCTGAGTTTGAAACATTGCATTGCACGGCTCTGTGCAGAAGATGTGCACTTTTCATGATGTCTTCAGAAGTGTTATCACCTCCACGATAAATTCATGACTCTCACGCTGCAAGTGAAGTAACTTACAGCAAAACATGACTATTTTCCATTGCACCCAGCAGATTCACACCAATGTGGACTTATGCCCTGTCCCTTTCTCCTTTATATGGGATATGAGTTTCACTGGGTAGGCCAACATTTATTACCCACCCTGAACTGCCTTAGAAAAAGCTGTGGTGGTCTTCCTTTTTGAACCATTGTCATCCATTGGTACACATATGGGGCTATTACAAAGGAATTTTCAGGATTTTGATGTGGCAAAAGTGAAGGAACATTAAGTCAGGATGGAGTGTAGATTGGAGGAGAACTTACAGCATGTGATGTTTTAATGCATTTGCAGCCCTCATCCTTCTGCGTAGGTTTGGGAGGTGTTGTCAATGGAATCTCGATGAGATGCTACAGTGCATCTTGTAGATAGTACACACTGCTGCTACTGTGCATCAGCAGTGGAGAGAGTTAATGCTTCTGGTTGTGGTGCTGCTTTGCCCCAGATGATGTTAAGCATCTTGAGAGTTGTGAAAGTGTATTCATCCAGGCAAGTGGGGTGTATTCCATCACACTCCCGTCTTATGCATTGAAGATATTGGCCAGTCTTTGGGGAGTCAGGAGGTGAGTTACTTACTACAGAGATTCCAGCCTCTGACTTGGTCTTGTAGCCACAGTATTCATATGGTGAGTCCAGTGCAATGTCCGGTCAATGGTAACCCCCCCAACCCAAGGTGTTGATTGTGCTGACTTCAGTGATGGCAATGCCAGTTCAAGTTAAGGAGTGGTTAGATCGTCTCTTATAGGAGATGATCATTGCCATCCACCTGTGATGTCAGTGCTACTTGCTAATTGTCAGCCCAAGCCCGACATACTCCAGGTCTTGTTGCATGCAGACACGGACTGCTTCAGTATCAGAGGGGTTGCGAATGTTGTGCAGTCATCATTGAACGTCCCCACTTCTGACCTTATGACAGATGGAAGGTCATCGCTAAAGCAGCTAAAGATGGTTGACTTTAAGACACTCTCCTGAGGAAGTGCGCAGAGATATCCTGGGGCTGGCATCACTGGTCTCCAGCAGCTGTCACCTCCTGCTGGGTATCACTCCAACCAGCGAAAAGGTCTCTCTGATTCCTGTAGACTCCGGTTTTGTTGGGTATTTTAAAGCCTCATTTGGTCAAATGCTGCCTTGATGTTAAGGGCAATCACACTCACGGTACCCATGTACTCAAATTCTGGATTGTGTCCTCTGATCCATATATCCAGGTTTCTCCAGGTCCTCCTCACCCCCTGACTCTGTAACTTACTCCAACTCCACAATGCCACAGGGATCTCCGTAGTCCTTCAGTTCAAGCCTCTTAAAAATCTACAAGGATGGCCGGGAGAGTATGAGGATGGTGAAAGCGAGGAACCACATGGATGTAGGGTTCAGGGCAAATGAGCTGAGGAGTCTGTGAGATTTTGCAGGTGAATATGAGCAATCTTACTGATGACACCACCCACGCCCTCCACCTCCTCCAGGACTTCCAATTCCCTGGCCCCCAACACCTCATCTTCACCATGGACGTCCAGTCCCTATACACCTGCATTCCGCATGCAGATGGCCTCAAGGCCCTCCGCTTCTTCCTGTCCCGCAGGCCCGACCAGTCCCCCTCCACCGACACCCTCATCCGCCTAGCTGAACTCGTCCTCACCCTCAACAACTTCTCTTTTGACTCCTCCCACTTCCTACAGACTAAGGGGGTGTCCATGGGCACCCGCATGGGCCCCAGCTATGCCTGCCTCTTTGTAGGTTACGTGGAACAGTCCCTCTTCCGCACCTACACAGGCCCCAAACCCCACCTCTTCCTCCGGTACATTGATGACTGTATCGGCGCCGCCTCTTGCTCCCCAGAGGAGCTCGAACAGTTCATCCAATTTACCAACACCTTCCACCCCAACCTTCAGTTCACCTGGGCCATCTCCAGCACATCCCTCACCTTCCTGGACCGCTCAGTCTCCATCTCAGGCAACCAGCTTGTAACTGATGTCCATTTCAAGCCCACCGACTCCCACAGCTACCTAGAATACACCTCCTCCCACCCACCCTCCTGCAAAAATTCCATCCCCTATTCCCAAATCCTCCGCCTCCGCCGCATCTGCTCCCACGATAAGACATTCCACTCCCGCACATCCCAGATGTCCAAGTTCTTCAAGGACCGCAACTTTCCCCCCACAGTGATCGAGAACGCCCTTGACCGCGTCTCCCGCATTTCCCGCAACACATCCCTCACACCCCGCCCCCGCCACAACCGCCCAAAGAGGAGCCCCTCGTTCTCACACACCACCCTACCAACCTCCGGATACAACGCATCATCCTCCGACACTTCCGCCATTTACAATCCGACCCCACCACCCAAGACATTTTTCCATCCCCACCCCTGTCTGCTTTCCGGAGAGACCACTCTCTCCGTGACTCCCTTGTTCGCTCCACCCTGCCCTCCAGCCCCACCACACCCGGCACCTTCCCCTGCAACCGCAGGACATGCTACACTTGCCCCCACACCTCCTCCCTCACCCCTATCCCAGGCCTCAAGATGACATTCCACATTAAGCAGAGGTTCACCTGCACATCATCCAATGTGGTATACTGCATCCACTGTACCCGGTGTGGCTTCCTCTACATTGGGGAAACCAAGCGGAGGCTTGGAGACCGCTTTGCAGAACACCTCCGCTCAGTTCGCAACAAACAACTGCACCTCCCAGTCGCAAACCATTTCCACTCCCGCTCCCATTCTCTAGATGACATGTCCATCAGGGGCCTCCTGCACTGCCACAATGATGCCACCCGAAGGTTGCAGGAACAGCAACTCATATTCCGCCTGGGAACCCTGCAGCCTAATGGTATCAATGTGGACTTCACCAGTTTCAAAATCTCCCCTTCCCCTACTGCATCCCTAAACCAGCCCAGTTCGTCCCCTCCCCCCACTGCACCACACAACCAGCCCAGCTCTTCCCCCCCACCCACTGCATCCCAATACCAGTCCAACCTGTCTCTGCCTCCCTAACCGGTTCTTCCTCTCACCCATCCCTTCCTCCCACCCCAAGCCGCACCCCCATCTACCTACTAACCTCATCCCACCTCCTTGACCTGTCCGTCTTCCCTGGACTGACCTATCCCCTCCCTACCTCCCCACCTATACTCTCTCCACCTATCTTCTTTACTCTCCATCTTCGGTCCGCCTCCCCCTCTCTCCCTATTTATTCCAGTTCCCTCTCCCCATCCCCCTCTCTGATGAAAGGTCTAGGCCCGAAATGTCAGCTTTTGTTCTCCTGAGATGCTGCTTGGCCTGCTGTGTTCATCCAGCCTCACATTTTATTATCTTGGAATTCTCCAGCATCTGCAGTTCCCATTATCTCTGAATCTTACTGATGAAGAGGGTGTGAGGTTGGAAGCTCACTCCATTGTCACTTCGGACATCAACATTCACAACAGCCTGGTTTGGCTTGAGCTAGTAGCCTCCCCTATCCCCATCACTGTAAACCTGTCCTGCCACACAACCCTTCCAAGAACACCTCACTTCCAATGCTCCACCACTGAATCCTTAAAGTCTGGAATTTCCTGCTTCTCTGCCTCTCCCTTCAGCTGCACCTTAATGCCTGCTATTGGATGATGCTTTAGGGTGCCAACATCTCCTAATGTGGTTCAATGACAAGTTAGAAATTCCCGTGAAGTTCCGAGGGCCATTCTGCTGTCTTAAAGGCTCTACATAAACACAGGCTGTTCTCTTCAGAAGCACTGCCCTGCATGCCATCCAAATCTCCACCTGACACTGGTGTTTGCACTGTCACAGCTTCAGCCCCAACCTATAGGTATCTAAAATGAATGGTGAAAACTACAGTGACCAATGCAAAGCACCTGTAAAAGATAACAAAGTGTGGAGCTGGATGAACACAGCAGGCCAAGCAGCATCTCGGGAGCAAAAAGCTGACGTTTCGGGCCTAGACCCTTCATCACCTAGACCCATGCACCTGCAAAAGGCTCTACTTGCTTTCAATATTGCAAGGCCGGGGAAATTAAGGCACATAGTCACTAACCTGAAGCAACTCCACACACTCTCTGGTTAATCATTCATGTTCCTCTCTGATGGGCGGCCTCCGGAGTTCTGTTGCTGCTGCTGCTGACCTCTTCAGTAAGTACTGCCGCTGAGACTTCTGCGCACAGATTTGACCCACGTTGCGGGGAGGAACTGTATTTGACGGCATCATGACTCTCGCCCAAGGGTGCAATGAAGGCAGCCATCCCAGATTCACGTTTGTCTGCGCTTCCCAAAAGGACGATAATCTGAAGTGACTCTGTGTATGGAAACGTCGTGTTATTGAATGCCCCGGGGCAATACTTAAAACAGAGGGGCCAACAACAACGTGCAATTATATCGACATTCATAAATAGACAGGAATAAATCAGAAATGAATGAGCCGTGGCAGAAAAATAATTAGGATTTTATGTTCAAATATGGCAGGAGATAAGAAGGAGCAGTTGAGCAGGCAGTGTTTTTTGGTGCTGTTTATGGAACTGTCAGGAGCTACACATTCATCATTGCTACTGGGACCAAGGGAAGCAGCTACAGCAAGCAGCTTGCTCCAGCGTCTTGACTCTGTTGCTATTTCTGGCTCAGCCGATGTATTCTGTTTCAAGGGGCTGGTTGAATTATCGATTCACTGCAAGCCTCGCAGCTTTGGTTGTGAGCCAGTGTAAATGCTACCTCCATCTATCTGACTCGGTTTTTTTGGATACCGAATGTTGCATTGCAGTTCCCCGGTTATACTGTGAAGCGCACAGTCCATTTCACAGCTCATTTTTAATAGTGCTCTGTATAGTCTCATTTCACAGGGAATAAAGGTCATTCAACCAGCGCCAAACATTCTACAAACAAAATGCCCTGGAGAAACTGCCTTTAATGTTTAGTTTAATTTGCTTATTTTCTCAGTTATGTCCAGGATTGGCCTTCTAACAGCTTGGCACAGTTTGCTGTGAGATTTGTAAATATAATTGAGGTCTACACTTCACTATGGGGCTGGGGCAAGCAACCTGGAGGTTTGCAGAAATAGCTAGGAAGTGTCAGTGAGGCTGGGGGTGGGGGTTCATGGAAGCTGAGGCGGCTGTAAATGAGGATGTGCGAAGGGGTTGTCAGGTGAGCTAAAGGGGTATATTAATGCAACCATGGGTGATTTGCCACCTAATCGATATTGGACAAATTGGGTTCGTTCTCCTTAGAGCAGGAGACCGAGAATGGCCATGACCGAGATGTATAAAATTGTGAGGGAGCTAGTTAGGCTAGACAAGAAGAGAGATTGACCCTTGCTGGAGGGATTGATAACCAGCGGGTGTAGATTTAAGGTAGGGGGCAAAGGTTTAGAGGAGATTGGTAGAAAACCTTTCTCACCCAAAGGATAGTGACAGTCTGGAACTCTCTGTCTGTAAGGAATGGGGGAGGCAGAAGCCCCCACAACATTTAAGAAGCATTTAGATGAGCACTTATAATACCAAGATATTGAAGACTCTGGGCAAAGTGCTGGAAAATGGGATTAGAATAGCTAGATAGTTGTGTCTGACTGCTGCAGACTCAATGGGCTGAAGGGCCTCTTTCTGGCCCGTAGATCTCTGGCCTGATTAATACAATCAAAAGGTAAATAACAGCACAAAGAGCCATGGCAAAGCCATTTACATTATTTTCCTTCCTCTGGCGCTGCCAGCTAGGTGAGCCTGCTGCCCTGTGCCAGAACTGTTAACTGCCAAACCATCTGCGATAGGCAAACCTGGAATCACTGGAGAGACAGCTGGTAAATTCTTCACCAGTAGAACAACTGAACTGGAAACTGGGGGACAGGAAGGGGGTTCTGAAATAAATAGGGAGAGACTGACCTATCCGCTCCCTAACTCCCCACCAACACTCACCTTTACTGGCTCCATCCCTGCCTCTTTGACCTGTCTGCCTCCTCCCCACCTACCTTCTCCTCTATCCATCTTCAATCCGCCTCCCCCTCTCTCGCTATTTATTTCAGAACCCCATTCCCCTCCCCCATTTCTGAAGAAGGGTCTAGGCTCAAAACATCAGCTTTCCTGCTCCTCTGATGTTGCTTGGCCTGCTGTGTTCATCCAGCTCTACACCTTGTTATGTCAAGGATTCCCCTCCTTTTTCAACATGTATTCATTCTTGGGATATGGGCATCACTGATAAGGCTGACCTTCATTAGCACTGAGAACTTCCATGTTGTACACCTCCATGATTCTGATTTGCAAGATTCTTTCATTTAGTTTGTGCTCCATCTTTTTGGCTTTCAGCATAGATACTCCAGACCTCTGCAACTTAATAATTCTATGATGCTGCCTGTCTGTTTGCTTATTGTGCAATGAAGTTTGGATTGTAGACTTGGCAGTTGTGAGGATTTATTCTTTGTGAAATGATTAAAAAATTCAGCAATAGATGTTTAAAAGCAGCAGATGTTTATTTTATTTTTTTCCAGCTTTATCCAGATCTCTGTAAGACGTTGCCACTGATAATAAATTGGATGAGATTGTGTTAATTTTCTGTATTTAAAATAAAAATTGAGTCAAGTGACCTTGACTTACTGACACTGAGGAAGACAGAATGACTAGTAAAGTTTACACTGCCAAGAAAGGTGCAACTCAAGTCAAGTGAGTGACTATGTTCAGTCATAGACTGAATCTGACACCAAGAGGGTTTATATTATCTCTGACTGGAATGTACATGTCATCACAATATCAAAATCCCTGGTGAAACGTTTTCCTAAATACTGGTACAAACCTACACCAGACCATTGAATTTATGTCATGACCTGCCTGTGGAACAATAGATTTTATTTTTGAAACAGACAAAGTGCGAGATCCAAGGGACTTATGTTTTCAAAAATCTGTAAAATTCCATGGTTCTGAACAAACAACAATAAACTTTGCAATGCAAAATCAAAACAGTGTTATGATCTACAATACATCTAGAATTAAAACACGCTTCTGTTGAGTAATTGAAAAATTGCACAGAAGCCGGTATCCTGTCACCAAGGCAAGCTTTATTTACATGTGCAAATATATGGTCTCTGACCAGCCGACTCAAAGCCAGCCCCGAGACTGAGCAGATCTTCTGAATCCCCTGTTCATATCTGTCAGCCAGGGCTCTCTGATTGGCCCAGGTTAGCAACCCCAATCAAGGATTTCATAGTCAATGAGATCCACCTGGCCCTGGTTCCAGTCATTACGGTAATCGACTGAGATCAACTATACTAAAGTGCACATTAATTCTGCACCCTCCCCCCAACCCTTCAGATATGAATTAGCAAAAATCATTAAACTTCTCAATGAACTGTAATTCTTCACTTTTATTTATTTGGCCTTTAAACTATTTCTCATGAGCCACTCTGTCATAGGATGCCTGATCTGTTCTGGTTGATCACCTTCCCTTCCTGGGACTATGTTCTAATTCACTCAGAAACTGCACTCCAATACCCACTCACAGGTATCACCTCAACTTTTCACTGACAGCTAACTTCACCAAGCTAAACCTGATGCTGCTTTTTTTTCTCCCCTGAATTCTAGTTTTGGTCTCCTGTATTAAGTAAACTCTGCTTGTGAGCTTTTCAGCCCCTTCTACCAGCTTCACTGAACTATTCATGATGCACAACCACTTCTGAGGCATATTGTAGTTAAAACGGCTTTGGCAGATTTCTTAGCTAGCATGTCAAGGAATTGGAACTGGTTTGAATGCTTTTGAAGCTTTGGCAAATGAGGACCAACCACTATCCTGATGCAATATGGTGAACATTCATTCAGTATTTACACTATGCCTTAAGCATGGCTAAATAGAACGTCATTAGAGCATTCTTCATGCAGGTTTCAGACCGAACTTCACTGATAATATGATCTCGCTCTTAGCATTTTGTTCTTTACCCCATTAACACATTTTCCAATCCAAAGCCACAGTTCCTGAACCAAGGGAGCTTTGGAAGTTTATAGTTAAAGTGTCTGAAATAGCCTCTCGAATTCCTTAAAAATCTCATGGGCTAGAAGCTGTCAGGTACTCGGTATTTGTTAGACTTTTGTAGCTGTATTTTATTTTAAAGCTGTTTTTCTGCTTACATTCGCTTTAGTGACATCAAGTGCTAAATTCATTATTCCTTGCCCAGAAGATCAGCCATAATACCTTCTTCCCTTATGTGCAGACTGACACACTGTATCTGCCATTTACTTATTTTCATTTACAATATTATTCATCTGTGTTTAATAGTTACCTTACCCTAGACAATATTTACTTATGAAAGAAGTTTTTGCTGTTTTAATACTTATCCAAAAAAGCTCTAATCTAGAGGTAAGATCATACAAGTGTGACCTGGTTTTTCATTCTTGTTTAACATTGAGATTAGGTATTAAGGGTTCTCCTGGTTTGATTTCAGCATCTTAGTTAGTTCAAAGAGACAACATAGCTTGAAATAGAGATATATTTAAAAATGCAAATGCAAGGATTCTAAATGCAAACAGGAAATCCTGGAAATTGGCAGCAGCTTGGTTTGAAACTTGTTTGGAGAAAAGACAGGTTTCTGGTGATGATGTTTCTTGAGAAATGTGAGGTTGTGCGTTCTGTGAGGCATACACATTAAAAAAATGAATTTGCAACATGTGGGAGGATACTGAGAACTGTGGAGGCTCAATGGGAGTGCATGTTCACAAATCCTCAAAGTTAGCTGGACAAGGTTGGTAAGTAATCACATGGGATGCCTTGTTAAAAGCAGGTCATTTGATGCAACAGTAGCTGCAGCACAGTTTAAGAATGAAAGCAAGCAGCCTTGAGATGCAATCTGGTCCATTCTGTGAGCTGAGGGCCTGTCCATGCATATAAACTAATGTTAGTTGTCGGAGCACCCTGCAGTGCAAGTCAGTAATTCCAAAGTATTCTGGAAGTAGATCAGAAAGATGTCATGAGTATTCAGAAGAGTCATCACCTATCGGATGCCAATATCCATGGAAGGGCTGATAGCCATGGATTGTGCCATGAGATAATGTTGTGTGGTGAATAACATGGAGGTCCTTGCAGCCAATGGAGAGCTGAAGTCATCAGGTACCTGCCATGACTTCCATTTCAAGAATCCTCACCATTTAGCTTGTTCACAGTCAGTGGTGGGATAAGAAGCTGCACGTTGATGAAGTGAAGATGTACAGTTAATAAGGTCATTAGCAAGCAATAATCCTCCTTAACAAGCAACTTGCTACTACCTCATGAAAAATATCATCTTGACATCTTAGTCAAAAGATGTAGCGAGCCGTTCCTGATTTTGAGATAGGCTTTGCTGGGCTTCTCATGTAATCATGCCACATTTTGCACCATAGCCCTTATTATTCATGCTTGCTTTCACCTTTCACTTGTGCTTTGTTACCTCTTTGGAGTGGTGTGTTGGAAATCAAGTCCTACATTCCCCAAAATTGACACAAAAGTTTAAAAAAAGTAAACAGACTTCCACAATTTTCCTGCCTTTTTGATCCAGGTTGACAGAAAATGCAGATTTCTGTGTTGAACAGGAATGAATATGTATCATGAATGCTTTGATTCTGACTACAGATATGTAATTATGAATTGTCAACATATAACTCTGCTGGGTAAAACTTCTAGCCATTCTCTTCTAAACATTCTCACAAAAAGATAGACACAAAAAGTAATGAATGGTACGGGTGGAGAGAAGAACAAGAGAGCAGTTCAATGCTCCCCATCCATATTGTTGGCTGATGCTTTTGCTAATTCGAACATTGCTCCACAGTCTTCCTTTTTCCACTTGTTTGCCAGAGGCACGGCGTGACTGGTAAGGTCTTGGAATCATTAATTAAAAGCCACAGCTTACAGTAACTGCTGAGTGGAAAGAAACCGGCTTTCTTCAAGCTTAAAATTATAATTACTGCAGAGCAAAAGCTATTCCTTCCCTTCCTAATGCTAGTTGGCTTCTGACTTGAACATTTACCCTCATAAGCTGTTTGGTGGCCTGGGAGCCATTCCATAGCAGTTGTCGGCAGGAGGTCTTTGTCGTCAATATCTGGACTAGTCCACAGACCATTCAGTTACTTGTCACCAGCCAAAGCTCCATTCATGCAAAGTGGCTCCAGCAACTAGATCTTCCCCACTGCTTGCACAAGCAGCTGTGCAAACAGCGCTCACAAATAGAGTTAAGTTTCATATCAGTTCTGAGGAAGAGTCAAGTGTTAACTCTGATTTTAGTCTTCACAGATGCTGCCAAACCTGCTGAGCTTATCCAGCAACTTCTGTTTTTTATTCCCGATTTACAACATCCTTAGTTCTTTCCATTTTCACTCACAATAACAGCCCAGTAACTTACTTTTAAAAAGTGTAGCAATTCTTCAGCAATTTTGGACTTTTAAACCAGTTCTTTTCCTGTGTCTGTCTATATTAAAAATACAGGAAAGTAAAAATATACAGCTTTTACAGTTTTATAAATAGAGGCATAGAGCATGCGTCAGTAAGTAATCTGCAGAACACAGAACTGTGATGGAATACTCCCCACTTGTCTGGATAGAGGCAGCTCCCACACATTTAAGAAGCTTAGCACCATCCAGTTCAAGTAACCCAACTGATTGAACTCCACAAGCTTTCACTCCCTCCACCACTAACGTTCAGTAGCAACGTTGCATACCATCTACAAGAACCTCTTCAGAAATTCACCAAGGCCATTTCAACAGCACCTTCCAATCCCATGACCACTACATCGAGAAGGACAAGAGCAGATGGAGGGAAAGGAACCTCCAAGTTCCCCTCCAAGACACTAACTGCCTGGACTTGGAAATATATCACCATTCTTTCAGTGTTGCTGAGTCAAAATCCTGGAATTCTATCCCTAACCACTTTGTGGGTCTGCCTATAGCACATGGACGGCAGCTCACCACCAACTTGTCAAGAGCAACTGTGGAAGGGCAGTAAATGCTGGCCCAGACACCAACTCCGTCACCCCATAACCGAATCTTTAAAAAAACTTATCAACAAAAGGAAGAATTAGTTTTGGCCTCTTTTAAGAATATAAAGAAAGCAGGAAAGTACTTAAACAAGGAGTTGAGGGTGGTAAAAGAGGCCAGAAATGTTCTTGGAAAACAGGATTAAGTAAAATCCCAAGACTTTTTATGAAGAGTAAGAGGGTACCTAGGGAAAGCGTGGATCCACTAAAGGAGGGAACTTATGTGTGGAGTCGGAGGCTGTGGGTGAGGTCCTGAATGAATACTTTACATTGGTATTCACAAAGGAGTAGGACATGGTGGGTGCTGAAGTTGGAGATCGATATGTTGATACTCTAGGGCATGTCAATATAAAAGGGAGGTGGCGTTTGATACTTTGAAAAGCATTAAACTAGACAGACCCCAGGACCTGTTGGGATCTATTCCAGAATGCTGAGGGAGGCAAGATAGGAAATTGCAGGAACCTTGTATGAAATCTCTGAAACCCCTTTATTCGCAGGAGAGATCCCAGAGGACTGGAGAATAGAACATAAAAACATAAGAACTAGGAGCAGGAGTAGGCTATGTAGCCCCTCGAGCCTGCCCTGCCATTTAATAAGATCATGGTTGATCTTTTTGAGACTCAGCTCCACTTACCCGCGCGCTCACTATAACCCTTAATTCTTTAAGTGTTCAAAAATTTATTTAGCCTTGCCTTAAAAACTTGCAGTGAGGTAGCTTCAACCGCTTCACTGGGCAGGGAATTCCACAGATTCACAACCCTTTGGGTGAAGAAGTTCCTCCTGACCTCAGTCCTACATCTGCTTCCCTTTATTTTGAGGCGATGCTGTTTAGTCCTAGTTTTACCTGCTAGCAGAAACAACCTCCCTGCCTCCATTTTATCTGTTCCCTTCATAATCTTATATGTTTCTATAAGATCTCTCCTCATTCTTCTGAATTCCAATAAGTATAATCCCAGTCTACTCAGTCTCTCCTTATGATCCAACCCTCTCAACTCGGGAATCAACCGAGTGAATCTCCTCTTCACCCCTTCCAGTGCTAGTATATTTCTTCTCAAGTAAGGAGACCAAAACTGCACACAGTACTCCAGGTGTGGCCTCACCAGGACCCTGTACAGCTGCAGCATAGCCTCCCTGTTTTTAAACTCCATCCCTCGAGCAATGGCATACAAAATCCCATTTGCCTTTTTAATCACCTGCTGCCCCTGCAATCCCACCTTCAGTGATTCATGCACAAGGACACCCAAGTCCCTCTGCACAGCAGCGTGCTGCAATTTTTTACCATTTAGAACATTGTCCATTTTGCTGTTATTCCTACCACAATGGATGACCTCACACTTAACAACATTGTCCTCCATCTGTCAGACCTTTGCCCACTCACTTAGACTATCCATATCCCTCTGCAGACTTTCAGTGTCTTCTGCACACTTTGCTCTACCACTCACCTTAGTGTCATCTGCAAATATTGACACATCACACTTAGTCCCCAACTCCAAATCATCTATGTAAATTGTAAACAGTTGAGGTTCCAACACTGATCCCTGAGGCACACCACTAGCCACTGACCACCAACCAGAAAAACACCGATTTACCCCTACTCTTTGCTTCTTACTGGTCAACCAATCCTCTATCCATGCCAATACATTACCTGTAATACTGTGCAACTTTATCTTATGTAGCAGCCCTTGGTGTATCGCCTTGTCAAATGCCGAATAGAAATCCAGATACACCACATCCACAGGTTCCCCATTGTTCACCATGCAAGTAATGTCCTCAAAGAATTCCACCAAATTAGCTAAACATGACCTACCCTTCATGAACCCTGGGTGTTCACAATGGGACAATTTATCTCCAGATGTCATGCTATTTCTTGCTTTGTTTAAGAAGGACAACAGGATAATTCAGGAAATTACAGGCTAGTGAGCCTTATGTTATGTAGGGAAATTATTGGAGAAGATTCTTAGGGGTAGGACTTGCTCGCATTTTGGAAAATATGGACTTATTAGCGATAAGCAGCACAGCTTTGTGCAGCGAAGGTTGTGTCCTGCTAATTTGAATGAGCTTTTCGATGAAGTAACAAAGATGATTGATGAGGGCAGGCTGGTTGATGTTGACTATATGGTCTTCAGCAAAGACTTTGACAAGGACCCTCATGTTGGCCTGCTACAGAAGATGAAGTTGCATACAACCCACAGTGAGATAGTAAGATGGATGCAGATCTGGCTCAGTCATAGAAAACAGGGACGAGTGGTGGAAGGGTGCTTGTCTGATTGAGATCTATGACCCATGGTGGATCTGTGCTAGGATCCTGTTGTTTGTAATATGTATATTATGACACAAAGATTGAGGGAGCTGTGGATAGTGAGGAGGATTGTCAGAGGATACAGCAGCTTATGGATACACTGGGAATTTGGTTGGAGAAATGGCAGGTGGAATTCAATTTTGACAAATGCAATGTGATATATTTTGGAAGATCAAATGCAGGAGAGAAGCATACTGTAAATGGCAGAACCTTTAGAAGCATTAGCACAAGAGGAATCTCGATGTACAGGCCGAGAGTTCCCTCAAGAAGGTATATGGCATGCTCGCCTTCATTGGCCAGGGAATAGAGTATGAAAATTGGCAAGTGGTGCTGCAACCGTATAGAGCTTTGGTTGGGCCACATTTGGGATATTGTATACAGTTCTGGCCACCACATGACCAGAAAGATGTGAAATGTTTCGAGAGGGTGCAGAAATGGTTTACCGGGATGCAGCCTGGTTTGAAGCAGATGAACTATGAGGAGAGATTCGACAAACTTGGTTTGTTTCCACTTGAGCATCAGAGGACAAGGGGAGACCGGGTAAAACTTTATGAAATTATGGACAGAATGGATAGTCGGAGATTTTTTCCCAGAGTAAAAATGTCAATTACTATGGGACGTAGGTTGAAGGTAAAGGATACGTTTCAGGATGGTGTGAGAGGAAACTTTTTTACACAAAGGGTAATAAGTGCCTGGAATACGCTGACAGAGGAGATGTAGAAGCAGACACGATAGGTTAGGATGCATTTTGACAAGTGTATGAATAGGCAGGGAATAGAGGAATATGTGGTGCATAGAGGAAAAAGATTTTTAGTTTAGAAAGGTATCATGTGCTGGCGTGGTCGTAGTGGACTGAAGGGCCTGTTCCTGCACCGTACTATTCTTTGTTCTTCCTGTACCAAAGGGCTTAGACAGATGATATAAGTAGAATTCTATTTCTTCAATTTCAAGACCAAGATGACATCAACATAAGCCAGACCCCAAGTAAAGACCCTTGCACTCAGCAAATCTTTGCACTCTCCCAAATTGTTGCTATTCCACTTATCTAGGCCTCTCATGATTTTATAAGCCTCTATAAGGTCACCCCTCAGTTTCCTATGCTCCAGTGAAAACAAAGCCAGCCTATCCAGCGACTCATAACTCAGGCCCTCCAATGCCAGTAACATCCTTGTTAACCCTTTCTGCACCCTTTCCGATGGGGAAAAAAGAACAGGCTAACAGCACTGAGGATTATTCAATCAGCCAGGATATCATTGAATGGCAAGGCCTACTTCTGCTCCTTTATCTTATGGTGTAAGATGATCTGCCTCTCAGAAATCCCTGCTAAATGGAACTGAATAAATCATATAGCTTCAGGTGCTTGGAAAATTGTTCTGAATTGCGTTCTTTAGAAAGGTTAATATTTCAGTGTTGGACTGCCGTTGGGCTCTTTTCCCTTCTCTCTTAGCATTGTCTGTCAAAAATTAAGCCCACACATTTGAATGGATGAAATGTGCTGCTTGCAGGCACAATCCTCCCATAGCAGCTGAAGATGCTCATCAGGAGGTAAGACTAACTAGTCTCTAATTTGTTGGATAAGGTTTTAGATCATTTCTTGCCATTTAATTACTACTCATTTAGCAGATGTTGAAGAACTTTGGCTTTCTAAGCTGAGGAAGAATCCATTTTTATTTTAATAACTTAAAGGGATCTGAAATTCTCAATTTGGCATGTGAAATGCAAAGACCTCCGATTATAAATAATAGGTCTCTTGCTAATTCCCTACCTCAAAGCCAAACGTACTTTTTAAATTTTGTATCAAACTTGCCTCACTCAGCCGCATTGTTGTTAGGTCCTGTGCTGCTTCAGCGTGCTCTGTTTGTAAGTTAGAAGGCCTGAGATTCTGACTGACTGCCAGAGGAGGTCACGTAGAATTTTAAATTCATGTACTTCACGCTGTCTGAAATAAATTCACACCAACACAGTGGCACATGGCAGCAATATTGAATGGGCCAGCAACAAACCACATTTGTTAGCTTAAAATATCAAGAAAAGCTGCTGTTTCCCTTCTTTTGTCCAGGATTCTCAATGGCATCCTCCAATTCACCTCAGCAACTTGCTCCAGGTCATTGCCAATGCTGACCATTCATTCACTGCTTGGAGGCATACAAGTGTCTGAGAGAAGCTCCCTCCCGTATTTCAGAGCATCCCTCTTTCATTAGGTGCCTGCCCCATCTCCCAGCTTAGGAGGGACCCCATGTCTCTGTCAAGAATAGCATCAACATGTCACACCTGACCAAATCTCCAGGGCAAATGGTCCCTATCGCCAAGCAGACTCCCTGAATCCCCAGCTGTGGATTCAGGGATAACACTGAGACTTTGTGGGTGGGAACAAAAGAAGAAAATCTTTTGTGGATATTCTGGTGGCATGGTCCACCAAGCATTGTGTATATAGTAACACATTTCTTTAAATGTTATTCATTTTGCAATACACCTGTATGCTTGAGTCCCTGTCTAGCTTCCATTGCAAATGGTATGAGCATGATAATGAATACAATGTCCGTAGAGGATGTACCATGGATTGAAGACTGAGTTGACAGTCTTCTGCTGTATAAGGAAGAAAGATGAACAAGGAGTATGTAAGGCATTGGGTTCTGTCCCTCATGGTCTGGCCTCTGTGTATGTGAGTGTTGCTGTGAATGAGATGGTCGGCATTGTGTGGGCTGGGAACATGGACAGCACACAGTGAGCCCATAGACTGGGAGCGCCCAGGATGCAGGTACCTCACAGCCTGTGTGCTGTGCAGCAAATGGGTTTGTGTACAATGTTGTTGTTCTCTACAGGGCCACGCATGGATGAGTATTGTAGGCCCCTCCCTGACAAGGTGAGACATTTTCCCTGCCCACTTGGAAGGCAGTCCTGGCCATTTTCTCTCTCATTGCACAGTTTTGATTTTCTGCAAGATGGAAGATGATGATAACAGTCCTCTGCCAGTGGTCTCCAGCCTCCACCTGTATGTGTCAATGAGGTCCTGAACATCCAGACCCCCTCCTGATGGATCCTCCTGTAAACTCCACGGGCTTTGTACCTCACCAGGTTCCTACCCAATCTGTCTACATGACCCTAAGCCTCACCTCCTGTCCCTCCCTCAGTTCCTGACATCTAGGCACATAGAATCATACAGAATGGAAACAGACTCTTCTGTCCAACCAGCCCATGCTGAACATAATCCCAAACGAAACTAGTCCCACCTGCCTGCTCCTGGCTCATATGCCTCCAAATCTTTCCTATTCATATACCAACCCAAATATTTTTTAAACATTGTATCCCTGGCACATATGGTTATACACAACCCCGCAACCCTTGAAGCAAGGGTGCTCCTGACTGGATGAACCACCTCACACCTCCACCCACATTACCCCATTCCCATCCATTCTTTACTGTGTCACCCTTTTACAAATATAGTTACCGCCCCCTTTTAATCATTTTCATTTCCTGCTTACCCTCTAGCCTGCCCCACAAATGGATTCCTGAGTCTCATTCTCATGGCTTTCCCTCACACACCCCGCCCCCAATACTTGTCCATTCTCCTTTGTCCTTACTTGCTCTATGGGCCCGACTATGGCTCAGCCCCTTGAGACACCCACGGTAAGAATAGTCCAAGCCCCTGTACATGTCCCTGAATGCATTCACTTCATCTCCCAGGCTGACTGTGACCCATTTCTTGGACTGTAGGGGATGGGTGCCCTGACTGAGAACACCAGCCGAGGTGCCCTTGACATACTGTGCCAGGACCCCTGACTGACTGACGATGTGTCTCCATGGACCACTCCCCTAAGACTCCAAGTGGTAGCTGCCTGCTTGCTGCCCACGCAGTGTGTTTGCCGGGTAAGCTGCCAGTCTGAGTTTGATGTAGTACAGCGCTGTGCAGCAAACTGTCTGCCCCCATGACTGGGAATCAACAAACAAGCTGCCTGGAGGTGTGACTGTGTGGACAGGCATGGCAAGGGAAAACAGGGATACTCTGAGCAGATCTGTGCTTCCTGGGCGCTATGCTATGCAATCAACGGGTGCCACGAGAACTCTGTGGAGTTGGCAAATATGGGATGCCGATGTTCATAGACAAGGGACATGTGAGGATGGCACCCAGGGATCATGCCCTGAGATATAATTGTGTGGTGAGCTCACACTCAGCAGCCAGGTCTAGTTTCCACGTTGAGAATTCTCAGTGTTCAGTTTATTTGTGGTGGATGGTGGGCTAGAAAACTGCATGTGCAGTTAATAACATCATCAACAAGCAATAATCCTTCTTAGAAATATACAGCATGGAAACAGACCCTTCGGTCTAACTTGTCCATACCAAGCTGATATCCCAAACTAATCTAGTCCCATTTGTCAGCATTTAGCGCATATCTCTCTAAACCCTTCCTATTCATGTACCTATCGAGATACATTTTAACTGTTGTGATCTTAACAGGCATTTCCTGCAACCTACTGAGAATGTCGCCTCAACACCCTGCTAATATCTTAGATTTAGATTTCCATTTTATTGTCGCATGTACTCAAGTACGAGTTCAGTGAGAAGTGTACAATGTCACCACACACACCGCCATTTTAGGCACAAAGTCCCAGCTCCAGAAATAAAGAAAAATAAAGAAAACAAGTTAAAGAGTTCAGCACTACAGTCTTCTTCACATAATTGTAGAAAAATAAAGTTAAAATGTCAAACAATCAGTCCTTCCTTGAGCCATGGGCCTACAGGTGCTGGGCTCTCCCCAAGAGGGCTGGCTGTCCCCCGCGCTGGGCTAAGGCCCCCAGACACACAGCGACTGTTGCAGGCACCATCCCTCATGGCTGACTGCTGCTATCTTTTGCTGCCAATTGCCATCTTGCCATTACTGTACTCGGGCTCAAGCTGGTCCCCAGCTGCTGTGACGCACCATCATTGCCACTGCCTCCATGTCCTCCAGAAGGGAAGTAAGAAGCACTAAAAAGCAAAGAAAAACTGGGAAAACAAGAAAAAAACAGAAGGAAGAACGGAAAGGCAAAGAGGAAGGAAAAAAAGGAATGGATGGGATTCGGTCTCAAGAGCCGCACACTGCCTACTCCACCACCATCATCTGGGAAACCTGGAACTTGGAAATATCTTGAAGACTTCAATCAGAATACCCCTTGATCTTCTAAATTCTAGAGAAATGGGCCTAATTTGTATAATCTCTGCTCATAACAACCCCTGAATACAGGTGTCATTCTTGTAAATTTACATTGCACTCTCTCTAAGGCCAATATATCTTTCCTAATGTATGGTACCCAGATCTGCTATCAGTAATCCAAGTGAGGTCTGACCAGGGCTTTGAATAATTGCAGCAAACCTCTGCATCCAGGCCTCGAGATATAAAGGCCAGCATTCCATGAGTTTTTCCTTGATTATCTTCAGCACCTGGTCATGACATTTTAAAGTTCCTTGCACCTGAGCCCCAAGTCTCTTTGGATATCCACTGTATTTAACTTCGTAACACTTAGAAAGTATTCTGATCTATCCTTTTTCAGGCTAAAATGGATAACCTCACTTGCTTACATTGACTTCCAACTGCCAAAAGTTTACCTATTCACTTAATCGATCAATATCCTGTGTAAAGTTATGCTATCATCTACACTGTCTACAATACCTCCTAACTTTGTGTCATCTGTAAGTTTGGATGGATGACAGCATTATCCAAGTTGTTAATAAATAATAGGAATAATAGGGGCCCTAATTCAGATCCTTGTGGGACACCACTGGGCACATCCTGCCAATTTGTGTATCTACTCATTATCCCTACTTTCTGTCACCTGCCATTCAACCAATTTTCCAAACATGTCACTAATTTACCCTCAATTTGATGAGCTTCTGTTTGAGTTAACAGTCTTTTTGTGGGACTTAATCAAATACCTTCTTGAAGATACATAAACAGCATATGTAGGCATTCCCCAGCCTATGTTCCTATGATCCTCCACCTTTCACACCATATAGCACATCATTCAGACGCTGATAAAATTCCCTTCAATGAGAAGCAATAGTTCATCATGCTCTCAAAATCCTCAATCCTGCAGAGATGGTCCCCTCCTGTTCCTGGTGCTCTTCCCTCTCCATGCTTCTCCCATTCCCCTGTTCTCCTGTGCAGCTGTACAAAGTTGAATAGCTGTTCTGAGGCATTCAAAGGGGTGTAGAGGAAAGGAGAGAAAGTGAGCTAGTGTTCTTTCAGAAGAGTGAGTACAGAAGAGGAGCTAACTGCCATTCTGGGTTGTAGGATTCTGTGATTTGTTTCGACACTTATAAGCATTTAACAAATTGTGGATTAATGTGACAGTGGGAGATTGGCTCTGAAATTGGCTGTAAGACAGAAAGCAGAGTCTGGTGCAGAATGGTTGATTTTTAGAGGTATTTATACACATGGTGCCCTCAGGAGTTGGTATGCACAGAAATTATCTCTCTCCTATTTATTAACATCCTGTACTTGGATATATGGGATATGATTTCAAAGTTTTTCAGATAGTTAACCTCAGAAATGTAATAAGCAGAGAGGAGAAGAGCCAACCTCAGGAGACTATGTTTTGCTGAAACTGGCAGTGATTGTAGATAAAATTGACGCAGTGAAATGTAAAGTGAGGTATTTTGGAGACTTATGAACACATGGTGTAAATTTAAACATCTAACATACAAACATTGCCTTTGCTTATGAACAGCTGCTTTACATTGTCTTGCATTGTATTCTAACTTGTGTACAAATTGACTTGTGAATGAAATCAGGAATGGAAACCATTCACAACCACTCGGACTGTTGGTACAAAGTTCTAAGCGATGGCGATGGGATCAATAAGGAGAAATGTTTTCCCTTTGTAGGGGAATCAATAACCAGGGAGCATGGATTTAAGGCAAGGATCAGTAGGTTAGGAGAGAATCTGAGGAAAAAGTTTCATCTAGACAGTAGTGGGTCTCTACAACACACTACCTAAAAGGGTGGTCAAGATGGGAACACTCAAAATATTGAAGAACTACTTAGGTAAGCACTTGAAGTGTCATAAATTCAATTTGGGCCAAGTGCTGGAAAATGGGATTAGAATAGATTGATGCTTAATGGGCCAAAGGGCCTCTTTCCATACTGTATGAGAAGCTTGCAGAGTTGGGATTGTTCTCCTTAGAGCAGAGAAGATTGAGGAAGGTTTATTTGAGCAGTTTAAAATTGTGGGGTTTTGATCGTGTAGATAGGCAGAAATTGCATCTTTTGGCAGGGTAATCAGTAACAGGAGGATCAGATTTAAAATAATTAGCCGAAGAAGAAGGCAGGAGTTGAGGAGAATTTTTCTATTTTGCTCAGTGAATTGTTATGATCCAGAATGAGCTGTCTGTAAATTTGGTGGACGGACATTGAAGAGTGCAATGTAGAAGGGAACTGGATATATGCTTCAAAAGGAAACAAATGCAAAGCTACTGAGAAAGTGCTGGCACAAGCAGGATAGATTAAATAGTCTCCCGAATATGCTGTATTATTCTTGGATTCTATGTTAAGTCAATGTGTATCCAGAAACCAAATATGGCCTTCATTTAAAATAGGCTGCTCTGTGTAATGTTGTATTCACTGCCATATACACAAATATTCAAACATAATTTTCACTAATAAAGCTATCCTGATTTTGGACAAGACACAAAGGCACAACATCTGTGTGTGGGATAATTTTTATCACCAACAGAGTTTGTGGTCAGGTCACTTCTATTTGGCTGAACTTGGAGGCAAGCTGACCTACTTTTGTAACATTCCCATTCACAGGACACTGGGACATTGATGCGATATCGGAAGAAATTGTGCTGGAGAGACTGGAAAACGCTATGATTTTCCAGTAAGTAGTTCACAGTTGCCGCTGCCCCAGTTGAACTCAGCAGCGTTCACTGCCAGTTTAGGTTAGCCGATTCTTTGTGTAGGGAGGGGGTAGTCAGTTTGACTGAAAGTCAACATTGCGACCAGGCAGATGAGAGAGACAACAGACTAAGGGAAGTGGAAGTTTCTGCCCTGGGCTTAAAGCCAAAATGCAGGTCTTTATTCCCCTAGAACTGGCTGTCAGACTAAGATCATTCTGGAGAATCAAGTCGTACAGTTCAGTTGTAGGGACGGGAGAGGGAGAGGCAGTAGTGGCCAGAGTGACAGGTTCATTATCTCCATTATGGACCTGGGAAGCAAAGCAATAGTCAGTGGAAGGAGTGAAATGTAGGCCTTCCTGAATAACAATATCTATCTCCCCTCAGGAATAAGAATTCTTCCAATTTCATCAGGCAACATGGAATGAGGCCTTTTGGCCAATCATCCCTATGTGAGCCCTTGAAAAGAACTGCTCACTTATCCTACAACTCAGCCTCATAAACTTGGAAATTATTCTTTTTGAAGTACCTGCCCTATTATCCTAGAAATGTTTCCATTGTGCTTTTGGGTAAATGACTCAACTCTCAGTATTAAGAAACTTCAAATCATTTCACTCCAGTCATTTTATAATTTCTTTTTAGATCTACAAACTCTGTTTTCAAACTATCCCGTACTGGCAAACTTGATCTATCTAAACCCCTGGTAATTCTGAAGACCAGTGTTAGGTGTCCAGTATATCATCTCTGGAATTCAAATACAAACACTTTCTAATAGGTCACACTTTCAGAGTTATGGACGAGTACCTGAGTAGTGGGCAAACAATCTTGCTTTTTCCAAGTATCATTTTGGACATGATGAGTTAAGTGGCCTCTTTTTATGCTGCTTGATACTATTGGTGTGTCTGTAGAGTAATCCTGGGCGAAATTTCTCATTCTAGAGTCTCGACTGGTGGTGGGAGGGAATATACTGCACAGGAAAATGTTCTTCAGCACGTTTGCAGGTCAAAAACAACCAGCCAACTATCCTAGTCCTAAGTCACTTCTGGTCAGGGATGTGTTGCCTTTTCCCACATGGTAAGACAGTTCTCAGCACATTACAAGTGAGTGAGGGATGTGGTGAATCAGTTGTGGGGACTACTGCCTGATGGATTTGAAGGTCCTGCTGCCAAATTTAAAGGGCAGCTGGATGGAATTCATTCCCTACAAGCAAGGGGTCACTGGAGCCTTCAGAGAAGACAGCTGCGGCGAAATGTTCCTTCGATTTTTTTCTCCAGACTTTCACCCTTGGTCAGAGATGATGGGAACTGCAGATGCTGGAGAATCCGAGATAACAAAGTGTGGAGCTGGATGTACACAGCAGGCCAGGCAGCATCTTAGGAGCACACCCTTGGTCAACCTTCTTGACTGTAGCCTCCCTCCATCGGCCATTCCCCCATACCCCGTACAATGTAGATTAGTGCCATACCATTGTGTCGACATTGCTCTTCAAAGAAGACGACACAGCAGCTGCAAACTCCAAACCATATCGCCTGCTTCATTGGGAATCTCATTTTTAGCCTCATGCCCATTTCAGCCACACCTTGCTTCTGGCTTTGGGAGCTGCAGAAGATTCTGTCCCCATTGTGGGAACTCGGACTGATTGTCCTTTCTTGTTATGTCAGACTTTCTATGCAGGATTTTCTGGTGTGGTTCACTGTCATACCACGAAGTACCTCTGAGTAACTTTTGTACTTAAATGTGCATCACCAGATATTTACTGAACTTAATGAAGGTTGAAATTAAACGTTTAATGGGCTTTCCTGCATTTTGCATGTTATAATCTAGGAGTTCATTTCAACACAGAAGATACAAATGTAGGAGTTCAGGGAACAAGCTGCAGAGGTAAATAAGGCTAAAAGATGTTCATCTGAAAGTATTAAATAAAATACTTTTACCTACAGTTTTAGACCATGTTTAGTAAATAGTTACTTGCTCAAAATAAGGTGGAGAAGCATTCCTGTAAAAAAAATCTCATTTCATTTGAAATCATTACAGTGTATCATCAGTGCGTGTCTGCTGATTAAATTAAAACAAGCAATTTGTTTGGTTTTGGAAGTCACGCGGAGTAGTGTAGTTTCGAGGTGCAATGTTGTGCTTCTTAAAAGTTGAAACGTAAGGAAATTATGATGAAATATTACAGGTATTATATATACACTCTCAATGTGAATAGATCTTCGGTGAGAAAACTAATAACTTTACCCAGAAAAGAAGAATTTCTTTAACACTATGAACCTGGAAAAGAAGCTTTGTCCTCTGCATTTACAAATACATGCTTTAGTGATATATTTTGATTTGTAAAAGCATGCATGGTTAAAAAGGAAGACCGGTGGTTTCTCGAGATAATGTCCAAGTGAATACTCTCATCATTCCTTTTTACGTTATGTCAGAGGACTTGGGAAAAGAGACCAGAATCATGTCCTGATGGGCAGAATCCGTGTTTCGGAATATCCCAAGAAGACACTCTGAAGAGATTTTGGAGGCTTTTACATAAAGAGAAGAGAGGGATAGGATTGATCATCATCAACAACAACAAACAATAAGAGCAACAAATTGGACAGGAAAGACGTGAGTAAACAGCACCCCCACCCCCAAATAAACTTATACTTTCCAATCCCTTATATCACCCCCCTCCCTCCCACCTCAGCAACTACTCTGATTCTGGGGGTCAGGAGATGGAGTTAACATCAAGGTCCGTACTTTTCTTACATTTCTAGTTAGAATGCACAATATGGTAGTGAATCAGAATGAGCACAACGACTGGCCATTCCAGTCACCATCATTGTAGACCTTCATTTGAAGTGGTCCTGCTATCCTTAGATTGTGATGCTTCCTTCTCCAGAACAAGGGGTCACAGTCTAATGATACAGAGTAGGCCATTTAACACTGAGGGGAGCCGATGGAACTCTCTGCCACAGAAACTGGCTGCAGCCAAAACATTGGATTTTTTCAAGAAGAGGTTAGATATAGTTCTTAGGGCTAAAGGGATGAAAGGTATGGTGGAGAATGCGGAAACAGTGTACTGAGTCAGATGATCAACCATGATCATCTTGAATAGTGGAGCAGGTTCAAAAGAGTAGACTCCTGCTCCTAAATTCTATGTTTCTACAATTATTGCTGCGTTTGCCAACTGCAAGTTAACCACTTGTGCACCTATTGATTTGCAATTGGTGAATTTCTTCAGTTTTTCCAAATTCTAGCAGTGAGAGGTCTTACTCCCCCGAGGCATAACACTAAGCAAACATTTGAATATTACAAGAACAACTGGAGCCAGTATTGTGTCTTCACTGTACAAAAAGGGGTTGAGTTTCATTTCAGCGATCATACTGAGGAAAATTGGCTCTTGAGGATAAACTCTGAGCATCATCAGAGAGGATCAGATGGAGACAGAAGGAAGAACTGTTTGAGAAAAGTCACTGCACTGGCTTGACTGGAAGCAGAGATTCTGATGGAAACAGTGAAGACAGAGATGATATCAGTGGATGGAATAAATAACAATGATGTATATTACAGAAAAACTAATGAAGGCAAGAAAAGCCAGCATGTTGCAGCTATCATTATAGAAGAGATCATTCAGTTTAGCTAAGCAATATCATGTGGCAGAAAAGCAAGACCAATGCAACTGATGCCCTTCATGTGCCTAAGTGTTGCATTACTTTATTAATGTCATAGTTTTATCTTAGTTGTGGATGTGCCTTTGGTTGATGGAATAGTTCTTGTGGGATTGCATGAGGTACAGAAGACCTATTTTCTCAGGGACTATTATCATCGATAATAAAGTGTGGGGCAGGCCAAGCAGCATCTTTGGAGCACAAAAGCTGACGTTTCAGGCCTAGTCCCTTCACCATCATTTCTGATGAAGTGTCTAGACCCGAAATGTCAGCTTTTGTGCTCTGAAGATGCTGCTTGGCCTGCTGTGTTCCTTCAGCTCCACACTTTATTATCTCGGATCCTCCAGCATCTGCAGTTCCCATTATCTCTGACTATTATCGTCGGTCAGTTTTAATTGAGTAATCCAAAATGTGAACAGTTTTATTGCTCATGATATTACATTGTCGTTCTCAAAGAATTTAGAATATACCACACTTGAGGATCAATGCAAAATTACTCAGTCAAAGAATGAACAGAGTCCAAGTTATAGCAGTGTACACTTGATAGGCTGTATGGCCTCCATCTATTCCCTCAGTGACTTTATAACTCCACGACTCTAAGCCATCAGAATAGATTTTCTGATTGGGAATCCATTAGTGTTTTAATCGACCAGCAAATGATTATCAACTGACTATAATCAGTGGGTTCACCCTGCTTGACCCCATTGAAATCCCCTATTCCGAACATCCATACCCTGTCCCCTGTTGTTGTGGAACCAATCCATCTTCACTAACATCCACTGGAATAAAAATTTCAGTTTATTCACGGAATTCAGATCTCACCACCAGCTATGATTTATTTGTGTTTTATTGGTTCCTTGTGATAAACACATTGGTAGACTTCTCACCTTCTGAAGAGGGGGATTAATGGCTGAATCTTGTCACTCTGTTGCATCGACCTTTGGTTAACAATAAGTCAGAATCAATACGTGCATCGTATAAGAGGAAGTTGACAAATACTTGAAGGATGAAAGAATTACAGAGGTGTGGGCATATCTCTGTAATGTCTTCCAGTTTTATAATACACTGAGATATCTGTACTTCTGGCCTCTTGACCACCTCCAAAGTAATTGCCCTATCATTGGTGGCCATGACTTCAGATGCCTATACTTTGGAATTCTGTCCCTAAACCTCTCTGACTCCTTCAGAATGCCTTACTAAACTTACTTCTTTGGTCAAGCTTTCAACCATCTGTCCTAATGTCATCTTATCCGGTTATGTCTAATTCTACTTCGTAATACCTTGTCAAGTGTCTTGGGATGTTCAACCATATTACAGGCACTGTTCTTTGTGAAAGATTAGATTTATATTTAGACTTATTGACATGTGTAGTCAGGTACAGAAATACTGGAGTACAGTGAAAAGTCTATACTATCACCATTCATGGCAACATCTTAGGTACCAAGGTTCCTAGGTACAAAAAAGACTTACGTACAAAGTAGTAACAGAAACGAGAGTTAAAATGTTAGACAATATCCCATAGAATAGCAGGAAAAATAAGATAATAGCTATCTTTAAAGTCTTTTGTAGTTTAAACTAAGAAAATAAAGGAATATGTTAAAAGTGACAGGGTGTGAGATTAACTAGTTTGCTCTTCAAAAGATCTGGCTCCAACTTGATATAATGAGTACTCTCTTGCAGCTCTATGATTCTGTAACATCTTTTCTCTGGGAGAGGTTTTCTTCTCTCTCTCCCTAATTAGGATTACCGAGTTTGTAGTTGGGTTCTGTATACTTTAGTATTTCACTGTTTAACCGTATCTCTACCAATTGTTAATAAACGGAGGAATAATATATGGAAATGTCAACTCTGATTTCTCTTCACAGATGTTGCCAAACTGGCTGAGCCTTTACAGTAGTTTCTGTTTTTGCTTCTGATTTACATCCACATTTTTTTCATTTTTTTACTAAGTGCTAATGTTAATGAGAAAGCATTACAAATCCCCCTTTCAATCACTATAATCCAGCTCTTAACATCGGCAAAACTCACTGTAAATGTGACAGATACCTCCGGCTTGACAGTCCAACTGTTGTAACATCCATTAGGAGTGGGAAGCAGGGCGAATGGAATATTTTCTGTGAATACCACATGCTGAGCATGTTTTTATGTTAGTGCATTATACAAAATAGAATTCCAAGAACTATGCAGAGTGTGTGAAGACAGGAGACAATAAAATGTACAATAATTGAATTGACGTTGAGGTTTCTTTCTTAGATAGTATGTGCAATTTTGATCTCCTTATTTGATCAAGATGTTCTGACTGTGGATGAAGTGCAATGAAGGTTCACCAGACTGATTCTTGGGATGGCAGGACTGACATATCAAGAGAATATGGATTGATTAGGTCTATATTCACTAGAGTTTAGAAGAATGAAAGGTGATCTCATTGAAATGTATAATATTCTATCAGGATTAGACTAGATAAATAGAGCAATGATATTCCCATCGATCGCGGAATATAGAACCAGGGGTCACAGTCAATGGGCTAGGCCATTTTGAAGCGAGAGGAGGTGAAATGTCTTCACCCAGAGTGTTGTGAGCCTGTGGAATTATCTCCCATGGATAGAGGCTGAGGCTAAAGCATTTAATATTTTCAAGAAGGAGTTCGATATAGTTCTTAGAGTTAAAGGGATCAAAGGTTGTGGGGAGAAATTGGGAGACAGTGGCATTATGGACCAGACCAGACCCCCTTCAAAATATATTAAAAAGAAAGTCTACACCCTATGTTTTGTTATTTTAAAAGGTAAAGGTGAGGTACTGTGTTCTAGATGCAATTTGATTGGTAAAACCACTCAACATTAAGCAAAACACAATTTATTCAAATACTACAGTTATGATACAACAAAGTTTGTTGTTTCTGGGGAGCGGACTCAGACGGAGGAGCACTTACCACCCGATTCTGCCATACCTCTTTCTCTAAAAGAAACCAGGACAAAACACACCTCTTAAAGCCACAGTATTATCACAATGGCAACAGGGTACTGCATTGAAGGATTGGCCATGATCATATTGAATGGTCGAGCAGGCCGGAAGGGCCAAATGGCCTACTCTTGCACCAATTTTCTATGCTTCTATCACTCATTACTCTTAAGGAAAAAACAGAAATAAATACAGGAAATGGTCAGAACTCCCCATGGTGTCTCAAGCTCATTGACCTAAAATGTTGACTTTTTCTCACATCACAGGTTATGTTCGACCTGCTGAGCATTTCCAGCATTTTCTGGTTTTACCTCTGATTTCAAACATCTGCAGTATTTTCTTTCAAATTTAGGAAACTTGTTCTGTAAAATGATTTCTAATTCTTTGATTGTGATGCAGTTGGTCACAAACTGAAATTGCAGCTGCTGAAATTGAGCAGCATTAGTGTTTGCA
Organism: Stegostoma tigrinum; assembly: GCF_030684315.1. Lineage (NCBI taxonomy): Eukaryota > Metazoa > Chordata > Chondrichthyes > Orectolobiformes > Stegostomatidae > Stegostoma > Stegostoma tigrinum. The sequence goes on along the minus strand of NC_081358.1, from coordinate 114,191,991 downwards.
GCATACCTCCAGGTTGCAATAGGAATTAAATATCGTTTCTTTAGACTCTACTCCCTTATTGTGTAAGATTCATTAAAAAATCCTTAATTTCCATGCCATTGCAAACATTTGTTACAGAATTTAGTTTGGAACCTGGATTTATTTTTACAGTTAAATATAAATTCTTCCAGATTAACAACAGCAGGTCAAATTCCTATTTCCTCCTAAATATCTGATGTTTGTAGAAAATGAAAATCCATTCATTGCTGACTATTTTCTTTTCCCAGTTTATTCACCCATACTCTGGTATTGTAATAAAATGCTTCCAGAACTGTAGGCACATCTCCTGTGAGACACAGTTACTGCCACATTCCTTCACACTGTAATTTATGTCCCAGGCCTGTCTTTACTCAGGGATGCTCTTCCATTTGTGCATCGTCTGAATCACATCACTGGAGATGGAACTGTTCTGTTTTGAGATCACTTTCACCAATACATCAGAAATCGACTCTCGGGATTGCTGCTGTATTTTTAGGCCACTGTATAATATTGTGAGAATCCCTCAGATGTGTGATGATGAATCCTTAGTCAGAATTTAATTCCAGTACTATTAAACACCCACCCCCCCCCCTTCACTATTGGTGCAGTGTGTACTGTTGAGTTATGTGGGAGCCAAATGTTGGACAACATGTTCCAAACTAATAATCTCTACCACTTAGAACACTGACAAATTCAATTGTCTTCCCTGTTGAAAAGGGACTCAACCTTTTCAGTGTTTTGTGAATGAACAATGACCTCTCTCTCCTATGAAACACTATATTTGACTAAAAATAGTCTGAATCCTTGCTGTTCAGGTCATGAAACCTATAATTATCCTCATCAGATTCAGCTACTTAACCGAGTTTTGTATCAATGGAAACTTTTTAATATCATTGCCTTCACTTGAGACTTGGCCTTGCTAAATAATGAAGAGGAATGGTATCAAAACTGGCCCTTGAGGAACTCCATTACAAACCACTTCCCAGACTATCATAGGTCTCTTCATTACAACCCTCCGCTTCCAGACACAGGGTAAATTTTGTATTTGAAATGCACTATCCCTTTCATTCTCTAGGCATTTTATTTTCAGAATAGGTCTATTGTGTCATGCCTCGGGAGGCCATTCAGCCAGTTGTGACTGTACAACGTTTTGGAGTAGATCTGTATCTCGGGTTGCAGGTGTTGAGGTTGGTTGGCTCGCCGAGCTGGTTTGTTGTTTCGCAGAAGTTCTGTTACCATGCTGGGTAACATCCTCAGGGCAGCCTCTCATGAAGCGTCAGTGTGTTTTCCCGCCTGGTTTTTAAATTCTGGGGTCAGTTGCGATGGATTGCCTCACTTCCGGGTTTCCTCTGTAGCGGAATGTGTATGGAGTCGAGTTCAATGTGTTTATTAATAGCATGCTTCGTGGAGTGCCGTGCTTCCTGGAATTCTTGTGCCTGTCTCTGCCTAGCCTGTCCCAGGATCTTGGTGTTGTCCCAGTTGAAGTCATGGTTCTCCTTGTCCATGTGGATTGAGATGAGTGAGTAGCGCTAGTGTCTTTTGGTAGCCAGTTGGTGTTCATGTGCTCATGTACTCTACAACAAGACTACATGAACATCAACTGGCTACAAAAAGACATGAACATTACTCACTCATCTCAATCCACATGGACAAGGAGAACCACAACTTCAACTGGGACAACACCAAAATCCTGGGACAAGCTAGGCAGAAACAGGCACAAGAATTCCAGGAAGCATGGCACTCCATGAAGCAGGCTATTAATAAACACATTGAACTCGACTCCATACACATTCCACTACGGAGGAAACCCAGAAGTGAGGCAATCCATCGCAACGGACCCCAGAGTTTAAAAACCAGGCGGGAAAACACACTGACGCTTCATGAGAGGCTGCACTGAGGATGTTACCCAGCACGGTAATGGAACTTCTGCGAAACAACAAACCAGCTCGGTGAGCCAACCAACATTAGCTGTACAACGTTTTACAAATTGCTAGCTAGTTAGCCTCACTCTTTGTCTTTCTTTCTTACTCAGGAATTTATCCAATTCTTGTTTGGAAGTCATTTATATTTGTCACCCCCTCTATTTCAGACTGTGACTGTTTGCTGTCTACCAAATTTTCCCTCTGGTCCATTTTCCAATCATCGAAAGTCTGTATCCTCTGGCTCTTGATACTCTCCCAGTGCACTTAATTGTTTATAAAGGGCTGTAAGTGCTTACAGGACAGCAAAACCTCTTACACAGTAGATGGGCATGGTGGAGGAATTTTTTTATCCACGTGTGGGATGCAGGTATCCTCAGCTAGGCAAGCCCATTTACTGCCCATTCCTAGTCGTTGCTGAGAAAATGATGGTTAGCTGCCTCCTTGATCTGCTGCAGTACGTGTGCTGTTGGTCGTTCCTCAATACCATTAGGGAGTGAATTGAGGATTTTGACCCAGTGAAAATGATGGAACAGTGATGCAGTTCTAAATTAGGATGGTGAGTAGTTTGGAGGTAGATTGGCTGTACCCACTCAGTTGCTGAGTCAGACAGTACGGTTTGATGTATTGGCAATGCAGGAACATAAGCAATCCTTTCACCCCTTTTAGGCTTTTCTGTCATTCAATCCTAGGTGTGATCCATAGTGATTGTGCTGGGCTGCCATTTTTGTACCTAATTGCAGTTGAGAATACAAAGCACTGTACCAAATTTGTGTGTAGTGGTGATCGCATGGTATCTGCTGCCTGTGGCCTTCTGGAAGCTGCCTTCTGAGGAGAACCTTGATGAATTTCTGCAGTGCAACTTGCAGTTCACACACATTGCTGCTGCTGAGCATCAGTGGTGGATGGTATGGATGCTTGTGGATGTGGTGCCAATCAAGCGGGCTGTTTTGCGCTCGATGGTGTCAAGCTTCTTGAGTGTTGTTGGAGGTGCACCCATCCAGCCAAGTTGCAAGTATTCCATCACACTCCTGATGTGAACCTTGTAGATGGTAGGCAGGCTTTGGGGATAAGGATGTGAGTTACTTGCTGCAACATTCCTAGCCTCTGACCTGTTAATATAGCCACAGTATTTATGTGGTGAGTCCAGTTGAATTTCTGGCCAATGCTAGCCTACAGGATGTTGATAATGAAGGATTCAGCGAAGGCAATGCCATTGAATATCAAGGGGTGAGGGTTATGTTCTCTCTTTTGGTGATGGTCAAAGCCTGGCATTTAAGTGCAGCAAATGTTACTTGCCTCTTGTCAGCCCAAGCTTGGATATTGCCCAGGTCTTGTTGCATTTAAACATGGACTTCTTCACTATCTGAGAAGTCACAAAAAGTACTGAGCATTATGCAAACATTGGCAGTCATCAATTGCTTCTGATGTCAAGATGAACCTCACTGCACTTATCACCTGATTCTGCCATAGTCCAAACCATTCAGTCCCCTATACCATTCCGCTCAATTGTTACAGAATTTATGTATAGTTTAATACAACTTGACAGTGAGATAAGTTTTGTCCTCACTCTTTAGAAGACCCTTTTATCATTGCACTGTCTCTGGACGTTTTGGCTATTGTTAAAGTTCATGTGCTTGGTCTGGCATTTTTACCATTTCACACACAAAAGTGGCTCTCATTTCCAAGAAAGTGTGTGAGTAATTTCATTTTCGTCTACTGAGGCTTGCTTTCAAATTAATGAGCTTCCTGTCAGCCAGATAAAACCCTATTCTAACCAAAACTATGCCTCAGACAGATGTGAACTCTCATGTAATGTGTTCATTAGTGCAGTTCCATTAAGCCCATTAATCATCATCAAAACTAATAAACAAACTGACTTGGCTGTTTGCAACTGCTGCCTTGTGTACTTGACCTTTCTTGTGCTTTTGCTCCAACCTGCTATCTGTGCCATGCACAGTTCTTCATTAGTTGTTAACTATAATCACCTTTGAGGATTGTCACTGGTCAATGGTCTGCTGCTGTCTTATCCACCCTCTGTTTCAGAGCTTTGAACTTGTCTCATGGTAGTGGTTGGTATTGGCTGTACCCACTCAGTTGCTGAGTCAGACAGTACGGTTTGATGTATTGGCAATGCAGGAACATAAGCAATCCTTTCACCCCTTTTAGGCTTTTCTGTCATTCAATCCTAGGTGTGATCCATAGTGATTGTGCTGGGCTGCCATTTTTGTACCTAATTGCAGTTGAGAATACAAAGCACGGTACCAAATTTGTGTGTGACAGGAAGGTATAATCAAAACTGGGAAGGGCCACAACAGAATATAAGATGTCAACATACCTGTGCGGTGGATATGTAAATGGAAATTGAGTTTCAGTGTGCTAAGTGTGAGGTGGAACATGTTGGGTAGAGAGGCCATCTGCTGTCCAGAAAATAGGGGTCTAAATGGGAAAGAGGCACATGTTATTGCTTGACGAATGATAGAAATGCTACTTATCCTCAAAGCCAGGGTTTCAAACATGCTTCTTTGAATGCTAAGGTTTTGGGCTATACTGCCTGAGAATCTGTGTGGACACATATTCAATCAAAGAATATAGAAAGGAATGGAATCATTATGTGTAAAGGGAAGATATTCAGAGATACAGGGAAAGTGGTGCAGAAGTGGTAGTGGGTGGATTTCTTTTCCAGAGGGCTAGCATGGATATGATAGGCCTCCTTCTGTGCTGTAAGCATTCTACAATTCTAGTTGTAGTACAGACTGCAGCAACTCCAAAGAAATTGAGACCCAGTCATTCTTACTTTGATTACATGTCTGTGGGACCTTAAATTATGTGAAGTGGCTGCCATGTTCATGAAAGTTGCAGCATTGTCAAAAGTAATTTGTTGGCTTCAACACACTTGGAACAGCATGACAAAGTGAAAGGCGCTATATAAATACACATTTTCCCTGTCATTATCTCAATCACAGTGAGCAGCCATTGCAATGACCTCTTGGCCTCCTGCTCAATCCCATCCCTTCTATTTTTAGCATGATCAGCAATTAATTTGAATAGCAATTTGAATAAGAAGAAGCTCCTTGATTAATATGTTTATTTTCTAATTAGTCAGGCTAGAACAAGTAGAAAATATGAGTGAATGAATAACAAATGAGCCAGGCAAGTTACAAAAGGAGATGAAGAATTACACTTATTCTCAGATTTATCTAAATTATGCATTTATACTGAATGACTCCAGAATTGTGGCTAACTCTGTGAATCACTGTAATTAGGAAGATTTATTCTGAAGGCAGATACCATGCTATAATTCTATTCCTAATCAATTAACAGCGTGCTTCGATGTCAAAATACCAAGATATGTCTTTAGCATTAATCTTGGTAGATCAGGAAGGTGAAAAATGTATCAGATTCTGATGGAATCAAAAGGAATAATTTGATTATTCTGAGATAGTAAGAACTGCAGATGCTGGAGTCAGAGGTAACACAGTGTGGAGCTGGAGGAACACAACAGGGCAGGCAGCATCAGAGGAGCAGGAAAGTTGATGTTTCAGGTCGGGACTCTTCTTCAGAAATGGGTTATAACCCCACTGCGAAGCCTCTTCTAAGGATGCCCACCTTGAAGAAGTTATCTTCCTCCCTCTGGAAAGACCCCCATTTCTGAAGAAGGGTCCCGACCTGAAACGTCAACTTTCCTGCTCCAATTTGATTATTCTGATATCTTATGGATTGTGCATAAAGGGATCAATGTGAAAACTTAATAACACACTGAGCTATACTTACTAAACACTTTAATAGTGGTCAACTAAAGAACAGAACCAACAAAGGGCTCAAGACAAGTTTTTTATACATTCGCTCAAAGGACTTGGGCATTGCTGGCTGGCCCAGTGTTTATTGCCTGTCCCTAGATACATTTGAGAAGGGGGTGGTGAGCTGTATTCTTGAACTTCCGCAGTCCACTGTGTGTCGACCCACAGTGGGGCTGAGCATTGTGCAATAACTGGTGAACATTCCCACTTTTGACCTTAAGATGGGGCAAGGTCATTGATGAAACAGCTGAAGACAGTTGGGCCAAGGACAATGCCCTGAGGAACTCCTGCAGAAAGGTGCCCTGGAGCTGAGATGACTGACCTCCAAACATCCACCACCATCATCCTATGTGCTGGGTATGATTCCAATTAACAAAGCGTTTGCACCCTGCCTCAAATTATTTATACATTCACGATATTGTAAAGGGTATATATTTCTTTTATAATATGTTTAAGGCTGTGCTTGCTGTCTTATAATCTTATTTTTAACTGCAGAAAACTGCAGAATCTGAAACATTGCGTATATTCCAAGCTGAGGGAGACAGAGTTTTAGTCAGTAAGGGAGTCAAGGATTATGAGCTAAAGGCAGGAAAATGGCATTGAAGTTTATCAGAGTAGAAGACAAGGTTGGAGACATTCAGAAGGCTTTGCAGACATTTTTGTTTCCACATCAGAGTTCAGGTAGAGAGGGAGAATATTGCTTAGTATCTGATAGCACTAATATATCAATCTGAATCTTGTGAGTTTGGACAACAGAAACATGATCTCATCAGAGATTTGATTGCCTTAGGCATAGGAGATCCTGCCATCAGAGCACATCTGTTAAGAGAGGAGAAACATACCCTCAAGAGAATGGCTGACGTGCAGAAGTTCTGTCAATTGTCAGCTAGAGTATATTAATGGAAGAACACAAGATATATTATATTGTGCTGAGAGATATTTTAGGCTAATCAGAACAAGATATTGGAATAAAGGGAAAAAGTATATGGAAAAGACCCAGTAGGAAGATCAAGAACAGAGAGTAGAATGTAACCAACAATCTTCCTGCTCCTCTGATGCTGCTTGGCCTGCTGTGTTCATCCAGCTCTACACCTTGTTATCTTAGTAGAATGCAAAAATCGTGAAGGATATCTTACATGACAAAAGAAAGCATTTCAGTGTTGAGAAGGAAGATCTCTAACAGTTAGAAGATAACTCAGTTTGCAAACAAGCTTTTTAATCAGAAAGAAGCAAAATAAGTCTATAAAATGATAAAGAGAGGTATGAGCAGATGTTCTTAGCGGACCACTGTACACATGATGGCATTGGATCTATAGGTGTTAAATAGCTTGTGACTGTTAGAATAAGGAGTGGTCCACCATTCGATGAGGACATGGCTGATTTGCTATCCTTAACTCCACTTACCCCATAACCTTCATTCTCTTACTGATTAAAGATCTGTCTATCTCAGTCTTGAATATATTTAATGACACAACCTTGACAGGTCTTTGCAATAAAGCATTCCATAGATTCACTACAGTTTGAGAGAAGAAATTCCTCCTCATTTCTGTCCTAAATGTGCGACCACAAATTTGACCCCTTTATTGTCAAGTAGCCAATAGTACTTCCTGAAAAATTATAAGTTTTACAGAGATAATGGGAACTGCAGATGCTGGAGAATCCGAGATAACAAAGCGTGGAGCTGAATGAATACAGTCGGCCAAGCAGCATCTTAGGAGCACAAAAGCTGAAGGGCCTTGACCCTTCAACAGAAAAGGCTCACCCCAAGAGGACAATGCAATGGGAGAAATGGAGATCTGGAGTTCCGCACAAAGCAGGTGTTAAGGAAAATCCACTTTTCTCAGCTGAAGCCAACCTAAAGCTTGGACTCCTGAGATGCTGCTTGGTCTGCTGTGTTCATCCAGCTTCACACTTTATTATCTAAAGCTTGGGCTGACTGAGCCAACATGTGCCAAAACAGATTTGAGGCATTTTGCTTTCTAAATCATTGACTGTCTAACAGATCCAAGCAGATTAGAAAGATGTTCACACAGGTCTTGGATCTCTTCCTGGTCAACATCATCTTAAGGTAGATTAGAGCATAAGACCAACTCAGCATCTGCTGAGGTGAGTTCTAGCTGCCTTCAAGTCCAGCCTGAAAGAGAAGATAGAGGAGCTGGAAAACAAGGGAGTGATCAAGAAAGTGAGCAACAGCTTCAGACTGAGTTAGCAGTGAGGAGACCCGCAAAGTTGAGAGAATGAATCCATTCAAAATATTTCAATAATTCTTTGAAGAGTTCTCATTCACGACAATCATTGAAAATCTTTCAACACTAACTCACCAAGGTAAAGATTGTTACTACCCTCAGTGTCAAGGATGGTTACTCCCACATTGGTTGCAGTGGAGGTTTTGAAGTTTAAAAGACACATATTCCCCTCCCCTCCCTTGTTCGCCTTCTGCAGGGACTTTTCCCTCTGGGACACCCTGGTCCATACCTCCTTCACCTCCAACACCTCCCCACAGCCCCACGGCACCTTCTCCTGTAACTGGCGAAGGTGCAACACCTGCCCATTTATGTCCTCCCTCCCCAGTATCCAAGGGCCCAAACATCCCTTCCAGGTAAAGCAACACTTCACCTGCACTTCCAAGAATCTAGCCTACTGCATTCACTGCTCACAATATGGTCTCCTCTACACTGGGTAAACAAAGCGTAGACTTGGCGACCGCTTCGCAGAATGTCTATGTTTTGCTCGCAAAAATGACCCTGAATTACCCATTGCCTGCTACTTCAATGCACCACCCTGCTCCATGGCCAATATCTGTGTCTCCGGCTTGCTAGAGAAGCCCAGTGCAAGCTGGAGGAACAACATTTCATTTTCCACTTGGGGATGCTACATCCCTCCGGACTCAATATTGCCTTCAATAATTTTAGGGCCTAAACTCTCCCATGTCCCAGCCCCCAACCCCACACACCAGGTCATGTTACCACACAGCCTGCCATTACTCATCCACTGTTGTTAGTCACTAACAGTTCCCAGTAACAACTATTCACCCTCCCGGTCTAATCGTTAGCAACTCCTTTCTCTGTCCAACTGTCTTTCTCTCTCTTTGGGCTCTATCCTATCATTCACTCCCTACCCCACCCAGCTCCCTATTTTCTGCATTTAAACTGATGTTTTCCCAGCCACCATCAGTTCTGAGGAAGAGTCACCAGACCTGAAGCGTTAACTCTGCTTTCTCTTCCACAAATGCTGCCAGACCTGCTCAGCTTTTCCAGCAACTTTGTTTTTGTTCTTGAAGTTTAAAAGGATGCTCAGTATTTCCTTGACTGTGTCCAGTCTCGTCAGTATTAAGATCTTGAATTAAACATATAATTGAGTAGTTTTACTGCAAAAACACATTCAGGTGAAGACTTTAAAGACAGCATAAATGTACAAACACATTCTACATTCCAATAATGTGCACAAACATTCTCCTTTCCCCAAGCGTGCAGAAAATAAATATAGATTTGCTGACTATCAGGTCTTAAACATGACCAAGTAAGATGCCGATGAAAGGTTAAATTTGATAGATTTTGCCCTTTGTCCTCAGAAAAGCTCAGAACCCCAGGAAAACCATCAATGACATGTGAGAGGATAACAAAATTCTTAAAAGTGGCAGTCCAACATAAGGGCATTATGATCTTACGTAACAATATGTGGGACTGTTTGAACACATAATTGCCAAACTGAAGACTTCTTTCTGAACCACAAGCATTTGTAACAGCAGTGCTGAAATTCCTGGGAAAATCTCAGTGCAATGCTATCAGAGATAATGGGAACTGCAGATGCTGGAGAATTCCAAGATAATAAAATGTGAGGCTGGATGAACACAGCAGGCCAAGCAGCATCTCAGCTTTTGTGCTCCTGAGATGCTGCTTGGCCTACTGTGTTCATCCAGCCTCACATTTTATTATCAGTGCAATGTTAGTTAAGTTAAACTTGATAGGCCAAGGAATCAAGGTCTCATTTACAAATCATTTACTGCAATGAGTGGGGAAAAGTATCTTTGGGGGAGAAGGGATACTGAGAGAGAGACCGGAGAGACGAGTTTTGGAAACTGACCAGGGGGTGGAAATCAGAGGTGTCAGTCACAGCTTTGTGGATTGAGAAACTGGTGAATACAGCACACGTTTTCAGTTTACCTTTCACCTTCCCTCTGACATGATAATGCATTTGGATTATAAAGTGTGTCAGTCCTGTCAATGTAGCATGAGTTAGAGTGTATCATATTAAATGTGGTTCAATGCTTTAGAAAGGTCCCAACAAATTGCAGAAAGCAGCAGTTAGGAATGTTAAGCTCTCTGGCTCCAGGCTATGTCTCACCACCAACAAAGAAAATAGCATGTGAAAGATTGGGGTCTTAGTCTGTTCACAAAGCCTTGTGTCTCTCCAAACAACCATCCATTGACAAGTGTTACACTTATGAGGCATCATGTGGTCTCTCTAGCTTTATCCTGTTGTTAGGGCTTCTAGTGCACATTTAAAAATAAATTAAGTGCTTGATTGTTTTTGTATTAAATATTAATCTAGTCTGAAAGAGATCCTCAGTGGTTTGTAGAAAATGTTCTCTTTTAGAATAATTCCATCTATTGACTATCAGCAAGCAAACATCCATTGATCTCAGTCCCACAAATTTATCTTCAACAGAACTGTTGTTTCACTCTAAACTGTTCTGTTCAAATCAACGGTGTCTTGCAATGATCAAATTAATGAGCCATGTTGATGTGTCATAGTTATTCATTTGTGCTTTCTATGACCTTTGTGTCGGCTTGCTCTGAAATGAAATGATTTACGACTTCCCTTTGTGCTGAAAGCATCTTTCCCCTGGCAATACATTAATTGGGTAAGAGCTGATATCCAATGCATTGTTAAAAGGATTGGCCAAAGCTAAACTTCCCTGAAGATATATTCTTGCAAGCAGCTTGATTTTTCACCCAACAGTCTGCATTGCATTTTGTAACATGAAAAAAAGTAGGCAGGGACATTGAACTCTCTCAAGCCAGCGCAAGTTGTTTTAAGGACACACGTGACAATCTAATAAAAGAATAGCTCTTGCAAATTGTGCAGAAGTTTCATTTCTGAGTTGATTCTTTCATTTTGCTTTTCTTAGTTGCTAATAGTATTTATTAATCAAGTGACAATACAATTTTCCAGTGTGATGGAGGAGGCGATGGTCTAGTGATATTATTGCTAGACTATTAATCCAGAGACCTAGATAACATTCTGGGGATCTAAGTTCGAATCCTGCCATGGCAGATAGTGGAAGTTGAATTCAATAAAATGTGTAGAATTAAGAATCTAATGATGACCATGAATCAATTGTCAGGGAAAACCCATCTTGTTCAGTAAAATCCTTTAGGGAAGGAAAGTGCCATCCTGGTCTGGCCTACATGTGACTCCAGATCCACAACAACATGGTTGACTCTCAACCACCCTCAGGGAAATTACGGATGGGCAATAAATGCTGCCTAGCCAGAGATACCCTCATCCTATTAATGAATTAGAAAAACCTGCAGAGATATGGCAGTGTCCATAATCCTAACAACAATTCCTGTAACATCAGCTGTTTCTATCCATTTGCCTTTGTCAACTTATTTATGTATTATTTCATAGTTCACTAAATAGTTCAGAACTTAAACATTGCTACAAGGAGACCTGAAGTTGGAGTTTTTGACTTGCACGCATCAGAAGAAGAATGCAGAAACAGAGTTGAAAAGAAAATGAAGGGTCCAGGCCCGAAACATCAGCTTTTGTGCTCCTGAGATGCTGCTGGGCCTGCTGTGTTCATCCAGCCCCACACTTTGTTATCTTGAAAAGAAGATACATCATTTTCAAATAGAATGAAAAGAGGGTGCTGATTGGTTGGGCTATCATTGAATTGCAGATGCAGCAAGAACAATTGCTGTCAATCTTAATTCTCTGACAGGCAGGTCAATTCTGATTGGTCAAGGCATTGCCATGGGACTGCGATAGGGTTTGGCTGCGTCCATGACCCCTCTACATACCGGCTCAATGTATGTTTAGATGCCTGTTCTTGCTGTACGTCCACGCCAATTCAGGGTCAACCCAGCCAAGAACAACGCCTCTCCTTCTTCAGGCATCTCAGGAAATTTGGCCTGCCCATAAGGACTATCACCAACTTCTACAGATGCTCCACTGAAAGCATACTGTCCAGGAACATAATGGCTTGGTACGGCAACTGCTCTGCCCAGGACTGTAAGAAATTACAGAAGGTGGTGTGTACAGCCCAGACTATCACAGAAGACAACCTTCCATTCACGATTTCTGAAGAAGGGTCTGGGCCCAAAACATCAGCCTCCCTGCTCCTCTGATGCTGCTTGGCCGGCTGTGTTCATCCAGCTCCACACCTTGTTACCTTCTATCCATGGACTCCATTTACATGGCTTGCTGCTGCAGAAAGGCTGCCAACATCACCAAAGACCAATCGTACCCTGATAACACGCTCCTACAAACTCTTCTCTCAGGCAGAAGATACAGAAGTTTGAGCAAATACACCAAGGTTCAAGAGCAGCTTCTTCCTGGCTGTTATTAGACTGATGAATGGACTCTCTAACTTTAAATAATGTTGATCTTGCTAATGTTGATCTTGCCTAGTACATACCCCATGCCTTGTAATTTGTATGCTCACTTTTTTCCTCACCCTATGGCCTGTATGTCCTCGCTTATTGTAATCTGTCTGAACTGGTGGTAAACAAAGTTTTTCACTGTATTTAGGCACATATGACAATAAATCAGTCAAATCAAATCAAATCAAACCCCCTTCTCATTCTGCATGACCTGGTATCCTAATAAATGTATATTCTAAAACCAGATCACTGTCCTGGTTTGGGTAGCAGAAACTAAACTTTTGGACAGTAGGATACTAGTATGTTTCTTGAAATATGTGAATGCTTTCAGGGGTCTTAGGGAGTGTCTTGATGTTTGACAGAGCAGCCACTGGCAATCTTACTTTAAAATTAACAAGACGTCCCAAAGATCAGAGGCAATCCAGAAAATACATATGAGCAGGATGAATGATGACGAATGAAATTTGAAGCAGACATCAGGAAAAGACTGCTCACATGGGGGCAAATCAATGTGAAATAAAAAACAATCAAGCCATTTTTACACTGGAGAGCAGATCTTTTAATTCCCATCTCATCAGTTTCTGCTTTCTTGCAGCTGTCCTGTGCTTGGCTTCAATAAGTGTAAACTTTTTCCTGAGCTTCCAGCAGTGTTTCTCTGAATGGCTCATCGAGGCACCCAGGCTCCCACCCTCTGGACTATCTTTCTTCCAGATTCAGCGTAAAAGTTTTTCAATGAAAAGATACCAGCAATGTTTCACTTGTTAACCAATGAAGTAATTGATGGTGTATAATTATATTAGTTACATTGACAATTTGATTGTTTTTAGCCGAACCATTTACACAATGGTCACCAGACTAAACTGATTGATCAGTTATAAAAAGCCAATTTGAATGAATTTTCCAGTGTCAACATGACTTATTTATGCCAAACCATGGGACAAGTATCATCCAGAGGAGCAAAATTATAAGCTATTTTGAACTTCACCATGCCAAATATGAAATGTGTCATTTTACATTTTGTTGGCATGACTGATTCTATCACAAAGGGGTTCTGAACTTCAGCATGATCATAGCGTCCTTAACAAATTGTTGAAAAAAAGGCAGAATATGTGAATGGATGCAACAGTGTCAAATTGCCTTTGTGAGTCGTACTGACAATGTTTTAGTTGTGCTGAATTACGCGAAGGCATCAAACTGACTGTCAATACCTACCACACTGGTGTGGGTCTGATTTCCTGCAAGATGGCAAGATGATGACTAAAAGCCTCTCAGCTTTTTGTTTGAAGAAACTGACCACACATCATCAAAAATATTCAACAGTTGGAAAAAAAGACATGAGTCCTGTGCTGGCTGTATGTCATTTGAAATCCCCATTATCAACAACATGGAATAATCTGTTACTTAAGCAGACAACAATATTTTGGCTTTCTTAGAAACTTTACTGGACAAGAACTTGTGATTATTTCAATGGAGGTTAATACTGCAACCATATAATTTGAAAATCATTCATGATTTCAAGAGAAAATATCATTGCGGATGCTTTATCGAGGGATTTGTGGAAAATATAAATTGTATTTACATATATTTTTAATATCATTTATTGCAAATCTGGGTTCTTGGAATCTGGGTTAGTGGGAGATGTTTTTTTCTGGGTGTTTGGAGTTAGCAATTAACTTGTGGATATTTCTGTAGCCATAGTGATTTATTTTCAAAAAGCCTTTTAAGACTTAATTTTAGAATTAATGGGTTTGTGTGTATGTTGGTAGGGTATATGACTGAATGAGATAAATAAAATTTAGAATGCCAGGAGAGGAATTATTAAGCTTAGGGGAAGCACTCATAGCTAGAGAGAGAGGCTTTTATTTTAGTTTTATGTTTGCTTTGGGAGGTGATGGCCTGTGAGATTATTGCTAGGCTATTAATCCTGAAGAGGAGAGGTGAATGGATCAGTGGAGATGTAGCTCAGACAGAGAGAGACAGAAAGAGAGAGAAAGAGAGAGAGATTTTGAAACAAGTAGATTATGGGCAGAAGAAAAGCTGAATAAATGATAATAAGAGCTAAAGTAGGAAAGAATGAGTGAGTTGTACTGAAAGCAACCATGTCATAAGAGATATAAGAACTGCTGATGCTGGAGTCTGAGGTAACACAGTGTGGAGAAAATTTCTGAAGAAAAGTCCCGATCCGAAATGTCAGCTTTCCTGCTCCTCTGATGCTGCCTGGCCTGCTGTGCTTATCCAGATCCACATTGTGTTATCCATGTCATAAGAGGGCTAGGTGTGAGGGAGTATAATAAGGTGGAATCAGGCTGTAAAGTTATTGGATTTGATGTTGAGTCCGAGAGGCTGCAGGGTCCCCAGGTGGAAAATGAGATGTTGTTCCTTGAGCATGGGCTGAGATTCACTGGAGCACTGCGGCAGGCCTGTGACAGAAATGTTGGCCTGGGAACACAGTGATGTGCTGAAGCGATCAGAACATAGGTATTTTGCAAAGCAGTCATGCTGTGTGTTTTTCGTCTCCCCCAGAATAGAGGAGACCATACTGTGAGCGGTGAATACAGTGTACTAGACTGAGTAAAGTACAGGTAAATTGTTGCTTCATCTGGATTGTCTGTCTGGGGCCTTGGATAGCGAGGAGGGAGGAGGTAAACAGGCAGGTGTTACACTTTCTGCCATTGTATGGGAAGGTGCTATGAGGGTGTGGGGTGGCATTGGGAATGGAAGAGGAGTGGTTTAGGGTCAACTGGAGGGAATATTTCCTGTGAAAGGCTGACAAGGTAGGGGAGGGGAATATGTGTCTAGTCATGGCATCCTGCTGGAGGTGACAGAAATGACGACATATAATCCTTTGGATGTGGAAGCTGACGGGGTGAAAAGTGAGGATCAGGATGACCCTTTCATTGTGGTGGGAGGAAAGGGAAGTGGGTGATGGGTACAAGTGCATGAAATCAGTTGAACATTGCTCAGGGCCCTGTCAACTGTAGAGCAAAATTGAGGAAAAACGTGGATGTTTCTGAGGAAATACCGCAGAAGGTGCGGGGAATTAGCTCAAATGGTAGAGCAATTGCTTCGCATGTGAGAGGCAGTGGGATTGATGCCCACATTCTCCACTTTGTTATGGGTGGCATGGTAGGTCATTGGTTAGCACTGTTGCCTCACAGTGTCAGGGGCCCGGGTTTGAATCCACCCTTACGTGACTGTCTGTGTGGAGTTTGCATGCTCCCCCGTGTCTGCGTGTGTTTCCTCCGGGTGCTTCGGTTTCCTCCCACAGTCCAAAGATGTGAGGCTGGGTGAATTGGCCATGCTAAACTGCCAATAGGGATGTGTAGATTATGTGGGTTATTGGGGGATAGGTCTGGGTGGGGTGCCTGAGGGTCAGTGTGGTCTTGTTGGGCCGAAGGGCCTGCTTCCACACTGTAGAGATTCTGTGAAAGTGATTTTGTCAGAACAGATACAACAGAGAAACTGTGAGAATGAGGTGCAATCCTTCCAGGGAGCGGGGTATGAGGATGTACAGTCGGGGTAACTGAGGAGTTGGCAGGTTTGTAATGGATATTCTATGCCCAGAAATGGAAACAGGTGTCAAGGAAGCTATCAGACATGGACCAGGTGAAGGTGAGGGCGGGGCAGAAGCAAAATTGATTAACCTTTCTGGTTCAGAACGAGACAGGGGGAAGCAGAAGTCATCAAAGTACCAGAGAAAGAATTGTGGTACACCAGGGCACATGTGCGTATCCATAGCCACACCTTTGATCTGAAGGAAGTGAGAGGAGTTAAAGGAGAAGTTGTCCACGGTGAGGACGAGCTTGGCCAGGCAGAGGGTAGCAGTGGATGGGGATGGCTCAGATGTTTTTTGTCCAGGAAGAAGCGGACAGCCCTGAGACCAGGCTGATGGGGAATGGATGTGTAAAGAGATTGCACAGCCATGGTAAAGAGGAGGCAGCTGGGGAAATTTTGAAACTGATGTAAAATGACAGAAGTATCGCCATTACAGATGGGAAGGGAAGGCGTTGGACAAACAGTGGAAAAAAAACATAGTTGAGGTGGGAAGAGATGAGTTTTGTGGGGCAGGAGTAAGTAGAAACAATGGGTCTGTCAGACCACTCCTGTTTTGCTTTATATTAATCCAGAGACACAGGTTATGTTCTGGGGAACTGTGTTCAAATCTTACCACAGCAGACGTGGAATTTGAATTCAGTAAGAATCTGGAATTAAATATCTAATGATAATTATGAAGCTGTTATCAGTTGTCGAAAAAATCAATCTGATTCACTAATGGAAGGAAACTGCTGTCTTTACCAGGCCTGGCCTGCATGTGACTCCAGACGCATAGCAATTAGGTTGGTCCGGAACTGACCTCTGGGAAAGAAAGGGTGGGCAATACATGTTGACCTCACCTGCGATGCCCACATCCCATGAATGAATAAAAAAAATGATGCCATGATGTGATTCAAACATCAATCCCTGGATTATTCATCCACATCCCCTATGCATTCAACATATGAAACATAAATGTGGCCTCTTGATTCTGTCCAGTGATTTAAAGTGATTTAAAATCAAGACATCAGTTGAAACACTGAAACACTCAGAATGTCCACTGTGGGCAGACATCATGAGCTGTATTATAACACTGGGAGGTCTTTGAAATGCTCATAAAGCTGTCAGATTAAACAAACACCTATTCAAACACCCCTGAAAAAATGGCCCAACTTTTGATAATACTATCAAATTCAGTAAACAAGCTTTTAAAATTGTTTCACAGAAACATAATTTTTCCAGTAGGACATATAGTTGTCGTTCAGTTAAACATCAACACCTATCGCACAGTCCATGAAAGGGGGTGGGTTGGAGCTCAGCCAAGTGTTCATAATGGGATTTCAGTGTAAACTTTGTGCCAATATAGGTTCCAGATTTGGATATGTGACATATTTTTCTAAAAACAAATTGAACAGATGGCTACCTAGCGTAAAAGGTGTCTGACAACCATCTAGCTACCCTCTGAAACAGACTGATAACTGATTCAAAGATTTTATCATGTTCAGCTCTAGAGCTTTAATTAAACAAACTGTGAGATTATATCCCATGATGGGTGCTTGGCTGAGCTCCAAACACTATTAATGCATTCATTGCTGCTGGAGCTGTTTACATAGCCATCAGGAATGCTGTGAGTATTGTTTGATTGTCTGTTTTATGAGCTGCTGAGAGGATTGCTTATTTGACATGATTTTTGAATAGCTAGATTTTGACAATTTAATGAGTACTAACATTTTTGAAGTGGCATTTGAATGGATATTTGATAGTTTCATGAACATTTCAAGACTTCCCAGTGCAAAAGAGAGGGCTTCATCAGCATGGCTGCTTTTTAGCAATGCTCAAAGAATTGGTATGATAACAGACTGCCAGCTACCATAAAAATCCTAAATCATAGAATTCCTATGGTGAAAACGAGGCCATTCAGCCCACTGAGGTTGTGCTGACCCCATGAGAGCATCCCACCCAGATCTAGACCTCACAAAATCCCCACGTGGGATTCTTTTTTACCATAGCTAACCCACCTAACCTACTCATCTCTGGACACTATGGGACAATTTTTAGCATGTCCAATCCACCTAACCTGTACCTCTCTGGACTGTGGGAGGAAACAGTAGTACCTGGCAGAAACCCAGGGAGAGTATGCAAACTCCACACAGTCACCCAGGGCTGAAATTGAACCAGGCTCCCTGGCACT
Source organism: Stegostoma tigrinum (assembly GCF_030684315.1). Classification (NCBI taxonomy): domain Eukaryota; kingdom Metazoa; phylum Chordata; class Chondrichthyes; order Orectolobiformes; family Stegostomatidae; genus Stegostoma; species Stegostoma tigrinum. The sequence goes on along the minus strand of NC_081358.1, from coordinate 114,173,921 downwards.
GTGAGGCAGCTGTGCTAACAGCTACTCTCACTTCTCATAGAATCCCGAGAGTGTGGAAGCAGGCCATTCAGCCCATCAAGTCCACGCTGCTCCTCTAAGGAGCATCCCACTTAAACCTGCTCCACCTATCCTTTCCCTGTAACCTTGCATTTCCCATGGCTAACCCATTGAGTCTGCACATCCCTGGGTCTTATGGGCAATTTAGCATGGCTAACACACCTGACCTGCACATCTTTGGACTGTGGGAGGAAACGGAAGCACCCAGAGGAAACCCAGACACAGGGAGAATATAAAAACTCCACAGTGACAGTCACCCGAGGCTGGAACTGAACCTGGGTCCTTGGAACTGTTAGGGAGCAGTGCTAACCACTGAGTCATTGTGCCAAACTTAGGTGGTACATCTACAGAAATATAAATAAAGAGACTTGTAACAGGAAGGGAGGTGTCAATTAAGGACGAGAAGTTGCATTTCTGTGTGTAAACAGAGGGACGATCTGGGGTGCTACATTTGATAATTTTATCTGTCTTTACCTAGGAAGAAGATGCTGCCAACGCTATAATGAAAGTGGAGTTGGATGGAATAGTGTTAAGCTTTATCACCAGGACTGGAGAAGACACATATCAGCGGGAATGAGAGTAAAAGGTATGGAGAACTGTATAATATTCCAATTGTCCTTAGCAGGTGGTGACATAGGACTGGAGAACTGCAAAAGTTACATAATTTTTAAATAAAAAATGTGAGGATAAATGCCATCAACAATAAGACAGCCATGTTAACTCTGATGGGAGGAAAGCTTTCAGAAATGAAAATCTGCAATGCAGTCACTTTGACACAAGTAGATTAATTGAGAGAAGCCAGCACGGGTTTATTAAAGATGAATCATGTTTAATTAACTTGATTGAGTTTTTTTATTGAGTTAGCGGAGAAGGCTGATGAGGATAATATGGTAGACTTGGTGAGCATGGATTTTTAAACAATGTCTTGTGAAGTGCCACAGTGATTATGTGACAAGAAACAGGGAGTAGTTGTGAAGATAACACAGTGTGGAGCTGGATGAACACAGCAGGCCAAGCAGCATCTCAGGAGCACAAAAGCTGGCGTTTTGGGTTTAGACCCTTCATCAGAGAGGGGGATGGGGAGAGGGTACTGGAATAAATAGGGAGAGAAGGGGAGGCGGACCGAAGATGGAGAGAAAAGAAGATAGGTGGAGAGGAGAGTATAGGTGAGGAGGTGGGGAGGGGATAGGTCAGTCCAGGGAGGACTGACAGGTCAAGGAGGTGGGATGAGGTTAGTAGGTAGGAAATGGAGGTGCGGCTTGAGGTGGGAGGAAGGGATGGGTGAGAGGAAGAACAGGTTAGGGAGGTGGGGACAGGCTGGGCTGGTTTTGGGATGCAGTGGGGGAAGGGGAGATTTTGAAGCTGGTGAAGTCCACATTGATACCATTGGGCTGCAGGGTTCCCAAGCGGAATATGAGTTGCTGTTCCTGCAACCTTCGGGTGGCATCAATGTGGCACTGCAGGAGGCCCATGATGGACATGTCGTCTGAGGAATGGGAGGGGGAGTTAAAATGGTTCGCGACTGGGAGGTGAAGTTGTTTATTGCGAACCGAGCGGAGGTGTTCTGCAAAGCGGTCCCCAACCCTCTGCTTGGTTTCCCCAATGTAGAGGAAGCCACACCGGGTCGTGGTGAATGGTTGCTTTATGGACTTGAGGTAGGTGCATGGCAGGGGCTTGTAGCAAGGGCACTGCTTATTTTGATGTACATTTATGACTTGGACTAAGACGTAGTGGGTGCAATTTCCAATCTTAGATGACGCAAGGCATGAAATCGGTGCAACTAAGCTAGTGTTAAAACTTGAAGATAATAGAGATAGGATGGTAAAGTAACTGGTGAAACGTAATGTAGGGAAGTGTGAAGTGATTCATTTTGGTAGGAAGAGCTTGCGGAGATCCAACAGGGAGACACAACAGGTCAAATGACCTTTATCTAAGCCACTGTGACACTGAAAATGATGGAAGAATCAACAACAAAATGCATTTAGTGATTTCTTGCCTGCAAACTTAAAAACAGAACTGAATATGTTAGAGATAATGGGAACTGCAGACGCTGGAGATTCCAAGATAATAAAATGTGAGGCTGGATGAACACAGCAGGCCAAGCAGCATCTCAGGAGCACAAAAGCTGACGTTTCGGGCCTAGACCCTTCATCAGAGAGGGGGATGGGGGGAGGGAACTGGAATAAATAGGGAGAGAGGGGGAGGCGGACCGAAGATGGAGAGTAAAGAAGATAGGTGGAGAGGGTGTAGGTGGGGAGGTAGGGAGGGGATAGGTCAGTCCAGGGAAGACGGACAGGTCAAGGAGGTGGGATGAGGTTAGTAGGTAGCTGGGGGTGCGGCTTGGGGTGGGAGGAAGGGATGGGTGAGAGGAAGAACCGGTTAGGGAGGCAGAGACAGGTTGGACTGGTTTTGGGATGCAGTGGGTGGGGGGGAAGAGCTGGGCTGGTTGTGTGGTGCAGTGGGGGGAGGGGATGAACTGGGCTGGTTTAGGGATGCAGTGGGGGAAGGGGAGATTTTGAAACTGCTGAAGTCCACATTGATACCATATGGCTGCAGGGTTCCCAGGCGGAATATGAGTTGCTGTTCCTGCAACCTTCGGGTGGCATCATTGTGGCAGTGCAAGAGGCCCATGATGGACATGTCATCAAGAGAATGGGAGGGGGAGTGGAAATGGTTTGCGACTGGGAGGTGCAGTTGTTTGTTGCGAACTGAGCGGAGGTGTTCTGCAAAGCGGTCCCCAAGCCTCCGCTTGGTTTCCCCAATGTAGAGGAAGCCGCACCGGGTACAGTGGATGCAGTATACCACATTGGCAGATGTGCAGGTGAACCTCTGCTTAATGTGGAATGTCATCTTGGGGCCTGGGATGGGGGTGAGGGAGGAGGTGTGGGGACAAGTGTAGCATTTCCTGCGGTTGCAGGGGAAGGTGCCGGGTGTGGTGGGGTTGGAGGGCAGTGTGGAGCGAACAAGGGAGTCACGGAGAGAGTGGTCTCTCCGGAAAGCAGACAGGGGAGGGGATGGAAAAATGTCTTGGGTGGTGGGGTCGGATTGTAAATGGCGGAAGTGTCGGAGAATATGTTATCCTCCTTCAACATCACTTTTATGACTTATCTCCATGGTACCAGTCTCAGTTAGTTTCAGTTTGACCTGTCACAATGTAGTAAGGGCATACTGACAAAGGCTTCTTCTTCTAGCTCCTGCACATTCATCTCAAGGCTTTTCCCTTGGCCACCTTGTCCCTCTTTAATCCTTCAAGGCCACAAATTCATTTTCTCCCTGCTGTCAATACCCAGTTCTACCTTGTTAGTGGTGAATGGCTTCAATTGCAGCTTGGCTACAGTGAGAAGTACATGCAGTGTTCTCGAGCCAGGAACATAATAGAAAAGCATTGAACGCTATTCGCCACAGAGCTCTAGAAATTGTTAACTGTTTGTTTCTAATAGGGACAAGAATATATCAAGGCGTGCAGAAATCAGAAATGACAGGAAAGGGTTAAGAATGCAAAAGACAGGAGATAACCTGCTGTGTATGTGAGATGCTTGCTACGGAACTGGGATAATCTGGTTTTCTGGAAGGAAGACATTTAACATTCATGAGACGCTGTGTGTGTCACGATGATAGATGTAATGAGTATATCGTTGTTCTGGTATAAATACGCAAACTGCACAGAGGGATTTCTCCAGTGTTTTGTGGTTACTGCTGCGAAACTCCTGAGAGGTCTCCGGTATACATATAGATTCATTTCTTACAGATGTTATGCATCTGTGCTAATACTATAGGAGCTTAATCAAAGGTTAGAAAGGTCAATACAGACTTGCGCCTCTTTCCTCAGCTCCATAGACATTTCTAGACTACCAGGCCATTCAATAGCGAGTTTCTGAATTTCTTCCATTTGGGAAGAAACTGTTGTCATATTTTCTGCCTTACCAAAAATACTGCAAAATTGCCAATTACTCCATCTCTGTACAATTGCTCTCCTAGGCAATCTTGTTATCTTGCTTGATTCATATTTATAATTCCAACCCTGTAGTTAAGCCTCATGTATCACAAGAGAGCAGCATTTAATATTTAGAGATGTATTACACTTTGTGCACCACCTAAACAATGGTGGAGGGGCAATAATTTAGAACCCAGGTGAATGTTCTGGGAACAAAAACAGAAAATACTAGAGAAACCCAGCAAGTCTGACAGCATCTGTAGAGAAAAAACTATAATGTTAGCATTTCAAGTCCAGTCACCCTTCATCAGAACAGTTCTGGTAGTCTTCTCTCACTTACTGTCCCATCACAGTGAGTGTTGATGACATGGAATGCTCTACCTAAAGGAATGACATAAACAGAAACAAACATTAGCTTTCAAAAAGGGACCACATGTTTAAAGAGAAAATACAATGAAAGAGTGGAGAAATTGGGACTAGTTAGATGACGAGGTAACACAGGCACAGTCGGCTGAATGGCCTCATTTTGTGCTGAATCATTCGACATTGACAGAGGAACCTTGAATCGATGTTATTGTCACTTCCAGACTAGGTTATCTCAAAACATGCTTCTCTGACCTCGAAATGTTCACCCAAATTCTAACTCCTTCGGTTTTCCACAAGCCCCAAAGTGATGCCACACCCTGTGTCTAACTTGATCATTCCAATTCACACTGATATACATTGAGTTTCCATTTGCTATGAACTCATTTCAAAATTCCTCTGTTGTCTTGCCTACTTTGATCTTCTTTACCCTTAATCATAGTTTCAAGTTGTCCATTTTCTGCAACTGTGGAGCATTTTTTGTTCTGGATCACGATTAAATTGCTCCTTTAGTCGAGGGGCAATGTTGACCTTGGGTTGATGTCACTGGAATTGTTATGCAGAAACCCAGGCTGATGTTCTGGGATACAGGCTTAAATAACCCCATTGCTGACAGTAGCCAGTCAGTTGTTCTAAAAAGACCCATTTGGTTCATTGAGAGATAATGGGAACTGCAGATGCTGGAGAATCCGAGATAAAAAAGTGTGGGGCTGGATGAACACAGCAGGCCAAGCAGCATCTTAGGAGCACAAAAGCTTTTGAGCTCCTAAGATGCTGCTTGGCCTGCTGTATTCATTCAGCTTCACACTTTGTTATCTCATTTGGTTCATTAATGCCCTTTAGGGAGAAAATCCGTTTCGTTTACCTGGTCTGATCTACATGTGACTCCAAACCCACAGCAAAGGGGTTGACTCTTACCTGTAATCTGGGCAATTAGGAATGGGCAACAAATATTGGATTAGCCAACAAAGCCATGAATGAATAAAAAAACTCCTTAAATTTCCTCCCTGATCCCCTTTGCCTTGAAATGGAACAGAAAAGCTGTGAAAGGTAAACACACATTTAATTTTGTAAATGTATACCATCTTCTGACAGTTGACTGTGCTAATGAGTGGTTGATCCGATATGGTTGCTAGCTAGTCTTAGTTGTGCTCACCCGCATAGCGATGGGTCTAGCTGCTATACAAATAAGTTCTTTCACATATCACTTCAAATAAACTTGAAAGACAACATCAGATGTTGGAAATTTGGACTTTTTTATTTATAGGTATGTTATCTCTTACAGTGAACCCTAAAGACATCAATGACAATATTCAGTCTGAACAATATTTCAATATTTTCCAAAAATTATCAATACTGTACACAGACAGTTGAACTGTTACAATAATTTAGTTAAAAATGCTTTCTCCCTATTTAATGCAAGAAACACCAATAATTAAAATACAGTACTTGTTTACCCTCACAACTTCATTACAGTGGATTTTTTATCTTTTTGTTCCTCATATGTATGAGTGATGTCGGGGTACAGTAGCTATATACATGCACTAAAGTGCTATGGACTCAATGGCATGCAAATCAAGTATTGTACCATCATACATCTAATTTATTAAGACTGTCCGTATCTCTCCTCTTTTTTCTGCCTTTTGCTCTAGCAAAAGAAAATAAAAAACTATTTGATATAGCATTTTTCTCTTGTCCCTAAATATGTACCATGCAGCTCGTTCTGGTCGAGTGCACTGTGGACTCTTTGCAATAATATAACTAATGCTTCAATCAATATAAAGCACTTTACAAAGTCTCACTGGCATCAAATGTAGAATAAAATTAATGCTTTATAAAAGAATAATGTTAGGACTCTTTTACATGAAAAACAATACAGTGCAATGTAAAAGAAGGCAGCCCAAATTACTGAGAGACCACTCCAAACCCTTCAACCTCTCAGGATTCTGATTTCTTCCTCTTCTTCCTGTTATATCGAGTGTACTTGTTAACAGGTAAATACCTGCACACCATAACCATCATTTTGGGGTGTGCAACGCTGTATGGTAACACGCTGTATGGATACTAATATAAGCAATGAATTACAAGACTCGGTTGATATAGTTACAAATTTTATTGTAGATAATTCTTCTAGCCACCTTTTTTGTGTTTGCTGGAGAACTTTTCAATGAAAAAAGAATTCCCCTACTTGATGCAGACCTTCAAGCTGCAGACACTTGTACAGCCACTGTTCCACACGTGGCTGCTCACTGGTCAGCTGACAGAAGGCATAGCTTTGACTGGATGGGGCTGGCCACATGGGTCACCATCTCTCCCCACCTCCCCACTGGGGGAACATCGGATCCTGTAGCTTGCCATCTGGTCCTGGAAGTACAGGCCAAGTCATTCGCAGATCTGACTAGCAACCAGCCCTCTTAAGTGTTAACCCTCCAATCCTCACTTCAATGTACAGCTCAGGGCTGTATAACCAGCAGCTGTCAGGAAAACAATGTGGGATACATATTGCCTAGATTAAAAATTTAACTTGGCCTCTTCCAGTGAACAGCAGTGAAGAAATAAATCTTGATTGAATATTCCAAATGGAGAAAGAATAGGAGGCTGTGTGTGTGTGGGGGTGGCGGTGGTGGTGGGTCCCTGCTGAATCTTTACTGCACACATTTCAAACGGTTCTGTCTACTCACCATGATGGCTAAAGTAACACAGACCCCTAAAAACATTGCTCTGCAGGCAAAGAAATCTCTATTTTTAGAACCAATTGGTCCTGGCTGGTTTCAATTTGCAGTACAGACATTTCCATTGTTTTATAGGTTTGGTACATAACATTTATTCCTCCATTCCTGACCCGACGAATCCTTTAGAACTTCAACTGCTGACCAGGACCATCCACACTGCAGATTTGCTGTGATGGTGAATTTCAACGGCGTTTTGCTGCTGAGCCAATGGCTCATGTACTCTTGTGTTCTGTGTCGCAGTGTGGCTCAGTGTCTTGGAGTGGTTCTGTTGCATGTGCTTCACTGCTTCTGGGATGCCCGACACAAGCCAAATCCGCAGAGGACGAAGACCGGGAGGTGGAGGGGGAATGTGAAGCCCATCGTGATGGTGGACGTTGATTGGCTGGCCTGGCAGGGCGTGAGAAGCAGGATTCTAGTGGTGGTGCTACTGAAGACCGAGGTAATTCCTTACAACCCAGAAACAGAAAGAAAGTAAAAGGCAAAGTTACAACATTGCAATGGAGGGAAAACAATCAGAAATCTTACCAGCTCACTTCCATGGATTCTCATTGAAATTTTGGAAGGAATATTTGCTGAGAACCCTAGTCAATATCAGCCATTACTCCTGACAAAGGGCTGCATTTCACAGTTACAAATGGATTTACAGGGCGAAAGCTTACTTTACTCAAAACCATCAACTTGTACTGAGTTAACGTTGGGCCCATAATGGTAACAATACCCATTGATTAAACAAATAATTGAAAGATTGATGAAATATTGTTCTGACACTGGGGATGAGGATTACATTTCACATTCTAAGAATTGGACATCAAAACTTGACTGCATGTGCTCAATGATAAATGCTCACTCCATCTCTCGTATTGCTATTAAGCCAAAACTTAAAGAAATGACAGTGCAATCTATTATAGACATTTAAGTGAACACTCCTTTCTGAGAGTTTTTGCACAGAATCATATGTCAGTAGTCCATGAGACAAATTTTAACGTCTCTTTTAACTAGGGCTAAAACACAGAGGACTTCAAAGTATTCTCAGGAAATATGAGAGCCAGAGCACTCACCTGATCTGTACCCTGAAAGTTGACAAGTAGAAAAATACCCTGGACAGAGGATGGTTGCATTTGTTTCATGTAGCTTTAGTAAGGCCTTGGGGTGAAGCATGACCTTCCTGAACAGCAAGCAGTGACTGAAGTGCTATATAATTAGCACAGACCAACTTAGAACATAGAACATAGAACATAGAACAGTACAGCACAGAACAGGCCCTTCAGCCCACGATGTTGTGCCGACCATTGATCCTCATGTATGCACCCTCAAATTTCTGTGACCATATGCATGTCCAGCAGTCTCTTAAATGTCCCCAATGACCTTGCTTCCACAACTGCTGCTGGCAACGCATTCCATGCTCTCACAACTCTCTGTGTAAAGAATCTGCCTCTGACATCCCCTCTATAAGGTTCCCCATGGAAGGCTCATTCAGAAGGTCAGGAGGAATGGGATACAGGGGAACTTAGCTGCTTGGATACAGAATTGGCTGGCCAACAGAAGACAGCGAGTGGTAGTAGAAGGAAAATATTCTGCCTGGAAGTCAGTGGTGAGTGGGGTTCCACAGGGCTCTGTCCTTGGGCCTCTACTGTTTGTAATTTTTATTAATGACTTGGACGAGGGAATTGAAGGATGGGTCAGCAAGTTTGCAGACGACACAAAGGTCGGAGGTGTCGTTGACAGTGTAGAGGGCTGTTGTAGGCTGCAGCGGGACATTGACAGGATGCAGAGATGGGCTGAGAGGTGGCAGATGGAGTTCAACCTGGATAAATGCGAGGTGATGCATTTTGGAAGGTCGAATTTGAAAGCTGAGTACAGGATTAAGGATAGGATTCTTGGCAGCGTGGAGGAACAGAGGGATCTTGGTGTGCAGATACATAGATCCCTTAAAATGGCCACCCAAGTGGACAGGGTTGTTAAGAAAGCATATGGTGTTTTGGCTTTCATTAACAGGGGGATTGAGTTTAAGAGTCGTGAGATCTTGTTGCAGCTCTATAAAACTTTGGTTAGACCGCACTTGGAATACTGCGTCCAGTTCTGGGCGCCCTATTATAGGAAAGATGTGGATGCTTTGGAGAGGGTTCAGAGGAGGTTTACCAGGATGCTGCCTGGACTGGAGGGCTTATCTTATGAAGAGAGGTTGACTGAGCTCGGTCTCTTTTCATTGGAGAAAAGGAGGAGGAGAGGGGACCTAATTGAGGTATACAAGATAATGAGAGGCATAGATAGAGTCGATAGCCAGAGACTATTTCCCAGGGCAGAAATGGCTAGCACGAGGGGTCATAGTTTTAAGCTGGTTGGTGGAAAGTATAGAGGGGATGTCAGAGGCAGGTTCTTTACGCAGAGAGTTGTGAGAGCATGGAATGCGTTGCCAGCAGCAGTTGTGGAAGCAAGGTCATTGGGGTCATTTAAGAGACTGCTGGACATGCATATGGTCACAGAAATTTGAGGGTGCATCCATGAGGATCAATGGTCGGCACAACATTGTGGGCTGAAGGGCCTGTTCTGTGCTGTACTGTTCTATGTTCTATGTTCTATGTTCTATACTTTCCTCGAACCAGCTTAAAATTATGACCCCTCGTGTTAGCCTTTTCTGCCCTGGGAAATAGTCTCTGGCTATCAACTCTATCTATGCCTCTCATTATCTTGTATACCTCAATTAGGTCCCCTCTCCTCCTCCTTTTCTCCAATGAAAAGAGTCTGAGCTCAGTCAACCTCTCTTCATAAGATAAGCCCTCCAGTCCAGGCAGCATCCTGGTAAACCTCCTCTGAACCCTCTCCAAAGCATACACAATAGGGCGACCAGAACTGGACGCAGTATTCCAAGTGCGGTCTAACCAAAGTTTTATAGAGCTGCAACAAGATCTCACGACTCTTAAACTCACACTCAAACTTAGCAACAACTTTTGCTGGAAAACACAGGTTTTATGTAGTAATGCCATCTACATTCAAACATGAAAAGTGGCCTATTTGGGAAAGAGAACGCATGGCGCTCCATGAGATTCAATTGCAGTGAGAGTAAGAGGGAAGACAAAGTCCAAATACTGGTACAAGGCAAGTAGAAGTACAGCAAATCTGAAAATATCCAATCGGTTGACGTAATGATTTGGTTCAGAGATAGTCGGAACTGCAGATGCTGGAGAATCTGAGATAACAAGGTGTAGGGCTGGATGCACACAGCAGGCCAAGCAGCATCAGAGGAGCAGGAAAGCTTCCTTTCTGAAGAAGGGTCTAGGCCCAAAACGTCAGCTTTCCTGCTCCTCTGATGTTGCTTGGCCTGCTGTGTTCATCCAGTTCTACACCTTGTTATCTGTAATGATTTGGTTGTTTGTTTATTGTAACAGACCACATTCGTTCTCTCTTTTCACCACTACAGGGTGCGCTGGAACAATTCAGAAACAATCTTTCAAATGCAAACCTGTGATGTCTATCCTCCAGAAGAACATGAGCAGTAAGTGCATGGGAATACCATCATCTGCAAGTTCCTCACCAAACCACACACGCTCATGACTTGGATCTAAATTGCCCTTCCTCTGCTGTTGCTGGGTCTAAATCCTGCATTTCTCTCACTAACAATGAAGGTGTCCCTCCACCACAAGAAGGCAGCTCACCACTACCTGCTCAAGGGCAACTAGGGATGGGCATTAAATGCTGACATCACGAATGACAACCATGAATAAATAAATGAATGAACGAATGAAAAGGCAGCCCAATGTATTTCATGGAAATAATGTGCAATCTGTGTGGAACACTTAAAAGAACATATCAAGGAAATCCTTGGGAGTCTGTTCAAATTTGCCAAAGAAACTCTGAAAAAAGTACTTTCCTGTCCTTGAGTTATATTGCTTGAATCGCATAGTGTTTTTTTTTGCAATACATTGCACATTTCTACCATCTAAATATTGAGATGCACAGGTGACTCAACATAATTAAATTTTAAGTTGACAGCTGTGTGGGAAAGGCTGAGGGAATGCTGTAGAACTCATTATCTAGGGTGGCTGGCTATCCAGTACCATTCACAGTATTTCAGATCTACTTGTTTGTGTGGGGCATGGAAGGCGAATACAACATTCAGAATGACTGAAAGAAGACGAAACAAAGTAAAATACAATAACGTAAATGAATCTGAAATATAAACTTGACAAGTTCTTTGTGTTTAGTGTGAAGTCAGGGCGCAAGCCAGACAAAGACTTGACCATCAGTCACAGCAATAGTCTGAGCTACAGCAATAGATCACTTAATGCTCAGGGTAACCAACACAAAACAGGAATACAGAGAACACTGGAGTAACTTGCTCCCTCGGAAAGGCATATAACATCAAAGAGCCATTGCACCCTGGTAAATTTTTTTATTCATTAAGGGTGTCACTAGCCAGGTAGCATTTATTGCCCATCCCTATTTGGCCAGAGGGCAGGTGAATCAACTACATTGCTGTGGGTCTGGAATGACAATAAGCCAGACCAGGTAAGGATGGCAGCTTCCTTCCCTAAAGGACATTAGTGAACCAGATGGGTTTTTCCAACAATCGACAATGGGTTCATGGTCATCGTTAGTTCTTAATTCCAGATATTTAATGACCTCCTACGACCTCTTCCGTCAGGCAGAAGATACAGAAGCCTGAACACATGCACAAGCAGGATCAGGAACAGTTTCGTTCTGACTGTTATCAGACTGTTGAATGGACTCTAGCCTCAAATAATGGAAACTGTACACCTCTAAGTCTTTTTGACCTGTACATCCTTTGCTTGCTGTGATCTGCCTGCACTGTTCATAAACAAAGCTTTTCACTGTATTTTGGTCCACCTGACAATAAAATCAATTAGGACTAGCAGCATCAATGGAGATAGAAACTGAGCTAACATTTCAAATCCAGTATGGCCTGTTGTCTGAACAGCTCTGAAGAAGATTTATACAAAGCCCAAAACATTAGCTCTGTTCTTCTCTGTCCACAGATGCTGCCAGACCTGCTGATTTTCTCCAGTATTCTCTGTGTTTGTTTCACATTTCTGGCATCTGCAGTGTTTTGTTTTAACACTAACCAGACCCAGGGGAATCTGATGACTGATAAACTCGAACATCAATATTAGAGTTTAGAATACAGCATAGGTGGATTCAAAGATCAGAAAATTCAGAGGTTTAATTTTTTTTTGTTAAGAGGTGACACATCCTTGGCTGAAGAATTGAGGTATGAAAGGGAGGATCTCAGTCGACTCATAAGTAGTTGAGCGCATGCTACTGAATCGGGGTAATCTTAATTAAAACATATTACACAGCTGCAATCTTCTCAAATCCCACAGTTTCAGGATTGAGGATTGTAAAATATGCCAGTTTTACAGAAAAAAAGTGAAATGCTTTTAATCCAATGATGCAGGAAAACGAACTGAAACTGAAATGCAAAGCATTTTAGGACAATAGTCACGTTACTGCTGATATTAACTAATCCCTAATGTATTGGCTTGAATAATTCCTTCATCCCTCTCTCCTTTCCTTATATAAGCATAGCCTGCTTCAAAGGAGGAAAGATCGAGCAGGAAATGTCCAACTCTTGAGGAGCTGGATTTATGAGCATGTACCTGCAAAGTGAGATAAAGAATAGGTCTTGACATTCCCATTCAAAATGCATTGGAATATCAGGCTTGAAAGGAAAATTCATTTTACAATGTCAAGAGCAACACGCAGTGGCTGACATGGTGCTGTAATAATCAATTTCTAGATTAAATGTGCTGTGTAACGTCTTGTTGAAAAGCAGGTACTGCGGTCGGAAAATTGCAAATTCTTGTGGTGGTCTACACTCTGGTCTGGTATTTAAGTCCCAAGTTAAATATTGACATCAGAGATCGTAGGAACTGCCGATATTGGAGAATCTGAGATAACAAGGTGTAGAGCTGGATGGACACAGCAGGCCAAGCAGCATCAGAGGAGCAGGAAGGCTGACATTTCAGGCCTAGACCCTTCTTCAAGGAGTTACATATTGACATGTTTCATTTCTAAATTGGAAATTGGAATGAACCTAACAGGTCTGAGGGAAGGTTTTGGCATCATAGTTGCACATGTAACCGACTGACTTCCAGCTCACTGTTTATCTCCCTCAGTCTCTGAAACCTCAGCCACATTGATTCTGCAGTTTAGCACTTTCTCTGCATCTGAGTCAATGACTCAAATGTTTAAATCCCACCTTCATCATGACCAACTGTTCCACCTTCCCCACAAAACATTCTGTGACCGTCCTCATTCTTCCCTTTGCTGTAATTCTCAAATCCACTTGATGGGTTAACTGGGTTTGTGATTATGGCCAATATCAGTCTGATACATCTTGAATCCTTTACGCATGATTCACGGCAGAGAATGTATTGGTCCTGATGACTGAACAGGTCCAATTTGGAGGACATGCACACTGAACAACTTCTGATCCTCGGTGCTTCCCAGAGTCCTATCATTCATCATGTCTTCTCTTGACTTGTGTGTCCTGCCCAAGTGCATCATCTCACCTTTATCTGGATTGAATTCCATTTGCCACTGACCAGCCTGTCTACACCCTCCTGTAGTCTAAAGCTGTCCTCCTTGTTACTTACCACCTCACCAATTGTTGTATCATCCATGAAATTACCAATCATCCCTCCTATATTCAAGTCTGAATCATGTATATAAATCACAAACACCATGGCCCTTGTGGGATCCCACTAGATACAAATGCCCAGTCAGAAAAACACCCGACAACCATCAGCCTCTGCTTCCCGTCAATCAGCCAATTCTGGATCCAATCTGCCAGATTTCCTTCAAACCTATGGACTCTTACGTTTTGTGATCAGGCTCCCATGAAGTTCAAGTAGTCTGTATCAAAAGGATTGTCCTTATCTACACAGCTGCCCACCTCTTTGAAAAATTCAGTCAAGTCGGTCAGACATGAACCCCCTCAGATAAAACCATCCTGACTGTTCTTGATTAATCTCTACCTCTCTAAATACAGATACCAAATTCAAGCTCCACTGTGATGGGAATCCAGGCCTTGCGGTCAAACCAGAGGATAGGAGAACTAAATCTAAATCTCACTGTGATCTGAAGGAGAGAAGGAATTCCACAGCACAACCATGCCACCATGAAAACCAATATCCCATCCCTGCCAGAGTGAGCTCCTGGAACTCTCCCTTCCCCACTAAGATAATCTCCATGTCCTTCTCCTACAACCCATTACAGATTCATACCTGTTCAGCCCATTGAGTCTGCGCCAATATAACTACCATTCAAAGTGTGCTAATCCCAATTTCCTGCACTTGTCCCACATCCCTGAATGTTATTAAAATTGAATGAACTGTGGATGCTGTCAATCAGGAACAAAAACAGAAGTTGCAGGAAAAGCTCAGCAGGTCTGGCAGCATCGGCAACAAAAAGAAATCAGAGTTAACATTTCGGGTCCAGTGACCCTTCCTCTGAACAGAAGTCAACATTAACTCTGATTTTTTTTTGTTGCTGATGCTGCCAGACCTGCTGAACTTTTCCGGTGAGCCTGACGTCAGTGGTAGGGAAGCTATTGGAGAAGATACTGAGGGATAGGATCTATTCCCATTTGGAAGAAAATGGGCTTATCAGTGATAGGCAACATGGTTTTGTGCAGGGAAGGTCATGTCTTACCAACTCAATAGAATTCTTTGATGACGTGACAAAGTTGATTGATGAGGGAAAGGCTGTAGATGTCACAAACATGGACTTAGGTAAGGCGTTTGATAAGGTTCCCCATGGCAGGCTGATGGAGAAAGTGAAGTCATATGGGTACCAGGGTGTGCTAGATAGATGGATAAAAAACTGGCTGGGCAACAGGAGACAGAGAGTAGGAGTAGAAGGGAGTTTCTCAAATTGGAGACCTGTGACCAGTGGTGTTCCACAGGGTCTGTGCTAGAACCACTGTTGTTTGTGATATATGTAAATGACTTGGAGGAAGTTGTAGGTGGTCTGATCAGCAAGTTTTCAGATGACACTAAGATTGGTGGAGTAGCAGATAGTGAAGGGGACTGTCCGAGATTACAGCAGAATATAGATAGACTGGAGAGTTGGGCAGATAAATGGCAGATGGAGTTCAATCCGGGCAAATGCGAGGTGATGCATTTTGGAAGAACAAATTCAAGGGCGAACTATACAGTAAATGGAAAAGTCCTAGGGAAAATTGATGAACAGAGAGATCTGGGTGTTCAGGTCCATTGTTCCCTGAAGGTGACAACGCAGGTCAGTAGGGTGGTCAAGAAGGCATACGGCATGCTTTCCTTCATTGGACGGGGTATTGAGTACAAGAGTTGGCAGGTCATGCTGCAGTTGTATAAGACTTTGGTTCAGCCACATTTGGAGTACTGTGTACAGTTCTGGTCGCCACATTACCAAAAGGATGTGGATGCTTTGGAGAGGGTGCAGAGGAGGTTCACCAGGATGTTGCCTGGTATGGAGGATGCTAGCTATGAATAGAGGTTGAGTAGATTAGGATTATTTTCATTAGAAAGACGGAGATTGAGGGGAGACCTGAGTGAGGTCTACAAAATCATGAGGGGTATAGACAGGGTGGATAGCAAAAAGCTTTTTCCCAGAGTGGGGGACTCAATTACTAGGGGTCACGATTTCAAGGTGAGAGGAGGAAAGTTTAAGGGAGATATGCATGGAAAGTTCTTCACACAGAGGGTGGTGGGTGCCTGGAATGCGTTGCCAGCGGAGGTGGTAGATGCAGACACGTTAGCGTCTTTTAAGATGTATCTGGACAGGTACATGGATGGGCAGGGAGCAAATGGACACAGACCCTTAGAAAATAGATGATAGGTTAGACAGAGGATCTTGATCGGCGCAGGCTTGGAGGGCCGAAGGGCCTGTTCCTGTGCTGTAATTTTCTTTGTTCTTTGTTCTGCAACTTCTGTTATTATCGCTGAACGTTATATTTGAAGTGCTCATCGAAATTTTTATTAAAGTTTGTAAGGTTCCGGGGTCCATTACCTTCCCAGGCAGTGCATTCCAGATTCCCATTCCCTGCTGAGTGAAAATGTTTTGTTCTAAATTCCCTCTGAATCTCTTCACCCTTTACCCTAAAACTGTGCTCTTTTATGAGTGACCCCTCAACTGAGGGGAACAGCTGCTCTCTATTCACCAAGTCCATACCCACCATAATCTTATACACCTCAATTATGTCCCCTACTCAGTCTTTGCTCTAACGTAAATGATCCAAGCTTATCTAGTCTTTTCTTATAGCTCAATTTCTCCATCCCGCACCGCATCCTGGTGAACCTCCTCTGTATCCCCTCTTGTGCTATCACATCCTTCCTGTAGTAAGGTGACCAGAACTGTGCACAATATCCAGCTGTGCTCCAAACAATGCATGGCGCAACTCCAACATTACCGCCTTGTCCTCTCTGCCATGACTGTTGATAGCAAATGTCCCATATGGCTTCTTAAGCATCCTTTTCATGTGTTCTGCTGACTTTAGGAATCTGAATAATTATCCCAAGATCCCTCCGTCCTGCCAAACACCTCCGTGTCCTGCCATTCATGATATAGTAGCTCATCGTGTTTCTTCTACGAAAGTACATGATCTCATACTTATCAGGGTTAAACACTACCTGCCAAGGTCTGCCCATCTGACCAACACATCCATATCTTCCTGTAACCCAAAGCCATCTTATTCACTATTAACCACTCTATCTGTTTTGGTGTTGTCTGCAAATTTGCTTAACAAATCTCCACACATTTTTATCTGTATCATTTATCTATATGACAAACAATAAGGGTCCCAGTACTGATCCTTGTGGTACACTGCTGGACACTGGCCTCCAGTCACTCGAACAGCCTTCTACTCATTATGTCCTATTATTAAGCCAGTTTCTGATCCATCTCACCAACTTTCCCTCAATTCCATGCATTTTAACCCCAATCAGTCTCTCCATGTGGGACCTTGTCAAAAGCTTTGCTAAAATCCATATCAACCACATTAATTGAACTTCCCTCACTCACACATTGATCACATTTTCAACAAACCTAACAAATTCGATAGGGATGGCTTCTCTTTGACAAAGCCGTGCTGACTATCCCTAAGTAACCATGCCTTTCCAAGTGGGTATTAATTTTCTCCTTCAGGATTTTCTGCAATAGTTTCCCTTCCACTTACATAAAGCTCACTGGTCTGTAATTTTGTGGTTCATCTCTTCCCACCTTTCTTGAAAAGTGGAGCCACATTTGCCATCCCCGAGTCCTCTGCACTTCTTCCATGACCACACAGCAATTAAAATTATTCTCTATCATTATCTCTCCCCTCATTCCCCATCTCCTCCTTCATCCACACTCCCCTGCTCCAACTCTCATATCTTACTCACTTGCCTCTGCTACTTGCTGGGTGAAATTAACCCCAATCCTCTTTGACTTGAATACTCAGTGCAATCTTAGCTCGCTGCCAAAGATCAAATTCTAAAGAAATAAAATACCTTCCCATAAATTCTTAACATGCAACATTCCAGGTAGAATAGTAATAATTCTTCCCTGTACAATTCCTAAGCCAAGCATAAGATATTTCTAAATTGTTTGTTTTAAGTTGTTCTGGACACTAAATTACTGTCAGATTTCATGCACTGCCATCAGAAATCTGAACTCTCCCGCAAAAATTGAAGGTTTTAATCAGAACCAACTGATTGATGAATATTTAAGGAGTTATATTACAAAGTGGTTAGCTTTTGTCTGATAAATAGAAAAAATTCAAATACAATCCTGATATAATGCATGGGTGGAAGGTTCAGAGCTGTGTCAGTGGGGAATGGGTTATTTTATCAGGGTGTCTGCTTTTATCTGCCCTTTACATTACACATCGTTAGTGTACTGGTTAAAGTCTACTTTTTCAACCAGACCCAATACAACTGGAACCACCCAGCAGGGCAGAGGTAACCCACGCAGACACGGGGAGAGTGTGCAAACTCCACACAGACGGTTGCTTGAGGATGGAATTGAACCCAGGTCCCTGGCGCTGAGACGAAAGTGCTAACTGCTGAACTGCTGTGCCACCTCAAATATTTAAAACATTTGCCTTTTAAATGTTTAAAAAAGGAACCTGTCTGTTAAAATAATCATTGCTTGCTATTCTAGCATTTGTTGACAATAAATCTGAGCTTTTATTACTGGATTAGTATTGTGTGGCTAAACTCATAATCTTTTACTATTACAAAACTCTGCCTTTTCATGATTTAATTGACAGATCCAAGTAGTTTTAGACTCTTTGAAATGGGACAAAGAATTCCAACGTTCGTTTTTTTTCATGAGATTAAAGAAAATTATATGTCATCAATGAGTTTGTTTCGAATAGCAAATTCTTTAAGAGATTTATTTTAGTTTATTTCAGCATTGGTCCTGAGGTCTTGCCACTATCACTATGCACCCCCTCCAAGCTAAAACATAAATGCTGTCTCCTCCACACTTCACTTCAGCTCTGATGTGGCCATTTGGTCTCAAAACATTAGCTTGCTCTTTTCCCATGATACTGTCCAACCCGGCATTTGTTGTTTTCAGTACAGATTCCAGCATCTGCAGTAATTTCTCCTTCCCATGATGCATATTGTGTGAATTGGCATGGTGGGTGTAAGGGCAAAGGGTGGGCAGGTTAGGAGAGATGTGCTGGCATAAAGTTGGCAATGGATTGTTAAGTGACCATGGGGAGGGTGTAGGCTGGAGGATTGTTTCATGTTTTACTAAAACATTTATAAAGTCTCAGATCACCAAGGCAGGGCTTCTTTCCAGGCCCCTGGAATAAATACCCAAACTTCATGTGCACTTCCTTACAGGTTGCGTTTCTGGAGTTGGTATGTTTCCAGGCTGTGTGCGCTCAACGTGGGAGCAAAACTTCAGACCTTTATGTCCTCTGCCACGAGCATGGGTAGATCTAACCCTCCAAAATGCTTGAACTGTGCCAAATGCACATTTTTCTGAAATAAATCTATATTGGTTTGGGTCAGATCAATCTGGATTCAATGCATCTCCTCAATATGGCCTGCTGGACATTAGCCAAAATGAATGGGCTGATTGACAAATGTAAACCAGTGTTTCAGATGGTAAATGTGTCCATGAGGCAGCCCTTTATAAAACTGACATTGTTCTGATGTTGCCTTTTAAAACTCAAATCTCAAAATGGACTACAATCTGAACATGCGGGAGGCACATCATCTCTTAAATAGCTTCTACAGCTGTGTGAAATCTAAGACACAGGCCCATTATTATTTTATACAAACTCTTTTAATTCCCAATGCAATGCAATATGGTGAACTTTGCTTTACAAACGCCCAACAGAAGATGTGAAGTGGCACTTGCTTTGTCCAACAGTGTCTCGGGCAGCTCCTTTTCTGTTTGGGGAGATGAAGTACCATTGACTTATTTCTTACATCATCATTACCATTCTTACTTTGTGTCATTTGTCATTTACTCGTGAGCAAATTAAATAAGACTTTAAGACGATGATATACCACCTCAAATCTACAGATTTACAATCGCACAAGCTAAAAAGTAATTACTGTTACATTCTAAAACATCTCAATGTTTATATATGCTGCTTCTATACTTCTCTTGCATGATAAACAGCTGCAGTTTGTCTATCAGCACGGATGGAAATATGAAACCGACATTGGAAAATAGGTCTGACTTCTGTGAGCTGCTGCTCTGCCTAAACTCTCAATAATCTGCTACTCCTTGAAGGAGGGGCTCCATTAAGGTCTTGACTGAGAGACTATAATTAAGAGAATTCATTTTTACTTATTGCTACTTGCTTAGAGCTCCTGAATTAGAAAATGAAATCGCCTTAATTTCAACCTCTTATGTACACTGGGAAAATAAATGGTACAAACAAACGAGTAACTGAATATGCTGTGGTATATAAATGTAATTTTTGTGAGAGTCCTTTAAAATTATTTTTAAAACAATTTTCTCGCATTTTGTGTGTTGTTATTGTCATAAGAAATCAATCTTTTGAGAATTTTTAGCGTCCAAAAGCCAAACGCTGTTCGGTGTGTTCTCCAAGAGGCTCAATTAGGGGAGACAGTGGCCTCGACATATTATTGCTGGACTGTTAATCCAGAAACACAGCTAATGCTCTGGGGATCCATGGCAGGTGGTGGCATTTGAAATCAATAAAAATCTGGAACTAAGAGTCTAGAGGTGACTGTAAATCCATCATTGATGGAAAACCCATCTGGTTCACTAATATCCTTCAGGGAAGGAAACTGCCATCTTTACCTGGTCTGGCCCACACATGACCCCCGACCCCCAGCCAACAGATGGGCCATAAATGCAGTCCTACCAAGTGACACCATCGTCCTGTGAATGATGTTCATCCATGCATATAATATACTCAATGACACTATGAATGAAGTCTGTGTGATTTCTAGGACTATTAGTCGCCACACTCTGGGCATGAAGTCAGCTTAGCTAAGCTTCCTTGCAGATTGTGATTCACCAAATTCACAAGCATCTTTCTCACTGATCGTATAAGGAAACGCAATTCGATGCAGAGGTAGACTCGAGGTCAGCGTAGACGATCAATAGATGTAGAGCACAAAATGACTGGGTATCTACAGATATTCCATGTTGGTCCTTCAGCATGAAAGGTGAGGGGCTGTCAAATTGGGAATTAAAGCAGGTTTCCGTAGAGGAAACTGGGGTTCAAAACCCTGCATTGGTCCAGATGCATCTGGTAAACAACTGCGTGGTGGACATGTTGTATTTATGTACCTCTTAAGGGAGTGCCAAGAAGAGGGGCCCGACAAGAAGGATTGACCAGGGTAAGTGTCAGCGCTTTACTGGGCTAACGGTACAGCTACAGCATTATCATGTTCTGAGGAAGGCCAAAGGCTTGAGGGAGTTTGAAATTATTGTCCCAAGTGATTTGTGAGAAGGTTTTTGTTCCTGTTCAGCAGTTGGACATAAGGCAGAAGCTGGATGTGAATGGCAAAGGAGACAAGGCCATATTGGATATGGACCTGATGATGGGATAGTATGTTTTCGTTAGATGGCCAGAACAGTTAGTTTTATGAGGTAAGCAAATTGGAATCCAATTTGTGCCCCCCGAGGTCTCATAAAGATAGCATGAAATAAATGACAATTTAATCTCTTTTAACAACCATGTCTTAAACTCACACACTCATCTTGCTACGACCTATCCGTTAATTTTGGGTGCTAACTTATAGAACCGGAGATGGAACTGGTATGTACTGCTAGAATGAAGAAAAATAATTTCAAAATCCTCAAATTAGAGCTGAATGCTTTGAAGCTGTAGGTTACAACTGTGTGCCATAAGGGTGCCATAAGGCATCGCTGTAACCACTGAGATTCCAGGTTTCATGACCCCGGGCTAAAATGCTGTCAGATCTGGAGAGACAGTTTCCAAATTATTTATCAAGCTGTTAAATCTCTTTGTTTTTTTTTCCACTTTACTTGTAACAACGCTAAACCTATATGATTTGGAATAATGCACAAATTGAAGTAATTCTATCCTCAATACCTTAAAGGAAATAACTATTAATTCCAGTTTTTACATGCTAAATGGTAATAATTAATACTTTTTAATCTAGTCATTCGGTAGTATGGAACTCAAGTTTTGTTGAAAGAAGACATCATTCGTTGAAGCTTCCTATTTTGCACTCATCAGGACATTTCACGAAAGCATAAATTCAAATTCTGCAATTGAATAACACTAACTGGATTATCCTGAATGTGTGAGAAATTACGTTGTCAACCAATTTAGGATTGATAGTTGGATCTGCAATATCGCAGCACTTGCGTGTGCTGGAAGCTACACAGATTAACAAATAAGACCCCGCTCTTTGCTCTAACAACTCAGAATCAATCTCTGGTTTCATCAAAGTCTGGTTGTTAACTGTCAAAACAGCATTAATAGAATATGTGCATTCTTTACAGCAATGTCACTACCAATCAGAATTCACTCAACAACCAATTAGCACTTTTCTCTCATGTTGTAGAAATGTTGGTTCCACTTTGAATGTGCATCTTTGTGACATTTCCTGATGATTTAAAGCTTCAACAAAATGTGTCGATTTTCAGCAGCAGTCATTAATCTCATAGCCATTGAGAAAAATTGTAAACACAGTGAAATAAAGACAACAGGCTCTAGACGTTTGTTAGCGTAGAAGAGATACTGCAGACAGTTGCCAAAAACAAAAGGAATGTCACAACGATGGAAGGCTGGCAGGAAAATGGAAAGGGTGACGAGTAGCAGTTGCGAAGGTGGTCGGAGCAGGGAGAATCACAAATCCAAAAGAAGATAGATTTCTAAACGAGAATGAAAACAAGCTTGAGACATTCATTAAGCCAGTCAGCACCCGGCAAGTGAAATGACAGCTAACGGATAAACTGACCTTTCTGCTTGGTTGGAAACACAAAGGAAAAGTGCAGAGGACAAACGCAAAAAGGGAAATTTTAATGGAATGGCCAATCACAGTGAGCGACTCGATCTGTTACCGACCTATTGCGCTAATTAATGATCATCTGTAACTGAAAACGTAAATCATTCTGTTTTTGCCATAAGACTTCGATTTTCATACATCCTACCTGTTTCTGGAGGAAATGCTTGGCAGGCACTTAAAAGACTACTAGAAAATTGTATCAAGTTTGTCTTGGATGTCCCAAGGGGTGTTGCCGTTGCCCCTTTGTACCTAAACAATGAATACCTTTTAAAAAGTGCATGTTAGCAGCTAGAAATTGCTCCAATTTTTAAGTGTTGTTGCAGAAGGTAACAGTGAATACTAATTTCATATTAATGCAAGTTACGAGTGTTCCTTTCCTTACACTAAATTAGCGATATTAATTCAATAAATGAGGAAATTATTTGGTAATTAATTGATGTTTTTAGCCCATTATTCCTCAGCTGTCATCCCTAACAAATGCATCATTTAAGCAGAGAGAGGGGGAAAGGGTCAAAGATGACCCAGGAACTGTCTAATGTTTGCGAACTACTTGTATGAAAAGTATAAGTGAATAAAAGGTTTTTAAAATGATTTGTACATTTTAGATCTTTGTTTAGACAACCAACATTAATAAAGAATAAAAAGCAGATCCAGATTGGGAAATGTCTCTTTAACTCATTTTGCGTTACAATAACTAATAGCATAGACATCTCTCCGATAAACTTCATTAATGTACTGTTGCAAGGGGCAAGAATGTTTTTCTCCAGTCTCTTCGTAAGAAAATTAGTCTGTTAAAATCTCTCCAAGTATAATAAAAGGAACGCACAATCATTTTAAGGCATTAATTTCAATTTACGGAGATCTGATAGTCATTAAAAAATATAAAGTCACTAATTTCTGACTAATTGACTATAACTTACTGCTTTTGTACAGCAACTTGTGCACAAATATCAAAACATGTTTCATATGGGACTAAAGAATGAGGCCATTAAATGAAAATTGAATGATTGAGGGGGATGATCAAATGCTTGGTGAAAATGCTGTGTTTTAGGGAGTTTTTCAGAGGAGGAGACGCAAGTGGAATGATTTTGAGAAGGAACTGCAGAGTGTGGGGCCTAGCTGGTTGTTAGGGGCAACAGTAGAGACCACAGTCAGAGCAATGGGTCTGTACTGACAAAGTTCACACAACTCCCACTTCAAGTGCTCATCTAGGCACTTTGTAAAAGTTGTGAGGTTTCCTGCCTCAACTACCCTCCCAGGCAGTGCATTCCAGACCTCCCCACAACTCTCTGGGTGAAAATGCTTTTTCTCAAATTTCCTCTAAACCTCCTGCTCTTCACCTTAAAATTATATCCATGTGTTACTAACTCTTGAACTAAGGGGGACAGCTTCTTCCACCCTGTCCATACCTGTTGTAATCTTATACATCTCTATCTGGTCCTCTCTCAGTCTGTTTTTGCTTTAAAGGAAATGGTTTGAGTTTGTCTGGCCTGTCTTCATGGCTGAAACACTCCATCCCAGGCATCATCCTGGTGAATGCACATCCCACCCGAGTATAACCACATCCTCCCAAAGTGTAGTGACTAGACCTGCTCACAGTACTCCAGCTGAGGCCTAACTAACTTTTGTAATTTTACACAACCTTTCTGCTCTTATAATCTACACTATGACTGATACGGGCATGTCCCGTCTGCCTTCTTAACAACTCTGTTAACTTGCCCTGCTGCCTTCAAGGATCTGTGGACAAGCACCACAGGATCCCTCTGTTCCTGTGAACTTCTAAATGTCCTGCCAATCATTCAGTACTCCTTTGTCTTGTTCCTTCTTCCAAAGTGAATTACCTCGCACGTATCTGGGTTAAATTCCATCAGCTGCCAATCTGCCCATCTGACCAACCCAGCTTAGCTCTTAGAGGAGGATATAGACAGATGTCTATGCCTTGACAATCTGAGGCCAGGCCCAAGCTGTGTGCCAGCTGTTCAGTGGCATGATGCCACTGAGAGGTATCTTTACATGTGTAGGAAGCTCATTTCAATCATTTGTGACAAGATTGGAGGGGTCTGAGTTTGGCAGATCACTCTGTAGGCCTCTGCTGATGCAGTGGAACAATCGGATGGCCTGGCATGAAACTCCTTGCTGATTCTACTTGATCATAGTCGATATTCCTACTTATTGTTTTGCTTTGTAAATGGGGTCTCTTGTCAGGACAGTGTCCAATTGGATCTGATAAAAAGCTTCTATCTGAATTGTCCAATTTTTTTTTCTTTTTTCAAATGTTGACACGTCCATTGTGCATTTTTAGCATTATTTATTTCTACTTGGAAAGATACGATTATATGTGGGTATTTAAAGGTATCAAGAATTAAGAGGCTAATGATGGCCATGAAACCTTTGTTGATTGTCGCAGAAACCCATCTGATTCAGTAATGTCTTTTAGGGAAGGAAGCTGCGATCCTTATCTAGTCTGATCTACATGTGACTCCTAACCAACAGCAATGTAGTTGGCTCATAACTGCTCTCTGGGATGGGCAATGAATGCTGGCATAGCCAGCGATGCACTCATCCCTCATGAATTAATTTAAAAAGAAATGTAATCATCCAGTATTACAGTATTATATTTCTATACCATACTAGAGTTTGTTTTTACAATGCATTCTCTATCTTTAGATGTTCAATACCTTTAGTGTGTATTAACTTAAGAGAAACTACTTTCTTTGTCTCTGATGATTTAGGTTTGGAAGAAGATATCTACTACACTTAGTTAAAGACAAATGTTAGTCCCGATCATGTAAGAAAGAAGATGCCGTGGAACCAAATTGCAGATTAGATGTGATGCCAACCAAATGAGCTGCTTTAGGACAAACCAGGACAGACAGTGTCAAGTTTCTTGAGTGTTGTTGGAGTTGCAATCATCCAGGCAAGTGGAAAGAAATCCATTGCACTCTGACTTGTGCCTTGCAGATGGGAGACAGACTTTGGGGAGTCAGAAGACAAGTACTCACTATAGAACTGGTCTCCAATTGGCTTGCTGATGCATGAAAAGTGCATGATCAGTCTCTGATTGACTAGATGGGCCCAATTTATGCGGTGTTCATAGTCTTACTGAAATCACTTCTGGCTGATTTCCTGAAATATCAGTCATTAATGGGAACATTCTTTTTCATTTCCCTGTTAAAATACTAAGTTTATAATTTTTGACATGTAAAAGACATTTGATTAGGTACAGGAATAGGAAAGGTTTAGAGGGATATGGGCCAAACGCAGGCAAGTGAGATGAGTTTAGTTTGGGAAACTAGGTCCGCATGGATGAGTTGGACTGAAGGGTCTGTTTCTGTGCTGTATCACAATTCTACAGGATTAACTGGGAGTATTGTAAACACACTGCTTTTTCATTCACTTCAAGTTCAGTCAGAAACACTCAATCCTCATTCTTCTCAAACAGAACAGCTTAAAGCATTTGATAATGAGCGAAGAATGAAAGATTTGGTTTCAATGTAATAACACAGGTAACTCATTCTGAAAATGAAGGATCTCTCTACTAATATTCATTAAACGGATAGCTCAAACGCCACCAAGATTATTAACAAGGAACTTACAGCAGTGAGGCAGGCAGGGTTAGAGTCCCCAGGGGGTGGTTAGTAAGAGAGTTTGGCTCTGGGCAGAACAGACAGAAGAAAAATAAGACAAGATAAAGAGCAAAGTTACACATTGATATAGTTGTTATTAAACAGAAAGACCTGCAGTTTTATATAGTCCCTTCACAAAACCCGAAGCACTTTATTGCTGTTTAAGTACCTTTGAAGTATAGTCATTGCCATAATGTAAGAAGCGTGGCAGCCCACTTTTGCATTCAGAAACAGCAGTGTGATAATGTTCAGAGAATCTGTTTGTGATAGTGATTGAGGACAGGGCATTGGACAATAAACTCCTGTCTCATGTTTCAAATTATATCATTGGTTTACATGTTTTTACACCCACCTGAGAGGCCAGCTATGGCCTTTAATGTCTTGGAGTACCCTGCAGTCTAGAATATTCTTCTCAAATCCCTGAAAGGGGACTTGAACCCATAACCTTTGAGCTGAGGAGTGAGTAGAATAGAGAGAGCTACCGCAGTCAACTGGGGCAATAAGAAAGTATCAAGTTCCCCAAGGCTATGACTCGTAGTGTTACTGTATAGGACGTTCTCCAAATAGATCAGTCACAGATTCAGAAATAGATACTTCTGTGACATGTCAGGACTTGCAAACTT
Source organism: Stegostoma tigrinum (assembly GCF_030684315.1). Taxonomy (NCBI): domain Eukaryota; kingdom Metazoa; phylum Chordata; class Chondrichthyes; order Orectolobiformes; family Stegostomatidae; genus Stegostoma; species Stegostoma tigrinum. The sequence continues at coordinate 114,147,128 of NC_081358.1, read as the reverse complement.
GCCTGAATGACTCAGTTACTCAATGATGATTTCCAATATGACCAACCTTCGTCTTTATTGTGAGTTTTGTTGCACTAATTGACCACTAACCTAAAATCAGTTGATAGATCAAGTGTTAAGTTTGGATTATTGCATTAGGTACAACGAGGTTTGACAAATTTACTGTGGATCTTAGGATCAAAGAAGAATTGACAATTTCTATGACTGCTGATTGTGCACAAACTGTTGAATTCATACAAAAGTATCCATCTTGCTGCAAGTAGTGTAAACTATACATTATATACCCAAAGATTATAAATCAATAAAAAGGAACCTGCTGCAAAGTATGAATTTGATAACAATTTACGCACATATAAATGCAATAAGATAAATCACTTTAAACATATCCCTTGTCTTCATTGTTTGATAAAGAGCCATTAGTTTAAGATGTTCCAGTCCAGAGAGTGATCAGTGGGAAACTTGTCACTGTCTCAGACACGTGTATATTTTTACCTGTCACCGTACCCACAGGAGTAAACTGGCTCCCTCGTGTTGAAACAACCTGTACAAGGCACATCTGAACACACTTCCCTTCTTCTTGCAGAAGGTGGCCCATAAAAGGAAGGAGACAACCAGCAAACAAAAAGGGCCCTGATTCCTATGGAAGGGATCATGATTGACACCACAAAAAAAAGGAACACAGCAGTCAGCAGTAGAGGTCCCAAGTCTGAGGTTTGGCACTGAAGGGTACACTGGCATCTTTTACTGAGCTTTGAGGGCAAAAAAAAAGCCATCTGGCACAACAGGTCTTTGCTGGTGTTCATTACCTACACAGGTCTCCTTTGTCTCCTTCCTCAGCATCATATCCACGTAACCATACCTTCCTCAAGTAATAATTTTGTTTTCTGTATCTATTTGATTCACATTTACGACTTCTCTTGGCAAGGAGTTAGCTCCAAATTCTAATCACTTGCTGTGGAAAGAGTTTTGAATTTTGCACTGGATTTATAACTGACTATCCCATACGTGGAAGCCCCTCTTGTACTTTACAATACAATTCTTTTGCAGTGACAACCTCTATCTCACCTTCTCTCCTTTTACTGGAATCCTTGTCCAAACAGACCAATGAGGCTAACCCTAATGACCTGGGTCTGTGGGTTCAGATCACTTTATGAAGCTGCTACAAGGTAACAGCTACACAATGACATTCTGATGATGATTTCTATTTTTTTAAAAAAAGCTTTTAATAATTGCTTCTCCACTCGAACCAAAAACAAATCCCTAGCAGCTTTGATATTCTTCAAACGGGAATTTCTTAGCACATTGAAATCAATGGCCTTTGAGTAATCTGATCTGCTTGAGGGGATAGAATGGAAACATCCACCCATAGAGTTTATCACTCCTCTCTCTGACAGATCAAACAGATGGGAGTCAATTACAGGTGAGTAACCATACTCCAGTAGCAGCTTCAACGGGATTTTCCAGCATTCAGCGCCCACCAGAATGTGAAAGCATTATAGGAAATAGCTATATTAACACTAATAAAACCTAACATACCAACTAGCATCAATAATTATGGTAAGATTTTGAGGGTCAACATCATAATAATAAAGAATTGAATGGAGGCTATTCAGCCCAATAGGTCCATACTGGCTCTCTGGAAGAACTACTTTTTGTTTTTCATTCCCCTGCCTTTTCGCCGTGGACTTTTCATTTCTCTTTAGTTACTTCACCAATTCTCTTATGAAAGTCACGGTCAAAGCTGCCTTACTCCTCCACCGATGGCTAAGTAATGATTACACTAATAACTCTATATTCTTTCAGGATACCCATGGCCTATACCTAAAAACCTCAACCTGAGGTGTTACAACAGACATAACTCCATAGCCACAAAGGTATATTATTGGCACTTACACTGCTGGGCTAGTTTCAGAGTTTTTAAAAATGAGTGGCAGCATAACCTCTGAACTGCAAATCAGTTTTTAGTCTCGTAGAATGGAAGTTTGCCACTCAGCTTTGAGCTTTTCCTGTTCTTCAATAACATCATGGCTGATCTGTTCCTGATTCAATTTACCTGCCTTAATTCCATCGGCCTTAGTGAGCTAATCATCTCACAATTGCGAGAAATTTAAAATCATTAATTGAGGTAACACTGATTGCCTTTCTGCAAGAGAACATTCCACACTTCCATCAAATTTTGTTCGATGTTTTCTTTGATTTTGTTTTACTGAAGGTCCTACCCCTGGTTTCACATGAGAATCCTCACCCCAGTGGAAAAAGTTGAGCTTATTTCCCTTAAAAATCTTAAAAACACAGATCTTTAAAGTTTCCTTTTTTACAAGTGGACCATTTGCTTTTCTCTTTTAATGCTGTGTGTTCAGTGTAAGTCAAAAGCATCATCAGAACATCAAAATATTTCTTGACAGTGAGAAAAGAGATTCATTTTCAACTGATTTAATCCTTTTAAAAATGTGATGAAGCCTCAGGAACGAGGATCACTCTGCAGTTAATGTGGATTTCTGTCTATAAATGCCAGATTTTCTACCTTGTTCCTTCATGCTTGCAGCCAATTCCTGTGCTTATTTGCTCCAACTGCCACCACTTCCCAAGAAATTTGAGACTAAAATTGCTGTTTGGCAGCACAGAATCTGAGTATCTCTGAAAAAGGCATGTTTCATTGAAGCTTTTCATTTTGCAATCATTGGGACATTCACAAGAAACACCGCTGTAAAGGGAAACTTTTAATACAAAGTGAGAAAAACAGCGTTGATTGGTTGGCAGGTGGACACTGATTGGTACAGTCATTACAATGGAGATTGTACCAGTTGGTGATTGCTGGCAGTTAACTGCCAAGCTGTGTTTAAAATTAAACAAGGCAGGTTGAAACAGATTTGTCAAGGCATTGTCCTGAGGAATGAGCTATTGATTGTCACCGAATTTGTTGAGTTGAAACAAGTGCAGTGCATGTACATGAAAGCAAGGTACCGCGGATACTAACACAGAAAATGCTGAGGTAACTCAGCAGGTGTGCGGAGACAGAAATACAAATAACGGTTTGCGTTTGGTATTCCTCTTCTTCAGGACTATGTTCTCTGTGTTTGTTTCAGTGCGTGTACATGTTCTTTCTGTCTGCAATGAACGGGACCCTGTAGCTTCCAGTACACGCAAGGACAATTCTAAATTGATTCTAATGTGTACAGCCAGCCATATACATTAATAGACCGGCTCTATTCTGTGCATTCTCCAATGGCATTGCCTACTTGCCAACCAATGAGCACTTTTTTCTCAGGCATATAAAATGTTATTTCCCTTTACTTTGGTATTACTGTGAGTGTTCTGGTGACTGCAAGTCAAAAGGCGTTACAAAATTATATAACGAAAATAGAGTTAACATTTGTTTTCAGAGGCTCTCTGATAGCTCAGAGCTGTCTGGCATAATGTGCTGAACCCCGTGGATTGGGAATCTTGTGTCCAATTATTGATCTGTGTAGAGGGCAAATGATTTCAGTCGAGACAGTGCTACATTGAGGGTGAGTGTCTCTTAGGTCACGGAAAGGAAATCATTGAAGTCCTGATCACTATCCAGTCAGCTTTGTTGGGTGTTCCCATTCTCATGCTCCTCACTGTTATTATATGGTATTATTATATATTTACCATTAACCTGTGACCACGTAACAAAGCACACAATGTTCCAGACTTGTCCCAGAGTCGTCAAATCCACTGAAATGGTGACCAGAAAGGATTCAGTTTGTTTTCACTCTGTTAATGCAACAGTTTGGCTCGAACAAAGACTTGCAGAAGGACATAAAGTGTTAAAACAACTTACCTTATTTGGCATTTGACAATTTTTTTAAGCCCCATGTCAAATCCAAACCATAGTTAAACTCAGGTCAGGATTGGAATGTTTGTTCCCCATCACCAAGCAAAAATGGGCTTGCTAAGTAGCTAGTGTAAGATCCATTTCACCTCACCACCTTAGTGTACAACTCAGTAAACCAGACACCTATCTCTAACAGTGTCAAGATCTAATCAACCGTAAAGGACTAAAATACAAAATTCTTGGCACAAACTTGACCTGTTATCCCTTTGACTGCAACTGCTTCGTGAATTCAGCCGTAGAAATTTTGTAGAGTGCACAGAGATATTTTTGGTATTATTAAAATTCTCTGTAAGAGCTCAGACAAAGTAAGGAAACAGTATTACCTCAAGGGAACCAGGGGACGCTCCATCTGCGTCATCTGCCTTTGTATCATCATTGGCAGGTTTCTGATTGTTCTTAGCTTGATTTTGTTCTTCATTAAGAGCCTGCTCAACGAGTTGTTTGTTTAAGATCCTGGCAGGGCTTTCAGCAAGTGTACATCCTGGAGAAAGGGGTACTCCCTGCTTACCAATGAGATCCTCACCATCTCCTTCCACCTCTGATTCTATGGCCACACAGACAGGGCTTGGTGATCTGCCACTGACACTCTTCAAAAACTCCTGAACCAGGACATAATTTGACCTGGGCTCTGCAGCCTTAGGCCTGTTGACGGACCTGGACAATCTCTGTGACGTATCACAAACTATAGGTGTGTGATCTATAATATTGAACAAACTTGAAAGGCCATCATTGATGGTAGTGTGGACTGGACTGTCTCGGGTTGTAGTTGACCTTGCCCACGCTGATTCATTAAATCCCTTCTGCGGGTTGTTGGGTAAAATCCGATCTTTTGGCTGATCGGATTTTGTTGAAATCTTCCTTTGCAGCTTTGGTGAGCCATATTTTGGAGAGCAGCATGTGCGTTCAAATTTTGCCTGCATTTTCTCAACTCCAGGAGCCACTTGTTTGCTTCGCAAACTCCGCGAGGGCGATGACACTGGAGTTGAGCCTCCCTTTGGTGTCAGACACTTGTGTGGGCTGCTGCTGATGCCCCTTAGACAGTCCGTCTGCAGGCCTACACTGATGGTGCGAGTGGTCTGTGTTCCTGTACTTGTTTCCCCGTTAGTCTGACACGCAATGTCTTTGAACTGGGGCTCAATTGAGTTAGAACGTATTCGGCTGATGACCGAATGAGCAACTTCCTTCATGTCATCACTCATGTTGCCGGATATTTTCAGGTCATGCAGTGACGAAGCGAAGCCAACAGTGCTACAGATTGGGTGTTCCATCGGATGGAGCCCACCCTCTAGCAGGTCTTTGTGGTGCTTGCCAATGTCACACGGCCATCTTCCAAATATATCCGGAGGTCCCGCTTTTGGCTCAATGACATTTCCATTCGCCTTGATCTTAGCAAATGCATAATCTGAGTCAACTACTTTCGTCCCATCCTTATTAGGGTGTGCTGACCCATCAAACCTACGGATCAGAGGGGGGCTGTGATAAAGTCTTATTCCTAATTTATCCGGGTTCATGCTACTCCGTTGAAGCTGCTTTTGAGTGTAATCTTGGCTGCTTGTGGTGTTTGTTGTCATTGTGGCACTCGTTGTGAGGTACCATGAGGCGGTTTGGAAAGGCTCCGAGGGTAAGCTGCTACCCATTTTGTCACTTTCAGTCTTTTCTATCCAGGCTTCTGTTGGCTTATCCCTGTTGGTGTATTCCCAGTTTTTTCTGTGGAACTCTTCAATGTACTTCAGGTCATCTGGAGACAGCGGTGGGGTGGTCTCGTCCTTAGCGAGGCCTATCTGTACCTGAGGACCACCAGGGAGGAAAGGGGAGCTGTCCATCAGACGCTGGAACTCTGACATGGAGGAAACTGACTTTGCCCTTTGAATAAAACAGGAAGAGTTTTAATTTTTGCCTCAAGAATGAAAAGAATGAAACTGCATGATCAAACAATAACTTATTCAGTGCTAGTGCCGCTTCACGCAATTTCATTGTGATGCATTTCTTGGGGCATTGTTACTGTTCCTATGTGTATACCATCAGCTACGCTTCTGAATAAGCAGCAATCACAAGCAACAGTGAGAAGAAACAATTATTAATCCCTATCATTTTGCTGGCACTGGATGAAATGGGAATATTGTGACATGACCTTTACTGTCCACCTGAGACAATGGAGAAAGATAGTCAGAATCTCATTTTAGAGTCTCAACCAAAGGATGATAGTGTAGGGGGAGGGGCTGAGATTAGTTCACAGGTTGGCGCAACATCGAGGGCCGAAGGGCCTGTTCTGCACTGTGTTGTTCTATGTTCTATGTTCTATGACACTTCTACCACTGCAGGATTGCTGCACCAGTGCATTAGACTTGACAATGTGCTCAAGAGGGAGGCCTGGCTTGGTAGTAACATCATTGGACCAGTAGTCTAGAAACCTAGACTGATATTCAAGGCCCAGAGATGAAATCCCACCATTGCAGATGGTGAAATTTGAATTCAATACAAATCTTGAATTAAAATGCTATGACAGTTGTTAAAAACTAATCTGGTTCAGTAAGATCCTTTAGGGAAGCAAATCCCCCATTGTTACCTGGACTGGCCTCAATGTGGCTCCAGGCCCACAGCCAAATGCAATAAGGGACATCCATTAATGATCGAAAAAGTAATTCCTGGTGTGGCTCACAAATCCAGAAAATGCATCGAGGGGAGTGATTCCAACTGACCTGATATGGTTTGAGAATCTGTACTCTAACTGTGTACTGATTCATGTTGGATCACTGGCCTGTGGCTGCTGCTATCCCTTCAGAACTACACAAACCTCAGCCTTTATGTACGACCCTTTTATGGTGACTGTTACACAGAGGTACTTGGAATGAATGGCACAGAAACTAGCAAGTTGGCTCCAATGTTCATCCTCTCCTCACCTTTCTTCTTCAAATCTTATTGCTATATCCTTCTATTTTGCATGTTTTTATCACCACGTGAGTCCTGAATTCTCAATCTGATTTACTGATAACCAAGGGTCTTACTGTCGACTCTACAAGTTGAAGCATTTTCTCTCCAACTACTCTTGTGAGCCATTTCATAACCTTAACGTCTCCATCACATTATCCTTAATTCTTCTCTTCTCCAGAGAACACCACCATCAGTCATGTTCTGATCTGACATCCTCGTACATTTTTACTGGAATCAGCGCAAATGGATGGTTAACTGTTTTTTTTTAAAAGTGATTCTAATTTAAACTCAGACTCCAGCATCTCTGGAGCTAGGCCACTGACTAAGTCACAATGTTTTAGTAATCAACCCTGGGTCTATATTGGGCTAAACATTTACCAATTGAATTGAATTGGGCGAGTTAGGCAATTTAGTTGTCATTGAAAACAATTTTATGCAGATTTGAATAATCCCAAAAAAGCAACTTTTTGTTTTCTGATTTGCCCTAAAATGAATGCATTTAATTTAACAATGAGTGAAGTGATTTGGTAGCTGCATTTTTACTTGCAATTCATCTTTTAGGATTCAAATCAGAAATATATTCAGCATGTAAATCTATTTTCAATTTTAAATACTGTCAAATCAATGTAATCACAATGACAGATGACAGGAACCCACACCTCCACACCATGAGATGAAAGAGTCATCTACTGTCCTAGCTGCTGTCAAAGTAGTGAGACAAAATCAAAAATACACTCAACGTGTTAAATTTATTTTCCCTGACAACCATTCAATATTGGTGGGCAGGAAAGTACCAATTAGTCTGTCAAGTCTTTTTCCTTTTACTCTAAACATTTCCCCCGTCTTCAGGAAGGAACTGATTCATGACAACCTACCAGAGTGTCTCCATGTAACTGTTACTCATAACTGAGTCGAAAAGCCGTACTGCCTCTCTGAAAAATGCTAGCCATTGTTTTCAGGCTTCACACAAATGGAATTTCCAGTGCTACTGCCCAGCTTGCTGATCAGAGAATCCCTATATTGTGGCCATTTGGCCCATCAAGTCCACATCAACCCTCCAAACAGCACTTCCCCCAAACTTATCACTGTAACACTGCATTTCCCATGACTAACCCAATTAACCTACACAGGCCTGGACACTACGAGCAATTACATGCACATGTTTGGACTGTGGGAGAAAACCTGTGCAGACACGGGGAGAATGTGCAAACTCCACACAGACAGTTGCCTGAGGCTGGAATTGAACCCAGATCCCTGGGGTGCTGTGAGGCACAGTGCTAACCATTGAGCCACCATGGTGTCCAATGGGATGGGAGGGGACTGCAAGTTGAACAAATGTTCAGCAGCACAGTGATGGCCATTTCAGTGTAAAGTAGAGGGTCAGGAGATTATGCACAGGGGGATATATGATTCATTGGGATCTAAAGTACCAAGTGGGAAGATTTTTGAGGAGTCAGGAAGTACATTTATGCTTCTTGCAAGTTTTAATAAAATCCATAGAACAGTTTGGGAACAGACTTCAGTCATCCTCTCAAGTCGCGCTGATTAGATTGTTGTGTATAGAGTTCTAATGGGCATTAGGTTGCTCAGTCACTGACTGGAGTCTCAAAGTGCAACACATCTTACACTGCAACAGTTGCTACATTTCATTGAATTATTGGCTGTATCGCACTTTGGAACATCCTCTGGTCAGGAAAAGCACTACCCAAGTTTTGTTCTGCCTTGCTACTCACAGTGGCTGAACATCAAAATGGAAATGGGACAGATGTCAATGGCATGTGCCATTATTATTATCACTCATTATTTTACTGCTCTGAATCATGATATTGTCCGATTTGATAGAATGGTAGACAAATAATACTGGCCCCAGTTAAGTGCTGTGTTTTATTTATCAAACGGAGTATAACAGCTACTTTCACTGGATGCCCATGCATATATATTTTCCTGTGGGTCTCAGTGTGAGTGTATTTTCCAGCCATAGTCCAGAGGCACTAAGATGAGCTGTGCACACAGTAAAGGTTAAACATTGTTCGGAGAGCCTGTAAGCACTAACCAATCATTACTCAACAGAATCCAGTCTCGTACCTCTGAAGATTCGCTTTCCGAGTTTCTTTCTCTTGGAATTCTGCTGTCTCTTTGTTCTCACAAATTTCACTCAGAGCCTGAGAAAGAAGAACATTGCATATAACTGAGTGACAGCATGTTGACATTTGCACTAGAACACCCTATTGTTACACGAGCTGCATTCCAGAGAAGTTGCAGCCCACCACAATAGTAACGTGTCAAAGGGTATAAGCAAGTGGTGATGACTTTCTAAATGTTCTTCTGCTTATGAAACAGCTCAGCGGGTTCCTTTGTACAGCTCATCGTTCAAGCTCATTGAAAAACAAAGGAACGCAGCATCATCATGCATATCTTTAACTCCAATATTATCAACTACTCAATCACGTTATTAAACACTATAATCAGATTGGCTGAAAAGTATCTTTAATTTATTATTGGGAACAATTCAACTTAATACTGATTACTTTGATGATATAATTAGTGCTAAGGAAAACAGTTTGAAACTGTATTGCTTGCTTCGCAAGTGGTACCATAAACAAATGTCATGAAATAACCTGGATGATCGAAATGAGCCAAGTTGGATGTCGGAACTAAAAAGGATAAAGTGGGTGAAAGGCATATGACCTAAATCTCAGTCAACAAGATAAGGGACCATTTTCCGTTTTTAAAAGTTAAAACACTGTCATGGAGACAGGATTTAAAGGGAACATTTGGCTTATTCTTAGTTTGTTCTTGCTGGCTGGACCATCATTAATTACCCTGGAGAAGGTGGTCGTGAACTGCCTACTTGAGATGCTGAAGTCCCTGGGTGTGTAGAGGCACTAACACAGTGCTTTTAGGAAGGATTCCCTAGGACTCTGATCCAGAGACCCTGAAGGAACCATGAGACAGTTCCAAGTGAGGATAGTGTGGCTTGGAGGGGATCCCTCAGCGTTGCTCCCATGTACCTGTCGCACTTGCCCTTCCAGACTACAACAGCTCGCAGGTTTCAATGGTCTTACCCAAGAAGCCTTGGTGAGTGTATCTCAGTGTTGGTGCACACTGCTGCCATCTGTCTGTCAGGGGCAGTGAATTTTAAAAGGTGGGGGATGAGGGGCTAGTCGAACAGGCTGCTTTGCCCTGGATAATGTTAGGTTTCTTGAACGTTGTTGGAGCTACACTCATCCAGGCAGACAATTCCAACACATTCCCGACTTGTACCTTGGATATGGTAGACAAGACTTTGGGGAAATCAGGAGGTGAGCTATTTGCCACAGAATTCCTATCTGCCGATCTGCTCTTGAAGTACGGTATTTACACAGTTGGACTAGTTCAGCTTCCAGTTAATGGTACTCCCCAGGACGTTGGTAGTGGATGATTCAGCCATGTTAATGCCTTTCGATGTCAAGGGACAGTAGTTATGTTCTCTCTTGTTGCAGATGACTATTGCCTGACTCTTATGTGGCACCAATGTGCCTTACCACTCCAGCCCAAACTGTCTAAACTCTCATCCTCAGAGTGACAAATTTACTGAAAACCTGGTTCCAAACCTTGGCATTGACAAAGTGCAAAGATTTGGACTGAGGAAAAAGAACAATATCCTTGCTACTCTGCATGGGTGTATGGATCGAACAAGACAAACTGCACCTGATATGAAGGCACAAGAACATGTCTGAAATGGAAATAAATCTTGATACTGCGAGCTAAAATGGAAGCAAAGTGTTGAAAGTTGAGCTAAATAACAATAACGTCCTCGGGAAGGAGAATCCATTTATCTCCTCCTTAAGTGGCAGGGCAGCTGAGACTGAGGTACCACATCTCAGTGCAGTAAACACTCACAGACTGCACAATAACAGATTCTGGTTGAGACCCTGATTAAAATGCAGCTCCACATCTCAGTTCATTGCTACTTCAGCTCAAGGAAAACTCAGTTTCTTTTGTCTGAAAGCGACACACATTTCTAAAGGGTTTTACTATTCTGTGCCTAGACTACACCGATGACAGCTTGCAGCAGCAAAGTACTTCATCTTACCGTTTCCCCTCTGTCATTAGTTAATGCAACAATAGCCAGTTGTTGTGAATTTACAAGGAGGCCTAGATAGATTTTTGTAGGGTTTGGAGTAAATATTCTTGAGAAAATAGCAGTTAAAATGGCAAAAGTATCAGAATACAATGACAACTAACTACAGAAATCAGACAAACTGTTTCTGAACAGAACTACAAGAATCTCTGGGAAATCAGTGCCTGAATGGAAGGCCCAAGGCTCGATCTTGTGAAACTGTGCCTCTCAATTGCTTGCTATCTTTGTGGACATAACGAGCTTAGAGACTGGGATGGATGCTAGGCCAATCTGAGAAGGCGAGGGGTGGCAGATGGTAGTGTGTGAATGCTGCTCACTGTCACACTGCAGTATAGCCAGGTAGAGCAGGAATGCACCAGGCTGAATTCAATGAGAAAAGGAGAGTCTTCAACTTTACCAGTTGCCTCCAATGTCTATTAGAGGACACTGGCTTGGCCGCTGAGGTAAACTCAGGGAGGTATGCGGAGTTTTTTTCTAGTCAGATTGAGGGCCAAGGTCCTGAAGCTGCCATTTGGCCCCTGACGAATACATTTAAGGGGCTGAATGTCTGGGGCACCTTGAGCGTTCAGGCTGTCATGTCATGGGATCAGGCAATTCTAGGTGATAAATAGGTCACACTCAGAAAGTTGTGTCTTCATTTTGTGCCCTATAAACCTTCCTGATGTAAACAAATTTGTCTTCCAGAAGTTTTATGAAAATGGGGTCCCATTTTACCCTCCTCACAGTGAGGCACCATTATTCTGATTAGTTGTTCTCTTCTGCAGAACCCCTGCTTCACATTATTAATGTGATTTACTTCAGCCCATTAGAATTGAGGAGTGGGTGCTGCAAGGAAAAATAGCCTTGTGTGGTCCAGTGTATATAAAGTTCTCATTTCCTCCTTTGGGTAAAAAATAATTCATATTCTTTTGAAGCAAAAAATTGCAACTTTTTCCTCAAAACAGAAACAAGACGCTGGATAAGAAGCCTACTGTTCCCAGGCAGGTGTCTCATCTGACAGTAGTCTTATCATTTAGCACTGTGCTCTGGTAATGGGGATCTCTCCGCCTCTCTCTCTCTCTTTGAACACTTAAAAGATACAAACAAAGCTTTGTTCACTGCTGCCTGAATGCTGGAGACATTTCACATAAAAGCAGAGTGCATTATTCTGATGACTCACTATCAACACAAAAACTGCTTTACAATTATTAAAAAGTCAGTTTTGCATTGGCCATTTTGAATTGACGCAACATAATGGGTGGACTGCGATCCATAAAAAATGGGTTGATCTCTTTGATCTACCTAGTGCACACAGTGAAACTTCTTTGAAGTTGTAAGGAAAACAATTAGAAAGCACGGTCATACTTTGCAGAATTTGTGGGATGCTCAGTTCATGTGGTCAGGAAGGAGCGGGCACTTACAGAAGTCAGATGCAGCCGACAAATCAATAATACATCATTTAACCAATAGACCACTGAACAGCTCAAATTAGAATGGTATTGAATAAATTTTACTAGGCGGTGCCTGTAAATGATACAAAATCCCTGTGAAAGAAATGATGCCTCACTTAGTATAGCCACATGCAGATATATTTCTGTTGTGTTGACAGCAGATTCTTACTGGTTGATATCATAGTTTGCTCTAAGGCAGATTGCAAATGTTTTCTTCTTGTTTTCCAAGCTGCAAGGCTGAGGGACCTCGGCATCACTTAATGAATCAAGAGACGAGGTATCAGGAACGAAGATGGAGGAGCGTGCAAGTTGTTACCTTCCTTCAGAGCAAAGGATGCAGCATGTTCTTTACATTGCAATTTCTCTGATGCCAAGAAAGGCCTGTGGCCTAGTGAGTGACAACTCTGAATGCTCTCTGTCAAGCTGGACATAGTCCGAAGGACTCCAGCACTGGCTCATGTTAGTCAGTACAGCGGCCTTGCACTTTCCACGGTTTGGTCTGAAGCTGCATTAGGAACACGAGAAAACTGGTTTCTAAAAGGCTTTAAGAGCGGAAAATAAAATCGAAGTAGCTGTTGAGAGCTGTGGAATTATGTTGTAATGGTCCACATATAAATCACAGCATCACCTTTGCCCCAGCAGCACAGTGGTTAAGATGATCATGAGCTTGCTATCCAAGCACTGGCCTCTGGTATCTGGTTGCTCTGTTCCAGGGCAACAGCATTGGAGCAGATGCACAAACATAATTCACTGAAGCCCAGCACACAGAGGCTGGAAAACTGTTAGAGTGCTCGCTACCTCACTGCTTGGTGAAGATTCTTTGCAGCAAAAGCTCAATATAGGATTGCCAAGCTCTGCCAAAAGCAGATGAGGGTCAGAGGAAGATGTGCAATCATGAGGCAGGGCCCCCGCCCCCGCCACAACCGCCCCAAGAGGATCCCCCTCGTTCTCACACACCACCCTACCAACCTCCGGAACCCGCCCCCGCCACAACCGCCCCAAGAGGATCCCCCTCGTTCTCACACACCACCCTACCAACCTCCGGATACAACGCATTATCCTCCGACACTTCCGCCATTTACAATCCGACCCCACCACCCAAGACATTTTTCCATCCCCTCCCCTGTCTGCTTTCCGGAGAGACCACTCTCTCCGTGACTCCCTTGTTCGCTCCACACTGCCCTCCAACCCCACCACACCCGGCACCTTCCCCTGCAACCGCAGGAAATGCTACACTTGTCCCTACACCTCCTCCCTCACCCCCATCCCAGGCCCCAAGATGACATTCCACATCAAGCAGAGGTTCACCTGCACATCTGCCAATGTGGTATACTGCATCCACTGTACCCGGTGCGGCTTCCTCTACATTGGGGAAACCAAGCGGAGGCTTGGAGACCGCTTTGCAGAACACCTCCGCTCAGTTCGCAACAAACAACTGCACCTCCCAGTCGCAAACCATTTCCACTCCCCCTCCCATTCTCTTGATGACATGTCCATCATGGGCCTCCTGCACTGCCACAATGATGCCACCCGAAGGTTGCAGGAACAGCAACTCATATTCCGCCTGGGAACCCTGCAGCCATATGGTATCAATGTGGACTTCACCAGTTTCAAAATCTCCCCTTCCCCTACTGCATCCCTAAACCAGCCCAGTTCATCCCCTCCCCCCAGTGCACCACACAACCAGCCCAGCTCTTCCCCCCCACCCACTGCATCCCAAAACCAGTCCAACCTGTCTCTGCCTCCCTAACTGGTTCTTCCTCTCACCCATCCCTTCCTCCCACCCCAAGCCGCACCCCCAGCTACCCACTAACCTCATCCCACCTCCTTGACCTGTCCGTCTTCCCTGGACTGACCTATCCCCTCCCTACCTCCCCACCTACACTCTCTCCACCTATCTTCTTTACTCTCCATCTTCGGTCCGCCTCCCCCTCTCTCCCTATTTATTCCAGTTCCCTCCCCCCATCCCCCTCTCTGATGAAGGGTCTAGGCCCGAAACGTCAGCTTTTGTGCTCCTGAGATGCTGCTTGGCCTGCTGTGTTCATCCAGCCTCACATTTTATTATCTTGGAATCTCCAGCATCTGCAGTTCCCATTATCTCGGACATTGGCAGGAGTTTGCTGTGTGCAAACTGGCCATTGCACTTCCTACATTTCAACAGTGACAATATTTCAAAGAGTACTTCAATGGTCGTAAAACGCATGACAGATCTGGTGGTCACAACTGGTGCTACATCAATGCAAGTCTTCCTTTTTTGAAGCCAAGCAGCATTTAGCTTCTCCTTCTCACACGCTTCACTCAGGCACAGTTGTGAATAGTAAAACTCCTGGCAATTTTACTTCCAGTGTTGGAAATGTGGTAAATTCTGGAAATGATGACAGAGTTCTTTATACATTCGGGTTGCATTACTCTAGAATGTGTAATCATTCTTTAAGTTTTAGACTGGCAAAAGGAAACGACCAAGTGAGATGTGGAAATAATAAAAGGTTGAAATAAATCTGCTTATATTATATTAATATTTTCTTTCCCATACAACAACTTCAGATCATCATTACTACTGTCCTCTCCAACCTGAAAATCTAACTAAGGCAGCGCATGTCTCAGTCACTGTGAGACTGTGAGGGAGACAGGGCGGTGAGGTGAATTCCTTTACAGAGATCAGCACAACGATGTGTTTACCACTCTCCTTTTTGCTCCGAGGAAGCCACATGCTTCTTTGTGTTTCTGAATCAATGTCTCTTCCTTGACGGATCAAGAAACAAGAGCGGACAGTCGTGAAAAATGGACGATTCAATCTGTTTGTGGAACTGCTATTGAAAACTTTGCAATGCTGCATTAGACACACAGCACAATGTGGTGACAATACTGTGCAAAACACAGAGATCACTACAACCAGTGTGCTAATGATATAATCGATCACAATAGCATTTGTTCCATATGCAGCAATGGGCCGGTGGGAAAATTTTAAGCAGCATTTGTAAAGTATGAGAGTGCCCAGCTCCTGTCGATGTTTTGAGACATTGACTAAAGCATGCTGCCTTCACAGAAAACCGACAGCCTTTAAAATCTCCAAAACCTTGAATACCCCAGACAGTGGCACCATTATGTTGCTCTGAACGGCTTCCAGCTGCTAAGAACACGCTTCATGACACAGGATTCACAGTTAAACACAGAAGGCCCTATTCAGTGGCCAATCCTATTCACTTCCGGCAATGTTACTCACTGTGCCAAACTGCTATGCTATGACACAGTTGCTGACTGAGGTGTTCAGAGTTTAAGGAGCTTCATAAATTGTCAGTTTTTCCATGGAGGAAGCTCCCTTTAGTCCTTACCCTACAATTGTGGTTTTGTTATTCTCAAAACAATCGCTTGCCTCCCCCGTTGTCAAAATATAATCCCTGCAATTAAACATAATTGGCTTTCTCCAAACACAAATCTCCCAGCTGTCAGTGGTTCTGCACAATAAACAAGGAGGTCATGGTCAGAAAATTTTTAAAAATTTTATTATCAAACAGGGACAGGCACCGTACGTATCCCAGTCAAACATTCTTTAAACCTTAAATCTAACTGCACAGGAAGCTGTTTGTACATGATTACACCATGGTCCCTTTCTATACATTATAAGCTCAGGTAACAGACACCAAAATATTGGCTATTGTATTACTTATGCATCAAAACATCTCATTTAAATTCGATTTCTAACTGCAGGATCTTGTGCTCCTAGACGTTTCCATCTAATACCTCATTAAATGAGGAAGAAATCTCGGACTGGTAGTTCCAATCAGATTTGAGTGCAAGTCTGAGCTTCTGAGGAGTGCCATCTCTCCCCTTCCTAAGTATCTAACAGACTGAACATGCCCCTGTATCAGCACTCTCCCACTCTGAGCCATTAGCCACCAGTCACTAGATTGAAAGCTGAATCAAATGTCAATTGCAAATTAAAAATGTGGATGCAGAAAATCTGTAAAGGTCCAACATATTAGCAGTCAGCTTCTGAAAGAGAGAATAAAGCTAGGAAGTGTAAAATGTTGGAAGTCTGAAACACTCAGAAACAGAAATTGCTGGAGAAACTCAGCAGGTTCTGGTAGCATCTGCAGAGAGTGAAACAGAGTCAACGTTTTGAGTCCAAATACCCTTCTTTAGAACTGAATAACCTACCAAGTTTCTTCAGTATCTCTCTGTTTCTGAAACAGAGGAGTTAAGTTAACATTTCAATGAGTGGCATGGTGGCTCAGTGATTAGCACTGCTACTTCACACCACCATGGAGCTGGGTTTGATTCCACCTTGGGCACTGAGTTTTCATGTTCCCCTCGTCGTGTCTGTATGGATTTTTTCCCACAGTCCAATGCTGTAAAGGCTAGGTGGATGAGCCATGGGGAATACAGGGTCACAGGGATAAGGTAGAGTGTGGGTCTGGGTGAGATGCTCTTTGGAGGGTTGATGTGGACTCAATGAGCCAAATGGCCTGCTTCCACACTGGAGGAATTCTATGACTCAATGACTTTCATCAACTGCGCAGTTTGAGCATTCTCTATTTCGGAGAGGAATCAGCCATTTCACATTCTACATGTTGCAAATTGAGCCAACGTGTTCGTCATTAATCAGGGATCAAAGGCACAAGATCATCGGGTTAGATTAAAGCTGTGCCATTCTGTATGTTTTATCAGTCTGCTTTTGTTTAAATCTTGATGAAGATGTTCATGTTTTTATCATTTAAATTGATGAGGCATGCAATTCCAAGGTGCCTGAACATTGATATTTCAGTGGATGGTTGCTCTGAATATCCTCTAAGCTGCTTGTGATGGATCTGTATTTCCAAATGAAAGCAGGTGTGAGAGCACTGTCAGACTGCCTGTATTCCATCAGCAAACGGCTCAGCAAACCATCTGCTTTCCTGGTAGCTTTTATCTCATGTTTGGCTCTGCTATCACCTTCCATCTGTTGTTCCTGTCTCTGTCTCCAGGCCACTCCCAACTCTGCTGCCTCAGGACTAATGTTCAGTTACAGTTCTTGACTGCATGAAGAATTGTCGGGTCCAGGTTCTGCATTCTCTCTTTGTTCCAGAATTAAACCAAGGTGGAGAGGAACTCAGCACATGGCAGTGGAACGGTTTTAACTGCTTTGCAAACAGAGCAGGGAGTCAAATAAGAAAGATAGCAAGGACTGCCAATGCTGGAGTCAGAGACAACTCAGAGTGGAGCTGGAGGAACACAGCAGGCCAGGCAGCATCGGAGGAGCAGAAAAGCTGATGTTTTGGGTTGGGACCCTTCCTTTGTTTCTGAAGAAGGGTCCCAACCCAAAACATGAACTTTCCTACTCCTCTGATACTGCCTGCTGATCCTACAGCTCACCACTGTGTTGTCTAGTTAGTTAAATAATATTGATTGGGCTGCTGAGACTCTGCTTCCTGTTGTCTTCAGTTTAACTAGGTTCACCTCATCAAATTGCAAAGGCCATCAATGCTGTTTTAAATAGTTAGATGATCTGGCCTGCCATTGGTTCCCAATTTATTGGTTACTTAAGGTCATTTTGCTGCTCATCTCAAGCTGTCCTTGAGAAGGTTGTGATGACATCTACCTATCACTGTTCCAAAGTGGAGTCATATCGGACTCAGTTCCTCTTCTCACAGATGCCAATGGACCCATTCTGTTTCTCCACCATTCTCGGTCTATATTTCAGATTTCCAGCATCCACAGGATTTTGTTTTTAATCTGTCTGTCACTTGCTGGTTATGCAAGTTTGGAGACAAGTCATCCAGTTTGGGGGCTTCACCAGGTTGGCACCTCATTTTTAGTATGCTTGGTGCTGCTCCTGGCGTGCCCTCCTGCATTCTCCACTGAACAAGGGCTGATGCTAATGGTCGACTGGGGGATATGCCATGCGGTTGCAGATTATGCTAGAGTACAGTTCCACTGCAGTTGATGGTCCACAGCATCTCATAGATGTCAGTTTTGAGTTGCTAGGTCTGTTCAAAGTCTGTTGCATCTAACAAGGTGAGAATGCTACACAATATGATGTAAAATATTCTCAATATGATGATGGGATATGACCTTCATAAGGACGGCGCAGTGGTCACTCTAACTGATACTGTCGAAAAGCAGTTTCAATGGGCAGATTTGTGAGGATGAAGTCAAGTAGCATTTTCCCTCACCACCTGCTGCAGACCCAGTCTAACAGCTATGTCCTTTAGGGCCCGACCAGCTTGATCAGTAGTACTGTTGCCGAGCCACTTCTGATGGTGGAAATTGAAATCCCTCACCCAGAGTATATCTTGCGCCCCTGCCATCCTCAGTGCTTCCTCCAAGTATTGTTCAACATTGAGGAGTACCAATTCATCAGCTGAGGGAGGATGGTATGTGGTAATCAGCACGAGGTTTCCTTGTCCATGTTTAACCTGAAGCCATGATACGTCATGAGGTCCGGCATCAATGTTGAGTGCTCTCAGGGCAACACCCTCCCGACTGTATACCACTGCTGGGTAGCCAGCTCTGCTGGGTTTGTCCTGCCAGTGGGACTGGAGATATCCAGGAATGGTGATGGTGGTGTCTGAGACGTTGCCTATCAGATATGATTGTGTGAGTGTGACTATGTCAGGCTGTTGTTTGACTAGTGTGTGAGACAGCTCTCCCAATTTTGGTACGAGTCCCCAGATGTTAGTAAAGAGGACTTTGCAGTGTTGACGTTTCTGCGCTCCTTGTTTCCGGTGCCTAGTGCAATGCCAGGTGATCCATCCAGTTTAATTCCTTCGAACCTTTTTTAAAGAGGTCTGATAAAACTGAGTGGCTTGCTGATCTATTTCAGAGTGTTGTTGACAGTTAAACACCTTACTGTGTGGCTAGAGTCACATGTAGGCCAGACCAGGTGTCATTAGCCATCGCTCTGGATTATTGGTCCAGTGAAAATCCCACAATGCCATGGCATCCTGGTGTCAGGTACCTGAGGTACGGGGTTTGGATGGAAAGTTGGCCAGCTGCCAGGCAGGAAGGGAGAGGCCAGTGGCTGCATTTGTTGGAGACAGGGATGTAGCAAATGGGTTTTCGGGCAATTCGGCTCAGGTGTTTGTAGGGGGGATGTCAGTGTTAGTGGTTGTGGGGTGATTGGTGTGAATGTGAGGGGTCAGTTTCATTGTTGACCAGGATTTAGAGCAGGTTTATGCTCCTCTAATATTTGCTGCCGAACCTGACTATTATGGTAAGTGAATCCGGACCCTCCAAAGTCTCTAACTCTAACTGAGTGGTTGAAGTGTTTGTAGTGCTAGGTGATAGTCCGTTGAAAGTTTAAATGTCACAGACAATTACTGTATGGTCAGTGCGGTGGGTGTTCCTAGAGGTACCTTAGCGTATGGACCAGGTTACAGCCAGTCTCTGCCTTTCCGCAGGGTGATAGATCTGGACCATTGTTTTAAGAAAACATGCATTGCAAGTTACACCTGTTGGGCTACATGTCCACTCTGCACAAACGTGGAGTATTCCGCTGTGGGTAGCAATGAGATTTGGACGGGTACATGAATAACAAGGTTTAGAGGGATATGGGCCAACCGCAGGCAAATGGGACTAGTTTAGTTTGGGAAACTTGGTCAGCGTGGATGAGTTGGACCACAGGATCTGCTTCTGTGATGTATGACTCTATAAAGCGAACATTCAGCAGTTGGCAGGTTTTCATTGTACCCATCAGGAAACAATGAGCTGCAACTATCGACGTTATGATACAATGCGATCCCCTTTTCCCTGAGAGACTTTCTATTTGCCCACCTGCTCCAGTTTGCTCTGCAACTCCTTCATCTGCCATTCCCACTCTCGTCGCTCCTGGTCAAACCTGTCCAGCAGCTCCACCTTCTCGAGCTTCCAGTTCTTCTCCGAGTTTTGGAGTTGCCAGTGGAGATCCATCAGCTGACTGTGACTATCGGCCAATAGTTTCCGGTGCTCATCCCTCTCCTGCTTGAACACTTCTTTGGGATCGATGGAACCCTTGCTGGTGGACTGCTTCCCGACTCTCTCTTCAAACTGCCAAAAAATGAAACTTTCAGATATTGAAACCTGATCAATGTAAATACCGAATCATTTGCTCAATTTTAATGTCAAGAGTTCAGAGCCGGAGAACAGTTACAGTGCAGAAGATGTGGATGGACAGCAACGGTGCTGAAGGCAGCTACACTCTTCCGTCCAGTCACATGTGACACTATCACCCACGGAAACATTTTAACTCTTGACTGGGAATGGGCCGAGTGGACGGGCAACCCACCAGGACGCCTCTGTGGGAACAGTATTGAACCCTCTGGGACTGATATCACCCCGTCTCGGAGCAATACCAGCCTCTCCGGGGGCAGTATGATACCTCTGGAGCTGGTATTAGCCCTTGTCAGGGCAACAGCTCCTCTAGGAGCAGTTTCAGTCTCTCTGGGAGTGGTGTTAGCCGCTCCGGAGGCAGTTCTAACACCTTCTGCTCAGCCATCAAGCCTTCTGGTACGAGCATCAGCTCCCTCCGGGAATGGTATCGGCTCCCTCTGGCAATGGTATCGGTTCCCTCTGGGTATGCTATCAGCTCCCTCCGGGAATGGTATCGGCTCCCTCTGGCAATGGTATCGGCTCCCTCTGGGAGTGCTATCAGCTCCCTCCGGGAATGGTATCGGCTTCCTCCACAAATGGTATCAGCTCTCTCTGGCAATGGTATCGGCTCCCTCTGGGAATGCTATCAGCTTCCTCTGGCAATGGTATCAGCTCACTCCGGGAATGGTATCGGCTCCCTCTGGGAATGGTATTGGTCCCGTTTGGGAATGGTATCAGCTCCCTCTGGGAATGGTATTGGTCCCCTCTCGGAATGCTATTAGCTCCCTCCAGGAACGGTATCTGCTCCCTCTGGGATTGGTATCAGCTCCCTCTGGGAATGGTATCGGCTCCCTCTGGGAATGCTATCAGCTCCCTCTGGCAATGGTATCAGCTCACTCCGGGAATGGTATCGGCTCCCTCTGGGAATGGTATCAGCTCCCTCTGGGAATGGTATCAGATCTCTCTGGGAATGGTATCGGCTCCCTCTGGGAATGCTATCCACTCCCTCTAGGAATGGTATCAGCTCCCTCCAGGAATGGTATCGGCTCCCTCTGGGAATGCTATCAGCTCCCTCTGGGAATGGTACTGGGTCCCTCTCAAAATGGTATCAGCTCCCTCTGGGATTGGTATTGGTCCCCTTTGGGAATGGTATCAGCTCCCTCTGGGAATGGTACCAGCACCTTCCGGGGATGGTATCAGCTCCCTCTGAGATTGGTATTGACTCCCTCTGAGAATGGTACTGGCTCCCTCTGGGAATGCAATCAGCTCCCTCTGGGACTGTGTTAGCTCCCTCTGGGACCGGTGTTGGTTCCCTCTGGGACCTGTGTTGGCTCCCTCTGGGACCGGTGTTGGCTCCCTCTGGGACTGGTGTTGGCTCCCTCTGGGACTGTGTTGGCTCCCTCTGGGACCGGTGTTGGCTCCCTCTGGGACCTGTGTTGGCTCCCTCTGGGACTGGTGTTGGCTCCCTCTGGGACCGGCGTTGGCTCCCTCTGGGACCAGTGTTGGCTCCCTCTGGGACCTGTGTTGGCTCCTTCTGGGACCTGTGTTGGCTCCCTCTGGGACTGATATTGGCTCCCTCTGGGACTGGCGTTGGCTCCTTCTGGGACCTGTGTTGGCTCCCTCAGGGACCGGCGTTGGCTCCCTCTGGGACCAGTGTTGGCTCCCTCTGGGACCGGCGTTGTCTCCCTCTGGGACTGGTGTTGGCTCCATCTGGGACCGGTGTTGGCTCCCTCTGGGACCGGTGTTGGGTCCCTCTGGGACCGGTGTTGACTCCATCTGGGACCGGTGTTGGCTCCCTCCGGGACCGGTGTTGGCTCCCTCTGGGACCGGCATTGTCTCCCTCTGGGACCGGTGTTGGCTCCCTCTGGGACTGGTGTTGGCTTGGTTCTACTAGCATATCAATCACCATTGTCCTGACTGACACACTCAGGGGATGGGGTCACAAACCAAAGACAAGGAAGGCCTGGGGTGCTCTTGTGGGACCCAGAGGAGTAATCCTCCTCCTCTCAGCTCACATCAAATCTTCGAATACGTTTCCGAACCTTCTCTTTGCTGGCGATTTCTAACCCTGCTCCTGACTACCATCAGTGGGTGGAGAAAATCCCCAGCTCAGCCCTCCAATAAAATTGACAGCTGGACTTTGGTGACCATCTACTGGATGCCTTCTAACTGCAGTCTGGCATCTGGGTGGGCGGTGCTGGCTCACACTGAGTTCCCTACAAGCTGCTCAACACAGTTTGGCCTGTCTTTCCCTGCCTCAGTCTGATTTCCACCCAGTGATACTTCTCTCTCATTGCCCATGATCACTCACAACAGATAGCAATGATCCTGAGAGCTGCTGGCACTCAGCCAAGCAGAGTTTCCACAGTGCAGGGCAGAAAGGAAGTGAATGAAGAACGAGCATATGTATCCTCAACATAAGGCCATTATCACACTCAGAATCACAGGTTTGTCAACGTGCAGAATGAGGCCATTCAGTCTCTCATTTCTATGATTGCTCTCTAAATGAGCAGTGTAACTAAGTGTCATTCTCAAGCCTTCCCCTGTAACCCTGTGCATTATTTCCATTCCCTCTTGAATGCTTCAATTGAACCTGCCTCCACCACATTTCCAGGCAGTGTGTTCCATACTGTAACTGCATCCTATTTGCTCCTACTGCAAATTATTTTAAATCTGTGGTCCCCCATTCTCAATTTTTTTTTATAAATAGTATCTTCCTATCTACCTGCATTATTTTGAAAACTTTTCAAACCTCCTGTTAGCTCTCTCTTTTTCAGGGAACATAGTGCCAACTTCTCTGAGCTGAAGAAATTTCTCATCCCCGGAACCAGTCTTCTAAATCCCGTCTGCACTCACTCTGATACACTCATATCCTTCCTGACATGTGCTGCTCAGAACTCAACACAATAAGTCAGACCAGACTCTTGTACCAGCTCAGTTTAACCCCTTTGCTCTTGTACCTAATGGCCATATTAATAAGGTATGGTCTGCTTTATTAACTGCTCTGTCCACTTCTGACAACGAATGCATATTTACCCCAAGGGCCCTCTGTTGCTTTACTGTAGTTTCTATATGGTCTCTCCAAGACTTTTATCCAAAACAATTCACCTCACAATTCTCCACAATGAACTTAATCTGTCATCGATCTGCCCACTGTAGTGAGGGTAACAAGGTCAGCCAGATGGACCTCATAGAATATAGGTTTCCTGATTGGGGGATGATAATCTGGCCCAATCAGGGAGCCCTGGCTGAGAGATATAAACAGGACTGTCAGGGGTTCTGTTTACTCTGAGAGCTGGCTTTGAGGGAGCCGGATCAGTGTCAAGGACTCTCTACATATCACTGAAGGGAGACTTGGTGATGGGGTACCGGCCTGTGTGATGTTATTTCACACAATCTACCAACTTGTCAATGACCTTCTGAACTTATTTCCTGTTCCCCTTCATGGTTTACAGTGCTTCTGTACTGCAATAATATTACTTACTCCAGAGAAACTTCATGCTATACTCAGAAATGGTTTATAGTGACTCTTTTAAAGCTATGGCTGATGAACAGTATTCTGTTGTATGTTATTTCTCCAGGGAAGATAGCGAGTGGTTGAAGCTAAATTGAGGAATGAGAGCTGTGTACTTGAACCTTTATCTTAATCCAATTCTGGAATTTGTCAATACAAACAAGGTAAAATGTTGCTGGTTACCTGGGCAAGTTGACACTTCTGCTCAGCGTATTCCATTTCCCAAGCAGCTTTCTCATTAGCATACTGCTGCTGTAGCTGATTGCGATGTTTCTCCTCATCACCAAGCTCAGCACCAAACTCCTCCAAAACAGACTTCAGGGCTATCAGAATCCTTCGGTTTTCTCTGGCCTGTAAAATACAAGAAATCACATTGAATCTGCTGTGTGGAGATAGGTCATATAGCCCAATTAGTTTACACTGGTGCCTCAACACATTTAAGCCTCTTCTCAGCCTTGCTGAGACCTACCAGCATTTTCTGCTGTTCCTTTGCTAAGCTCCTCCTTAAATGTGACTACTTTTACAAGTAGTTAGCTACTTGTAAGGTGAGTCACAGATTTTTATGTCCCCATTTTCTCAGCTTTCAGTGCTCTCAATTTTGCATCATTTTTCTTGTGAAGGTGTTGTTTTTTGCTGGGCCTCCATTCTGTGGATAATTTAAAGCTCCAGATGACCCTTTTGTAAGGGACGAAGGCTTTTTAATCAGAGATTATTGCATTCAAGCTCTGACCCCATCCCAACGCTAACACCTTTCCAGCAGAATCACTACAACTGGGAGTAGGATAATGAGGACATGTTCTGCTCTCTAACACAGATGTACAAATGCTTCACTACTGTAACTATGGAGCTGTTACAACATGAAAACCTACAGTAATCCTGGGTTTTGCAAAGTACGTGATTTCCCCTATCTTTAAGTGTTATTCTTTTGTCTCAAAAATCCAATCCAAAAGCCTAAATCAACTAAAGGCATTTCATTGTCGTTTAATGCAATGCTACACTGACTGTAAATCAGTCCATTCTGTGTAGCCTTGGTAACAGTTGCAAGAAGGTTTGGAGCTTTGTTGAAGATACAGTTCAAGGTCAGATTTAGCCGTGGTCATTTAAATAGTAAGACTCAACCAAACCTATCCACCCTCTGAACTGCAAATAGCAACTCGGGGCAAGGAATAGAGGGTTGCGCACCTTCATAACATATAGCTCACAATGAGTTAGCGGAAAATTAATAAAAGAACCTTAAAGGCACAGAGCAAAACTGTGGGGGTGAGCGGAGGAGTAAAGCTCTTACACTGGAATTTATGGAAGCTTGCATTTATGAATTATATCGCTAAGTACAAGGAAGACAATGACGTAGTGGTACTGCCACTCGACTAATAATCTAGACCACGTGTTCGGGGGCACGTGTTCGAATCTCACCATGGCAGCTAGTGGAATTTAAACTTAGATAAATAAATTCTGGGACTGAAAGCTAGTCTAAGGAATAGTGCCAAAGGAAACTATCATCATTGTCGTAAAACCCATTGGGTCACTAATGTTTCATTAATGGGAAAGAAGGAAATCTGCAATGATTATTGGTTGGCATGGCTGATCCAGCAGGCAACTCCTGACCAACAGAAACGCAATCGTTTCTCTACTGCTCTGTGAAATGGCTCTCGTCTAGCAAGTCACTTAGTTCAAGAGGCAACCCGAACTGTGAAAGGCTAAAGAAAAGAAATGAATAACTTTTGTACAATAACAATATCACAAGCATTTTGCAAATATTAGAATTCCACTTTTCTAAATTCATGATGTGGAGGTGCTGGTGTTGGACTGGGATGGAGAAGGCCAGAAGTCACATGACACTATGTGATAGTTCAACAGGTTTATTTAAAATCACAAGCTAACAAAGCGCTGCCCCTTTGCCTGATGAAGGAGCCGTGCTCTGAAAGCCTCTGATTTCCAACAATCCTGTTGGACTATAACCTGGTGTCGTGTGACTCCTGACCTTTTCTAAATTCATTCATTGGGTGTTAGCATTGCTGCCAAGGGCTGCATTTCTTGCACATCCTATTACTCTTGATGAGGTGCTGATGAGTTACCTACAAGCAAATGTCTTGCTCAACCATTTTAGAGGGCAGTTAAGAGTTAACCACATTGGTGTTGGTTTGGAGTCACATGAGGGCCAGACTAAGTGTGAACAACAGATTTTCTTCTGTAAAGGACATTGTGAGCAAAATGGGTTTTTACAACATTCCAAATAATTTTGTGATTGTTATTACTAACAATTTTATTTCAGAGTTTATTATTGAATTAAATTAGCAATTTATAGCTGGTGGTGTGGATTGGAATCCATGTCAGTGAAGCATTAGTCCTGGCTTCTGGAATTCGAGCCGAATGATATTCCGGTGTCTTCAGTACCAGTGCTATCATTATAGAATTATTACTGCTTGATGTTTTCCATAGCCTATCACTATCACAGAGTGAACGGTGGGGCTGTGGATGTAGGTTCACAGTTTGATTCAGTTTCACAATTCCAAGAGATTGTGAAAGGAGTAATTGACTTTGAAGTGATTGACTTTGAAGTGGGACTATAAATAGAATTATTTATTTTCTCCGGGATTAAGTACTTACACATTATTAAATGTATTGAGAAGGTTTTCATGAATGACTTTTCAAACATAGTGAACAGAGAAGCTTATTTTATTTTATCTCAGCATAGTTTCAGAGGTCCATCCATGGTGAATATGCGTGAATTGGCTGAGAAAGTGTGGTGGATTGGCATGAGTTGGCATTTAGTTCCATTGAAGCTACAAAAGGACATACGGATGAATGGGAGGGGAGGCATAGGTTTACATATGCAGATATAAGAATAATTAGGGAGGTGTAGAGGGGGTTTGAGTGGAAAGCATGGGTTGCTTTGAGGGGAGATAGGGTCTGGGTAAATTGGAGGAATGAGGGCTACTGGGCAATGGTTAAGGGATACACATTGGTAGGGGCTCATATGAATGGCAGACAGAGCACGGTGAGTTGGGGGGAGTGAGTGATTGGTAAAGCCAAGAGGGACTAATTAGATTAGATTCCCTACAGTGTGGAAACAGGCCCTTCGGCCCAACAAGTCCACACCGCCACTTGAAGCATTCCACCCAGACCCATCCCCCTATAACCCACACACACCCCTGAACACTACGGGCAATTTAACATGGCCGATCCACCTAGCCTGCACATCTTTGGACTGTGGAAGGAAACCAGAGCACCCGGAGGAAACCCATGCAGACACGGGGAGAATGTGCAAACTCCACACAGACAGTCGCCCGAGGCTGGAATCGAACCCGGGTCCCTGGCGCTGTGAGGCTGCAGTGCTAACCACTGAGCCACCGTGCCACCCTAATATTTGGCAACACAATGAGAATGAAGTTCCAGATAACTGAGGGTGCCCTTTTAACTGACTAACCTTGGCACTTGGCAGTCCCATGTACTATGGGTAGTAAATATGGCACAATAGGTATAAGATAGAGTTGAGCCAGCCATGTTTGATTTGTGCCCGAGGGACAGCTGGCTCAACTCTATCTTAGATAATGGGAACTGCAGATGCTGGAGAATTCCAAGATAATAAAATGTGAGGCTGGATGAACACAGCAGGCCAAGCAGCATCTCAGGAGCACAAAAGCTGACGTTTCGGGCCTAGACCCTTCATCAGAGAGGGGGATGGGGAGAGGGAACTGGAATAAATAGGGAGAGAGGGGGAGGCGGACCGAAGATGGAGAGAAAAGAAGATAGGTGGAGAGAGTATAGGTGGGGAGGTAGGGAGGGGATAGGCCAGTCCAGGGAAGACGGACAGGTCAAGGAGGTGGGATGAGGTTAGTAGGTAGATGGGGGTGCGGCTTGGGGTGGGAGAAAGGGATGGGTGAGAGGAAGAACCGGTTAGGGAGGCAGAGACAGGTTGGACTGGCTTTGGGATGCAGTGGGTGGGGGGGAAGAGCTGGGCTGGTTGTGTGGTGCAGTGGGGGGAGGGGACGAACTGGGCTGGTTTAGGGATGCAGTAGGGGAAGGGGAGATTTTGAAACTGGTGAAGTCCACATTGATACCATATGGCTGCAGGGTTCCCAGGCGGAATATGAGTTGCTGTTCCTGCAACCTTCGGGTGGCATCATTGTGGCACTGCAGGAGGCCCATGATGGACATGTCATCTAGAGAATGGGAGGGGGAGTGGAAATGGTTTGCGACTGGGAGGTGCAGTTGTTTGTTGCGAACTGAGCGGAGGTGTTCTGCAAAGCGGTCTCCAAGCCTCCGCTTGGTTTCCCCAATGTAGAGGAAGCCACACCGGGTACAGTGGATGCAGTATACCACATTGGCAGATGTGCAGGTGAACCTCTGCTTAATGTGGAATGTCATCTTGGGGCCTGGGATAGGGGTGAGGGAGGAGGTGTGGGGGCAAGTGTAGCATTTCCTGCGGTTGCAGGGGAAGGTGCCGGGTGTGGTGGGGTTGGAGGGCAGTGTGGAGTGAACAAGGGAGTCACGGAGTGAGTGGTCTCTCCGGAAAGCAGACAGGGGTGGGGATGGAAAAATGTCTTGGGTGGTGGGGTCGGATTGTAAATGGCGGAAGTGTCGGAGGATGATGCGTTGTATCCGGAGGTTGGTGGGGTGGTGTGTGAGAACGAGGGGGATCCTCTTTGGGCGGTTGTGGCGGGGGCGGGGTGTGAGGGATGTGTTGTGGGAAATACGGGAGACGCGGTCAAGGGCGTTTTCGATCACTGTGGGGGAAAGTTGCGGTTCTTGAAGAACTTGGACATCTGGGATGTGCGGGAGTGGAATGTCTTATCTTGGGAGCAGATGCGGCAGAGGCGGAGGAATTGGGAATAGGGAATGGAATTTTTGCAGGAGGGTGGGTGGGAGGAGGTGTATTCTAGGTAGCTGTGGGAGTCGGTGGGCTTGAAATGGACATCAGTTACAAGCTGGTTGCCTGAGATGGAGACTGAGAGGTCCAGGAAGGTGAGGGATGTGCTGGAGATGGCCCAGGTGAACTGAAGGTTGGGGTGGAAGGTGTTGGTGAAGTGGATGAACTGTTCGAGCTCCTCTGGGGAGCAAGAGGCGGCGCCGATACAGTCATCAATGTACCGGAGGAAGAGCTATGCCTGCCTCTTTGTAGGTTACGTGGAACAGTCCCTCTTCCGCACCTACACAGGCCCCAAACCCCACCTCTTCCTTTATCATCTCAACTCTATCTTACACCTTTTGTGTCATATTTACTACTCAGTAGATGGGGATGTTTGGGTTTGTCAGGCTGGACAAGTTCTGGGCTCCTGGTCTTTAAGAAAATACAGCCATGTCTTGGGTAACATTTGAATCCACAATTTACCAACTCAGAAATGCACAAAGAAATTGAGTTTGTTGGCAGGGGAGATTCTCGCTTTGGCTGAATGAACCATTAAAATCACTGATGTGTTCTCAGGGACTCCTGAGTTAACTATTAAAAGAAAACCATCTCCTCAACAGAGTAAAAAACATTGTCATTGTTGTGGAAATGTTTCTCCTTGCCCCGTAAAACGATGTGTCAAATTAATGGAGCAGACAAACCTTCCCATTCTGAAGGGTATCTTGCTTACTTGCTGAAAAGGTGGCGAGGAGCTTCAGCTGGCTCTTCAGGGGCAGGCCCATTGCATCTTCACATACTCCAGACGGCAGTGCAGAGGGCCCAGACCACAGGGCCGTGCAGAGGGCACAGACCAGAGGGCAGTGAAGACGGTCCAGACTAGAGGGCAGTGCAGAGGGCACAGACCAGAGGGTAGTGCAGAGAGCATAGACCAGAGGGCAGTGCAGAGAGCCCTGTCCAGAAGGCAGTACAGAGGGTAACAGCAAGTCCTTCCCCAAAATCAAGTCCCTGAGGGGTGAGGGGTGGAAGTCCACTCCTGCTCAGCCAGCACCATCATCTGATCTGAGGTTTGCAGTTCTGGCACTTGGCAGTGCCACTGAGAAGGCTTCAGCTGCTGCGGCAGGAGAACCGAAGTCACGAGCACCAAGGTGTCAAGAAGGGGGAGGGGAATTTTGGGGGGTTCCGAGTCACTGGCCAGGGTGTGTGGGTGTGGTTAGAACCAAGCACAAGGGGTGGCTCTCTGGCGGCCACCTCCCTTCCCTATTTACTGGGTAGGGCACCCTACCAACAACTGACGCCCTTTCCACATTGGTTCACCCATTGGGTTGGCAGACTTTCTCATCCCAACTGGAATGGAGGAACTCCAGTCCGGGTGGGAATTGGGCCTTAAGAGATCATTAATCCACCAGTGAGAGCCACAGGGGTTATACAGTACGGAAAAAGGTCTTTTGGCCCACTGTATCCAAACTGGTCAAGCATCTCTCTGTTCTAGTTCCATTTCCCAGTACTTGTTCCATAGTCTTGGCTTTTCAGCACTCACCTAATTGTCTCTGGAATGTCTTGAAGTTTCCTGCCTCTACCTTTTCAGGTAGTGAGTTCCAGATACCCACCACTCTCTGGGTGAAAATATTCTTCTTTAAATCCTCTCTAAACCTCCTGGCCGTGCCCTGAAATCCATGGCCCCATTCTGAGGGAAAGGGTTTCTCCCCATCGATCCTATCTATGGCCCAATCAGAGTCCCCGTCAGCCTTCTTTGTTCCATGGAAAACAACCCCAGCCAATCCCATCTTTCTGCTCCAGCCCAGTCAACTTTAAGGCCTCAGTTGGCAGTGGGACAGGAAGGTAGAACTCAGGCCATATTCTCATCCATAAAAGGTGGAGGTGAGGTTTTGCGACAGCACCATCTTTCCTATATTGCCTCTCCACTCAACCCTCCGTCAATGCCCCACCATCTCCAGGACTGGAAGATTCCATCCAAGTACAGAGATGAGGTGAGGCAGAGAATGCGACTGCTGATGTCATGTGATCTCTCAAATGTCACCTTATACTTTTGCCCCAAATCCGTTGGGAGAATCAGTTAAAACTGCTCAGAAACTGCAGGGAGCAGAAGGCAGGGGTACTGTTGTTAATCTGGAGAAGTCCACAGCTGGTACGAGTCTCCCATGGATTCAATCACGTTGTGTGTCCTTTGTCTGGATCCAATTATTCTTGAGCTTGAAACTATTCAGCTGGAGGAAGGGGGGAGTTGATGCAGTCGCCTCACATGAATAAACTGCCCCATTTTGATCTGCTCCTCTCACCTAACAATTTCCTAGTCCTGGCTTCCTTGTGAGCAGGGCATACCGTGATTCTGCCTGGGACGAGTACATCAAAAACTACCACAAGCTTTGTAATAGCACGATGAAGCAAAGTTGAAGGTTCAAAACGTGACAGTTGTGGTAAAAGCAGAACAATAGGAAATTTCAAAGAACTCTGAAATTACAAGCAGGTTGTGGATTGGGTCAGGCGGTTCTACACTGACTGTAGCCATTCCAAGAGGGAAATAGCTTTCCAGGAACCGCTACAGCTAATGTAGAGAATGCTCAGCACTATTTTTCACTTGTGATAGTTAAAAAAAACATTTCTCTCCTCCCATGTCCCTTTGAGCTGCAAAGTTAGAGCGGAATATCAGCTTAATTCCACTGCTTTTAACAGTAACTACAAGGAGGTTTGTGGCTCACTCAAATTGCATGGAAAAGGCACGCCACCTGTAGCAGCAGGTTGCACACATTCGGGCACACATACCTGAAGTAAAATGAGAATGTCTTCTAACGGCACCCACAATGCTGTCAGCCTGCATGTGCAAAACACACATTCTGTCCCGTTCACTCACTTTTATTTGGGTGCCGCCACGCCTGTCACTGGCAGGGCATTTCACAAGATGAGCACACCTTCCTGTATGCATAACATGGGTCTGCCTGGAAAAACAGCTAAGTAAGGCTGCATTTGCTGTGGGTGCTGCCATGGGCAATAATCCATGCTGAGCATGAGTTGTACTACTTCTGAGGGTTAAGACACAGCTACTGGGTTATCATCACAATGATGCTGCTTTTCTAATGATAACCTGGTTGGCACTGGGTGATGGGATGGGAAAATTCATGTCAGTCGATACATCCCTCACTTCACAGGTTATGATCCATAAGACACAGGAGCACATGAAGGCCATTCAGTCCATCAAGTCTGCTCTGCCGTTCAATGAGATCTGGGCTGATCTGAAAATCCTCAACTCCACTTTCCTGCTTTTATCCTCTAACCCTTGATCCCCTTACTCATTAAAAATGTGTCTATCTCAGTCTTGAATGTATTTAATAATTCAACCCCGGCAGGTCTCTGCAGTAAAGAATATCACAGACTCACTATCCTCCGAGAGAAGAAATTCCTCCTCATCTCCGTTTTAAATGAGTGACCCTTTACTCTGAGATTATGCCATCTGGTCTAGACTTGCTGCTACTGTCTATGAATCCTATATGTTTCAATAATAGTTGTTTCACAATCTTCTGTATTCCATTGAGTATCGGTCAAACCTACTCACAACCTCTCCTCAAAAGACAGTCCTCTATACCTGGTATCAGCCTTGTGAACCCTCTCCGACTGCATCGAAAGACAGTCTATCAATGGTTAAGGGACCCCCAAATCAATATTTAAGCTGTGATCAGATGTGTGCCTTGCATAGTTTCAACAAAACCACCCTGTTTCCATACTCCATTCCCTCAGAAATGAACGATATCAATATTCAGGATTTCTTGAGTGTTGAAATTATCGTGGATTGCAAAGACAAATCAGAGCCAATAGGTTTTTTTTAACTGAACTCGCCGGGTGGAAACTGCATTGAGTTTAGGTGGAATGTGGAGCTTACATTAAAACTGAGGAGGACCTAATACCAGTATTCACCCAATTACGATCAGTTCTCAAGGAATGCTTAAGGTTAGAATCACTCCCCTTGCCATTGCCATCACAACAGATGAGGCGACTCTGATGAGACAGAATACAGGAAGGAGATCGAATGCTTGGTGACGTGGTAGAAAGATAACAATCTCTCCCTCAGTGTCAGCAAAATTAAGGAGCTGATCATCAACTTCAGGAAGTGAGGAGGAGGGCACACCCTCAGCATGTCCATAAGGATTCTCACCAACGTTTACAGATGCACCATAGAAAACATTCTATCCAGGTGCATAGAGATAACAAGGTGCAGAGCTGGATGAACACAGCTGGCCAAGCTGAAGAAGGGTCTAGGCCTGAAATGTCAGCTTTCCTGCTCCTATGATGCTGCTTGGCCTGCTGTGTTCATCCAGCTCTACACCTTGTTATCTCAGATTCTCCAGCATCTGCAGTTCCTACTATCTCTATCCAGGTGCATAATGGCTTGATACAGCAACTGCTCTGCCCAGGGCTGTAAGGAACTACAGAGAGTTGTGTGTACGGCCCAGGCCATTAAGAAGCCCACCTTCCATCATTGACTCCATTTACACTTCTCATTGCTGCTGAAAGATTGCCAATATCATCAAAGACCCATCCGACCCCGGTTATGATCTCTTCCAACCTCTCCCATCAGGCAGAAGATACAACAGCTTAAACATACATACCAACAGATTCAAGAACAGCTCCTTCTCTGCTGTTATTAGGCTCCTGAATTGACCTCTCAATTTTATAATCAAATGTTGATCTTGCTTTTGCATACCTCCCATGCAGCCGTAAGTTTGTATTCCTTGCTCTGTTTAATCACCTTGTGATCTATACGTCTTTGTACGTTATGATCTGCCTGTACGGCACCTAAACAAAACTTTTCACTGTACTTAGGTACATGTGACAATAATAAATCAAATCAGCAGATGATGGGGCAGGGTGCATTCCCCGGTGGTAACTGCAATTATGTTTCTCAAATAAGCCCAGAGTGGTCACAAAGAGATATCTCAATGCATCTACTGCCCTGAGGAGCGGCAAGAACACAACAACTCCAAGAAAGGAGCTCAGGAAGAATCAGACGTCGGCATGAGCTGAAAAAACTTCACTTTACCGTTGCTGCCGAGCAGATTTCCCCGTCCTCTGCAACTTTGGCAAACTGTTGCTTTCACCACAGAAAATCACAGATCCCTATCACAGGCTGGAATCAGAATGTGGGAATAATCAAAGCACAGAGTAAGGACCTGCGGAACTGGGGGAAGCTTTGTCAGTGAAATTCCGTGAGCTCAAAGCAGCAGGAAAACTGAGATTACATTTATTTCCCTGTCACGCAGGAAATTGGGTTGAGCAGTTTAAAAATTCACGAGCAGGCAAACCAAGGGCAATTTAATTCTGCAGAGTGAAACAGGAATCGTGAGTATTCTGTCTGAGAAGAGATAATAGAATAGATATTTAACGTAAAGGAAATACAAGATAATGGGAAAATACAGGGCAAGGAACTGGCTTATGCATTGTTCCAGCCAATTGCAAACTTTTCAAACGTGACTTTACAGGTTTTACAGTGTAGGTGCTTAGGGGATGGAGTGTCCAGCACGATGCCACTGATGGTTAGGTTCACCTACCAGTGATTTGGGTTGCTGATTTACCTTAGCCTATTTCCCATCTCCAGAGGCTGTCTACTTCCAGATACTGACCTTGGTGGTGCAGGAAACTGGATGCAGACTGGAAAATCCCTCCTGTCTTCCTTAACTGGCTTTAATTATATCTGACTGGAGCCTAATTTTTTATCCACTACCACAATGTTTCCATGTTAAAGTGGCCTTGACCGTGGGACTGATGTAGTAAAACTGAAATACATGTCAGAGGCCCCGGTAAGGAAGCTGCCTGCCTTGGTTCCTGCCCCAGAAGATCAGTCCACGGCTCCAGCGTTGAGGTCACATGTTGCAGATGAAGCAAGGTGCAATTCCTTAACTCAAAGGCTGGTGATTCTTTAGAGGGCTGTGAGTGCTCAGCCTGAATCAAGGTTAAGATTGAGAGGGTTTTGGGCACCTAACGGGATTTGGGAGTATGTGGCGGGAGGTCTAGAAGGTGTAGATGTAGGGATTCATCATTTTAGAGAATGGTAGAGGTAGGCCTGAGACACCTCATGGCCTGTCCTTGCTCAGTGGATCAAATGCACCCCTTCTTGTCTTGTATCTTTCAACCAGTCTAATGGTTCGTACTCTAAGGTAGGAGTAGAGTTAATGTATACCTTTCATTTTGGAAATTACACTTTCTCATGGGCTTCATGGTGGCATTGGGAATTTATCCATTAGTAGCTGATCAGGACCATGAAGGCCTGGCCTAACTTATCTGGCATTAAACCATTGGCAATTGGTATCAGCTTATTCTGGATTAGGTGTTGCTTCCTTTTTTTAAATAATTTATTCACGGGGTGTGAGCATCACTGGTTTAGACCAGCATTCATTGCCCATCCCTAGCTGCCTAGAGACACGTACAGGCCATCCCCAGTAAAGACAGTAGTTTCCTTCTCTGAAGAAGATGGGACTCCCCCCAAAAATTGTCAACAGTTTCACAGTCATCATTAGACTCTTAATTCTAGATTTGTTGCTGAATTCAGATCCACTGTCAGCCACAGTCAGAGATAAAACCCTGGGTGTCTAGAACAGCACCTGGATCTCTGGATTAACAGTCAAGCAATAATACTGCTAGCCCATCACCTTTCCTACTGTTCAGTAACATCAGTGCATCCACGCACCAGCCTAGACAGAACCAAACTTAGCAGTGACACAACCCGAGTTAATATTCACCGTTGAAGTTCATGTGAGTAGCAGTGACGATAAAACAGGGAATGCTGGAAATACCCAGCAGTGTCTGCAGAGAGAGAAAAGAAATAGGTTAACGTTATGGCTACGGTCATCAGTCTGGAATGTTCCAGTTATACTTTTCTCTGCAGACATTGCCAGTCCTGCTGAGTATTTCCAAACTTCTCTGTTTCTACAACAACATTTTGCTTTTGCATCGGTTATGCTGATTTGGTCAGGTTACCTCTAGGCTCACAGTCAGGGGGTGAAGTGCACCTCTTCAAAAGACTCAACACCTCCCTGACATGAGGAGCAAGTTTTTCCTCCAGAAAGAATATGTTCAGTAACCTTGTTACCCGCATTGAGATCGGTGTCTTGGTGCTGTTTCAACTGGCTGCTGTCAGTGTGGAATTAAGGCCCAGCACATTTGCTTTAACTGTGATTAGCTCACAGCAGAAGCCATCAATCACAAGTTAACGCCAGGGGGTGCATGAGAAGCAGAAATACTTCCAAGGAATCTCATCTGACTCTGCTTCAAACTACCTGAGCCATCTGTCAATCATCTGGCAGCAACATTGGCCAGTCTGTACAGTATGAGGTCAGGACAACATTAATGTGTTCACTGTCAGCACAAACCATTCTGAAACCCAGTTCTGTGACTCATCAGGATATGTTTAGAAGTAGGTACTG
This sequence comes from Stegostoma tigrinum, assembly GCF_030684315.1. NCBI lineage: Eukaryota > Metazoa > Chordata > Chondrichthyes > Orectolobiformes > Stegostomatidae > Stegostoma > Stegostoma tigrinum. Next base: position 114,110,946 of record NC_081358.1, on the reverse strand, counting down.
CCACACAACAACTGTTGCCAGGCAAATAAAGTTTATATAACAGGCACTTCAAGGACAGAGACAGTCTGGCTGCTCTGATTCTGCTGATGTCTCTTGGGCACTGATTAAACAGGGAAGTGGAGGTGGTCAGGTAGCACTTGCAGGAGTAGGAGAAGGCCAGTCTTTCACTGGAAGAGGCAGAAGTGATCTCCCCTCTCACACTGTGCTACTAAGCCTTGGCTTTCAGAATCAATTCACTGTCAAACTGCATTATAGTTATGGGCATTGCAGCTTCCAAGATTACTGCAGATGTCTTTGAGCAAGGCAATGTTGCTCTGTAATGACAGTATGGTCTTCTGGTATGATACCTTCTCAAATATTCCGAAACTTTCGTCAGGAAAAGGAACTTCTGAATTTGCAGACAGCACCTATCCACTCCCTCCCAGCCCACAACAGCGTTAGTCTAACCTGCGTACTTGTATTGATATCATGGCATCTGAGTAACCTGACACAGAGAGACAGGGGTCTTCAGTGTCATACTTAAACTGGCCCCGAATAACGTAATTGGGAGCTGTTTAAAATTCCCAGCTGCAGCCTCTGTTTCTCAGGGGTTGAACTGGCAATGATATGGGAGGGAGTAGCCACTGAGCCTTTCCTATCTCCGCTTGTGCATCAGAAGGTGCAGGAATGCTCCCTGTTCCTTCATCCTTTCCCTGCTGATTGGGGGCCTATCTCTCTGCTTTTGATGCTCAACTACTCTGCTCTTTGTGACTGCTCCAGTCCTCTGCGTTCTCCCCTCTTCTTGCCATCAATCTAACCCCTCCCAAATGCTAAGGATTTGCCCCGAGGATCACCAGCTGCCAACTCTTGAGCCTGTTGATTTGGCCAAGGAAAAGGTTCCAAATAATTATAATGAAGAGCTGTCAGTCGGGGAAGCCTAGTGGGATTATCGATGGACCATTACTACTGCAGATGCTGGAATCTATCCTGTAAACAACAAATGCTGGAGATCACAGTGGGTCAGGCGGTGTCCATGGAGAGAGAGCAAGCTAACGTTTTGAGTCTAGATAGAACAATTATCTGGACACAAAACATTAATTTTTTCTCTCTCCATGGGTGACACCTGACCTACTGTGATATCCAGAATTTTGTGTTTTCAGTTATTGATGGACTATTCATCTAGAGGCCCAGGTAATGTTCTGGGGATCTAGCTTCAAATCTTGCTATGGTGGAATTTGCATTCAATAAAAATCTGGATTTGAGTCTAATAATGACCACGAATTCATTGTCGATTGTCAGGAAAACTCATCAACTTCACGAATGCCTTTTGGAAGGAAACTCACCTGGTCTGGCCTGCATGTGACTCCAGATCCCACAGTAATTGGCTGACTCTTTACTGCCCTCTGGGCAATTAGGAATGGGCGACAAATACATGCCTAGGCAGTGACTTGCTCATCCGTGAACGAGTAAAATAAAAGAGTTAAGTTCCATGGGTCCTCTCTATCTTGGGCGGATGTTGGACTACTTTGACTGCCCCATACCCCCATAAATATTGAGGCATACAAGCATCTTCCTTTTCAATTGATCTTAGCCTCATCCACCAGACATTTCCTCATCCCTTGCCAGAGCACAACCATTTACAAAGTTCCTTTTATATTGTTTTTTTTAACGTGTGGTCCCAAGGCACTTCAACGGAATGTTCTCAAAGCTTGATTCTGCGAGACAGTGAGGTATGAGACATGACAATGGTAGAACCTTAAAAGAAGGAAAGAAAAGAACAGAGACAAGAGCTGAGGGTCTGATCAGCAGAAAGCATGGCCATTGCTGTGGAGCAACTGAAGTCAAGGATGCACGAAATCTCAGGTTATGGAGGGGGATGGAGATTGAAGGCTTACACAGCTGGAGGACCGTACAGAAATAAGGTGGAGCACAGTGTTGCGTAGTCAAGTACCATAAGACATCACTAAGTACAGAAGTACTGAGTGAGCAAGGTAATGGAACTTTAAATGATCTGATGGCGTGGGAGGTGGAAGATGAGTGGCCAGTGAGGAGAGCCAGACAACAATGAGCCAGAAACTAATCTAATTGCTTTGCATACCCATTTGATGATTTTCTCAAGTTGGCTATTCCAAATGCTTAACAGCTTACTCCATGCTTCTGTTTGTACTATGAGTGACTGCTGGCAACTGAAGTCTTTACTATGGTGAACAGTCACTTGGATAAAATTGGCTTCCTTCACCATCTTCAAATTTGATATTTGATCACCTCGAAACTCTCTTAAAGACTCTCCATTTATTTAAAAGTTCCTAAGAAATAAGTTTTCAATGCAGAGAACTTTGTACAATTGAATTAACAAAATACCGAATGAGTGAACATGCAGGCAACTACTGAAACACTCTGCTTATAACGGCGTCCCACACATGGCCCCCCTCCCCCCACCCCCGACTTTGTGATAATGGAAATATAAGCCATCAGGACACAATCTTACATCTTGTTTTCCAGCTCGGTCGCCTATAAAAGTTGGCAGGTTTTGCTTTCCTCCCTTTGGCCCAGAGAGAATCGATGTTAAGAATGCAAGCAATGGGTTAGAAAAACACAAAGGGCTAGCTGTGATATAAGCAACATTTAAACAAATGTTAGCTTTTGTTTTTATTTTAATTGCTTTATTATGGTTTGGTGAGTCAGGGCTGAGATTTGATGGTGATGGGGATAGTGCACACAGGGAGACTGACTTGTGAAACAAAGATTTAGCTCTACCCATTAAAACAAAGCGCAGCTACTTGCAAATGATACTCCTTACACAGAATTTACTGGAAGGTCAATGGTTCAAAATCTATCTTTCAAACTGTTTATGTCAGTGTATTACTGCTCATTTTGTTCCACAGACATACTTGTATCAGTTTCTGTCACTTCACACTTCAAGTGCACAACATTTAAAAAACTTCTAACTATTCAGTGACTGACTATGGCGGATAAATGGGCATTCTTGTGATGCAAGATAATAAAGTGTGAAGCTGGATGAACACAGCAGGCCAAGCAGCGTCTCAGGAGCACAAAAGCTGACGTTTCGGGCCTAGGCCCTTCATCAGAGTGCTCCTGAGATGCTGCTGGGCCTGCTGTGTTCATCCAGCTTCACACTTTATTATCTTGGATTCTCCAGCATATGTCTCTTGTTATGCATCTTGTCTGCTTCAATCGCCACTAATCAAATCTACTGCATTCTGTGCTCCTTTGCAAACTGTTTATAGTGATGTTAGTAGTGAAGGATATTTGTTGACTGGCACTAACCGCACCAGATGATAGGTGCCAACTGTCGTTGCTCATGTTTACATAATCATTTTGATTCATTTGTGGGATGTGGGCATTGCTGGCTGGTCGGCATTCATTGCCCACCTGTAGTTGCCCCTGGGAAGGTGGTGGTGAGCTGCCTTCTTGAACAGCTGCAGTCTAGCTGTGGTGGGTTGACTCACAATGCCCTTAGGGAGGGAACTCCAGGATTTTGACCCAGTGGCAGGGAAGGAACTGGCGATATATTCCCAAATCAGGAAGGTGGGTGGCTTGGAGGGAAACTCAAAGGTGATGGTGTTCCCCTGTATTTACTGCCTTTATCCTTCTAGATGGAAGTGATCATGGGTTTGGAAAGTGACGCTGCATGGAATGTTAGACTTGGTTAACTCAGATAATATACTAAATAACATGGTGTGATTCAAAGTAAATCATGTCTTAACACAGACAGCAGAACCATTCCCTACTCCAAATGTGGTCTAGAGAAGCTAACACAAGCTCTGCTTTTCAGGCATTGCTCTTCGAACAATGAAGCTTAACGCAGTTACTGAGATAGTAGGAACTGCCAATGCTGGAGAACATTGTGTTTCTTTTTGCTATTGGCCTTATTATGTCACTGCCATTAGTATTTTGTATACCCTTGCCCTCTCTACTCCATTTTTTTTCATTTATTCCTGAGATGTAGGTGTGGCAGACTGGGCCAACATTTAGTGCCTATCTCTGATGGGGCTTGAGAAGTTTGCGGTGAACCACCATCTTGAATTGTTGCAGTTCACATGATGTAGGGAGGAAGTTCCAGGATTTTCAGTCAGCAACACTAACGGAATGGCAACGTAGGTCCCAAATCAGCCCCGAGATGTTTGATGTGCTGACATCGATAGCGGGATTGGCTTCCTGTTTCGCAAGTCTCTGCAGCGCATGAACCTCAAAGGTCACGAGAGAAGAAAGCAAAATTAGGGGGAATACCAGCAGTGTCTACCTGCACCTACTGCCCCTGTGTTCTTCTAGACGGTATTGGATGTGGGCTGGGAAGATGCTGCCAAAGCAGTCTTTGTGATTTCTGCAGTGCATTTTGCAGAGAGTGTACAGTGCTATTAGTGTAAGCCAGCGGTGAGGGAGTGAAAGGAGACCACGTATTGCCATTTTTTAGAACTGAAATGGAAGCTGAACTGCTACACTTGAAAAAACACAGAAGTTTTGGATACCATCACACTCCTGATTTGTGTCCTGTTGTGATGGACAGGCTTTTGACAGTCATGAGTTGTGTTAGTTGCTCTGACCTGCTCTTGTAGGCATAGTATTTATGTAACGAGTCCAGTTCAGTTTCTGGTCAATGGTACCATCCAGGATGTTGAGGGTAGGAGATCCAGTGATGGTAATCCCATTGAACATCACAAGGCAATTGTTAGATTTGTTGTTGATGGAGATGGCATCTGGATGGGCATATGAATAGCAAGGGTTTGGACAGATATGGGCCAAATGCTGGCAAATGGGCATAGGCTAATTTAGGATATCAGGTTGGCACGCATGAGTTGAGCAGAAGGGTCTATTTCCACGCTGCACATCTATGATTCTATTGCCATTGTCTAGCACTTGTGTGGGATGCATGTTACTTGCTACACATCAGTCCAAATGTGGGTATTGTCTGAAATATAAACAGAAATTGTGGGAGAAACTCAGCAAGCCTGGCAACATTTGTGGGGAGAAAACAGAATGAACTTTTCAAGTCCAGTGACTCTTCACCAGAACAGGAGATTGCTTGGGTCTTTATACATTTGGACAAGGACTGATTCAGTATCTGGGGTGTTGTGAATTGTGCTGGATATTCAATCATCAGCAAACATCCCTTCTTCTTACAAATGACCTTCTGATTGAAAGCTGGTTATTGATGAAGCAGCTGGAGATGGTTGAGCCTAGGCATAGACCACTCCCTTGAGGAACTCCTGCAGAGATGTCTTGGAGCTGAGATGACTGACCTCAACCAAACACAACCATCTTCCCACGTGAAAAGTATGACTACAATCAGCGAAGAGTTTGCTCTGACTCCCATTGACTAGTTTGTCCAGGATTTTCTTGATGCCACGTTAGGTTAAATAAGGCCTTGATGTCAAGGGCAGTCACTCTTACCTCCCTCTGGAAATCAGCTCTTCTGTACACGTTTGAATGAAGGCTTAATAAAGTCAGGAGCTGAGTGACCCTGGTAGAACACTAAATATGCTTTAGTGAGCAAGGTATTGCAAAGCAAGTGCTGGTTGGTAGCACTGTTGATGACCCTTTTCACCATTTTTCTGATGATCAAGAATAGATTGATGAGGCAGTAACTGGCTGGGTTGGATGTGTCTTGCTTTTTTTGTGTTCAGGACATTGCTGGGCAATTTGCCACATTGTCGGGTAGATGCCAGTGTTGTGGCTGTACTGCAGTAGTTTGGCTAAGGGTGTGCAATGTTTTGGACTACAAGTCTTCAGTACTGCCAATGGAATGTTGTACTGCCATTGGCATACTCTCCCACGCTCATTATAGAATCAGGGTTGATCCCCTGGCTCAGTGCTAATTGCACAGCATGGGATATGCCTGGCTATGAGATTGTAGATTGTATTGGAGTATGACCCTGTGCTGATGGTCCACAGTGTCTCATGGATGCTTAGTCTTGAGTTGCTAGATCTGTTTATCTATCACATTTAGCATGCTGGTAGTGCCACAGGACATGATGGAGGGTATTCTCAATGTGAAGGTGGGATTGGGGCTCCACAAGGACTGTGCAGCGGTCGCTCTTGCTGATACTGTCATGGACAGGTGCATCTGCAACTGGGAGATGAGGTCGGTATGTTTTTCTTCCTCTTCTGGTTCCCTCATCACCTGTTGCAGACCCAGCATTGCAGCTATGTCCTTTAGGGCTGAACCAATGCCATCAGTCATGGTGCTGCCAAGCCACTCTTGGTGGTAGGTGTTAAAATGCCTCACCTGGAATACACTCTGTGCTTCCTCAAGTGAGGTTCAACGTAGAAGAGCACTCATCCACCAGATGATTGGGCAGCATCTGGCAAACAACAGGATGTTTCTTTGCCCAAGTTTCACCTACAACACTTTATGGGTCCACACTGAGGGCTCCCAGGACAACTCCCTCCAGACTGTACCCAACTGCGCTGACACCTCCATTGGATCTGTCCTGCCGGTAGGACAGAACATATCTGGGGATGGTGATGGTGGTGTCTGGGACTTTATCTGTAAGGTGTGATTCTGTGAGTATGACTATGTCAGGCTGTTGCTTAACTAATCTGTAAATCAGCTCTCCCAATTTTGGCACTAGCTCCCAGGTGGTTGTAATGATAACTTTGGACGGTCAACAATGGCTGACACTGTCTGTCATTTCCAGTGCCTAGGTCAATGCCAGGTGTTCTGTCTGGTGTTATTCCTTTCTGTGGTTTGACACAACTGAATGGCTTCTTAGCCCAATCAGAGGGCAGCTAAGTGTCAAGCACATTGCCGTGGGTCTGGAGTCACATTTAGGCCAGTCTAGGTGAGGATGGCGGATCTCCTTCCTTGAAGGACATGAGTGAACCAGATGGGTTTATACAACAATTGAAAATGGTTTCGTAATCATCATTGGACTTTTATTTTATACCATGCACTTTTTTAAACTTCAAATCCCACTATCTGCTGTGGTGGGATTTTGATACTGGGGGATTGAATGATTCCAATACCATGGGGAGATGGTTAAGATTTTCTCTTACAGGAGATGGTCATTGCCTGGCACTTGTGTGGGGTGAATGTGAAAGGTCACCTATCAGCCCGTTCCTGATTATTGTCTGTGTTTTGCTGGTTAAATGAAGTAACTGCCAACTGTAACAGATTGCTTCAGTAGCTGAGAAGTTACTAAATGCGCTCAACAATGAGCAATCATCAACAAACATTTCAACATCCTGGAGCTGTGATACCTGACCTCTAATAACTACAATTATCTTCCTTTGTGCCAAGTACCACTCCAACCAGCTTTCTCCCTCTGCTCCCATTGAGTGCACTTTTGTTAGGGCTTCTTATCGAGTGATATATGGTCATACAGCATGGAGACAGACTCTTCAATCCAACCAGCTCATGCTGAACATAATCCCAAACTAAACCAGTCCCACCTGCCTGCAGCATTTGGTTGAATGCTGCCTGAATGTAAAGGGCAGTCTGACCTACCTCAGGATTTCAGTTCACTTGTCCATGTTTGGAACAAGTCTGTAATGAAGTCAGGAGCTGATTGTTTCTGCTCAAGTGCTGCTTGATAATGCTGTTGTTGTCCCCTTCCACGTCTTTGCTGATGACTGTGAGCAGACTGATGGGATGGTCATTGCCTGGGTTGGATTTGTCCTGCTTTTTGTGGAGACGGTGTACCTGGGTAATTTTCCACACCATCAGGTAACTGTTCTATAGCAGCTTAGCTAGGGGTGTGGTCAGTTCTGAAGATTGGTGTCCATGATGGAGGGGACATCAGGAACAGGTCAAGGTGGTTTATTCACTCGACACCTCAGGCTGAAAATACTTGCAAATGCTTCAGCCTCATTTTCAGTATTTGTGTGCTGGGGCCACCATTGCTGAGGGTCCAGACATTTTCGGAGACTTTTTTAGAGTTAATTTTCCACCATCATTCATAGAGGGATGTGGCAGGACTGCAGGTCTGATTTAGGGATCACTTAGCTCCATCGTAATTTTCAGTTGTCTAACACAATTTGTTCAATGCTGTAGCTTGACCAGATGGACCAGGCTTGATGGCAATGGTAGAGTGAGAAAAATATTGGGGTGTGAGGTGTTCAGCCACAGATTCTGGCTAAATATAATATCACTGCCAATGATGGCACACAATACCACATGGGTTCCCAGTCTGGTGCTGCCAAATCCATTCTGAAACCAGTCCATTTGGCATTGTGGTGGTGCCACACATGATGATGATGAAGAATGTCATCCCAGCATTATGTCTCTGTAAGGGATTTGCGGTGGTCACTCCTATTTCACAGACAGATGCATCCCATGGTGCTTCGATCTTCAAGAACATAAAAATAAAACTTGAGCTAGACTTCGTTATCTAGTCCACTGAATCTGCTCCATCGTCCATTAAGGTCGAGGTTGAACCGATTAACTCTACTTTCTTGTTGCCAGTAACACATGCCAATCAACCATTTGATTAACTCAGCATTGAGGAGTTTTGGTGAGAATGAAGTCGAGGAGATTTTGCCCTCATTGCTGGTTCTTTCCGCACCAGACTGGCAGATACATCCTTCAGGATACGACCAGCCTATGTTGTAACGGTGCTTTGAAACCACTCTTGGTGATGGGCATTGTCACCCCCTCACTCATTCTGTGCCCTTGCCACCCTCCATTCTTTTACAAGTGGTGTTTAAACTATTAGCCACACGAGATATGCTAGAACAAAGAAAGCCAGATGCATCTTGTCTGGAAAACATAGAGCCGAAAGAACTGTGGATGTCGGATATCTGAAGCAAAAATAGAAACTGCTGGAGAAACTCAGCAGATCTGGCAGCATCTGTGGAGGCAAGGCAGAGCTAACATTTCAGGTCCAGTGACCCTTTCACTTAGCTGAACTTCAATTTCTGTTACATCTTGTCCACCACCTGCCACGTTGAGACAATGTTAATGGAATCACTGACTCATGACGGCAGTTAGTCTTTATTAATTACACATCCGAATCAGACAATCAAACAACAGACGCGACCCAAGGAAAACCCATGCTGTGGAGAGCTTTGTGAACCTGTTCTTCCCAATCACCGCTATACGTACCACATATTAAGTCTCAATTTACTCCAAAACTGTATTGCATATAGGCTATGCAGCCTCATCTGATTTGCCAAATGACGAAACTCTCAATTCTGTTCATCGCTGAGAAGTGTAAAGTGTTGGTTGGAATACATGGAGAGGGGACGCCTGAAGAACAAACATTCCTGTGATGTGTTTTAGAGCAGCTTTAGCAGCAAATACACACTGACAGCTGCTGTTGTTGCAGACGGAAGATGATATTCAACGAGGGTATCTCTTTCAAACCAGACACAGTGATATGAGGCATTGGTTCAATCAATCTACCAGTGTGGGTGTGGGATGGCAGAACATGAGAATCAGGAGCAGGAGTAGGTTCATCGAACCTGCTCCACCATTCGATCAGATGAGAGTTGATTTTTTCATGGAATCAGCTCCATTTGCCTGTCCACTCACCATAATCCTTAATTCTTCCACTGTTCAAAAATCTATGTAACTTTGCCTTAAAAACATTCAATGAGGAAGCATCAAATGCTTCACTCGGCAGGAAATTTCACAAATTCATATCTCTTGGGGTGAAGATGTCCCTCCTCAACTCAGTCCTAAATCCCCTCCCTCTTATTTTGCCCCCCTACTTCTGGTACTGTTCAAATTTCTCTCGTTTTGAGATGTTTCGCGGTTGAGGGAACTTATTTGGAAACTATTTTAGCATTTCTAGCATTTAAATAAATATGCATTTTCCTGCAATGTAATCAAACCAAGCAATTTTTATTCATTAATAGTGTTGCTTGCCTGCCACAGAGCCAGACATGACATGAAGAAAAGCACATTGGTGAAGTGCTATACAATGTACAGGCCTAAAATCATCCCAACTAATATTATAATTAGCACATCATGCATCCCAAATAACTCAGTTACTGCATCCCACATCAACTGTTGTTCTTCTAATTTGTGAACTGTTTCAAAATGCAATAAATTACTTTGAGAGCAATCATTGGGAGGCTTTAGAAAAAGCACAAAATGTGGGGAATTTGGACCGAGCACAACAGCGAGGGATCTAATCTCTGGAAAATGGCTCAGACAAGTTGCAAATATAAAAATAATGAGTGAAGACAAATTGCTGCAGTGTTAGCACTCTTAGATAAGAGGATTGAGTCCCAGAGAGATCACGGAATGAGAGCGAGCTTATTGTTAACAATGATGTTCGAGCAAAAGGATTCAATTTTAAGAAAGCAGTGAAAGAAATCTTAGAAAAAGCTGCCCTTGTAAGCTCATTCATTGAAGATCCACCTGCTGATCTGGTAATGGAAGCCACTCAGCTTCACCTAAATTCCAACTGACCGAACATGGGGAGAATGGGAGGGGAATAACAGTTGGTGTTAAGGATGTAGGGGTGGGAGGTTTGAGAAGGATTTACCCACCTGCTTCTGGTGTTGGAGTAACTCTTTTGTTTGTAGCTGAGGTCTACGATCATCAGTCACGGGGCAGGAAAGCTGGGAGTATTCTGTCAGCACGCACCCACTGTCCTCCTGATCAGCATCCAGTTCTTTCGGCGCAAGGAGCAGGTTCAATTCAGGCAGGTTTTCAATCTGTTCAAACTCAACACACATCATTGGTACGTTAAAAAAAATTTGCACAGTGCAGAAGTAGCCATTCAGCCCACTGAATCCACACTGCCACTCCAAACAGCATCCTACTTAGGCTCAACCCACCAGCCTATATCCCTGCATTTTCCACGGCTAAGCCTGTACCTCCCTTGAGTCTATGCATAATGCAGCATGCCAATCCACTTCACCTTTGGTAACAAAGTGTGGGGCTGGATGAACACCGCAGGCCAAGCAGCATCTTAGGAGCACAAAAGCTGACGTTTTGGGCCTAGACTCTTGAAGGGTCTTGTTATCTTGGATTCTCCAGCATCTGCAGTTCCCATGATCTCTGATCACTTAACCTTTCGACTGTGGGAGGAAACTGGAGCACTCAGACGAAACACACGCAGACACAGAGAGAATGTACAAACTCCACACAGACAGTCACCCAAGGCTGGAATCGAACCTAAGTCCCAGGCGCTGTGAGGCAGCTGTGTTGACCATTGAGCCAGTGTGCCACCCAAACAAGGTCTACAAATTTTGACTATGGAAGACCACAGTTAATATTGCCAGGATAAACACTAAGTAACTCTCCTGCAACAATGCAGTATTTAAAAAAAAATCCTTTGGGATGCTTGCACTAGGAGCTAACATTTTGCTTCTACTCATTCCTATGTCCTGCATGAGCTTCCTGCATCTCACTCAGGTATCTAGCTTTACAGGACCAAACCAATTATATCAGAATGTTCATGAGATGTGTGATGGCAAAGGGCTACTAAAATGAACGATCACAAAGTCAGTTCAGTCAGTCGAAAATTCTCCAGTCGAGGTGATCTCACGCTTCTAGAACATCAAACCTGTAGAGGTCTTAGGTTTAGCAATCTGCTGTTAGGTCATTGAACTATTTTGACTTGGCTGCCTTGTGATACCAACCAGATCTCACAGCCTCCTGAGGCTTTGGTCCAGGATGGTCGCCCTTTGTGATTGTCGAGAAAGGGAATGATTTAGGGAACTATGAATGATTAGTAAATGATTAGCTGTGTGACAACGGTTGACTGGTGTTCATTGCCCACCACAGCCAGCATGTTGCCAAGATTTTGCTGCCTGGAACTGAGGGGGGTAAGATTGGGTGTGGGCAGGGACACAGAGCAAAGCAGAATCGATCACATCTATCACCTACTACAACTCTCACCCAAGATTCACTTTCACTGACTTCAAAGCCATGCACATCATGGGGGTGTATAATGGTCATGTCTGATCTCATCCTGTTAGTCTTTTGCTCCAATTCCTTCCTCTCTGAACTCTGTTCCACCCCCAGTATTTCCGATCCTCACTCACCACAGCTTTAAAACCAACTCGGCCGACGTATTTTGTCATTTCTGGATGCTCTGCACTGTACAGTATGCAGCCTTCATTTTCTTTCAGCTCATTGTGGTCTCACTGCTAGTCCAGGAGTGGGCTCATCCTGACTAAAGCTACAACTGCAGACTGGTGGGATGGTAACTGGCTTGCTTTTTTTGTGAAGGTGGCATACTAGGCAGTTTCCTGGGTTATTGTGTAGCTGCTGTGTAGTGGCTTAGGTCAGGGTTTGGTCAGTTCTGAAGACTAGCATCCATGATGATGGGGGCCTCAGGAGGAAGCCAAGATGGCTCACTCACTCAACAGCTCAGGTTGAAGGTTATACAACATGCCAGACCATATAAAAAAAAAACAGGTTCTAACAACCTGGCCACAGCCTTTGTTAGACAGACAGCAAGAAGGTGCTCAGATGTTTCAGTATCCTTGGAAAATTAGAGGAAAATGGCTGGAGATGGTACAAAAGGTGAGAGAATACAGCGAGGTCGGGCGTCCAGAGAGAGAGAGACAGAGAGAGAACATTCACATGTTCGAGGGAATTAGTGTTATAGTTGTATTAACATGGAATCAGTAAGGCTGAAATCCAGGATAACGCTCTGGGAATATGGTTTGGAATCCCACCAAAACAGGTGGTGAAATTTGAATACAATCTGGAATTAAAAGCTGATTTAATGGTGACAATGAAGTCACAAGAGGGAGAACCTCAACCTCAGTAATCTGCTTGCCACAGGTGCATCTGTTCATGATTGTATTGGTAAGAGCGACAAGCGCACGGTCCTTGTGGAGACAACACCCTGTCTTCACACTAAAGCTGCCCTCCAGCACGTTGTATGGCACTAGCATTATGCTTAATGGGATGGACTGTGAGCATATCTAGCTACAGTGAAGCGCAGTGGGTCATCAACAGCAGCAGAACAGTTCTCCAGCGCAAATCTGCAACCTTGTGGCCAGGTATATCATCTACTTAACCCTTCAAGTCCTTCAATCTTGATTCGAATCAAGCCAGGGGATCAACCCTGGTTCAATGGAGCATGCAGGAGGGCATGCCACTAGGAATACCTCAAAGTGAGTTGTGAGCCTGGTGAATCTACTAGGCAGGACAAACAACACAAGCAGCGAGCGATAGAGCAACAGTATCTCACAACCAATGGATCAGATCTAACTCTGGGGTACTGCCACATTTAGTTGTGAATGGCAGTGGATAATTAAAGTACTGAATGGAGAAGGAGGCTCCACAAACACCCCCAGCGAACACAGTGCAAAAGACAAGGCTGAAGCGCTGTCATTCATCTTTCTCCCAAACATTGAGTGGGTGTTCCATTTTGGCTTCCTCCTAAGTCCTAGTGTCCTTTTTTCAACCCTTAGCCAACTTCATTCACTCCATCAGAAATAATGATGAAGGATCTAGGCCCGAAACGTCAGCTTTTGTGCTCCTGAGATGCTGCTTGGCCTGCTGTGTTCATCCAGCTTCACACTTTGTTATCTTTGATTCACTCTATGTCAGATCAAGAAATGTTTGGAAGCACTGGACACTGCAAAGGCTATGCCAATTACTTTTCCAACAGCCCTCTCATGACCATCAGTAAAGTGATGGAAGTGGTCACTAGCAGTAATATTAAATGGCACTTACTCAGCAACACCTACGTACTGACGCTCAGTTTGAGCTGTGCCAGGGTCACTCAGCTCCTGCCCTCGTTACAGCCTTGATTCAAATATGGACAAAAGAACTGAATTCCAGATTGAACACAAAAATTGCTGGAGATCACAACGGGTCAGGCAGCATTAATGGAGAGACAGCAGCTAACATTCTGAGTCAAGGTGACTCTTCATCAGAGAACGTAAGAACATAAGAACTAGGAACAGGAGTAGGCTGTTCGGCCCTTTGAGCCTGCTTTGCCATTCAATAAAATCATGGCTGATCTTTTCTATGATGTGAGCTGATGTGAAGTGTGGATGGGGCAGCATTAAGCAATTGAGAGGGGGTGGAGACGGAGGTTGGAGTGTTGGGGGAGAAATGGTGCTGATAGTGCAGATTAAGTGATCACAATGTGAGAATGACAGAACAATGGTGCTTCTTAAGTATCAGACTGGAAAGAACAGATCGTCCCACTGGAGTGGTGGGGGGAAGGGAGAGAGGACATGGTGACACAGAATGTAACAAGTAAAGCTAAATGGAAGGGAAGGAATGGAGATAACAGTGTGGAGCTGGAGGAACACAGCAGGTCAGGCAGCATCAGTGGTACAGGAAAGCTGACGTTTTGGGTTGGGACTCTTCTTCATTTCATTCAGCTTTCATTATCTGAAGGTGTTGAACTCAATATTAAATCCAAAACGTTATAAAGTGTCTAACCAACTTTATGAGCTTTACTGAGTTCAGATTGTGAACCCACTTCCATTCCTTCCCTTTCTTTTAGCTTTACTTGTTACATTCTCTGTCACCATGTCCTCCCAACAAACCCCAACCTGATCTCAGAGGCAACAAAAACAAAGTTGCTGGAAAAGCTGAACAGGTCCGGCAGCATCTGTGGAGGAGAAAACAGAGTTAATGTTTCGGGTCTGGTGACCCTTCCTCAGAGGTCACCGGGCCCGAAACATTAACTTTGTTTTCTCCTCCACAGATGCTGCCGGACCTGTTCAGCTTTTCCAGCAACTTTGTTTTTGTTCCTGAGTTACAGCATCCGCAGTCTTTTGGTTTTTATCTAGTACCCATCTCAGAGGGACTGTCTTTCTTTCCAGTCTGGCAGTTAGACACACCATTATTCTACCACTCTCACATTCTGATCACTTCATCTGCACTATCAACACCCTTTCTCCCACAGCACTCCACCACACACCCCCCACCCAGAATAGCATAAATGTTGCTCCCTCCACACTTCACATCAGAGCTTTAATGACGAGTCATCTAGACCTGAAACATGAGCCTTCTGTCTCTCCATGGACGCTGCCTCACCCAATGTGATCTCCAGTATTTGGTGTTTTCAGTACAGATTCCAGCATCCGCAGTAATTTGCTCCTAACTGAATTCCAGAGGTGAACTCAGAGTGATAGTCCTTGACATCAAAGTTGCATGTGACTGAGTGTGGTATGAAAGGGTCCTAGCAAAACTGGAGTCAATAGGAATCAGGAGGAAATTTCTCCACTGGTTGGAGTCAAACCTAGCATAAAGGAAAATGGCTGAGATTGTTGGAGGTCAGTCATCTCAGCTCCAAGATGTCTCTGCAGGAGTTCCTCAGTGTGTAGTGTCCTAGGTTCAACCATCTTCAACTTCATCAATGGCCTTCCCTCCATAAGGTCAGAGGTAGGGATGTTTGCTGATGATTACACAATGTACAGTGCCAGTTGTGACTGTTTAGAGACTGAAGCAGCCATGCCCACCTGTTCCATGACCCGGGCAATGTCCAGATTTGGGCTTAAAAATGGCAAATACGTTTGTGCCACAACTATGCTAAGCCATGGCCATCTCCAAGAAGAGAGAATCTAAATATTACACCTTGACATTCAATGTTATTAGCTCCATTGAACTCCGTGCTATTAACATCCTGAAGGTTACCATTTTTCAGAAACTAAGCTAGACTAGCCAGGTACGCATATGGTTTCAACAGTAGATCAGAGGCTAGGAATTTTGTAGTGAGTAACTTACCTCCTGACTCCACAAACCCTGTTCACTATCTACAAGGCACAATTCAGAAAGATGCTCCACTTGCCTGGATGTGTACAGCTTCAGGAACACTCAAGAAGCTCAACACCCCATCCAAGGCAGAGCAGTTTACCTGACTGTCACCTCATCCACCAACTTCAACATTTACTTCCTTCGCCACCAATGCAAAATGGCAGCAGATGCCTGCCTGTAATTGATACTTGTTACACTCTTCCAAGCCTGGGACCGCCACCACATAGAGGGACCAAAGGAACCAGATGGTTCCAAACATCACAATCTGCAAGTTCTCCCTCAAGCCTTACACCATCCTGACTTATAACTACGTTGCTGTTACCTTACTATAGCCATGTCAAAATCCTGGAACTTCCTTCCTGCTGTGCTGTGATTTAATGTAAATAAGTATCAAAGGTACAAAATGAAAGGTGATGAAATAAAATAACAACAACTTATAAAGAAAGTCAAGAAATTTGAGCCTATGGGCCAAATGCCTGAAAATGGGACCAGAATAATTGGGTAAAGATAGTAGGAACTGCCGATGCTGGAGAATCTGAGATAACACGGTGTGAAGCTGGATGAACACAGCAGGCCAAGCAGCATCAGAGGAGCAGGGAAGTTGACGTTTCGGGTCAAGACCCTTCTCCAGAAAAAATAAAATTTTTTTCTGAAGAAGGGTCTCGACCTGCAACGTCAACTTTCCTGCTCCTCTGATGCTGCTTGGCTTGCTGCGCTCATTCAGCTTCAAACCATGTTACCTCAGAATAATTAGGTGGTTGTTTGTGATCAGCACAATCTTGATAGCCCAAAGGGCGTATTTTTGACATTGCAAACCTTTATGATTACAATTCGAAAGGAGGAATAATGTGATAAGGTAAAACGGGGTTGAAAAGACGCAGGGGAACTGCTGTAGAAGCTCATGGATGTGATAACCGTAAATCATCAAAGAGAAAAGAAATGTGAGGTAGGTTCAGCAATTATTAGAAAAACTACATGGCGCAAGCATTTTGTCACGCTGACTAGGGCCAGCCCACAAAACAAAAGATTTGGGCAGGTTTGTAATTCATTCCTTCACACCTAGGGGGGTAGCCAGAGCTATGACTTGTTCTCTGTGCAGTCTTTTGATTTCACTGACAGTAGCTCAACAAAGATCTCCACATTTCATTCTACACTATTCTTTGCTGGGGTGAACTAAATTTTGTGATCGAAGCTAGCTGAAGAAATCAGCAGGAAGCAGTTTTATCAACATTGGCATCAGCTGTGGTTTGAAAACACAGCAGCTCTTCCTGTGGTGGATCTTGCGATAGCTCTATCCATGCCCCTAAGCCTTGCTTCAAGTGCGAGCAAGACTCCCCTGTTCCAAGATAAACAGCCCTTTCCTCAATGCCAAATTTTTCCATTCCTGGCAACGTTCTTTTCGGTTTCCTCTGCACCCTCTCCAGTGCAAACGCATTCTCATAATGTATTGACCAAAGCCGTTCACTGTGGCTGTGATTTAACTGGTGTTTCATACAATTCTAGCACAACTACCGTGCTTCAGATTCTATGAAGCAAAGATCCTGGATGCCTTGTTGATTTTCTCATCAATGTGCCCTGTTCCTTTCAGGGATCAGTGGTCAATACTTCCCAAGTTCACTTCATTCTCCAACATTTGGTGGACTGCAGCGGTTCGAGAAGACAGCTCACCACGTGCTTCTCAAGGGCAACTAGGAGCGGGCAAGAAATGCTGGTTAGCCAGTGATGCCCACAAATGAACGAGAAAAACTTCTCAGTATCCCAACGGTATGACTGTTTATTGAATTATTTGCCAAATTTTAATTCCAAAGTCAAAAATTGAGAGTGCTCAAGGCCGCAGATTAGTTATGCATTGAGTTGAGGTGCAGGGATCATACCTCCAAGATGTCCTCTCCACTGTACTCCATCTTCTTGCCTTGCCTCCAATGCTTGAGCAGCCACTTAAGCTTAACATAGAACAAGTAAGTGCTCTCCTTGAACATTCTCATCTCCTGCAGTAGCAGAGCCCTTTCGTGACTCCATGACTTCTGCTCCAGTCTGTTCTGCAAGTTCAGGCTCTGTACTTCAAAGTCTTTCCTCCGCAAGTTCTTCTGGTTTTCCTCTTCAATCTGTGGCAGCAAAGAACACATTGTTCTAGGCACTTAAGATTTATTGGAGCATGAAGCTAAAGTCTCAAGGATTAAAGGGAAGACCCACCTTGGGATTTACTTAGTGCTCTATCTTCAATAACTTTCTACCCTAATCTCCACGTCACGTGGACAACAGAAACACTATTAAGACATCACGTTTCAAGTAAATATAAATTTAAAGGTCTTTGCATGCAGAATTTACAGATACTTTTACAGTGAGGGTGGAGAGAAATGACTTTTTGCTCCCTATGATCAAAAATGGAGCAATGTTGAAGTCTAACATTAGTATTGAGCACATTCAGGTCACATCTTTTTACTGCTTCCATAGTGTAACCATCTGAGGTGTCAGCAGATACTCACTTACTTCTGCCCTACCAAGGCACTCAGATCTTTTTGTGCCAAACTTGTGCCAACTGGCACCAAACAGTAGGCTTTCCTGTATGTTGTGAACTTATTTTCAATTAGACCTTGTACAAACATCGCTATAATTCACTGAGGCAAAAAGAGATGATATCTCACTCAGCAGTTTAATACGGGAGTTCAATCCAACTTAGCATCAGGAAACACAGCCATTGTTTTGCCTGGTTTCCCTCAGACACAGGAAGCTCCTTATCAATTTGGGCAAGACTCAGGTCCTGCATTCTAACCCACTGTGTTAGACACCATTAATCCACTCTGAATCAGTTATAAATTATAAAACCCACTGTGTGAGCATGTAACAATTATGTTTTAATCACCAAATGAAACTGATAATAAAATGCCTGTGGCCATCCCTAGTCCAATGACCTCAGCTGGCAAAAAATTTGAAAGGAAAAGGAGGTTTTAGGCCAGTTACAGTTCAATTTAGAAATTAAATAACATTTGTTATGTAAAATAATCAGTGCATTTTGCCCAAAGAGTGAATTTGTTTGAGGGAATTTAAAAAGTTTCTCAGGATAAATTTGACTTCATATTTTCCACACGAACACAATCCTCTGCCAATGTTTCTTAACCTCAATATGACTCTGAAGAAATTCTTGATTCCCTTTCTAATGATTGGACAAACACAACTGCTTCCTCTCTGCACAGTGAGCTTGTGGGGAGATGACATCACGGGGGCTGTAAAATTCAGCGCAGACTCTTGACTCAAAGCTCCATGGCTTCTGTGCATTTTTTGACCCAGTCAAATTTCCCTGGAAAAGCTTACAGAAAGCCTGGCAAAGAGCTGGAGCTACAATGACGTCCTCCTTTCTTGAATAAGTCCAAGGAATAAAACCAAATAGAAATGCAGCTTTCAACACACATCACCACATTATTCAGAAGCTTTGGAAGGGACCTGACCTGAGCTAGTTACTGACTTTCTCACGTAGAATCAGACAGCACTGTTGTGAATTTCTTATCTTGACATGAAAACTGTGGGAGTTGGCGAGCAGAGCCCCTGGTGTGGAAGTGCATGTCCCTAACAGTCTGTTTTTCATGATAGAATTGGAAGCCATTTTCCCCAGAAGTAGTCAATGACCCTGACAAAAGAAAACACACTCTAAAGATCATTATGTCATTGAAATGCTGAAAGGTTACAGAACTCTTGAGGTTCAGTCACATTCCTCTGCTCTTTCCCCATAACTTTGCAAAATGTTCCCTTTTAAATACAAAGCCACAGAAAAAGAAAACTCCTCATGACCGCTCCTGGATTTCTGCTACTTATCTTGCCTCAAAAGGAACAGAATGCTCTGCTTTGAATGCTAGCTGCATTTTTTTTTCATCATGGCAATAAACATCCTTCTGAATTTTAAGTACATATAAATTAGGGGCTTTGAGCCATTTCAAGCCTGCTCCACCATTTAGTAAGATTGTGGGTGGATCTGACTGTTGCCTTAGCTACACACATTCTTGCCTTCCCCTCTATTAACTTCTGACTTCCATGTAAATTAAGAAGATGTCTATATCTGCCGTAAAAATAGTCCATGTCCCTGCCTTGACCACACCCTGGGGAACAGAGTTCCAAAGACTCACATCCTTTCAAGAAAAAAAAGTCACCACACCCATATAGTAAATGGGACATCCTTCTGTGTGTCCAGAGTGTGGTCTCTCCCATAGGGGACAGTGTCCTTTCAGTATCCACCCTGACAAAGCCCTCAGGATTCAGTAAGATCACCTCTCAGTCTTCTAAACTCCAATGGATTAAGGCACGTCTGTTCAACTTTTAGGCATAACGTCACAGATCACAGAATCCCTGCAGGGTGGAAACAGGCCCTTCAGCCCAAAAGGAGCACACCAATCCCCAGACCCATACCCCTATAACCCACCTAATTTACACATTCCTGAACACTACAGGCAATTTAGCATAGCCAGTCCACCTAGCCTGCCCACATTTGGGCTGTGGGAGGAAACCAGAACACCTGGAGGAATCCCACGCAGAAACAGGGAGAACATGCAAACTCCACACAGACAGTCTCCCAAGGCTGGGATTGAACCCAGGTCCCTGGTGCTGTGAGGCAGTAGTGCTAGCCACTGAGCCACCATGCCACCCCAGCTATACCCCCAGCTATCAGTCAAATAAACCATCTCTGAACTCGCTCCAAAGCATTTATACGCTTTAATAAATTAGGAGATCAAAACTGTACTCAGTAATCTAGATCTCTGCACTGTTCTGTACAGTTGTAGCAAAACAAACCTCCTCTTACATTCTACTTCCCTTGCAACAAATGAGCCAATTCCATTTGACTTTCTAACAGCATGTTGGACCTGCATACTGGAACAGCAACTCATATTCCGCCTGGGAACCCTGCAGCCATATGGTATCAATGTGGACTTCACCAGTTTCAAAATCTCCCCTTCCCCTACTGCATCCCTCAACCAGCCCAGTTCGTCCCCTCCCCCCACTGCACCACACAACCAGCCCAGCTCTTCCCCCCCACCCACTGCATCCCAAAACCAGTCCAACCTGTCTCTGCCTCCCTAACCGGTTCTTCCTCTCACCCATCCCTTCCTCCCACCCCAAGCCGCACCCCCCGCTACCTACTAACCTCATCCCACCTCCTTGACCTGTCCGTCTTCCCTGGACTGACCTATCCCCTCCCTACCTCCCCACCTACACTCTCTCCACCTATCTTCTTTACTCACCATCTTCGGTCCGCCTCCCCCTCTCTCCCTATTTATTCCAGTTCCCTCCCCCCATCCCCCTCTCTGATGAAGGGTCTAGGCCCGAAACGTCAGCTTTTGTGCTCCTGAGATGCTGCTTGGCCTGCTGTGTTCATCCAGCCTCACATTTTATTATCTTGGAATCTCCAGCATCTGCAGTTCCCATTATCTCTCTCTGCATACTGACCTATTGTGTTTCAGGTAATCAACAGCCAGATCCGTTTGAACCTCAGAGTTCTGTAGTCTTTCGGCATCTAAGTGGCATAATGACCTTAAGAGTATTCTTTTGTCAGGGTCATTGACTACTTCTGGGCAAAATGGCCTCCAATTCTATCAAGAAAAACAGCCTCTGTTAGGGGCAGAAACTTCCACACCAGGGGCTCTGCTCGCCAACTCCCACAGTTTTCATACCAAGATGAGCAATTCACAACATCACTGCCATGGAAATAACAACATTGGAATACTTGGAGCTGGGAATCAGATACAAGGCTGACCTATTGACACAAAAAAGCAAGATCCCTGCTGATTCATGAAAAGGAAAACCATCAGCATAAAAATAATAGAACTGTTAACTAATCATAGCAAATCAATCTCTACCAATTAGTATACAAAAGACGCATTCCACCAGAGTTTAGTCCTAGTTGAGAAAATCCTTGGAAACTATATGTCTAAGGTCACCTGTTCTTCCCGAGCAATATAAGACTTACCACATACCATGTTTCAAATTGTTCATATATTGTATTCCAAATAGGATCACCCACAGTGGGTGAGCTCTGAGTCACTGGTTTGCTGTAAAAAGGTGTTATTCAGGCCTTTGCTTATCGGGAGATCCAGAGTGTGTGAGGGAATTGCTTCCTTTTGTTAAAGAAACCTAGCTGGAAAACTAGTAAAGGGAAAACTGGCAAGGTCAAAGCCCTTAAATCAGGGAGAAACCTCCCCTCAGGAATTTTAAGCAGTTGGAAGACGGAGGACAGTTTTCCACAGGATAGAAGATCCTCAGGCTGAACTCACAGAGGGCCACAGCTTGTGCTAAGGATGGTCAATGGATAGTACACACAAGCTTAGTAAGTCATGTTTTGCCCTGGGACTCGTCTCCAATGTCTATTCTTGAAAATGGGTGTGCAAGTCAAGATTCAGTTTATAATGACTATAATAATGGTTTATAATGTGAGATGACACTGAATCTAAAGAACTGAGAACTGGTCTCCTTGCTGAATAGTCAAATTCATCCCAATTTTTGTTGCAGCCATTCAAACAAAGTCAACTCTTGAGGTGTATGGCTTGACACGGACTGTCTACCCTCTAGATCCTCAATCAAGTTTCCTTTCTTGGTATCCAAACATGGATTATGTCGGCAGATTGTTCCACTACTCTTGCCTAATGCCCACGCATCCACTTTCCAGTTGAGACCATGTATAACAATTAGGGTACAAGAACTTCACCACACCTAAAGGCATTGAGACCAAGGGGATCCAAATGAAGACATGGGTGTAAGTGACTGATTGATCAGAGGCCAAGGATTAAATCAATTAAACATCTCACCCTTTTCACAAGAAACTTTCTCCCAGGATATTAAGTGAATCTGCTCAAACAGTTAATCTCAGGAGATTATCTGTACCCACCTGAATGATTTTGCTGGTGAATTTTTCATTTTCGTCCTCCCGAAGCTGCCTTTCCTGTTCCAGACGAACTTGCAGCTCCTGAACAGATAGATCCTGGTTTGGTAAAACACAGGATTCCCTGAGCTGTGCATTTCAGACAAAGAGATACATTCAATTGAAGCCGAGTTAATGAACAGCCGGATATCAGAGAACCTCCTCAATTTTCCATTATGAAAGAAATGAAAATGATGCTTCTCCTTGTGATTTTTGGACTGTACCCACTGCATGTGACTTTGCAGGTTGTTAATGTAGAGGAAAATCTCAGCAGTAATAGTGGCCCAGGTCTGAGCTGCAATGTAATCCCCCCTTCTGTCGGTAACTCACTCGAAATACTGGTGATGACAAATTGTGATTTGGTCCCTTCACAAAAATCTTTAGGGTAAAATTACCAACAGAAGAAATTTGAATTCAATAAAATATCTGGAATTAAGATTCTAATGATGACCAGGAATCCTTTGTCGGTTGTTGGAAAAACCCATCCGGTTCACTAATGTCGTTTAGGGAAGGAAACTGCCCTCCTTACCTGGTCTGGCCTACATGTGACCCCAGCCCCACAGTAATGTGGTTCACTCTGAACTACCCTCTGGGCAATTACAGATGGGAAATAAATGCTGTTTCACCAGCAACGCTCTCATCCTGTTGATGAATAAAGGGGACTTTACAGACTAACAGCATTATAAGCTGTGCTTGCCCGAAACGCCAGCTTTTGTGCTCCTAAGATGCTGCTTGGCCTGCTGTGTTCATCCAGCTTCATACTTTGTCATCTTGTCAATAGCCTGCTGTCTCTGAATATTGGATTGCAGAGTTTCTAGCTACTTAGTAAAGGGTTTTCTGACCAATAAACAACAGGTCAGACCTTCAGGCAAATCTGTCCCTGAGCTGTATTCGAATCAGACTCTCAGATTAACTTTGGAGCTACTTAAACCTTTGCTTGCCACCAGCTATCAAAAGCAGCATCACGGCCTAGCCTTAAGTGCAGAAGGATTCACACCACAGAATTAAAACTTGAGATCAGATTTAGGTCTCTCCTACCTACAGGCTTTATAAAAATCAAATACCAAAAAAGACAACTTTTACCATTTCTGCTCAGTCTTCACACAAGTTGCATTTTCCTAAACTACTCTATACCTTTTTCTTGTGAGGTTTCCTACATTTTGTGTACTCTCACTCTTCTTTTCAGTGTCTTATAATGCTACAGCATAGGACACCATTCAGCCCCTGATGCCTGTGCTAGCTCATTCTTTGATAAATCTGTCTAATTAATCCTACTTCCCTGTTCTATTCCCGTAGCTCCATAGTTCATTATCCTCTTCTAGTTTTACTGCAATTCATCTTTGAAAGTTACTGTCAAACCTGCCAACTCACCTCTTCAATAGTGCATTTCAGATCAAAAAGAATTAGTGTCAGAAGCTTAGTAAATAGTGATCATAACATGATTGAGTTCATTGTAGCATTTGAAAGTGAAAATCATGAAACTACTAGTGTTTTAGATTTATGTGAAGGCGGCTTTAATGATATGAGACAGAGACTATAGTGATTGTGATGAGGTCAGCCAGCTGGATCCCATAGATTATGACCTCCCTGACTGGAGTTGTTAATCTGGTCCAATTAGGGAGCCCTGGCTGACAGATAAAAAGAGAAGTATCAGAGATTCTGGCACTCAGAGCTGATTCTGAAAAGGCAATACTAGAGTCAAAAACTTTTCATGTGTAAATAAAGGGTGACTTGTTGACGGGATCTTAGTCTCTATAGGACTTTTTTGGAGACTGTCCACAGTAAACTTGGAAAATCTTCTAACGGGTAAAACAACTGAAGAACAGCAGAGGAGTAAAGATATATTTAACACAATACAAAACCAGTTTTTACCACTGAGAGAAAAAAGCTTCACTTCACAGAAAAAAAAACTATGGGGTTATTACAAAGGTAAAGGTTTAGAAAAATGCAAAAGACAGCACAGATCCTGCTGAATGAAAAAGATAAAAGGACCAGCAAAGGGTCACAAAGCAACTCATAAGAGCTATGAAAAGGAATTATGAGAAGAAACTTGGCAAGGACATCAAAATCAATAAAAAGAAATTGCCCAGTCACATAAAGGGAAAGTGGATGGTCAGAAGCAATGTTGGCCCACTAAAGACTGAAATGGGGATGTTATCAAAGACAATGGGGAAACAGAGGCGACATTGAGTAATTTCTTTGCCTCAGTATTTACAGGAGAAAAAGAGAATAACTTGCCGGAAGTCCTGTAGAAATTAATAGTGGATCGGGAATAGGGATTGAATAAAATTAACATAATGAGGAAATTAATGGAATGAAAGAGTGACAAATCCCAAGATGCTGACAGTTTCCATCTGAGGGTATTAAAGGAAGAATGGGAGCATGTTGCAGAAGCTTTAATTTAATTTTTTTTGAAAATTAATCTTAACCATCCTTAACCATTCATGAGTATTGTTTGCTTTATGTCCTTTAGTCTTCATATGACTTCCTTTAGCCAGTATTTGTAGCCCATCCCTAGTTGTCATTACAAATGTGATGGTGAGCTGTCTTCCTGAAGCACTGCAGTCCACTTGCTGCAGGCAGACCCACAATGCCATGAGGGATGGAGTTTCAGGGATTTTACTCAATGAAACCTAAGGAATGGCAATATATTTCTGAGTCAGGATGGTGAGTGGCCTGAAGGGGAACTTACAGTTGGTGGTGTTCTTATGTGTTTGTCACCCTTGTCCTTTGAGATGGAAGTGGTCATGGGTTTGGAGATTGGCTTTTAAGGAGTATTGGTGAATTTCTGTAGATAGTCGGCACTTCGTAGCAGCAGTATAAGTAGTGTAGGGGTTGGATGTTTGTGAAGTGCTGCTAACTAGGCAGGTTGTTTTGGCCTGGACGGTGTCAAACTTCTTTAATGTTGATGGAGCTTCACGCAGCCCGGCAAGTGGGAGATATCACTCTCCTGACTCGTGCACTGTAGATGATGGATAGGCTTTAGAGGGGCAGGAGGTGAGTTACTCACTGCAGTATTCATAGCCTCTGACCTGCTCTTGTGGCCACTATATTTATGTGGCTAGTCCAGTTCAGTTTCTAGTCAACGGTAACCTTCAGGATGTTGGTAGTGGCAGATTCAATAATGGCAATGCCACTTATGTGCTGAGGGAAGATGGTCAGAATGTCTTTCATTGGAAATGGTCATTGCTTGGCAAAGGTATGGTTCAAGCATTGCTTGCTACTTTTCAGTTCAATCCTGGATATTGTCCAGGTCCTAAATAACACAGCGTGGAGCTGGAGAAACACAGCACGCCAGGCAGCATCAGAGGAGCAGGAAAGCTGACGTTTCGGGTTGGGACCCTCTGAAGAAATGTGCCGACCTGAAATGTCAACTCCTCTGATGCTGACTGGCCTGCTGTGTTCCTCCAGCTCCACACTGTGTTATCTCTGACTCCAGCATCTGCCATTCTTACTTTCTGTATTGTCCAGGTCTTATTGCATTTGGACATGGACTGCTTCAGTATCTGAGGAGTTGTGAATAGTGCTTAACGATGTTGAATCAACAGCAATGATCCTCACTTCTGATGGAGGGAAGGTCATTGATGAAACAGTTGAAGATGGTTGGGCCTAGGACACTATCCTGAGGAACTGCTGCAGAGGTGTCCTGGAGTTGAGATGATTGATCTCCAACAACCACAACCATCTTCCGATGTGTCAGATATGACTCCAACCAGCAGAGAGTCCCTACTCCCAAATCCCAGTGACTCTGGGTTTCCTTCGTCTCCTTATTGCCATGCTCAGTCTAACCTCACCACCTGAATTCTGTTTTTAGTCTAATCATTTCAGGAGATCCTTTTCCTGTTTTCTGTTACTACTGTTACTATCCTAATCTACTGCTGAATAATGCAAGTATTTAACAATACTGCTCTACTGTCCTTGAACATTTATGTAAATTCCTTGCAAATTTGCTCCATAGTCTCCTTCCCACAATTTGTGGCTTCTGTTATGTGGTGTCATCGCTCTTTAAGGTCCTCTGTTCCAACCAAATATGATATACCTTACACCCTAATGAACATCCATCTACTCCAGTGCAATGAGAGTTTTTCGGATCAATATTGCCACAATATGGCCAATTCTCCTTCCCTATCATTCTGGAATACCTCTTTGCTGAGAACATTATCACCCTAACCTGCATTGAGCCAGGTCTGATATTTTTAGCCTTTTATTATAATTCCATCTACTGCACACCAACATTATTTAACACAATACACAACTTCTAACTTCCAAACCCTAACCCTAACCCATCCTGGTGCCAATCGCACAGGCAAATCAGCATCATGGTGCTTCCATTGGGCTACTTCCCAAAAATTTAATACAAACCAGCTTAGCCGCAGCAACACCAAGTTATTCATCAAACCTGCAGAACGAACAGAGCCTATGATGTACAATGTCTCATGAATTTGTGCTGAAGTGATGAACTAAATCAGCTGAACAGTGTTTTGTTAATTTGAAATATGGTAAGACTATATGAACAGAACAGCTGTGTATAAGAAACAGCCATTTAGTCCATCAAAAATGGATTCTCCAGGGATCCAGCTGCAACCATTAAATTGTCTCTGTTGCTGTATTTCAAATTTAATTTTGAGCAGTTGCTGATTTTCAAACAAAAATTTTCATCCTAATATACCGGTTTAAAAGCCTGATTTCCACTAACTAAATTAGTACACTGTATTTCCATTGCCTGGAGGGGGTTATGGCCCAATGGTATTATTACCAGACTATTAGTCTAGAGACCCAGGTAATGTTCCGGGGATAATAAAGTGTGAAGCTGGATGAACACAGCAGGCCAAGCAGCATCTCAGGAGCGCAAAGATTCTCCAGCATCTGCAGTTCCCATTATCACTAATGTTCCGGGGACCCAGGTTTGAATCCTGCCATGGCAGACAGCAGAATCCAAATTCAATAAAAATCTGGAGTCTGCTGATGATCAAGAAGCCACTGTTGTGGGTCTGGAAAACCTATCTGGTTCACTAATGCCTTTTGGTGTCCTTCCTGATCTGGCCTACATGTGACTTCTAACCCACAGCAATGTGGTTAGTTCTGAACTGCTCTCTGAAATGGCCCAGCAAGCCATTCAGTTGCAACAATCTCCATAAAGTCTCGACAAAAGGAAAGAAACCACATGGGATCAACCGCGACACCAGAAACACAAGAGTAATCAGCGCTGTTCTCCTCACTAACATCTGGGGGTTAGCGCCAAAATTGGGAGGGCTGTCTCATAGACTAGTCAAGCGACAGCCTGACACAGTCATGCCTATGAAATCATACCTTACAGATAATGTCCCAGACACCACCATCACCATCTATGGTGAAGCCTCATGGCACCAGGTCAAATCTGGACAAGAAAACCTGATTACTATATAACCCCGCCTTAGCTAATGAATTAATACTTCTCCATCGTGAACTTCATTTGGAGAAATGTACTCTGGGTGGGGGATTTCAACGTCCAGCACCAACAGTGGCTCGGGAGCAGTACCACATATCGAGCTGGTCCGGTCCTAAAGATTTTAGCTGCTCGACTGGGTCTGTGACAGGTGGTGAGGGAACTAACAAGAGGGAAAAAGATACTTGACCTCATCCTTACCGACCTGTCAGCGGCAGATGCATTTGTCCATGACAGGATCAATAAGAATGACCATCACACAGTCCGAGTTTAGTGCAAAAGATAAGACTGAAGCATTCACAGCAATTTTTTGCCAGAAGTGCCAAGTGGATGACCCACCTCAGCCTCCTCTTGTGTCATAGAATCACACAGCATGGAAACAGACCCTTCGGTCGAACTCATCTGTATCAACCAGACATCCCAATCTGACCTAGTCCCATTTGCCAGCATTTGGCCCATATCCTTTTCAACCTTTCCTATTCATACACCCCATCCAGATGCTTTTTAAATGTTGTAACTTCCTCTGGCAGCTCGTTGCATACACACATCACCCTCTGTGTGAAAAAGTTACCCCTCCGATCCTTTTTAAATCTTTCACTAGGTGCCCTCTAGTTTTGGACTCCCCCCACCCTGGGGAAAAGACCCAACATCACAGATACGAACCTTTAGTCAAATTGATTCACTCTGCGCGATATCAAGAAATGATTGGGACACTTAACGCTGCAAACGCTATGGGCACTGGTAACACTCAGGCAATTCTGTGCTCCAGAACTTGCTGTTCCACTAGCCAAGCTGTTCCCTAACAACTATAATGCTGACTTCCAGCTGTCAATGTGGAAAACTGGCCAGGTACATGCTGTACAAGAAGCAGGACAGATTCAATCTGACCAATTAACATTCCATCAGTCTCCGCTCAATCATCAGTAACGCTTTGGAAGGTGTCAGTAACAGTGCTATCAAGCAGCATCTGATCAGCAATAATCTGCTCAGTGACGCCCAGTTTGGGTTCCGCTCAGCTCCTGACCTTAATCCAGTCTACCTGTGACATCAAGAACTCATTTGATGAGTGTAGTGTCAAGGAGTCCTTGCAAAACTAGAGACAATGGGACATATAAAGCAGAAATTGCAGGAGAAACTCAGCAGGTCTGGCAGCATCTGTGGACAGAGAAACCGATTTAAAGTTTCAGGTCCAGTGGCTATTTTTCAGAATCAATGGGAATGAGACAGAAAGCTCTCCACTGGTTAAAGCCATACCTGCCACCCTGCTCAAAGGAAGGAGGGTCACCGGACTTGAAAAGTTAACTCTGCTTTGTCCCCATAGATGCTGCCAGACCTGCTGCACTTCTCCAGCAATGTCTGTTTTTGTTCGTTTCAGATCTCCACAGTGCTTTGCATAACTTTGTTAGAATAGGAAGATGGTTGTATAGTTGGAGGTCAGTCATCTCAGCTCAAGACATCTCTGCAGGAGTTCCTCAGGGTAATGTCCGAGGCCCAACCATCTTAGAACATAGAACATAGAACATAGAACAATACAGCGCAGAACAGGCCCTTCAGCCCTCGCTGTTGTGCCGACCTGTGAACTAATCTAAGCCCCTCCCCCTACACTATCCCATCATTATCCATATGCTTGTCCAAGGACTGTTTAAATGCCCCTAATGTGGCTGAGTTAACTACATTGGCAGGCAGGGCGTCCACGCCCTTATCACTCTGAGTAAAGAACCTGCCTCTGACATCTGTCTTAAATCTATCACCCCTCAATTTGTAGCTATGCCCCCCTGTACAAGCTGAAGTCATCATCCTCGGAAAAAGACTCTCACTGTCCACCCTATCTAATCCTCTTAGCCTCCTTCTCTCCAACGAGAACATACCCAAGCCCCTCAGCCTTTCTTCATACGGCCTGCTCTCCAGACCAGGCAACATCCTGGTAAATCTCCTCTGCAACTTTTCCAATGCTTCCACATCCTTCCTGTAATGGGGCGATCAGAACTGCATGCAATATTCCAAGTGAGGCCGCACTAGCATTTTGTACAGTTGCAGCTGCTTCATCCACCAGTTTTGCTGCACCATAAGTTTGGATGTTTCACTGATAAATGTACAATGTTCAGCATCATTCCTGACTCATCATCAGTAGCAGTCAATATCCAAATGCAGCAATACCTTGACAGCAGCTAGCTTAGCCTGACAAACAACAAGTAACGTTCACAAGGGAGAGAGAGATGATTGTGCTTCCTGATTAGCCCATCCTTATTTGACATACCAATTATTCAACTCATCAAAGATGCTCCTTCTGGAGAACATATATAAATCTTCAGACTCATTTACATTTCCAAAAGCCTAGATTTTCAACCTTGAGGAAGGTAGCCGGAGCCACTCAGCCACTATGTCAATCAATGTTTCATTACAGTAAGTTGGAGGATTATAGAGGAGCCAAAGAGGGAACACTTGTTGTGTCAGAAGAATCACAATGACTGTGTAGGGCTGTGGACCACAATTAGTAAACAACCAAGGGAAGGGGGCAGGGTGCCTGCCCGTCTCAGGAGAGAGAGTCTGTGAAGAAGAGGTGTTTGTTGCTGGATGGTCAGTATAGCTTCTCAGTCAAGAACACTTACTGACCATCCAGCAACAAACGTCTCCAGCAACGAACATCTCCATTAGAATATTGGAACAGTTCAGATTCTGGGAAAACATTACTTGATTGACAGCTGAATCTCTTATCCTTCTGTTAATTATGTTTATTTATTTTACACTACACAAAGAGGTTTCAAGTGCTTATAGTTTCTGCAGTTGGTAATTTAATTGGCCTGTATAATGGATACCTTAATTATCCTGTTGTAAAAGGAGACATTCTTTAAGAATGCGTAAAGTGATAAATGAATAATTTTAAAACACTTTTTATGTACACATTCTGCTGCTTCTTCTTTAGCTATCCTCAAGAAAATTTTAATTTCTGCCAACTGTGATTTTGCCTTCATGAAGTCATGCTGATAGTGCTTTACGATATTATGTTTTTCGAAATGCTCTTATCCTGTAATAACAGGCTCTAACATTTTTTCAATAGCCGATGCTGTTACCTGGCCTACTTTTTATCTCCTTTCATTTTTGACTAAAGGTGTTACATCGACAGTTTTCTATTCCTCCGGCACTGTTCCAGAATCGGAGGATTCAGGTTCAATTGTGGTCAACAGCCCTACACAGTCATTGTGATTCTTCTGACACAACAAGTGTTCCCTCTTTGGCTCCTCTATAATCCTCCAACTTACTGTAATGAAACATTGATTGACATAGTGGCTAAGTGGTTAGCACTGCTGTCTCAAAACAACAGGGCCTGGGTTCAATTCCAGCCTCGGGTGACTGTCCGTGTGGAGTTTGCACATTCTCCCTGTGTCTGCATGGGTTTCCTCCTGCAGTCCAAAGATGTGTTGCTTAGATGGATTGGCCATGCTAAATTGCCCATGTTGTCCAGGGATATGTAGGTTAGGTGGATTAGCCATGGGAATGATAAGGGTATGGGGGTTGAGTCTGGCTGGGATGCTCATCAGCGAGTCAGGGTGAACTTGATGGGCCAAATGGCCTGTTTCCACATTGTAGGGACTCTATATAAAACAATTCATCACGGACAATTCCAACGCAGCAGGTGGATTGCAGTGGTTCAAGAAGACAGCTCACCACCACCTTCTTGAGGGCAACTAGGGGCAGGCAATAAATGCTGGCCTAGCCTGCGATACCCACATCCCACAAATGAATAGTAAAACAAAAGTTACAGCCAGGTTTCATGACCCTTAACTTTAAAAGAAGGTTATGCTTTAAGCAGTAATTTTACATATGAAGTGAAAGAGAATGGCCTAAAATGGAGTGACACTGGATTGAAATCTGAGATAACAAGGTGTAGAGCTGGATGAACACAGCAGGCCAAGCAACATCAGAGGAGCAGGAAAGTTTGACGTTTTGGGTCGGGACCCTTCTTCAGAAATTGGATTGAAATCAGCGTTGCAACAGGCCAATGTGATCGAGGGAACAGGTCAAATCCCACTGAAACGTAGTGTAAGCTTTAACAATTGGACACAAAAGGAAGGCAGCTGGCCTTCCTATGTGCAGATTTCCAGAGGTACTCAGACATTGTTTTAGAGATGGCCACCCACAACAAGAGCTGTTTTGCGAAGCAAAAGAATTGAACAGTTTTTGGAGAACCAGCAAGCAGACTGCTGGTGAGAACACACCCCATTTTGAAAAACAAATTGTGATAGTGGTAAGTTGAAGACCAGGCTGAACCCTTAAAATGGAAATTGATTATGCTCATAGACCTGAGTGTAGTATAGTACAATGGTGGATTAATCTTGGCAAATTGGGGAAAAGGCCTGGGAGAATGACAGTCAAGAGTACATGTCCACACAGGATGAGATGTACAATGCTGTTTGAGGTTTTTGATTGTGTTAAGAAGTTATTTGTAAATACTTTCCGTTAATTTATTAGGTTTCTACTAAATGATGTTTAGTCGATGTTGATTTCATTTGGTTTGTTGCAGTAGAAGTCTTCTCACATAAAATATTTTTTGAACACTTTGTGCAGATCGTATGAAACCCAAAATGTCTTTTTAAAATTTATCCATCTCTATAGGGACTAATACAGAAACACAGAGATTTAAACTCTTTCCTCCTAATTGGGAACACAGCTCCGCACGATAGAAATTGATGTCTGATTCAAAATGCTTCCCAAAGTGT
The DNA here is from genome assembly GCF_030684315.1 of Stegostoma tigrinum. Taxonomy (NCBI): domain Eukaryota; kingdom Metazoa; phylum Chordata; class Chondrichthyes; order Orectolobiformes; family Stegostomatidae; genus Stegostoma; species Stegostoma tigrinum. The sequence goes on along the minus strand of NC_081358.1, from coordinate 114,078,274 downwards.
TACCAAAAACGAATGTCTGTAATTACCTCTGTACTGAAGCAGCTCTCGTCTTCCGTCCTGTACATTTTGTAGTCTCCATCAGCTTTGCGGATTTGATCCATCGTGCCTCGGGTCTGAAGGGTCTCTTGCTCTTCTTTCTGACTGGGGACGAGCTGCCATTCGGACTGGTCCCTCAGTTTGGACTGTTGAGTGCATGGGCGATTTAACAAAAACAACAAAGGACAGGGAGGAAATAAAAAAAAACAAAAATGGGTATAGTAGACGACTAAAAAACTACAAGACAAAGAAAAGCGTGAAAAGGAAAACCAATTTAAACACAGTGGCATAAGAGAGTGATGAAAACAGAACCAAAATGAGTATAAGCAAAATGATGGGCTGAAACATCTGAAAAGAAAAAAGAGAAAGAGAGGAAAAAAGAATGCAAACACTGGTTATGAGGCGCATGCAATGAAAGATGCATGAATCAAACCAACGGTAAGCTTACAGATCATGAAAGAATTTGCCTATCCCTGCAGGAGCCATGCACAAAGCACCATATCGGAGCGGGTTAGTGAGCGGTGGTTTCTTGGCTAGAGGCAAGTACCAGCTTTAACTCATGGTGCTGCCTGTCTGAAGACAGCCCTCTGCACAGGAAGGGGGAATTGGCTGATTTCATGGCATGTCCCCCTTGTGTCTTTCCTTGGATCAATAAGCGAATGGGAAATCTTGAACTCTGTCTGGTATTCTGTAATTCAGCTCATGGAACTGGATCCAAAGGACTTGTGGAACTCAGAGGTTTGAACAAATGCCTTAATGAATGGATCAGTCTACACACTACTGTTGGTGGTAACACTGGAGGAATTATATTGCTTTGGTCACTACTTTAAGGCAAGAGTTAACTATTTATTTTTAATGAGAAAGTAAGAGGTCACACAACACCACATTATACCACAACTGCACCTCCCAGTCGCACACTTACACTCGGTTTGCACCAAACAACTGCACCTCCCAGTCGCACACTTACACTCGGTTTGCACCAAACAACTGCACCTCCCAGTCGCAAACAGTTTCAACTCCCCCTCCCATTCCTTAGACGACATGTCCATCCTGGGCCTCCTGCAGCGCCACAATGATGCCACCCGAAGGTTGCAGGAACAGCAACTCATATTCCGCTTGGGAACCCTGCAGCCCAATGGTATCAATGTGGACCTCACAAAACTTCAAAATCTCTCCTTCCCCCACCGCATCCCAAAACCAGCCTAGCTTGTCCCCACCTCCCTAACCTGTCCTTCTTCCCACTTATCCCCTCTTCCCAACTCAAGCCCCACCCCCATCTCCTAACTACTAACCTCATCCACCCCCTTGACCTGTACATCCTCCCTGGACTGACCTGTCCCCTCCCTAACTCCCCACCTACACACACCTTTACTGGCTCCAACCCCACCTCTTTGACCTGTCTGTCTCCTCTCCACCTATCTTCTACTCTATCCATCTTTTATCTGTCTCCCCCTCTCTCGCTATTTATTTCAGAATCCCCTTCCCCTCCCCTATTTCTGAAGAAGTGTCTAGGCCCGAAATGTCAGCCTTCCTGCTCCTCTGATGCTGCCTGGCCTGCTGTGTTCATCCAGATCTACACCCTGTTATCTCTAAACCACATTATAGTCCGACAGATTTGTTTGAAAACACAAGTTATCGAAGTCGACTTTACCTGATGAAGGAGCAGTGCTTTGAAAGCTTGTGATTTCAAATAAACCTGTTGGACTATAACTTGATGTTGTGTGACTCCTGACTTTGTCTATACCAGTCCAGCACCGGTACCTCCACAGAACATTTTTAATGAAGTATCATCCTACTACACTTCTGGACAAATCTATTGAACATTTAGCACTATCAATAAACTTTTAGGAAGTCCAGTGACTTTTATAAACTACTCCTTATTTAATCACACTGGCCTTTCAACATGCAATGCTTGGTGTTGATGTTTTAACTTCCATTTTCGCACTGAAGTCAACGGTTCACATTGTGTTGGTATTCCGTTGGATATCATCAGCCCCTAAAAACCAAAAACACTCTAAATTATCACTTCTTCTTGGCTGATATTCGATGTAGATTGGCAACAGACTGACTGTTCTCGGGAAATACTGAAAATAAACTCCAAACTGTCACACAACACGTGCCAGCCATTAGTGACGTGGTCGGCCTGTAGCGGATGAGAAGTGGGATTTGCGTTCGCAATTTGTTGGTCTGGATTTCACCTACCGATCGTGCCACCAGTTTCTACCTCACTCAGGCCACAAAAGCCAAGCACAACCAAAATAGTAATTGGTGAGGTTTGGTTGTTAGAATGGTGGAGTTTCACAGCTCAGCAACATTTACAGATTTCCCAGGCAACCTGTCTAAAAAATCTGATAAAACTCATTACTATTTACAAATTAATTAAGAATATGTGTTAAGATTTGGTACGCATTTTACTCTGCTATCAGGTTCAATGAAATTGTGGCTTGTAACTGCATTGGTAGATGGACATAGAATCAGAAGCAGGCCATTAAATTTTGATTGATGCGTATCCGATACATAATTATCCACCTTGGTCACTTTCGATCAATAGCCTAGGTGAATGAAAAACTGTGTAGTGATGGGAGTTTTATTAACTTCATTTAACACACCATTGTGATGGGTTGATCGAACTGCAGCGTAACAAAGGAATGAACAACTCATGGGGCAACACTCCACTACTCCATGGTAGTCATGCAAAATATATCTACACTGGGCCTCCTTCTTCAGTGTGTAATGCCTGTTCCCACCAGTTCTCGCTGCCATGATGAACTAACTCAGTGGAAAGATTCTGGTTTGCTTGGGTAAGTATTTTAAGATTGTATGTAATTGAATTACCGGGAAGTATTTGTTCAGGTTTAACCACCTCATTCCATAATACCCAAATCCTCGCTTCAGTGAACACATTTTAACAGTGTAAACAAAGTTGCCGCATTTTGCAAAGTTTGAAATCAAACAGGGCCCGAGGCGCTACAGCAACAAAGGGTCCAGTGAAAGGAGAGTAGAAAAGAGATTAATCATGGCAATAAATCTGAGGTGAAGCCAATAAAAACTTGTATAACCCACATCGTTAATTCTTCTTCTGTGTCCAGTGGAGAAAGAGCTGGATTTTTATTTCTGGGCCATATATTTTGGAAGCATCCAGTCAGCTGAATCCTAACTGGCCGAAGGTACATACCAATCCCATTCTGCTTCAGAAAGCAAGCTGTGTAAAACACTGCTCATCGCTCACCGATATCGTAAGCCCACAGCTCAGCACCAGCACTCATAGTGATGCTATGACTCAGTGCGCAAACAGCTGTACCCTTCCCTTTCTGCCAAGCTCTCCGTCTGCTACCTCCTGGAGACGGTGTGAGAAATGTGATGTTTTAATTACTGAATTTGCCACTGCTCCTAACCCATGTTGGTTCGGAAACAGCAGAGAACGAGTTGTCTCAATGACATTCTGCCCTGTCTGATCTCCTGTAAAGATGAAAGTACACAGAGGCTTTATATCTTTGATACGTAGAATTTGATTAATGCTAAACCTTACACAGCCTAATTCAATTTGAGCTGGTCTCTAGGGGTTTTTGCAATGAGCTGTAAAGGCCTTCATCAGAGTAAATCTTACAAGTTTTCTCAATTCTGCTCGAGCTTCACAACAAACTCCATGAGCTGAGCACAGAATGTATTTAGTGAGTGCTTTTGTGCAGTTTGGTTTATACTTAATAAAGATGCAAAGTGTTATTGAGTTTAAAGGCCACAGCAGAAGCGAGAGCGGTAGTGGAGCATTTAAAAGCAGACAGACCCAGCTTGCTTACCTGGAAGTCAGTGATGAGCTCCTTCCCCAGAGTTCCAACAGGAGAGTCGCGAGACATAGAAGTCACAGATGACAGGAAGCTTCCAGACTCTGTCAGATGGGGCAGCGGCGACAGGTCATCCATTTGTTCCCTCAGCCCTTCCCCGAGATGGTCAACTTTCTCCATGAAGGTGTGTAACTCGGAGCGGAAGGCCTTCATCCTGGTGTTGATGGTGTCCAGAAGCTCAGGCTGGTTTCTGCTGCTGCTGCTTCTCTCCCCATCTTCGCTGAAGCCTTGGTCTGAAGCAGCACTCGTCACCAGCAGCTTGGCATCGTAGATGAGGCTGTCGGTGTCCGTAATCAGGCGGTCGACCGTCCTGCCCAGACGCTCGGCCTCCCTTTTGATGCTGATGAGCGACTCTGTGTCTTCCCTCTTCCTCAGCAGCTCCAAGGTGCAGATGTCAACCACCTCTGGTGGCTTGCCTGCCGTTTTCTCGCACACCTCTTCTGAATCGCTCTCGCCACCGATGGGGCCCTCCCTCTTGGGCTGGGGCGGGCCTCGGCTCTCCTCGCTGTCACTCTCCTTCTTGCCCGGATCACTGTCAGCATCGCTGTCCCTGGGGCTGGCTGTGCGGAGGCCAAGGTGCGACGCCAGGTCGTAGCGCTGCACGTTGGAGATGAGCACCCGGTTCTCATACTGGAGCTTCATAACCTTGCCGCTCAGCTCATTGACCTGCAGCCGGGCCGCTTTCAGCTCCTCCTGAAGGGAGACTCCCGGTTTGTCCTCCAGCCAAGCAGGTTCCTGGCCGGGGCCGCGCCTCAGCACGCTGATCTCATGGGTAAGCTGCCGGTTGTGGTCTTCGATTTCGCTGATGGAACGGCGCAGGAGCTCCGCCTCCTCCTCCACAAACTGCAGGTGCCTCCGGAGCTCGGCTGCTGACTCCAGCGAGTCGCCGTGCGGCGAAGTGGGAATGCTCGGGATGTGTTCCCGGCCTGGGCACTCCCTTTCGTGCTGGCACTTCATGTCGTCCATCTCGGCTTTGAGGCCTCTGTTCTCCACTTCCAGCTCCACAATCTTCCTGCCCAGGATGTTGGCCTCTTCCTCCACCAGCTTCAGGCGCAGTTTGAGCTCGGCCTCTCTGGTGCTGGGAGGTCCTCCGGCCTCACCAGTAGGGAGTGGGCTGTCCACATCCCCGTATAGGGACTTATACTTCTGCAGTTCATGCTCCAATTCATCCTTCTCCCTTCCCAGTTTTGCCATCTTCTTGCGCATCAAAGAGCCTTCCTCCTTCGCAAACTGGAGCTGGCACCTGAGGTCAGCGCTATCTTCCTGAATGTAGAAAGACGAACGGGTCATTAACAGAGTCCTACAGCACAGACCAGGCCCTTCAGCCCATCTTGTCCACACTGACCCAGACATTTCAATCTGACCTGGTCCCATTTGTCAGTGCTTGCTGGATAACCAGTGGGTGCAACAAAGCTGCTGCACCTTACTCCCCCTCCTCCTCCTCTCACTCCCCAGCTTGTCGATTGAAGCTGGAGTTAATGTTAATTTGACATGCTGGAGGGATTTGTTACTCCCCAGTGAGTGGAAGTGGTTCACAAATCAATCGATCATAGCTCTTTCTGAGGACATGACGCCAGCAAAAGCCTGTGAGCTAATGAGGTGGCTCTACATTTGACAGTTTATCAGGGAGAACTGAAGCCTGGATGTAAGGTCTCTACTGGGACACTCATTATACAGCTGCTGACTGAGGGATGGTCTGGTGGCTAGTGAGCAGCAGTTCCCATTCCTGTCAAGAGAAGCCTCACGCCAAATTAGTGGAAGAGTAAAACTCTTCCGTCAAAATAAATGTGAACGTTACCACACTAAAGCCATTTAATTATGAATTCAAACTGACAGGCGAATTAAGGATAAAGAGTGAAAACACTAGAGAAACTCAGACATGTCTATTTGGAGGTGAAAAGCAGGGGTTGGAAAATGGTTTTTACGCTGTTGACAAAGTGACGGGTGGGGAGGGAGGGAACAGATGGTGAGGGTGTCCAGAGTGAAAGATCAGCGGAGTTCTAAAGGTGGTAATTTTCCAGCCCTTTTGAACTCCGAAGAAGAGTCTTGTTGGATTCAAAACATTAACTCCAATTCTCTCTCCACAGGTGCTGCTAGGTCTGTTAGAGAAACCTCTCCTTTTACTTCTGATTTCCCACATCTGGTATTTTGCTTTTTAATGAATTAAGGTATCAGCTGATCATGTTATTCACGTGACCATGGGACTGACAGGTTTGCTCTTCAGAGAACTGGCATGGACTTGATGGGACGAATAGTCTCATTTGATGTTTTAATGACTGCGCAAGTGTTCTGTTTGGGAGCAGTCACCAAAGGGAATTGAGATATACTGTACTGTTTGGCGAAATGTTAGCAAGCTACACCTGTGAACATTATTAAGTTGGATTAGAGAACACCACTCAGGAATTATGGAACAATGGAAAACATTACACCCTGCTCAGGTTGTTTGTGAGCAGTACCATTTAATATCTGTAAAGTGTCTCATTAATGATACAGCAGCCTTGCTGTGTTACATGGATCCCATGCTTTAGTTTTCGATCGCATTGGAAAGTACATGAAATAAATTGCTACATTACCTTGAAAGAGGAAAATCAAACAGCGTTTGATCGTCCATCTGGGAGCAGCAGATGTTGACATAGAGAGTAGGGGATGGGGATGTTCCCAGTGAAATTGAAAGGCCATAATGGTTAAAATCGTATAAGAATTTGTACTGCCCTACTACCACCCATTAGCACAGCGTCTTTTCTTCTTAAGGTGTTCAAATGCTCACCAGATTTAGGTGCTATCACATCATCGCAGGCAAATGGAGACTGAAAGGATTGTGGATGTTGTATAAATTAGAAACAAAAACAGAAGTTGGTGGAAAAGCTCAGCAGCTCTGGCAGCATCTATGAAAAGAAGTCAGTGTTAACATTTCAAGTCCAGTGACCCTTCCTCAGACAAACTGAGATTGCTAAACCGTGTTGTTTCATTTCAAGACTGGGACGAGGCCAGAAACAAGTACTTCCCCAATTACTGATCTGATTAATCTTAGTCATGGTGTCTTAAAAAAAATGAATAAAACTATAACAAAACATTAAACTGAATATACATCAGGGACTGGTCTAGATTTCCAATTGACTTGGTGACAATAATTGCAAGGATAAAGATTTCAAGCAGGTTGCTGTTACATGTTACTGTCTGTTCCAGGGAATTCTCACTGACAGTCAGTGTCTGATATTTCTCAATGTTCCCCCAACTTCTCCCCAGTCAGGGGGAGCAGATAAAAACTCATCTCCATGCATTACCTGTAATCACAACACTGATTAATATCCTGTATACATTTGTAATGTTGAATATGACAATCCCAGAATGTGTGTGTGTGGCCTGAATGGGGCCAGGAAGTTCTCATGTTGTTCCTATATGAGCCAAGACAGGTTTGAACCCCTGGCCTGGTTATTGTGTGTAAGGAGGCTGGGTTCGGGCAGCAGTTACTAGGTGGGTAGCAAGTATGGGGTGGGAGACCCTGGGGTTTTAGAAGTAACCATCATTACTCAATTCACATTGTTCCTGTCACAAATTACATCTGCTCTTCCTAACACAGAAGGAAACTGTAACAAAAAAAACACAAAGCTCACACTTAGCTGGGATCTCTAATTATAACTACACAGGTTTGAATTTGTACAGAGTCTTTCATGATGCACCAAAGTGATTTCCAACCATTAAAGTACATTTGAAATATAGTCAGTGGTGCATGTTTGTGTAAAAGGCTGGAAGATAAACTACCAAGAGACATGCATGGCTAAAGACTTAGTCTGCTTGCTACTACTCCTCCCATAAGACAGCTTCAAACCCAGTTACACATATGACTTCCTTTTCCCTGGCAATGTTCACCCTGAAGATGTTGAATCCTTGTTGGGATACCATTATATGACACCCGATTGTTTGGAGCGGTTAATCCTCCCAAAGCTTGTACGGTAAGCGTGAGTACGCAACCTGCTTCTGCCTTCACCAAACACAATGTCCACACATTTTCTTCCTGTCCGTGCACTGTTTGTGGAAATGGCAATCAGAAGAAAAACCTTCTTCCTAATGGAGGACAGTATCCTTGTGGACACAGGTCAGAGATCAAATTCGGTGCAAATTGAGGATTAAACCTGAGACATTCCTGGACAGTAAGGCTCGGCTTCAAATAGTTAAGTGAACAGTAAATCAACAGCAAAAAAAAACTGGATGCTGGAAATCTGAAACAGAAACACAAATTGTTGGAGAAATTCATCAAGCCTGGCAGTGTCTGTGGAGGCAGAAAGCAGAGTTAATGTTTCAGGTCCAACAGGGTCACTGGACCCAAAACATTAACTCTGCTTTCTCTCTCCATAGGTGCTGCTAAATCTGCTGAGTTTCTCCAGCCTTTGATTTTGTAACAAAACAACAACCACCTTTTCAACTTGTACATAAAATTTAAACGTCTACATTTGGTTATTAATCAATAGATTCCCAAGAATTCAATTCTTATGTCACCATCCTGGTAAATACTTGGTCTTCACCATGGAAACACAATGATCTGTTTTCGTTGATCATGTGCTCCAATTCCTGTCCATCGTAAAAGCTCCAGGGGTGTCAGCATTCGACAAAAATCTTAAAAGAAAATGAATGAGGCAAGCGACTGATTTAAAATTGGGCCGCTCCACTGCAATCAGCCACTGACGTGTGATCGACAGTTGCATGCCTCCTGCTGGGGCTTGAACCTGCAACCAGGAATTTTACTGGATGTAGGGGAAAGGTTTGTGAGTGAGTTCTCTGTGCTCTGAGGGAGATTGGGCAGCTGCTCCTGGGGGGCAGAGCTGAGGGGAGAGCAGTGACCCAGCAGATCAGCCAATAGTGACGATTCAGACAAGCAGGTGGGAAGAAGCCGAGCTGACCAGCAACGCGCAGAAATTTGGGGAGTTGCAGTCATCTAGTGACTTAAGAACCTGAAAAAAGACACTGCTCATCATCCACATTCTCTGCTTAGTGCTGGACCATGAGAGCAGTGTCTCCGCCCTTTGTAATAAGGTCTGGGAACCTGAAATGAACACAAGATTTCAATGAATCAAGGTGATTTCCTGTACCTACCACCCCCTTGGACTTCTGTCAATTAGCCCACCATTCACATAGAAGGTAGATAAGGAGGTTACGGATAAATTCACAATGAAAGGTTAACATCACAAAGTGAATTGATTGGAGTGTTTTTTTTTATAATCAGTTAATGGTGTTGATCATTTGAATAAAAAGGTAGGGGTTGCTTTATTAAATGGTCACATTGTCAATTCAGGCTGAAGATACCTGGTCCGTAAAAAGCCAGAAATGAGTCAAACTTGTTGTCTGTAGGGAGCTCGATATGGTGGAGTGGGAGATAGCCCCAAGAGCTGATAGTTTACCTGAGTGGCACTCTTCTTATCTTTGTAAAACTCTCGGCTTCCTCTTCTCTTCAAAGAGCTCTGTAAGATACAAAAGCCAATAAGCTATCATGAAGGAAGATAAGAGATAGCATAAATGTTCACAATGCAGGGTGAAAAAAATCCCAGTCACCACCCACTTATTAAAAGCTTCAAGATAAACAACTTAACACCTCAATTAAAACGGTAGGCAAGTGTCAGAAGAACACATTGTACCTTTGCTGACTGTTATCCTTAAACTTGGATGATAATTGTACCAGCAAACATTGGTGTGACAGCCTATTATAAGAAGAGTTGCAGATATTTCATAACTACAGGGCATTCTAAAGTTCTTGACAGCCAGGAAGTGTATTTAAACAGTAGTCACCACTGTCATCTCAGCTTTTATACAATTACATCTATTCTTTACTTTGTAATGATAGTTGTGCTGAAGTCCATATCATCCAATAGTCTTCCTAACGCTTCTGATAACTAATTTTCTGCTTTGACTGCTCCATACACTGATATCCAGTTGGTGAATTAGGAAGCAAAAGGCTTTCAGAGATTTATAAAGGCTTTAGATATTTCAAAATAACCTGTTATGGCATACCACTGAAGCTGGGGGATTTAAGCCAGACCTCTGGCCCAAACACTAACACTGCTGCAGGCTGGATGTCCATCAATGTGAGATTCACCATCTCCTGCAGCAAGGTCCAGCTCAGGCCTTCACTGTCCAGCACATCTCTGGTCATCTGGTCACCCCGACCCTGCCCGGCTGCTTGAACCTGCTGTGATGGAGAAGTGGCTTCCCGAGCAGCAGCTCTTTGACTGTCGTCCTGACAACGGGAAGACCCGGTGTGAGTGAACCATCTTCCAAATGTTGTTCAGGGTCCCAGTCAAAGGCAGGCCGTGTCCTCAGGGAGGCCCGAGCTACATGACTCAGGCACCCTGTGGAATAAACACATCGTCTGAGTGCGCTAGCTGGGAGGCAGCTCGATCCTGCTGGGTCCAAAGGCAGAAGTCAGAAGCTGAAAGCAGTGATACCCCTGTGACTGACTGCCCCCTTCTTACAGCAGAGACTGAAGCTGATTCCTTTTATATGAGCAGACAACAACCAACATCTTCTGGATCATCGTAACAAAGCCAAGGGAGGGATCAAAAGGACAGCCACACTTTCCACAACATGGACACCACCATTTGGTTTCTGACCAGCACTCAGCTCCTGTAGGACAGCACTCAGAGCACTCCTGCCCAGGGGCCGAGCCTTTCGCCTCTGATACCTTCCAATTCATTCACAACCCTGGCCAGGATTCCTCATCGGGCTAAAGTCGGGGCCCATCCAGAAGAATAGAATGCCTACAGTGTGGAAACTGGCCCATCGTCCCAAAACATCTACACTGAACCTCAGAGCGTCCCACCCAGACCCATCCCCCTATGACCCACCTAATCTACATCTCCCTGAACACTATGGAAAATTTAGCGTGGCCAATCCACCTAACCTGCACATCTTTGGACTGTGGGAGGAAACTGGAGCACCTGGAGGAAACCCATGCAGACACAGAGAGAATGTGCAAACCCCACACAGACAGTGAGGCTGGATTCAAACCTGGGTCCCTGGCGCTGTGAGGCAGCAGCGCTAAGCACTGAGCCACCATGCCGCCCTGGAAAATTTTGCGAACCTCTGAAGTGTTGAGAGCTTTGTTAGCATGTCTTGGTAAAGCACCGAAGATACGAAGGTGTTAGGTTGTTGCACTTTGTTGGAAGGCTGAGGATGTGGTGAGACTGCTGTCTGCATGATTATGTTCCAGATGGCAAAAAAGTGCTCTATTTTTATATCTGCCAATCTAAGTTTTAGATGCATAGTGAAACAAAAATCTGGCATTGGACCACTTCTTAAAATGATAGACTTTGGTTATGCAGAAGAGGTGGGTGGTGAAATACCATAACTCCTCAGGCTAAGAATCTACCCGCCACGGATGGGCCAGGAGAACGGTACTTCCGACCCAGTTGATGCTGGCATAAGATGCTGCTGACTACATTGCCTGGCACTTGTATGCCCTTTCCCAGGTCAGCCAGGTCGGCGTACGCAGATAGAACCACATCCGGCCCTGGCACGAGCACAGCCAACACCGACAGCCTCTTCTGTAAGACTCCACGCATAGGGAACAGAACCAGGCAGACAGCCCTGGGCCTGCTCTTCTCCTGAAGCAAAACAGTGCGGTCAGGGACCCATTCCCCACAATCAGGCACTCTGTGGCAGCATACACAAGTCGTTTCTGGGGATGAACAGTCCGAGCAGATCCGCATAATCCACCATGTGAAATGCCTTCTCCTGATCACAGGACAGGAAGGTGCTCGACAGTCCAGTCCTCTGGGAAAAGCAGATCAGATCCTGGAGCAGATGGATATTGTCATGGAACCTCCAGCCGTGTAGCATGGATCAGGGTGGATCATATGGTCCCAGACGGATTCAAGGTAAGACAACAACAGCCTGGGAATACAGTATAATTGGTGATGGGGAAAGACCCCGGCCATAAATCCTTTAATAAATGAGGCTTCCTTTCATGGGCAGCAGGATCTCGATGGCTCTGCATCAAGAAAGAGACAGCTTTCTGGCTGCTAAACTTTCCTGCAAGACCCATGGTCAGTTAGAATTCGCCCAAGAACTCCACGGGCAACCGATCCAGATCCAGGGACATACTCCACAAGAGCTGGGTAAAGGGGCCACGCCGCCCCTGCCAAAATGGCGGGAGTGTTGAGTGTCCTGGTGCACCCCAGGGCCCACCTGTGACAGGTCTTACCACACAACTGTGCGATCATCCTCGCTGGGTGGATCAGGAGAGAACAGAATCGTGGAAAAGGCCAAGGCCTGCACCCTGATTCTCTGGGAGTCTGTGAAGAGGAACCCAGCGCTGGCCAGCAGCATAGGCGGGTGCCCTGTATTAATCATAGAACCCCCACACTGTGGAAATAGGCCATTCAGCCCAGCAAGTCCACAGCATCCCTCCAAAGAGCATCCTTTCCCTTACACTGTAACTAAACATTTCCTTTTGTCCAGCCCACCTAACCTACACATCCCTGGACACAACAGGCAATTTCCCATGACCAATCCACCTAACCTGCACTTCTTTGGACTGTGGGAGGAAACCGGAACACCCAGAGGAAACCCATGCAGACACGGGGAGAATGTGCAAACTCCACTCAGGCAGTCACCCGACTAGAATCAAACCTGGTTCCCCAGCACTGTGAGGGTCCAGTGTTAACCATGAGCCATCGTGCCACCCATTCTTTCCATAGTGAGTGGGAAGAGGAAGTAGCAGTCTGGACCCTCGAGGGGAGGGAGAGGATCGAGCTTTATGTTGGTAACAATGGGGATGCAGCATTCTGTGCGTGTGTGGAACATGCTGAGTATTGGTCAGGTAAGCAGATCAGATAAGAAGCGAGGCTAGTCTTTTCCCCCTACAACCACACATCAACGAATACCAGTCACGTGTGGACATAGAGCAGTTTTTTCACCGCCTTCGCCTCCAAGCTTACTCCTTCAACCGGGAGCCTAACCCTCCCTCCACTGACCCCTTCACCCGCTTCCAACACAAGTCCTCCTCCTGGACACCAACCCCAGGCCTCCTACCCTCCCTCGACCTCTTCATCTCCAACTGCCGTCGAGACATTAACCGCCTCAACCTCTCCACCCCTCACCCACTCCAACCTCTCCCCTGCAGAACGGGCAGCCCTCCACTCCCTCCGCTCCAACCCCAACCTCACCATCAAACCCGCAGACAAGGGTGGCGCAGTGGTAGTATGGCGCACCGACTTCTACATCACCGAGGCCAAACGCCAACTCTCTGACACCTCCTCCTACCGCCCCCTTGATCATGACCCCACTCCCGAGCACCAAACCTTCATCTCCAACACCATTCATGACCTCATCACCTCAGGAGACCTCCCACCCACAGCCTCCAACCATATTATTCCACAACCCCGCAGGGCCCGTTTCTATCTCCTTCCCAAAATCCACAAACCTGCCTGCCCTGGTTGACCCATTGCCTCAGCCTGTTCCTGCCCCACCAAACTCATCTCCACCTATCTGGAATCCGTTTTCTCCCCTTTGGTCCAGGAACTCCCTACCTACGTCCGTGACACCACCCACGCCCACCACCTCCTCCAGGACTTCCAATTCCCCAGCCCCCAACACCTCATTTTCACCATGGATGTCCAGTCCCTATACACCTGTATTCCGCATGCAGATGGACTCAAGGCCCTCCGCTTCTTCCTGTCCTGCAGGCCCGACCAGTCCCCCTCCACCGACACCCTCATCTGCCTAGCCGAACTCGTCCTCACCCTCAACAACTTCTCTTTAATTCCTCCCACTTCCTACAGACAAAAGAGGTGGCCATGGGCACCCGCAGGGGCCCCAGCTATGCCTGCCTCTTTGTAGTTTACATGGAACAGTCCCGCTTCCGCACCTACACAGGCCCCAAACCCCACCTCTTCCTCCGTTACATTGATGACTGTATCGGCGCCGCCTCTTGCTCCCCAGAGGAGCTCGAACAGTTCAGCCACTTCACCAACACCTTCCACCCCAGCCTCAAGTTCACCTGGGCCATCTCCAACACATCCCTCACCTTCCTGGACCTCTCAGTCTCCATCTCAGGCAACCAGCGAGAAACTGATGTCCATTTCAAGCAAACCGACTCCCACAGCTACCTAGAATACACCTCCTCCCACCCACCCTCCTGCAAAAATTCCATCCCCTATTCCCAAATCATCCGCCTCCGCCACATCTGCTCCCACGATGAGGCATTCCACACACGCACATCCCAGATGTCCAAGTTCTTCAAGGACCGCAACTTTCCCCCCACAGTGGTAGAGAACGCCCTTGACCGCATCTCCCGCATTTCCCGCAACACATCCCTCACACCCCGGCCCCGCCACAACCGCCCAAAGAGGATCCCCCTCGTTTTCACACATCACCCCACCAACCTCCGGATACGACGCATCATCCTCCGACACTTCCGCCATCTACAATCCGACCCCACCACCCAAGACATTTTTCCATCCCCACCCTTGTCTGCATTCCAGAGAGACCACTCTCTCCGTGACTCCCTTGTTTGCTCCACACTGCCCTCCAACCCCACCACACCCGGCACCTTCCCCTGCAACCGCAGGAAGTGCTACACTTGCCCCCACACCTCCTCCCACACCCCTATCCCAGGCCCCAAGATGACTTTCCATATTAAGCAGAGGTTCACCTGCACATCTGCCAATGTGGTATAAAGTATCCATTGTACCCGGTGTGGCTTCCTCTACATTGGGGAAACCAAGCGGAGGCTTGTGGACCGCTTTGCAGAACACCTCCACTCGGTTCGCAATAAACAACTGCACCTCCTAGTCGCGAACAATTTCAACTCCCTCTCCCATTCTTTAGATGACATGTCCATCATGGGCCTCCTGCAGTGCCACAATGATGCCACCCGAAGGTTGCAGGAACAGCAACCCATATTCCGCTTGGGAACCCTGCAGCCCAATGGTATCAATGTGGACTTCACCAGCTTCAAAATCTCCCCTTCCCCCCACTGCATCCCTAAACCAGCCCAGTTCACCCCCTCCCCCCACTGCATCACACAACCAGCCCAGCTCATCCCCTCCCCCCACTGCATCCCAAAACCAGCCCAGCCTGTCTCTGCCTCCCTAACCTGTTCTTCCTCTCACCCATCCCTTCCTCCCACCTCAAGCCGCCCCTCCATTTCCTACCTACTAACCTCATCCCACCCTCTTGACCTGTCCGTCTTCCCTGGACTGACCTATCCCCTCCCTACCTCCCCACCTATACTCTCCTCTCCACCTATCTTCTTTTCTCTCCACCTTCGGTCCACCTCTCCCTCTCTCCCTATTTATTCCAGGACCCTCACCCCCATCCCCCTCTCTGATGATGGGTCTAGGCCCGAAACGTCAGCTTTTGTGCTCCTGAGATGCTGCTTGGCCTGCTGTGTTCATCCAGCTTCACACTTTATTATCTTAGGCTTGTCTTTCTGTCCAGTTCAATGCAGTGCAATACAGGTCGGTCAGCACATTTGGCTGGAATGGCTGGTTTGCAAGCAGAATAACACCAACACTGTGGGGTCAGATCCCAAAATGGCTGGGGTTACCCTGAAGGCCCCACCTTGTTAATCTTGCTCTTCACCTCAGTCACGATGACCCTCAGGTTAAGTTCACCTCTCTAACAGGGGAGCGGGTCTACGTCGGCTTTAGCCAACTACAACATGTAAAGTGTTGTGCATTGTATTTTATAACCCGCTTTAATTTTACATTATTAACAAGCCTTCGATTATTCTGGTCACTCACAGAGTATTATTCACACTTGGACTTCCTAAAGGTACATTGCTATTACAATATATTCAGGTTTCCAACCCCATGGCAATACAGAGAATATTGAGCTTCTCAAGAGTTATGTTTTCATGATGTCACATTCCACAGAAGCATTAGCTGCCACAACAGTTCTCCACTTACATTGTTTCTCCAGGTCTCCACAGACTTTCTATCAAACATAACGGGCTAGTTTAGAGAACTCAATATTTAACGCTGCACTAACTTTTGAAGGGAACCTTAATCTTTTGTAAATATGGTACTCATGTATCAAGTTGCCTTTCTCTAAGAGACTGATCTGTTTAACTGATACAACAAAACTCACAGCGTTCACGAGTTTTGTTTCATTCAGAACTCCATGCCGGAAAACCAAAACAGTTATAAGGCTCTGGAGCAGGAGTAGAGAGAGGCTGTCCTGATCACAGATGTTCAACTGTTGCTGTTGCCTTCTTAAGTTGTCACTATCAGTACATTATGCTGGGGAGATGGTCAGTCAACTTTCTCAACGGACAAGAAGAAGATACGCCAGAACACCCAGTGTTGACTTTAGTTTTCTTTCTGTTGCTAGGCAATGACCTGTGGTTTACAGTCAGCATCTCTCTGGAACTCAGTTTGAAATCATGAACTTGACATGTGGAGAGTGCTCAGGATTCCTTTCACAGTCTGCCAGTGCAGAAATCAGAGCCCCATACTCGTTAGGAATTAAACTGTAACAAGTTGTCAAGACATAATATATCTTTAGCTTCCTCCAATCCTCCTTTCTCTCTGTGTCTGCTGCAGCTCAGTTGGAGCACTGTTGCTATTGGGTTCGGATTGCAGTCCAGAGCTTGAGCTTGAAACAATCTAATCCGACATTCCAAGCAAAACAGAGGGAGTGCTGCACTGCTGCTTTTTAAATGATAAAGTGAATTAAGGTTTTGTCAGGTGGACATAAAAGATCCTACAGCATTACTTCAAAGAAAAGCAGGGGAGTTATCACTTGTGTCCAGGCCAATATTTATCCCTCAGACAACATCGTTATAAAACAGACTATCAGTCATTATCTCATTGTACCGTGCACATTAGTTGCTCCATTTCCTTGTGACTACACTTCAAAAGAATGTACTCAATCCACTTTGAGACATCTGGTGGTTGCAGAAGGTGCTATATGAATGAAGTTGCATGAAATGTCAGCTTTCGTGCTCTTAAGATGCTGCTTGGCCTGCTGTGTTCATTCAGCTCCACACTTTGTTATCTTATATAAATGAAGTACTTTTTACCTCCTTTTCACTCCAAATCTGGTGTCCACATGTAGACTTTGAATTAATTTTTTAAAAAATTGGAAAGAGATCTCAAGGATGTCAACATAATGAAGGGCTTTGCTGATGTAGAGGTTCAGCAAAACCCAGGTTAAACTCACTGCTTTGTGCAGCAGGGGTTAATGCTGGAAAGTGAATATTATGACCATGTTTTTAATTATTTCTTAGGATCCTAGCCATATATTAAACAAATTCCATCCCAACTGATTCAAGCAGCCCTTCATCCTCCCAGGTGAAGTCAATAATTTCACTTGGAAAATGTCAAGGGCACACCATTGAATGATAAGCAATTCTGAACTAGGCATTCTGAAATGTGTGGTGACTGTGTGATTTTTCCTGGATGTGGGTGACAGTGCATGGCACACACACAACACACGCACATACACATATGCACGCACACACACACACGCATGCATACACATACACACACATGCACACACACATGCACGTTAACACACACAAGCATACACACACATACATGCACGCACACACACATACGTATGCATACACATGCGTACACACATATGTACATACACAGACACGCACACACACACATGAATGCACACATGCACATACACACACATGCACATACACACACACGCACGCACTCTCAGTCTTGTGCTGCTTTCATTGCAGTCCTTGGAATTCTATTTTGTCTCATGTGAGCAGGGAGGAGGAGTCTTTAATCTCAAACCTCACACAGCAGCTCTGTGTTTCATCCTCCTTCATGCTGTGGCAGACCTTGATCTGTGGTAAAGCCTACAGCCAGTTTCAGCCTTTGTGTGTTCCTGTCTATTGCTGATAAATCAAACACAGAAACAGGATTGTGTTGCTTAGATAACTGAAGCTCAGAGGATTCCTCAGCACTGATAATGCATTCTAAGAGTTTCTTGGTGGTGGCAAGTGATAAGAACAGAAGATGAGCAAATTACTTTTCTTTAAGTTTGGAATATGACATTACTTGCATAAAGTATTACAATTATTTGTTATACCTGAAGAAAACCAAATTAAAAAGAGATGGGCTTTAATGCCTATCAGGATTATATCACTACTATCTCTTCACTTCACCTGACAAAGAGGCAGCGTTCCAAAAGCTCGTGATTTTAAACAAACCTGTCAGACTACAACCTGGTGTTGTGTGATTTCTGAACTTGTCCACTCCAGTCCGCATCATATATAAGTCAGATTAACACTAATGTGCCAAGCCAGTGCAGCACATCATTGTTACTATATAATACTATTTTTGAGCTGCCCTGATCTCATTTTGCAAATCATTTTGCATGAAACAGTGTGATCTGTAACAAAGCTCACACTGTCTTAAACTATGATCTGGGACAGCAGAGTAACTTTTCCTACATTTTGTGACCTTGCAGCAAGAAAATTTGTATTCTGGAACGCACACTGGGAATCTGAGCAAATAGTACAGGTGGAAAATCAGCATTGCGCTTACTGAAAATCTAATGTACATTCCTGATCTGCTCTGATACACTAGATTCTTTCACAATGCAGTCTGAAAGCAAGTTCTCTCTGAGTGGCAGAACCATGAAGAATGTGATTTACATCATGCTTTGGAACACAAAGCAGCACTAAAAGAGCTTTTATTTGGCATCTTACAAATGAAAACTTTATAGAGATTTGTTGAATGATGTGCTAATAGATTTTATAGACCTCAAATAGTGCAGAGATGGGTATTTAATGGGGTTTGCAAATTACTGAGGAGGGCATGTTACAGATAGATGTGCTTTACAGAGAATGGAATTTACAGTAACTAGTATTTTATTGGAGATACACATTACATAGAATGGAATTTTACACTGTACACAGATACATTTAAATGAAACACATGCTTTATGAATTGGTATGCAGAAAGGGATACATTAAAAATAAATGCCTGTGTTAATCAGGAAACTGTTTACAAAGAAGCATTCCATCTAATGACACATCAGAGTGTGAGGCAGTGAAGAGCTGCAGTACTAAAACCTCAGAAAAAGTTTGTCAACCGTCAGTGAAGAACATGAGAAAGACATTATAAAATCACAGGGTTTGATATGGGGGTGGGGGGTGGTTGGGGGGGCAGTTTGCAAACTAACTTTAGGCTCACAATCTCTGCACTCCTGCAGTACTAATCTCCACAGTGGTTAGTTCTACTGCGCACTTTCATTGCTTTCGAAGATCCACTGACACAGTGAGCATTTGAAGTTCATTGAAACTGGCAGATACCACGAGGCATTACAGTCTGAGCCAAGTACTCCTGTGAACTGCCTCCTGTTGAGATCATTCGAACTCCTGATGGCCCAAGTACAGAAAAGAGCCACTGTTGGTAATCAAAGACACCACATCGCTCTCAAATTTCCAGCCAGATGCTTGCAGGCGGACAGCTAAAAATACTGGGGGATGAATGAAAAAGCAAGCAAGTAATCCATGGACAGTGCATGAGACTGGATGAACTGGATGAGAAGGGTCCCATCTTAAAAACAGACTCCTAATGACCCCAGCCATCGTCGCCAAACCAAGCCCTCTTCATCATAATGGGGCTAGCCCCAGCACTGAATTTCTCCCCGCTATTAAGTTATTCAATTCATGTGACCTGTAATCTATAATAAAGCTTGTACTGTCTTAAACTATGATGTGGGCGAGGAGATTACTTCTTCCAATGTTTTGCGACCTTGCAGCAAGGAGGCTTGTACTCTGGAACGCACTCTGGGAATCTGAGCAAAAAGTACAGGTGGATAATCAGCACAGCACTTACTGAAAATCTGGTGTATTCTCCTGACTGCAAGGATTCTTTCCCATATTGCAGGGTCAGAAAAGTGACCCCCACGTGTCTCCTGTGCCAACACTAAGAGCCGAAAGTCATACCAAGTCTTTCCAATTGCGATTGGGATTCGGTGAATTGGTGAAAGAGACTTGGCCAATGGATCATGGTATCATATTCAAGTTTGTTTTTCTTAGACAGCTCAGGCAAGAAGGGACTGTCTGGGCTGTGGACATCAGGAAATGTATTTCCTATGCTTACTTTGACTGCAAGAGATGGTTCTCATGATGCTGAGATTATCCAGCACCACCATGAGTCTTTACTTCTTCCGTAGGATCCCTACAGTGTGGAAACAGATCCTTCAGCCCAACGAGTCCACACCAACCCTCAGGGCACCCCAACCAGATCTATCACACTACAACCCACCTAATCTACGCATCCCTGGACACTGTGGGCAATTTAACATGGCCAATCCACCTAGCCTGCACATCTTTGGACTGTGGGAGGAAACCGGAGCACCCAGAGAAAACCCACGCAGACACAGGGAGAATGTGCAAACTGCACACAGACAGTCACCTCAGGGTGGAATCAAACCTGGGCCCCTGGTGCTATGTGGCAGCAGTGCTAACCACTGAACCTCTGTGCTACTACTTCTCTAGGTAGTTCTGGCAGAAGCAATGTTCCAGTGTGAGCATGATCTACTCAATCTCATTTGGAACAGTAACATGAAGCTCATTGTTAGGATGCCACCCACATGTGCATGAGTTGTGGACTGGAGTCACTTGCCCCTGTTGCCCAGCAGTCTCTTTGCGAGTGACCATGGTGATTGAGGTGCAGTAGAGACAGCGATCTGCCAAAGATGACATTGTGACATTGACTGTAGTACTGGGCTCTGAACTGTTCAATCCGCTACCTGTGGTCACAGGCCAACTGGACAGTGAGTAGAATCCCTTTCTACTCTGGTACATGACAGGGGCACAGTATAATATCCATAATGTGCAGTGAAGGGCACCCCATGGAAGCCTGTGATGCTAGTAAATACACATGCTGCTCTCCAGCAAGACTGAACAAAATCTTGTGCAATATAAACAGAGGCTTTCAGTGACCTCCCTTAAACAACAGTCTCTAACAAACTGTCAGATGTTCCAAAGGTTAGTGTCTCCCTGAAAACCCTGTGTGGATATGGTTTCCGGCTGAGATTCCTTCCCCTTTTCTTCTCCTCCTCCTTCTAGCAACTTGTCCTACTCTGCCTGACGTCCATCATTCTCCCAGTCACGCTTGTTTATTCTGAAACCTTGAAGTTAGCAACCATCGCGCCACTCCACTAGACTTTTGTGAATTGGAGAGAACTCCAGGGAGCACACGCTTGCAGAAATAAAACCACAGCCAGAAGAAATCAACCAGCAACACACCTGTGAGGAGCTGACCATATTAGGATGTGTGTCTGTTAACAGTCTCATCAATGTTGCAGAAATTCAAGGCAAAAAAATGCAGACACATGCCTTGTCCACCCAAACAAGGAGTGAGTCAAGCTCAATCTTGCCTTTGTACTCTCCCAACTAAATTGGCTTCAAACGCTGAGCTAAGTGTAAGCTGCCAGTTTCTTAATAGTATCTGTATTTACATGTGAAACTTGGCAAATGACTCTGCAGCCTAATTAATGAGTTTCAGTATCTTAAGGATATTAAACTCCTTTCATCCTGAGGTCTATTTTCAACCTAAATTTTACAATAA
Organism: Stegostoma tigrinum; assembly: GCF_030684315.1. Lineage (NCBI taxonomy): Eukaryota > Metazoa > Chordata > Chondrichthyes > Orectolobiformes > Stegostomatidae > Stegostoma > Stegostoma tigrinum. Next base: position 114,056,850 of record NC_081358.1, on the reverse strand, counting down.
TAATAAAAAGTCTAGCTAGATTTCATTAGTGCATTCTGAGGTTACATCTGATTGAATCTGTTTTATCCTAGCTCCTAACTGGCCCTAAAGTAGTTTAAGTAGCAATAAGCAGCACTGAAAGATACAGCAAAGCAAACACAGTGAATAGCCTAATTATTACTACATGTGACTCCAGATCGAAAACAATGTGGTTGACTCTTAACTGCCTCTATATGCCAGTCACTTCAAAAACAATGCAGATAACATTATGATGGACTGGGGTAACAAATGCTCACAATGGCCACATCCCATGAAAGAATTAACAAACAGAAGTTGTATTCATTTAAATGATGAATAAATGTTAAAGTGGCTCTCAAGAGAAGAATCACATGTTCACATCTGCATTAGTCCTTGTCCCTACCTCTATCCCTATCCCCACCCCGATCCCTCTACACGCCAATCCCTGGTCTCCCTTTCCCCCCACCCTCCAATCCCCATTCCATAGCTGCCCTCCGGCTGCATCCTTGATGCAAATGTCATAATGTTCCTTTTTATCCACCCTTGGTCTATGTGGAGTTTGCACATTCTCTCTGTGTCTATGTGGGTTTCCCCCGGGTGCTCTGGTTTCCTCACAGTTTAAAGATGTTTGGATTAGCCATGCTAAATTGTCTGTAGTGTCCAGGGATGTACAGGCTAGGTAGATTAACCATGGGAAGTGCAAGATCACAAGACTAGGGATGTGGGATGCTCTTCAAAGAGTCAGTGTGGACTTGGGCTGAATGGCCTGCTTCCACAGTGTAGGGATCCTACGAAAATACCCATTTCTCGCTCTCTCCCCCATGCCCAGTTCTTGATTTTTTCTCTCTCTCTCTCCTTTTGTGACTACCAAGCCCCTCCTGACATCTGAACCTTCTCACTGACCTCTCAACAGTTTCTAGAAAACAAGTTGATCCTGTCCTCGGCACTGGTACTGGGGACAGAGGGATTGGGGAGGGGAGGATTGTGAATGTAACCTTGTCATTGGGAGGAATGGGTCATTCATTGAATTGAGCCAGATGTCTGGAAATTTTAAGCTCTGGAGATCTCCTGGGATGCTAGCAACAGCAACAGGGAATCCATTTCTCATTCTTGGAGACACCTGAGCTTCATTGGAGCATTGACAAGTCGCTTTCTACTTTCAGCTAGACATCAAGAACCAAATCCAATCCACCATCATCAACATTACTTATTTTCCAGATGAGAATGCTACCCATTGCAATCTGTCAATGAGTTTCAGGGATAATTAAAGAAAAGCTTGAATACGCATATGACAATGGCTTTCGATGGTATTTTCCCCAAAGCCAATCTTAATTGTAAACAGGTATCACATGTGCCTTGTATCCAGAAAGAAATGCTTAATAATTACCTTATAAACACTGTTTCACCATGAAATTAAGTAGCAATTTTATAGTGTAACCATTTATTAAGCCTGGAATTCCTAACACTGCTCTGTGAAACTTGGACACTAACAATCTAAGTCAGCACAGACAATCTAAATATTGTGAATATCTTACACCCACCTCTTCATAACATAATTTGCATCCTACTATCCTGATAGCAATCAAGTCACCCAGCCCTGTTGTTAAGGAGTGTTCACAATAGACTACCTGACCTTCACTATTCCATCTTTTCTCAAGTTAATCAGTCACAAAAGCCCACTCTGCCATTCAATAGGATCCTGGCTTACCTGCTTGCCTTTCAAATTCTATGTTCCCACCAATTTTGGATAATCTTTAATTCCTTTGTGTAACAAGAGTATGTCTACCTCCACCTTCAAAATAGTCAATGATCCAGACTCCACCGAGAGAAGCAACATCTCCTTACTCCGTCCTAAAAGTTTAACTCCTGATTTTTAAACAACACCCTTGAGCTCTGGAATCAGTCACAAGGGAGAACACCATTTTCACATCCACATCCACTTTGTCAAGACCATGGAGGATCTTGTATATATCAATCAAAGACATTTGGACAGATACATGAATAATAAATGTTTACAGGGATATGGACCATATAAAGGCAAGTGGGGCTAGTTTGGTTTGGGAAACTTGGTCAGCATGGATGAGTTGGGCCGAAGGGTCTGTTTCCATGCTGGATGACTCCAAGTCGCCCCATACCCTTTAAACTCCAGTGAAAATGCGCTGATCCATTCAAGCTCTCCTCATGAAGACAACTCACTATTTCCAATACAGAATGGATTATTACAAAAGTAAGGCTTCACAAGTTGGTTTTGTTTAAAGTGTCCCTTTTAATTCAAGGTGCAATGTAGTAATGGAACATGACATGTACCTTCCCATTAGTTCTGCTCAATTTTAAGCTGCAATGACCTAGTTCCCTGTGGGATTAGGGGCCTTATAAAAGCCCAACTGAAACCCAGCACGTAGAGAAAGTAGCATTTGGCTTTTTATAGAATGACAGTCCCTCAGCACTCTAACTTTGAGATCCCTCTCGGGGGAGAATCCCAAAGAATGTGACAGAGAAATAGCAGCTGTCCTGAACCTCAGGAGATCAAATTGTCCTCTGTTGATCACCATGTTGAATGCATGGGGGAGGTCATTCCCTGGTTGAAGAGACAGTGGAAAGTTGAGGATCCTGGAACATTCATTTGGGATTGGTGAAGAGTCATCGCCACAGGTTTGGGATTTGCTGCTGGACGTTATTTTAGGATTTACTGAAACACCTTCCAAACCCATGACCTCTACCATCCAGAAAGGCAGGGTCAGCAAATGAATGGGAGCACCACCAGCCTGAAAGCTCCCATTCTAAGCCACGCACTATGCTGAATTAGAGATGTATCGCCATTCCTTCAGTGTGACTGGGAATTCCCATTCTAACAGCATTGAGAGTATATCTAAGATTGCAGCAGTTTGGAGCTATGGCGATAAAATACTGTTCTGACTGGCAGGTTACCGTTTTAACCAATTACAGGCAGGCCAATCTCAGTGTTTTGAAGAAGAGTCACAAGACCAGAAACATTAACTCTGCTTCCTCTCCGCGGATGCCGCCCGACCTGCTGAGTTTCCACAGTAATTGCTACTTTTGTTTCAGATTTCCAGCAGTTCATTGTTTTATTTTAGTTTGTGTGATGCTGCCAGGTCTAATGCAGGAGGGCTGTAATACTCTGTACGTGTGTGTGTGTGTGTGTGTGTGTGTGTGTGTGTGTGTGTGTCTGTTTCAGTGTGCAGGTGCTTGTGCGTGTTTATCTGTGTGTAGGGCAGGGGGTAGTCTTGAAAGGGTGGGATTTGAAGGTCTTAGAAGAATTATCCCGAGACCTTGTTTAAGCTTTTTCCATCATATTGACTAAAATTAATAACAGGGCTGAAAGCTGCACCTTCATGCATTAGCCTTACTTGGTATTTTCATGGTTTAGTAGATACAGCACATCAGCTTTTTAATTAAAAACAATGTGATCACGTATGCTGAATGTTTCACGAACACTGGGAATAGGAAAACATTGATTATTTTTTGGCAACTCAACAATACTGGTGTTACAGGTAGAAATCTAAAACAGGGATTTTACTTCATACCACATAGTACTGTGCTGAGCTAAATATCTAACAATAAATGAATGCATCAGCTTTAAGAATTCCAGCCTTTACTGGCTTAAACATTTTGAAATCATAAAAAGGGCAAGCTTGCATTTATACAAGGGTCTTTCTCAATTGCAGAACACCTCAAAGTGCTGAGATACAAAGTACAACCAACAAATAAAGGAGACATTTTAAGGATGTGAGGACTGCATTACCATTCAAAAACCACGACAAATACCCTCTGTAAATCTCCTGCCTATAACAACTTGCTTCTCTGCTATGTTACTTTCCCATTCATATGGGACTGGAAAGCACAAGGAATGAACATTTTTCAAGGTATATTTAAAACTACTTACGGAAGATTTTTCATCAAGAAAAACTGCCCTGTTATTTTTGCCTTCCAGGATATATTGCTTGGATTAAAGGTTTCGCTCAGGCATTTACAGCTCTGAATGATTTATTGCATAGTCACACTTGTTGAAAAAAAGTTTATTTTTACGATGTGATGGGCTACTTGCAGATACAGCTGTGCACCCCCAGCCACTTCAATCTGTGCACACCTCAGATGAAAAGAGATGTCAACTGTATGGCAGTCAGCTTCCCTACATCAGCTCACTTACACTCATCTGAGCAAGCAACTGCGTCTCAGAGGTGTGACAGAAATCTGAATGCAACCAGTCTAACCCCTCACAAACCAAAGTGCCCCAACAGATCTGTTTGCAATACTTTCTACCTGTCCAGTGGTCCTCATCAGTGACCACATCCCCTCTGATAAGACTGCTCCTGTTTCTCTTGCTATGAATGCAAGGGGACATTAACAATGAGTTTTATGATTGAAATCTACTTCGGAACTTGTCTAAGAGGGTGGATCAAATGAAATCTGAAGGAAAACCACATGCTTGTGTGTTAAATGTTTTCTATTACCAAACTGTAGTCAATCATCATGACATTTTCATCCATCATTGCTCAGTGCAGGCCAATCCTAATTCGGATGGGAACGTCAACCCGGAGAAATAAAAAAAAACAGAAAATGTTGAAAAGGCTCAGAGAGTCAAACAGCACCAATAGACAGAAAAACAGATGAAAAGATCACTGACCTGAAATGTTACCTTTGTTTTTCTCTCCACTGGAGCTGCCCTACTCGCTGAGCCTTTCTAGCATTTTTGGCATTTATTTCAGATTTTCAGCATCTGCAGTACTTTGCTTCTGCAGTCTGGAGAAATTGCTTATTTTTGGTATGTAACTGTTGCTCAGTTGTTGAAATTTGCTGGGTCAATCACCTGTTTTTATTAGGAAAGCTTACCGTAATTTCTGTCATCAGTTCTGTCCCTTCCAGTTCTCTGGATCTCTTTTTAAGTCGACTCTGTATACTGCTTTAACAAGAATTGATATGCTGTAAAACAGACTGGCTGTGAGCCCTGTTGTAAGTCCCAATCTGCCTCCAACTCTCCGGCTGACACTGTGATGCCAATGGACAATGTGCAATAATATACCAATGTCAAACATTCCATATTCAAAGCAACAGTTCCTGAGAGGAAGACACAAGGGAGAGGAGGTGATGGAGTAAATGATCCTCAACACTCACACACATCAAACATTGGATGGGACATGCTGCATATTTGCTAGCACAGATTGGGAATAGTTTATTCAACAGTGGGGGGAAAACCAAAAGAAAAAGAAACAGTGAGAAGTCAACAAAAACCACGAGAAAAGGCCTCGGTCAGTGTGGGGGATAGGGCAAAATGAAACAAGAGAAACCATATACATGACTATCATTTTTGGTCATGATTAGGACGATGGACAATCATAGAGTACCTCTGCATCAGAGAGTACGTTCGCAGGACTCTGTATGTCCATTTTACTGGAAATTCTTACGGCACTGAACACGCTAGAAGAAAGGAGCCCAGCACGACCCAGTGAAATAAATTTCATCCTAGGATCTTAGGACTGAGATGAGGAAAGATTTCTTCACTCAAGGGGAAATGAGCCTGCGGAAATCTTCATGACAAAAGGCTGTGGAGGCCAAGTCACTGAATATACTCAAGAATGAGATAGATGAAAGTTTAGATTTCATCAGCATCAACGAGTATAGGGAGAACGCAGGAACATGGCACTAAAGTAGAGGATCAGCCATGTTCATATTGAATAGCAGAATTAGCCCAAAGGGCTGAATGGCCTACCACACCTTGTTTCCATGCATCCTTACAGAGACCTTTAAATGTAGATCCCTGTGCAACAACACCCAACAAAATTGATTTAACAACATTTTAAAACAATTGTGCACACCCTAAGGAGTGAAATTGCAATGATACAATTATTATCAGTTGTGCTGACCAGGTATAGAAATGTTGCTTTCTTCACTTGAGCAGTAACTTCAATTATTGCATCAGGAGCTCAGCTGAGGTAAAGACTGTGAGATTTATTCTCCAGTGGGGTCACAGTTGATGCTCCTTGACTGGAAAATTGAACCAGAACAGATTCTACCCTCTTCCCCCATCCCCAAGGAAGAATGACCTTTGCTTTGGTGTCAAACATTGCTGGTGTCGAAGGTCAAGCAAAAAATCATTTGTGACAGTCGGTCAGGGCATGGTACTTTCTTCCCAGCGTGTAGAATTTGTCTCAGAGATTAGAATTTATCTCAGAGATTGTTTTCCAGACAGGGCTGCTTCAGGAATAGGAGTAGAAACATTGTTTCTGGCTCCCTTATCCCCCTACTTTCTAATCCTCAACAGCTTCTGTCAAGAGTCTTTACGATGCACTTTGAGTTCTATGAAATGGAGTACATAGAACATAGAACATTACAGCACAGTACAGGCCGTTCAGCCCTCGATGTTGTGCCAACCTGTCATACCGATCTGAAGCCCATCTAACCTACACTATTCCATGTACATCCATATGCTTATCCAATGATGACTTAAATGTACCTAAAGTTGGCGAATCTACTACCGTTGCAGGCAAAGCGTTCTGTTCCCTTACTACTCTCTGAGTAAAGAAATTACTCAGTAATTTAACACTAAAGGAGATTATTCAAACCTTTTTGTCCCTTTCAGTTCTTTCCAAGAGAAATCCAGTCCCAGATTGTCACCACCCCTAACATTCTTCCCCTATTTTGTTTTTTTTGCCAAGCCTTTATCCAATTTCCATTTTGAACTCTAATTTCAATCTGTACCCACCACTGTGTTAGGTGTTAACCACTTTATCTATAACAATTTTTCCTCATGTTGCTTCTGGTTTTCTTCCAATCACTTCAAATATAGGTAACTCAGCCATCCGATTATTGGTTTCAGTGACTGAAAACAGTTTTTGTTTATTCTAACTAAACACTTTCTAATTTCATATACGTTCATCAAAATCCCCCAGGCTTCTTGAATCTGAAGAGAGCAACTACAGCTTCTCTATAATCCCTCATCCCTGGAACCATTCGAGCGGATCTCTTCTAAATCTCTAACAAAGCCTTCACATCCTTGAGGCCCAGAATTGGAAAGCATGGTCACAATGGGGTCAAATCGTTCTATATAGCTTCAGCAAAACCTCCTCACTTTTGTACTCTATGGCTTTATTTGTAAAATGCATCATGCACTCATGTTTGACTATAATATGCTTTGGTAGATAATTGCACACAACTCAGATCATAGAATCCCTACAGTGTGGGGGCAGGCCATTCAATCCAACTAGTCCACACTGCCCCTCTGAAGAGCATCCCACTCAGACCCATTCCCCTAATTGCCCCATGCCTAGCCCACCTAATCTACACATCCCTGGGGACTATAGCGCAGCCATTCCACCTAACCTTCACATCTTTGGACTGTGGGGGGAAACCAGAGCACCTGAAAGAAACCCGCACAGACATAGGGAGAATGTGCAAACTCCACCCAGACAGTTGTCTGAGGGTGGCATTGAACCCAGGTCCCTGGTGCTGTGAGGCAGCAGTGCTAACTGCTCAGCCACTATGCCACCCTTGGATGTTCACGTTATGCATTCAGCTCTGCTTCTTTGAACCTGGCCTGATAATAAAAATCTCCAGGATTGTTTGAGGGCTATCCTGGAGATTTTCTCAAGAATTAACTTTTGAGTTTCAAGGTTTGCTTTTTGATTTTCAGAGGCTCCTTTTTTCATTCTCACCAACTCATTTATTAGGAAATCCAACCTAATGGTAACAATACCTTCTAAATTTGAGTTGAGATATTTGGGCTCACATTGAAGCAGAATTAGAAGAATTCATCCGTATCCTTCATGATCAACACTCCATTAAACTTCAAGCCATGACACACAGGAAAGCATTAATTTCCTTGACATCACTGTATTTAAAGCAGCATAACAGATATAAGTTAGCAATAACTGGTTTTTGCAAAATAATTGACACATATTTCCACACAAAAAAATCACCTTAAACATGCTTTCCATTTTGCTAATCAAACTGTTCTCTGTCCTTTGCTGCCTTCTTCTTCTACCTTCTTATAGCCTCCTATCTCCCTTGTTGCCTAAGCCTCCTTCTTCAAGCCTCCTTACAGACTCCTTCTTCTCCCTCTGGTGTAGCACTCTTCTTAATGCCTACGCTGAAGCCTCCTTTCTCCAGGTCTGCCTTGCATCATTTTCTTTGCTCCCCATTTTGCAGCCTCATATCTTCCTTGCAGGCCCCTGCTCCAGCCTTATAAATTCCACCTTTGAGTTCTGGCCCCACCCCAGAATCCACCTTTACACCACAGCAGCCTCTTTCCCCCAACCATATTGTATGGAACCATAGAGTCCCTGCAGTGTGGAAACAGGCCATTCGGCCCATTGAGTCCACACCAACCCTCTGAAAAACATCTTACCCAGACCCACCACCTATTAGGCCAGAGTCTGGATAATAATCTCTAGAGGTGTGTCTAAATCCTACCTAGTCAACAATAGAACATAAACTATAAATCTTGGAATTAAAAGATTCCAACCATGACCACCAAGTTAACAGAATGTTAAATGGGTGTATCATCTTCTTTAGAGAAAGGCAGTCTGCCATCTAATTACCCAGCGCAGGGCCTCCCTGATTTACAAGCACCTGACTTACGAGCAGTCATACTTATGAATGCAATCTCTTACGGGGATGTCATTTCAAGGTTCGTATTTTTGAACATTTCCTGTACCTACGGACGGGCTCTTCCCATTGTCCTGCTTTGTGTTCTGACTTGTGTACAAATTGGTTTGTGAAGACATTCCAGAACAGGAGCATTTGCAGCCTGGGGATTGTGTGGTGAGCCTGTTGGGAGTGCGGACCCACAGCAATTTCACAGAACGGTTGACATGTGGAAAAATGTCGTACCAGGCCGTTTTGCCGTATTGAACAAGGTGGAAAGAAAACAACAGCATGTTCCCCTCCCAAGTCAACATGGCTACCATTGAAGAGCTGCTCACTCAAAGCCAGCTCCGATGGGCAAGTCATGTCATTCCCAAACTTGACACCAGACTCCTGAAGCAGCTGGGACTACCCTCAGTCGGGGTAGCAGACTTCCAGGAGGACAGTGAAGACTCTCCATGGATATCCACAATACAATCCTGCAGAGGTCAAACAAACCCAGCAACTCATGGGTGGCCCTGGTTTGTGATGGACTGAAATGGAGCAGGTTCATTCAGGAAGCTGAGACCTCATCGATATGGAGCAGAAACCTCCAAAAGCCTCATCTACCTGAGACTTCGAGGGCCACCAGACCTATGTGAGGCAGAGTCTGCAGATTAGGTATTGGACTCATCAGTTACATCAGAGGCCAGTGTATTGGAGCCGAGGCAAGCCATCCTCGACCCTGAGGGATTGCCTAATAAGCAGGTTCAAGGCAGCAGCTCTCAGGCAGTAAGTGTCAGCCTCATCAGTGATGCCCATGTTCCATGCATGAAAACACACTGTTTCTCATTCCGAACATTCAGTGCCTGTGCGCCTCCCTCTTTAAACCACGAGATTTCAAGAATTTAGCTGTCGAATGAGGAAGGCTGACTAACATCATCCTTTCTTCCAGGACTGTTTTCTGCTGTCACAGAATAAGCCCTTCTGAGAGAGTTTGGAACAGGCACTATGAAAAGGCAGAATGTCACTGTATACCGCTGAAACAACTATGTCAAGGTCTAACATGTTTAGAATGTCATATCTGGTTCTCACCCACAAACATTTTGGAAGTAAGTCTTTGGCATGGAAATTTAAAATGCCACTTTAGGAAAACTTTCAGCATCAGTACTGCAAATTGCAAAACTAGTAGAAAAAAAACTCTGCAAAAGAATCCCAACAATATTCACAAATGTTCTCTCAGTTTCCTTTTCAACTGCTCCCAGGCCTGAGTAGAGCTTGATACATGTTGCACTCAGAGATGAATTTGCAAATTAATAATCACATGGAAGAGATCAATGGGCCAAACAGCCGGTCATTTGTGTGGCAACATCTGTAATCTCTAAGTTGGAATACAATTTAACTTATTACAGAGAAATGCGTAGTAACTGCGGGACTTCCACTTTCAGTCATATAATTCGGCCGATGTCAGCTATTCACCAAATTAACAACCTGCTTAGTGATAGGAAAGGGGCGCATAAGTGGTCAGTTAAAGGGCTTTGCTATCATGGAAGATCTTAAAGACCTATAATAACAAAAACAAGTGAGTGAGTTAGTGATTCTGGTGAGTGGATACTAAGTGAATATTGCACTAATAAGATACATCTGTTGGAAATTCAGGTTTTAGTCCACAGTTTTGAAGTTGATTGATGATTATCATAATTTAATCAGGTGCTGTTTAGAAGCAATTTTCATTGAGTCGTGTATTTCGCATACAAGTGCATATCTGCACGGATGGTGGCGTGCGCTGGCTGACCTGAAACATTTTGTTTCAGGAGAGCTCACTGACTGACTAACAGAGATGTTGGTTCTTTGATACAGCCATGATGGTCTCAGGTCTAAAAAGGTCCACATGACATTGATGTCTGCCTCACCATCCAGTCCCTCTCTCCTGCAGCTGCTGTTACTGTTCTGCTCAGAGCTTGCTCACCGACTGGTGAGGAAATCAATGGTTACGGGGGACAGGCACAGCAAGTAGAATTAAAGCCAGACCTTGGTCAGTCAGTTCTACTCCCTCACCTAAAAGAATATTTGCATGTTGCTGCTCCCAGCCAATGGGATTGGAACATTGCAGGATCCCAGTAACCAAGCACTCCCTTTCACCCTGTCCCTCCTTTAAGATTTCCAATAAGGCAGAGGACCACAGTGTTGAGAGTTTAAATGAAGAACCTTTGGCAAAATGTAGATAGAGTATGAATGAAGTCATGACAAAGTGTCCCAGAAGAAAGTCCGCTTCAGACACAACTTGTCTGTAGCTGTGAGTAAGCGTTGAAAGCTGAGCGTGGCTATAAAAGATAGTGCTTTAAACCCTCAGAGACTACTTCTTTGCTCCTGTTCAGCTGGTTGCCCATAGGAGAGGTTGTTAGTTGAAGCACTAACCAAGGTGAACCCTTAATGATGGGTGTGTGGATGAGGCCAGAACTTACACTGAACCTAAAGGAGAGAAGGGCCAGGGTGCGAACTTGGAATGGATGTCAGCAAGAGGGAATGCCCAAGCAGAGCATTAAACTGAAAAATATTACTTTGTCTAATCATGGAAATGAAAAGCCTTGTAGTGATTAGATATGTGCTAAAATACCAATGCCAAGAAATCAAACTCTCCCACGGTAATGGATGATTTCCCAAGTGTAAAATCAGACATGCTTAATATGGAAGTAAAGGACAGAAATATCTAGTCTATCATTCTTTCATTGTACAGGCAACAGTGAATTCTCTTTGACTGCCCCCAGAAAAATGGACTGTATATTTGCATCTCCTGCATAAAAGTAAATAATAAAATGAATTAGCAATAACCTGCCTGAAAATATACCTCATGGAATGTCATGGTACATTCACACTTCCATAAAAAATGTTATGAGTTGACAACAGGTAGTTAAGATTTTAATGGGTTAAAGTTGATTGTTTATTCATAGACTATAAAGAACTGTATCAACAATCAAAAAACACCTTGAACCAATTGTGTTGAAGTTTTGTAGTCTTTCTTTACTGTGAACAAGCGGCGAGAGATAAATCACAAGCAGCTGGATTGTTGAAGCAGAATATTTTGAGATGGTAATACAGTCACAGTGATATACAGCACAGAAACAGTCCCTTCGGTCCAACTCATCCATGCTGACCAGATATTCTAAATAAATCTAATCCCATTTGCCAGCATTTGGCCCATATCCCTCTAAACTCTTCCTATTCATGCATCCATTCAGATGCCTTTTAAAATGCTGTACTTGTACCAGCGTCCAACACTTCCTCTGGCACCTCATAGAACATAGAACATAGAAAAGTACAGCACAGTACAGGCCCTTCAGCCCACGATGTTGTGCCGTGGAATAATCCTAATCCAAAAATAAAATAACCTAACCTACATTTTCCTCAATTCACCGCTGTCCATGTGCATGTCCAGCAGTCGCTTAAATGTCACTAATGACTCTGCTTCCACGACTACCACTGGCAAAGCATTCCATGCGCTCACAACTCTCTGGGTGAAGAACCTTCCTCTGACGTCTCCTCTATACCTTCCTCCTAGCACCTTAAAACTATGATCCCTTGTGGCAGTCAATCCTGCCCTGGGGAAAAGTCTCTGGCTATCGACTCTATCCATGCCTCTCATTACCTTGTACACCTCGATCAGGTCACCTCTCTTCCTCCTTCTCTCCAGAGAGAAAAGTCCGAGCTCATTCTATACCCTCTGTGTGAGTAATGCGTGGTGAAAGGTTTGAGATGGTCAGAGTGAACGCAGCATTTGAGAAAGTATCTCACCTTCACCTTCCCAAAGCCAACTAAGATGGGAAATAAATGGCAGTCATGGCACTGACCCTGATCAAAGAGTTAATTTTTAAGAATAAGCTTTTGGGGGGGTAAAGGCAGAGTCAGTATCAGCATGCTACATTTCAACAGGGGAGGTATGACGCAGCAACAATTAAAACTAAATTGTCACTTTCCACTGGTCTGGGAGATTGACGGCATGATGTTTCTTTCCAGTGAAGGTGCTTTCAAGCAATATGCACTTAATGTACAATGCATAACACCGTGGAGGAGCTAAATGGGTACTACAATATCAACAGCCTCTTAAAAACCCTGCATGATATTGGCTCCACTGAGGTAAATGTAAAAGAATGAATGGGGTACAGTTGATGCACTATATGGCTAAAATTGCAACTGCTCCTGCTGGTTTCTGCTGGTCCACATCCTTTACCTAACACAAAAGAACAAATAAAGGTAAAGATGCTATAGCCTTGCCAGGCTATACGGCTGCTCTCTCAGAGAGAGAGACACACACACAACTGGTGGCTAACATGAGGATCACTGTGCCTCAGACAAAGCGGGGAGGTTGAGAAGGAACTTTCTTCCTGGTAATTCAGCCAGCGCGGGAACTGAACCCAAACTGTTAATGTCACTCTGCATTGCAAACCTGCTATCCAGCCAACTGAGTGAAATCAGCCCCTGAAGCAGGGACAAGTAAATGGGCCTGAAAGTAGGAGGTCATTGCAAGGTCAATAGCTTTATAGACCTTTTGTTTCCCATGGGTAATGAAGAAATTCCAAGTGAAAAGTATTTTCTAATTAACCATTTTGGGTGCTAGGGGACAAGTACTGTCTAATTATCCAGTTTGAGATTTACTGCATTAAAGGACGTAGGCAAATTCAAGTTATTGTTCTGCACTGATAATTGTGCACAGGTAATTTTGGAATTCACTGGGGGAGAAACCTGACAACAGCAGGGCAGATCTGATTTGGGCTGTTGGTGGATACAGTGAATAGAGGAAGGGTTACTGCTAGTTGTTCACATCTCTCGGATACTTAGAACTACCCTTGATTCCTTTTGAGAAAAGAAAAACTACCAATACGTTTCTAAGCAACTGCTGTAAAAGTTGGACAGCGTAAACGTATTCCTGAAGCATTCTAGGCAACCACTCTGAGGCTGAAAGATATTCTTGAGAAAAGCTGTATTCTGCAGGTGTTTGTGTGCGGCGTGCCATTGACGTCAATGGAAGCTGTTTGTTTTTGAATGTGTGTGTGTGTGTGTGTGTGTGTGTGTGTCAGGATATGCTAAAACAAAAACCTGCGATCAGCTTGGCAGGGAACAAATCAGCTTGGCTTTCCTTTTTCCACAACGAGGGAGTAAAAGGTGGTGAGCACAAGCATTCTGCTGGCAGAAGCAATGAGGCTGAGGCAAGTGAACCCAATCACTCATGAGACCACAGAAACAGGGGGAACTTCAGCTACCTGACCATGGATGAGCTGTGTCTTGAATGCATTTATCTGCCTTTAATACACTGGCCATGGGAGGTCTTGGCATAGCGGCATTACCAATAGACTATTACTCCAGAGGCCCAGGTAATGTTCTGAGGACCAGGGTTTGAATCTTGCCGCAGCAGATGGTGGATTTTCAATTCAATAAATTTTAAAAATCCTGGAATTAAGAGTTTAATGATGACCACAAATCTACTGCCAATTGTCCGGAAAAACCCATCAGGGTCAGTAGAACCTATCACTAATTTCTCTCCTTTTGGGTAAAGAAACTGCTATCCTTACTCAGTGTGACTTGAATTTATACACATGACTCCAGACCACAACAATGCGGTGGACTCTTAACTGCGCTCTGCGAAATTAAGGTTGGGCAGTAAATGCTGGCCTAGTCAGCGATGCCCTCATCCCTTGAATGAATAAAGATAAAATTAAAATCTATCAATCCCAGTTTTGCAAATTTCAAGACCTTCAAGCAATTTTTCTACTGGAGTGGGTGTGGGGGTAGAAGGCTGCAGATTTCCAAAAGTCTTTGCTGGAGCACGGGTTTCTAACAACAGCCCTAACAGTACACTTTGCCCTTTAAAGATTAATCTGCGTGATGTGGACTTTCACAATGTCAGACAACTTGGGAGAAAAGCTTGAGATAGGAACAATCCGAAGCATGCTGTACTATTTGCTACACATCGACAGGCTAGACGTTTGTCACCTTGATGTTTTCATCCAAAATTCTCCAGGCCATGGTACAGACAAGAGCCCTTTTATTACACGTTTCCCAATACTTTACATAAGCTTAAAAATGAGTGTGCTAATTCGCTGACAAGGGCTGGCCCAAACTACATTTCAAATCAAATTAAGAAGCTGGTTTTCTTCATCACACAAGACTATTGGTAGCAATCATTTGCAGCCTACATTTGCTCAAATTCTCTTTTCTATTTCAAAAATATACTTTATTCATGAAAATACACATAAATATACCCACATAGTCAAATGTCGCTCTGTTCTGTAGAGCAGCATATCATAGAATCAGCGTTGAAGCAGACCATTTGGTCTGTCGAGTCCACACTGACCCACCAAAGAGCTTCCCACTCAGACACACCCCCTGAAGCTGATGTATGTTTTCTTGTATTTTATAGGTTTTTGTGGCGAGGCACAGTTAAAGCCCTCCCAATGCAACATGATTTAATATGCAGTGCAATCTTTTGACGGGACATAAGAGTTTGAGCTTTAGAAACCTGTTGAATGAGGGAGCAAAGGAAGAGGCAGCAAGGCAAGAAGGCCCAAGACTGACAGCCTCTGGAAGGAATGGATTACAATTAAATTGAAAACTTAAACTTGCAGTAAAGCCAGTTTGGGCTGGGATAGGTGAGGGTATGCCCTACCTCCCCATTCCACTATAACTAGAAAAATTAACCAGTGATTGGATGTCACCAAATTGTTGAATTGAAACATACACAACACACATATATGTTTTTTCTGTCTTCAAATAAGGCCGTATATTAAGATGTGACTTCAAGCGCACACAAATGCACTACACTGGGATCTTGACTGACAATTATGAACATGCTGTCAGCATAACTCTTTGTGTACTCAGGATTATCCAGTAAATCTTCTCCAACAACATCTACTGTTGGACACTGTCTTGTGAATTTTGCAAGTGTGGGCTTGTTGGACACAGTCAATGTCTATTTGCTGCAAACGGTGAAAGGGATGTGCTGGTTAATACAATCCATGAGTTTCTGGATGTATTGACTACGTTTCTGGCATCACATCAGCACTGAAATTCATATACCACATTATTCATTACTTTCATAATGAAATGCTGGCCATTAACTTGAATCCTTCATCTTATAAGTGCCTAGTCTACCACAGATTACCCAGGAAGGGTAAGGTATCTCTAAAGCTTCACCAGCAGCTAGCTAGTTGCTTCACACTTCTACGACACAGTAGCAACACTCGTACTGCTTTCACTAACAGGATGCTGCCATGAAGCGAATAATGTGCTCATTATTACACAAAGGAGTGATGTGGCATGAACGTAGAACAGTGCAGCACAGCACAGGCCCTTCAGCCTATGATGTTCTGCCGACCTATTATCCTACTAAGATCAATCTACCCTGCATACCCTACATTTTACTATCCTCCATGTGCCCATCCAAGCATCGCTTAAAAGTCTTTAAAGTATCGGACTCCACTACCACTGCCGGCAGCGCATTCCACGTGCTCACCTCTCTCTGTGTGAAGAACCTACCTCTGGTATCTCCCCTGTACCTTCCTCCAATCACCTTAAAATAATTCCCCCTCGCAATAGTCATTTCTGCCCTGGGAAAAAGTCTCTTGACTATCCACTCTATCTGTGCCTCTCATCATCTTGTACACTATATAAATTCCGTATGAATTTCTATATAAATTTGAATTTACTATATGATCTTCAGTGCTGTTGTGATGCCAGATATGTAGACCGCACATCTCAAAGATTTGTGGATCATTTCAAATAGCATATCCATAAGGCTGGTAGCGACAAACAATGTATTTATCATACTCAACTAGCCAATGCTTCTAAAACTCACAACTTACTGGCCAATGCTAGAGTTGCTTGGACATCATTTTCTGGATAATCAAGAAATAATATTGAAAATCACTTCAGGACTATTGGTTGGGCTCACTAGCAAGTATTGGAACCTACATATATTCATTCACACAACCCTGTTCTTCATGTACAGGAAGAACACAAACCACTCTGTACCTTTACGACTGCCTTTTACTGGTTCATCTCTTATAGCAAAGCCTTGACAAATCTCAGTCAACTTGTTTCCTTTGAAATTCAAACAAAGCTTAGAAATTAATTGTCAATCATCATCAGCTGGTGCACTTTCCATGCCAACAGCTCTACCATTCACAGTTCATCTGCCAACCAATGATCACTCGCCAATAATATTATAAAAATTGGTTTCCCCTTACCCTGGTATTCTTGCAAATCATCCTGACAAGTGCAAGATGAAAATCTTAAACAAAACATGTGACCATTTACCTGGAGTACAGTGTGCAGTTTTGGTCTCCTTACTTGAGAAGAGATTTACTAGCACTGGAGGGGGTGCACAGGAGATTCACTCGGTTGATTCCCAAGTTGAGAGGGTTGGATTATAAAGAGAGACTGAGTAGGCTGGGATCATACTCATTGGCATTCAGCAGAATGAGGAGAGATCTTATAGAAACATATAAGATTATGAAGGGAATAAATAAGGTGGAGGCAGGGAGGTTGTTTCTACTAGCAGGTAAAACTAGGACTAGAGAGCTTCGCCTCAAAATAAAGGGAAGCAGATGTAGGACTGAGGTCAGGAGGAACTTCTTCACTCAAAGGGTTGTGCATCTGTGGAATTCTCTGCCCAGTGAAGCGGTTGAAGCTACCTCACTGAAAGTTTTTAAGGCAAGGCGAGATAAATTTTTGAACAGTAAAGGAATTAAGGGTTATAGTGAGTGCGCGGGTAAGTGGAGCTGAGTCTCAAAAAGATCAGCCATGATCTTATTAAATGGTGGGGCAGGCTCGAGGGGCTGGATGGCCTACTCCTGCTCCTAGTTCTTATGTTCTTATGTCTTGTTTCAGCAACACTCGCATTCTGTACTGCTGAGTAACTACTTGGTACTCTTTTCTTGAACACTTTTTCAAGTGTTGTGTCTTTTAGTGCCTATATTTCAATTCAATGTGTTCACAATTTCAGTTTGAAATATTGTTAATATACAATTGCCTAAAGTAACAAGATTGTGGATGGAAATAAACACAGAAATTTAAAAACTTAAGAGTCTGATGACGTTCACAACTATTCCATCAATTCAGTGACAGCCCTGTGCTGACTCACACATGAATCGCTATGTTTGATGTGCCTCGGCAATTGAAATTTCAGTTTTCACAGTAAATCAGAGCAAGAAGAGCGGGATTAATCTATTCTGATGGTGATGACATGACTGCAATCTCAAATATTGTAGCCAAGTTCAGGTATTCTGAGGATAAACAAGAACCAATGTTCTAAAAATATACTTAACATATTATAAACAAGATGCAAAATATTCATGGACATGCACCTGCAGTTGACATTTTCAGCAAAATGTTACAGAATTCATTAACTTAATTGGAACTCCTCAACATTATGTGACAGATTCTGGCATTCTCTTTTTGCTATCCGTATGTTTAGAATTAGCTTCTGCAAATAAGAGGATTAATTTAGTTCCACATGATGGTCTGCTATATGTTGCATTCTCACACCTACCATGAACAAAGTTATTATCAATGGACAACTTTAATGTACTTACTACTGCATTGTGAGATTGATGCAAGGTTAGAGGTATAAAAGTTTGATTTACAGAAAAGACACAAAGATAGTGGGATAATAAGTTGCGAAGAGAACAGATGAATGCTCCAGAGAGATAACGAGAGCTTATGTGAATGGAAACAAAATCTGGAAAATGGAGTAAACTGTAGGAAAATTGAAATTATCCACTTTGGCAAGAAGGCGAATAAAGAAGCTTGTTATCTAAATGCTGTGAGATTGCAGAGCTCTGCAATGTAAAGGGATCTGGGTGTCCTTGTACATGACTCACAAAAGGTTAGACTACAGGAACGACAAGTAATTAGGGAAGCAAACAGAATGTTACCATTTGTCACGAGTGGGATTGGGTACCGAAGTAGAGTTATGTTTCGGTGGCACAAGGCACTGATGAGACCACAGCTGGAGTACTTTGCACAGTTTGTCCTCTTATTTAAGGAAGTGTGTAACAATATTACAAGCGGTTCAGAGTAATACCTGGACTGGCAGGTTGTCTCAAGGAGAAAGACTGGATGGGCCAGGTTTGTATTCACTGATATTTATAACAGTAAAAGGTTACTTGACTTAAACTTGTAAGACCTTGAGAGTCTTAACAGGGTCGAAGGGGAGAAGATGTTTCCCCTTATGGGGGAAGCTAGAACTGGGGCCACTGTTTAAAATTCAGGGGGCTGCCCATTTAAAACAGGAAGGTGGCAACATTTTTTCTCTCAGAGGGTTTTGGAAGCCTCTTCCTGAAGAGGTGATGGAAGCAGATTCCTTGACTATTTTAAAGCAGAGATGGCTATTTCTTGTTAAGCCTGAGGGGGTGAAAGATTGTCCGGGGCATGCAAGAACGAAAATTTAAGGTAACCATCAGATCGGCCACGATCCTGTAGTAGGCTCAAGAAGCTGAATGGCTGACGCTTGCTCCTTGTTTGTGTGTTTAAAAGTGAAGCAGAGTTCTCCCAAACTTGAATCCACTCAATCAACATCACCATATTGAAAAAAATACTGACTGTTCGGTCATTTCTCTCTTTGCTGTGTGTAGGCCTCGCTAGGAGCAAACTGCCTGTTGAATTTTCTTACATTATGGCATTAGATTTTAGAAATATTCTGAATGTACTAAAATTGTTGGGACATCCAACAGCCATCGAAGAATGCAATTTTATTTCTAATTGCAGCTGGAACAGCTAGACCAAATATCAGTTCCTAATGGGGGAAAGAGTGAGTTTTAAGTCATTGAGTGTCCAACATCCAGCATGTTTTACACATAATGGCTAACAAATATATGGGGCTGGAAAATTAAAAAGCACAACAGAAAGAGTTGATTTGAACTCAAACCTTAAGAATCCATGGCACAAAAATCGGGACAGTAAAGGCCATGTGTCTCATTATAGTTCATCTGTGTCTTTCTCCAATTTCCCAATGATAGCAACCAGCTGCATCTTCTTTTTGTTCCTCCTATTCTGCTTGCCCTGGCAGATTATTCAATTACTCTCGGAGAATCTGCTTTAAATATATTTCTCAGCTCTTTAAAGTTATGATATCTGGTCTTTCTCCACCACTCTTACTTCAAAGGGATTATTCTTCTGTCATTTAATGTTTTATAGACCTTAGCAAGTTCCCTGTTTTGTTTGACTGAGGGCATATTACAGTGTCATGCATATAGCATGGGACTCAAAGCAAGTGCAGGCTAAACTGGGCAGGATCCCTTCTCTTAAGGGCATAAACAAGTCAACTGAATTCATCAAATTATCTGAATCATTTTCATGGTAATTTGTTTGTTCTGCCACTACGACTGTACATACACATAGCACTATATCGTCAGAATATCCTAAAGTGCTTCACAGATATTTATTCGAAGTACTGCTACACACCAACTTCTGCTCACCCATTACCCCTGTACTTACTGATCTACACTAGCTTATAGCCAGCAAGACTTCAGATTTTGCAACTCTCATTTTTATTTTCAATCGTTCTGTGGTCTCACTTCTCCCTATCTTCATAACTGTCTCCAGACCCACGATCATCCAGGTTCCATGCGTGGTCCCAATTCTAGCTTTGATTTTAACAGCTCCATCATTGGCGGTCGTGTCCTCAGTTGCCCAGTTCCTAAAGTGTGCAATTCCTTCCCTAAAATGTCCTGCCTGTCCACCACTCTCACTGTTTAAGATGCTCCTCAAAATTGCCCACTTTGACCAATCCTTTAATCTCTGTTTACGAGACACGATGTTAACTTCTGTTTGAATTAAAATTTAGAATTAGAATCCCTACAGTGTGGAAACAGGCCCTTCGGTCCAACACATCTACAATGAACCTCAGAACATCCAACCCAGACCCATCCCCCTATAACCCACCTAATATACACCTCCCTGAACACTACAGGTAATTTAGCATGGCCAATCCACCTACCCTGCATATCATTGGACTGTAGGAAGAAACTGAAGCACCCAGAGGAAACCCGTGCCGACACAGAGAGAATGTGCAAACTCCACACAGACAGTTGCTCCTGTGACTATTTTAAAATTGCTGTCTCAATGCTATTTGTTGTTGTAATCACTGTTACAGAGGTAAATGTGGCAACAAATCTCTGTACCAAGTTCCCAAGAAACAGTGATTACTAACAAATCTGTTCATGCAGGTTTTTAACATCTCATTTAATTAATAATGGGCATCAAGGGGCGTGACTCTTTTCTGCCATTGATTCAAGGCACCGCTGATCAGGAGTAACTATTGATAATCTCGCATACTGCCAGAACCTCTTTTGTGCCATTCAGTCAATGATTCTTCTGTT
The DNA here is from genome assembly GCF_030684315.1 of Stegostoma tigrinum. Lineage (NCBI taxonomy): Eukaryota > Metazoa > Chordata > Chondrichthyes > Orectolobiformes > Stegostomatidae > Stegostoma > Stegostoma tigrinum. Next base: position 114,035,899 of record NC_081358.1, on the reverse strand, counting down.
TCCTTGCTGCCTGTACTGCCGTAAAACTATAGCATGTAGGAGCAGGCACAGGCCACTCAGCCCATCGAGTTTACTCTACCATTCAATGAGATTATGGCTGGGCTATCCAGCCTATTTTTATAACTCACACCCTTCATTCCAAGCAACATCCTCGCAAATCTTTTCTGAGCCCTCTTCGGTTTAATGTTATTCCCTCCTATAACAGGGCGACTAAAACTGCACACAGTACTCCAAAAGAGGCCTCACCAAGCTCCTGCACAACCTCAACATCACATCTCAATTCACTCTATCATTTTCCCAATGACTGACGTTAGGCTCACTAGCATATAATTACATATTTTTTTTCCTTCCCCACCCTTTCTAATTTTTGGCTGTAATATTTTTGGCTGTTTCCCAATCCTCAGGGTCTTTTCTAGAATCTAGAATTCTTGGAAGATCAGTCCCTGTGCACCCACCATCACTATAACATTGTCCCTTTGAATATCCCAGCATGCACTCTGAGATCTAACAGACTAAACAGCCTTTAGCCCTGAGATTCCCTAGTATTTTTGCTCTAATGATAGTTACTGTGTTTATTTCTTCTCCCCCATTATCAATGGATTGTATGGAATCTTGGAATCTATGTTCATTTATGTGAAAAGTAGTATTGAGTGCTTATTCCTCTGCCATTTCCTCATTCCCCATTATTGTTTCCCCAGCCTCATTCTCCAAAAGGCCGATGTTTAATTTGGCAACTCCTTTTGTTAAATATATTTAAAGAAACCCCTAGTATTTAAAGTATTGGCAAAGATCTTTAGGTCGGGTTGTGGATGAGGTTATTGACTTGCTCAGTGAGCTGGCTTGTTTCTGTTCAGATATTTCATCAGCATGCTAGGTGACATCATCAGCGGAGCCTCCAACGAAGCAATGTCATTCTACGTTGCCTGTAATTAATACTGTCCAGTCTGAAATGGTACGTACTGTCATTTCTGGTTTTGATCTGTATGGGTTTATATATGCGGTCCAATTCTGTATGGAGAACCACAGGAATTCTTACAGGTATGGTTCTCCACCCTTTCTTCAATCAACAAACATATAGAATTGGACACCGTATACAAACCCATACAGCTCAAAACTGGAAATGACAATACTCGCCATGATGGACCGGACAGTATAAGTTCCAAGTGGAGTAGAATAACATCGCTTCATCAGATGCTCCACTAATGATGTCACCTAGCATGGTGATAAAATGTCTGAACAAAAACAAGCCAGCTTGACGAGCAAGCCAACAATCTCAAACCCCTAGTATCACTTTTATATTACTCGCTAACTTACCCTCAAGTATTATATTTTCCTTTTCCATATTTTGGGCATGCTTTAGATCATAGAATCCCTACAGTGTGGAAACAGGCCCTTCGGCACAACAAGTCCACACTGATCCTCAGAGGATCCCACCCAGACCCATCCCCTATAACCCTGTTGCTTTTTAGAACTTTCCACTTTTCTCCTTTAACACATCTTTACTGTAAGTTTATTCTTTCAATTTGAAATTATTCTTAACTTTCTCGGTTAGCCACTTGCTATTTTATCCCCTTCCTAGAATGCTTCCTCCACAATGGGATATATCTTTGTGTGAGGCATGAACTATTTTCTGAAACATTTCTATTGTCCATCAACCATCTTTTCTGTTAAATTACCTTCCCGGTCCACTTCAACATCTGTGTCCTCATTCCCTTGTAATTACACTTACTTAAATTTCATACAGTCATGTCCAAGCAAAGTTTCTCATTCTCAAAAGTAAATTTGACCATATTTTTGTAACTGCTCCCTCAGGGATCTCTCCTTCTGATGAATTATTAAACCTGCCTCATTACATATTATCAAATGTAAAAGTGTCTAATCACTCTGACTCAGTAAAATAGGGTCCGAGAAAATTGTCCCATATACACTCTGAATTCTTCCTCATACCTACCTCTGCCAACTTGAATTGCCAAATCTACAAGAAAATTAAAGCCACCCATGACTAATGTACAGCCTTTTCATTCACCCTCATTATCTCCTTATTTATTCTCTGTCCATAACTACTGTTATGGAGGTGTATTTACTGCTCCCATCAGTGTCCTCTTCCCCTTGATATTTCTTCAGTTTGATGGATTCTACATCACCGGATCAAAGATCATTTCCATCTCAGACTAACTCAGCTGTCCCAATATTCTTATCTTCCTACCTCTCCTTTCGAAAAGTCTTGTATTCCTGAATAGTTTATCTCCTTGTCTCTGATAACTGAGACCATCCCATTAGCTTCTAGATGTGCCACTAATTCATTTATTTTGTTCCAAATGCCACATATTTAAATGAAGAGCCATTCCCTTTACCTTTTTTTAAACATTTCTTCATTTGACCACATTTGCTCCTTTTATAATATTTGTACACACTTCTTGTCCCACACTGGCTATCATTATCTAACCAGGTGCCCTGCAATGCCAACATATCCTTTTGCTTTGTAGGCCTACATAATCCCTCTACAAACCTTCCTGCCCTCTAATTAGTATATTTAGCTCTCTGCCCTCCATTGCCACACTAAATTCGTCCGTGCAAAACTAGTTTCAGGGATCTAAGTGTGTAAAATAGTGACCATGTTTTCCTTGATTGCAAAGGTATGTATGCCAAAGCAGGCTAAATGAGATTGGCAAACGTAAAACAATGACTGATGCATTGGTAGCCCTGCCAGAAAGACTGCTATCACTGTTGAGAGGCGTACGGTTCCAACTTGGCACAGGACTTCACACAGAACTGGGAATCCATCCATTCCAGTGTGGAACTCCACGAGAGCACTGATGCAGAATCAGATAGTCAATGCATCAGCCTCCACTACTGTACAAGCAGAAGTCAACAACCATGATGGAAGTGAGTGGAAGTGGTACATATAGGACCTAGCTGCTAAAACAGTGACAACAACACTAAGACTACCATCTTCTGAATATTGCATCAATGTAATTTTTAAAATATTCACACACAGGATAAGGGCATCATTGGTTAGGCCAGCATTTATTGCCCAAATCTAAATGCCAGGGCGCAGCTAAGAGTCAACCACATTGCTGTGGGTCTGGAGTCACATGTAGGCCAGACTAGGTAAGGATGGCAGTTTCCTTCCCTAGAGGACATTAGTGAACTGGATGGGGTTTTCCAACAATCAACAATGGATTCATGGTGATTATTGGCCTTGTAATTCCATACTTTTATTAAATTCAAATTCCACCACCTATCATTGTGGGATTTGAACCTGGGTTCTTGGATTAACAGCCATATTACCACTGGGCCAATGGGGAAGGACGAATTGTACCTGATACACTTTAAGACGTCTTTGAAAGATGTAATTAGAACAGAAAGAGGAGCTTTTTTTCATGTATCCTCTTTTCTTGCTATTTTAAATCCACTTGTTCTCCTTCATTACAAACAGCATCAGGCAAGTGGGGAGTACTGCATCACACTCCTGCCTTTTGCCCTGCTGATGGCAGAAAGGCTTTGGGGAGTCAGGAGGTGAGTTGCTCACTGCAGGATTCCTAACCTCTGACCTGCTCTTGTTTCCACAGTATTTATATGGCTGTTACTGTTATTGCTTTAAAGCTCTTTTGAGCTATCTTGATAACAGTTAAGCTGCAAAGAAATCAAATATGTTTCATTTAATAACTGGAAGCTTTTTTTATTGTAGAAGTGTGTGCTTTAATTTTTCCGTTTAGTAAGGGCACTTTTTGACATTGTGAATGTGATTCATGTTTAAAGATCCTAAGTAATCTGCACTTTCCCACATCAAAGCAGTTTGGGATATACTGCCAAGGAAGCTGTAAGTGCCTTGTAAAGTGAAAGTGAGGTCACCATAGTCCCAAGGACCATTGGACTACTGCCCAAACCCAGTAAGGTAAGAATTTCACTAGGATTGGAAACATAGGAAGACTGATCAGAGCAGGAGGAAGCCATTCAGCCCTTAAAGTCTGCTCGATAAGATAATGATTGACCGACCTGGTTGTCAGGGTTTGGGAGGGTATGCTGTTGGCAAATGATAGGAAATTGTTTTTGATCAACAAGATAGGAGAACAGAAATTTGGACTGAAATTAGATTGCAAATTGTAGTTTCAACATTAGCAGTCACTCGTGAATAACCATCATTAAGTTTTCTGATGATTGAGTTTCAGAAGGCAGGTTAAAGATTTGGGGGCAATACACTGCTGAAAATATTTAACATGTGTCATCAGGAATCCGTGTGTTTCATCTGCAATTCTGGAAGGAAGAAATAAAATCAGGAGTAAAGTCACAAATATTTGCTACTGTCCCTGCAGAGTGTGACAATAAAGATGATTTATCATAAGCCGCACCCTCAATATCCCATCTCTCTTGGATATGTGTATGACTGGAGCCACTGAAGTCGTGCTCAATATCAATGCTGCCTGCTTCCATAAGGAGGTCGAAGGCAAAGCTGTGATGAAATGGGGTAAATACATATCCTGTACCACAACAGATTTCCAAATGGCAGTTTTTATTGCATTTCAAAACTCATTTTTCATTAATTAATGTTGTTACAGAGATAGTAGGAACTGCCGATGCTGGAGAATCTGAGATAACACCGTGAGAAGCTGGATGAACACAGCAGGCCAAGCAGCATCAGTGGAGCAGGAAAGTTGACGTTTCAGGTCGAGACCCTTCTTTCCAGCTCCTCTGATGCTGTTTGGCCTGCTGCGTTCATCCAGCTTCACAATGTGTTATTTCATTGATTAATCCTTGGGTGTCCTGTTAAATCATAAAGTGTAATCTTTGCAGCAGTCCATTCTTATTTCAGAGCGCTTACATATCTGTATTTCGTTTGAAGCAATTAGCAAGGCATAGGCTCATCCCCACAGATCTCTGACTGAGGGTTTCTCAATGTGACCAGGTCTAATCGAGGATATCTGGTAGCACTCCATGAACTTAGGTGTGGTCATGTCCTTGTTATAAAATCAATCCACAATCTCCAGGGAGTAAAGATGCTTTACAGAATTGCTGCAATCTTTTTGATTGTAAAGATTAAATAATGAAGCTAAAAAGGATAATCTTTCAAAGAGAACATTATGTACTAAACTGTCCAAAAAGCATCAAGTATGATAAAAAGTGGCCATATTTTCTCTTTTCTTTTGAGTTTGAAGGGTTTGATTTTGCTCTATATGATACTATTGTCACTGACATATGTCTGATAATATTTGTTGTTTGTGTTATTACTTTTGCACTGCTGTTTTTAATCTTTTCTACAGCTTCAAAAATTCCTAACTTGGCCCCGAGGAGCCTCAAAACATTGTCCTCTTCATAGCATCAAATGGGAAAACCTTCTGCAGAGCAGCTGTCTCTAATACCCCTGGAGGTACAAAGTATAAAATAAATGAATGGTAAAATAATAGCACACACTTCTACAATTAAAAAAGGCTTCCATTTATAAAATGAAACATATTTGATTTCTTTGCAGCTTAACTGTTGTCAAGATAACTCAAAAGAGCTTTAAAACAACAACAGTAACAGCCATATAAATACTGTGGAAACAAGAGCAGGTCAGAGGTTAGGAATCCTGCAGTGAGTAACTCACCTCCTGACTCCCCAAAGCCAATCCACCATCAGCAGGGCAAAAGACAGGAGTGTGATGGAGTACTCCCCACTTGCCTGGATGAGAGTAGCTCCAACAACACTCAAGAAGCCTAACACCATCCAGGCCATGGGCAGCCCACTTGACTGGCATCCCAACTTCAGTCGTCAACATTCACTCCCTTTACCACAACACAGACTGACAACAGTGTGGACCATCCACAGGATGCATTGCACCAACTCACCAAGGCTTCTTCAGCAGCACCTTCCAAACACGTGACCACTATCAACTCAAAGGACAAGAGCAGCAGACTACTTCCTGCAAGTTCTCTCCCAGCCACCTTCCATCATGACATGGAAGTATCTTGCCATTCCTTCAATCCTGGAGCTAACTCCTTGTTCCTCCACACTTCAACTTCAATGACACAAAAAAGCAGCTTGCCACCACTTTTTCCAGAGCAATTAGGAATGGGCAATAAATGTTGGCCTAGCCACTGATGTCCTCAATCCACCGAAAGAAGTAAAATTGCACTCAAGATAACAAATTTGGTATTGAGCCACAAGGGGAAATATTTGGAAAGGGGATGGTATACAGCTAATGTCCGTGGACCAGTCATCCGGAACCCCAGGTACATGGGTTAGGATTAGGGTTAGGGTTAGGGTTAGGGTTGTAACTCAATGAAATGTGAATTCAATGAAATTCTGCTGTGATAAAGTTAGTCTAATTGCAAACTTGTTGATTGTAGTAAAAGCCCAGTTGTTTTACTGATGTTCTTCAGGAAAGGAAATCTGCTGTCTTTACCCAATCTGATCTCCAAACTCCCAGCGATGTAGTTAATTCTTAACTACCATCTGGACCATTAGGATTGAGCAACAATTTCTGGCCTAGCCAATGACAGCCTTATCCCATAAATGAAAACAAAAATGACCAATGCTCAGTCAAAGAGATTTGTCTAAAGGAACATCCTTGCACGGCAAATTTGAAGTGTATCACCTTCTGGGGTGGGTAAATACAGTTCTTTGTTTCTGTAATATAGTTCAATTTAAGAGAAAGTGCTTTCGCTACAACCTAATTTTCTTTTAATAGGACAGTTTCAAATCAGCTCAGCTCAGCTTAAAGAACAGAATTAATCCTGCTTAGTTCTACCTTGCTTTTTTTTTGATGTGATTCACACAAAATCCACACAAAATTACACATAAATAGACATACTAAAATGGCATTTTGCCCTCTTAAGCTTTTGCAGTGTTTTCCTGGCAAAGCTATACACACAAATCATAGTTGATTTAAACAGAGAAGACTGCAGCCATTCTCTATGCCTTAATATAGGCAATAGAGCTGACAGACAAAGCACAGCAGCAACTGTGAGAACAGATTTCACAACGTATTTTAATTTGGTCTTGTTTGGCTTTGTTTCCAACATTATAACAATGACGACAATCCAAAAGTACTTCATGGCCTTTAAAGCAATCTGTAATATCCCAAAGACATGGCAGGCATTACATTAAAGCATCATCTTTCTAACCAGTCCCTCATACCTAGTCAGTTCTTTGATAAAGCTGCTCAGTTTAGACCCGCAACTCAGCTTTCTCACATTCCTCTTGCAAAGTAACTCTGTGAGTTTAGAAGAATTACAGATGAGCTTATTGAAACACACAAGAATTTCTGGGGACTTGACAGTGTAGATGCAGGGAAGTTGTTGCCAGCTGTGGGATAGTGTGAGACCACGGGGCAGAATCTCAGAATAAGGGGATCACTATTTCTGACAGAGATGAGGGGTAATTTTTTATCTCAGAAAGCAGTGACTCTCGAATTCTTTCCTACAGCAGGCCATTGAGACTGAATCTTTACATATATTCAAGGCTGAGCTCGGCAGATTTTTAAATAGTGAGGGAATCAGACAGTATGGGGAAAAGGGAGAAAGGTGGAGTTGAGAATGATCAGATCAGCTACAATCTCATTGAATCTGCTCCATTAGTCAATGAAATGAATGATCTACTTCTGTTTTTGTTGCTGTGATCTATAAAGATTTATCAGAACACCAGGTCTTTCTGCCCTCACAGTCAGCCAAACCCTCAAAACAGTACCATGTTGTTCCACCTAAAGTGCACTATTTCTCACTAATGCATGTTGCTACATTTGCCATGTGTCTGCCCATTCCACCAGTCTAAATCCTCCAGAAGTCTGCTACCGTTCTTAACCAATTTATCATGTTGCTAAGTTTTGTATCATTGGCAAAATTTTAAACTGTACTATACTCAGGCTTTTTATATATATAAATTTATACTCTCAAGAGGAGCTTGCAATATAGATATGTATGAAATGGTACATTTTGGTAGCAAGAATAAGGCAGCCAACTCTGAAGCATGAGAGTCTCAATACAGTAGAAACAAAAAGACTCAGGATGCACTAGCACAAATCATTAAAGCTAATGATTAACAAGGGCATCAAAACGTAAGAGATAGTCTTACAAAAAAATTAAAATAATCAGAGGTTTAGATAGGGTGGATAGGAAGAGCCTTTTTCCTAGGATGGTGACGGCGAACACGAGGGGGCATAGCTTTAAATTGAGGGGTGAAAGATATAGGACAGATGTCAGAGGTAGTTTCTTTACTCAGAGAGTAGTAAGGGAATGGAACGCTTTGCCTGCAACGGTAGTAGATTCGCCAACTTTAGGTACATTTAAGTCGTCATTGGACAAACATATGGACGTACATGGAACAGTGTAGGTTAGATGGGCTTGAGATCGGTATGACAGGTTGGCACAACATCGAGGGCCGAAGGGCCTGTACTGTGCTGTAATGTTCTATGTATAGTCCAAGGGTTCATTTCTACAGGAATAACTTTCAAAAGTAGAGGCCATGTCTAACTTGTCTAGAACCTTGACCAGACAACATATAAGAATGTTGTATACAGATTAGGTCTCCATTGCAAAAGGATAGTGAAAAGAAATATTAATGGAGAGAATGCAAAATAATTTTCCACACTGAAACCAGAACTGACGGATTACAACCAACAGGCAGGACTCTAAAGTCTGTGATTCCTTTCTCTAGGAAAGCGGGGGCTGACAGCCATGGAATTCTTTAAAATTACATAAAGATTTAATAGTTTGGAAATGTTGTCACTTTTAGATTATTCTGAAACCAGGGGTCTTAAATCAAATGGAGTCATAAATAATTATAACAAGGAATTCAGGAAAACAGTCTTTGCTGAAACAGTTCTGACTATAATGGAACTCTCTACTACAGGGAATGCTTACATCCATTTACACAGATGTTTTGAGGCGAATTAGATAAGTAGATTTGGATTTATTTAATATTGCCACTTGTACCCAGCTACAATGAAGAATATATAATGTCATCGTGCTCCACTGCCATCTTGGATTACAGAATAAGTTACTGAATAAATTGTATAAATTATAAAATAAACTGAATACATTGGAAATAAATTGATATTACTGAAACCACTCCAACAGTTCATCCTTCCCTCTCCATAGGCTTCACCCTCTCTGCTCTTCCAGTTAACGCCAGCCCACGTCATCCCAAGGTGCTCCTCTCCTGCCACCAGCACCATCACTTCCATGTCCACTGCACACGGATCCTGCCCCTCCTCCAATGCAGCGCTGAGCCATCCGATGGACTTCCAACGCTGCTGCCCCCTGCAGGAGGACATCAGGAGGATACCCCGGGGCAACCAAAACCAAAGAAAAAACTTGATAACAAAGTGTGGAGCTGGATGGACACAGCAGGCCAAGCAGCATCTCAGGAGCACAAAAGCTGACGTTTCGGGCCTACACCCTTCATCAGAGGATTCCCATTATCTCTGAAAAAACTTGACCAAGCTACTGAGCTGGAAAGACAATGACGAAGCCATGTGATTGCAGCCAAACCCACCACACATGCCCATGTGAGGCCGAGCCCCACACTCAAACACTGCCAATGTGAGATGTTCACAGGGCAAGTACATGGGGGAAGAAGGAACAGTGGGGCATTTTAAATAGGGCGAGATGAAGTAATTTGGGTAAATGCACATGTTGAGCTGAATCACAGTCTTAGTCCAATTAAGTTTAATGACCAGTTTCTGTACTGTAACATCCTACATAGTTCTACTACAGTCTAGTGTACTGCCAAACCCTGTACTGTTTTCTGTAGGCCCGTGAGCCTATGAGGAAATATCTGAGACTTGTTGCAGCTTTGCAGCCTGTTGAGAAATTATAATAAAAAAACACAAAAATCAAAATGAAAAGAAAACTGCAGTTGCTGAAAGTCTGAAATAAAAATGGAATGCTGAAAATATTCAGCAGGTCAGGCAGCACCTATGGAGAGAGAAACAACAGCTAAAAGGTCAATGATCAGAATCTCTGTCATAACCTTTCGTTCTGAATGGTTCCTTTCTCTCCCGCAGGCCCAACCTGTCTCCCTTCACTCACACCCTCATCTGCTTAACCAAACTCGTCCTTACCCTTAACAACTTCTTCCACTCACCCCACTTCCTACAGACTAAGGGGGTGGCCATGGGAACCCTCATGGTCCCAAGATATGCCTCCCTCTTTGTAGGATAAATGGAACAGTACCTCTTCCACAGCTACACTGGCACTACCCCACAACTCTTCCTCCACGATCTCGATGACTGTACTGGCACCGCCTCATGCTCCCACGAGGAGCTCGAACGGTTCACCCACCTTACCAACACCTTCCACCCCAACCTCAAGTTCACCTGGAATATCTGTGATACCTCTCTCTCCCTCCTGGACCTCTCTGTCTCCACTTCTGGTGACCGCCTCGAAACTAATACCTATTTCAAGCCCACCGACTCCCACAGCTGCCTAAACTACACCTCCTCCCACCCACTTTCCTGCAAGAATGTGATCCCCTACTTCCAATTCCTTCACCTCTGCCACAAGATCCCAAGATGAGGCACTCCACTCCCAGACATCCCAGATGTCCTCTTCTTTCAAGGACCACAACGTCACCCTTCGGTGGTCGAAAGTGCTCTCGATGACATCTCTAGTGTTTCCCGCACCTCTGCCCTCACATCCCCTCCCCGTAATAAAAACAAAGACAGACTCTCCCTTGTCCTCACATATCACCCCACTAACCTCCGCATCCAACATAACATTCTCCGACACTTCCGCCAACTACAATCTGACTCCGCAACCGCAGATATATTTCCCTCCCCACCCCTTCCCGCCTTCTGTAGGGACCACTCTCTCCACATCTCCCTCATCCGCTCCACACTCCCCACGCCTGACACCTTTCCCTACAATCGCAGGAAGTGGTACTCTTGCCCCCACACCTCCACCCTCAACCCCATTCAAGGCCCACGGCAAACCTTCCACAACGGACAGAGATTCACCTGCACATCACCTAATGAGGTCTATTGCATCCACTGCTCCCAATGTGGCCTCTTCTAAATGAGTGAGACCAAACGGAGGCTCAGAGAGCGCTTTGTAGAGCATCTGCGCTCTGTTCATGACAAACAACAACATCTTCCAGTCGCGAACCATTTCAACTCCCCCTCTCCCTCCTTGAGTGACATGCCCACCCTGGGCTTCCTCCAGTATCACAAAGATGCCACCCGGAAGCTGGAGGAGCAGTACCTCATATTCTGCCTTGGGAGCCTATCTCCTCACCCCCAGCCTCATCCCAAGATCAACCCTCCCTCTCATCCCCGCCTTCTTGACCTGACACAACTTGTCCATTTTCTCTCCCACCTATACACTTCTCCCACCTCACAGATCACTCCCCAGCTGCACTCAGCCATCACATCCCACTTACCTATCTCAGTTCTGTCCCTCCTCTCTATTCATTTCCCGGCTCTCTTCCCCCTCCCCCATTTCTGAAGAAGGGTCCAGACCTGAAACGTCAGCTTTCTTGCTCCTCTGATGCTGCCTGGCCTGCTGTGTTCCTCCAGAACCACACTGTGTTATCTTTGACTCCAGCATCGGCAGTTCTTACTATCTTTATGGCCCTAAGCCTAACTGTCTCCAGCATTGTCAATGTTTATGACTGGGTATAAATGCCACCAGATTACAGCTACTGCTCTTGCTGTACAAGACTGGACCTTGTAGCCAGGTCCACAAGTTAAATTCTCAGAGGATTGAGGGAGGGGGGTAGAATCGGTCCTGCTGCAGATTAAGTACCAACCTACTTCCAAGCAACAGGTTCTCTGACTAAACTCCTGATTTCATTACTCCTCTGAGAAATTAGTATGCTGATAAATATAACATTCTAATCTTCTGTTTTAATTAGCTAGACCTGAAAAGGCTCATCACTGACCTATTTCTGTCACTGCGCCTATCTATAACCTTGTTTGTAACAGCAAGAAAGAAACTGCAAAACAAAATTATTTCCTGCAGCAATGCAAAATAAAATCAAGCACTCAACTTGCTGGACCTTTGTTATCTAGTAAGTAGTTAACTGTCCGGCGTACAGCTCCGACCTGTTCTAAGTGTTGAACCTGTTTCCTGTAACACTGCTTTATCATCCTTTGTTCATTGTTCTTTAATGATAATAGTCCATTATTGGAGAACAGCATATCCTCTGAGTCACTGTGAGCAATGAAAGTCTTTTGACAGTGCAATAACTAAAGATCGAAGCTTTACTATCCCTCAGTGTGGGAGCTACTCTATCACATGCTCATCAATGCCCTTTCAAAAGTGACCCATTGTGTCAAAAGAGCCGACCATTACCCTAACTGACCACTACCCTTCCATTCAAAATACCACAATCGCACATTTGTGGGTACCCTGCCTTTCTCACTTAACTAAACCCCAAGCAGGCAGTGGAAAAACTGCTCTGCTATTTCCATTATTGTGAAATTAAGTGAATCATTGTATTACAGGAAGGCTTCACCCAGTACAGAAAGCGACTATTCAGGCCTTGTGTACATGATGGCACTCCGTATGGCCTCCCAGCTGATTCCAACTTGGCCTTGTCCCTAAAACACCGAAATTAATTATCCAATTCTCTTCGGAAAACCACAGTGGAGTCTGCTTTCAACAAATTCTCTGGCAATGCATTTCAGATCCTAACCACGTGCTGTGTAAAAAGATATTTTCTTATATCGTCTCTAATTCTTTTGACAATGCCCTTGAATTAGTGGCTTCCGTTTTGTAAAACCCTTGCTCTAACAGGAACAATGTTTCCCTCTCTCCTCTGTGCAGACACTTCATGATTTTAAAAACTTCAACACAAACTTCTTTTCTCTGGGAGAACAGTCCCAGTTTCAGTCCATGTAATCAAAGCCTCTTACTGCCAAGACCGTGCCTTACATAGATTTGAAGATAGCACAGAAAGAAGCCATTCAGCCCTTGAGTTCACGCCAGGTCCCATGGAGTAATCCAATCACTCTCACTCTATCTCTGTTGCCTTAAAAGTTCATTTCTTTCCATCGTCCATTTAATTTCCTACGAAATCACTGATTCTTTCTGGTTCTCCCATCCGCATGGGCAGCTTCTTCCAGGTCACTACCCTGAACACGTGTTAAAACAAATTTCTTCGCATTCCCTCTGCATTTCTTGCTCAAAATCCTAAATCCTTGTGTAGCCTAGTCTTTGATATATCAGCCATTGGGAAGAGTTTTTTTTTCTTGTCTACCTTTTCTAAGCCTTGTACAAATTTAAACAGCTGTATCAAATCTACCATCAATCACCTTTTTTATCAGCAAGAATCACTCCAGCCTTTTCAAAATAACCTAGCACCCAAAACAGCCCCATTCCTTCAAACTGTCTGATAAAACTTCTCACTACCCACTCAAGGATCTCCCCGTCCTTCCCAAAGTATGTATACCAGAATTAGGAGCCATATTTTAGATGATGTCGAACCAGAGGTTTATCAAGCTTCAGCATAGCCTTCCAGCCTTTGAACTCAGTACCTTAGATTATGAACCCCAAGGCCCCGATGTGCTTTGCTAACAGTCTTTCAATATATCCCACGTCATCTCCAAGGATTGATGCACATACATCCCCAGGTCCCCCTTTTCTATGCACTCTATAAAATTGTGATTAGATTCCCTACAGTGTGGAAACAGGCCCTTCAGCCCAACAAGTCCACACCGCCCCTTGAAGCATCCCACCCAGATCCATCCCCCTATAACTCACACACTCCTGAACACTACGGGCAATTTAGCACAGCCAATTCACCCTAGCCTGCACATCTTTGGACTGTGAAAGGAAACCGGAGCACCCGGAGGAAACCCACGCAGACACGGGGAGAAGGTGCAAACTCCACACAGACAGTCGCCCGAGGTGGGAATTGAACCCGGGTCCCTGGTGCTGTGAGGCTGCAGTGCTAACCACTGAGCCACCGTGCCACCCGACTGTGCAGACTCCACTGTGGTTTTCCAAAGAGAATTGGATAATTAATTTCTGTGCTTTAGGGACAAGGCTGAGTTGCAATCAGCTCGGAGGCCACATGGAGTGCCATGATGGACACAAGGCCTGAATAGCGCATTAAATCTGAATTGCCTCTCCCTGCTCCTTCTGCCAAAGTGCGATTTGTATCAATGTAATTGTTCACCATACCTCCAAATTCTTTACTTCCTTCGGTATCTCCACTTCCCTTCTAAAGTAAATGCCCCAAATTGGACACATTTCTCAGTTGAGGCAAAACCAGTGTTCAATACAAGTTCACAGCAACGTCCAGCTATTGTTCTCTCTAGGCCAACTTTCATCTGGGTGTACAGACAGATTCTAGTGAACAAATTGCCACATTTTAGTTTTCCTTCACATTTCCAACCCAATGCCATATTTCCCTGGCCTTTTTTGAGGATCGGGAATGCCCAAGTTGCAAAACATCTCTGTGTCTTCACTGACCTCAGCTTCCCTGTTTTTAAGTGGGGAGCAAAACCTGGATTTCCTCCCGAAAACCATCTTCCTCTTGTGTTGCTACATTTTGAAAGTTGAGAAAGCACACCAGGTTTGAGAGTTTTTGAAGAAAATGGAAAGCCTGCTTCGGAATTGGCAACATTCTGAAACAGATGTGGGATATGTTTTGACATTTTGAACGTCACTATTAGATCTATGTTACAATATGGATGTGTTTTTAATGCAGTGACTCATCATAAGAATCCATCCTGGCAAATTGACCCTTACGTTAACCAGCATTATGTAATTGTTCACATTTTTTCAATGGAGAAAATACATTAAAGAATTTTAAAAATATAAAAATCTGTCATGTTTAAGCATCATGATTTAACTGAACAAGCAGATTTGTTTTTTTAAAAAGCCTGCTTCTTAAAGTAGAAAGAAATGATCTGTGCCTGCTCCTCCTCCATTGTCTGACAGACAATTCACTTGAAATGGAAATGCATATTCTGTTATGAATACTTGGCTGAGTTTCAAATGCATTGGCTCAGCTGGTGTTTGAATATAGCAAAGAACTGTCGGAACTTTTACGAGTAAAATGATAACAGATTATGTATCTGATGTCTTGTTTGTTTATAAATCCAATAGACGCTTAAAAGGCTACAGCAGGCTGAATGTTATAGTTTTTAGCCAATTTTGAGTTGCATTGAGTTTTTTTTGCAGGGATTCTCACCGTGAGGCCTAGCAAGACCTGTTGCTATATCTTACCAAACCCAACTCATTAGGTTATTTAGCCCACATCTTTGTGACTCTCTTGTCTGATTCTATCCCCTTCTTTGCGTGAGCTGTTCCCAGAACAATGCAACACTCTTTGGATATCCACTGAAATGCCAGTAACCCTTGTGCCCATACCACCTTTTAAAGCCCATTGTGCACACCCAAAATGTATCACCTTGCAGTTTTCAAGATTGAATTCCAATTGCTGCTATTCTGCCTATCTGTTCAGCCCATCTACATCATCTTGTAGACTAATACTTTCCTCCTTGCTAATTAGAATACCACCAGTTTAGTGCAAACTTACTGATCATACTTCATACATTCATGTCTAGTTTGCTTGTCTTGTATCATGGAAACCCCTCAACTACAATTTACTTTTATGATTTTCTTTGTTAAAATCTTAAGAACATATGAACTCCAAGCAGGAGGAGGCAGTTCAGCCCCTTCAGCTTGCTCCACCATTTAGTACCAACATGGCTGATCTCATCTCAGCCTCAACTCTACTTTTCTGCCCACTGCAGCTAACCCTTCAACTCATGATTGATTACAAATCTGTCTATCCCCTCCTTACATTTATTCAATGTTCCAGCATTACCATACTCCGAGGGAGTAAATTGCACAGATCCACAACACTTTTAGACAAGTAATTCCTCCTCAACTCTGTTTTAATTCTGCTACCCCTTATCCTAAAACCATGACCTCTCATTCTAGATTGCCCAACATGCGGAAACATCCTCTCTACGTTTACTTTAACAAGTCCCTTTAGCATCTCATACATTTCAAATGATCTCTCATTCTTCTAAACTCCAGCAAGCATAAGCAGTCCCCAGACCTTTCAAAATACATGAACTAGTAACTGCTTAACGTGTCTCCAAATCAGAACGTTGACTAATGCCAAAATAAAAACAAACTTATTGGTAGTATATTCTCCAGACTTAACTTTCCCAATTCTTATAGACCAGATGAAAAGCCCTCAAAATATATTAAGAAAATAGTCCAGGCCCTAATGTTTTCTTATCTTAAAGGTAAGCTTAAGGTGCTGTGATCCAGATGCAATTTAATTGGTCAAACTACCAGGCTCAAAAGAAAACAGACTTTGTTCATACACTATATTTACAATAAATACAAAATAAAAATAAACAACTGGCTTAACCGTAACTCTATCAAAATGCTTAACAAAGTAATATATATATATATTGGCTACTACAAATTAACTGTTCCAATACAGTAACATCCCATAAACATACCCTTGGCAAAGGCAAATTCAGTAAAATAGATTGTCTCACATACAATTCGAGAAGCAGGAAGAGAACCCCAGCTTTCAGCTGTAACAGAGAGAGGATAAGAGGCTTCCACATCCAGCTTCAAAATCCCAGCAACTGCAGAAAGCAAAAACCAAAAAGAAATCCTGGTTCCCTGGGAGCTTGACCACACCCACTCAGGCTGATTCAAATCTTCCAACTTTAAAAAAAAACCCAAGGCCTCAAACAATTTACTTTATTGGCTTCGGTGCAGACTGCTCTCGCCTCTGCCTCAACCTTTCTTCACACAAGAAGAAGGACAAAAACGGCTCTTACAGACAATAGTATTGTCACACAATTTAGTTTCCTCTTACCAACTTGCAGATGTAAAGGAGATATGATTCATGTGAAATCCAGCTGGGGAAGCCTTCACCCACCTGAACTTCACCAAGTTAAACAACTTGCACTTTTCGCAATTTCTGTCCCTCATTTTGAAGCACAGGGCGAGTTTTTAATTCACGTGACCAGGTAAAAATGGACCAGATTTAAAAGCGGGTGCCTATTCCTGATTGGACATCTCATGTGCTTTAACATATGACCATGTCGCAGCGTCGCTAAGTCCAAATCTTGGAATTCTCTCCCCAGCAGCATTGTGGATACACCAACACCGCAGGAAAGGCAATAGAAAAAGAAGGCAGCACATTACCGTTTGGGCAAAGTAGTGATTGGAACCAGGTGGGTCTTATTGACAATGAGAGCCTTGATTGGGGTTGTTAACCTGGGCCAATCAGGGAGCCCTGGCTGACTGATATAAACAGGGGACTCACAATCTCTTCGCTCCAGGGACTGACCATTCTGAACTGGCCGGCGATAGCCAGCGCATTGTGCATGTGTAAATAAAGGGTGACTTGGTCATGGGATACTGACCTCTGTGCAGCTATTTCAGACGGTTAGGAGTAAAAAGGGGTGAGTCCTTCACTGAACCTGACCTGATTCTGACACTTTGAGGATTTGGGCAGACACTGCCAAGGGCATGGATGTGTGGAAGTGCCAGATCCACCAACAATATCAATGCACCACTCTACCCCAATTACATTGCAAACCCTGTCCATCCAGGTAATCTCTGTATTACATTTCACTATTATGGACTAACATTATAAAAAAAGAACAACGAGGAATTAGCAACGTTGATAAATCACTTTAGTTCAAATTGAGGGCCTGTCTAAACTCCTGGATCAAATTATGACTCTATTACTTCCACATCCATTATTCCCTGATTCAAACACAAAACAGTGCGTGAAGCCAGAGTGATCAAGTAAAAATTGACATTTCACACTCAAGCTTGCACAATAAACCTGCAGCTCACTTCTCAAATGAATAATGTGGAAAAAAAATGCAGAATTAAACCTCATTAACAATTCACAGAATATGGATTGCCTTGAATGTGATCTTAAACAAAAAGCAGGACAGTCAATCATCAGGACTGAAAGTGAGGCTTTTGAAGGAAGTGAGGGTAGAAATTGCAACAGGGCTAGTCATAATTTTTCAGTCTTTCCTGGACTCAGGGAGGCGACAAAAAGATTAAGGAATTGCAAAAGTTATAGCCTTGTTCAAGAAAAGATAATCTCAGCAATTATAGGCCAGTCAGTTTAACTTCTGTGGTAGGGAAGCTTCTAGAAACAATTATTCAGGATCAAATTAGTAGTCACATGGAAAAACATGGGTTGATCATGAAGAGTCAGCATGGATCACTATAGAGGAAATGGTTATCAACTAACTTGATGTTATTTTGAAGAGATAACAGAAAGGATCAATGGTGATGACGCTGTTGCTGTGCGTGGATGGATTTCCAGGAGGTGTTTGATACAGAGCCACACAATAGACTTGTGAGGAAAGTTATAGATCATGATATAAAAGGGACAATGGCAACATGGATACAAAATTAGCTCAGCAATATGAAACAGAGATTAATCGCCACTGGATACCTTTCAGGCTGGGGGAAGGTTTGTAATGGAGCTCCCTAGGGCTCGGTATTTTCCTGATATATATTAATAATCTGGATCTTGGTAAGCAGGGGACAATTTCAAAGTTTGCAGATGACATTGAACTTTGATGAATTGTAAGCTGTGAGGAGGACAGTGTAGCACTCCAAACGGACACTGACAAGTTGATTAAGTGGACAGATAGGTTGCAGATGAATTTCAATGCAGAGATACGTGAGGTAATGCACTTTGGCTGGAACTACATTGAAAGATGATAATAAAATGGTGGTTACATTTCCAAATGAGGTGTAAGAGTAGAGGGACCTGGGTGTATAAATGAACAGATCATTGAAGATGGCAGGACCAGTGGAACAGTGTCCTTGGCTTTATTAAAAGGGCACAGGGCACAAGAGAAAAAAGGGATGTTGAACTTGCATGAGACTATTACTAGACGTAAGCTGGAGCAGTGCATACAAGGACAGGAAACACTATAGGAAAGGTGTGAAAAAGAAGTAGGAAAACGATGGGAAAGAGTGAAAAAGAAATTTACAAGCATAGTTCCTGAAATGAGGATAGATTGAAGAACTTGGGACTGCTCTCCTTGGAGAGAGGAAGGAGGTTTAATAAAGGTTTTCAAAATCAAGAGTAGCTGAACAGAGTAGGTAGGGAGAATCTGAGATAATAAGGTGTGAAGCTGGATGATCACAGCAGGCCAAGGAGCATTAGAGCAGCAGGAAGCTGACGTTTTGGGCCTAGACCCTTCTTCAGAAATGGGGGAGGGGAAGGGGGGGTTTCTGAAATAAATAGGGAGGGAGAGAGGGGGAGGCGGATAGCTGATGAATAGAGGAGAAGATAGGTGGAGAGGAGACTGACAGAGATGGAGCCAGTAAAGGTGAGTGTAGGTGGGGAGGTAGGGAGGAGATAGGTCAGTCCAGGGAGGGTGGGCAGGTCAAGGGGGTGGGATAAGCTAAGTAGGTAGGAGATGGAGGTGGGGCTTGAGGTGGGAGGAGGGGATAGCCATGAGGAAGGACAGGTTAGGGAAGCGGAGACGAGCTGGGCTGGTTTTGGGACGTGGTGTGGCCGGGGTGGGGGGACAGATTTTGAGGCTTGTGAAGTCCACAGACCTTCTCCCTGACCTGTCCTTCCTCCCACCTATCCCCTCCTCCCACCTCAAACCACACCCCCATCTCCTACCTACTAACCTCATCCCACCCCCTTGACCTGTCTGTCCTCCCTGGACTGACCTATCTCCTCCCTACCTCCCCACCTATATTCACCTTTATTGGTTCCATCCCCGCCTCTTTGAACAGTCTGTCTCCTCTCCATCTACCTTCTCCTCTATTCATTTTCTATCCGCCTCCCCCTCTCTCCCTATTTATTTCAGAACACCCTTCCCCTCCCCCATTTCTGAAGACAGGCCTAGGCCTGAAACGTCAGCTTTCCTGCTCCTCTGACGCTGCTTGTCCTGTGTTCATCCAGCTCTACACCTTGTTAAATCTGATTCTCCAGCATTGGCAGTTCCTACTATCTGTTTTCAAAAAGTAAGAAGTATGAAAAGGCATTGATTTAAAGTGAGGTGCAAAAGAAGCAAGCGGGATGTGAGAAAAATCTTTTTCACACAGTGAGTAGTTAGTGTATGGAAATGCCTGGAAAGGTGATAGAGGCAGGCTCAGTTGAGACAACCAAAAGCACTTTGGGTGATTATTTGATTAGAAATATTGTACAAGGCAATGGGGAAAAGGAGACTGACACTACGTAATGATGCTCATTCAAAGAACTGGTATGGACACAATGGGCTGAATGGCCGCCTGTAACAATTCTTGAATGGCCAGAGGAAAACAAGCAGCAGCACAGAAATTTTATTAAAGTGAAAGAAAGTTATAAAAATATAGTCAGGATGGTTAAAATACTACACAAGGCTAAGGAAAAAGATGTAACTGAAGCAGGAAACAGATATTTCTTAAGGAAATAGATAATTCAACTTCAACAGCCACAATCACTAAGACTAAAGACAAAGGTTCAGAAGATAGGAATGCACATGTTTATATACTTTACTTTAGGATGTGGTCAATGTACAGACTGGACTGCCCATTGGAAGTCTCGGAAACATTTTTACAGTGAGAAACCTCAAAGGGAAACTGGTTAGATGTTTGAGGGCACCAGTAACTGGGCAGCATTAGAGACAAAGCAAACAGACTGCTGGTCACATGCCCATAGCACAGCTGGTTCTATGTTCATGTGTAAAGCTTCTTCACAATGCTGACTGCATTGGTGTTTATTTCCAGCATTTTCTATTTTTATTTCATTATACTCAGTCTTCAATGATCTAAGTATTATGATCATTTGACTCAAGTTACCACTGTTAACTATTAACCTAACGCCTGCTCACATATCCTCTTTATACTTATTTATCTGTTCATGGGACAAGAAGCTCCCTGGAGTATTTCTCTGTGCATTAAAAGCTGAATAAACACACTGTCGAATTGGATTCTTATTTATACACTAAGAAACTAGCTGCTGTTTGACTGATTCTGATGTTTGATTGTGACACGTTCTTTCCTAAGAATTGAACAGACGCTCAAAATGTTGCCTCTGCCCATACACAACTGGCCTGCACGCAGCTTTAACTATCACAGTGGAAGGAGAGCCTGACAGTGCTATCAAAAGGCACACAATCACAGGAAACAGATCCTCAATGGATCCTGTCTACGTTCAAAGTGTGCTTCAACAACAACAACAATGTTAAAAATGGCAATTACATGGCTGGAGAGTGAATGGGTAACCACTAGAAATTAAAATAACAAATGCAAGCCACGTCAATGTCGTTGTACACACAGAAGCGAATTTCTGCGCAGTCTGATATCAGAGGGGCAGGGCAGGTCAGGAGGGCACTTAGAAGAACTTGTCGAAAAGATAATGGAGTCAGCTTTAGAGTAGGTTGTAGGCTGGGCCGCAGAGAGTTCAAGCAGCATATTACATAAAGTCCACAGTGACCAGGAAATGCTGTTTGTGACTGTCTTTATGGTGTTTTGGTATACTGTGAAGAAGTGAAAATGTGATTTGAGGACTTCATACAGGGAACTGCATGAGAGCAGTGACATTAGGCTTCGTAGTAGAAATGGAAAGTTAGGGATGGCTGACAATTTGATGAGCCAGTGTGGGTTTCTGCGTAGGTGAGCAGGTGGTGATGGGACAACAGTTTGAAATGGGTCAATGCCAAATTGTGGGTACAAGTAATTCACAATGTCAGGAGCATGGGGCCAGGATAGGAAGATAGCACTGAGACAGGAGGGGTTCATACCCAGGGATTGAGCTCTGTGCAGACATGGGGAGTAAAACCAGAGGGACAAAAGTTCGGAGTTACAGGAATAGAGATAATGGGAACTGCAGATGCTGAGAATCCATGATAATAAAGTGTGAAGCTGGATGAACACAGCAGGCCAAGCAGCATCTCAGGAGCACAAAAGCTGATGTTTCGAGAAGGTGCTTGGAGTTACAGGAATACTCAGTTTGTAGGGGAGAATGAAAAGCAGAAGCAGCTGAATAGACGACCTGTATCTACCTGTTACTGAGAAATCCACCAATAAGGGCGGCACGGTGGCTCAGTGGTTAGCACTGCAGCTCACAGCACCAGTGGCCCAGGTTTGATTCCAGCCTCAGGCGACTATCTGTGTGGAGTTTGCACATTCTCCCCGTGTCTGTATGGGTTTCCTCCGGGTGCTCCGGTTTCCTCCCACAGTCCAAAGATGTGCAGGCTAGGTGGATTGGCCATGCTAAATTGCCCGTAGTGTTCAGGGGTGTGTGGGTTATAGGGGGATGGGTCTGGGTGGGATGTTCTAAGGTTCGGTGTAGGATTTTAGGGATGGGAGACAGCTGAGCAAAAAGATATCAAAAGGCAGAAAGCAAGGTGAAGGAGTGAATGAGCAAAATACAAGTTATTGTGGTCAATGAGAATTCCAGAGTGTGACTGCATTGCATTTTTTTGGAGTGGATGAAGAAGAAAGAGGGATTGAATATAACGTGTGGTGATGGAAACACAGAAATCTCTGAGGGTGGTCACTCACCTGCAGGAGGTTAAGAGGCTGTGGGAGGTATTTTAGTGGGGTATCTGTGAATATGGGGAAGGGACATCAGGGAACTGTAATCAGCTAACAAGGGTTAGGAATCTTTTCCTCATGGGTGGAGAAAATGAAAGAAGAGGCAAGTGGGTATTGAAAATAAAACCAAAATAAGTAAAAGTACAGAATTCCACAGAACCCCTACATTGTGAAAGCAGCCCATTCAGCCCAACAAGTCCGCACCGACACTCCGAAGAGCATCCCACCCAGACTTAGCCCCCTACCCCATCCAATCCCTGCATCTGAAACAAAAACAGAAATTGCTGGAGAAACTCGGCAGGTTTGACAGTACCTGTGTGGAGAGAGAAGCAGAATTAAAACATTTCAAGTTAATTGACCCTTCTTCATAATTGACAGTAGCTAGAAAAGCATGGGAATAATGTTGAAAATGGGAGAGATGGAGGTGGGGCAAGGAGTAAATGGGTAGGCAGAAATGGAGACCAGAGAGCGAGAGAGAGAACAATGGTTAGGGACATCCGATAGTCTGCTCAGGAGAAAACAGATGCAAACAGGTTGGGGAGAGATAATGGGAACTGCAGATGCTGGAGAATTCCAAGATAATAAAATGTGAGGCTGGATGAACACAGCAGGCCAAGCAGCATCTCAGGAGCACAAAAGCTGACGTTTCGGGCCTAGACCCTTCATCAGAGAGGGGGATGGGGAGAGGGAGCCCACCGACTCCCACAGCTACCTAGAATACACCTCCTCCCACCCACCCTCCTGCAAAAATTCCATCCCCTATTCCCAATTCCTCCGCCTCCGCCGCATCTGCTCCCACGATAGGACATTCCACTCCCGCACATCCCAGATGTCCAAGTTCTTTAAGGACCACAACTTTCCCCCCACAGTGATCGAGAACGCCCTTGACCGCGTCTCCCATATTTCCCGCAACACATCCCTCACACCCCGCCCCCGCCACAACCGCCCTAAGAGGATCCCCCTCGTTCTCACACACCACCCTACCAACCTCCAGATACAACGCATCATCCTCTGACACTTCCGCCATTTACAATCCGACCCCACCACCCAAGACATTTTTCCATCCCCTCCCCTGTCTGCTTTCCGGAGAGACCACTCTCTCCGTGACTCCCTTGTTCGCTCCAAACTGCCCTCCAACCCCACCACACCTGGCACCTTCCCCTGCAACCGCAGGAAATGCTACACTTGTCCCCACACCTCCTCCCTCACCCCTATCCCAGGCCCCAAGATGACATTCCACATTAAGCAGAGGTTCACCTGCACATCTGCCAATGTGGTATACTGCATCCACTGTACCCGGTGCGGCTTCTTCTACATTGGGGAAACCAAGCGGAGGCTTGGGGACCGCTTTGCAGAACACCTCCGCTCAGTTCGCAACAAACAACTGCACCTCCCAGTCGCAAACCATTTCCACTCCCCCTCCCATTCTCTAGATGGCATGTCCATCATGGGCCTCCTGCACTGCCACAATGATGCCACCCGAAGGTTGCAGGAACAGCAACTCATATTCCGCCTGGGAACCCTGCAGCCATATGGTATCAATGTGGACTTCACCAGTTTCAAAATCTCCCCTTCCCCTACTGCATCCCTAAACCAGCCCAGTTCATCCCATCCCCCCACTGCACCACACAACCAGCCCAGCTCTTCACCCCCACCCACTGCATCCCAAAACCAGTACAACCTGTCTCTGCCTCCCTAACCGGTTCTTCCTCTCACCCATCCCTTCCTCCCACCCCAAGCCGCACCCCCAGCTACCTACTAACCTCATCCCACCTCCTTGACCTGTCCGTCTTCCCTGGACTGACCTATCCCCTCCCTACCTCCCCACCTACACTCTCTCCACCTATCTTCTTTACTCTCCATCTTCGGTCCGCCTCTCCCTCTCTCCCTATTTATTCCAGTTCCCTCTCCCCATCCCCCTCTCTGATGAAGGGTCTAGGCCCGAAACGTCAGCTTTTGTGCTCCTGAGATGCTGCTTGGCCTGCTGTGTTCATCCAGCCTCACATTTTATTATCTTGCAAACAGGTTGGCTGAGCTTAAAGCAGCCCATGTCTCGACAGGGTTTAGGGTTTGGGGTTTGGGGTCATTTAGGACATGGAAGAAGGTATTCAGGTATAAAAATTACCGAACTCGATGCTGAGCCCTGAGAGCTGCAGGGTGCCCATGCAGAAAATGAGGTGCTGTTCTTCTGGCTTGTGCTGAGGTTGGCTGCATCACTGCAGAAAACCTGAGACAGAAATGCTGGCCAGGGAACACGGCAGTGCGTTGAAGTGGCAAGCAACTGGAAGCTCAGCGTCATTTCTGTGGCCATGAAAATGGTTATTGTGCACCTCACAATGGCTAGAGGGACTGGCACACGTTTCTTAGCCCAGTTCATGCTGCAATTCATTGAGGGGAACCTTAGCTCGGGGTGCTGCAAAAATCCTAGATGTGTTTCCGTGCAATATTTCTGTCAGCAGAACATTATTATAGCTGACAGGACAAACTGGGTCATCCTCGCTAGTGGAAGGATTCTGCAAGTAAGCTATTGCATTCACAGAAAAATGGTCTGATCTTAGTTGGGTAAATTACCATATAAACACTTCAGCTACAAATGAACATCGATCATCAAGACTTAATAGCTCTCCTGGTTTGTACAATAGGCTCTGTGGTTCCAGTCAGTTGACTGGCTCTGTGCTACTTTACAGCAGGACACTATAAATGGAGGTACCCAGCAGCATGTTTACTTTCATCGGGATGCAGAGCTAAAAGTCACGGTTTGTAGAAAGCACACGAAATATCTCCAGGACTGCATTGTAGTAATCGTCAGACACTTGTCTGTGCTAGGCACTGAGAAGCAGTTCACCGGGCTCACCACTCCCTCCCATCCCCCAGCCTGGCTATCTGTTGTTTCATGTTACATTGCGAGCTGCAGGTTCACTCTTTGGCTGATTGCTACAAATAACAGTACACAAATTGTGCTTTCATGCTATTTATCTGCAGGTTCACGGAAATGGAGCCTTAGAACACTGGGAAGAATGAATGGTAACAGTGGAG
Source organism: Stegostoma tigrinum (assembly GCF_030684315.1). Classification (NCBI taxonomy): domain Eukaryota; kingdom Metazoa; phylum Chordata; class Chondrichthyes; order Orectolobiformes; family Stegostomatidae; genus Stegostoma; species Stegostoma tigrinum. Next base: position 114,010,379 of record NC_081358.1, on the reverse strand, counting down.
GGTGTAATGTAGCTGAAGCATTAGCTAGCACTACCCAGGGCATGGGAATAGATTAAATTTCTTATTTTCATGGCAGGAATTTCTGAAACTAGATTTACAACATTGGAAACTTCGATATTACAACACCCATCCTCCAATAAGCAGTCAAATTAACTATAAATTCCAAATCCCAGCCTGTAACAATTTTAGCTTTGTCTGTAATTTAAGCAATTTATTGATATTGTACTATTTTCACACAGAATAAATCAGTATTCAATACATGAATACACATTTTTTCAATTTAATATCACTAGCTTGACAGCATTGGCTGAAGGGTAGGGCCTGCATATTAATTGAAGCCTCTGTCCCTAAGTTAACTCTGTTGATGGCCCTGCATAATCACAGCCAATGTGTAATTTATGCATCAGGTCACTTTACAAAAGCCTTCATTCATTGCAAGATTAAACTAATTTGTCCACTTAACAACGATACCAAGGATCAGCAAAAGATGCAAATTCACAATTCCCCTCTTATCATTTCTACACAATACAATTACATGTCTTCACATAGTAGAAATTCTAGGTTTCTTTCTAATCCTTTAATATATCCTTTTTGCTTTATTATCAAAAAAGGGAAAGGCGATGGTCGAGTGGTATTATTGCTGTACAGTTAACTCAGAGACCCAGAAAACATTCTGGGGACCTGAGCTCGAAATCAGCCATGGCAGATGGTTGAATTTGAAATCAATGATGACTGTGAACCAATCATCGATTGTCAGGAAAAACCCATCCGGTTCACTAATGTCCTTCACGGAAGGAAACTGCCATCCTTACCTGGTCTAACCTACATGTGACTCCAGACCCACAGCAATGTGGTTGACTCTTAACTGCCCCTTGGGCAATTAGGGCTGGCAATCATTGCTTTCTGGCCAGTGACAGCCTCATCCCATGAATGAATAAAGGAAAATAAATGATTACATGGGGACCCTAAAAGGATAGCTGAATATTAATAAAAATAGAACCAGCACCTCAGTAAATAAAAATGAAAAGTATCTCCAGTGTATTGCCAAAAATACAGGCATTCAGTTTCCTCTTCTTCACTTTTCAAGTTCCATTCAAATGCTCCTACTGACTGCACCGGTGTGCTGCACATTCATCCAGTTTATTGTACAGTGTGTGATTGCAACAAGCCAGAGGACAACTGAGTTTGTAGTGAAGACCACAACACTGGGGATGGCCAGTTTTAGGACTTCATGCAGAACAGAATGGCAGATCTGGCTGCACATTTTGGCTAATCCAGCAAACTTTCCACAGGGTCACAAACCACGTTTCGGAAAACTGCTGAGGGGTATTTATTCAAAGGAATACCGTTAATGAAAGAATGTTGGCCTTTTTTCTATTTGACATAGTTTTATTGCACTTGTGATGACTAGCAGATGTTAAAGAAGTTCAGATATAAAGGATTCACAGCTGGGATTCATCACAGTTGGATCTTGCTCACTGACAACACTTGACTCTCCTCCAACTCCACGTTTAAGTTAGGTCTTGCAAGTCTACTTTCTAATGAGTAAAGTCACTAAAAGCAAGGAACGTGAATCAATATGGCATTAGTTCTATTCTTTGAATATTATTATTTCACCTTCATCTGGGCTAAACAGCACAGTTAAGAATGCCTCACCATTATTAATACTGCTCCATTTTCTAAAGTTTGAATAAGACAATGAGGAACCATAACCTTATCAGAAAGTGAATACTTCATCCAATAAAACACCAGTGGGCACTAGTCATATCTATTAAAAGAAATAATTTTGTTGCTCTCATTCACTTTCCATTCTGTCAGGAAAATCCACAGGAGCTATAAACATCCAGCTGTGTAAGTACAGAAAGAAGCATTTCACCTCTATTCACATTTAACACCAGTGGGATGCCACGTCAAAGCAGAAATGCTCCTAACAGGGTAAAAGCTCAGGTAATTCTTGGGGTAAAACAGGCAATAGAGCTATGCACAGTTGAGGCAGGTTTTGACCATTTCTGTCTGCCTGTGCAGCTACTCTGGAATGAAAAGGGACTGCTTTATGGTTTTCTTTTAATTTACACAGTCACAGGAGGTGAATAGCCCCAACTAAAGGATTCACTGATGGTACTGTATGACAAAGGGAGCTGGTGAGACTCTCTCTCTTGTTGGAAATGATACTGCCTACAGCACAAACCTTACTTGTGACTTTTATCAGGCCCAGCCTGGATCACGCCAATGTTTTACAGCAGATAGAAATGGACTGTCTCACCATCTGAATGATATTGAACATTTCAGTCATTGGCAAACATTCACCAGTTTAGACCCTGGGGTGGAACAGAAGGCTGAATGAAGATAGTTGGACATGCTCCTACAGTTTCAAAATTGTTTGCTCTAGTCCAGCCTGTGACTAACTCCTCCCTGCCTCTTAACATGAATTCAACTCATCAACATTATGTGATTGTTTCAGATGAGTGAACAAAGTAATTTACCTGGGTTTAACAATGTTCTGCTTTCTTAACAGCCAGAAAACATTTCCACATGATTTACCACAAAGCCATATGCTTTAGGAAGATCTTGGCATTGATCTCTGCTCTGTCTCAACTTAACTGACCTCAGTTGAATCTATAGACTTGTATTTCTTCACACGGTGTAACTGTCACTGGTAAGGGCGTTATTGATTGACCCTAAACACCCTTGAGAAGCGCTGGTAAGCTTTTCTTTTAAATTACTGTATCCATGTCGCGTAGGGAGCCCCAGCTGTGCTGTTAGGGAGGGAGTTCTGGGATTTTGACCCAACAACAGTGTAAAAGCATTGATGTATGTCTGAGTCAGGATGGTGAGTGGCTTGCAGGGAAACTTTCAGGGGATGATGTTCTCATGCATCTGTTGCCCTTGACTTTCTATATGGTAGTGGTTGTAGGTTTGGAAGGTGCTTTTGAAGTAGTTTTGACAAGTTACCGCAGTTATCCTGTAGATCATACGTGCTGCTGCTACTGAGTGCTGGCAGTGGAGTAAGTGAGGGTTGTCCCAATAAGTGGGCTGCTTTGTCTTGGATGGTGTTGAGCATCTTGAGTGCTGTTGGAGGTGCACTCATCCAGGTAAGTAAAGAGTAAACCACTGTGCCTTACAGATGGGTACACAGACTTGGGGAGTCAAGAAGTGAGTTTCTCATTGCAGTATTCCCAGTCTTGGTGTTCTGCTCTAGTAGCCACATTAATTATGGGGCTCGTTCAGTTATTTTGTTAATCATGGTAACACAAGATGTCAATGTTGGGGAATTCAGCAACGGTAATGTCACTGAATGTTACAGGGAGATGGTCAGATCCTCTCTTGGTATTAGTGGTCATTGCTTGGCTTTTGTGCGGCTAAACATTACAGCCTCAAGGTGTTGTGCATGGACTGCTTCGGTATCTGAGGAGTAACAAATGGGATTACAAAAAGATTCCAATTGCATCTTCAAAGATCCCAGCCCTTCAAGCTCCACTTCCCTCTAATGGAGATCATTCCATGTATTAATCACTGCTCGGGAAGAATCGTTTCCCAACTAAAACCACAAATTTCTCTTTTATCAATTTGTCCCTGTGTTCAATTGTAGTTTAACTTGAATATAGTGAGGATCAACCCTCTCTTAAATGCTGTATGTAGCAAATCATCAATGAAACACCTTTTCTGAGAAATTTCTTTGTTTCCAATTCGATGGGATCTCCTTTATCATCATTCCTAAAAATTGATCAGTGCAGGTTCAATCTCCGATCTCCATTGGTTATATACCTCTGCCACTAGAAAGTAATCTATTTTGAGCTCTTTAATCCTAACCAGGACCTCTCTGCCTGTGATGTCAAACTCATTAATTTTAATTATAGGAAGACAATGATGGCTGATATTTAGTCGTATCTTCCCTCGAGAAAACCTCCAGGAAATTATCATTTATTAGGTTAAATGCTTTCAGTTTGACCTTGTTTGAATCCTAAATCTCAGATTATCCTGTTGTTCGAACACTGCTTGCCAGTAATTTATACAACATGTGTCCATGGGACCAGGCGATATTCATGGTTAATAGGTTAATGTGAGGATCAGCCTTTTTGGCAAGTTGGGAAGCAGCATTTACTCCAGGAAAAAAGGAGAAGAAAATACGAGTAAGTCATGCAAAATAAAACATTTTACCACACTGGCAATAAAAAAGGGATTTGTTTTTCCATTTCAAATTTTAAACAAATGTAAAATAAAACTAATTATAAAACTATAAAGCTAATTTTTAAAATGATAGAATACTATTATCATGTTTCAGTGCAAGAGCAATGTAATAGCAGTGAAGGCTGGTACAATGACAACATTTAAAAGGTATCTGGTTGGGTACATGAATAGGAAGGGTTTAGAGGGATATGGGCTAAGTGCTGGCAAATGCGACTAGATTTATGCAGGATATCTGTTCGGCATGGATGACTTGGACCAAAAGGTCTGTTTCTGTGCTGTACAACTCAATGACTCTGTAATTGGAGTCGAATAAAGGCAAAATACTGGGGATGCTGGAAATATGAAGCCAATGCAGAAAACTTAGCAGAACAGAAGCATCTTGTCAGACTTGACATGTTAACTCTGTCACTCTCTCTTCACAAATGCTGCCAGACCAGCTGAGTTTCTCCATCATTCTCTGTATTTCTATAGTCACCCGTTTCACTACATTGTCAAGGAATATGTTTCAACATCATGAAATATCTCTCACTAGATTGATTCCCTGCACGAACAGGATTGCCCTATCATGAGAGAGAAAGTAAATTGTGTCAACTGTGCAGTCTCTGGAGTTTAGAAGTGTGAGGTGAGCTCATTGAAACATTCAAGTTTATGGAGGGGGTTGACAAAGTAGATATTGAGAGCTAGTTTTCCCTGGCTGTGGGGTTTAGTACATGGGGCACTGTTTAAGGAAAAGGTAAATTATTTAGCACTAAGAAGAGGAGAAATTTCTTCATTCAAAGAGACATGAATAATTCATCATTGATTATATTCTGGCTGTGACAGACAGATCTTTGATATTTCAGGCAATCAAGGGATATGGGGTGCTGGATGGAAAGGGGATTCGAGACTAACCATCAATCATGAGTAGTTGGAACAGTGCAGTAAGCTGAATGGTCTACTTCCTTTTTCTTCTCATGTCCATATTCTTAACCACCACTTAATTGATTTAAAATCATAAATGTCATCACGTTGTTCAGAAATTTGATTTTAAAAATCATGAATACATAAATTTGATTTTAAAGTTATAAGCATCAAGTGTGGAGGAATCAATTTAAACATGATCATATCTGTGGCCAACGGTAAAGCATGAAGACAGGTATTAAAAACACTGAGAAACAATGTTCTGCATGTCCACTCAGCAAGAGTGCTATGCAGCTCAATAATAATGTCGTGGGAGGGAATAACAGGCAGAAACAATATCCTGTAAAAAAAAGTACAATTTCAAACAAACCTTACAAATCTAAAATGGATGGTTTGTGAATTACCAAATTGCCAGCTCTTTATTCTCACTCTCCACGTTAACTGAGTGTTCATTGTACGATTCCAGTAAATTCCAAACTGCTAAACCTAATCGCTTCATCATTCACACAAATACTATTACAGCTAACGTTAAATGTTTCTGATCACAAACCAGTGACACAGTTTCACACACCAGAAAACTAAGTGCAAATATCTTCAACATGAATAAGATTTATTTTTGTTGCAAATGGTTTATTTGGCTTTCCATTAGTATTTTACCCAGGGCAGTAAAACAAAAGAGATAAAAATCCAAAGTTATCTTTTGCTAGAAGCATCTGAAGAAGTTTGCTATGTATAATGGTCTAGTCAGGCACCTTAAAAATTTACCTACAATGAAGCAGTATGAAATACGAACACTAAATTTCTCCTCATCAGCACATTTCTTATAATAATGCGCTGTGAAATGATACAGCTGAGTAACACATTCAACTCAGAAGCCTTATTTTATGTCCTGGCTTGAAATAGAAGTGCTGAAATAAATACCAGTGACACAAGACTCTCAGACCACATGCAGCTGGCATATTTGCTGGTTCCACAGAAAGTTTACGTCTTCATTCCCAGTGTAGTGCTGAAACATTTCCCATCAACAGTTTTGAATCTCTTAGGAAATAAAATACTTCACTATCATAGGAATACATTCATCTCAGAGATAGCAAGAACTGTGAATGCTGGAGTCAAAGTTAATACAGTGTGGAGCTGGAGGAACACACCAGGTCAAGCAGCATCTGAGGAGCAGAAAAGTCAATATTTCAGGTTTACACCCTTCATCAGGCTCTGCTGATGACTTTCCTGCCGTGTTCTTTTATTCCACAGTGTGTTGACATACCCTCTCATCTGATACCTTACATTAAAATTCCCAGCAGATTTTGGTGACACAATACTTGGAGGAAAATCTGAAGATGTAGGAAAATTCAATGTGAGAGGCACAATGAATGGCAATAGAAATGAAGCGGCAAGCATCAGCAGTGACAGATTAAAAGCAACTGATACTTTTGAACGTGACTTGAAACTGGGTAGGAGACAATATATTTCTACATCCAGAGTTCCCTGCTGGTCATATTTATTTTGCACAGGATCGAGTTTAACCTGTGCAAAACTTACAGGGTTAAAATAGTGCTCTGACATTCATTGCTGAACTAAGGGAACCGGCATTTGACGGGAAACGTTTAGTTATCCAGGTGGCTGGCTATGTTTGAAAGAAGAAATAGTGAATTATTCACATGGGAGGTTATCCACTTTAATCGGAGGGACAGATCTGCAGAGTATTCCTTCAATGTTAACAAGTTGGATAGCATAGTCATGCAGCAAGTCAATAAGTCACTGAAGGCCTACATGCAAGTACAGCATGCGATTAGGAAGGCTTGTAACATGCTGGCCTATGTTGACAGGGGATTTGAGTACAGGTGTGTTGAAGTCTTGCTTCAAGTGAATAGAAACTTTGGTTAGACCGCACGAGGGTACTGTGTGCATTTTTGATCGCAGGAAGAATATTAGTGCAATGATGGTTCTCCAGACTTGTTCCTGGATGGCAGGACTGTTCTATGAAGAGAAACCGGGACTGTATTCTCTAGGTTTCATAGAATGAGAGGTGATCTCAATGCAAATTATGAAATACTTTTAGGGAGGGATAGGGTAGATGCAGGGAAGACAGGCTCCCCTCCCCTCATGGAATTAGGACTGAGAACAGGACGTTCCTTTTCAACTGCAGAAGAGTCTTCCCAGACTTGAAATGTTACTTCTGTTACTCTCCCTGCACAGATGCTGCCATAACCTTTGGAATTCTCTTTTGCAGGGGACTCTGGAAGCTCAATCATGGAGAATGCTTCAGATTTCTGATTATCAGCGTATAAAGGGCTATGGGGACAATGTTTAATGCCAGCAGTATTTCGGATCCTGAGCTCACCTCTTTGATCCTATCCAGCTCGTTCTGCAGGGTTTGCTTGGAGATTTCTACTTCAATTAGTCTCTGCCGCAGGGACTCGTTCTCATCCTCCACAGTGACGCGCTTCTCCTCCACGCTCTCCAGCTCATGGTGCAGCCGCACAGAGACATCTTTGGCAACCTGCAAGTGACAGCAAAACAATACCAACTCCATCAATGCAGCTGAAATTCTCCTGGAAAACTATCCTTCAAAATAATCCCACAAGGCTTTGCAGGAAAACAGGGATGCTGAGCCATATAAACCAGATCCAGCACCCTGACTTGAAATTATATCACCATTCTGTCACTGAGTCAAAATACTGGAGCTCCCTCCCCGACAGCATTCTACACTAAATGGATTGCAGAAGTTCAAGACATCTCATTATCACCACGTTCTAAAGGCTAATTAGGGATGGGCTATAAATGCGGGCCCAGCCAGCTTTGCCCATAACCCCTAAGAGATTAGAGAATAAAGAAAACGGTCCATCATCCCTCACACCCACATATGCAATAATAACCAAAACAGAATCGCCCTCGTCCTCACGTATCACCCCACCAACCTACGGATCCAACGCATCGTCCTCCGACATTTCCGTCATCTGCAATCCAACCCCACCAAAGACATTTTACCCTCCCCACCCTTATCCGCCTTCCGGAGGGACCACTCTCCATGGCTCTCTTGTCTGCTCCATACTCCCCTCCAGCCCCACCACCCCCGGCACTTTTCCCTGCAACTGAAGCAAGTGCTACACCTGCCCCTATACCTCCCCCCACACCCCCATCCCAGGCCCTAAGAAAACTTTCCACATCAAATAGATGTCACTTGCACTTTTGCTAATGTGGTGTACTGTATCCACTGTTCCCATTGTGGCCTCCTCTACATCGGGGAAACCAAGCGAAGGCTTGGGGACTGCTTTGCAGAACATCTACGCTCAGTTCGCAACAAACAACTACACCATTTCAACTGCTCGTCACTCCTCGGATGACATGTCCATCGTGGGCCTCCTGCATTGCCACGATAATGCCACCCGATAGATGCAGGAACAGCATCTCATATTTCGCTTGGGAACCCTGCAGCCCAAGGGTATCAATCTGGACTTCACAAGCTTCAAAATCTCCCCTCCCCCAACCACATGTCAAAACCAGCCCAGCTAGTCCCCGCCTCCCTAACCTGTCCTTCCTCCCACCTCAAGCCCCACCCCCATGTTCTACCCACTAATCTCATCCCCACCTCCTTGACCTGTCCGACCTCCCTGGACTGACCTATCCCCTCCCTGACTCCTCACCTACATTCACCTTCACTGGCTCTAAGCCTGCCTCTTTGACCTGTCTGTCTCCTCTCACCCTATCTTCTCCTTTATCCATCTTCTATCCGCCTCCCCCGTCTCCCTATTTATTTCAGAATCCCCGTCCCCTCCCCATTCTTGAAGAAGGGTCTCGACCCGAAACGTCCAACTTTCCTGCTCCTCTGATGCTGCTTGGCCTGCTGTGTTCGTCCAGCTTCACACCGTGTTATCTCAGATTCTCCAGCATCAGCAGTTCCTACTACCTCTGATCCATGCTGTGTTCACTGGCAATGATAATGTGCATCACAGGCAGTCTGATCATCCTTAGCTAAGCTATTCGACGGGTTCAGGCAAAGAATTATGGTTGAGCTGACTTATCTGAGGGAAAAGCTCGTGGAATCACATCCCTGAAACGGGATTAACATCTAAAGCAGAGGGAAGAATTTTGAAGCAAAATATTTTGTTGTGTTTATTTGACCAGACATAAGTTTTCCAAGTGACTTTTTACTTATGTTTCAGTCTATACTCTGCCACAAACCGAAACACCCCACAAACATTGAAAATAATATGAGAAGTTAACAATGCAACAAAGTAAATTAGCTCATCATAGGAGACTTTCATATTCATGTGGATAGGGAAAATTAACAGTTGTGAAGGTGGCCATGAGGAAAGAATTCATAGAGTGCATTTGGGACAACTTCCTAGAACAATATGTCGTGGATCCAACCAGGAATCAATCTGATTTGCTTCTCATTTTGTCATGAAGCGGGTTTAACAAAACATCTTAGAGAAGAAAACAAAACCCCTGGGAACAGTGGCCATAACTTGGTAAAATTTAACAGTCACTTTGAGAGTGAGAAACTTCACTAAGAATAATTACAAAGGAAATGAGGGCAGAGAGGTAGCGAGTGAGAAAAGGAGTTCAGCAAAAAAGATAGGTGAAGGATAATGGCAGATATTTAAGAAATAGTTCATGACCCACAGAAGAAGGTGCATCCTAGTGTGGAGGAATGGTTCTAGGAAGGAGAGAAACCAACCACAGTTAATCAAGGTACTTAAGGACAGCAGCAAATTGAAAGAAAAAAGTAAAATAATTATGGCAGAGATTAGAGATAACTAGAGGATTGGAAGACTGCTAATGTAGTACCCTTATTCAAAAAGAGATGCATTAAAAAAAAGCTAGCTATAGGCCAGTTAGATTAATATGTCGTTGGGAAAATGTTAGAGTCCATTATAAAAGATCCTTTAACAAAGCATTTAGAAGTAATCAAGCAGGGTCAGCATGACTTTGTGACAATTTATTACAGTTCATTGAGGAGGCAACAAGCAGGAAAGATAAAGGGGAAGTAATAGATGTAATATATTTTGATTTCTAAAAGGCTATCAATGTTGTGACATAAGTAAGGCTAGTTAATAAGACCCTCTGGGATTGGGAATAGTATATCAGCATGAATAGCGGGTCAGATAACGAGTAGATAACTGAGTGTTCGGGTAAAGGGCAGTTTCAGATGGCAACTTGTAACTTGTGGCATACCATTATGATCATGGCCAGGGCCTCAATTATTTACAATGTGGTTATGAAGGGAGAAATTGAGAGGAACATATTTTTTGTTTCTCTCTAGAACAGTCAGAAGCCAAAAATGAGGGGTGGGGTGTTGGAACCAATGGGTGAATATGGTTTTAACTTTCTAATCAGTGAAGAATTCATACACTTTAAGCACTGACTTTCCGGTTCTTTTCAAATATACTGGGCTGCTGGGAGTTTCAAGCACTTTTTGATTTGGTTTTCTTGAAAACTAGTATCAGGGGGTCAAAAATAATTCACTGCTATTGTTCTGCATTATCCACGCAAAAACAGGTGAATGACATACAGGCAAAACCTGGCAAATGCCAGAAGATGCAATAATAGTTTTGCTGCAAATGGTAACTTTCCTTTAATCATGCTCGCAAAAACTGTTGGACATTTCCAATATTTTTCAGAAACAAAAGCAGAAGTTGCTGGAAAAGCTCAGCAGGTCTGGCAGCATCTGTGCAGAGAAATCAGAATTAACATTTCGGGTCGAGTGACCCTTCCTCAGAACTGATGGTAGCGAGGAAAATGTGTTCCCTCATCAACATCTTTATCTCAGGCTCACCGCAGTGCTCCAGCAAAGCTCAGGACAAGCTGAAAAAACAGCACCCCGTTTTCTGCTTGGGGACCCTGCAGCCTTTGGGACTCAATACTGAGTACAACCAGTTTGGTGCTGTTCTTCCAGCTGGCACTGAGCTTCACTGGAGCACTGCACCAAGCCTGAGACTTTGGGGGGTTGACCAGGAAACACATTTTCCTAGCTACCATCAGTTCTCAGGAAGAGTCACTCGACCTGAAACATTAACTCTGATTTCTCTCCACAGATGCTGCCAGACCTGAGCTCTCCCAGCAATTTGTTTCTATTTCTGGCTTACGGTATCCGTAGATCTTTCCGTTTTAATCCAACATTTTTCATTTTGATGATGTATACGTGCATGTTTGTATAACTGCGGCAATTCATATGAGTATAATTATTTATGAATGACTCATATGCATGAGTGGATATGGATGACTAAGTGAAGATTTATCTGACTGAATATGAATGAAATTGCCAAGAGTGCAACAGTTTCTAAGTCAATGTTTCAGTAAGTGAAATTAAATGACTAAGTCGACAATTAGCTGGTGTGGGGGTTGATACAATGTATTCTGAGGCACAGACCAAGCAATACAAACTGAATTTGTACTTCTCTACTGTTCTCTTTTTGTCTGTGAAAGTTGCGGTATTTCTTATTTCAGAAATAAATAAATAAGAAACCACTGTATCTGTATCAGTGGTACAGTTCTGACTTCTCTTGTTCCCAGATATAAGACCCAAAAGCAGTAGAGTCAGAAAAGCTTGTTATTTCTTCAAAATGTCCAGGGAATCTGTGGTTGTTTTAAGAAACTTTCAAAACGGCCACAAGGAGCTTGCAGCAATTTGAAAAAAAACAATTGTAATTTCCTTGAATAATAAAATAAATGTGGTCTGGTGACCTGGGAACTGTACTAACAGGAAGGAATTTAAATACCAAAAAGCCACAAAGGCGATTTAGAGGAAGGATATAGTGGTGAAGATGGTTAACACACACAGATGCCTTCATAAAAAGAGGAATACACAAAATTCTGATGAAAAGAAAATCTCTTTCAGAACATGACTGGTTTTCTTTTTGTCAGTAAAGGAGACAGGAGCTCTTGGATCCATTATGCAAGCTGGCTAGAAAGGTGTAAAGCCTGGAAAGTGTAGTCTCTGAGCTACTTACACAAAAGAATTTGTTAGTTTCAGAAATGGCCAATTTATGAATTAGAGGGGCAGTGTTATGGAATGGTCAGTCGAAAATCACCTCTGGTAAGCTTCACCATCAGGCCACGTATGGGACAGTTCAGAGATTGATGAGTATCCTGTTGGTGTTAACCATATCAGATGGAATACAGCTGCTGGTGAATGTGACTCAAGGGCTAAATGAATTGACAAAGGAAGTCAGAGATCCTCTGTACTAGCTGGAAGAAGTGAGATTGCACGTTGTGCCACACTTGCATAGGGAGTGATTTGGTACTTATGATTACATAAGGCATATCTTTGTTCTATCAGCTATTTAAAAAGGAACCTTTTATCTGAAGTATCATTTGCCTGTCAATTCCTACTTATTCGTGGTGTTGGTTCTAACTTGTTTCAAGATGAAAGTTTCACAAAGTGAGTTTTTATTGTTCATTTCTTCATTTGGGGAAAGTCATAAGAACATAAGTAGGCCATTCAGTCCATTGAGAGCATTCTGTTATCCAATGAGATCATGGATGATCTGATCATTTTCAACTCCACTCCGGTCCCTCATTTCCAATAACCCTTGATTCCCTTACATCAGTCTATCTTAACCTTAAATACACTTCGTGACACAGCTTCTACAGCCTGTTGTGGTGGGTTATGTGATAAATGTGGTTATTGTTGGTTCACAGTTTCCCCTCAGCAATCAGAATAAGGGCTAGTGATTTAAGCAGGCACATTGCGTCAAGGAATCGACCTTACCTTCAAATCTTGCTCCAGATTCCTTATCAGCTCACCATCAACCTGGCCAGTCTGAGCAACCTTCAGGCTTTTCTGCTCAGCTTTCCTGAGGCGGTACTGCAGGATGCGGCAGTTCTTGTTGGCTCGATCCAACTCTCTGCGGAGCTCCTGCAGCTGGTATACATCCTCCTCCAGGTAGCTGTCTCTCATCTCTTCCATTTCTGACCGCAGCTCATCCAGCTCATCCTGCATTGTCAGTCATGCACATTGCACAAATTAGCCACAGGTTAGGCACAGCATTCGCCACAATCCTCCTCCCAATGCCCCGTTAACAACGGATGAGAAGTGGAGGCACAGTGACCAGGGGAGGTGATGGCCTAGTGGTATTATCAATGGGCTGTCAATCCAGAGCCCCAGACAGTGTTCTGGGAACCTGGATTGGAATCCTGCCATGGCAGAAGGAGAATTTGAATTCAATAAATATTTGGAATTAAGAGTCTAATGATGACCGTGAATCCATTGTGAATTGATGGGAAAAACCCAACAGGTTTACTAATGTCCTTTGGAGGAAGGAAACTGCCATCCTTACCTGGTCTGGCCTAATGTGACTCCAGACCCACAGCAATGTGGTTGACTCTTAACTGCCCTCTGGTCAATTAGGAATGGGCAATAAATGCTTGCTGGCCAGCGACGCCGTCATCCCGTGAATAAATAAAGGAATAAAGGAGCATGCACATTGCAGGTGATCAATGAAGATCAGTAGTGCTGCACACAGTGGGGTGGTAGTGAGTGCTGGTAAGGCAATGTCAATCTGCTGGGTGTGGGCAGTGAAAGGGAGGGCAGGGTTGGTGAGGGACAGGAGGGAACAGGTGCTGATTTGAGCCTCACGGTTTTCCATTCCTCATCTGACTCACCTGACATGGAAGCACTGCAGTATCTTCCAACTGAGGGAAGATGGGACCAGTGAGTTACTCTCGTGCTGGCTGAGGCACTGGAAGTAGCTGGGGGCATCTGCCCTCATGATGAGACAGGTCAGGGCACGGACAATGAACAGGAAGAGACAGGAAAGGGGAATTTCAATTCAGGAAAGTATCCTCTCGGATGGGGGCAGGGCAACAGAACGATAAGCAAAACAAAAAAAAGGTCAATTTCACAAACCTCACCTTTCCCACTTGAATGATAAAGACCTTTACAAATGAACAAAAACTTTGTGTGTTTCTCAATTAGCTTTTGTTTTCATGTGAACCTTGTAACCATTAACGCGAGAGGATTCAGTGCTGAGAGAAGGATGGAAGTTTTTTTGTGGGTGATTTTAAACATAACATCTGCAGAGACCAGCTGCAGAGTTAAGCTCTCTCAATTCTGTCCCAACAATTAATTCATTAATCTCAACACCAAAGGAACAGCTGCCACTTCAATGTGCGATTTCCATCTCACACACCAGTCATCCTTGCAAGGAACAGGATTGCCAATTTGGCAGCAATCTCAGCCAAAGGCATCGACAGATTTAAATCTGAATGTTTTGACCAGCACTAATGATGCCCAAACCCTATTAATGGAGGAGCTCAACAGCATTTTAACCAACAAAGTTTGACAAGTGGCTGGACAGCTTTTTGGAAGATGCAATCCCACTACTGGCGGTGAAATAAGATTTTAAGCTCCTTTGAAAAGTAGTATTAACAGGGGCTGCTTTAAATCTACATTTTGGGCTTTTACAAAAACAGTCCAGTGCCTGTGTTCTGTAAAATATCCCCAGACTTTGGTCACATCTGAAATTAAGCATTTCTAACATATAACTCGCGTCAGACATTTGGAGGGTGCAATCAATGTGAGATCATTTTCCCCCCCAAAATAAACACTTGAGTTTCAATCCAACATCTCCACAACCAGGCTACAACCACCCCCAGGACTCTCAACAGAATATCAACTGGGCACGGCCATTATAGTCTGTGACCTGACAAAACCATGGGATCATTGTAACATTCTGACCCCTGACTGAAAGTTTGAGGGTGACATCCCGGAGTTACCCTTGCTTTCCTGCAGGGGCATTGGACTGGTCAGGGAACACACAAATAGGAGTAAACCGTTCAGCCCACTGGGCCTGGCTTGCTATTCTTAACCATGGCTGATCACTTCCTCAATGCCTCTTTCCCTGCACTATTCTCCAAAGGCCAGAACAGAACAGAATCTTACCTACGGTCAGGTGAATCAGGCAGATTCAGGAGAATGCTGAGCTCAGACCACAGGCATCTGGGGGAAGCCAGGATAGGGTGACTTGGGAAAAGTGGGGTAGGTAGGGTGGGTGCTCTGTGATTTCCCTCAGACCCCGTATTCCCTTCGCCCTGTCCCTTAACACCATTAGTCTTCAGAAACCTATTGATTTCTGTTTTGAACCTGCTCAATGATTGAGCTTCCACAACCCTTTGGGGCAGACAATTCCAAAGATTTCCCCAACCTCTGAGTGAAAATATTGCTCCACATCTCAGTCCCAAATGGCCTGCCCCTTATCCTGAAATTACGTCCCTGATTCTAGTGTTATGGGCCAGGGAGATACATACTATCCTTATCCATGCTGCCATACCCTATAAGAATTTTGACAGTCTTGGTTAGGTCAGCCCTCACTCTTTAAAACTCTGGAGAATAAAAATCCAGTTTTCTCAAATCTTTGCTCATACACGAATCCTGCCTTCCCCGAGATTAATCTGGTGAACCTTCATTGCATTGCCTCTGTGGAGCACTTTGGAGATAGTGGCCACAATTTGGTTACTTTTGCTTTAGCGATGGAAAGGGATAGGTATCTGCCGTAGGGCAAGAGTTATAGCTGGGGGAAAGGCAATTATGAGGCGATTAGGCAAGATTTAGGATGCACAGGATGGGGACGGAAACTGCAGGGGCTGGGCACAATTGAAATGTGGAGCTTGTTCAAGGAACAGCTACTGCGTGTCCTTGATAAGTATGTACCTGTCAGGCAGGGAGGAAGTGGTCGAGCGAGGGAACCCTGGTTTACTAAAGAAGTTGCATCTCTTGTCAAGAGGTAGAAGGAGGCTTATGTAAAGATGAGGTGTGGAAGTTCAGTTAGGGCGCTTGAGAATTACAAGTTAGCCAGGAAGGACCTAAAGAGAGAGCTAAGAAGAGCCAGAAGGGGACATGAGAAGTTTCTGGCAGATAGAATCAAGGAAAACCCCAAAGCTTTCTATAGGTATGTCAGGAATAAAAGAATCACTCGAGGAAGATTAGGGCCTGTCAAGGACAGTTGTGCAAAGTTGTGCACGGAGTCCTAAGAGAGAGGAGAGGTGCTGAATGAATATTTTTCATCAGTATTCACACATGAACAAGACAATGTTGTCAAGGAGAATACTGAGATACAGGCTATTAGACTAGGCGGGATTGAGGTTCATAAGGAGGAGGTGTTAACAATTCTGGAAGGTGTGAAAATAGATAAGTCCCCTGGGCCGGATGGGATTTATCCTCGGGTTCTCTAGGAAGCTAGGGATGAGACTGCAGAACCTTTGGCTTTGATCTTAATGTCATCATTGTCTACAGGAATAGTGCCAGAAGACTGGAGGATAGCAAATGTTGTCCCCTTGTTCAAGAAGGGGAGTAGAGACAACCCTGGTAATTATAGACCAGTGAGCCTTATTTTGGTTGTGGGTAAAGTGTTGGGAAGGATTATAAGAGATAGGATTTATAATCATCTAGTCAGCACAGTTTTATGAAGGTTAGGTTGTGCCTCACAAACTTTATTGAGTCCTTTGAGAAGGTGACCAAACAGATGGATGAGGGTAGAGTGGTTGATGTGGTGTATATGGATTTCAGTAGAGTGTTTGATAAGGTTCCCCACAGTAGGCTATTGCAGAAAATACGGAGGCATGGGATTGAGGATGGTTTAGCGGTTTGGATTAGAAATTGGCTAGCTGTAAGAAGACAGAGGGTGGTGGTTGATGGGAAATGTTCATCCTGGAGACCAGTTACTAGTGGTGTACCGCAATAATCTGTTTTGGGGCCACTGCTGTTCGTCATTTTTATAAATGACCTGGATGAGGGCGTAGAAGGATGGGTTAGTAAATTTGCAGATGACACTGAATTTGGTAGAGTTGCGGACAGTGCGGAAGGATGTTGCAGGGACATAGATAAGCTGCAGAGCTGGGCTGAGAGGTGGCAAATTGAGTTTAATGCAGAACAGTGTGAGTGATTCACTTTGGAAGGAGTAACAGGAATACAGAGTACTGGGCTAATGGTAAGATTCTTGGTAGTGTGGATGAGCAGAGAGATCTGTGTCCATGTGCATAGATCCCTGAAAGTTGCCACCCAGGTTGATAAGGTTGTTAGGAAGGCAAACGGCGTGTTAGGTTTTATTGGTAGAGGGATTGAGTTTCGGAGCCATGAGGTCATGTTGCAGCTGTACAAAATTCTGTTGCCGCATTATAGGAGGGATGTGGAAGCATTGGAAAGGGTGTAGACGAGATTTACCAGGATGTTGCCTGGTATGGAGGGAAGGTCTTTTGAGGAAAGGGTGAGGGCCTTGAGGCTGTTTTCATTGGAGAGAAGAAGGTTAAGAGGTGACTTAATACAGACATACAAGATGATCAGAGGATTAGATAGAGTAGACAGTGAGAGCCTTTTTCCTCAGATGGTGATGGCTAGCACGAAGGGACATAGCTTTAAATTGAGGGTGATAGATATAGGACAGATGTCAGAGGTAGGTTCTTTACTCAGACAGTAGTAAGGGTATGGAATGCCCTGCCTGCAACAGTAGTAGACTTGCCAACCTTAAGGGCATTTAAATGGTCATTGGATAAACATATGGATGATAATGGGATAGTGTAGGTTAGATGGGCTTCAGATTGGTTCCACAGGTTGGTGCAACATCAAGGGCCGAAGGGCCTGTACTGCGCTGTAATGTTCTATGTTCTAGATAAGGAGATCAAAACAGTACACAAACCTCCAGGGGAGGTCTCACCAAGTAACTGCAGCGAAAACATCACAACTTCTGTGCTCAAATCCCCTGGGAATGAATATCAATGTTCTATTTGTCCGATGTCCTGCTGTACCTGCAAGGTAGCCTTTAGTAAGTTAGCGACAAGACATCCAGATCCCTTTGGACAATCACAATTCCAAATTTCTCACCATTCACAAAATAATGTGTCTGTTTTCTCCTTAAAAATGAACAGACTTCATACTTACTATATTCTATTTCCTGTGTTATTGTCCAATCTCGTAACCTGCTCAAGCCTCCTTGACCGCTCCTCACACTTGCATTCCCACTCAGTTTCCTACTGTCAGCAAATTGGAAATATTACAGTTGGTCCCTGTATGCCAATTATTTATATTAATTGCAAATAGTTGTAGACTTTGCACTGACATTGCAGTACCGCACAATCCTGAGAATGATGCGTTTACTCATACTCTTTGCTTTCTGTCTGCTCAACCATTCTCAATCCATTTTGTTATATTGTCTCCAATCCCCCTGAGTGGGAGCTTATCTAAGGCTTTCTGAAAATCAAACACAATGGTTTTCCATTTTTTGTGCTACAAGTAATATCCTTAAGAAGTTACAAGATCAATTTCCTTTGATAAATCCATGTTTACCCCATGCAGTTTTGCCACTCTTTCCTACATGTTCCACTGTCACATCCTTTAAAACAGCTTCTAACACTGTGCCGACAGTGGAATAGCAAGCTAACAGGCCTACAATTCCACTCTCCCTCTTCCTCTCTTTTTAAATAATGAAGTTGCATTTTCTACCTTCCAGTCAGCAGGAATCCAGCTGGAATTTACAAAATCACTAAAGGTAACCACCAGTCCTCTCGCTATCTCTACTGCTCCTTCCTTCAACATTCAGAAATGAAATTCATCTGGTCCGGTAGTTACGAACATTTTCAGGTAATTTTTCAAATACTACGTCTTCACTGATACTAATTCCTTTTAGCTGTTTATTTATACAAGTCCCTTAATTGCCTGGTACTTCTGGGAAATGTTTGACACTTCTTCTGGGGAGACAGATATACCACACTATTTACTTTTTCTTCCACTTCCTGATTTCCATTACAAATTCTCCTTTCTCCACCTGTAATAGGCCATATTTATACTCATTAATCTTTTATCCATTACATTCCACCTTTATATTCTTGATAGCTTGCTTTCATATTCACTTTTCCTATTCCTATGTGCACAATAAATCATCCATTGTTGCTGTAACTTGAACTTGATATTCAAATTGTAACCACAACTTCTGCTCCTAAAGCTGTATGAAAGACAACAAATGTGAGAATGTTTCAGCACTAATTGAAGATGATGGAGTCTCACACATTACCTGTGTATATGTCTGAAAGATACAATTTCAAATGAAATGGCCTGCAGGTACTGATTATTGGTTTTCTGACATACTTGGAAGAGGAGATGGTGTCATATTAGGGTCACATGCACAGGAATTTTGTTTGTGATACATTCCTTTGTTGGGTGAAAGCAGCATGACATTTATTGCCCATCCCTCAATGCCCTAGTAAAAGGTGGTGGTGAGCTGCCCTCTTGGATCTTTGCAGTCCACGTGGGGTGGATATAGCGACAGTGCTGTTACACAGCGAGCTCCAAGATTCTGACTCAGTGACAGTGAAGCAATGCTGATATATTTCCATGCTGGCATGTGGTTTGGGCTGCCATTCTGCACGTTACGTGGTAAATTATAAAAAAAATGAAACTTGGAATAAAAATACCAGTGGACTGATAAAAGACAGGCAACACCTGTGGAACGTGGAAAACAAATGCTGCCTGGGTCTGCTGAACAGTTCCCACAATTTTCTGCCCTTGCTTCTATGTGCTGGCACCTATAAAATGGTTGTGGTGGGACACTGCTGATTTCTAAATGTCCATCTGTTGACATAATTGTTCACGATACCATTATTTGTGGGAGGGGGCAGTTAGTTCAGTTGGATGGATAGCTGGTTCACAATGCAGAATGATGCCAACAGCATGGGTTTAATCGCTGCACCAGCTGAGGTTACCATGAAGGTCCCACCTCCTCACTCTCACCCTTTGCCTTCAGTTGAACAACCTCCAGTCATCGCTCTCCAATGAGAGAGCAGCCCTATGGTCTGCTATTACCATGGTGACTTTACCTTTATTTCATATCATTGATTGAAACAAAGTAATCCTCCCCCTTCCAAGCTAATTGTGCTTCTCTGGTGTATATGTTCTTTGCTGAGATTACATCATTTGAGAGACCGCGAAAGCTAAATGACTAGAGTAGCCCCCCGCAACTCCAAACAGCATGGTAAATTCTCGTGTTGACTTCTCAGAAGTTAAATTCCGACTCAGTGTGTTTTGCCAGACTTTTGTTGCCCTCCCCACTTTGAGTGAGACGTGAGAAGTTGAGATCAGGCCCACCCTCCTGATCTGCCACAAGGAATTCCCATCAGTTGGGCAGCAAAACTGGTGCCTGGGTTTCGCTGGAACACTGAACCTATTAAGTTCCCTCAGCTCAGGGATTCCCTTTAGAAGTCGGCCCAGTTACTTGGCAGAGGTGTGGGCGGGAGAATACTCTGAATCTAGTGTAATGCTCACTGTGCAAGAAATCAAGATACACTGTCCATTTTTTCTCAGGGATAAAGTAGGCAGCTGGAGACCACCCCTGTACCTCCGACATCAGTCAGTAACTAACTAAAACAAATTTAAAAACTTGTGCCTCAAGTCTCAAAACACAGCATTCCCATCCATGGGAAAACTATTCTGCAGTTAAATTTGTTACTGTTTAGGAAATCTGTCAAATATTTTTCCATTTCATAATTACCACTAAAAAAGCTTGTGTTACATGCAATGGATCTTCAATGCTTTGCTATAACTGCTCCAACAACACTGAGGGCTTTAAAAGCAAATGATTCAAATTACGCTGCTGCTGATTGATGCTGTAGTGGTGATTATTTTGTGCTTAATTCCACATCTTCCCCCCACCCCCACCCCCACCACCCCGCCATCAGTCCTCTCGGAATCACTAACCCCCACTGAGGTCAGCAGCTGCTGGGCTAAACGATCCTGCAGCTGAACGCTGGCTCAGGACTGGCCAGCACACTTCAACAACTAAACCGGTCATAAATCTGACTGCATCAACTAAAAACTCCTTGAAACCTTACCCAACCCATCAGTGGAAAGTTAGAGCTGAAGAACTAAACTTCCTACTCCCTGGAAGATACAACAAATGGCACCGGATTATACAATAGATTTTTAAAATTTTTTGACAGTATGGGGGGTATCTCTAATTAGCCCTCAGAAGGTGGTGGAAAGATGAACTGGTGTAGATAGTCTCACAGTGCTGTTAGGGAATGCGTTTCAGGGTTTTGACCCAGTGACATTGTAAGAATAGTGATATATTTCCATATAAGGATGGTGAGTGGCTTTGAAAGGAGCTTACAGCTCGTGGTGTTCCCATGCATCCACTGCCTTTGTCCTTCGAAGTGGTAGGGGCTATGGTTTTACAGGTACTGTCTGAGAAGCATTGCTGACTTACCGCAGTACATCTTAAGATGGGTCTTACTGCTGCCACTGTCAGTGTCTGGGATGTGATTTTTTATAATGTGTTGGATGTGGTGCCATTAGGCGGGCTGCTTTGTCCTGGATAGTGTCAATATTCCCAAGTGTTGTTGAAGAAGTGCCGACCCAGGCAAGTGGTGAGTATTCCATTACACTCCTAACAAAATAACATGAGAACTCGCAGATGGAGTCGGCAATTCAGCTCTCAAGTCTGCTCCACCCTTTAATATGCTCATGTTGGCCCCCAGCTCCACTTCCCACTCCCTGTAACCCATAATTAATTAAATCTGTCTGAAAATCTCCTCCTTAAATTTATTCGGTGTCGCAGTGTCTACCATACTCTGAGGTAGTAAATTCCACAGATTCACAGTCCTTAGAGACATAATTTCCCTTTTTGACTTTAAATCTGTCACTGCTTAGCCTAAAACTATGACCTTTCATTCTAAATTGCCCCAAAACGGGGAACACCCTCTCTGCATCTACTTTTTCAATCCCCTTTATCAACTTATATACTTAAATTAGATTTCCTCTCATGCTTTTAAACTCTAGTGAGCATTTGCCTCAATTGCTCAATCGCTCGTCAATCCGGCATTATTCTAATGGACAGACTATTCTGCCAGTGAGGATGGTTGACAGCTTTGCCACAGCTGGAGTTTTGGGGTTATGTGCGTCTGACTGGTCATGGTTTCGCTGTAACTCTCTTCTTCCCTCGTGGTAATCTTACTGCACTTGAGTGAACTCTGCCATGAAGGAATGGCTAAGCTGTCCAACACAGTCTGTAAATAACCATGTACATTCCATCACTATCAATGGACATTGATCTCTAAGGGCTATTGACAACAGTGGCAGTAAGGTCTTTTAAAACATTGCAAGAAACTAGTTCTTAGGTCTCCTTCCGACAAGAGGCAGACTTGGATTTGAATCTATAAAAATTAGTACTGTTTCTTCAAAGCAGGCAATTACAAGCCAATTACTCCACAATAATTAGTGGGAAGGGAGATCACAAACTCTTTTCCAGATGCAATTGCTGTTCACAGAGGGAAGAATCAACAACTGCAGCTGACATGGCACTGGAAACACTAGGGAGTGTCCCATGTCTCATTGTCTGACCCGGCGATCTTTCAATTCAGACTTTTCATCCATGTTTTCAAGTCTGTCCATGGTCTCTCTCACAAATCTTCCACAAGGGTCATTTCACAATAACCTCATCCAGCTCCACAAATCTGAAACCTCCCAGTTCCTTCCACTTCTAGCCTCTTGCCCATTTTCTATTTTAAATCACCCCAACTCAAATATCATTCAACTACCGAGACCCAAAACTTTGGTATTCCCTCCTTAAACCTCTCTGTCATTCTACCTCTCTTCTGTTTTGTAATGTTCCTTAGAACCTAGCTTTCTGTCCAAGCTTTTTGACGTCTCCCCGTCAAATTTTGTTCAGTAATCCTTCCATAAAGCACTTCAGAATGTATTACTACCCCAGAGTAGCTATATAAATTCAAGTTGCTGTTTTTGTGAACATATTAGCACATGCAAGTAAAGTACATTCAATTTACTGAGATATGGAGAGGTCAAGGCTGAAGATGTAGTGAGAAGAATTGAAAATCTGCTACTGCTACAGAAAACAGGGGATAACAGTAAAGGAATAAACCTTTTGTCCAGAGGGCAGCAGCGAAATACCCGGAGTTGCATGTTTTTGGACTCCTGCAGTTCACTTTATTCATGTTTCAGATGATACTTCAGGTTTGCAATATCGTAGATGTCCCCATTAATCTTTATGCTCTGATGAATATCCTAAGTGAGATTGACAGTACTTTATGTCCTTGAAAATACTACCTAAGGGATGGTAGATGGTGTTTGATTTAGATAGAGTATGTTGTGAAAATTGGGAATGGGAAACTAAAAGGATTCAACTAGTAAAAGAATATTTGGAGAATAAAGGTTCAGCAAAAGGTCATTCAGAGCCTATTATGTCTACTAGTTTTGATCAACTCAACCTATTCATCTTTGTTCTGCATCTTTTATGTCCTTATGTCACAAATACCTATCTGAGTCTTCATAATTCCAATTGAAAATGCCTTATTGTTCAGGATTCCACTACAAGAGGAATGAATTTCCCCACATCTACCTGACTGAACTCTTAATTATTTTTATCAGTACAAATGGATTATCACTCAACCATGTAAGTTCAACGGAACGCAAACCTGTTTCATTTACCACGTGCCTATAACATCATCATTTAAGCCCTGGTACCATTCTGGCATATCTATGCTGCAATCCTTCCAAGGTGCAGTCCCAAAACAACAGCATGCCAAACAAGGTCTAGCCAAGGTTCTGCATGACTGAAGCATCATTTTGTCACTCTTGACTCCAAATCCCCAGGAGATGAACAGCAACTTCCATTGTACAACACCAAAAACAGAAATTACTGGAAAAACTCAGCAGGTCTGGCAGCATCACCAGAGAGAAATGACACTTACTGTTTCGGGTCAGGTGACTCTTCTTCAGAACTGGGAAACTGCAACTGTCTATTTCCCTTTTTGACTTCTTATGTAGCTTCTAGAGGTGTCTATCCAGGAATACCCACATTCCCTTGCTGCAGCTCCAAATCCCTCACCAATAGGAATTATTCCAGTTTGTTTTCTCAAATCCAAAGGAGATGACTTAACACTTCCTGACCTTGAACTCAACCCAGCTTGGAGTGTCTGCTCACCCATGGCCTAAAAAAAGACTGCAATGTTTGTCCTTTTACATGTTATTCTTATATTTTCCACTAAGATTTTGTACCTAAAATGGTGCCATGTGTGGCAACACAAGGTTCACTCACTTCCACTCATCCTCCCATCCATGCAACTTATTGTCTCTAAAGCCCTAAGAGGATCCCCCTCGTTCTCACACACCACCCTACCAACTTCCGGATACAACGCATCATCCTCCGACACTTTCGCCACTTACAATCCGACCCCACCACCCAAGACATTTTTCCATCCCCACCCCTGTCTGCTTTCCGGAGAGACCACTCTCTCCGTGACTCCCTTGTTCGCTCCACACTGCCCTCCAACCCCACCACACCCGGCACCTTCCCCTGCAACCGCAGGAAATGCTACACTTGCCCCCACACCTCCTCCCTCACCCCTATCCCAGGCCCCAAGATGACATTCCACATTAAGCAGAGGTTCACCTGCACATCTGCCAATGTGGTATACTGCATCCACTGTACCCGGTGTGGCTTCCTCTACATTGGGGAAACCAAGCGGAGGCTTGGAGACCGCTTTGCAGAACACCTCCGCTCAGTTCGCAACAAACAACTGCACCTCCCAGTCGCAAACCATTTCCACTCCCCCTCCCATTCTCTAGATGACATGTCCATCATGGGCCTCCTGCACTGCCACAATGATGCCACCCGAAGGTTGCAGGAACAGCAACTCATATTCCGCCTGGGAACCCTGCAGCCTAATGGTATCAATGTGGACTTCACCAGTTTCAAAATCTCCCCTTCCCCTACTGCATCCCTAAACCAGCCCAGTTCGTCCCCTCCCCCCACTGCACCACACAACCAGCCCAGCTCTTCCCCCCCACCCACTGCATCCCAAAACCAGTACAACCTGTCTCTGCCTCCCTAACCGGTTCTTCCTCTCACCCATCCCTTCCTCCCACCCCAAGCCGCACCCCCATCTACCTACTAACCTCATCCCACCTCCTTGACCTGTCCGTCTTCCCTGGACTGGCCTATCCCCTCCCTACCTCCCCACCTATACTCTCTCCACCTATCTTCTTTACTCTACATCTTCGGTCCGCCTCCCCCTCTCCCCATCCCCCTCTCTGATGAAGGGTCTAGGCCCGAAACATCAGCTTTTGTGCTCCTGAGATGCTGCTTGGCCTGCTGTGTTCATCCAGCCTCACATTTTATTATCTTGGAATTCTCCAGCATCTGCAGTTCCCATTATCTCTGTCTCTAACTTCATGTCATTTCTAAACATAGATAAACAATGATATAGTTAAGGCTGGCACACCACCAGAACATAGAGCATAGAACAGCACAGCACAGAACTGCAGGTTCTTTGGGGGCCAGCAACTATCAGACCATGCAAACTGAGTGAATTACTCTCCTTTACTGTATTCTCCACATTATAAGCAATGTACAGCAGAAACCTATAGCATTGTGAGTATGTTCATTGGGTGACTCTGCAGTTCTCATCAAAAAGGTTAACCCAATGCTCTGCTCAACCTGAAGCATTGTGGCTTAAAACAGGTCACTAACTCTATCCAAAAATCACTTAAGACCATAAGACATAGGAGTGGAAGTAAGGCCATTCGGCCCATTGAGTCCACTCTGCCATTTAATCATGGCTGATGGGCATTTCAACTCCACTTACCCGCACTCTCCCTGTAGCCCTTAATTCCTTGTGAGATCAAGAAATTATCCATCTCTGCCTTGAAGACATTTACCGCCCCGGCCTCTACTGCGCTCCATGGCAATGAATTCCACAGGCCCACCACTCTCTGGCTGAAGAAATGTCTCCTCATTTCCGTTCTAAATTTACCCCCTTTAACTCTAAGGCTGTGCCCACAGGTCCTAGTCTCCCGCCTAATGGAAACAACCTCCAGGCGTCCACCCTTTCTAAGCCATACATTATCTTGTAAGTTTCTACCAGATCTGCCCTCAGCCTTCTAAACTCTAAAGAACACAATCCCAGGATCCACAGCCGTTCATCGTACGTTAGGCCTACCATTCCAGGGATCATCCGTGTGAATCTCCGCTGGACAGGATCCAGTGCCAGTATGTCCTTCCTGAGGTGTAGGGCCCAAAATTGGACACAGTATTCTAAATGGGGCCTAACTAGAGCTTTATAAAGCCTCAGAAGCACATCGCTGCTTTTATATTCCAACCCTCTTGAGATAAACGGCAACATTACATTTGCTTTCTTAATCACGGACTCAACCTGCAAGTTAACCTTTAAAGAATCCTGGACCAACACTCCCAGAGTGTTTTAGAAAACACTCCATGCCTGTATTCTTTTTTCCAAAGTGTAAGACCTCGCATTTGTTCACGTTGAATTTCATCTGCCATTTCCTGGAGCACTCTCCTAAACTGTCTAAATCTTTCTGCAGCTTCCCCACCTCCTCAGTGCTACCTGCCTGTCCACCTATCTTCGTATCATCGGCAAACTTCGCCAGAATGCCCCCGGTCCCTTCATCCAGATCATTAATATATAAAGTGAACAGCTGCGGCCCCAACACTGAACCCTGCAGGACACCACTCGTCACCGGTTGCCATTCTGAAAAACAGCCTTTTATCCCAACTCTCTGCCTTCTGTCAGACAGCCAATCCTCAGTCCAAGCCAGTAGCTCACCTCGAACACCATGGGCCCTCACCTTACTCAGTAGCCTCCCGTGAGGCACCTTATCAAAGGCCTTTTGGAAGTCTAGATAGACAACATCCACTGGGTTTCCCTGGTCTAACATACTTGTTACCTCTTCAAAGAATTCTAACAAGTTTGTCAGGCATGACCTCCCCTTTCTAAATCCGTGCTGACTTGTTCTAACCCGACCCTGCACTTCCAAGAATTTAGAAATCTCATCCTTAACGATGGATTCTAGAATTTTATCAACAGCCGAGGTTAGGCTAATTGGCCTATAATTTTCCATCTTTTGTCTTGATCCTTTCTTAAACAAGGGGATAACAACAGTGATTTTCCAATCATCTGGGACTTTCCCAGGCTCCAGTGACTTTTGAAAGATCACAACCAAAGCCTCCGCTATTTCCTCAGCCACCTCTCTCAGAACTCTAGGATGTAGCCCATCGGGGCCAGGAGATTTATCAATGTTTAGACCTTTTAGCTTTTCTAGCACTTCCTCTTTTGTAATGCCTACCATGCTCAATGCTGCCCCCTGACTCTCCTTAATTGTTGGCATACTACTCATGTCTTCCACTGTGAAGACTGACGCAAAGTTCTTATTAAGTTCTTCAGCTATTTCCTTATCTCCCATCACTAGCCTTCCAGCATCAAAACTCTAAAACTTAAACTCTACATCAAAGACTCTACACAATTATGAACAATAAAATCGACACAAAAACAGGGTTTTACTACAAGCACTCTGTGTCTGTTTTCTAATTATCTTCTAAGTCCTAAAGATTTTGGCACAAATTATAGTATCAAACACAGCAGCAACCAGGTCAATAACTTCCAGTCACTAATGTAAGGCAATTGCCAAAAGAAATCAGCAGCAAGCTAAGAAGAATATTCTTTACCAGCAAATGATGAGCTGAAATGCACTGCCCAGAAGGGCTATGGAAGCAGTTTCACTTGTAGCTTTAGATAACCTGAGGGGGAGAAACCTGCAGGGAATGGAGTAGCCGCTAAGGGTCATCATAAATGATGGGTTGTACAGCCTCATTTGGTGCTGCATCGCTTCAATGATTGTGAAATTATTCAGGAACACATGTGGGGAATCTACGTGGTTCACTAAGAGTGCAAATAAAATGTAACACGTCTGTGGGATCGTGAAGCATCGAGCCCGCATCTTTCTAACCCCCTTTCACAAAAGGAGAAGCAGGATTCTTCACGAATTTAGAGAATCAGAGTGAAACCATGAAATTAATTTGTGCATAAAACAAAGTGATAGAAAACAGCCGTCTGACTGGTAAGGGCAAAATTCTATGCAAACTCCATAAAGTAGTCCTCAATATGCTCACAGTGCGTTGCTCTGAGCACTTATTGTACAGGAATTAACCAGTTCACTTCACAAGCATGTGGAAGTAGCACTTTTATGATAAGCATATTAGCCATTTTCAAATTTTATTGTTGAATTGTTGTTTATCCAACTTGAGTGGCTGCAAATGTGACACAATGAATATCCACATTTCAGAATATATTGCACAAGGACAAAATTAGCAACCTGACTGGAACAACTTCCCCAAAAATAGGCGGCAGTTGGCAGAAGAAAGAAAATCAAACAGGTGCCCACAGACGGTCGACATTATATGAGAATTAGCTGTAACCACAGAAACGTATTTTGGTGTTTTAATACCACAAACACCAAGAATTTTGCTCTGCCGCTGACCCCAAATGAAGTCCATACATTCTCACACTTGCACAAGGCTAGTGCCTGTCATTGTATTTTTAAATTAACTGCACGGTGAAACTGCAAAATCAAAGTAACGAAATAAAACAAATCTCCACAGTACTCAATATTGAACTGTGATAAACACTCCATCATAAATTCCTCTTAATGAATGTCAGCTACCTGATAGGGTCAGTCAGAGTCATGGTGGCAAGGATATTCAAACCGTCTTGAATATTTAAAGATGAGAAACAGATGATTCCTCATCCAGGGGAAACAACTTCTCAGGATACATCCTGTCAAACCGCTTCAAAATCTTTCCATGTTTCAATGAAATCACCTCACATCCTTCTAAACCCTGAAGAATATGGGCCTAATTTATTCAGCCTCTCATTATAGGGCAACACACCTGTCCCAAGGACCATTTCAGTGAGCCTGCAATGCAAATATTTCCTTTTTTGAGTGTGAAGACCAGAACTGCATACAGTACTCCAAGTGTGATCTCATCAACGCCCTGTACACTTGTACTAAAATGTCCTAATCCATATACTCCAGTTATTTTACAGTGAAGGCCAATGCGACATTTAACTTTCCAAAATCTTACTCTATCTGCATGCTAACTTTCTTCACTCCATGTAAGATTACACCCAAGTCTCCCTGAACATTAAAATTTAAGTTTAAAAAGAAATTATTTTACTATCAAAGTAAAGAACCTCGATCAGAAATTGCTGGAAAAACTCAGCATTTCCAGGATGCGCAGTTTTTTGTTTTTTTTAAATAGCCTCACTTCTTCACATTATATATCTTCTTGTTACCCATTCCGTTAACCTGTCTGTACTCTTTGCGGTAATTTACAATGCACAATTGCACAATTTACGGTCTCATCTGGCTTTGTATTGCAGGAAACATAGATACAAAACTCTCAATCTTTTCATTCAAATTATTAATTTAAATAGTCTGTGCCACACAAGCGCCACTGCTAAAATATAAGTGAACTTTATATCATTCAGAAGTCAGCAGCAAAATTAATGAATCGAATATTCTTGAAGTCCTCCCGTCTGAAATTATCCAACATACTTTCCTTCAGGAATAAAATTCACTGAACAACTCTCTATCTATCATCCTGCTTAAGGTTGTGATGTTTTTAGAGTGGGTATGACAGGGTGGGAAATGCACATTTGAAGTACTGTTGATTGCAGGTCAGTCATGTGCAGTACATGTAGTTTGACATGATAAATTGGAAGTGTCATTGAAGATGATTACTGATGCAACATTAAAATTCAGTGATCAAAATTCAATTGTTCCATTGAGTACTGCTGTTGATGTGCTGTATGAACCTAATGATTATTGATGATAGATATTAAACACTCTTTTGGCAACTGGAAAGGCATTCAATAAAAATGTGTCCTATATTGTGGCCCATACAAATTAATAGAAATATATTTTATGAAAACATACCCACTTACATTTATACAAAACACTTACATTTACATATACGTATATCAAATATGCGCTATCCATATGTCTATGTGGTCACACACACACACTCTGGTACATATTACAGTGTATAAAAAGATATTCAGCACATGTAGGCAACACAACCATACAAACTGTGTGTGCAGCAGAGCACCAGGCCCAATACAAGAAGACTGGAGTCACTCCAGCAAATTCTGGAATCCAGCCACTGGCAACAGAAGAGTTACTTTATGAAAATGTAATTTTAGAAAACTCTTTTGAATATATTATTATTGCAACCCAATCTGGTGCTACAAACCAATGCTGCAAATGAAGAAGAATTAAGCAGTTTTGTGTGAATTCAAAGTTAGCACTTCCCAACATTCTAGATCCGTTTATATACAATAAACAGGAACATTGCAGTGCTGATTATGAACCAGGTCTGAGCATCCAGTCTGGCCACAAATGGCTGTTTCATGCTCCAATATAAAGATGAGAGGCGCTATCTCCTGCAGACTCCATAACAAAGGATATGTAAATAACTCCAGCAGAATATGAATAAGCTTTTGTTGTGAGAGCTTTGTCAGGAGACCAGTCATCGAGCCAGAATACTATTAGGAAGGTCCAGTGGGCTCAGTACACCGAGCAGCAAAACATACAGATGCTATAAAGTCACTCATTAATATCTGGAACGTGAGTGTGATATTACTGTGGCCCCGGCTGGCTAATAATGAACACAGAGTTGGGGCATTAACTGACTTGTAGCAAACTGTCACCTTGTCGACAGGGATATGCATCACCCTGCCAGACAGTCCATGTGATTTTCTTTTTTATCATCACTAGGTCAAAACCGGCTGTCGCAGGGCAGCTAAATGGCGTCTGCCACTAATTCATGTTCTCTTGGCATGTTCTGATTGTTAAACAGTTTGTGTGAGGAACCTGCGAGCCGATAACATTGCAGGAAGGGAGAACTAGGTTTCTTTTATGTGAGTGATAGGAGTAAACCACTGTGCATCTCCACAATCAGTCAGACAGAGGTGTTAGGAAAGAGACAGTACAAGAACTGAGATAGAAGTGGAATACAGAAGTGGGTAGATTCAATGTCAAATCAGGTATTAAAGAAAAATAAAGAAAGAGGGTCAGAAAGACTGCAAAAGGAAGGACAGACAGCAGAAGTTACTTTCTTTTTAAAGACGCTTTGGTGGTAGTGATATTGTGAGTGGGTTAGTATTCCAAAGGAAAAAAAAGCTGCTGGAAAAGCTCAGTAGGTCTGGCAGCTTCTGTGATAGAGAAAGCAGAGTTAACATTTCGGGTCTGGTGACCCTTCCTCGGAACTGATGGTGGCTGGGAAAACATCAGTTTATATGCAGAAAATAGGGAGGTGGGTGGGGGTAGGAAGTAAACGATGAGCTCAAAGAGAGAGAAAAAGACAGTTGGACAGACAAAGGAATTGCTAATGATCAGGGTGGGAGGGTGAATAGTTGTTAATGGGGGCTGTTAGTGACTAACAAGAGTGGGTGTGTAGTGGCAGGCTACGTGGTAACAAGGTCTGGTGTGTGACGTGGGGGCCAGGACAAGGGAGAGTTTAGGCCCTAAAACTATTGAACTCAATATTGAGTCCAGAGGGCTGTAGGGTCCCCAAGCGGAAAATGAGGTGTGGTTCCTCCAGCTGGCATTGGGCTTCACTGGAACACTGCAGCAAGCCGGAGACAGAGATGCTGGCCAGGGAGCAGGGTGGTGCATTGAACTGGCAGGGTCTTTTGTGCGAATAGAAAGTAAATGTTCTGCGAAGCGGTCGCCAACTCTACGCTTTGTTTCCCCAATGTAGAAGAGACCACATTGTGAGCAGCGAATGCAGTAGGCTAGATTCTGGAAAGTGCAGGTAAAGTGTGGCTTCACCTGCAAGGTATGTTTGGGCCCTTGGATTCTGGGGAGGGAGGAGATAAATGGGCAGGTGTTGCACCTTCGCCAGTTACAATGGAAGGTGCCGTAGGGCTGTGGGGAGGTGTTGGGGGTGAAGGAAATGTCGACCAGGGTGTCCCAGAGGGTACAGTCCCTGTGGAAGGTGGACAAGAGAGAAGAGGGGATTATGTGTCTGGTGGTGGCATCTCGCTGGAGGTGGCGGAAATGGCGTCTGATGATCTTCTGGATGTGGATGCTGGTGGGATGGTAGGTAAGGTTAAGGGGAACCTTATCGCTGTTGCGGGAGGGAAGAGAAGGGATGAAGGTGGAAGTGCGGGAGATGGGTTGGTCCCGATTGAGGGCCCCATCGACAAAGGAGCTGGGGAATCCTTGGGTGAGTAAGAATGTGGACATTTCAGAGGCTCCCTTGTCGAAGTTGGCCTCATCTGAACATATGCGATGGAGACGGAGGAACTGAGAGAATGGTATGGAGTCTTTACAGGAAGTGGGGTGTGAGGATGTAAAGTTAGGTAGCTGTGGGAGTCAGTGGGTTTGTAATGGATATTAGTGGCCAGTCTATCCCCAGAAATGGAAACAGAAATGTCCAGGAAGGGAAGGGAGGAGTCAGAGATAGACCAGGTGAAAGTGAGGGCAGGGTGGAAATTGGAGGCGAAATTGATGAAATTTTCCAATTCCAGACGAGAGAGGGAAGAAGCACTGATGATATCATCAATGTATCGGAGAAAGAGTTGTGGGTGGGGGCTGGAATAGGACTGGAACAAGGAATGTTCCACATACCCCATGGAGAGACAGGCATAACTAGGACCCATGCGGGTACCCCCGTGGCAACCCCTCTTACTTGAAGAAAATGGGAGGAGCTGAAAGAGAAGTTGTTGAGGGCATTCCAAAGTATTCTTAGTATTCCAAAGACTTAGGTTAATGTCCTAGGAACCTAGATTCAAATGCCATCATTTAAGATGACCAAATGTGAATTTAATTAATAAAATTGGAAACTAGAGAAAAGCAATCACTGGTCTAATGGTGACCATTAAACCATTATCAGTTGTTGGAAAAACTCATCTGGTTCATTAATGTCCTTTAGGGATGGAAATTCTGCCATCCTTACCTGGTCTAGCCTACACGTGATTCTGTCCCATAGCATCGTAGTTGCTTCTTAAATGGCCTCTGAAATGACTTAGTAAACCATGACAAAGTTTGAGAAAAGGAATGAAATGAGACAGACCATGAACCACACACTGGAAATAACAACTACACACACACAGCACCATTAACTCTGCAAAGCCCTCCTTACTAAAATCAGAAGGTATGATTAGTCAATCGATCTCCTGATGTAGTCATACACATGGAATTATATCTTGCAGAGTATATGCTAGACATCAGTGTCACCAATGCCTAGGCGTGTCCTGTCCCTCTGTCAGGACAGACAGACCAGAGCTGGAGGCACAGTGATATACACGCAGTTTGGATTTGTCATGGAATCAAGGTCTTGATGTACTGGTCCATGTATACCAGTCAACAGAAGTTAATAGGCCGGTGTAGCAAGCAATTAGGAAGGTAAATGGCATATTAGCCTTCATTGTAAGACGATCTGAGTTCCGATGTAGGGGCATCTTATGGCATTTCCACAGAACCTTGATGAAAACACATGTGGAGCCCTGTCTTGGTCTTCCTACTGATAAAGGATACACTTGCCACAGAGGGAGTGCAGCAGACTTCTACCAGACCAATACAAGGAATAGCAGGACTACCCTACAGGAGGGCAGGGGATTGGATCGACTCAGTCTGTATTCACTAGAGTTCAGAAGGATGAGAAGGATCTGTCTAAACTTCCAAAAAGACTGATTGGGCTAGATACTTGGACAATATTCTCCCTGATTAGGAAGTCTAGAACCAGGGGTCAGTCTCAGGATATTGGACTGAAGTGATGAAACATTTCTTCACTCAAAGGGTAGTGAGCTTGTGGAATTCTCTACCTCAGAGGGCTCTGGAGGCCAAGTCACAGAAATATTTTCAAGAAAGAGATAGTTTTTTTCTAAATGAGGCATGGGGGAGAAGCAAGAATATAGCATTGAGACAGAGAATTAGCTGTAATCATATTAAAACACTGAGCAGCTTGTAGGGCCAAATGGCCCACTCTGCTCTCGCTTTCCAGTTTCTATGATATCACTGCCTCACTACGACAGCATCACGTGGCCAACAAGGGGGAAAAACATACATGACCTTATCTTTACCAATCTGCCTGTTGCAGATCCATCTGGCCACAAGGCCATGGGTAGGATTGATCATTACACTGCCCTTGCAGAGGCAAAGTATTGACTTCACCATGCTAAATATGAAGACTTTGAACTGATCTAACACCTCAAAACTGGAAATCCATGAAATGCTCTCAGCCATCATCAACAGAATTGTACTCATTCAAAACCTGCAGCCTCATGGCTTGGCATATTCCCTACTCTACCATCACCATCTGCCAATGGGCACATGGAGACTGGAGGAGAGCATGCCAGGAACGGCACCAGGCATACCTAACAATGAGGTGTCAACAAGCTGAAGCTACAAAACAGGGTTACTGGCATGTCGAATGGTATAAGCAAGCCCACAACTAATGGATCAGTTGTGAGCTTGCGGTTCTGTCACGTCCAGTCATGAATGACAGTGGAAGTTTAAACTCTCTGGGTGGAGGAGACTTCATAAATATCCCCAAGTTCAATGCTGAGAGCATCCAACACATCTGTGCAAAAGACAAGGTTGAAGCACACGCAAGGATTTAGCCTGAAGTGGTGAGTGGATGATTCTGCTCAGCTTCCTCTTGAGGTCTCGTGCATCAGAGATGCCAGTCTTCAGCCAATTCAATTCACTCCACTCCAGAAAAACACTTGATTGGTTTGAGTGATACATAGTGCAAGGGAAAAGCATTGTGATTGTTGGAGGTCAATAATATCAGCGTGTGACAAATCTCAACTGTCGTCAAGTCCACACTGCACCACTTCAGGAGTTTCTGAAGGAAGCATGATCCAATCATCTACAGTTGCTTCACCAATGAGCTGCCCTCTGTCTGAGTTCAGAGGTGGGAATGTACACTAATGAGGCAGCAAATTCGCAAAACATTCAGTACAATGCCCAACTCCTCGGACATTGAGAAAGTTCCTCAAATACCTGTACAACATTCAGAGTTGGATCAATAGGTAGCAAGTAACATTCATAATATATAAGAGTCAGGCAAAGACCACATTCAACAAGAGGGACTTCACCTATCGCCCTTTGATACACAATGGCATTATTGTCTGAGTTCCCTACCATCAACATTCCCCAGATACTGAACTGGACTAGCTAAATAAATATTGTGATAATAAGGGCAGCTATGAGACTAGAATCATGCAGCAAGTAACCCCTGAATCCCGAAGTCCAGTCCACCATCTACGAGACACTGTCGGGGCTGCAACCTCAACATTCTGAACATGGCAATTGCATGGCAACACAGATCACAGCAATGACTTCTGATTCCATTTATCAATGCCATGCATGAAGCTCTGAAATCCACACAGAAGAAAGAAGTTAGAATGAACACTGGTCAGGGGGGTAATGGGATACTCCCGACTTGCCTGCAATCGTGAAGTTTCAACAAGCTGAACATTATCTAGTAAGCTAGCACACTTGATTGACAACCCATCTGCCAACTTAAACTTGTACTCCCTCTACCACTGACACAGTTGTAGCAGTGTGTGGCATCTACATCATGTACTGCAGCAATTCAACAAGGCTCTCTATACAGTATCCAACATCACCATCAACTGGAAGGACAAGGGCAAATGTTTCAATGGAAACACAGCCAGTCGCAATTCCCCTCCAAGCCAAAGACCATCTTGATTTCATAGAATCAAAACATGTTATGGTGTAGAACAGGCTATTTAGCCAATCATCTCTGCACTAGCTCTTCAAAGGAGCATCATTACTTGGTATGCTAATAAACATAACACAGCATGGAGCTGCAGGAGCACAGCAGGCCAGGCAGCATCAAAGGAGCAGGTGAGGACCCTTCTTCAGAAATGGGAGAAGGGAAGAGGGCTCTGAAATAAATAGAGAGGGGGGTTTTGGGCTGGGAAAGGTAGGTGGGATGGTCACTGCAGGTAGGTAGTAGTGGGGATTGTTAAGTGAGGTGGGAGTTGCAGATCGGTAGGAGAGAAAATGGACAGGTTGAGTCAGGTCAAGGAGCGGGGCGGGGGGTAGGGTGGTGAAGAAATGAAGAAGGGTCTAGGCCCGAAACGTCAGCCTTTCCTGCTCCTATGATGCTGCTTGGCCTGCTGTGTTCATCCAGCCCTTGTTATCTGAGCTTTTCCAATAACTTTGTTTTTGTTGCACCGTTTGCAACATGCACACATTGGGTGTCCCCATTAGGATGAGGGTCTGCGCGTATGTGTGTGCCTCACCATTCATTCCAACATTCAAAAAATGCTCATTATGTAAAACTACCTCCAACTGCTTTTTTTTGCTCAAGGCCCTCCTTCAGAGAGAAAAAAACCACCCAAAATGCTTATTATTTATCCGCCCGGCAACCGCTATCTTTTAAGAAGCGAGTCAGAAAAGTGGTTATCCAACCAGAGCTCTGTGACGCTCTCTTCACAGCCAGCCCTCAATCCGCCAGACATCTCCCGTTGGCTCATTTCGAATCTGTGTGAATGTGACAGGATAAATGGTTCTCTTTGAAACCAGACCCCGCAGCGTTAAAAATAAACAGAAGCGCCGAGTGGAGGGGCAGAGCGAAGCACACTACTCATGAACTCTATTTCTCACCGAACTGTATTCTCAGCAGATTAAAACAAAACACTTTGCCCCCCCCCCCGACAAATATTTTACAGCCTGCAAGCAACGCTCCGACATTATTGTAAAATAATGAAGAGGATTCCGTTCTAATCAAACTGAGGACGGAGAGATCCCAAATGAATGGGTCTTCTGAACAAAATAAGATGTGTACCGTATGTATCATTAAAAACGGCACCAAATTTAAACTTGCAATTGGCGATCATATATGAGGGAATCTTCAACTAAAGCGGACCAAATTTAAGATTGAGATCATTTATCATAATTTTTTCTTTAAAAAAGGACGAAATTTAAAACTGTAATTGGGCATCGTATACGAGGGAAGAATATTCAATTTAAAAAGGGAGTAAATTTAAGATCATGATTGGCAGATCGTACGTCTTCGTTTGGAAAGGGACGAGATTTAAAACTACTGTCGTTGAGGATCATACATCTTAAAAATAATTAGCGGACTAAGCTCAAAATCAGGAACAAAAACAAAGCTGCTGGAAAAGCTCAGCGGGTCTGGCAGCTTCTGTGAAGGGGAAAACAGAGCTGAGATTTCGGGTCTGTTGACCCTTCCTCAGAACTCCAGATCATGTTCAAGTCGAAGTGGGGAAATCATGAAGGGGACGGTTAGTGGTAACACTGAAGGAACTAAAAGGCAAAACGCAATCATATAAAATAAACATATCAAATAATCTTAGTGACACCGGAGAGATAAATGCAATAATCAAATGTTATAAATGGGAGGGTTTTGGTGGTAAGAAATGATGTAGGAGAGAGGAGACACAGAAAGGTAATGTTAGCGGCAGTGAGCACTGTCACTATCTCTGTCTCACCTTAAGATAGTCGTTTTCCGAGCGGAGCTCCTCAATCTCTCTGAGCAGCTCCTGGTGCAGCGACCTCCCAGCGCTTTCCTGAGTCTCAGCGGCCGGGCCGGAGAGCTTACCAGCCCGCGGCTCTTGCCTGGCTTGGGCGGCCCTGGGCCCGTGTTCCCCGTCAGTGCCATTGCCGCCTTTACCCGGGGACGGGCGCTGCTGCTGCTCGGGGGTAAGCGGCGCTCCGGCGGCTGCCTGCTGCTGGCTCTCTCGGCATCTCCTCCCGTTCTCGGCGTCGCTGGAGCCGGTACCGGACTCGGCGTCGCTGGTGGTGGCCAGCTCCCCGGGGGCCGGCCGCTGCTCGTCGGACAGAGGCTCGGAAGCGCAGTCGGACAGATCGGAGCTGCTGTCGGTGTGGCTGGTCTTGGCGAGGGGAGACGGGGCCGGAGCCTGGGTCGCTGTCGTTGGTGACAGCCCGGGGCTGGGCTCGATCAGGAGGCATTTCTTGACTTTTCTGAGCTGGTGCTGTGGCTCCTGATGGTGGTGTCTGCCTTTCTCCTGGTGTCCCTTGGAGTTGGAAAGCCTCTTGGCTAAGTGGGGGGCGGACAGAGGAGACTTGGCAGAGGGGACACCCGCTTTCCCCCCGGCCGAGGCTTTGTCCTTAGTGCCCCCCAGGACTCCGCTCCTCCGGGTGAGTCGGCTGTGAGCAGCCAACTGCAGCCCGGGGACCTGTTGCTGATGTGGGGGCTGCAGCTGAGGTTTGGAGAGAGGAAGGGTCGGGGACGAAGGCGGCGGCAAAACCCCGGGTTTGGGAGGCAGGCAGAGCTTAGCAGCGGAGGACGCTCGGCAGTGAAGATCCTTCAGGGGTCTGGCCGGGGAAGGAGCTCTATTCAACCGCTTCTTCTCCACGCACTGCTGCTGTTGCTGCCGGATCTCAGGGCTCCCATTGACCGTCTCCATCCCCTCTTAAGATCCTGCAGTCTCCGCCGAGCAGCCTTGCAAAAACACACCGGCTACCCCTCTCTCCCTTTCTGTGGGCATCACTCCTCCTTCAGTTATTGTGATTCTCACCCCCACCTCCCCTCTCAAGCCCGGATCCAATTGTATTTAAAACCCGGCACACACCAGCCCAGAAATTTGCAAATGGAAATGAATGGCCATTTCCTTGCCCTCTCTATTTCCCCCGATCCTGGTGCCTAATGTAGCGAAATCTCTCCCTTTCTCTGCTTATGGGTTTAGGTTTCCTCCATAGCTGGCTTTCCCCCTCTCCCCCCTTTTCCTTCCTCCTCCCCGCCCCCCCGTCTCTCTCTGCTCCCGACCTGATTAAGACGGAGAGAGAGAAAAAAATAAAAAAAAGCTGCAGCCTCGCCTGACGGCAGTAGCTGAACGCATGCGTGTCTATCCAAGCCAGACCCCTCTGTGTAAAGCGGGTATCAGCAGCCAGATCTGATGTAGTAAACACAGGCAGCAGTTTTGCATCGCTGTGCGTGCGTTTAAATCCAAGGAACAAACCGCTTGCTGTTTATATGCGTGAAACTGAATCTTGAATATTTTGTTTGTTGCAGGAGAGCCGTCTATGGTTTGTTTTGATAAGAGCCATCATTAAGGGCAGCCAATCATTCCAGGATTAATTAAAATTGATCTGCAAGCCACTTGCAATTCAGGAGAGAGAGAGAAAAAAAATCACATTTTAAAGAAATAATTTTTAACACATTTTTTGAACGCCCTCCCTTTTACCCTGGGCAATTTAAATCCCTCAGTTACGGTCACAATGACAGGTTCTCTGCGCGAGTTTGTTCTCTGCAAACTCACATCCTGGGTTCCCACGTTGTATTGGTTACTGCTCTCCAAAAATACTTTGTTGGACACCAATGAGTTGCCAGTGGTCGTGAATTAGCCCTATGTAGATGCATAAGACCACGGCAGAAGTAAGCCATTCAGCCCATCGAGT
Organism: Stegostoma tigrinum; assembly: GCF_030684315.1. Classification (NCBI taxonomy): domain Eukaryota; kingdom Metazoa; phylum Chordata; class Chondrichthyes; order Orectolobiformes; family Stegostomatidae; genus Stegostoma; species Stegostoma tigrinum. The sequence goes on along the minus strand of NC_081358.1, from coordinate 113,971,066 downwards.
ACATTCCGCTATACGCTGAGATCACGGTTGATCTGGAAATCCTCAACTCCATTTTCCTGCCTTTTATCCCATAACCCCCGATTCCTGCACTGAATTTTTTAAAAAAGGGTTTCTGAGACTTGAGCATACCTAATCTCGACCTTGGATACACTTCAGTTCTTTATATAAAGCAGGAAATTATACAATGCCCCAAGAATACCCACAACAAGAGTCTGCAACTGTAACCATGTGATGGGGTACATTTGATGGCTCCTGACAATAGCCAGGGGACCATGATGAATGATTAAACCACACCCTTTCAAAGTGAGGCAGGCAGTATCATGCTATCCAATAATTACCAGGCTTGCAATGTTCAGACAGGCGGAATCCTTTCATTCTCCTGCTGATGAGCTTCTCAACACGTAGGGTAGAGTTCACACACAGTGCCTGCAAAGTGACCTGCGTGCAAAGACAGTCTGAAGGGAGGTGTATGGTTGTTGTCGAGGTTCATGCCCACAGTTCCATAATGCAAAGCTCTTGTGCTGTCCATGCTGTTCCCAGGTCACACATCGTGACAATCATCCATTGTGCCCCGAGGATCATCAACTCCGCGAAAAATGCTCTTTGATCTGCCTAAAACTTGCTGATTTTCTGGAGCAAACACTCATCCTCAAATGAGTGCTGCAGACTGATCTAAGGATCTAGCACCAGTCGTTAGCACTGCTGCCTCACATTGCCAGGGACCTGGGCTGCACTCTACCCTCAGGTAACTGTCTGTGTGAAGTTTGTACATTCTCCCCGTGTCTGTGTGGGTTTCTGCTGGGTGCTCCAATTTCCTCTCACAGTCCAAAGATGCGCAGTTTAGGTAGATTGGCTGTGCTAAATTGCCCATAGTGTCCAAGGATACGTGAGTTAGATGGTTTAGCCATGGGAACTGCAGGGTTATGGGACAAGAATGGGTGGGATTGGCAGTATGGGCTTGGTGGTCTGAATGGCCTGCTCCCACACTGTAGGGATACAATGAGCACTAAAGCTTTTGGCAGCTGCAAGAGAGGTGCAATGGGGAAAGGTCCACATTACCTATACGTTTCAGCCATGGTACCTAGAGCAGCTAAAAACTGTAAAATCCCTCAGGCTGCGTGCCTTATAAGGAATATAAATTGAATATCAAAGGTACCAATACAACCTCAGGTCCAAGAATAGGCATCTCTAAAGTTAAATAAGCAACAGACAGAGTTTGATCAACCTTCCTATATTTACTGACTGTTGAAAAGCAGTTCCTCCATCCTCAAGCAACTGTCTCCATAACAACTTCAGGATCTTCTTATTCTACAAGTCTCTTGGAAAAGTCAAATGTTTAAGCCTTCTTTGTAAACACATCTGGCCATAATACAACAAAAAAACTAGCAAGCTCTAACTCACTTAAATTTGAAACCAAGTCTCTGCATTTTTAATCCTTAAGATGGCCCATAATGGAGAGTTGGGTGCTTGCTTTTAATCTGCATGGACTCAATGGGCTGAAGGGTCTTTTTCTACACTTCAATGTTTCTGTAAATATTACATTACTGCTTAACTGAATCTTAAGTACCATTGTGGGATTTGCACTGGGGTCCCAGTCAGGGCTGTGGATTACTAGAAATGTGACATTACCACATTGTCACACCCAAGTACTTTTAAAATGATCGGAGATAATGGGAACTGCAGATGCTGGAGAATCCAAGATAACAAAGTGTGTGGCTGGATGAACACAGCAGGCCAAGCAGCATCTTAAGATGCTGCTTGGCCTGCTGTGTTCATCCAGCCCCACACTTTGTAATCTTACTTTTAAAGTGAGATTACTATTGTAGTGTAGGAAACACAACAGACAGTCTGAACACTGCAATTTCCTGCAAAGACCAATGTGGTAATAAACATATTTGTAAAATATTTGTTCCGGGGCTGTAAGCACAACAATAAATGCACTCGTTCTGAGTAACTTGCTCGGCTATTTCAGAGGGCAGTTAAGAGTCAGCCACATTGCTGTGGGTCTGAAGTCACATGTAAGCCAGACTAGGTAAGGACAGTAGATTTTCTTCCCCAAGACATGTCAGTGAGCCAGGTGGGTTTTTGTGAAAATTGGCAAATGCTACAAGGTTGCCATTATATAAGCTATTTTTGATTCCAAAATATTTAAAATTGAGGTCAAATTTAAACATCTGCCAACGCAGGCTTCAAACCGATATCTACAGAACATTAGTCTGGGACTGTGGATAACCAGTCCACTGCCAATGTTGGTTGAGGGATAAATATTGGCCAAAACACTGGGAAGCACTTCCTAGCTCTTCTTCAAAATAGCAGGACCATGTTGAGGACACCCAGAAGACCAGGAAGACAAAACCTTCATTTCAACCTCTTGTCCAAAAGGCAGCATCTATAACACTCCCTCAATATTCCCTGCTGCTACGATCATTGTTCAACAGATGAAACCACAGCCTGTACCTATCCAAATTCCATGCCAGAGTTTTCAAGGTTTGTAATCTTTGTTTCTGGGACATGGTGCAGTCAACTTTATTTGTGGTTTACACTCAAAATGTCAAAACCAGACTAAATAGCTGCAAAACCCAACAGGAACTTGATATGGAGATCTAGGAGCATGTGCAGCTGAAAGATGAGGGCGCAGAATTATCTAGGTAATGTCCTCAAGTTAGGTTTTTTTAAAAGTTAATTTATTAAATTCTGCTTTGGATTTGGTGACATTTGACAATTGTGGCTCAGCTAACAGATCTCCATGCAAAGCAGATTTAGAACTCTAAGAATCTAAAACAATTTTATTTTTACACTTGTGCATATTTATACACTGATTGTAAATTGCAATGCAATGGAAAATCACATCTTAGCTGTCTGCTTTCCAATATAAACACTCAATATATTTTGAGGCCCTTTGTGTCCTTTTAGGGTCATCGTCTGAACTCCTGGAAGAAATTCACGCTGCAGTGAAATTCGCTTGTATATGCATTAAGTGTCACTTGAATACATACAAATTTCCTTTTGCTGAGTAATGGCCATTGTTGTGCTACTGCTTCATTATTAGAACAACCGTATGATTTAATTTTGTATTCATAACAAAATTAATGTTGCAAAATTTCATAATAGACTAGCATTAAATGCATGGCCAGAACAAAATTTCACAATGGACCTCCGTAGATACTTTAAATAAATAGCATACGGGGCAGGGGAGAGCAAAGTGGAGTGATATAGCTGCTGTTAAAGGTTTAGCTCACCATTGAAAAGGAGGTTGTGGTGATAAAAGGACACTGAACTAATTGTTCAAGATGGCCCAGCAGAAAAATGTGTAAAACACAAGTCCTAAGACTTAACCTGGATATACATCATGATGTTTAGCTCATCAGGTAATACATGAACATTAAATTGTGTGAAAACCATTCCTACACATTATTGCAATGGGGTTGATCTGTAAAATCCTAATGTGACACCAAGTGTGATCTCATATACCCAAGAGATTCTTTCCACGTTGGCCTTCTGTCCAATTGATAGCTCCTTCCACTGGAAGTTACAGCACTGGTTGTGGGTATCATGGAGGTTTTATCGTGCAAAACTGAGATATGAACTCATGGCATCTGATCTTTTCCCCTTAGTGGAGACATCAGTAATGTGAAGGACATGGATTTAGGATAAAGAGCAGAAAGTTTAAAGGGGATATGTTTCTATGTTTATGTTTCTATGTTTCATCCAGAGTGTGGTGGTTGTCTAGAGCTCACTATCTGAAAGTGGGGGGGGGGCAGCGCTAGAGACGGGAACTATCACAGCATTTAAGAAGTAGTTAGGTAAGTACATTAAAAGTAATGGTATTCAAGGCTGCAATTGAAGTGTTGTGAAATGGGATGACAGTAAATGGGTATTTGATAACAGATGTGGACATGATGGGCCATGCTGTAAAACTATATGACTCTACATGATAGCGAGTTAGTCCACTGTTGACTTCTCTTTGGAAGCTTGTGTAACAACTCAGGTGTTGGTCTGTGATCAGGTGAAGAAGGAAAACCAAGTGTGGAAAGAGAGGAAAGGAAAAGTGGATTCATTGATAACAGCTCTGTGAAACAATTTGTTTCAACTTTTGGCACCCAATACTAAATTTAAGAATTTACTGTCCTGGTAATTATGTTTTGTCTGCTAGGGGCATGTATCATAACTCTGAATACATGTATACAGATAATTATTATCACAACCACATAAAAGACATTTTCTCAAAGTGATCTGTGAGCTAAGAATTTCTCTCTGGCAATGTAGTCTGCTTTTAATTTGCACGAGATTAAATTTAAAAATATACAAGGACAAAGTTGTAGTTTTAAACAAAACAGTTTATTTTTCTGTAAAACTACCATGTAGTTTTCAAGTAAAAGTGATACAGTTATTAGCTGAACATACTTATGCAAAGATTATGAGTATAGAGGCAATGAAAGTAAGATCAGTCTCTAAGATACTTGTGGGCCTGATGCTTCTTTGAATTTCTTTGCAAAGTCAAGGCATTGAAATTTGAAGTCAAAGTCAGCAAGCTGTGATTGCTTTTGAAGTTGAATCATTTCTGTTTCTCTGTTCAACTGGACTCTGCAGGTCAGCAGATTTTGCCAGAGATAGATAAAGTTTCTTGTTCCCCACCCATTCTGAGGTTATAGCACTTACAGATTCTCGGCTGATTGTGGCAGGTCATCTATTGTTTCTGAATACCTTTCTCTTTACTTCGTTTGGCCAAAAACTCTCTGTGATGAAGCCTTTCAGGGATTTTCCTGGGCATTCTGCACAAAATAGCTCTTCCCAGCCAAACTCATAACGTCAATGAGTCACTGTTCCAAAAGCAAAGGTAAGGAAGTCAATCATGCTGGAAACCCTTTTAAATATCTTCCCCACTTATTTGCATTTTCACAGAAGTTGTTGTATTTTCACACCTTTCAAAGATTTAATGAGCATTAATTGAAGAGTCTGATCAGTTCTAGGGAATAACAGAGTCTGACAGGTTCTGAAATATAGAAGGGTATCGAGCTATCTGTCCACAACTCCGTTTTCAAAAAAATTATTAAACACAGTTTAAAGATCTGAGAACACAATTGTACCTTATAAAACAGAAACTCTATAATCACGTACTTGGCTGTTGCAACAATAATGAACAGAAAATAACAGAGAGCAGCTAAATTAATATACTGAGAGTGTACATTTATTAATGAGATACTTTACTTTCCTAAATTAGGCAAAAGATGGATTGACTGCAGTGTAAACTAAAGTGCCCCAATTTGATTGAATCTTAATGCCATAATCAGAGCCTCGACAACATCCGTAAATTTGTTCCAGTTCTCAATATTCTTATTGTGTTTCAAGCATGACTGAGAATTAAGGCCAAATGTTAATGTGCTGTCGAATTACACCCTCCTGAAGCTGAGTTTAGAATCACGTAACCAGCAAAAAGACGACTTTCATAGTTATAGGTTGGTCTCAGTTTGGAACTGAAGTCCAAGAAGTAAATGGATAATTCTGTAATACACCTTTCAGTGAAGGCCAGTAACTTAATCACATGTTATAACATATTTTATTGTGCTCTCAACATTGAGAATCATGCACCACAGTGCGATATAGCAGCATGATTATCAACAAAATAAAGCATTTCACTATCTTTAAATCAAGCTTCTAATCAATTTAGAAGCTCTGGTTCATTTTGTGAATCACAAAAGATATTCTGCTTGTGTGCAACCATCAGCACATTCTGCAAGTTGATGTTTGCCTCCTCAGAAACTGCCATAAGGTATACATTTTAGCGAGGTTCCCAGGGGAATCAAGGTCTGTAGAGTTGTGACATGTGACACCGACATGGCAACTCGGAACACCATTTGAATTCAGATGTAATGAAATGCATGTCTCCCATGGAGTTATAACTGAATACACAATTGACATATTGAAGGAGCAGCTCAGGTTCCAGGGTGCCCTGTAATACACTTGTTATGATCCTGGCTAATGGTTCTGTTTGACAAGTTCGATCTCAGAGTGAGACCCGCTCAATAGATCAAAATTCTTATTTATAGGCTTATTTTTCTTCCTTGTGTACTCTGGAGATCAGTCACTGAACAACATTTATAAGAAGCTTAATTGTTGATTGGATTTCCTGGTGATTATCTCATGTCAATGCCCTCTGGTTATACTCTTCCTCAAAGGGGTAAACAAAACCCTTCAAAGCTTTAAAGACCTCTATGAGGTCATCTTTCAGCCTTTTTATCAAGAGAGAAGACACCCAGCCAAGCTATCCCTTCCTGACACTCTCTTCTGGTATCATCTTTGTAAATCTTCCCTGCACCCACTCTTGGGCCTCTATAATAATGGCTGGGTCTGCAGATACCAAGCTATGCTTTATGGATGTGGTCGATCGAAAGGAGATAGAGGGGCAACCGGGGTGGAGAAGTGGGATTGAAGTGCTATGAGAAAGGGATTGGGTGGAGGAGAGAAAGCAAGGGAAGATTGAATGGAGGGCCTCCTAGGCCTAGCCCCTGGCTCTGTTCCAGGAGACATTCCTATAATAATGTGACAGGCATTACCGTGAGTGTGAACTAACCAAGGTTTGATACAAGTTCAGCATAACTTTTCTACTTTTCAATTCTATCCCACCAGCCCTTGGTCTGGTTTCCTATACTGGCCTTGCTAACATGATGTTTGATGAGTTGATATGTTTGTGTTGTTTCTCTCCCTGCACCTTTCCAGGAATAATTGGTGTTTTATGTTTCCTACCACATGAGCCAACGCCCATTTATCTGCGTGGAACTTCATTTGCCAATGATTTATCGATTCTGCAGGCTTATTAATGGCCTCCATAAATTGTTGTAGCCTTCCTCCGTATTGAGTACCCTTAATCCAGTTCGCATCAGTGTTATCTGCCTGCTAAAGGGGAAATGTATTGGTCATAGACTCATGTTTTGATTGGCACATTGTCATGCAGAGTGCCTGAACATCTTATAGTATCGACCATTCCTATATTGTGAACATCCCTGGCACAGCCACTGCTGGGAAACTCACAGGAAGCCACAGCATGTTGAACAGTTGGTTATGTTGAATGAGATGTGTCCAAAGTGTCTACATTGGTTGCCTTGCTTCCCTATGATGTAGTAGACAATCAGTAAGGACCCCTGTGCGCTGGACCTCACTGGTATCTATGAATCAATGCTTGAGCCTATGTTTCGGCTCTATGCAGAGAAACTAACAAACACGCAATGAAAATGCAAACATTTATAAAGCAATTGTCAATTAGTTACAGACTATAGTTCCCTATAGTGCCCTTGATAAGTTTTCCTCTTCCTCTCTTTCCCACTGTGTCTTAGTTCCACAAGGAGCTGTGGTAGGGAACCTCTTGCTAGTGGAGCCTCTTGGCTCTGCTCTTTCTGGGCCTCTCCTTATTTGTGTCTACACGGCCCAAACATTTGAGGGTCTTCTTGCCACAGGCAGGAACTACTGGAGGTTGGGCGGGTGGTGGGCATGCAAAGTGGAGCTGGTGTGCCCACCCGTACTGCCAAGGGGAACATGCCTGTATCCTTCTCTAGCTGATGCCTCCTGTCTTCTTGTGAGAATGGACACCTAGATTGGGGTCAAGGTTCCCTGCCTTCCTGTTGAATCGACTAGGCTCAGAGGACCAGTGTGCAGCGTCCAATGGCTGGGATGGGATGGAGTGTAGGTGATTCCCTGCCGGAAACCCAGTATGACCTGGACTTTGCCATGAGAGGTAAAACTCAGCTCAAGCCTTTTCGTTGACCTTTAAAATTAAAATCTAGATACTTCCACGATCCTTTAAATTCAAGCCCACAAAAAAATTATGAAACCGTCATAACAAACTGAGGAATTTGGTTTAGCAATGTAGTTTGGGGAGGTGGTGGCCTCGTGCTATTATTGCTAGACTGTTAATCGAGAGGCCCAGGTAATATTCTGTGGACCCAGGTTCAAATCCTGCCATAGCAAGCAGTGGAATTTGTATTGAATAAAAATCTAGAGTTAAGAGCCTGACAATGACCATGAAATGATTGTCAGAAAAACCTGTCTGATTGTAATGTCCATTAGGGAATAAAACTGCCAAACTTACGTGGCCTGACCTTTGTGTGACTCCAGATCCACATCAATGTGGTTCTCTCTCAACTGCCCTCTGTGATGGGCAATAAGTACTGGCCTAGTAAGTGACACCTGTAACTTGTGAATGAATAAAAAGAACTGACTGCTCTTTAATGTTGTAGGTGTATTCAGTTGCTCTTGTTATAGACAGGAATTATATTAGTTAACAGCCAGTATCCTGGAATCATTTTTTTTCTAATATGTGCCATCATGCCTCTGTTATCACTTCCCCAAATTCTTTTGAAAAAACATATTGATACAATCTATCCAAAGCCTTTATCCTATTCAACTTGATTACTTTTTATTCAATAGTGTTAGCGTCAAGACGTTGCCTTCACTGGGTATTGAGGTCAGTTCACAGGTATAGGGGAAATGAATGAATGGAAATTAGCCCCAGTTAGGACACTGCAGTGTAATTCTGGATGACCTCATGTTCAAACGTAGAACATGTTAGGCAAGGAGTGCATTGGAGTAGTCCAGTCTCCAGTTAGCAAAGGCATAGATGAGGCTGCAGATGAGTTAAGATAGAGACTTTCATTTTCCTAACAAGTCTCTTAGGTAGCCTTTCATTATGTGCCCATTATCAATATACTCATCCGCAGTAATTTCCTCAAGATTTCTCCTGATGACCCATGATAACCATTAGGAAGGGTCAGCAGAAACCCTGGAGAAGCTGATTTTCTGTAGACCACGCATGTCACAGACAAAGTGTGGCAGTGGAAGATGCTCGATATTAAGTTCAATGAAAGAGCCACTGATCAAGGAAAATTGACACACATTGTTTTCTGAGTCTTTTGTGTGGGTGAATCTATCTGGGCAAAAACTACCCATCACAAAAATTTTTCAACTTGATGTTGTCTAAAATCTCCTGGATCTGCGATGGACGGCTGTGTTATTGAAGAAGTTGAAAGTAGAACTGGATACTAGATTTGCTCACAAACAATCTCACTGCATTCTGAAGCTAAGCCTATTGATAAAAAATAGCTGACAGTATTGAATGTACTTCCTGGAGGACATCCCAGGCTGTGATGACTGGTCTCTGACAACAATGGCCATCTCCCTCTGTGTTGGATTTGATTAGAGACACTGGGGAGTTGTCTCTGACCCCATTCACCTCAGGTTTACTCAGTAATTTCTTGCCATTTTTTGTGAAAGTATTTAAAATGACCTCATGGCCCAGGAGCATTGACACCACATAGTGTTTTTCCTGGCTCCAGATTGGGGCTTCCGTTCTCCACTCTCAATGCAAATATGAAAGAGGCTCCTCCTCATCACTTCTCTCAACAAAGATCATGGACAGCTTGGAGCTAGTCAGGTTATAGAATCTTTTGTTATCCCTACTGACTTTGACAAGGCAAATTGTAGTCAGGGGCAGGAGTTAAAATGGCATGGGCTTAATTTCTGGTACATTGCCTTTAAATTCCCCTTTACAATTGGGACATTTACAAAAACAGTGTTGTATTGTATTCCTCGAGGGCACTGTTTTAGACTGAGGAGCTTATAGTTAGTGTGCAGCTAAAATAGTATGGGGGAGAGTTTACCACAAGCTGTCTGAAGTGTTTCTTATTTTGAACATTAATACAGTGTTTACATTAACTTTGGTACAATGCTTAGTCCCAGTGAGGACACAGAATGTGTATGTTCTCATTGAGAAGTTATCCAGAACAATGTCCCCAGATTAGCAAGATTCTTCACAAGTTCAAATGCTGAAGGCTCTCACTGTGAACCTTTAAACTAAACAACGCGCAAAATACACAGGAAATGGTAGGTATGCCGTTAGAGGACAGCCATGCTGCAGACAAAGATGGTAACATAAAGAAAGGAAATTACCAACAAATGATGGTGCTGCACCATGGAATAGGTGGCTATACAGAAGGAAAAACCAGTGATACTTGGAACTGAAAGTTCTGGTTGGATTGGACTTCCATTCCAAACTGTACAAGACAAGTCAGGCCAGTATATCTCATTTATCAGTTTTTTCCTTCTGAGCACCCCAACAAAAAAAGTGTTAGTGTCAAAGGAAACAGGAATGGGAAATGGGACATCTTATCACTGGGGCAGAATCCAATGAGCAACCCAGACGTATCCAATATATACATGTACCAGGCCTAGGGATACGACTGAGGAAAGTTCAGGGCATTCCAGTAGATTGGGTGATCTGTCCAAAATCATCACCGAAAGGAACTTAGAAAGTATTGGAAAGACTCTTCTAAGAAGCAAAAAAATTCAACATGAAACATTCACTGTATGCAGTATCGGTGGAGAGAGTTATAGAGATAATGGTTCATGTTGATCATGTTGCTTCTTTGTAACAGTATGTCCAGCCCTTTCTGCTTTCACGTCAGATTTTCAGCATCGGCAGTATTTCGCTTTTATATATTAGTTAAAATCATGATTGACCTTGGAACTGGTTCATAGGGAGGAACCGGCTTTTATGTCTGGGAAAGGATGATGAGTTGGTTAGATATTAATCTGGGATAAAAGGATTAGTCCTGTTCTAAAGAAAACTAGGCCAGTTAGGTAGAAGCAGATCAAGCACAAATGTAGCATTTGATAGATATGGATAGAGTTTTATTTTGCTGGGGTTCTCCAATGGGAGATTGAAGACCTGGATTTGTGGCACCAATAGCTAAAAGCACACACTTACAGCAGAATTTCTGCAGCTCTGCCACTGAAGTGATGGGCACGAGATGTGGGAACACAGGACATTTCATCCCCATGGTGCAGAAGGGAGCTCTTCCAATTCCTTTGATATCAGCTTCTGTTCAGAGACAGATAAAAGCTTTTCCTCAGTAACTTTTCCATTCACTTGCAAGTTGTTGGCAGAGCCACAGTGAAACGTCTCATCTGAAAGACTGCAATGTGGCACCCCCTGTACTGAATTGTAAACTCGGATTATGTGCTTAAACCATCAATGCACAACCTTCTGACTCAGAGGCTATGGGGCTGCTGCTAAGCTGAGGCTGACAACTGTCATTAATACACGTAAAATCCTCTCTGCACTAGCAGAGGTGATGCAGAGCCTGAGATCTGCTGATGCCGAGTTACCAGGACAACTGTGAAAGCCGTACCGTAGTCAGGATACATGACTCTTTGCTACCTCTTAGGATTCTTCAGATAACCTCAGCTGAGGTTAGTAAGGATAACTAGAAAGACCAGAGCCCTCGCATGCAAAGGTAAAAACAGGGAAACGAAAACAAGAATTGCTGGGAGAAACTCAGCAGGTCTGGCCGCATCTGTAGAGAGAAAATAAAGTTAACATTTCAGATCCAGTGACTCTTCAGAACTCCGACTTATCATTCCCCATTCTGTTTTGCAGTAGTTTGTTAGTGCTGCAGATGTCTCCAGGTTTGGACCCTGCTAAACTCCTGTCTTCTCTCTCTACGTACTGAATGCTCAACTTTTTTTTAACTGGTGTCAATGACATGACATTTCTGCGAAGGGTGGTTTGAGTAACATTATCAGAACCACATTCATCTCTAACAGGTCCTTAACAGCAATCAGAAAAGCCTGTTAATGATAGCTTTGTCTATCAACGAGTTCCCAAATTGTTTATGCACAGAAACATTTGACGATTAGCAGCCAGTACCTCTCCGCTAGTGTTAATATATAAAATTATTACAGCTAAATGCACAATTAAATCAAACACAGCTGTAACATATTGAAATTTTTGTCTCCATTAATCCTTTAATGGTAAATAGCTTACACATAAATTGAAACCCTAAGTGCTGATGGCAATTGATCTTCTCATTGGAAGTGGTGGAGATACTAGTGAACCATAAAGGTCATCTTTAGGTCAATCACCTCAGAAACAGGACAGACGACTATGCTAAGTTGCTTTGTTTTAAATCTGCACAATCCCTCCAAGGTGATGAATAATAAACAGCAGATGTGTGCATCATGAACACAGAATCCATTCGCTCTTTCAGCTTAGCTGTGGGAATGAGAAGAAATATATATTGAAAAATGCAATACACTCTAACAAAGTAACAGATTGTATTAGAAAATAGAAGCAGCAAAAGGAGACGAGGTAACAGGTGATATTACCTTGATCATCTGTGGTTAAGCAAGCATTGCTGAACTGTCAGAAGATAGAAATTCCTTCAGGGCATGTTTTACCAGACATGAGGATACTTAATGTCTGCACTGTGCCCATTTTTAATCATGATGTGGAGGTGCTGGTGTTGAACTGAGATGGACAAAGTCAAAAGTCACATGACACTAGGTTATGGTCCGACAGGTTTATTTGAAATCTCTTCACCTGATGAAGAAGCAGCGCTCCGAAAACTTGTCATTTCAAATAAACTTGTTGAACTATAACGTGGTGTTTTATAACTTCTAACTTTGTCCAATTTTTAACAGTAATTAAATTTGCAAATTTTTTATGCATGGAAGTAATCCTCATCTTGGAAAACCCAATTTGATGGAGATTTTTTTTTAATTTGCGTATTAATTCTACTAGGTGTAAGTGTTGTGGTTTGAGCAAGTACTGGAGAAGTGGAATGGTTTTATAAACCCTACTGGCTCGTTCCAGTTTGTACAGCAGCACATTAACCATGGGGCAGATTCATGACTTTTCTCTGCAAAACACTCCCTAATAACTCATAAGAAACTTTTCAACCAAAAAATTGCACCATTACTTTTTTTCTTAGACCGTCATTTGGAAGGCTAACCTTTCAACTGTACAGAGAAAAACAGATGGAGTGCTGGCGAAAATGTTGGTCCCAGATGAAATATATCTAGGAGCCAGACACATCATTGCTGGATTAGCTGTCTCAGTGAAATCCAGTCTCGACTCAGAACCTACTTTGGATTGTAACCGCTGAACAGACCCATCTTGATTTCTCTGACCTCTGTTCCCATCTCCTTGAGTCACACAAATGTCAAGGACGCTTTGAGATTAATAGTGTGCACAACCAGTCCTGTGGAAATCCGAGACATCAGCAAAATGCACAACTGCTCCATGTAACAGTGCCTAAACTGGAGTGTGAGATGTTTTAAGGTTTGAACCAGGTTTGCTTTGTTTATTAATGCAATTTAGAGGGAAGAATTGCTGTGATTGTTACTTGTAAGCACCAATGCATTGAAAATGAATGTCTTTTGATGCATTTAGTAACCAGAACAAGTCTTCCTCTATATTCAACAAACATAGAGAATACTGAAGTTATTCAGCTTTTTAAAAAAAATTCATTCATGGAACAAGGACATCACTGGCAGGGGCAACATTTATTACCTGTCCCTTGTTTTCCTTGAGAAGGTGCTGGTGAGCTGCTTTCATGAGCCACAGTAGTCCATGTGCTGTGGATAGACCCACAATTCTACAAGGAAGGGGATTCCAGGATTTTGACCCAGTGACGGCAGAGAGACAACGATATATTTGCAAGTCAGGATGGTCAGTGGCTTGAAGGGGAACTTGCAGGTGGTGGTGTTCCCATGTTTCTGCTGTCTTTGTCCTTCTAGATGGAAGTGGTTATGGGTTTGGAAGGCATTGTCCAAGGATCTTTGGTGAATTTCTGCAGTGCAACTTGTAGATAGTACACACTGATCCTACTGAGCTTTAGTCGTAGAGAGAGTGGATGTGGGGCCAATTAAGAGGGCTGCTTTGTCCTAGATGGAATCACATATCTTGAATTGTGTTAGGGGTCTTGTTAAGGTCGCATCCATCCAGGTAAGCGGAGAGTATACCATACACTCGTGACTTGTGCTTTGTAGATGGTGGATGAACTGTTGTAGTCATTAGGGGAGTTATGTGCTGCAGTATTCCAGCCTCTGAACTGCTTTTGTAGCTACAGTATTTATATGATGAGTCCAGTTCAGTTTCAGGTCAATAGTAGCCCTCAAGATTTTGGATAGTGGGGGATTCAATGATGGTATTGCCATGGAATGTTAAGGTCATTCCTGGTAATTATGTGGCACAAACACTACTTGCCACTTGTCAGCCTAAGCCTGAATATTGTCTAGGACTTGTTGCAGTTGGTTGTGGATAGTACTGAACATTCTGCAAACATCAGTGATCATCCCCATTTCTCACCTTACGATGGAGGGAAGATCATTGCTGAGCAGCTGAAGATGGCTGGACGGAGGACATTACCCTGAGGGACTCTGGCAGAGATGTCCTTGAGCTGAGATGATTGACTTCCAACAACCACAAAAATCTTCTTTTGTGCCAGGTATGACTCCAACCAGCAGAGAGTTTGCCCTCTGATACCCAGTGATTCCAGTTTTGCCAGGTCTCCTTGATGCCACACCGGTCGAATGCAGCCCTGATGTCAAGGGCTGTCACTCTCACCTCACCTCTGGAATGCAGCTCTTTTGTCCATGTTTGAACCAAGGCTGTAACGAGGTCAGGAGCTGAGTGGCCCTGGTGGAACCCAAACTGGACGTCACTGAGCAGATTATTGCTGAGCAGGTACTGCTTCATAGCACTATTGATGACACTCTCCGTTTCTTGGCTGATGACTGAGAATAGACTGATTGGTATGGTAACTGGCCGGGTTAGATTTGTCCTGCTTTCTGTGTCCAGGGTGAAATCCACATTGTCGGGTAGATACCAGTGTTGACGCTGTACTAGAACAGCCTAGCTAGGAGAAAGGCAGGCTCTGGAGCATAAGTCTTCAGGCAGTTGCCTGAATGTTGTCAGGTCCTATAACCTTTGCATTACACAGTGCCTCCAACCATTTCTTGATATCATGTGGAGTGAATAGAATTGGCTGAAGACTGGCATTTGTGTTGCTGGAGACATTTGGAGAAGAAAGAGGTGGACCATCGACTCAGCATTTCTTGTTGACGATGCTTGCACATGATTTAGCCGTGTCTTTTGTATAGATGTACAGGGGTGAGGTGATGGTCAAGTGGTATCACTGGATTGTTAATCCAGAGACCTGGATAACATTCTGGGGACCCAGGTTCGAATCCTGCCACATCAGATGTTGGAATTTGAATTCAATAAAAATATCTGGAATTAAGAGTCTAATAATGACCATGAATCTATTGCCAATTGTTGGGAAAAACCCATCTGGTTAACTAATGCCCTTAAAGGAAGGAAACTGCCAACCTTACCTGATCTGGCTTACATGTGACTCCAGACCCACAGCAATGTGGTTGACTCTTAACTGCCCTCTGGGCAATTAGGAATGGGCAATAAATGCTGCCTGGTCAGTGATGTCATCATCCCCATGAATTAATAAAGAAAAATAAAACAGATGTGTTGAGGATGGGGATATTTGTGGAGTGTGCTTCTCCAGTGAGTTGTTTAATTATCCGCCATCGTTCATGACTGGATGTGGCAGGACTGCAGAGCTTAGACCTGATCTGTTGGCTGTGGGATCGCTCAGCTGAATCTCTTGTTGTTTTTGCTGTTTGGTGTGCAAGTCGTCCTGTTTGGTGGCTTCGCCAAGTTGTTACCTCATCTTCAGGTATGCCTGGTGCTGCTCCTGCTTCAACTCTCCATTGAACCAGGGGCAATCCCCTGGCTTGATGGTAATGGTTGAGTGGGGGATATGCTGGGCCATGAGGTTACAGATTGTGCTGGAGTACAATTCAGCTGCTGTTGATGGCCCACAGCACCTCAGTGATGCCCAGTCTTGAGTTGCTAGATCTGCGCCGCACAGTACCCCAAATATAGTCTCCTCGATGCCCTGTATATCTTAAGCAGAACCTGCCTGGCTTTGTTTTCAATCCCTCCCATGACAAATTATAATATTCTGTTAGCTTTCCTAGTTACATGCTGCACCTACAAACTAAATGTGATTCATGAACGAGGCCACTCAGATCTGTCTACATTAGAGAAAAGTGGTTCTCTGGTGGTAATGTCATTGGATTAATAATCTACAAACTGAGGCACATGTTCCCGGGACATGCATTTAAAACCCAACACAGCAGATGGTGCAATTTGACTTCAATAAAAATCTAGCTGAATAGCACCATATAACCACTGTTGTGATTAAAAAAAAACACAAGTTTCACTCATCATCTTTAGGGTAAAGAATATGTCATCCTCATCTGATCTGCCCTACATGTGACTCCAGATCCACAGCAATGTAGTTGACTCTTATCTGGTCTCTGGGCAATTAGGGATAGGAAATAAATGGTGGCCCGGTCATTGGTGTCCACAACTCAGAAATAAATAAAACATCGATCTGCAATCTCTCACTATTTAGATAATTTGCTTCTTGCTCTTATTCTTCTGGTCAAAACTTCACATTGTGCCACATTAAACTCAACTTTCCATGAAGTTTCCCATTCAGTTAAACTGTCTTTTTTCATTTGTAGCTTCTGTATATCCGCTCAAAACTTACTTTCCCATTAATCTTTGTGTGACCAGTAAATTTAGCCATCTTTGGTATTATGGCTCAGCCACAGATCTGTGTGACGTACCGCTCATTACAATCTTTCCAATCTTTGACTTCTCATCCATCTGTGAATAATGATATGCTTTTTTCTTTCAGTTGACGCTATCTTTGACATTATTTTGTTAACTACAGATGGCTGGGTCCTCCCCTCAAAACTTTTCATTCTCTCTGGAATGTGTCCATTCTGAAATATCCCCTTAAATGGTTGCCCCTGCATCACTATTGACCTAATCCTTAAATTAATTTAGCAGCTTGCTTCAATTGGTTTGGCTTTCATGTTCCCAGAAGCAGCCTCGTTAAGTTTAAAATATTAGGCTTGGACCCACACTTCTGTCCCTCAAACCGAACACACAATAGAATTAAAACTGTGGTTGCTGCCACCTGGGGGTACTGTCACTATGGCATCATGAATTAATCCAATCCCAGTGCACAACATATACGCTACTTTCTGGCCGACTACAGAATGTACTGGGGCAAACAACTGTCCCAAAAACACTATGAACTCCCCCTTCTAGGTTATCTTTGTCAATCTGATCATATTCAATGGCAGAGCATGGTTGAGGGGCCAAATGGCCTACTCCTGTTGCTGGTCCGTACGCTCATGGGATCATTTTAATAAGTACCTGGCAGGGCAGCGACATAGTTTAGGAAGGGAATTCCAGAGCTAACAGGCACCAACCTTGGAGCGAGTAAATTTAGGGATGCTCAAGAGGTCAGAATTGGAGGAGTGCAGGTGTCTCGGAGGGGTACACGTTCATACAATGTGCCTGCCATGAGTAAAATGTAATCTTGGATCCACACAGTTTGTGGAAGTGTTCAGTGCTATTCAGTATCTGCTATTTAAGAGCTTACAGAAATTGAGAGACACAGTGCCCTCTGGTGTTATCCATTGATTATGTCTTTTCCAATTCCCACTCTATTCCCCTCGATGAGACATTAGTACGGCTGCAAATTTGAAGGTGTGCAGTACAGTCATCAGTTGTATAGTATGCAGATCTTATCTTCTTTTTATTTCTTCATGGGATGTGGATATCACTGACTTGTCCAATGCTTATTGGCTGTACGACCGTAAGAAAAATAACAGTAGTAGGTCATTCAGTCCTTTGGATTTGTTCCATCATTCGATAAGATCATGGCTGATCCAGCATTCCTAATGTCCACTTTCCTGCCTTTTCCCCACAACTCTCGATTCCCCAACTGATCAAAATCTACCTTGGCCTTAAATATACACAAGGGCCCTGCCTCACTGTCGCAAGAAGTTCCAAAGATTTGCAAAACCCTCTGAGAGAAGAAATTCCTCCTCATCTCAGTTGTAAATTCTGAGACTATGTTCCTATGCTTTCACATGAGGGGAACATCCTCTCAGCATTTACCTGGTCAAACCTCTTAAAAATCTTATATGTCTCAATGAGATCACCTCTCAATCTTCTAAACTCCAGCAAATAGACCCCCAACCTCTTTACCCTTTGCTCATAAGAAAATTGGAGATAATCCAGCAATGGTGATACCATTGAACATTAAGAAATGATGGCTTGATTCACTCATGTTGGAGATAGTCAATGCCTGGCTCACATGTTACTTGCTGAATATCAGAATTATTGTGCTTGACCTCAGTCTCTTCAACTTGCCTGCCGAAGATGCATCTGTTCATGACTGTATTGGTAAGAGTGACCAGTGCCTGGTTCTTGTGAAGACAAGGTCCTGTCTTCACATTGAGAATATTCACATTGAGACTGGGCATCCATGAGGCATTGCATGCCATCAGCAAGACCAGAATCATAGTCCAACACAGTTTGCACCCTTATGACCCCATGCCCAAGCATTACCATCAAGTCAAGGGATTCAATGCTAGTTCAATAAAGAGTGCAACAGGACATGCTAGAAGCAACACCAGGCATACTGAAAGTGAGGTGCTAACCTGGCAACACTTCATAACTTGCATGCCAAACAGCAAAAGCTGCAAATGATTTTTTAAAAAAGTTCATTCACACAAGTGATCCCACACCCAATAAATTAGACCTAAGGTTTGCAGTCCTGCCATGTTCAGTGGATGCCCTTACATTTGGGCTTCTTGCAAGCTTTTTCTGAATGTTCTGGTGACCATGTGTGGAAACATGTGCCATTTGTCCAGCCTATCAGCACCCCTGCTACTCATTGCTGAATGAACGAGGCACCAAGCAATGCCAATGCTGAAAAGCATTAATGTCCCAAAGTACAAACTGAGCAAAAAGACAGCAGTCAATTATGGGTTAATAACATTGCTCAACAACTTTATAATATTTAGCAAAACAGGCCATGGAGTGTGTGATAAAATGTATGCTTTATGTTTCACGTGTTTCTTATCTCTGTGAATCACCTTATTTGAAGTCAATTGGAATAACAATTAAAGCAGATGTAAAACAGACTATTACACAGAGTAAAAATGACCCTTATTGATATTAACACAAATAAGTTAAGAACCACATCATGAGATCATGGAATTTTAAACTGTAGCACTGGGACATTTGGTACACTGTCCTTTGGCTAATTCACTAGATCCAATTAGTCCTAATGCCCCCGTGAGGACAATATGTTTCCTTTTCCAATTCTTATCCACTTCACTTCAAAATGGATTACAGCTTCTGCAGCCAGCTTTATCTGGGCTTGGGCATTCTATGTCCTTGCAAATGTTAGAAACAATGCTTCCAAACTCAACTTTGCTCTTTAGGTACAAGAACAAGGTTGCTGGAAAAGCTCAGCAAGTCTGGCAGCATCTGTGAAGGAGAAATCAGAGTTAATGTTTCATGTCTGGTTCTGAAGAAGGGTCTCCTGACCTGAAGTGTTAGCTCTGTTTTCTCCTTCGCAGAAGCTGCCAGACCTGCTGAGCTTCTCCAGCAACTCTGTTTTTGTTCCTGATTTACAGCATCCGCAGTTCTTTTGATGTTTATTTTGTTCTTTGGGTGATGGTTTTATATTCCTGTCCCTTAGTCATCAAGCCACCGAGTGGAGCAGCTTTATCCAATTTAACATCAACACATTGAAAGACATAAATATGAACCAGCATGCCAAAAATAGCTCAAGGAGAAATTTATTGCAGACAATTAAAAAAAATTATTAATCATAGTCAGATGACCAAGGAATTCACCCACTGGGAAAATAAAACAAGTTAATGATTTATGATGTGTCTGAAATTTTATTTAACTGGAAAATAAACAAACAGGAAGGTTCAGTGGAAGTGCTTCGTAAATATATTGTAGGAAAGTGAATACTGAACCTCTTGTTGAAAATATTTGAGAGTACTTTTACCTTTATATTTACGAGGCATTGTATTAAGCAGAATTGCTTTCATGGTGCTGCCTTTGACATCAATGCACAATCTGGACCTTTAGTACATCCTCATCAATGGTGTGGCCACCTACTTATTCAGGTGTTGGTGGGAGAGGTAGCATCAGACGCTGAATTTATAAGTAAAAAAATCAAAGGGTCACACCATTGATGAGGATGTACTAAACAAATTTAAGATGCTGTTAAATCTTTAATCATCAATTGAAATGTTTTAATTGATGAATATGTATATATAAAGCCACAAACTCCTTTCAAGCCACAATCCTGGGAGGAAATTGAAAGGAATTCAGGGATTTACATATACATATCCATCAATTAAAACCTCCAACTGATTAAAGGTTTAACAGCATCTCAGGTTTGTTAAATACATTCTCAGTGGTGTGGCTGTTTGATCTTTTATTTATAAATTCTGTGTCTGATTCGAACTCTCTCACAAACACCTGGAGAAGGATTGCGGCTTTGAAAGCTTGTGTTTTCAAATATGGACTATAACCTGGTGTCATATGATTTTTGACCTTGTCCATCCCAGTCCAATGCCTGCACCTCCACATCATGGAACTATATAGGTATACTTCCACTGACATGGGATCAATATCATGGAAATCTGTTCCAAACAGCACTGAGTGAAACTAGCCCCATGGTCTGCGATTCAAGAAGATGGTTCACCATCTGATTCTCCTGGGTAATTAGAGATGGACATTGCACAGAAGTTTTTAAAAGTGAAAAAGCCAGCAGCAACACTAATTCTCAGGCCTGACTGTGAGTTTGGTTCTCAGCAATTAGCAAACACGATGGGAGGGAACACAATGTTTTCTGAGATAACAAGGTGTAGAGCTGGATGAACACAGCAGGCCAAGTAGCATCAGAGGAGCAGGAAGGCTGACGTTTCGGGCCATGGGGAATACTTGCACTTGCAAGTTCTCCAATAAAGCCCAACACCATCTTGACTTGCATCTCTACCACTGTTCCTTCATTCCCGTACTACTGTTGTGAGTGAATCAATGGACTATCCCAGTTCAAGAAGATGGCTTACTATCACCTTCTAAAGGGCACTTGAGGTATGGGAAATAATATTGGCCCTGCTGGTGTTCACACATCCTGAGAATGAATAAAACTAAACCCTGGTATGCATTTCCATCAATTCCAATCTTGACTTCTGGTACGTTACATTCACAATATTTTAAAATGAAAATGATTAATTATAATGAGGGTCATTAATTTAAAAAGATTGCTTCCTACTTAACTAACCTTGGCTTTTTGAAACACACACAAAAAATTAATCTCTTGTGCAAAGCAGCCTGATATTGGGCAAATCAAACCTCTGCAGCTCAGTCCCGAAATGTCTGAGTAACAACTATCTGCTACTGACCCCTGGTGGTTATTCTATATTTCTGCAACGCCATAGACATGAGCTCATGGGAATTATACTTGCGAACTGCTTTGTAATTCCCAATTTAATTCTTAGCTAACAATGCCAATCAAGAAAGTTATGGAGCAAAAATACTCTCTTACTTTCCATGCCACACAAATTTGCGGTATATCTTTGCTACATTCTTTAGTGCATTTTTAGAAGTTATTCTGAGTTGTGACTCTGAACAAAACAAGGAACAAGAGGAAGCCACTCTGCCATTCAGTAGAATCTGAATCAGGCTGATCTGATCTTACGTTGGTTCCACATTCCTATATACTCCCGATAATCTTTCATCTTTGAACTGGCAGCACCATTTTAATTAAATAGCTAGAAAGAGAATTACTAATTTGGAAAGCAGCCACTAATAAATAAATGCACAATGAATAAAATCTGTTCAGAACACTTTAGACTTTTCATGAATCAGAGTAGTTATTGCTGCATGATAAATAGTTAAATCTATAAAGCAACGCTTCCAAACTCTTACCCACTGTTCTCTTACTTCAAGGCTTGAAAATATCATGATCCTTCTAGTGACAACTGAGAGTGAGGGACTGTTAAAGGAGGGCATGATCATTGTAACTTAATCTAAATTCATGGTAGCTATTACTACCTTGGATCTCATGACCCCAAACTCAGCTCACAACCTCACTTGGGGTGTTGACTGTCTTGGGAAGTCTGCCAAAAAGCTTTCAAAACAGCTCAATCTGGAATTAACTAAGTGTTTTGTTTAATAAGAAATGCAGTTGTTGTAGTTAAGGTATTTTACTCATTACTCATTTGTGACAAGATACTGTTGCAACTGTTTAAGTTATAAAGTGCTAGCAACTGCTAAAATTGAGAATCTGAGTTTCCATTCAAATATTTATGGTCCCTGTAGTGACATGAATGGACTGACAAAATGCAGGCAAATTTACTGGTGATACTAAGGGAAGGGGCAGGAAAGCAAACTGTGACAAGGATTCACTACCTGGAACAGGATATACACAGGTTAATTGAATGGGAAAAAAATTGAGAAATGGAACACTATACGGGAAAATGTGAGGCCCACTATTCAATAAAATCTTGGATTAAATAAAAACAAAGTGTTGATAGAATCTGGACAGAAAGAATGCTTTGACGTGACGAATTATAAACAAAAACAGAATTTTATTTAAATGGAGCATGCAGAATATATTGGAAGCAGTTCAGGTGAGTTTCAATAGGCTAATTCCTGGTTTAAAGAAGTTGTGTTTTGATGGGTTTATACTCCCTGGAGCTCAGAGGAATGACAGGTGATGTTGTTGAAACATGCAAAATTTTGAGACGGCTTAGCAGTTTAGATGCTGAGAGGATATTTCCTTACGTGGGCGAATAAAGAATTATGTGGTTAAAAATAACAGGGAGAGAAGGAGCAAACTCAGCGGGCTGAATGGTCTACTTCTGCTCCTATGTTTTATAGAAGGAGGAATTTCTTCTCTCAGGGGGTTATTAATTTTTAGCATTCTCTTCCACAGAGAAGAGTGGAGGCTATGACTTTGAAAACATTGAAGGCTGAGCTAGACAAACTATTGATCAAGAAAGGAGTGAAGAGTGATAGGGGGTAGGCAGGGAAGTAGAGATCAGGCTACAATTAGACCAGCCACGATGAAGAAATCATATTGGATTTAATATCTTTACATCTATGTTTCTCTCTCTCGATGCTACCAGTGCTGCTTCACAGATAATGTAACATCACATCAGAACCTGGACTTACTAAATCTTTAAAAACCATAGATAATATTTAAACCAAATAAAATACAATTGAATTGGCACAGAACCAAGTAGTAAAACAACGATCATTTCAGGAATGAGCAAACGAGTAACTACCAATAAATAAGGGAATCAAATAATTTGAAATACATTTTGAAAATAATTTTGAAATCTTATATTGCCAAATCTGATAAGTAACGAGTCACATTTTACAACTAAGGGGTAATATATTATAATTAGTCACACTGAATTTTTGCAGTGAGCTATAAAATAACTGTTTCTGTGGTTCAGGTAGTTCTGCTGTAATGTGTGTTTCTTTAGTGCGCGTTGGTTGTAACGCAATTGACGAATAGTGGATGCTGTTTGGATCATGCAAACTTTCTGCTGTACAGGTACAGCAATTTTCTATAGTGATTTCTCTAGAACACAACGTCTTATAGTACGAGGTCACACAAGAAAACAACTATTGCGTGATAGGAGAACAACCTCGCTGTCTCCTCGAGCGGTGGATCTCCATCCATGACAGCATAGAAACAATCATTGCCTGTTCATGACCGTGTGAAGGCGACCAAATTGCTCTCCAAGAATAAGAACACCAGAAAGTATACATGAATGAACTTGACTTGTTCCAACAGACAGCAAAGGAAGTTGGCTGATTTGGCAATACCTTCTTAAAAGGTTGGATATTTTACATCTAGATGAGAGCGACTAGAGCGTAAAATGCAGTACTAAAGGACTGCTGCACAGTTGTAGGAGCCATCTTTCAGATGAGATATTAAAGTTAATCTCCATCAAACCAATGAAGTGGATGTATGTATCCTTAACATGCCATTTCAAAAAGCAAAGGACTTATCTACTATGCCCTCTTTTTCCCATTCATTCACAGGATCAGGGCTTTGCTGGCTGGACCAGCGTTCAAGTCCATCCCTAATTGCATAGAGAGCAGTTATGAATCAATCACATTGCTGTACGTCTGGAGTCACATGGAGATCAGACCAGATCTCTCCCCAAAGACATTAGTGAACCAGTTGGGTTTTTACGACAATCGGCAATAAATTCATGGTCATCATTAGTCGCTTAACTCCAAATTTTTTATTGAATACAAATTCCACCATTTGCAGTGGCAGCAGTCGAACTAAGGTCCCCAGAGCAACATTTATCCTTTAATGAATATTGCAACAAAACAAGTAACTGTATGAAATAATGTAGATGCTGGAAATCTGAAACAGAGAGAATGCTGGAGAAAGTCTAAGTCTGGCAGCATCTGTGGAGAGGGAAAGATGCAACATGTTAACTAAGTAACTGAAAGTTTACTGCAAACAAATTGGCTGTCTCAATCCTTACATAATGACCACACTTTAAGAATACATAATTGGCTGCAAATAAAGTGAGATGTCCTGAGGGCATGAAAGACACTAAAGAAACACTATTCCTTAGAATCAAGGAAGCACCACAGCACACATAGAGACCATTTGGCCTATTGAGGCTGCAGTGAGCATCTGAAGAACATCCCACCTAGACCCAGCCTCCTACCCAATCTTCATAACCCTGCTTTTCCCATGGCTAATCCACCTAGCCTAGACATCTTGGACTCCAGGGGGAGATTTAGCATGGTCAATCCACCCTAACCTGCACTTCTTTGGACTGTGGGAGGAAACCAGAGCACCTAGCAGAAACCCACACAGACACAGGGACAATATGCAAGCTCAACATAGACAGTCACCCAAAGCTGGAATGTCACCCTTATTTTTAAAATAAAAAATAGATCATGACACTTCAGACAAAAAAGCAAATATCGGTAATCTGAACTAAAGGCAGCATTTCTATTTATAAGTCCACGTATGTCAAATTTCACAGAACATCGATAATAGTGCATCCATGATCTTTATATTTAGAGTACTGAAGCTATTGGTCCATTCAGCCACAATTCCAAAAAAGTCTTCAGAAACATTGCCCATTCCAGGGAACATCTGCATGCCTCAGCCCAGTTATGAAAGTACAGCGTCCTGGCATCACTGCCAGATATGTTTCTGCTCCTGATCTTGCTTCGTAAATAATTCCATAATTGGCTTGATGATCAGGGAGATCTGCACGGAGGAGCGGCATGGTGGCTCAGTGGTTAGCACTGCAGCCTCACAGCGTCAGGGTCCTGGGTTTGATTCCAGCCTCAGGTAACTGTCTGTGTGGAGTGTGCACATTCTCCCCGTGTCTGCGTGGTTTCCTCCAGGTGCTCCGGTTTCCTACCACAGTCCAAAGATGTGCAGGCTAGGTGGGTTGGCCATGTTAGTGTTCAGGGGTGTCTGGGTGGGATGCTCCAAGGGGCGGTATGGACTTGTTGGGCCGAAGGGCCTGTTTCCACTTTGTAGGTAATCTAATTTAATCTTACCTGAACACGTTCCCTGTCTCTATCCATAATGCTAACAATCCTCATCCTCACTTTGTTTTGTTCATTTGCAGGATACTATCATCCCGAAAGGGGCAGCATTTAAGGCCTATAGAACTGAACGGTTGTTATGTTAACTCAGAGGGCAATTATGGGTCTACTACGAGACATTGCTGTGGATCTGAAGTCTCATTTGAAACAAACCAGAATAGGACATTCCCTTTCCCATAGGATGCTAGTGATCCATATAACCTTCTTACGGTGAATGCACTTGTTTTTGTGAGGCAGATTCATTTAATAATTCAGTATGATTCCATTAGTTACAAAGGTGGTATCTTTAATTACTTAATCTTTAAATAAAATAAAGTTTAACGTGAGAATGTAAAAAGATTTTTATGAGTTTATCTCTGCTATAAAGGGATAAAATAGAAAGCATGAAATACTGGTCTATGTGATCTGGTGACCCCCGGCCTGGAGGCAGTGCCGACAGGTAAAATGTTAATATCAGAAGATGTGGGGCTGGCAGTCACAGCAGAGGATTTGAAGGCAGTTAGTGCACACAAGGACCGGGCAAGCAAAGATCAAAAGAAGAACACATAGTTCCTGTGAGGAAAAGTAGCAAATCACTTTCCGGAAGCAAATTTCCTGTTTGGCAGAAAAGAAGACAAGAGGTCTTGGGTGCCATCTATCCAAAATCTTCTGAAAC
This sequence comes from Stegostoma tigrinum, assembly GCF_030684315.1. Classification (NCBI taxonomy): domain Eukaryota; kingdom Metazoa; phylum Chordata; class Chondrichthyes; order Orectolobiformes; family Stegostomatidae; genus Stegostoma; species Stegostoma tigrinum. The sequence goes on along the minus strand of NC_081358.1, from coordinate 113,945,054 downwards.
ATTGAAACCCGTGTGGATAATTTGGAGATACTAAAGAGCTGGGTGATTTCAGAGAACAAGCCAAAATCTGAACCTCGGTGTTTCGCAGACATTCACAGTACAGAAAGATATCATTTAGCCCAAAGAGTCCACACTGGCTACCAAAGATCTGACTACACTAATTGATTTTCCATAGCTCTGGAGATTATGGCAGCACAGCAAATAGTTAAAAATCACTGAAATGTTACAACAGCTTCTGACTCACCCATTCACAGGCAGAGTTCTAGACTCCTACTACCCTCAGGGTGAATAAAAATCTAAACTCTCCTCTTAGCCTTCTACCTCTTGTCTTAAATCTGAGCACTCTGGTTGTTAATCCCTCTACAAATTGTAAAGAAGTGTATCATGATCCATCCTATCCATACCTATTGTAATTGGGTCCCCTCTCAACCTTTGCTGCTCCAAGGAAAACAACCCACCCTGTCCATTTTTATTTTATAGTTCAGTCCCTCCAGCCCAGGCAGTATATTTGTAAATCCCCCCTACACACTCTCTAACGCAATCACATTTTTCATATCATGTGGTGGCCAGACTGAACACTGTACACTAAGTGTGACTCTAACATACTTTTTATACTGCTCCAGCATAACCAGCTCTTCTACTCTACGTCTCAGTTAATAAAGGCAAATATTCCATAAGCTTCCTTACATACTTTTTCTACCTTAGCCCTGCTACTTTCAGGGATCTGTGAATATAACACCAAGGTCCTTCTGATTTTCAGTAATTTCCAGAGTCCCACCATTTGCATTGTAACCCCTTGCCTATTAGTCCTCCCCAAATGCATTCCCTCACAACTTACAAGTTGAATTCCATTTGCGACTTCTCTAGACGCCTGGCAAATCCACTGATTTTCCTCCTGCAGTTTGTGCTATTTTGCACCCTACCACTTTTTGTGCATCCACACACTGCTTGGTCATACCCAGTCATCTACTTCCAAATCATTAACGGACACAAACAACAAGGGGCCCAGCAACAAGCCCTCTGGAACTCCACTGGAAGCTGACTTCCAGTCACAGAAATATCCATCAACCATCACCCTCTGGAACTCCACTGGAAGCTGACTTCCAGTCACAGAAATATCCCTCAACCATCACCCTCTGCTTTCTGACTCAACCAATTTTAGATCAAACATGCCACTTTGCCTTGAATCCTACGGGCTCTTACCTTTGACCAGTCTACCATGAGGGGCCTCAAAAACCATGCTTAAAGCCCATCTAAACCACATCAAATTTAACTTTCTTTTAACATCTCACAGCTCTCCACCCAATGCCTATACCTATGTCATTCTATCAGTGGTTGGTTGGCTAAACAAAACTCCGGAAACCTGTACCACCAGTACTGTTGTGACCCAAGGAAAAAAAGATTCATAGAACCTTATGATAGTTGTGTACATGAAATTCAAAAGCACTATTGACTTATCCCATACGAATAATCAACAACAAATTGTAGAAATGAGTAGCTGCATGTGCCCACATTCCAGTAAGGAGTGGTGCGAAGGCTTGTTGTTACAAAAAATGCCTCTGCTGGACCAATTATTTACAGTGAAACACGTTGTATACTTTTATTCATTGATTCATATATAACTTACCTTGGCTCTGGTTTGAGCTAAAATAAAAATGACAAAATTTGAAACATGGTCATTCAGTAAATTTGATTATTTTGGTTAATGGTTTCCCCATGGAACCATAATATCAAGCTGTATAAGAGACACTATGCACAGGACTGAATATTTGATATGCTTTATTTCAAAAGCTATTTGACTTTCTCAAAAGCCTGACAAATTATCCAGACCAGCACTGCCAAATTAAGAAAGTCAATCTGGTAAAATACAAATTAGAAAATGCAATATCATGCCTGGGCAGGTGCCCTGCGATACTGCATTCAAACATGTTCTGGGTTCCTTTCTTCAGAATCTGGTGATTAAAACATTTTGGACTTTGAGCATGCAAGGGTGGAGAATGGAATGTGTATGTCACCTTTCAATTTACTTTTCCAGTGAATGCATCTTGGTTGGACATAGTGCTTGGTTATTCTTAACACATTCTTATTTGCTTTTTTGCACATCTGTCTGCAAAACTTTTCCAACGACTGGGTTAATAATGGGCTAAGCACAGTACATTTCCACAAATGCTGATGGCAATATAGATTTATTTTTTCCAAATGGAAACATTAAATACAATTTTGTTTAAAAGCTTTGAGCCAACTTACATAAGGAAAAGCTAATTATGCTCAAGGGACTGCAACTACAGAATATTCCCTCCAATTTTCATCATGTTGTTGTTGATGTGGATTAAAAAAAACAATTTATTTAAATACCTTCAATGGGCAAGGAAAGCATTTTGCGTGTAATATAAAGTTCATGAGTATATAAATATAAAAAAAATCATGTTACAACTATCAACACAAACATCGTTACCATATCTAACTTCCAAGAAAGAACAAAACATCACTGAACTCTAATTATATCAAGATGCTTTCTAAATTCAAATCAGTAGGCTTATACCTTACAACCTGTGGTTTTGAAATAAGTGCTTCATATTCTACTAAACTAGGATCCACAAACACTATGCAGCAGTCACTTCCTTCTCTTCATGGCTGCATCTAACTTCATTTTGTTCATACTTTTCCAGTTTATTTTTAAGAAAAAGACAAAATGATCTTTTTTTCCCCCCTAGAACTTGGCCAGTGAATTGTTCATTAGTGTAACCCAGTGGTAGTTAACAGAGTTTTGACATACACAGCATTTCGAATTACTGCTCTGCTGTTACAAATGAAAATACATGATTTCTTCCTTTATGAGACAAGGGGGAATGACATGGGATTTGAGTCATAGTTATTTCTTTAAAGTTAGCACGCTTGGTTGGGGATTGGAAAAAGACTGTATATCTGCTCTAGCTCTAAAGAAAAATAACATTCTTTTGTGGGAAATTCACAATATACAGCACATTATTGCCTTTTCTCATGTTCAGTTAGTCTAAACTTAAAGATTGCATTCAATACAGGTTCAGGTGGAGTGGGGTGATGTGGGCAAAAAGGCTGACAATCAGCACTAATTAAAAAAAGTCACTTCAAGTTTAGTAATATTTTCCCCCACAATAAAACTCAATTAAAAAGCATAGTTGGCTTTTCTCGCCCTCTTTAAAAGAAAAGGTACTTTTAACAAACAATTCATCATGGCAAAGGCTTGGAAGATTTGTAAACAATGTGATACTTGATTCAAGGAAAGATCTATATTAAGTTTGCACCTTGAATCTCAAATATCTTAGTATTTATCCAGGGAAAGGAAGGTCAATATTTCGAGTGTTCGATATGTAACACACCATGGGTACAATAATTTACAAACCAATTACTATTGAAGCTGAATTAATGGAGCTAAATTCTGAGGCTCAAGGACAGAAATAGTGTTTTTACCATAGCTTCAAAAAGTTGAAGCCATGGCAAATTTGTTTCAAAGGAACAGATGGAAAGAAGGGCCAAAGTTTTAAAGTATGGCTCACAAGATATAAAATGCAACCCAAAATCAGCATTAATTTTAAGGTATCTTTGAGACCAATAAAATTCTTCCAAATTAGCTTTAAAATTGAGAGCTCAGGGACAACAAAATGCAGCTGTCTCTAGAACAGCCAAGAAACAATCTTGAACAGTGCACACCTGTACTGCTGGTAAAACCAGGCATCTCCCCACATGGACAAGAGTTGCATCCTATATGAAGCTGAAGGGTCAGTGCAAAACCCCACACTTGCAACATTACGTTGCCCTGTGGATTCAATTGTCATCAATTACTCTTTAGTTAGGAAACAAAAAATCTAATATCTTCATGGTTTATGTATATATATATATAGTTTTAATAGGTCACAATTTTACATACCATGCTTACACTGTAATCCATGAAAAAAGTCAGCTACACCAACAAAAGAGACTTCACTTTTTAAATAACACATGCACTAATGGGTTGGAAGACCTACTTCATACTCTATGTAAAGCACTGTCTTCATGCACAATCTGGAATCAATAGCTCTACAGGTGGAAAGTGAATCTGTCCTATTGCAGGTTCCATTACGTATAATGTTCTTTAAGTTATCAAAATTACTTCCTTGACCATTAATATAAACAAAATGAATACTGTCCTCTTATTTGACATATTTCTACAATAATCTGCAATACTGGGTAAGGAAGCTACTTTGCTGCTCGTATTACGAGCCATGTCTGAAGTGGGTTTTCTTTAAGTAAAAATGCACCCATTTTACAATGTGCTTGGCACCTGAAATTAAAACTCAACAACATTATGAGGGAGTGCTGCTCACTGTTATTATGCAAGTGAGAGGCGCAGTCATTTGCACAATCAAAACAGTTCTCAACAGACCAAAATTTAAACATTTGATCTTAATAAGGCAACTTCTATAAAATGCCCATTTGAAATTTCATATACATTATAAAATATCCACCTAAAATCTTAGCCCACACCACCCCTAGTGTTTTTTTAAAGCATAAGTGCTTCCAAAGTGAGCACAAATAGTGTCTTTTCTCAACAGTCAACTTGTTGATGACTACCAAAGGAGAATTTTAATTTTGCTCTTTTCAATATAGAGTTGCGTCTTTGAAACAAAGTAAATTAAAGTTAAAATAGCACGACCTCTTTCTGCCACTGTGCACTTATTCTTTGCAGCACACTGGGAACAACTCCTTCATGTTACAATGTAATGTATACTATATGTTTTTTTTCTGAATGACTGAAATAACAAGTTAGTGTTACCTTTTAGTTCCCAACATCTGAAAGAGAGAGAGGAAAAAGAATATAAATCAATCAGTCTCTGTACCAACATTCAAATGACAAATAAAAGATGTGGCTAATGGGATGCGCTCCTCCTAAAATATATTCCAAATCTGTTTTATTAGTTCCACTGTAAGGTGCATGTCTTGCACTATTCAGGAAAGAAAGGGAGTGTTAATACTAAGGTACTGTGGACAATGGCAGCCTTGTACTAGTGATTAGACAGCCATGTTCAGTGGATTGCTTTTCTTGGGAGTACCAAAACTTGTCCCTTTCAAACTCATTATAAACACGTGGTACTGCACACCAACAATAAATACAGTACTAGAATAGAAAACATCAACTTTGCCAGAGATCAGAGGATTTTTTAAAAAAATGTGCAGTTATTCTGAACAGTGTCATTTGATCCTATACCATTTTAAAAATCTCACACGTAGACAAAATTAGTCTTGAGCTCTTGTCTGGTCATTCCTACAAAGTGCAACGATGACAATGGCGAGGCTGATTGTATTACAGCAACGCACAGACATGGGTACGAGCTTAGTATGGCAGAGTAGTGGGAGCACAGAAGCACTGGTCAGCAGCAGCGAACGTTCTGTCGAAGCGGTGGCAGTTCTGGAGGAATTTCAGGCTCTGGTTGCAGTGATAAAATGCTGTTTGATAATTCTCGTCTGGGTACATCGGGCAACTAAAAATTAGAGTAGAGATTAAACATAAATGTTTGTGAAAGCTTGCAGACATATCTTAAGAAAATCCAATTAAAAGATTCACACAGAATTAGACATATAATAAATAACAACAACAGAGTTAACATTTTGGGTCTGGTGACCCTTCCTCAGGGTTAATAATAAACAATATTAACAAAATAAATAATGTCATAATGGTTAATCATTTCGCTTTAATTTTTTAACATTCAACATTTTGTTGCAGCACAAAAGCACAGATATGTTTCATGCAAAGTGATATAAACACAAAGGAGAAAGAAATAGAATGTTTTGCTGACAGGGTTGGACAAAGAATGATAGGAGGAAACTCTTGCAAAACATAAACATTGGCTGGTAAGCAGCGAGTGCTGTAGGATATACTGATAAACAACTTGAATAAGATTGCACGTGGTCTGAGGTGTAGCAACAATTTTGGCCACTGGCCATTCTCAATGATGGAGGGCATTCACCTCGATCTTTAAAGGTTAACAGCCACTTGTGCTACTCAGTGTTTACATTGAATCTTCCAGACTGTGCACCTTAGAATTAGGCATACCATTCAGAAATACTGAGTGCTACTGATAGCAAAGGTTAACAACAACTTATGCATTTATCTGTTTAGTTTAACTGTGAAACAAATTGCAAACATTATAAATCATGAAGAAATGCACAACGGCAGTGGTCCTCCTGTTCCAATTTGCACTAACTCCAGACCAAACCTTTACAAGCTACAGTCCACTGCAACGGGCGGGGGGGGGGGGGGGGGGGGGGGGGGCATGTACGGTGAGCCAGCAAATTCATTGTACACAAAGCGTGCATGGGGAACTGCTCATGGAGCCTGGCTGGTCAGCAGTGGGACTGTGAAAAATTCTTTATTTAGAGACTGCTCCCTCTTATCTGAGTGCACAAGAAGCAGAGGCATGCGGTAAGTGTAGATTATTATTTATCAATTAGTGCCATTTTGATTTGGCCAGAATATGAACAGTGATTTTAAAACTTCAATATAGTTTACATCTGAGTTTCAAAACATTTAAGAAAAGTCAAGTCCACTCTTATACAGCTTTGTTTCTCTATTTTTCTAGCTTTTTCACTAAATCTGCACTTTTTCCACCCCCCTGGAGGGTTGATGTCACAGGAGCTGGCAGTCAAGGATTTGAATCTGGGACCTTAAGGTCTATCTACATCGGCACAGTAATATATGACTGCCTCCAGCTTCTGGAATGGTTACACGTCTACAATAAAACTTCTTCACCTGTGTGTACACCCTTTCAATATTTTACATCATGAAGCCCTATGCATTTATAATGTTATCAGGGACATGATACACATGGAACAGGCTGTAAATGCACTTGGTAGCATTTATTTTAAGTTGTTGCAAGGTTTTTAAAATCCCAGCTCTAGAAATAAGAGGTAAAGAAAGGATACCAATCACCACAAGATGTGGTGACCACCTATCTTTTGGTCTTGCCATATTTTCTATCTACTGTTTCTATCCCTCTGGATTTTGCCACACTACATTGCAGATTACAGAAAGACAGCATTTAAATCATTGGCAGAACAACTTACTGCAGATGCTGAAAATCTGAAATCAAGACAGAAAGTGCTGAAAAAAACTCAACAGGTCAAGCAGCATCTGTGGAGAGAGAAGTGACAACGGAACTGAATGTCACTGAAAAGCTAGGGATCTAAGTGTCGCTATTAAACCAAGAGACCTTGGAAAAGAGGATACATTTGGTTTCATTGTTATGATAGTGTAATTGCAATAAGAATGGTTTAATGTTTACAGTATGGATGCGATGGCCTAGTGGTATTATCGCTAGATATTAATCTAGAGCCCTAGATAATTTTCTGGGTACCCATGTTCAAATCCCACCATGGTGGACACATTCAAAAAAAAATTTGGGATTAAGAGTCTAATGATAACCATGAAACTGTTGCCGATTGTGAGAAAAATTCATTTGATTCACCAATGTCCTTTAAGGGAGGAAATCTGCCATCCTTACCTAGTCTGGCCTCCGTGCAACTCCAGAGCCATAGCAATGTGGCTGACTCTCAAATGCCCTTTGGGCAATTAGGGATGGGCAACGAATACTGGCCTGGCCAGTGACATTCACATTCCATAAATTAACACAAAAAATTGTACCAAAATGTATTTTTATTCTTAAAGTTTGTCACTTCAACATTTATGGCTGGTCCCCATACTTAAGATATGGCCCTCTGATTGAAAGGTACATGCAATCCTGCTCTGGACCCATCATTTAGTTCTTTGCTTATTCTATTATCCCGACCCTTTATTTTGTAGCAACTAATTATTCCTTGTTCTTTCCTCCATTCCCTAACTCTCTTGTCCTCTGCTTGCTGTTACATTTCTAACAATCAACCTGAAACACTATCTCTATTAATCTCTCCAGCCATGTTACTTGATTTGCTGAGTAGTGTTCAATTTTCATTACACAACATTTTGCTTTAGCATGAATTATTTGAAGTTGCTCATGCATGTAGGATCACCACCAATGTGATATGATAGCACTATAAGACAATATTGGAAATGATTCACTTTTGGGCTGATATTTGTAATACAGCATTCTGAAGTTCCAAAATTCAACAAAGTCAAATTTTCCAAATCATATACAAAGATTGCAAGTGTTACAGCAGTTCCTGCTGTTAAATTTTCATTTGCCAAATAAATGAACTTGCCTTATTTAGGATGTCATCCACAAGCTTCATAAAGATCTCATTGACATTATAGTTGTCCTTTGCACTGGCTTCACAAAAACGCATCCCAGTTACCTGCAGGGCAAACTAAGGAAGTGAAAGAATAGAGACATTTAGCAAAACATCTACAGCCGAAAGTTTATTGTTTTAAATTTAGAATATCATCAAAAGTGGCAAAAGGTCCATTTTAATTCAAACTGACATGCTACACAACGACATACAAATCTATTCTGACAAGAAAAAAGGAAAGACTGAATGACAGAATACTTTCTCTGCAATTTTACTTCACTTTACTGGCGAACAGGTTAAGGCAGATCCTTTAGAAAAATGGAGTTAAAGATAATTGCATTGTCTTTCCACCGGGATTCTACCGATATCCAGCCACAGGTGGTGATGGTGAGCTGCTTTCTTAACATCACGGTGGCCTGTTTGGAGTTGCGACTCTCGTTGCTGTTAGAGTGTTCCAGGATTTTGATCCAGCAATAGGAAGGAACAGAAACATATTTTCAAGTCAGGATGGTACGTGACTTGAGACAGATATTTGGAGGTGGCACTGTTCTCATTTTGCAGAAATTGGTGAGTTGCGGGGCAACTTTTAAATAGCCTGTGTTGGAGGGAGTGAGTGCTCAAGGTGGTGAATAGATTGCCAATCAAGGAAGTTCCTTTGAGTGGTACGCTAGGATGTGGAGCGTTGGTGGAGCTGCAAATATGGAGGTAAGTGATGAGTATTCCATCATGGTTCTGATGATACAAAAACTTAGGAAAATCTTTGGTGGTAAGTTACTGGCTGCACAATACAGAAAACTTTGACCTGCTCTCTTATCCATTCTATGTGCGCAGCTGGTCCAAAGAGGTTTAGGGTCAAAGTTGACTGCTGACATGTTGACAATACAGGATTCATTGAACGTTAAGGCAGGTGCTCCACACTTTGCTATCTCGGATTCTCCAGCATCTGCAGTTCCCATTATCTCTGATACAATCTTAACCTCACTGCGAAGCCTCATCCAGGGATGCCAAACCTGAAGAAGTTACCCTTCTCCCTCTGGAAAAACCTCAGGGGATCTCTCTCCCACTGCCACCCCTCTCTCTCTCCCTATTTATTTCAGAACCCTCTCCCCCTCCCCCCAATTCTGATGAAGGGTCTAGGCCCGAAATGTCAGCTTTTGAGCTCCTAAGATGCTGCTTGGCCTGCTGCGTTCATCCAGCTCCGCACTTTGTTATCTCGGATTCTCCAGCATCGGCAGTTCCCGTTATCTCTTTTATTGCAGATGGTCTTTATTTGACACTTGTAACAATGCCAATGTTATTTGTCACTTATGACTCCAGACTTGAATGTTTTCTAGATCTTGATCGCTGCATGGAGGTACACAACATGCAATGTGTGCCTCCATGAAACGAAGTTTATAAATGCATAAATACTAGGCTCCAGTGTACTATTCTTCACTGCCTGGCTATTCAAGATTTAATATAGGACGCTGTCCTGAGGATCTCCCACTGCAATGTCTTCAGGCTACGATGACTGACCTCTAACATTCACAACAAGCTTCTTTTGACCTTGGTATAGCTCTAATCTGTGTGCCCCCCCTCCCCCACCACCTCCGTCCAATATGCACTAACTTCACTAAGGCTCCTTAACGCCATACTGTGAAATGCTGGGTGCATGTACTCACGCTCACCACCTGAAGTCAGCACTTTTGTCCATGCTTGGATTAAGACTGCAGTGAGGTCCAGAATGGAGTGATCCATGCAGAATTCAAACTAAACATCAGTGGGCTGATTATTGGTAAATAAGTGCTGTTGGTTAAAATGGTCAACACTTTTCATCACTTTGTCAATGATTTGAGATTAGTCTCATGGGGTGATAGTTGGTTAAATCAGAATAGTCCTGCCTTTTGTAGACAAGGCAATTCTCCACATTATTTCATAGATGCCAGTGTCATAGCTGTAAATGGAACAACTTGGCTAGAGAAGTACCTAGTACTGAATTTGAAGTCTTCAGCACTACTGCTGGGATACTGTCAATGCCCACAGTCTTTGCAGCATCCAGTGGTTTCAGCAGTTTCTAGATATCATGTGGAACAAGTCAAATTCAGAACTTAAATATTATTGAAAAAAAGGCACATCTTGTTGGACCTTTTCATCTTGGAAAATTCACAAGAATAATAATGGGGAAAATCAATATTTATACTGCTTGAGAGGACAGTGCTTATCGGTTTCAAAGTGGATTTTAACAGAATACTGCCATCAAGCCAAAAAGTCATTCTGCCTATCACCCACATAGTAATGCAGAATATGAATTTTTGTGAAAATGATATCATATGTAGGCCATATGAGTCAAAGACTGCTTATGGTATTAAACAGCATATCCCTTTTGCTGTCCACAACTAGCAAAGTACTGATTGCAACCAGCCAGTACGTGCTTAATAATTCCTGATAATGTCCAACATTAGAGACATTTCTGCAATTGAACAACATTTGCTTCATAATCAACCAAAGAATTATGCTGACAACCAAGTTAGGATACAGTTGGGCTCATAGTTCAGTTCATTTGTATGTACTGGAAGCTACAACATTAAACAGACAGGGCACTGCTCTTTGTAGGCAGAAAGAACATATATACATACTGTGCCCGCCGGTTTGATTCAATAAAGTAGGTCACAGCCATTTGCTGTTTCATTTCTCAAAGTAATGCCTTGATCAACCAGTGGTTTAAAATGTAAACAAAGTCTATCACTTAACTGTCAATCATAATTAATGAGCACACTCTCCATGGCAAAACAGAAGTTTTAAGACTATTTAGACAGGTTGGTTGAGCAGGCAAATGCATGGCAAAGCAGCATAACCTAGATAAGGGTGAAGTATCTATTTCAGTAGGAAAACAAAAATTGCAGAGTATGATTATGATGATTGAGTGAGAAATGGTGACAAATGGATCCTTGTACACCTGCTAATGAAAGCAAGCAGTCAGGAATAGAAGAATTCTCCACCTTTATTGTGGAGAATTTGAATATGGGGCAAGGATGTCTTGCTGTAACTGGACAGGGCCTTGGTGAGACCACACCTAGAATATTGTGTGCAGTTTTGGTCACTTTGTCCAAAAATGTACTTGACATAGAGGGAGTGAAACCAAGTTTCTAATTAGGGATGAGCAACAAATGGCAGTTTTGCTAGTGGCACATACATCCCATGAATGAGTTAAAAAATATGTAAATAGTTAATAGAAAGCAAGAAGTTTAGTACAAAATATTAAAATTTGAGAATAGGAGAAGAGTACGTGGATTTTGAAGATACATTGTGGACCGTAGTTCAGAAATTCTTCTCATTAAATATGACCTAATTGCAGAAGAAACATCCAGGAAGTGTCGTTGAAAATCCAATAAATAAATCTCTAAGTATTGAAAATAAACAAAGCCAACAAGTTTTCTTCAGCTGTAATTATCCTGTGATCTCTGAGCCCTACTTTAGTCTCTGAATATTTTGTTGTTGACAATAGTAGGCACTAGAATTAACTCCTGGTGGCTACAGTCTGAGCGAGAGTTTTACGTAGAACTTTATAACCAGGATTACATCAGGAAGGTGCACGTCATAACAGCAAGTAATATTTTTAGATAGTTTCTTACCTTTTCTCCCTGTTGACGAGAGATTGCTCGATCAACTTCACAGTCCAACTTATTTCCCACTAATAGCAACTCTGCATCTTCTGAAGCATACTGTATATGACAAAACATTTGTTAGCGGTCAAATTCTTTATTCATTCACAGGGTGAGGGCGTCGCTGGCCAGGCAGCATTTATTACCCATCCCTAATTGCCCAGAGGGCAGTCAAGAGTCAAATACATTGCTGTGGGTCTGGAGTCACATGTAGGCCAGACCAGGTAAGAATGGCAGTTTCCTTCCCTAAAGGGCATTAGTGAGCCAGACGGGTTTTTCTGACAATCTATGACGGATTCACGGTCATCATTAGATTCTTAATTCCAAATATTTATTGACTTCAAATTCCACCATCTGCCATGGCAGGATTCGAACCTGGGTCCCCAGAACATTATCTGATCTCAGGATTAACAGGCCTGGTGGTATTATCGCATTCCCTTCTTGTAGTGCAATATGCACGCCGGCTGTACGAGTAATATCAATGAACAGAAAGACTCAAAACAGATTGTTGCGCACCTTCTGTAATTTGCAAGGGTGACAACATATTATTCAATCATGGGTTCTGTGCACCATTGGCTGGGCCACCATTTATTGCCCATCCCTAACTGCCCTTCAGGTGGTACGCTGGACTCCTTCCTTGAACCACTGAAAGCTATTTGTAAGGAGACCCACAGAACTGCAAGGGAGGGAGTTCCCTGATTCTGACCAGTTGTGTTGGGGCAGAAAAAGGATTCAAAGTCAGGATGGTGCATTTTAATTTAAATCTACCTTTAAGCCCCTGCCCTTCTGGATTGTACAGAACTTAAGTTCAGAAGCTGCTAAGGAGCCTTGTCGAATTGTTGTGGTGCATTCTGTAGATGGAACACAATTTTGCTGCTGTATATTGGGTTGCGAATATTTGCGTGAATCAAACAGGCTGCCTTGTCATGGATGCCGTCAAGCTGTTTAATGTAGTTGTAGCTGCACTCAACCAGGCAAGTGGAAGATATTCAATCACACTCCTGACTTGGGACCTGTAGATGGTGGTAGGCTTTGGGAATCAGGATTAGAGTCATCACTGCAGAATTCATAGCTTCTGACCTGCTGTTGCAACAAAATATTTACATTGCTGGCCAACATCAGTTTTTGGTCAATGGTAACCTTCACGATATTGAAAGTGGGGAATTCAATGATGACAATACCAGTGAATGTAAAGGGCCGATGATTCAATTCTCTCTCATTGGAGATGATCATTGCCTGACACTTGTGTGGCACAAATGGTTCTTGCCACTTATCAACCAGGCCTGGATATCAGAACAAAAAATTACAGCACAGGAACAGGCCCTTCGGCCCTCCAAGCCTGCGCCAATCGAGATCCTGTCTAACCTGTCATCTATTTTCTAAGGGTCTATGTCCATTTGCTCCCCGCTCATCCATGTACCTGTCCAGCTATATCTTAAAAGACGCTAACGTGTCTGCGTCTACCACCTCCGCAGGCAACGCGTTCCAGGCACCAACCACCCTCTGCATAAAGAACTTTCCACGCAGGTCTCCCTGAAACTTTCCTGAGTCCCCCACTCTGGGAAAAAGCTTTTTGCTATCCACCCTGTCGATATCCCTCATGGTTTTGTAGACCTCAATCAAGTCCCCCCTCAATCTCCGTCTTTCTTATGAAAATAATCCTAATCTACTCAACCTCTCTTCATAGCTAGCACCCTCCATACCAGGCAACATCCTGGTGAACCTCCTCTGCACCCGTTCCAAAGCATCCACATCCTTTTGGTAATGTGGCAACCAGAACTGCACACAGTACTCTAAATGTGGCCGAACCAAAGTCTTATACAACTGTAACATGACCTGCCAACTCTTGTACTCAATACCCCATCCGATGAAGGAAAGCATGCCGTATGCCTTCTTGACCACCCTATTGACCTGCGTTGCCAGGGAACAATGGAGCTGAACACCCAGATCTCTCTGATCATCAATTTTCCCTAGGACTTTTCCATTTACTGTATAGTTCGCCCTTGAATTAGATCTTCCAAAATGCATCACCTCGCATTTGCCCGGATTGAACTCCATCTGCCATTTATCTGCCCAACTCTCCAGTCTATCTATAATCTGCTGTATTGGCCATTGCTCCATTTGTGCATAGATTGTTTCAGTATCTAACGAGTCACAAATGGTACTGAACACTGCACAATCATCAGTGAACATCCCTACCTCTAACCTTATGATAGAGAGAAGATCATCGATGAAGCAGCTGAAGATAGTCAGACCATGGGCATTACCCTGAGGAATTCCTGCAGAGATATCGTGTCTGAGAAAACTGGCCTCTAACAACCAAAGCCATATTTTGTGCTCAGTATGACTCCAACTGGTGGAGTTTTCCTCCTCAATCCTTTCAACTACAGTTTTGGTTTTTAATGTCAGACCTGGTCAAATGTTGATACTGAGGACAGTTACTCTCACTTCCCTTTCGAACTTAGTTCTTTTTTCCATGTTTTGGACCAAAGCTATAATAAGGTTTGAACTAAATGACCTGGCAGTACCCAAAGTGAGCATCAGTGACCATACTATTTTTGAACAATGCCACTGACAGTCGATGACACTTTTTGTCACTTTGCTGATTATTGAGAATAGACTGCTGAGCAGTAACTGGCCAGGTGAGATTTGTCCCTTTTATTTGTAGACAGGACATAACTGAGTAACTTGCCACATTTCCATTTTTTAACTGCACTTCAACCATATGCTTAGGGGCCTAGTTATATCTGCACCACAATACTACTGGAACATTCAGAGCTAAAAGCCATTGCAGTATCTTTGCCTTCAACGGTTTCTTGCTACCACGTCAACTGAACTGAATAGGCTGAAGTCTGGCATCTGATATTGAGAATCTTAGGGTCATCCACTTGGAACTTTTGGCTTCAGCCCCGTCCATTGCTCTTATGTGCTTGCCTCCCCAGTCATTGTGGTTCGGGGTATTTGCCAAGCCCCTCCAGTGAGTTGATCGATTGTTCGACTTCCCACTTGTCCACAATCATTCATAACTGGGTGACTATTTCAACACAGCTCTGGCTGGTTCACACGTTCTATCCTCTGCAAGTCTGAGGTAATCAAAAACTCTGGCACTTACGTTCTTAACTGCAGACACTCCTGCTCTGCCCTCTCCCCAATGTCATAATGTTTGATAACGCTCCTGTCAAATGTCTCGGGATCGTCCGTTAAAGGCAATATATAATTATAAGCTGCTGTTGCAAGTTTGCTATATAAAAAACTACCAATTACTTCGAAACTAACAGCAATTTCATTTGGCTCACAATAGTGATTATTATGGTTTTAAAAAGTATGAGCCTTCTGCAACACAATGAAGGTTAGCTTGAGAATCAAAGAAAGTAGAAAAGGGATGTTTTGGTATTGTGCAAACTGTAATTTTTGTTCTGCAAGTAATATAGTAGTATGCTAACAACATTCTGATATTTTTTCAAAAGTTATTTAGACTTCTTGCACTTGAACTTCAATCAGTTGCGGCTCCCTCTGCTGTCATGCTGGTAAGTGTGAAACCTTCGATCTGCAGGTCTACTGTAGGCTGTGTGGGATATGAAGATTGAGAACTGCAGACAATTTCCTCATATCCACATCGTACGTCAAAAAACAAAAATCACACACAAACCTGCCTTCTTTGACACTGGTCAGCAGTGGTCTTAATTTAGAAATCTTCTATGGTTATGACAGTGCTGGTGAGTACTGCACCAGTCACTGAGTTATAAAAAGAGGCATTACATTGGGCAGCAAATATTACCCACTGCACTAGGCAAATGCAAACTGTGGTTACATCATAAAAACATTGGTAAAGATGAAAATAAACACTCAACTTCAGTGATGCACTTGTAAAGGGTGAATTGTTTTGCCAATCCAAACTTAAATAACACTTCTGCCCTGTTAATTTTCCTTAAATACCAGTTAAAATCAAAGGAAAATATTACTGGTATTTTGGGACAGTACAGGTCCTGAAATCTTACAATGTATCTGGAATATCTATTGGCTAATTAAAAATTAAATACTTAACTTTAAAAATGAAATTTAATTGTAAAAATTGAAGGAGCTTAAACTAACTTTCATCATTTATAGAATTTAGACAAACATGAAGAAGAATGTGCATAATGGCATCTTCATTACCTTATCAATCATTTTCATCCATTTTGGTACATCTTCAAAAGTTTCTTTTTTAGTAATGTCATACACTAAGATAATTCCCTTGGCACTCCTATAATATGCTGAAGTAATGCTGTTGAACCTCTCCTGCCCTGCAGTATCCCTGAAGAAAAAAATGTTTAAAAAAATCAAAAACATTGACAGTCAATTAAGTCAAAGTAGAACATCCATTCTGGCTACATTATCTGGTGGTTCATTTCAATCTGCCACCACCCTCATCAAAACAGTTAAATTTGAGCTCTGCAGTCACATCACTAGTTGAGAACTCATCAACACAAAGGGTCGTGTAACTGTCTCACGATTAAGGCCAACAAAATTTCTGTTTTATTAAAATAATTTGTCAACAATAGTTCTTTAAACAACTATGTTGCAGCTGCTCAATGCCAGTTTATTAAGGGTTTGGAGAATATTTAAAACATTGTTGTAGATTATTAGCTACACATTTTCTTTAGATGAATCACTGCAACACTGATAATTAATACTGTTCAACTTTAATGATAGCACAGTGTAGCGTCCCTATCCCTGGACCGGAGGCCCGGGTTCAATTCCCACCTGCTCTAGAGGTGTGTATTAATATCTCTGAACAGATCGATTAGACAAAAAGAAAGACTGTTAGAAAAGGAGCTTCAATTTTGTTCAATTAGCTTTGGTTAGATTGACAACTGAAAAATCCAAAATAAATTTATTAATTTCAGCAACCTTATTTTGACCTGGATGAAGTAGAAGGATAAACACAAGTGGTCAGTATTATCAAATGCACAACACAGCTTGAATAAAGTAGTACATTTTACCTCCATAAGCTCCCGTAGATACAGTGCTATTATTTGCCAGCCTCTTGCAGCCATATCTTAAAGAGTCACACAGATGAGGGATGAGAACACACAGACAGTTAGAAATTAGACTACTGTTAACTGGAGACTATGGAAAAATAAGGAATCTCAGAGTGACGCAGCAATCTGAAGCCATGGTCTTGCTGGGAAGTGAGAGGGGTGGAGGGTGATTGCAGAATGTTAGTAAGCTTTTTATAACTTCAAAAGAGATCATGACAACAAAGACAACTGGCAACATACCATGTGTCACACAGACTTTATCTGCCAGAATATTTGCATTACTCATTCTCACCAACACTGCCAGATGCCATGAAGGAAGAATGAAGTCCTGTGTACCACATATTAGTGCACAAAGCGGCAGAGGTCCTGCAGGTTTATTGGATGCTTTGATTTACACAAGATCAAAGAAAATTTGATAAAACATTCAACGTTGGAACAGGTGGTTTATACACTTCACAGACAGACAGTTCTTATTTTCTACTGTTTACAATATTTAACTTCTGGATACTATTTACCTCAACAGAGAGGGAATTCTTTGTTCACAAAATTTAGGTTAATTTGAATGGTGTGACTTTTAATTTGGCTAAAGATCATTACAAGGAATAAAACTATTACCTGAATTAACAGGTAGTAGTGCCATGAAGTCCTGAATATTATACATTTTAAGAAACTGGCAGATTTGCATATTCAATGCTTCTACTTATGATGACATGTACTTCACAGACAGAAAGCATACTTTTAGCTATAAAAGGTAAGTTGTGATAAAACAAAGGACAGTTTACTGGCTCGGTCTCAAGGTGGTCAATTAGAGATGCAATCAGGGTGACTTGAAACCAAGGCACGCATTCTAGAGATTGAGACAGAGGAACAATTTGAAATAACTGCTGACAGCACAGGCTAAAGGAATGACAAAAATGTCAACCAAACACAACAGCCTTCTCAAGACACTTTTGATAGTTTGTGGCCTCATTTCTAACAAAAAATATAATTATATCCGGCATAAAGCAGAATACTGAAGGATAGGTGGAAATCAAACATCAGTTTGACAATCCAGGTTGATCAAACAACAAATTTACTATTGTTACAGAAGCAACTTATTACAGTAAAAATTCAAGCAGAAATTCATACTCAAACAATTTTAAAATTGGTAGCACTCCAATTGGTTTCAAACATTGTTAGGGTTGTATCAGATAATATATGGCCACAATACATTACTGTGCATGCTGTCATCAGGAGTGGAAAACCAGCTGATACCAAGAATGAGAATGTAATAGAATCTTCATCAGTGAGAGTTATGGAAGAGGAATATGAATGAGTCAATGGCTGGAAACATGTTGGTCACTTACCAGATTTGTAATCTAATTTTCTTCCCTCTTAGTTCTATTGTTTTGATTTTAAAATCAACACCTATGAACAAAATACAGTAAAAGGAAAAGGAGGAATAAGAAGCAAAAGCAAAAAAGCAAACAAAATACAATTTCCAACAGGGTACATTGATCTTTGTGAAAGAAAACAATTGTATCACAGGAAAGGATGGAAAACATTTGGCCACCCAACTTATCGGGAGGGATACTGTAGCTTTCTGTACGTATGCTGAACAAATAGATGAAATGCGCACACTAACTTACAGCATTATATCACACAATAAATATTTTTATCATATTTACTAATTATATATACCAGAATGGTGCCTTTAATACTACCTCCCTTCCCCCCTCTAAATTACTGCAGTAGTATTTCATAAAGACATAAGGATATCTTCCAATAGTCACATGTCAGGGCTGAAACCAGGGAACTCTCATCGCCATATTAAGCAATTGTTCACCTGCACATCTGCCAATGTGGTATACTGCATCCATTGTACCCGGTGTGGCTTCCTCTACATTGGGGAAACCAAGCGGAGGCTTGGGGACCGCTTTGCAGAACACCTCCGCTCGGTTCACAATAAACAACTGCACCTCCCAATCGCGAACCATTTCCACTCCCCCTCCCATTCTTTAGATGACATGTCCATCCCGGGCCTCCTGCACTGCCACAATGATGCCACCCGAAGGTTGCAGGAACAGCAACTCATATTCCGCTTAGGAACCCTGCAGCCCAATGGTATCAATGTGGACTTCACAAGCTTCAAAATCTCTCCCTCCCCCCACTGCATCCCAAAACCAGCCCAGCCTGTCTCCGCCTCCCTAACCTGTTCTGCCTCTTACCCATCCCTTCCTCCCATGTCAAGCCGCACCTCCATATCCTACCTACTAACCTCATCCCACCTCCTTGACCTGTCCGTCTTCCCCAGATTGCCCTATCCCCTCCCTACCTCCCCTCCACCTATCTTCTTTTCTCTCCATCTTCGGTCAGCCTCCCCCCCCCTCCCTATTTATTCCAGGACCCTCTCCCCATCCCCCTCTCTGAAGGCGGCTCTAGGCCCGAAACGTCAGCTTTTGTGCTCTTCAGATGCTGCTTGGCCTGCTGTGTTCATCCAGCTCCACACTTTGTTATTTTGGATTCTCCAGCATCTGCAGTTCCCATTATCACTGATACAACTCTCATCACCTTTTCATTGGACTAAATTCTATCTAATTTTCACATGGCACTGTTGTTGTTTGTACAGGGTAATATAGCTAAAGTCTTGGCATTTACTTTAGGCTTTAATATACAAGACCAATGGCGCAGAATGCAAGTTACATTTCCAATGTGCCTGCTGGCTATTTTATCACTTGTGACATAAAGTGAAACCTGATTCAAGCCACTTGCCTTTGACCTTGATCATGCTCCTCACAACTACAAACAGTTGCTACCAAGTTCAGGAACACCTGCATGCCCTTTTAGGAAACTAGCTGATGCGTAGCTCACGCCTACTTGTTAATTGACTTTAGAGCTTCAGGTGAAATTGTGAAATGGTGGATACACTATGGAAAGTAATTACTGCATTCCATGGAACTAAATGAACACTGGAGAGTCCCATAACCAACAGAAATTCAATGTAATGATGTAGTTACAATCAAGCTAAGCCAAAAACAATGAATTGAGTATCAAAGTATACATACATGTAGTAGTCATTTCTGGGAACAGAAATACCTGAATAATCTCCTAATACTTTATTTAAAGTAAAGGCAAATTAGCAATGTCGAAAAATTGTTTGAAAATAACATTTTACATGTTATAGCACTTTTATGCTGAAACTATGTTTACCAAAGCATGAGATTTAATTAGACTTGGCATCAGGAATCCTAGAAAAACTGGGGGCCATGGGAAAACCCAACAATGATCAGATCCAAATCAACACACAGGAAAATGGTTGCAGCTATGAAACACCAATCATCACAGTGCCAGAATATTTCTGCAGGAACTCCTGCAGACAGTGTTATCAGCACTAAGTTAACATCAACATCCGAAGTTCGACAATAATGAGTGGACTGACACTATCAATCACAGGTTCCACGACAGGGCAGGGGCTGGATACTCTCACAAGTGGCTCACTGCCTGACCTTGCAATGTTCCTCCAACAAGTCTCAATTCAAGAATATGATGAACATGTACAGCTGTAATATCATCCACCACAAAGCAGACTCTCCGATCAGCTCCTCTGCTACTGAACCCGATATTCCACTTTCTCTGTTGCTGTCACATAATTATGGTGCACACTAGCTGCAGTGTGCACTGTCAACTCACCATGGTTGCTTCAACAGCACATGGAATCCTCAACACCAGTTATCAAAAAGGACAACAGAGTCAAAGTCACAGGCATACCACAATCCTTCAGTTCTTTTCTAAGTTGAACACAGTCATCATAAAAATAAGTCTCATTCCTTTGTTGTTAGTCAAAACACACAGCATGGCTAGCATTTCGTACATTCCAAAATCATTTTCTAAAAGTACCTTACCTCAGAAAACAAATCAGACCAAAGGCATAAGTAACGTACTTAACACATAATGCAGTTCAGCCCTTGCTACACAGCATTACTACATAATGAAGAACACAAACATTTCAACGTCATTACTTTTGACTGCTAAATGGTTACATTTTTTCTCATTCATTGAAACAGCACCTATTTACTGACTTTTTATGTATTCTGTTGTCATAGTGTACTAACACTTTACAACTACCTTTACAAAAGAAATACACAAGTCTGATCTGATTATTCTCTGGTCTGAGGAGGGTGTTGCTCAAACACTGACCCTCTAATGATACTTTGATTTCAGTGTTATTCACGTGCTTTTGTTCATTGGTTCAAATGGAGGTTATATAACTGACAAATTCGGTACAAATTCTTTTATGTCACTGAAGACCAACAAGAGGCATCAGGCAATGACCGCACGTTCAGCAGTGAGGTGCTTTTTTTGATTTACACACACTCACTCACTTTGGCCCCACCCTCAACTTTTTGTTGAAAACTTACTGGTTGTAAGGGATATAGTGAGTACCGCAAACAAATGATCGTATGTTGAGACCACAGTAAGTGTGAACAGAGTGGAATTAAGTTACTAAAATTTGTTGATTCTCCTTCTAACTCCATGTCCTGGAAAATGATTTTATAGCACAGTATTCTACAGGTGCTGTACACATTACCTAGCATGAAGGTGGCTGTGGTGTTCTAAGGCAATCATGTCAGCTACAAGACATCACATAAAGAGTTCTTCAGGTCAGCATTCGAGGCACAAGCATCTTCAGTTGTTTTATCAATGATACTCTTTCTATCATAAGGCCAGAAGTGGAGACGTCCACTGATTTTAGCATCATTTACGTCTCCTCAGCTACTGAAGCAGTCCACGTCCAAATGCAGCAATATCTGCACACCATGCAGGTTTAGGCTGAAAGATGGCAAGCAACATTCACCCCACACAAGTGCCAGGGAAGGACAATTTCCAACAAGAGTGAATCCATCCACTGTCCCTCAATATTGAATTGCCTTACAACCTGCGAGTTCCCCTACAAGCCCCACAAAATCCTGACTTGGAACTAACTTAACATCGTTCTTCACTGTTGCTCGGTCAAAATCCTGGCACTCACTTTTTAATAGCACTGTTGGTTCACCAACTCCACAGGGACTGCGGTGGTTCAAGAAGGTACTACTACCTCCTCTGGGGGAATTAGAGATGGCAACAAATTCTGGTGCAGCCAGTGAAGGGCAATGCTTACCAAGCTGGCACAACTGGATTCATGTATCTCATCTTCACAAAGGAGACTAGATGCACCATTAGACATGATTTACAGGCCATAATGGCAACAACTTTGAGAAAACTGGAAACATTCTCAAAAGCAGTAATTTTTAATCAATACCTATTCTTAAGACAAAATTCATTTGGAAACAAAAAGACTGACATGCGAATTTCTGAAGCATAATGAATGCTTTAAGTGCAATGTAAACTGAAATTTATGAAAAAAAGTTTATTTACTTTGTTCTAATTATAGCAGAGAGTAAAGTTACTTTTAACAAACCAAATGTATGCAGAAGAAAAATTTCAAATGCTTCAGAAAATGATATTTGTTGCAAACTCAACCTCAATAAACTGGTGAAGTATCATGCCTAGCAGTAACCAGTTTGTCAGTGTCTAAATTCAGCAATTAGAACAGAAGAATTGAGGGATTTCAGGGAAAAGTGACCAGGCAGTGAAACACGATGGGTGGAATTAAGCAACAGTAACATAGAGAAATAAAGTTTCAGTTGTAACAATTCTTGCTTAAAACTACATCATTTGTTGATGTTCTGAAGAAGGGTCACTGGACTCAAATGTTAACTTTGCTTTCTCTCCATAGATGCTGAGTTTTCCAACTATATTTGCTTTTGCTGATTTCCAGCACCTGCAGCTTTTTTTGTTCAGTACTACGCTCAGTTTTACACACTGAACTCAGGAAAGGCCCGACAAGGTTCAGCAAAAGCAATGAGGGTTTAAACACTTACTTTGTGGAGACAGGTATCATAAACTTGACTTTGAGTTGAGCTTTAATGGTTGAAGGGCTTGTTAATTGGGGTGCTTAAAATTTTATTAGATTAAACAGACTAAGCCACTTCTACTGATGTGGAAATCATGACCAAGTATGCATGATTTAAATGAATGAGATTTTCAAGATGGAGATCAACTGTCTATACTTCATTTGCACACATTATTTGGAAGAGAAAATAGGAGGCATGGTTAGTAAGTTTGCAGATGACACCAAAATTAATGGTATCGTGGGCAGTGAAGGTGGTTATCTAAAATTATAAAGAGACCTTGATAATTGGGTCAACAAGCTAAGGATTTGCAGATGGACTTTAATTTGGATAAACATGAGGTATTGCTTTTTGGTAGAACACAACAGCCGTACTTCTAAAGTTAATGGCAGGACCTGGATGGTGTTGTAGACAGAGATACCTAGGGGTTCAGGTACATAATTCTTTGAAATTAATACGACTAAGTAGACAGCATGCTTAAAAAGGTGTTTAGCATGCTTGCCTTCATTATTCAGATCTTTGAGTACAGGAGTTGGGACATCATATTGAGGTTGTACAGGACATTGTGAGGCCTCTTCTGGAATAGAGTGTGCAGTTCTGGTGGTCCTGTTATAGGAAGGATATTAGTCAACTGGAGAGAGTTCAGAAAATATTTACCAGAATGGTGCCGGGAATGAAGGGTTTCAGTTATAAAAATAGGCTGGGGCTTTTTCAATGGAGCTTAGGAGGTTGAGGGGTAACCTTACAGAAGGTTATAAAATCATGAGGGGCACAGATACCATGAATAGCAAAGGTCATTTCCCTAAGGTGGGGGAATTCAAAACTAGGGGGCATATGCTTAACGTGAGAGGAGAAAGATTTAAAAAGGACATGAGGGGCAACTTTTTTGTTTTACAGAAAGTGGTTAGTCAATGTAATGTTCTGCCAGATAAAGTGGTGAATGCAAATACAGCTTCAACATTTAAAAGACATTTGGGTAAGTATGTGTATAGGAAAGGTTTGGAAGAATATGGGCCAAATGCAGGCAGGTGGGTCTAGTTTAGTTTGGGAATATGGTCAGTGTGGACTTGTTGGACCAAAGGATCTGTTTCTATGTTGTTAAACTCTATTAAGGTATAAGTTGTCTGCCTGCTTAGTTGTCTCAAGTGAAAGAGTTTGTTGAGGAGCGAAAGTTGGTGCTGAAGTTTTTTTTTAAAACCATGCACTCAGGCTCTGTTGGGTTTTTCTTACACAAATATCCATGCACTTATCACTCTTGTCCTTGCTGACTTATAATGGCTCTGATTTTAAAGTTCTCACACATATGTTACAATCCCTTCATGGTCTCACTCCTTTGTAGCCTGCAGCCCTACAACTCACCAAAAACTTTGGGCTCTTCTAACTCTGAACAGCTGTACATTCCATTTCCTTAACCCCATTCAACTGTCTGGGCTCCACTTACCTCCTAAAATATCCCTGTTTTCCTCTTCTCTTTTAATATGCTCTTCAAAATCTCATTTTTGCTTTACCTAAATTTTTGTTCAGTTACAGTTCTGTGGGATATTATAGTTATTGCCATATCATTTTCCATCAAACTCCTACATTAGTACTTCCATATTCACATAAGAGAAACGCCTTGGTGATCAAGTTACCTGATTACACTTAAGATAACAGTCAATTTAGAACTCCTGGGTTTCTATTGTTACTCAATATTGAATTTGAAGATTTCAACTGTAGTTTCATTTCATCAGACAACAGGTACTGGTTATGGCTTTTTTGGGTCCAGAGAGCTACAAATGCCATGTTTTGTTTCTTCATTTGTTTCATCGCTACTTCCTTTTGCTCACATCATTATCACTTTGACATTTTACCAGTCCTGCCTTCCACACTATTGCACCTTATAGGTTCTTGAACATTATCCCTCTCTTCCACCCCTACATCAGTTCTTAATTAGAAACTAGTATATTAAGTTTCTAGTCTCTCTTAGGGCCAACAATCATCTGAAATGGTATCTCTTATTCTCCTCAACAATGTTCTAAGACCTGCTGAATATTTCCCATACTGTTTTTAATCGCACAATTCTTCACTTTGGGGGTTGGGACGGTGGGAGGGAGGGATTTTGTCGATTTCACTCCCTAACCAATCAACTCAAATGTCTAATATCCAAAATAAGGAACACTATTTACCAGGTTTTGAAAAATTACATAATTCATAGTATGATTTTATGGCATCTTTTAAATTTCTAAAGCATCTTCTGACCCTAAATCCATGGGCTTTTTGTTTATATACTGCTGCGTGTTGAGGATCTGCCATTGATACTTGAATTGGGTAATGTGAGCAGAACCCCCATATATCTAATTTTCCAGAATGTATCAATGCCATTCAATCTATATTGATGTGTTATTTCACTCATTGTTGACTCTCAGAATTAATCTATTCTTTTTATTTATTCATTCATGTGGGCATTGCTGGCTCAGCTAACATTTATTGCTCATCTCCAATGGCTGCAACCTGGAATTGCAGTACAAATGAATGGCTTGCTAGGCCATTTCAGAGGGAGGTTAGAAGTCAACCACATAGCAAAGGATCTGGAATCACATACAGACCAAACCAAGTAAAGATGGCAGATATTCCTTCCCTAAAGTGTAGTGATGGACGGCCTTTTTTTACATTTCCAAAATATCAACAGGCAATATCAAGCACATGATCTTGTATATTTGCACATAGCTCACTATCAAACGGGCAACTCATCAAATAACTTTCCTATGCTGGTCTCATTGTGCCTCAGACAAACGCCAACAAAGGTGTCAGACAGGTGAGAAGAAATTTAACAGGTTTCAACTTCTGGAGAGCTTTTCTCAACTGTAGCTCTGTGCAAAAATCTTGATAAAAACAACTCCATTCCCCTCCAAACCAAATCTCACCCAATAGGCTTTGTATGTTGATCTCAGATGCAGCAAACCACTTCTTTCCTTGCAGCTTGTCAGTGCAGTACCACTGCTGCTATGTGAGTCTGACAGTCTAAAATGCATATGTGACGTAACTCCTGATCTTGATCAGTGGACGAGCTAATTTCTCAAGCTTCAACCTAGCTCTGGAAAAACAGATGATCTGAGAAGGTGAAGTGCAGGTGGGCCTAGTAATGGACTGACAAGGCATCCTGAATTTGATCTGCTATGATAAGAAACCTGAAGGACTTTGAAATGACAAGTCACTTTGCTCGTGCAATTTGATCCATCAATTGTCGGAACAGCAAAGAAGTGTTCAAGTTTGTATTCTTCAAATCAAAATATGATGCTTCCATATACCAAAACCAGCTTCTGATCCCACTCCATTCTTTCTTTGTTAAGGTTCCAAATCATTTCAATCAGAAGCATCTTTGATTCACAAAGGGATTCTATGACACTTAACTACACGCCAGTAAATCAACTTTTAGCAGTGATCTGATTACTATCATACATTTTCAGACTTGAAAAATTAAAGCTTCACTTAACCAATAATTCATTTGTTCTCTTGCCCCTTCAATCTTTTCAATTATATTTATCAAACTATGCAAATTCTACATAAATCTACACTGACTTGTCTAAGCTGCTCACATAATGTAGTTTCCAAATCTAACTTCTTATCTCATTCTGGTTTGATTGTTAACCTGAGAAAGTTCAGTTGAAGCAATCAGAATGCTTCTGTCAAAGGGTGCTTTACATTAACCATTTCTATCTATGGACACTTGAGAATTCACAGCATCAAGTTCTTATTTCCGATTTCAAGCATCCTTTTATATTTTGCTTTTGAACTTTCTCACCAAGTAGTCAGAAAATAAATTTTACAATCATGGTAGGGCCCTGGGGAGTGTTGTTAAACAGCGAGACCTATGGGTTCAGGTACACAGTTCTTCAAAAGTTTCATCATAGGCAGACAGGATCGTAAAGGCGGCAATTGGCATGTTTGCCTCCACTGCTCAGACTCTGAGTGAAGCAGTTGGAACATCATGTTGCAGTTGTACAGGACACTGGTGAGGTTACTTTTGGAGTACTGTGTCCAGTTCTGGTCACCCTGCTGTAGGAACCCTTACCTTTAGTTACCCTTATTAATTTGGAGCGGGTGCAGAAAAGATTTACAGGATGTTACTGGGACTCGAGGGCTTGAGTTTACATAGAGAGACTAGATAGGCTGGGAGCAAAGGAGATTTGGGGGATTGTAAGATCTTGTTGGGCATGGATAAGTTGAATAGCAAAGGTTTCTTTCCTATGGTAGGGAAGTTCAAAGCTAGCAGTTATACTTTTAAGGTGAGAGGAAGATTTAAAAGGGACCCGAGGAGCAAATTTTTCCACAGAGGGTAGATCGTGTATGGAATTAACTACCAGAAGTGGTAGATGCAGGTACAGTTACAACATTTAAAAGACATTCATACAGGTACATGAATAGGAAAGGTTTAAAGGGATATGAGCCAAATGCAGGTAAATGGGACTAGTTTAGTTTGGGAAACGTGGTCAGTATGGACGAGTTGGACCGAAGGGTTAGTTTCCATGCTGCATGACTCAACCCTTTTTTTCATATATAGGGAATAGGGAAACAAGAGAAATTCCAAATCTCAGAATTAGTGTTTATGATGCAAAATAGTTATCAAAGTAAATTCAAGAATTAACAAAATCATGTCAAAAATACCCATGTCAAATTACTCAAATATAAACATGTTAGAACCTTCCAAGAATATTGACAGGTGCTTAATATATGTGGATGACAAATTGATTCAACAACAGGTTGCATTCACGCAGTGCCTTTAACACAGTAAAACAAAGCAAGATACCAAACTGGACACTGTGCTACGACAGGAGATATTAGAGTCAATGCTCAGTCAACGTATTTTCAGAAGCAAAAACAGAAATTGACAGAGCAATTGAAGACAGGAAAAGTAAAGAGGTTTAGCAAGGAAATACCAGAGTTTAGAGCATCGGCAGGAGTCAACAATGTAATTAAAGTCAAGTTGTCATAGATGTGTGTCACAAGGAAGGGAAAAATGTCACTCTGCAATAACTGCTACTCCCTGCTCACACTACAACGCTAATGACACCACTAGCGGAAGAAAACAGATCCCAAATAAAAGTAGTGTGTTGATCCTCTCCTGTTACTGCTGCATCAAGTGCTCTTTGCAGACAAACTCAATGCAATGTGAGATTATTGTACAGGTTCAATATGAAAAGGGTGGTTAAAACAAACATCCAACTCCCTGCTAACCAAGTGCTTCTGGAGATCAGGTACCATGAAGACTGGATGGAGGTGGTCCTCAACAGAAGGGAGATAACAAAGTGTGGAGCTGGATGAACACAGCAGGCAAAGCAGCATCCCAGGAGCACAAAAGTTGACGTTTCAGGTCTAGGCGTCAAATATCAGCTTTTGTGCTCCTGGGATGTTGCTTGGCCTGCTGTGTTCATCCAGCTCTATACTTTGTTATCTTGGCTTCTCCAGCATCTGCAGTTCCTGTTATCTCAAAGTGGCTTGGTCCTGGGCCCCAGATGATAGGGGGTCCAAAGGCATGAGGATCTGGAGACAGAGGTCCAAGACATTTGGTTTCAAGGAGGTGGGAGAGAAGGAAGGCCTGGTGAGTGAGGGTCCTGAAGAAGAATGCATCCTGTGAAAACAAGGGTCCAGATGAGAGGGTGTGCTCTGGACAATGTGGGTCATGGACATTGGGTTGGACCAGGGAAGAGTATGGTCTTAGGAGAAGGGAACAGGTGACCTGGAGTAGGGAAGGGAGGGGGGGTGGTTCATCCTGGGGTAGACAAGGTGGGGGGGGCGTGCGATCCTGGGGAAGACAGAGGGGGTTGGAATTCCAGAGGCAAGAGAGTAGGTCGAGGGGAGTACCTGGATGAAGATGATGGGGGGGGGGCGCGCGGGGGAAATCAGGCGGAAGTGGGAATTCCGGGGGCACAAGGTCCAGGATGGGGGGGGGGGGATTGGGGAGGGAGTGGGATCGGGGGAAGGAGTGGGGCTGGGATCGGGGGAGGGAGTGGGGCTGGGATCGGGGGAGGGAGTGGGGCTGGGATCGGGGGAGGGAGTGGGGCTGGGATCGGGGGAGGGAGTGGGGCTGGGATCGGGGGAGGGAGTGGGGCTGGGATCGGGGGAGGGAGTGGGGCTGGGATCGGGGGAGGGAGTGGGGCTGGGATCGGGGGAGGGAGTGGGGCTGGGATCGGGGGAGGGAGTGGGGCTGGGATCGGGGGAGGGAGTGGGGCTGGGATCGGGGGAGGGATTGGGAGAGGTTCCTACCACCCCCACCCCACCAGACCCAGCCCCAGACCTACCGACAGTGGATTTGCAGGCCTCGCTGAAGGTGTCGTCTGTGAAGCGTTCCATCAGGCTGGTCTTGCCAACTCCCCGGCTGCCGATGATGATGACCTGCAGCTTGTAGTCGGCGGGCCGAGGAGGCTGCCTCCTGCGCCGCGAGCTAGCGGGACTGGGCTTCGGGGAGGCCCCGCCGGCAACCGGCAGGCTGTTGGACGAAAGGGACCGGGAGTTGGAGCTCAGGCCTCCCCCGCCGGGCCCTCGCCTCTTGGCTCCGGCTGTCCGATCCATCGGCCCCCGCTGTCCCTCCTCCTACCCGTTACTGTCGCCTCTTCCCTTCCGCCAACAACACTCCGCCGTCCGGAGGGCCAGGTCCGAACCCTCCAGTATCCCACATAGCACTGCGCGGGCTGCCTGACGTCACGCCCCGTCCCACTCTCACAGGTGGAGCCCCGGAGCTGCAACACCGCGGCAAACCGCCAGGGCGGCGCTGCGATAGGGTGAAAGGCAGCAGTGAGTTTCAGGAGTTGATTTCGCCCATGCTAGATAGGCGTTTACATTGGTTGTCTTTATGGAGTATTTTTAATATACTTAAAGATCTCAAACTACTTCACAACAGGCCCCAAGCCACTTAAAAATGTACAATTTGACAGCCCAAGGCTAGGTCAAAGTATCTTAAAATTTGGAATGATAAAGAAGACAATTTGAATAGTGTAGATGTCTTAACCAGTTCTCTAGCATCCCATTCTTCTCTGTTTTTGTGGCATCCTCTACATCGGGGAAACCAAGCGGAGGCTTGGGGACCGCTTTGCAGAATACCTCCGCTCGGTTCGCAATAAACAACTGCATCTCCCAGCCGCGAACCATTTTAACTCCCCCTCCCATTCTTTGGATGACATGTCCATCCCGGGCCTCCTGCACTGCCACAATGATGCCACCCGAAGGTTGCAGGAACAGCAACTCATATTCCGCTTAGGAACCCTGCAGCCCAATGGTATCAATGTGGACTTCACAAGCTTCAAAATCTCCCCCTCCCCCCACTGCATCCCAAAACCAGCCCAGCCTGTCTCCGCCTCCCTAACCTGTTCTGCCTCTTACCCATCCCTTCCTCCCATGTCAAGCCGCACCTCCATATCCTACCTACTAACCTCATCCCACCTCCTTGACCTGTCCGTCTTCCCCAGATT
Source organism: Stegostoma tigrinum (assembly GCF_030684315.1). NCBI lineage: Eukaryota > Metazoa > Chordata > Chondrichthyes > Orectolobiformes > Stegostomatidae > Stegostoma > Stegostoma tigrinum. The sequence continues at coordinate 113,914,779 of NC_081358.1, read as the reverse complement.
GCCCTATCCCCTCCCTACCTCCCCTCCACCTATCTTCTTTTCTCTCCATCTTCGGTCAGCCTCCCCCCCCCTCCCTATTTATTCCAGGACCCTCTCCCCATCCCCCTCTCTGAAGGCGGCTCTAGGCCCGAAACGTCAGCTTTTGTGCTCTTCAGATGCTGCTTGGCCTGCTGTGTTCATCCAGCCCCACACTTTGTTATCTTGGATTCTCCAGCATCTGCAGTTCCCATTATCTCTGCCAGCAATAACATGGTTTATGGGTGGCAATCTAATGAATCATTCACAGCCACTTCTCTCAAACCAGGCAGGTGGCTCATGTTTTGCTTCGGGCTCTAGTATCATGATGACTCCTGTAAAAATACACTGCAATTCTCTTGCCATCAAATGGAAATTTTATTCACTTCTGTTTCATTCCTGCCAATGGCCGATTAAATGCGATGCAGATGAGCTTGAAAATTTCATGATTTAGCCGGATTTTGTGGGCAGGAAATTGGCTGTTGGAGAGTGTGGTGGGGGCATGGTGATGGTGGAAGGGAAGAATTTGAAGCTGCTGTTCCCACTCCTTCCCCAGTTGGATAAACTGTAGTAGACGCCCAACATCGGGTTCCTTAGTGGGGAAGGAGCAGCAATGATAGGCCAGAATGACATGAAAGTGGAGCATGGGGGCAGGGAGATGGATGTGATTGACAATAGAGCACGTGCTCAATCCTCCCGCGCTCTCGAGCATGTGGTAGTTGACGTTGTGCATGCGGTTGGGTGAGGGAAAGGGGTTGAGAAGCGGGATGGATCTAAAAGTTTCCGCAGGAGAGTGGCCGTCATTGTCTGTGGGCGAGAGTTGCTTCCAGGTGGCAAGATAAGGGAGAGCATTGGCCAAATCCCCACTTTCCATTTCTTCCAGAATCCACCCCTCTTCTCCCACTCCATTCCCCAATGGAAGGAAGAAATTCCCTTCCCCATTGGAACTCCTTTTACACCTGGCACGATTTTATGGTTATTCGTTCATTGGGCATGGGGGTGTGACTGATTGAACCAGCATTTTATTGCCCCTCCCTTGGTTGCTTTTGGAGGGGGTTGGGGTGAGCAGCCTTCTTCAACTGCTGCTGTCCATGCGCTGTGGGTTGCCCCACATTGCCGTCAGGGAGCGTTTCCAGGATTTTGACCCAGAACTCCTGGTGGTGTTCCCATCTGTCTGCTGTCCTTCTAAATGGAAGTGGTTTTATGTTTGGAAGATACTGTCCTAGGAGACGTGGAAAACTTTTGCACTGCACCTTGGACTTGTGGTAGCAATGCCAGAGGTCAGTTTGTGTTCCCAGCAGCGTCTGTGTGTTCAGCGCAGATTCATGGAGGTAGAAGCAGAGACGGGTTTCAGTGCAGTATGAGACCCAGTGGCAACAGCAGTGGCTGCATTGGCAAAGTGTGCCTAAAGTGGACTCAAAGTGTTGGTGCAATTGAGTTTGGGCTGGTGTTTTACCCATCGGCATCGGTGTTACTTGCATTGGTGAGGACCAAAGAGGGCACTGGTGGAGGTGAAACAGAAAGCAATGGTCAATAGATGTTTTTCTATGTTCTCCAGGGCTTGGTATTGGGACCCTTACTTTTCCTGATATTTGTTAATGATCTAGATCTTGGTATGCAAGACAACGATTTCAAATTTAGCAGAAAATACAAAACTTGGAAGTGTAAACTGTGAGGAGGACAGTATGGAACCCCAAAAGGACATTGACAAGTTGGTGGAGTGAGTGGATCGGTGAAAGATGAGATTCAATGCATGAAAAGTGTGAGGAGATGCCTCCTCTGATGCTGCCTGACTGACAAACTCTTTGTGTCACATTTACTGGAAAACTAAAATCCCTCAACAGTACAGAATTCTGAAATCGTTTTATGTTTAAGGAATACCTTGTATTTTTTATTCTTTCTACCAAAGTGACCAATTTAAATTTTTCTGAATCATACCTTATCAGCCAGATTCTTCCCCATTCACTTAAACAATCTAAATCTATGTACAATTTCTTTGTTTTCTTCACAACAAACTATCTTAATTATCATAGTGTCTTCTATGAATTTAGCCTCCATGCCTTTGCTTTCCCCCCTCTAAATCAGGAATATAAATTGTAAAAAGTTGAGGCGCCAGCAGAGAACGGTGTAGAATTCTATTCATAACATCTTGCCAATCAGACAAAGACCCATTTATGGATACCCTCTCCCTTCCGCCAGTGGACCAATCTTCCATCCATACTAATATTGTTATCTCTACACAGTGAGCTAGCAGTTTCAACAATAAACTTTGATGCAGTTCCTTATCAAATGACTTCTGGAAATCCAGGTAGACTGCACCTACAGATTCCCTTTTATTTACAGTAAATGGTACACCTCAAAAAAACCACAATAAATTGAGTAAGATTTCCCATTGACCAAATGGTGACTGTTGCTGATTACCTTGAATTTTTCCAACTGTGCAGCTAAAATCTCTTTAATGATTTTATTCCAACAACTTTCCCATAATCCTGCTCTGATTTCCCCATCAAGATAATTCGTTATATTTTCCTGTTTTCTCCCTCCTTACCTTCATATATTTGAGTTATATTTGCGACCTTCCAGTTTGATTGCAATGTTTCTAAGTTGAGGAAATTTTTAAAACTAAGCACCAAAGCAACCACTACTTCATTAACAACCTCTTTTAAGATCCCAGGATAAAATCTGTCTGGACTGGGAAACTAGTCAGCCTGCAGCTCCATCAGTTTGCTTGGTATTTCCCAGTTAAGATGGCAGCAGAGCAGGACACTCCAACCAGAGCTCATCCACACCACCGACTGTTCTTCTTTTGCTTCTCTGTTTCCTCCTCCTGGTACTGTTTTCTCTGCTGCTTTTTCCCTTTGACTCCTGGTGTCTGGTGACCTCCGATGAGCTCTGGCGAGGAGCGATGATCCCTGGCCTGCGACGATGATTCCTAGCCTCTGGCGATGCAGCAAACTCCTGTAGCAGTTTCCCGCGTAGTGTGGTGACCTTCTGGCCTCCTACAGCGGCCTCCCAGTGTGCCATGTTGCCTCCGCAGCATGAAGCCAGGGCCTTGTGCAGACCGGAAGCTAAGTGCCAGCGTGGTCCACTGTACTGAACATTTTTCTGTAATATTGGACATTTTATTTCTTTATTGTCTAAAATCTTGTAACAAAAGAAGGTGTGCATAAGTACTTCTGTATGTAAGTTCTCACTGTAATTGGTGACGAGTAAATGTTTCACTATACTCATTGAGCAGCTATGACAATAAAGGCTATTATGTTCTTTAATTATAGTTATAATTTTGCTAAATTCCTCTCCTTTCAATTCCTGATTTACAATTATGATTGGAATGTTTTTAGAAATCCTGTTTTGTTAAGATAGGACTAAAATGTTTGTTTATTCAAACCATCTTTTCCTTATTATAAGACTGAAACATAGGATCAGAAGTAGGCCATTCAGCTCATTGAGTCTGCTCCACCAATCAACGAGTAATCCTCAACTTCACTTTCCTGCCTGTTCCCATAACCCTTGTTTTTCTTACTGATTAAAAATATAATTCAGCCTTAAATATATTTAAAGAGCCGACCTATATAATCTACTGCAATCAAAAATTCCAAACATTCACTACTCTCAGAGAGGGAAACCCTCCCCATCTCTGTCTTAAAATGTTCCCTTCAAGCTATTTGACTGCTCTTTTGTGCACTTTGATCAATGTTGTTGCTGGTTCACAGTATTGACATCCAGAATGGATTATCAGAATGCCACCACTTCCTCTTAACTCACAGGACTTCCCCCTTAGCTCAGGGAAAACTCTTCTCGAAAAATGTGAAGGGTCCCGACCCGAAACATCAACTTTCCTTCTCCTCTTATGCTACCTGGCCTGTTGTGTTTCTCCAGCTCCACATTGTGTTATCTCTGGCTCCAGCATCTGCAGTTCTTACTATCTTTGAACCTTTTTATAGTTGCCTTCAATTCTTGCTAGTTTTTGACACTCAGTATCCTCAGTGAGCTTAGAAGCGGCTGCAACAGCTCATTTTCCCACTGTTTTGAATGCTGTATTGAGCGATCTACGCCGAGGCCCGTGCCTTCCTGATGGGGTTTAGGATCTCTGTTGTTACCTGACGCTTGTGAAGTGTGAAAGCTGCTTATCAGCCTAAGCTTGGATGTTGCCCAGATCTTGCTGTGTGCAGGGCATGCGATATTTCATCTGAGGAATTATGTATGTAGATGAACATTGTACAATCATGAATGCCCTTCTGTTGGAGGGAAGGTCATTGAGGAAGCAGCTGAAAATATATTGGGCCTAAAACCCTGCTGTGAGCTCCTCCTTTCCTGGAGCTTAGGTGCTGTTAAACAAATGGATTGTCTTATCTAGAAACAGGTGAATAAAATCATGTTTTGCTGCACACAAATGAATGAAAGCAACAAATCAAATTGTAAATAACTTACAAAACTCCCTTTCTGTCTGTTATCCCACAAAGATCAAAAGTGATTTGGTTTGTTTTATGGCTTATCATTTCAGAACTTCCAGGTACTTTGAATTTAATGTCATTGAAAAATATTACATACACAGTATTTAATTACTGATGTATTTAAACTAAGTATAAAGTCTGATATACATGTCAATCAATGTATTATAAAGTGTTCACATGCCAATTCTGTTGATGATCTTGTTTGAGGTGCCTGCTGAATTGTCAACCTGGAAGAGAAAATTGAATTGTCCCAATTTTTAACAGTCGGAAGAAACATACTACATATAATATTTTCTTTGAAAAGATGAGGAAATTTACATTAGTCCCATACTTGGCTTTTCTGAAACACCATCTCTTTCACACAGGCTCCATGAGATAAATGTTCTGCAATTTTCTACGGTTTTGTGAGTGTGTTTCTGACAGTTCGGTAGTCTAAAAGATAAATGGTACAAGTGTGCTTGTTAGCATGGCTAAGGATTGGTCAGAACATTCAGCTACATATTGATTTGTATCAGTTTATTTAAGCACCGCTTAAATATTAAAACGTTTATACACAGTGCTTAGCTATTCCCTAAGAGCTCATAAACGGCCCACTGTCACTTCTGCTTATGTACAGAATTAACTTTGCTACTGTGTCTAGAGCAATAAATAATGTTGCTCTGATGGACCTCCACTTTTTAAAACACTGCATTTGCTGACACTGCAGCTACAGAAGCTTGTTTTTTAGATTAGATTCCCTACAGTGTGGAAACAGGCCCTTCGGCCCAACAAGTCCACACCACCCATTGAAGCATCCCAGCCAGACCCATCCCCCTGTAACCCACACACCCCTGAACACTATGGATATTTTAGCCCAGCCGATCCACCCAGCCTGCACATCTTTGGACTGTGGGAGGAAACGGGAGCGCTCGGAGGAAACCCACACAGACACAGGGAGAATGTGCAAACTCCGCACAGACAGTTGCCTGAGGCTGGAATCGAACCCGGGTCCCTGACGCTGTGAGGCTGCAGTGCTAACCACTGAGCCACCGTGCCGCCCTAAGCTGTGCTCGTTGAACATGCAGCTCTGTGTCTGGGACGGGTGCCTGCATCAAACATTACTGTTCAGGTCGCCTCTTGATCTCTCTCCTACATCTATCTGCTTGCTGACTCTCTCACCACTCTGATTCTTACCTAGCTCACCATCCACCTGCCAACACTCTGCTGCCCCTCTTGGTGACCTTCTGACAGCACTGGTCTCCATGCTGCTGCTAAACCCCTTGGCCACCACTCTCTCCTGAGCCCTCACTCCCTCATTGAAATGCAGCGGCAGAAACAAGACACAAACGCAACAGGGCGTCAGGGAGGGAAGCAGTGAGGGAGCAGGATAGGAAGAGGGGAGCAATGCGCAAGGTAGGTAGTGAGGGGATGGGATTTGAGTAGTATGTGAGGTAGTTAATAGGTTGGCCCAAGTGGGAGACAGTGAGGATTTGGAATTGTGCCTGAGGTGGGAGGGAGTGTGGGTTTGGAAATGGATCTGACAGTGGGAGGGAGTGAGAGTTTGGAAATGTTTTGAGAGTTGTTGGGGGCTGGGGAAGTCAGTGTTTGGAAATATGTCTGAGAGTGGAGGCAGTGAGGACATGGAAGTGTGTGTGTGAGGTGGGAGGGAGTGAGGTTTGGAAGAGTGTCTAAGAGTGGGAGGGACTGAGTGGGAGGTGCGAGTGTTTAATGGACAACACAACAGTAACTGTGTAAGCAGCAGGGGACAGAGTGCCTGCCAATTTTCTGTTTCAGTTTGGTGATCAGGAGATACCATGTTTTAAAAAGGTTCATATCGGAACATTCCCCCAATGCACGATTAACATTTAGACAGCTGACAGATATTTGAAAGTTCCAGACTCCAGGTTCATGTGGCACGAGCTGTGCACCATCAGCTGTAAACAGGATGAGAAAAAGCTTAAAATTGACACAGAACCTCCTTTCTCAGCAGATTTTTAATGAATCTCATCTGACTTTCAGAAACTAACTAGACTCATGCGGGTCACACATAGATAAATGAAGTAGTCAGAAGCAATATTAGTGATACACAACAAAAAGTTAATAGGTCATTTGACATAAATTGTTTGAACATTCTTTCTAATGCTGACCTTGACCTAGATATTTGCCTGTGTTGCCAAGCTAGCCTTCTCTGGCATGAGTGATAAACTTGCTTAAAAAAATTCTACAATTAATAATCAGTGAGAGTCCTGCAGCAACATTATTTAAAGGGTTCATTCCTTTTATGTGGGTCGGTTGCTAGTTTGTCCTTGCATGTATAATTCCCCCCCCCCCTATTTTCTGTGTTGCGGAGGTGAATGCTGCCATCTGGCAACTCATCTGTGCTAGTGCTCGTCTGTATTTGTTCATACATGTCTGTAGAGTGGAACCTGTGAGTTTAGGCTGCAACAGGATGAGAAGCAGTGAAATGGAGAGGAGAGATGAAGAGAAGAGCAAGAGGCTAAAAGCCAGAGTGGGTGTTTAGGGAACATCTCTCTAATACAAATAAGGAAGGCTGGGGTGGAGTGGGTACAGATTGCAGCTGGAACAGAGTGCAAATCTGTGAGTTTGGTGAGTGAGAGGGTGAATCTACAGGGTTAATTTCTTTTTATAAAATCTAGTATTGCTTGCTATACTGCAACAGTAAGAAATGGAGGGAGAAGAGGCAGGGCTGGAAAGGCATTGACTACCTTGAGCTGCCAGAGCCTTCAGGAAAAAGATGATCCAAGAGCTATACAGGTGAACAATCTCTTTTATTGTCTAACTCTCGACAGTCCTGCAATCCTTCATATCATTGTTCAAGCTAGCACACTCTGATTGCCACCTCCAGACCAGTCACACTGATCTTGACCTCACCTCCTTGTAACTGTGAACACCAAATGCAGAAACACAAACTTCAGGGTTGGTTGAGTGAGGTGTCCAAAATTATGAGGGGCATGGACAGTTTGGGTAGAAAGCAGCTGCTCCCCTTTGTTAATGGCTGAAGTACAAGGGGGTATAATTTTAAAGTGACAGGCAGGAGGTTTAGAGGGAATTTGAGGTATAAAATGTTTCAACTAGAGGTGGTGGAGGTCTGGAATGCACTGCTGGGAGGAAAATAAGGCAGGAAACCTTACTTATGAGCACTTGAAATGTCATAGTGTTCGACCCTATGGGCCATGTACTTGAAAGTGGGACTAGTATAGATTAAGAGTTGCTTTAATCAGGGTAGACTCGATGAACTGAATGTTTATGCTGTATGATTCCACCAACTATCAGAATTTGATGGAACAGAAACAAGGCATGACCTCATGGCACACCCTGCCATCACAAATCTCTTCTAGTTTGAAATAAATTAATCTTCCTACATCAACTTCATTCTCATACTTCTTACATCATTATAAGTAAGAACAAAATCTGGAACTTTCAGTTATCCTCAAAACATTATTGACTAATTCTCCACTAGAGCATAGATACTGGAAGTCCCACCACACTCAAAAAATAACAGGTTCACTACCTCAAAGCATTTGAAGTACGTTTATCATACCTTATACCTAAAGATCTGAGTCATTGCTGGTGCAGTTTATGACACCACACCTAATGTAACTATAATTTTTTACAGTACCTACCTCATTGGGAAGGAGAAGAGTTGCTCCTGTCACTCTGGGTGGGAATGGACGGATTTGCATTTGATGATGTGATGGAATCCTACTCCTGAATTTGGGAGGTAGTGGAGGAGGTGCTGGACATACATCACAGCCTTTAAGCAACTTATAGTCCTCAGCTGATAAAGCTTCAACTGTTGCAGGTAATGGCAGATTGAAGACTTGCTCACCACAGGGAGGTAACTCTTGGCTCACCATGGTCACCATGACTTTCACCAGTTCAACAGGTATTTCAAAAGGTTCAGCTGAAGCCTGAGTCCGTTTAACAATGAGATATTTCATGTTGACCTCACCGTCGATCTGGAGCTCATTTATACCAAACAGAAGTCTGCTTGGAAGCGACTGGCCTTGACAAATCACTTTTACACAGCACGGGGGCTTGTGGTGGACAAGCAATTCATCAATGGTGAATACTTCTCTGTCTTTTAAAACTTCCAAGAATGATCCTACTGCATACATTGGGAGTGCGACTATATCACGAGTGGAGACGGTCTTGCATATTAAAACGGGTATGATTTGTGGTTGCATCCCAGCAAGTGTAGAAACATTTGCAGGCTTGACTGTGCGGAATCCATCTCCTGTTACAAATGAAGACAATCCTTCGAGATCTGCAATATAACTTTGTGTAGCAATAACTTCAATCATTCCACTCGCCTTCCTTGCAAGTTCCAAGTCATAAACTGTTTGGAATGTTCTCGGAATCCTCTGAAATAAAGCACTGTAGTTCTGTGGAATGAGGAAATGTTTTCTGGCTGGGTGTTGAGAAACTTCAGTGGCCAGGTATTTTTTCATCTCTACTCGTCCCAAGATTGTGAGGTACTGTCCAGCTTCAAGGTATGTGGAGTTACATTTGTCCTTCATGTTAAGGCGACAGCTTTTGCCCATGATGTCTGCAACTTGAACAGTCAGAGGAAACTTGTCATTTGCCATTGTGTAAATATCTTCCAGATAAGTGGTTCCAACAATAGGGTTCTTCACCATATCAGTGATATCGACTATTTCAAAATCCAGTTGTGCTGGGATCAGAGTTTCGACTTCTCCTGGCCAGGAAACACACTCAGATTACAAAAGAGAAACCGTAGAATTTTAATTCACGTTATTGACAACAAAGACTTGAAAATTGTTTGAAATACCAAGAAGTTTTAACAGGAAACAAAACAGAAATTGCTGGAAAAGCTCAGGAGGTCTGCTAGCATTTGTGAAAAAAAAGTTAATGTTTCAGATCAGGAAGGGTCCCTGGACCCGAAATGTTAACTATGCTTTTTCCTTCACAGATGCAGCCAGACCTGCTGAGCTTTTCCAGCAACTTCTGTTTTGTTTCCTGATTTACAGCATCCACAGTTCTTTCTTTTTTTATGAAATTTTAACAATCTGTTTGTAGATGCAGATTTGTCATGAAAAACTTTAATTTTCGGAACATAGAAACATGGCAAAAAGGAACAGGAGTGGGCCATTCAGCCCCTTGATCCTTTTCTGCTTTCAGTATGATCATGGCTGATCATTCAACTCTGCCTTGTTCCTGCTTTTTCCCCATCAACTGATCCGCCATTCCACCTAACTTTGTGTTGTCTGCAAACTTGGCACTATTACATTTAGTTCCGTTCACTAAATCATTAATAGATATTGTGAATCACTGAGGTTCAAGCTCTGACCGTTGCAGTATTCCATTAGTCACTGCCTGCCACCTGGACAAAGACCCATTTATTCCTGCTCTCTGTTCCTGTCTGTCAGCCAGTTCGCTATCCATGCCCCTAAACATCTGCACTTGAATTTTACACGATCGTCTGTTGTACTTGTTATAGTCAATTTGTATACCTCCTCCTTGGATCTAATAATGTCCTGAACTTTCATTGTTAGTGATGGTCAGACCACCTTTCTCGGTTTGTTACAACATTTGTTATTTAAAGAATATTTTGTGCTCATGGAACTGATGTTATTATTGGGGAATGCAACAGTTTTCTACTTTAGATACGAGAGTCTGTGACAAAGTATATTCAAATGAGGTACAACTCATTTCAGATAAAAATCATGCTCTTTCTGTTTATCCCCAGAGGTGAATGTGAGTCTCAATTCAGACCTCGGAAAGTGATTCAGTTGCATTTTTGTTTCTTGTGTCAGTGATCCCCATGTGTTTTCTGGTGAAGCTCTTAATTTTACACCAGTTTGTGCTAAGTTGGGAATAGTTTTCCCTGTGCCTTACAATCTTCATGAAGTGCCCACATTCATTGCCACCAGCTGGGGTTATGCCCGGTTTACCATCACTTCGTGGAAAATTTTGGACATGAAATTTAATTCTGGTATGGCAGGAATCTCGATTCCCCCACCAGTGTTTCAGAGGATGTAGCTGTGAGCGGAACAGCCTTTGGAGAGAGGGTAGCCACATACAAACACAGAAGACAAAAGTATTACAATCCAGAAGGAGGGCTTTCAGTCTATCCAGTCTGCACTGGCTGTTCAAATCAGCATCATGACTTTGTGCCATTCTCCTGCCTTTTCCCCATACCTCTACACACAGGTTCTACTCAAATATTCTTCCAATGCCCTCCAGTCATGCTTTCCATACTCCTAACTACTCTCTTCTGGATGGTCCTTCCTCCTAAGTTTGGATTGATGTTCTAGCCTCCATCTAGTGGTAATAGCCAGTCATTGCAGGTAGCCCAGTCCGGCTGCACTGGTTAACCACTGCCACCAGATGGAGCTAGATTGATTGATTGATTTGTCATGTGGCCCGAAATACAGTGAACAGCTTTGTTTACTAGGGGTACAGGCAGATCACAGCAAGCAAAGGATAACGAAGATTTGAAAATTGTTTGAAACATGCTTTAGCGGAGCTCCGTGAAGTTTTAACAATCTGTTTGTAGATGCAGATTTGTCGGGGCTCTCAGGGCAGTCGTTGCAGTGGTTATCAGTGTCACAGTACTGTTTAGTAGAGGTGAATAGTAGTTTTTAAATATTTTCTTCCATTTCTTTTATACTCAGTGATGCATTTTATTTTGAAAGTTATCCCAGGTAGAAATGCACTGTTTCAGAAGTACAGCATCTCAGTTTTTACTGTTTTTTGGCCAAGAAATAAAAATACGGAAACTGAGCAGGAGGAGGCCATTCAGCCCCTTGAGCATGCACTGTCACTCAATAGGATCATGGCTGATTCTCGATCTCAATGCCATATTCTAGCTTTCTCTCCACAACCCTTGTCCCAAAGAGCCCAACTTTGCCCTTAACACCAATTCCAACTCTACTTTCCTTTGAAGGTATTCACACTGCGTAGAAAGGTTTTCCAATGTCACTGTATGGCTTATTTCACCTTTCACCTCAAATTTATGGCCTTTAGTTCTGGATTCTCTCTGTCTAGATCCTTCATGATTTGGAATACTTCTAACAGTAGTCTTCTTAATCTTAAGAGTCATAGAGATGTGTAGTATGGAAAGACCCTTCTATCCAACTCATCCATGCCGACCAGATAGCCCAAATTATTCGACTCTCATTTGCCAGCATTTGGCCCATATCCGTTTAAACCCTTCCCTTTCATATACTCATCCAGATGCCCTTAAATGTTGTAATTGTGCCAGCCTCCAGTACTTCCTCTAGCAGTTCATTCCTGACATGCACCACCCTCTTTGTGAAAAAGTTGACTCTTAGGTTCCTTTTAAATCTTTCCCCTCTCACCTTAAACCAATGCCCTGTAGATTTGGAGTCCCCTGTCCTGGGGAAAAGACCTTGACTTTTCACTCTATCCATGCCCCTCAAGATTTTACAAATCTCTATAAGGTCACCCCTCAGCCTCAGACTTTCCACAGAAAATAGCCCCAGCCTATTCAGCTTCTTCCTACAGCTCAAACCCTCCAACCCCAGCAACATCATTGTAAACCTTTTGTGAATTCTTTCAAGTTTAACAACATCTTTCCTATAGGAAGGAGACGAGAATTGGACGCAGTATTCCAAAAGTGGCCCAACCAACATCCTGTACAGCTGCGGCATGACCTTCCAACGCTTATACTCAATGAACTGACCAATAAAGGCAAATGTACAAACATCTTTTTCATACCTTGTCTACCTGAGACTCCACGTTCAAGGAACTATGAACTTGCACTCCAAGATCACTTTGGTCGGCAACACGCCCCAGGACCTCACCATTAAGTGTATAAGCCCTGCATGATATGCCCTATCAAAACATAGCACCTCACATTTGTCTAGATTAAACTCCATCTGCCACTACTTGGCCCATCTGATCAGTGTCCCGTTGTTTTATGAGGTAACCCTAATCCACTACACCACCAATTTTAGTGTCATCTGTAAGTTTATGAACCATACCTCCCTTATACACCTCCAAATCATTTGTATAAACTACAATGGACAATGGACCCAACACCTATTCCTGCAGCACACCACTGGCCGCAGGACACCAGTGTGAAAAGCAACAACCCATCACCACCTTCTGTCTGAATGAATCTGCTCAGGAAAGCGATCTGGGGCAGGTAATACTTGAACTCAAACCTTCGGATTCATGATGCAGGTGAAGAAACAAGATGTAATGTTTAGCCCCTTGAGCCTGCCCTGCCATTCAGTAAGATTATGGCTGATCTGATTGTAACCTCAAATCCACATTCCCACCCACCTCTGGTAACCTTTCACCCACTTGCTTGAGAAAAATCTCACACTGTCTACCTTAAAAATACTCACAGAATCTGCTTCCACCTCTCTCCTTCAAGAGGACAGTTCCAAAAACCCACAGAGAAAGTTAATTCACCTCACTGTGTGTTTTAACAGTGTGAAAACTGATTTTTAAACAGTGACCCAAAGTTCTATCTTCTGCCACAAGAGGAGGAATCCTTTCCAAACCGGCCCTGTTAAGATCTCTCAGGATCTTTATCTATATCAATCAAGTCATTGTCTACTCTTTTAAATTCCATTGGATATAAACCTAACCTGTTCAACCTGCCCTGACAAGTTAACCCACCCATTAGCTGCATTAATCTTGCAAATCTTGTGTGAACTATCTCCAGAGCATTGCCATCATTCCTCAATCAAGGTGACCAACACTGTGCATAGTATTGAAGAAAACTTATTGCAGACATGCAAAGCAGCAAATAAATGCTCTGTGTTCTTCCAGAGTCACTCTCACCACATGCCTTAATTTGCAGAGATAATCAAGTACAATCAGACTAAAATGATGACTTTTGGCAAATTGGGAGTTCTTTTTATTAGTGTGATTGATAAGGCCCATTTCAGGTTTTAAGTTGATCGGAATATTTAGACTGCGCACAGAATGATGGCACACAGTCTCCTACCTGAGAGTATTGCTTTGATGCTATAGCTGGGTTGAAGGAGTAACTGGCCGCTGAAATTTTTTGGGAAGATGGAGAAATGTTCTTTGAATGCTGGGGCGCCTGTCACTGGCTTTACAATACGGCTGCGGCCCACCGCAATCTTCCATTTGAGTATTTGATCAAGTGTGTAGTAATTGTCATCGTGACACTCCTGGAACACCCCTCTGCAATTCATTGGCAGATGTACAACTGGATGTTTTTCCCTTTGAATGAGCTGACATTTCAGCATCTTCCCATGGACTCCTTCTTCCATTCCAAGTAATGCTAATTCTTCACCTTTCCCAAGAACGGTGCCATCGGCCAAAGAAATTTTCACCTTGTTTTGGAATCTTGGCTGTTCTTCCATCTTAGCCCCTATCTTCACGCAGTTTACAAGATTGCCCACAGTCTCATAGGTACCTGGATCTGGAATGAGCAGAAATTCCCCTGAAATGGAAAACAAAGCCTTTAAAGTAAACTAATGTTGTTTAAATTTACTTTAACGAGTTTCAGTGATTGTATTTCATCAAAGAGATAATATCTCATTTGTGCAAAGAAAGTAATGTTTTTAATAGTCGCACCGAAAAATAAGGTTTCACACTGAAAAGGCTAGTCCTGCTGTCTTGTGTCACCTACCAGTGTCATTAGCAAGGCCAGCGTTTACTCCCCAACCCTAGCTGTCCTGGGGAAAGTAGCTGATGAGCCTTCAGCTTGAATCTCTGCAAGTGTTCGTGGAGAGGGTGCTCCCTTTGTACCATTGGGACAGGAGTTTGATGAGATAACAAAGGGGTGGCTGTTTATTTTCCAATCAGAGTGTTGTGGGGCTTGAAGGGGGCCTTGTGTGTTTGGGAGGCGGTGATGACAGTAGATTAACAAGTTACTGCAGTGCAACCTGTGATCAACACCAACCAGTGCCAGCATGCAACTATGTTTAAGGTGGGAGACAGGAAGTCCATCAGGTAGACTGCTTTGTACTGGAAGCCTCTCGAGATGGCATTGGCAAATTAAGGTTTGTAGGAATCTTCTGGCCCAAAGGAAACCTCTGATCTGGCCCATACTTCCACCGAGAAGTGAGCACGGTAAATGAACAAAGCATGTTTTAAGTGCAAAATAACAAACTAAAATACACACCCAGTGAACACTCTGAATGCTGTAGTATTCAGGATTGTAGCCCCGAATGGTGGTACAGGATGAATCATTGCTGTTAAGAGGCCCAGACGTGTTCTTATAATGCAGGGTTTGAGCAGAGTTCATTCACTTCACTTCCTCCCAAATGCTTCCCTCTTGTGCAAGGATACCCTCTCTGCCTCATTTCTGAAACGACAGCCTTCCCGAAAGACTGCGAGATTAGGAGCAGAGCAGGAGCCATGTTAAGCTGGTGGGCAAGTCATTTTAAGCTCGTGAATATTATATATCAGCAGCAATGCCTGCCTCTGGTAGAGGACACGCTTGGGACTTGGACTGAGCCTACACGGCTCTAAAAATGCTTATGGCTCAAGTATAAGCAGTAAATAAAGGTTTGTGTTGAACTGTGTGAGGAAAAGTTGCCTCAGAATGAGCTCGCTACCCGGAGGCTTACCTTGCTTGGTCAGATTTTCCTGTCTGATGGCACGAACATTGAAAGCATTCAGCAGCAGAAGACAAATCCCGGGGGACTAGAGAGAATGGAGGGGAAAGCCAAAAGCAGCAAACCCCTTGCTGGTTTTAGTCAACTTCATGGATGGAAGGGAGTCTGAAAACTCTTCAGCCAGGGGTTAAATGTGTGGAAGGAGATCCACTGTGCAAGAACACCTAGTGTCCTAGCAGTCTAGGCTATAGAGCACAGCATGCAGAATGATTAGTTAGAGTGATGCTCAATGACTAACGCGGAAAGGAATGAACTTTCTCACTCCTGTAGAGCACGAGAGAAAGGTTGTAAGAATGTTCTCCCTCCCCACTTCTGTAGGTAATGTGAATAGTTAGTAAAGGTTGCTGTACAGTTGTATGAAGACAGACTCATTTTTCTTGTCATGATCACACTGCACCATACAGATACTATCAGGCTTGTCAGTAAATTTACCATGTACAGCTTACCTGCAGAAGGGGACTGTACACATGAAAGATCACAGAGTGTGACATTGGGCCAATGTGCATTCAGGGCTCTGCGCCAAGTCACTGCAGTTTTGACTTGCCATGTGGCGAACCAAATGTGTACTTTGTAATTTCAAACCTTTGATGTGTTCTTGAGTTAAAGTTATTTCTAAAAAGTCAAGGTAGCTGTTCTACAGCTTAGTTTCTCCATCTTCTTCATTACCTGACCTGAAAGTGCTGTTCCTTGCTGGGGTGTGCTGGTTGCTAGTAATGCATAGTCCCATCTCTGAGAAGCTGTTCTCTATATGTAGGTCTGTGGTGTGTATGTTGGCAAGCACTTTGTTACTGAAGTCAACCCTTGTCCTATCAAGACCTGGTGAAGACATCTGTACAGGTGCAACCTCCATTCGTTTCTACCCTGCCTCTGTAATATATTCACCAAAGCATTAGCTGTTGTCTTAGTTATGTTTATTAACGAAAAGAAGTTCACCTTACCAGAATAACTCTATATCTGCAATTTGTTCAGAACCATCAAAACATTACCATGCCGAAGCAAGTAATTTGGCCCATCCAAATGGTTATCTCATCCAGTGCATTTCTCCTATTTTATCTCCATAACTCTGCACATTCTTCCTTTTCATGATTTTGAAGACATAAATTGGATGTTCTTTCTCCATTCACCTCTCTGAGGAAAACAAATCCCAATTTCTCCAATCTGTCTTCATAATTGAAATTCTTCATCACTGAAATCATTCTCATAAACCCCTTCTGCACCCTCTCTAATGCACAAATAAGGACCAAACACCAGGCTGTGCTGGAGAAACCCAGCAGATCTGGCTGAGAGAAGGACCAAGTGACTGTTTTGAGTCCAGTGACCTGTCATCAGAACTAAATAAGAACATCGTTCAATTAAACAAGTCACGTGAAGCATGGTAACTCCATCAAACCCAATAATACAAAGAGCCTCTCGTCCCACATGAGATTCTGTCTGAGCCATAGTGTAATATTGCAACTGATACTTTCCATGAGCAAGGACATGATTACATTCTACTGACTGACTACTTCGCTACACTCCCTTTCGCAACGAAGATACCGATTGACACATTGACTCCCATATTCTTCCTATTTAATGAATTTCAGCCGATATTGCTTGGCAACAGCCAATATTACCTTGTCTCCTCAGTACCCTCAGTTTCATGGAACCATAGGGGCAGCACAGTGGCTTAGTGGTTAGCACTGCAGCCTCACAGCACCGGGGACCTGGGTTCAATTCTACCCCTTGGGCGACTGTCTGTGCGGAGTTTGCACATTCTCCCCGTGTCTGCGTGGGTTTCCTCAGGGTGCTCCAGTTTCCTCCCATGGTCCAAAGATGTGCAGGCTAGGTGGATTGGCCGTGCTAAATTGCTCATAGTGTTCAGGGATGTTAGATTAGGTGGGTTATACAGGGATGGGTCTGGGCGGGATGCTTCAAGGGTGGATGTGGACTTGTTGGGCCAAAGGTACTCTGTTTCCACACTATAGGGATTTTATGATACATTGTGAAGAAAATCTGATACAGTCAAAGGTAAAGTGACAGGCCAAGGTTTTCAAATAGGTACAGGTATGCCAAATCTGTGTGCTACCCCTCTAGGCAATTGTTCAGTCTCACCAGCAGCTGTCCTGGTTAGGAGATAGGTCCTTGCAGTTATTAACACTCACACCTTCAACACTCAACCGTATGCATCACAACATCTTGTTGGAAAGAGAGGCGAAGATGGCACAAGGGCACCATTGATGAACATGGAGAACACTATCCCACCTCAAACTAGGACAAAGCATAAGAGTTCAAGATTTTTGTACAAACCCATGTGTTCATGAAAAAAATGCTACGTTATTATGTCCAATCTAGGTTATATGACACAGGAAGGAACACTGTTCAAATCCACTGAAGAAATACGTGAAGTATCCAATCTATGAGCAATCAACCAGCTGTCACACAAGATGATGACTTGGATACCAAAATTATCAAACCAGATACCAATCACACATCTCCTCAGATGATAAACTTTCAGCCATGATGACGTACAGCAGACCGTAGAGTGAGGCTTAACCACCAAGACATGGTAACTGATTTTGGTTCTGATTTTAATTTATTATTGTCACATGTACCAAGATACTGTGAAAAGTGTTGTTTCGTGTGCAGTGCAGGCAAATTATAACTTATGTAATTACATCAGGGTAATAGAACAGAATGCAGAATGTAGTGTTACAGCTACAGAGAAGGTGCGGAGAAAGATCAACTCCAATACATAAGAAGGCTATTCAGCAGTCTGATAACGGAAGGGAAGAAGCTGTTCTTAAATCTGTTGGTATGTGTTTTCAAACTTTTGTAACTTCTGCCTGATGGAAGAGGTGAAAGAGAGGAGAATCAGGTCTTTGATTCTGTTTGCTGCTTTCCCAAGGCAGGGGAACTATAGACAGAATCAATGGATGAGGCTGGTTTATATGATTTCTAGTGGTCTTGGGAAGACAAATTAATATACCAAGCTGTGATGCATCTGAATAGGATGCTTTCTATGGTGCATCTGTGAAAATTGATAAGAGTCATTGAGGACATACACATTTCTTCAGCATTCTGTTAAATTCTACCATATCATACATGCACCCAGCCATTACCTAAATGAGTAGAATCAATGTATCTATATGCATTCTTGTACATGTTATTGAAAAAAATGTTCCCTACTTTAAAGGGAAAAAGAGGGCTGTTGTATCATTGCATAGACCAGACAGGTGGTACATCTTGAAGGCAGTTACAAGGCATTGTGATTTGTGATATTCCAGTATAAAATTACTCACCATGCTATCAGCTATTCTGTATGTGCAATGGAGCCAGTATATTGTGTTTAGTCAGTCAGTTATGTGTATGTGATGCACAACATTAAACACAGAACCTACATGGTGTGAAAATCTTGTGATATTATCCCAAAGTAAGTAATGATGTTAGTCAAGTTAAAGACATTTGCCTCATCAAGAAACTGGTCTTTGTGCTATATGTTGTGTGAGCTATCATAGAACATAGAACATAGAACATAGAACAGTACAGCACAGAACAGGCCCTTCAGCCCACAATGTTGTGCCGACCATTGATCCTCATGTATGCACCCTCAAATTTCTGTGACCATATACATGTCCAGCAGTCTCTTAAATGACCCCAATGACCTTGCTTCCACAACTGCTGCTGGCAACGCATTCCATGCTCTCACAACTCTCTGCGTAAAGAACCTGCCTCTGACATCCCCTCTATACTTTCCACCAACCAGCTTAAAACTATGACCCCTCGTGCTAGCCATTTCTGCCCTGGGAAATAGTCTCTGGCTATCAACTCTATCTATGCCTCTCATTATCTTGTATACCTCAATTAGGTCCCCTCTCCTCCTCCTTTTCTCCAATGAAAAGAGACCGAGCTTAGTCAACCTCTCTTCATAAGATAAGCCCTCCAGTCCAGGCAGCATCCTGGTAAACCTTCTCTGAACCCTCTCCAAAGCATCCACATCTTTCCTATAATAGGGCGCCCAGAACTGGACGCAGTATTCCAAGTGCGGTCTAACCAAAGTTTTATAGAGCTGCAACAAGATCTCACGACTCTTAAAGTCAATCCCCCTGTTAATGAAAGCCAAAACAGTGTTCAGATTATATCAAACTGGCTTTGTGTTTGACCCGAGAAACCATGTCACGTTCTGTCAACTTTTTGCTTTATAAATTCCCTTCAGCATATTATTGACGATATTGGGAATAAGGAACTTTTTCTTCCTTTCATGGGACATGTGTTTTGCTAACCTAGCAGTTATTTCCCATCCCTATTCGCCTTTGAGAAGGTGATGGGAAGATGTCTTCTTGAGCCATTGCAGTACATGTACTGTAGGCAGAGCAACATGGGAGTATCAGGATTTTGACCTGGTGAGAGTAAAGGAACTGCAGTATATTTCCAAGGTAGGATAATGAGTAGCTTAGAGAGCAACTTGTTGGTGGTGATGTTTCCAAGTATGGTGTTCACTTAGCTCTCTATTACTTGCTGCTTCTGCTGTTTGGCTCACATAAGTCCTGTTTGGTAGCTTTACCAGGTCGACACCTTTATTTTAACTTCAGATAGGTGAGGAGATCAGCAAACTTGGCACAAAAATGAAAAGTGTTGGAGAAACTCAGCAGATCTCGCACCATCTGTGGCATGAGAAACGGAGTGATAGTTTCAGGTCTTATATGACTCAAAGTTTTTATTTCAGATTTCCAGCATTTACAGTACTAAGAGAGGAGTAGTTGTTTTTTTTAGAGTAAGGAGATAAAGGGTAAATCTAATAGATGTCCATTAAATCTTGGCAATTGCTTAAATATGGGGAAATCAGGAGGAAATGTGTCTGTTGGCAGCATGGATAGTACCCAGAGGACACCGATTTACGGGAGGTGTCATGTTATGCAAGAACAAAGATGGTGGAGAGAATTGCAACACTGCGAGGGCATCTCAATCCTCAGCGTCTCTGGAAATGCCTTTCCTCGAGACGTTTTAATAAACTTGACCAGCCAATGGAAGATTCTGAGCAGCACTGTTTGGCTTCCAAGCAGGTAGATTCACACGGGCCATGATCTCAGACACAAAATCAGAGCAGTGAACAGCACACAGCCAACAGCACTCTACTTTGCTTTTGTGCATTTCACAACATACATTGCGCACCGTGAGTTGGATGGGCTTTTGTTGGATACTGGGAAAAATTGGCTGCCCCAACCCCAGAACTTCACCAAGTCATACCATTCTTTCATGACAACATATGCAGCATAAATGAGTTCAATGGCCCAACATCGGTTGGTTTGGAAATCTAGCATTGATTGAAACAGAGTTCTAATTTCAAACTAGCAGTGCTTTGCAGATCTTGTGCTACTGTTGCATGTTATTTTCATTATTTGGGAGGGGCTTGAGCCATGACTCCTCAAACTGGATGTCAAGGCCCCTAGTATGAGGAAATTTGAATTTCCTCTTCAGCCCAACCAATTCTGTGCAGTGTGCGAGCTTTGAAAGCCATAAAAAAAAAGACTCACTAAAGAGTTTGTGAGTATTGGAGAAAGCCTGCTAAAGTGGTAAACCATTTCAGCAGGTCAATGCTAAATGTTTTGATGATTTGAAATTTCACTCTTTGCTGCTGTATTGTAATGTAGGTGTATTTTGAACATAATAAATTAAAAGGCTCTATTCTGAGATGATTTGTAGAGCATTACAATGTGCGGTACTGTTTAAATGTAAAGTGAGTGAGAGCACTTTTTCCATCGAAAAATACATTTCAAAATTGTAGGAAAGTGTATTGGCCAACAATCTACTGTAAAATGAAAAAGACACCAATCCGTAGCTAAAAACAAGTAAGGTGTTTTTCAGTTTCAGTGTGATCAATGGACTCCATTGTTTACATTTGCAGGAGTTTGTGTGATGGCTGGGGTTATTATAAATGTTTGGCCAATTAAAAAAAAATTCCAGAACCACTTATCTCAGCTGGATAACACAGTGTGAGGCTGGAAGAACACAGCAGGCCAGGCAGCATCAGAGGAGCAGGAAAGCTTGACGTTTCGGTTCGGGACCCTTTTTCTGAAGAAGACTCCCGATACGGAACGTCAAGCTTTCCTGCTCCTCTGATGCTGCTTGGCCTGCTGTGTTCATCCAGCCTCACGTTGCGTTATCTCAAATTCTTCAGCATCAGCAGTTCCTACTGTCTCTATCTCAGCAGGATGCTGTGTTTGCAGCTTCAAGAGGCTAAAGGCTTACTATTAAAGGTTTATTTGTTCTTCATGTGGTAAGTGATTGAGTGTTTGTTTCGTTTTTACAACAGATTAACCAGTTGAGAGTATTTACGTTTTTTTATGGCTTTTATGAATGTGAGTTTTTTTATCAATATGAAATATGTTTGAATGCACTAAAGGATTGTCAGATTCATATGTTAAAATGCTCATGTCAAAGATGTGGCTCTGGACATCTGTGCACAGCAGACATTGGCTGAGTGACTATGGAGGATACATCGTGGGCATGAGAATGTGATAGGTTACTGTGGGTCTGTGGTGATATGATGGTACTGAAAAGGGGTATTGGGATTGAGAGGCAAGAGTCTTAGTGTATAGAGGACCATTGGAAGTTGAGGAATGTAGGTGGAGGATGGCCTTGGTCGGGGTAGTGAAGGTAGTAAGAGTAGGATTTAGGAAGAATAAGCATAATATGGAGATCAGCGTCACTGTCAGGACTATCCCACCTCTACACGTACGCTCCACCTGCCTTGCCCAATAGCTCACAAACCACAATCCCTTCTCATGTGTCTCGGAGCCAATAGTAGAGCAGGAAGATGGTTCTGAGATGGGCTTGGACTTTGTAATTTGGAAATGGGGCTGATCTATGTTTCCAAGCACAAGGTGAAAATTCAGGCCAGTGTTGTCAAACACATATGTTAATGTTGCCTTTCTGTCTTCACCAGTGTGTCCTGATTGGCTGCCTAGCTCTGGTTTTTATGTTTTTTTGGACTCAAACCATCGAGAGTCATAGGGTCATGCAGCACAGAAACAGACCCTTCAGTCCATTGATCCTGACCCAAATTTACAGTAAGAAAAGTAAGAATAAAAAAGGAAGTAATGCCGAGTTCCTTGAATTGATGATTACTGAGGCAACATTGTCAGAAAACAGAATGTTAAGTTCCATATGTAGGTTGATGACATTTTCCAGCACCTCTTCCATTCCGTCTACTATCTCTAAATGCTCATTCACTATTTATGGAAATCTGAAGCTACTGTTCTTGGTCCCCACCAGAAACTTGCCCACAGGTGTCTTTTTTACATTTATTCACAGGATGAATTCACATTACTGGTCAAGGCAGCATTTGTTGCCCATCCCTAACTGAGTTAAGTGTCTGTGGATTGAGTCACATGTTAGACAAGACTGGGGATGAATGACAGTTTCCTTCCCTAAAGCACATTACTGAGCCAGATGAATTTCTCTTGATAATTAATAATAGTGCCACAGTCATCATGTAATGTTTAATTCCGGATCTTATAGAATTCCAATTCCACGATCTACCATGGCGGGAATCCAGCCTAAGTCTCCAGAACACAACCTGGGTCTCTGGATTAATGATCTAATTATAATACCACAAGGCCACTTGGCCACTGGCCAGTTTGCCCCCAAAACCCCCAATCTGAGCCTGAGGCTGAAGCGGATCATTCACCTCCTTGAAATTGCATTTCACACTGAGACAAGCTTCCAAACATATATCTATGCCATCACTTGGATTTTTACGTGACTTTTATTTCCTAATTCTGACCCTGCCTCAACTCATCAGTTGCTGAAATCCTGATATATAGCTTTGTTGCCTCTCTGTACTTAAACATTACAACATAGCCCTGGCTGCCCATTCAGATTCTACCTTCTATGAAAGCTCAAAGTTATCCAACGCTTGGCCTCCTGTATCCTATTCCGCAGTTCACCCATTCACCTGCAGCTCACTGACCTAGATTAGTTTCCAGTTTGAGCTATAATTCAGTTTTAAAATTCTCAATCTTGCTTTTTAGACCCTCATTTTACTGTTCTCCCATGCTTCCCCATCAGCCCTATGGCTCAACACTCTTCCAATTCTGATTCATTGTGCACTGTTCATTTTAATTGGTTCACCATTAATGTGCCTTCAGGTGCTGAGGCCTAAGCTCTGGCATTCAATCTTAGATCTCTCTTGCCTCATCATCATTCTTTCCTTTTTGAGGTATTCCCTAAAACCTATCACTCTAGCATAGTTTCAGCTGAAATAACACCATGAAGGGAGTTTCCTATCACCAAGTCACCCTTTTCGAACTTGTGGATAGGGCATGACACTGATTGATCTAGTTCAGAAGTGACAGAGTGAGCAGAAACCCTGACAGTCCTATTTATATCTGTCAGCCAGGACTCCCTAATTGGAGCCAGGCTACTAGCCCCAATCAGGGAACTCATATTCTTTGAGATCTGCCTGGCTGACTTCGTCACAATCTCTGCATTAGTCATCGGTCTTAACTTTGTCCTTATGATTCAGGGTCAAATATTGCTTAGTAATCCTATTCTGATGCACCTGGGGACATTTTACTAGTCTGGAGGAGTGACATAAATGCAAGCTATTCATGTGCTTGGAACAGGCTGTCTGAAAGAATTGTTGCCTCTTCAGAAAGCCCAGTGGCTAAAGGGTCAATTGTTACATTGAGATCTTTTTAGGTTTTTGCACTGAAGTTACAAAAGTGAGGGTGATGTTGGAATTATTGATTAGGTTATAGCACCCCCACAGCACAGAAACAGACCATTTATTTAGCCCAACAAGTCCACGCCAATCCTCCAAAGAGCATCCCACCCAGACCCATCCCCCTGCCCTATCCTTATATTTCCCATGGCTGATGCATCTAACCTAGACATCCATGGACGTTTTGGTCAATTTGGCACAACCAATCAACCTAACATACACATCTTTGGATTGTGGGAGCAAACTGGATTACCTAGAGGAAACCCAGACACAGGGAGAGTGTGTGATCTCCAAACAGAGTCACCCACGGCCGAAATCAAACCCGGGTCCCCGGCACTGTCAGGCAGCAGTGCTAACCACTGAGCCACCATGTGCTGTGCGGCTGTGCTCTGTTTTAGTTGGTCCTATTTTTAATTAAACTACCAATACAGTGAACAAAGTAATTTTCTTTGGAATGTTTGTTTCCTACAGCAATGGTCAGGTCCATCTGGTATTAATAGGTCATGTTAAAAGTGTTATGGCAATCTGAAGTATTTTTTAACAGTGATGGCACCATGTGGAGCTGGAGGTACACAGCAGGCCAGGTAACATCAGGGGAGCAGGAAAGCTGATGTTTCAGGTTGGGACCCTTCTTCAGAAATGGGAAGGGATAAGCGACCTTGGAAATGTGTAGAGAAACTGGGACTGGGGATGGTAGGTGTGATGGTGATAGGTGAGTGCAGGTAGGCAGTGGTAGGGATTGGCCATTGGGATGGGTGGGGCTGAAGATGGGCAGGTTGTGTCAGGTCAAGGAGGCGGGGATGAGAGGGAGGCTTGGACGTGGGATGAAGCCGGGAGAGGGCAAATTTTAAAACTGGTGAATTAAAACAAAGCCTCATCCCATGACCAGCCCTCCTTCTCACCCCTGCCTCCTTGACACTATCTATTTATTTCTGAGCTCTTTTCCCCTCCCCATTTCTGAAGAAGGGTCCTGACCTGAAATATCAACTTCCCTGTTCCTCTGATGCTGCCTGGCCTGCTGTGTTCCTCCAGCTCCACACTGTGTTATCTCTGACTCCAGCATCAGTCATTCTTGCTATTTTTTAGGAGCGAAATTGTTGCAGAATTTCAGTAGATGGCAGCAGAAGCTTACAGGCTGTAGATTGTACAAAACCAGATATTGAGAGTCTGAGAAATGCGCACTGCATCTGCCTAACCAATCCTTATTAACAGTGCGATTAAGGAGAGAAAGGAAAAATGTTGGGCTTTACATTCCCTTATATATTACAAGCCACAGTGACTGCATTTTAAATTTTAAAAAGTACTTCTGTTTCTGAAGTCAGTAAGCATTCCCATACAGGAATCGCAGCAACCAATGTGCACGCAGTAAGGCCCCACGAACGAAATTAAGATTATGGCAAGATCATCTGTGCCAACATCATCAATGGTCAAAGTCCCAGTTAGAGTGTGACTCAACACCAAGGCATGATGAGGACTCAGGAGATAAACTCCAACTGGAATAAGATATTTGCACTGAATGGCCCACTGTCACTTTTCCTTCCATCATATCTACATCAGAGATCTGTAGTGCCCCTCACAACCTCAGGAATTCCTAAAGTTTGGTATTTGACCAAGTGTTCTTCAATAAAGTGTTGCAGACGATCTGTTATATCCACTTAGGAGAATATTAGGTCCTCGGTCTGAGATAACATGTGAAGAGATAGCACCCTCAGCCCTGTAGTATTTCTTCAGTATTGTTTTGGTGTGCTCAAGATCTTGTACTCAAGAATTGGTACATGAACCCGGTCTTCTGACTCGAATGAAAATACTGCCGACTGAGCCACAGCTAATACTATCATTGTTATTAGATACGGTTTTATAATCATACGTGGTATGTGAGCGTCGCTGGCTGGTCAGCATTTATTGCCTGTCTGTCGGTGCCCTTGAGAAGGTCCTGCCTTATTGCTGCGCTTCATGTGCTGCGGGCTGACCCACAATGCCTTTAGGGAGGGAATTCCAGGATTTTGACCCAGCAATAGTGAAGGAACAGCAGTATACCTCCGAGTCAGGATGGTGAATGGCTTGGAGGAGAACTGGTAGGTGGTGGTGTTCCCGTGTATCTGCTGCCCTTGTCCTTCTACATGGAAGTGATTTGGAATGTGCTGTTTAACGATCTTTAGTGGATATTTGTGATGTAGTACCAATCAAGTGGGCTACTTTGTCTTGTATGCGATAAAGTATCTTGAGTTTTATTGGAGCTGCACTCATCCAGTAAAGTAGGGAGAATTCCATCACAGTTCTGATTTGTGCCTTGTAGATGATGGACAAGCTTTGGGGTGTCAGGAGCTAAGTTACTTTCAGCAGGATTCGTAGTCTCTGACCTGCTCTTGTAACCACAATATTTATGTAACTAGATCAGGCTCTGATCAATGGTAACCCCCAGGATGTTGATAGTGGGAGTTTCAGTGATAGTGACACCATTGAATGGAATGTCAAGGGGCAGTGGTTACATTGCCTCTTACTGGAGACTGTCATGACCTGGCACTTGTGTGATACGAAAGTTACTTGCTGTTTCACAGCCCAAGCCTGAATATTGTCCAGATCTTCGTGCATTTGAACATAGTCTGCTTCAGTGTCTGAAGAGTTTTGAACAGTGCTGAACGTTGTGAAATCATCAGTAAATATCCTCACTGCTGTCCTTATGATGTACGCAAGGCTGTTCCTGAAGCTAAAGATGCTTCCTGAGAAACTCCTGCAGAGATGTCCTACAGATGAGATGATTGACCTCCGACAACCACGACCATCTTCCTATGTATCAAGTATGACCCCAATCTCTGGAGAGTTTGCCCCCTGATGCCCATTGAAAACACTTTTCCTCATGCTCCTTGACACCATATCTGGTTGAATACAGCCTTAACATCAAGGGCTGTCACTCTCACCTCACCTCTGGAATTCAGTTCTTTTGTCCATGTTTGAACCAAGGCTGTAATGAGGTCAGGAGCTGGGTGGCCCTGGCAGAACCCAAACTGGATGTTCATTGAGCAAATTAAAACTCCTTGCACAGAGCTTCACACTCTGGAAGTGCAGTTTGGCAATTCTATTTCATTTGTGCAAACCATGCAGACTGTTCTGGCCTCCTTAACCTTTTTGTAGTACTGTCCTGTGTTAATAGACAATAGACAATAGGTGCAGGAGTAGGCCATTCGGCCCTTCGAGCCAGCACCACCATTCATTATGATCATGGGTGATCATCCACAATCAGTATCCTGTTCCTGCCTTATCCCCATAACCCTTGATTCCACTATCTTTAAGAGCACTATCTATCTCTTTCTTGAAAGTATCCAGAGAGTTGGCCTCCGCTGCCTTCTGGGGCAGAGCATTCCATATATCCACCACTCTCTGGGTGAAGAAGTTTTTCCTCAACTCTGTTCTAAATGGCCTACCCCTTATTTTTAAACTGTGTCCTCTGGTTCTGGACTCACCCATCAGCGGAAACATGCTTCTTGCCTCCAGAGTGTCCAATCCCTTAATAATCTTATACGCCTCAATCAGGTCCCCTCTCATCCTTCTAAACTGAAGTGTATACAAGCCAATTGCTCCAATCTTTCAACATATGATAGTCCCGCCATTCTGGGAATTGACCTCGTGAACCTACGCTGCACTCCCTCAATGGCCAGAATATCCTTCTTCAAATTTGGAGACCAAAACTGCGCACAATACTCCAGGTGCGGTCTCACCAGGGCCCTGTATAGCTGCAGAAGGACCTCTTTGCTCCTATACTCAATTCCTCTTGTTATGAAGGCCAGTATGCCATTAGCTTTCTTCACTGCCTGCTGTACTTGCATGCTTGCTTTCATTAACTGATATACAAGAACACCTTGATCTCGTTGTGCTTCCCCTTTACCTAACTTGACTCCATTGAGGTAGTAATCTGCCTTCCTGTTCTTGCCACCAAAGTGGATAACCACACATTTATCCACATTAAACTGCATCTGCCATACATCCGTCCACTCACCTAGCCTGTCCAAGTCACCCTGTATTCTCATAACATCCTCCTCACATTTCACACTGCCACCCAACTTTGTGTCATCAGCAAATTTGCTAATATTACTTTTAATGCCTTCGTCTATATCATTAATATATATCATAAACAGCTACGGTCCCAGCACCGAACCTTGTGGTACCCCACTGGTCACTGCCTGCCGTTCCGAAAGGGACCTGTTTATCACTACTCTTTGCTTCCTGTCAGCCAGCCAATTTTCATTCCAACTCAGTATTTTGCCCCCAAAACCATGTGCCCTAATTTTGTTCACCAATCTCGAATGCGGGACTTTATCAAAGACTTTCTGAAAGTCCAGGTACACCACATCCACTGGCTCTCCCTTATCCATCTTCATAGATACATCCTCAAAAAATTCCAGAAGATTAGTCAAGCATGATTTCCCCTTCATAAACCCATGCTGACTCTGACCTATTCTGTTACTGCTATCCAAATGAGTCGTAATTTCATCTTTTATAATTGACTCCAGCATCTTTCCCACCAATGACGTCAGGCTAAATGGTATATAATTCCCTGTTTTCTCTCTCCATCCTTTCTTGAAAAGTGGGACAACATTTGCCACCCTCCAGTCCACAGGAACTGATCCTGAATCTATAGAACCTTGGAAAATAATTACCAAAACGTCCACAATTTCTAGAGCCACCTCCTTAAGTACCCTGGGGTGCAGAACATCAGGTCCCGGGGACTTATCGGCCTTCAGACCTAACAGTCTATCCAACACCATTTCCTGCCTAATATAAATACCCTTCAGTTCGTCCATCACCCTAGGTCCTTCAGCCACTACTGCATCTGGGAGATTGCTTGTGTCTTCCCTAGTGAAGACAGATCCAAAGTACCTATTCAACTCTTCTGCCATTTCCTTGTTCCCCATAATAAATTCACTCGTGTCTGTCTTCAAGGGCGCAATTTTGGCCTTAACCATTTTTTTTCTTTTCACATACATAAAAAAGCTTTTACTATCCTCCTTTATATTTTTGGCCAGTTTTCCTTCATAGCTCATTTTTTCTCTGTGTATTGCCTTTTTAGTTATCCGTTGTTGCTCTTTAAAAGCTTCCCAGTCCTCCGGTTTCCCACTCATCTTTGCTATGTTATACTTCTTCTCTTTTATCTTTATACAGTCCTTAACTTCCCTCGTCAGCCACGGCTGGCCCCCCTCCCCTTAGGATCTTTCTTCCTCCTTGGAATGAACTGATCCTGCACCTTCTGCATTATATCCAGAAATACCTGCCATTGTTGTTCCACTGCCATCCCTGCCAGGGTATTGTACCACTGAACTTTGGCCAGCTCCTCCCTCATAGCTCCATAGTTCCCTTTGTTCAACTACAATACTGACACTTCCGATTCTCCCTTCTCCCTCTCAAACTGCAGATTAAAACTTATCATACTATGGTCACTTCCTCCTAATGGCTCCTTTACTTTGAGGTCCCTGATCAAACCCGGTTCGTTGCACAACACCAGATTCAGAATTGCATCCTCCCTGGTAGGCTCCAGTACAAGCTGTTCTAAGAATCCATCTCGGAGGCACTCCACAAACTGCCTTTCTTGGGGTCCAGTACCATCCTGATTCTCCCAGTCTACCCGCATGTTGAAATCTCCCATAACAACTGTATTGATACTTTTGTGACAGGCCAATTTCAACTCCTGATTCAACTGACACCCTACATCCTGACTACTGTTTGGGGGCCTGTAGATAACTCCCATTAGGGTCTTTCTACGCTTAGAATTTCTCAGCTCTATCCATACTGACTCTACATCTCCTGACTCAATGACCCCCCTCGCAAGGGACTGAATATCATTCCTCACCAGCAGGGCCACCCCACGCCCTCTGCCCACCAGTCTGTTCTTTCGATAGCACGTATAGCCTCGAATATTCATTTCCCAGGCCCTGCCCACTTGAAGCCACGTCTCAGTTATCCCCACAACATCATACTTGCCAACTTCCACCTGAGCCTCAAGCTCATCCACCTTATTTCTTATGCTTCGTGCATTCATATATAATATTTTAAATTTGTTTCACCCTTCACCCTTCCTATCAATCCCTATTTCACTTGGCCATACTGTACGATCCCTTCTCGAGTTTTCTGCTCTGTTGATTCTGTTCGTACAAAGCTCTGTGTTGACAAAGTCAATTCATAAAAGCTCGCTCAGTAAGTGACATTTGGTATGGTTTCTGAGATGGTAAATGCTCTTTATAAATTTAAGTTATTTATTTTTTCCAACAATAAATTTTAATGGATTTTCAGCTGATTTAAAAAAATGAACATGAACTCTGCAACACAGCTAACACCAGGATTGTTCCACGTTTAATTTGTTTCATGAACAAGCACAATTGAGATATTTAGAAGAATGCAAATTTTAAAAATTGAAGCAAAACTGTGTGTGCTGCTGAGTAAATGTTTGCCAAAAACTGGTTTCTCCAAAAGGCATTTCTCAATATTTTGCTCGTTCTGCTTGGCAGGCGCCTTCATATTGGAGAAGCTGTACTCCGAGTGTAGCCTTCAAAATGGATGAGTGCCATTTAAATCCTCAACAAACGCAAGTCTTTTCAGGAGGTAGAGCAAACACTGCTAATGGTCCTCTCTCTCAAAACAGCAAGTCTCATGTATGCTTGTGAAGTAGTAATAATGTCAGCTATTAACCCAGTGAATGCCAGAATAACCTTACATCATGTAAAAGTGGGAAGAAGAATTTATTAGAATTTTGCACCTAAATTGCATTTTACTGCATTTGATCCACTACTTAATTGCTACACCATTTGGCAGAGAGTTAAACAACAATGTTAACTCTGGATGGTGCAGTGCCAGCAAAAATCCAGACTACTGATCAACAGAATGGGGTGAGGGGTGGGACTGTTGTCATCTTTGCTTCTTTTTTACCGGATTCATTTTAAGATACAGCTATCAGGAGGCTGTTCAATAAATTTGCTAATTAATTGCCTGGGTTGAAAGCAGGACCCTTTATGCGAATGCAACCAGCAGCAATAAAAATGCCTTCTCAAATGATTATGAAGAAAAGCAAACAAATTACAGTGCCTGATTTGTAACTTCAGAAGGAAGAGAAATGTTGCCCTCTATCCCATTCATATGTGGTTGGAAATCACTATCAAACTTGATGAAACAGAGCCACATTTCCTTAATTGTCTCTTTTAAACCATGACATAACTTAACATGCTATAAAGTTCCTCACTTCTGATAGATCCTTCATGTTAATGGAGTGCAGAAGTAACGAGATCTGAAGTACAGATACATTAAACGTTAAAGATGTGAGTGAATTTAGGTGGAGAAAAAAGCAAACACAAAATGTGAATGTGGACCTGGCCCCCTCACTAAAGAGAATAGCTGTTAGAGTAGGCCATTTGGCCCTATGAGACTACTGCACCATTCAATGTTGAATCAAAGAATTATAAAATTTTACAGTACAGTGGGATGCCATTCGACCCTCATGTCTGTACTAGCTCCCAAAGGAGTTATGCAGCTAGTCCCATTATTAATGAGACTAGCAATACATTTCAGGTTTATTCATTTAATTTAATTTCTTCCCACTTCCGCAGTGGGATTGAGCTCCTTTCAATACAGCACCAGTCAGGATCTCCTGATTACTAGTCCAGTGACATTACCACTGTGCTACTGTCTGCATTAGCCTTGGGCAGTTTCTTAGACAATTGAAGGTTCAGAATGTTTGTGATTTTTATAGTAAGATTGTTACAGATGTGAGACTCAACAAGGCATTTAGCTTTTGATTTCGGGTAAAGTATAATCTGCTGGAATTGGGGATCTTGGTCATCCTGGAGTTTACCCAGAGGCAGGATCAGGTGATTTGGTTATCATGAAGACAGAGGTCTGGGTTGAAGCACATCAAAACTCAAGTACTAGCCTTTGCAGCTTGATCAAAGAGGGCAACTGGTCTTGTTGGACATAGACCCTTGGACAGCCAGTGAGACTTGGAATGGAAGACTGAAAACAGTGCCAAGTAGAGAGAGAGACTCCAGGCGGAGTCTGGTGAGAGCAGATTCCCTGCTTGATGATAGTGGAACTTGGTAGAATTCTAGCAGAAAGGCTGTTGGAAGTCAGTGCAATAATACTCCAGACATTCAGCGAAGGGACTTCTAAAGGCGGACACTTGACGGGTTGCTCCGTTGGACTAGGAAGAAGAGTCTGTTGAGGAGCTTAGATTTTAATCTACAAGGCTTTATATCCACTGAGAATGTGGAGTAATGAACACTGGTGTGGTTCAGTTGCATGCAGAATGGTAGGAGCTGTGAACCAAAGTCTCTAAAATGAGATCCATGCTTTGCCAACCCCTGGGGAGACAATTCACTGAGTGTTATCAGAACTTAAAGTCCAGCTCTTTGCAAAATTTGGAATCAGCATTAACCTTGAAGGTGATGACAACTAAGCTGTTCATTCTCACCAGTCACATTTCATTCATAGAGTCATAGTCATAGAAGATTGATTTAACTTAACAAGTTGGCCAGCAATTGCAGGTTGCATTAGGAAACAGTGATTTTATTTTTGCAGAGAATTAGTTATCATTCTATTCATGATTATTGGACTGAATTTCAAGATTTTTGTCTTGCAGATCCATAATTAATGGAAACATAATTAATGGGAAAGTAATCTCTTTCTGAGTTCATGCATTAATGAATTAATTAATCATTAAGCCCTCACAATCCCCCTGAACCTGTTTCACTTCTTTAAAATTTCTTTAAAAGCCTTTGCCTTGAATTCTAACCAGTGGCTGAAGGTGGGGTAGGGCAGGCAGTGAAGTTTTGGAAGTGTGACCCCAAAGCTGTGTGAAAGGTATATTGAAGATTCACTAAAATGAGACCAGCAATGATAAGTTATGGGAATGATGATGCACTCCCAAAATTGGGGATTTTCCCACTCAAAATGAAACTAAGTTCCATACACTGAACAGCCAACTGCCAGTTTTGCCTTCCCTACCTGCAATTAGACAAATCCTTACTGTTTATATAGAAAAAGCAAGAGAGTTGGTGTGAATTTATTGAGCCAAATTGTTTTCTTTGTAATAAAATGTGAGGCTGGATGAACACAGCAGGCCCAGCAGCATCTCAGGAGCACCTGAGATGCTGCTGGGCCTGCTGTGCTCATCCAGCCTCACATTTTATTATCTTGGATTCTCCAGCATCTGCAGTTCCCATTATCACTGTTTTCTTTGTGTCGTTTTGTTTTGATAGATTCAGTAGAGAAAATACCCATATCAATGCATTTCAATAAGAATTGCTGCTGCAATAAATGTTTCTGAAGAACTACAATTATCATAAATCCACCTAATACTCATAGCCAGAAACCATATCTGAGCCCCAGGGTTAACAATGACTCTTACTCATCCACAAGGTGGCAAAATTACTTGACTTTGCCTTTGAACATAGCATTTTATTTTAGTGCCTTATTTAAACCATACTCTAATATGTGGACCCAGCGATAGATCAGGCCATTTAACAGTTAACAGATGGATTAATCTGTCACCATGTAAACGTTGGTCTCAACTTTGCAATTTTACTTAAACCTTACAGTAGCTTTACTCTTGCTACTCATAAATATTCCTTTACTATCTGCAGCCTGCCAATCAGAATCAGTCTTCTTAAACAAAAAAGCCAACACTGACACATTCACATTTTAGTACAATGTTTACCTCAGAACTGCCACTGTGGGGAATATGGCAGGTTCCAGGGTAAAACTTTTGACATAAGCCCCAGTTTACAACTGCTACACGGATAAAATATGGAATTTAATTTTCTCTAGCATCTATTCTCAGTATTAATTCTGAGTTGTGTGAGACTGCTGAAATTGAACAATGGGCTCGAGATTCTTCTGCACTGAGGTGCAATGAATATTTAACAGCTGGAACCCGCTTCCAATTGTCTGCTGAAGTGAAGAACTTTCTGTGGAAGGAAATAGCTAAGTGAGGGTGAGCAAGTTAGCTGGCTTTCAGTGCAGCCTCAGACTTCACTGACTCAGTACACATGAGCAATTTTAATCCAACTGTGGTTTTAATTTGAATTATACAAACTGCTGTAGAGAAATCTGAGCAATAGAAGAAGTAACTAATGAAGAAGTGGCATTTTGCTCTCTTAAAACTGATAGACTTGGGAAGAAACCACAGGGAGGTGGAATGTGTAATTAGGAGATGGCAGTGGGCAGTGAGTGGTAGTTGGGTTTACTGCATATGCAGCTTTAGAAGTTCATTAACAACTGGAGGCACAGTTTTACCTTCCGGTCAGACAGAAGGAAGTTTTAATATACGTGGCATTGTAAAAAAGACATGAATAGAACAAAACCAGGAAATTATAGAAGGCTGGGAAAAGGGTGTGCTACAGAGGCAGGAACAGCAAACAAGTGCATGGCCCTTCACACACAAAATAAACAAACTCAGCACAATTACATCAAAACATAAAAAATAAACAAAGACAACAGGCTTTGATTGAAGTACTATACATATGGAGGAAGCGTTGGGTCTGGAGGTTGCATGGGGAAGCGGGAAGAGACGTGTGTAGAGCTAAGGACCTTTCTGTAATGAATAGATTGTGGCAATACCCCTGGAAGCAGACTTTCAAATGAGCCAGTTTCTAACACTTCAGCTCCTGTGTAAGATCTGTCTCAGAAGCAGCAGCCCTACTTCCAGCCCGACCCAGTCTCTCCTGGGGGTTTATACTAGCATGCGCGTGTGAGTTTAGATAGGAGATGGGGACGTGGAATAGGAAAAATGATCAGACTCTCAACTCTTGACACCAGTATAAAAACATCCTGGCCCAAATTTCCAGTTGACTGACTAAGCAGTTGAAATAATGTTTAGTAACTAACACTCAAAAATCTTTTATAAATTTGAACGCATTTTAGCTTCCCTCTTAAGTCTTCTAGTTGCAGTGAATCAGGCAATAGCTTTTTACTTTCAAATCAATCTTCATAATTACCTCTTCACATCTCGGGTATTATTCTAAGTATTTCAGGAAATATTTTGCCACCAGTTCTCAGAAAGTAGCTGTGCAGACACAAACATTAACTAATGCCCAGAAAGCTGTGCAACACCGGTTGAGCAAATTCTGAAGCTTTCATCGAGTGATTGCTTATTTCCAACCACACTGTCTGCCCAGAAGGTTAACCAAATATGTTTTGTCGAATTCCAACATTATTTTTCTTATGAGTTGCTTGTTTGCAATAGTGCCGAGGAGATTTATCCTCACAAACAATCAGGAGCAGAAGTAGACCATTCGGCCCCTCTAACCTGCTCCACTATTCGGTAAGATCATGGCTGATTTGTTTGTGTTCCAGATTTTACTTTCCCTGACTAATAAGAATCTATCTGCCTTCATCTTAAAGATATTTGGTGACCCTGCCTTCACCATGTGAGACAGAGCTCCAAAGTTACACGACCCTCTGAGAGAAAAATAGTTTCCCCTCATCTCTGCCTTTAAAGGGTGAACCCTGATTTTGAAACAACATCCCCGAGTTCTGAATTCATTCACAAAATTACCTACCCATGTACAACTTGTTAAGACCATTTAGGATCTCACACACTTCAATTAGTTAACCCCTCACTCTTCTAAAAACAAGCCCTTGAGTGTTAGGAGACGCCAGTACAATGCTGTCACTGTTCTGAATAACGATTATGCGTATCATTGTAATGAGTGTCCAGGATGTTTCAATAAACCATCTGTCTGTCTGTCTTCCTTTTATTTCTCCATTTGCCTCTCCCCTCCCCTCCCCACCATCCATCACCTCAAACAATACAGGAATTGAACCCATGCTGTTGGCATCACCGCATCGAGTTAATTGAGTTAATCAATCGCAAATTCTAACTCAGTTCATGACTGAAATGCAACAAACAGGCACAATTCTGAAATGAAAACGGGCATCAGATTTTAAAACAAGCAGGCATGTAAGGGCTGGAATTTCAGAATAAAAAAACTGCACTAAATGCCAATTTTAATGCAATTGCAATAATCCTTTGGTCCCTATTTATTCAGTAGCGTAAAGATTATGATAAATCATGCTGAGGCTCACTAAACCCAATTTCCTGAACCCAAAGATCTATTAATTTTAATAGAACTTGGTGATCAACTTTTAACATTTAACCTTTAACAAAGTTAAATCTGATATAGAGTTTATTTACTGGGCCAGAAAAAAATTATTATCCCTCACAATAATTGAAGTACAGCTACTAAAATTTTCTGTTTCAGGCTCAGTTCATACTTATTGTAGTTATACAAACAAGCGGGAAACCTGACTGAATGAGAGATGGACATGGTACAGTTACACCTTCCAACGCTCAGACATTGACATTCTTTCTTCATGGCACAATGAGAAAGACACTCGAGACATTAATATAAATTGATCATGAAACTGTCTGCATGAAGTGTAGGCCCCAGAGTCAGGTTTTAACATTTCCCTGCTGTTGGCTTCGATGTGGAGCTTCAAAAGCCATTCTGTAGGGGCAGCAGCTTTCTGAGCTGCATTATGACTTCTGGACTATCCTAATAATCAAACGTTGCCTCTACCAGTTCCAGGAAAACAATGCACTAATGTCAAAGCAGGGAGTATACGAAAGGGTGAGATTGAGAAGCATATCAGCCATGAGCAAATTACGGAGCAGTCTTGATGGGCTGAATGGCCAAATTCTGCTCCTATATCTTATGGCCTTGTGTTTATAAGTCAGAAACCGAAATTGTGGAAGACATAAGGTTTGTTGTTATGACTTAACTAGAAATTAGAAATGTATAAAGTTGTTGTGACAGGTATCAAAGTTGGTGGATGTCACTGCATTAAAGATGAGTGCCAGTCTGTTGAGAGCCTCATACTTCTTTAAGCAGTGGTGTCTGCTAGTATTATTGACAGTTTGGTAATGAGACTTATACATTTCCTTCACTGCTGAGCTAAATGGTCTTGGGTGTGGTCAGTGTACTGTAAATAACGTCAGAACTATGGAAATATGGGAGGGAGGAGTGTATTATTCCCAGTCTTCATTGTTTTCTGGTGATTCAGCTATCCCGTACAATGACAGCATCTTATTTCTTTACAGTGATAACAAGGAAGTAAATGTGGCTGAAACATTTTATTGCAAAATTAAATTCTTTAATCATAAAAATTATCTTTATGTACTAACACAGGTATTAAAACAGTTCTGTATAGCCTTTGCAGAGGAAAAATAAACAAACATATGGCATTTGACAGTCCTCAGGACTTCCTGTAGTTGCAAACAATGGCATTTTCTTCTCATACAGGATATTATTTACGTACATTTTGAAGCAACAGGAGGCCTGATAACTGAACAGACACCCGTCTTGCTTTGGCAGAAAAACCTTCGATGGGCTTATTTCTTCAGTTTGATTGATGTATTCTAAATGAACATTAATAATTTTCCTACCGTCTCTACACTTTGTGAACACTATATTGGATACAATTGTGATTGTCTCTTTGTCCAAATGATCAATCTGTTGGCATTTGCTGCATATTTTTCTGAGTGGTTCACCATCTCCTGGGTATTGCAGATTGTGCCAATGTGATAAAGGCTATACCAACAGTATGCAAATTAGGGGAGAAAATAGCTCCTTCAATTTATGGAAACTGATCTGCATTTCTGAATGTTACCACTTGCCTAATAATGATTTATGATTTTTGTAGTTACTGATTAGATAATTGGCTTCAGTGCAGAAATTTTGTGTTTGTTAGAGGTGAAGGTGAATCTAAAGTCCACTTTGGTAGCAATAAATGAAGAATCCACTTCCTTTCAAATTTGACCATGCTCCCATGATCTCATGCACGTATACATATACAAGTCTACAGCAGAGAGAATGGTCCTTTGGCCCATTGAGTCTATACTAACCAAAAACAACTACTGAACTAATCTAATGCCACTCTTCAGCACTTGACCCATAGCATTGTATGTCTCAGCATCAAAAGTATTCCTAAATACAGTTTAAATGTTATGGGGGTTTCTGTTTCTACCTTACATGTAGTGAGTTCCAGTTTGCCACCATTCTCTGGGTGAAAAGTTTCCTCACTTCCTCTCTAAAACTCCCAAACTTTACCTCAAATTTATGCCCCTGGTCATTCATCCCTCCATCTAGGGGAAAGATTTCTTCCTGTCTACTCTACCTATTCTCACTCATAATTTTATATTTCTCACTCATGTCCCCTTTCAGTCTCCTCTGCTGTGAGGAAAGAAACCCAATCTGTTCAATCTCTCTTCATAACTGAAACTCTCCAACCCTGGCTACATCCTGGTAAATATCCTCTGAGCCTGCTCCAGTGCTAATCACATCCCTCCTATAATGTGGATCCCAGACTGCACATAATACTCCAACTGCAGCTTAACCAATGTTTTATAAAGCACCAGCATAACCTCCCTACTCTTAAACTCTGCATTTCAGCTAACAAAGGTAAGTATTTCACATGCCTTATTAACTACTCTATCTACTCGATTCACTATCTTTGATCCTCAGTGCTTCCCAGGATCCTATTGCTCATCATGTATTCTCTTGCATGATGCGCTGGTACAGTCAGTTATGAGAATATATTACTACAAGGAGTACTCTACAACTATATATTTCTATCATATCTACATTCAGATTTTGCTTTTACTTAGTTGAGTGAGGTGGGCAATATTAGATGTCATGGCCCCAAAGAGGGATTTTACTAAAATAGGATTAACTCAGACATGTCACACTTCATCTTAATCTATTTGTACTGGACTGGTTCAACCTTGTGTTATGAAGTTGACAACTGTACATTGGACAATTGCTTCAGGGAAGTCAGATTTCTACAATCAAAGCGAACTGTTTACCAAAATGGCAAAATTAAACTGTTAGTTACTGACAATAAAGCAGAAGGGAATAATCAATAGTGTTTAAAAACCAAAAGAACTGTGGATGCTATATATCAGGAAATAAAACAGAAATTGCTGGAAAAGCTCAGCAGGCCTGGCAGTATCTGTGAAGGGAAAAACAGGGTTAATGTTTTGGGTCTGGTGACCCTTCCTCAGAACTCAGTTCACCGGACCTGAAACGTTAACTCTTGTTTTTCCCTTCACAGATGCTGCCAGACCTGTTGAGCTTTTCAAGCAATTTCTGTTTTGTTTCCAATCAGTAGTATTTGGCAGAGTACAGTCTGTTCTGCTATAGTGCATGTTCTGGCAACACAAGTTGGCTGTAACATGTCTGATGAACAGGGGAATGCTATTTTTAAAATGTGAACTTGTGTTGTCGATAACGAGATTCTACTGGAGGAGTATACGGTGACATCACATGATTATGTCATGAATATGTACAATGTTCGCGCCGAAAGATTCTCTACGGCAACATCATGTGATCATTTATTAGGCTTTGTTGTGGAGTGCTTTCTGTGGGAAGTACAGTACAACTTTCTCCCCCCATCAAGTCATCTTGACACTCTTTCAAGGCAAAGTATTAAATTTACTTTTTTTTCATCATCAGATTTGAATTATGCAAAATGTGCTATCCTTTGTGTCAGGGTTTTGAGTGACTTTTGAGGAATTTTGAGTGTATTTTTTGGTGGTCTGCCCCAACCTCACTTTTCCTGTAGGCCCCGTTATTTCTACAGTTCAATTTTCTATAATGTGATGTTGCATAGGAACGCAACTATTGCGTTATACCCAAACTGACTGTACATCTGTGTTTGAGTCTGCATATGTATGACTGTGTTGCATGTGTGTTTGTGTCTGCATGCATGTATCTGCGCAACTGTGCACATGTGTGTTTTTGAGTCTGCATGTGACTATCTGTGTGTGTGTGTGTGTGTGTGTGTGTGTATATGTGTTTTTGTTCATGCCCGCGCGCAAATGAGTATGTATTTGTTTGTAGATTTTGATGCGTGTTTATGTGTGTATATGTGTATGTGTGTCTTTGTGTGAGTCAATGTGTATAAATGTGTGTACCTGGTTGTCCACGGATGTGAGTCTGTATATACATGTATATGTGTGTGTGTATGTGTATGTGTAAGTGTCTATGTATATATCTGTGTGTGACTATACCTGGACTCAGCTTTGTTGTGGAGTGACTGTGACTACTGCAGCATTTGGGAGGGTGAGCCTTAGCTTTCCTGCTCTTTTCCCCAGTCAAAACTTAAAAATGTTTAATTTTGTCAATGCATGAAAACAAAATTATTGATAACAACAAGTAATGCAAATACCACATCTGGAGGAAGCCATTTGACTCATTGTGCCTGCGTCGGCTCGTTAAAGAGCTTTTCAGTTATTGCCAATCCTCTGCTCCTTCCCTTCACTTTGATTCCAATTCAAGCACTTACCTATTACCATTTTGAAAATTATTGCTGAATCTGCAATCGGTACATTCCCGATCAGAACAGCTTGCTACCTTTAGTTTTTCTGTTCCTCATGTTGCCTCTGATTCTTTGGCTAGTTATCTTGGGTGCATTGCTTCCCAACCCTTCTGTCGTGAAAAACACTTTCTTCTGAGCTCATCTATCAAAATCCTTCCAACTTTTTAAACAGATCAATTCAATTTTCCTCTTAACCCTCTGCACTCTTCTGAGAACAAGTCCAGTTTCTTGAAAACTTCATATCACTGAGATCTTTCCTCTCTGGCACCAGTATATTAAATCTTCCTCACTCCTCTCATTAGAGTGTTGTTGGTAATATCATTACAATTGTAATATCGTTGTAATCCTCTCTGCAAACAAGATACAACATGTAACTCACTGAGTAATAAGAGCCCCATGCAGCTAACCATCTTGATTCTTAATTGATCCTGATTCTTCATGAGATGAATGTGTGGAGCATGTGCGGGGATAAAGGTACATATATAGATCTGGTAGAGGTTGAAGTGAGTTATTCCAGATCTCTCCCCATGTGTATCTGGAAAATCCTGTTGCTTAAGTTTGTTTCCATTAAATTTATAAGTGCTCGGCCTGACTTGAAATAAATCAGTTGAATACATCAACTTGAAAAGTTAATTCTGTTCACAAATGCTGCCAAAGTGTTTCCAGCCTTTTCTATTTTTGTTCAAAACAAAAAAAACCTATTGTTTGATTTTACTGCAGCTTGGAATACAGGTAGGTTATTTATCATGATCTTGATAAGGTATACTGTTACTTTTTGCTAGCTTTTTCAGCTTCCCCTCCCTGCATTCACTCCTTCACTTTTAATTTAGCCCTATGAAGCGGATAACTTGGAGCTGGGAGTGGAAGGTGAATGGGGGAAGGGTGAGACTACATCTTGAACTATTATGCCACTGGGAAGTCAATAGTTATAATTAAGCCAAATAGTCCCAAGGCTAGAATATTAAGATCAAAACTGATGATCAATGGCTTGTCTCTCACTGAATGACTTGGTGAAATGCAAGAGTGAACCTTTGGTGATACATAGCTGCCATTCAATTCCTAAGGGTTTAGTTTGATTTAATTTGTGCTTGCATTTTGCTGATAGTGACAGTCATGGTGAATGCCAGCTGATAGTCAGCTAGTTTTGAATGAGGAATGCATTGTGTTGACAAGATCTTTCAATTGTACCATATGAAAGAAAAATACATCTCTATGAAAGGCCTTTGTCTGCTATTTTAATAGACACTGACTCATTTAGATTAATTTTGCTAGCACTTCTGTTAAAACGGAAGATGAACAAATTTCATGAGAATGCATTAAAAATACTCTAATATAAGGAAAGCCTAATTTCAAGTCAGTGTTCACCAAATGATTCTGGTGTAATCATTACAAGTTCATTGAACATGAACTGGGTCTAGGCCCGAAATGTTGGCCTTCCTGCTCCTCTCATGCTGCTTGGCCTGCTGTGTTCATCCAGCTCTACACCTTGTTATCTCAGTTGATAGAACATGTTCAGTCAAGTATTTAGTACAATAGATTAAAACTGTCTCTATTGTAGTTTACTGGTACCCTGACATGTAGTGAAAACAAATATTGGGATTAAGTTCCTGTCCATGGAAACATGGAAATCTGATCATTTTAGAAATATAGTTGCTGTCAGCAAAAAACAAGGGATATCATGTTATGCTAAAAAAAATGAAGTTTGGCATGGAAACAGAAACATCTGCCTTATGATGTGCAATATCTTAAGAATGTGGATGAAATACCGTTTTTCAGTTTAGTTAATCACAGAATGTGAGCATTACTGGTTAGACCAATGTTATTGCTCATCCCTAATTACCCTCAAGATGGAAATTAAGATGGGGATCTCTGGACTGCTGCTGACTCGACAATTTGGTTAAGCAAATAGAATTTGCTATTAAATTTGTCACTTTTGGTAATCTCTTATAAATAGTATTATGTCTCCAATACTTTTTGACACTGCATAATAACAGTTTATCCCAAACACTATCGGGAGGTTGGGCAGCGATCCAATGTTGCTTCAATCTCAGCTGCGTAAAAGGTATATGATTTGAGAGACCATGTCCTTGTTGTTAACAATTTTATGACAGATGTCAGTTCCTCTTATTGCATTACTACAGTGAGAACCACTAGTTAAGTGCCTTTTTTCAGACTAAATAAACACACTGTTATGAGATTGGTGAACATGTTTTTTGACAGTTCAATCCATCAAGCTAGTTACAGAGGAGTCCAGAAAAATTAATTCAGAAGAGAGCAGTCACCATCTGTTTGATGATCAAGTGCTCATAAGGTTGAAAACAAGAATAATGTTGAAGTAGATAGCATGATGGAAATATATTCAGGAGTGAGCATCAATACTTTCTTCTTTCTGCTGCTTGGCAGTTTTACATGAGAATTGATGTGCTTCAAAATGAAGTTTTCTGTCCACGAGCAATGTCTAAAAATAGATTCATTTGTCAACTTTCAAATCACAGAGATGGCACAATTATCTGCTGCGGAAATGTTAGCCAAAAGTTTCCACTTTCTGAAGGCATGTACGAACCAATCTGAATTGTCGATATAAGCAGCCTCATGTCAATGTAATTGAAAAGAACTCCGTAAGAGGCAGACAAAGGCAGTCATGGAAGATATCATATCGTTAGGAATTATTTTAAAAAAGGCACCTGAGATAAGCTTCAATTTGAAAATGTGTTTCAGCACTCCCTCAAAAACTCAGTGCTGACATGAAGCTTTCGCAGGGAGGAGTTTTCCACTGATACGAGCTCAGAGTGCGTAATTTGGAATAGATCACCTTACCAAGCTCATAACTGTTAAACAACATAACAATTAGTTGAACATAAAAAGAATTGGAAAATGGTAAGCAATGGTGAAGCCTGCGTGTGACAGAAGACAAGGAAAATTCAGAGAAGGGCAGCCATAGCAACTTGATGAGTTCTATCATTTGAGAATTCAAGTTGTAGTTCTTATTACCTAATTCTAAACAACATAGGAAAATGTCAAAGAAAGACTGTTTATGTACAAGTAAACAAGAAGCTACAATCATTTAAAACAAACATTAAGCAAATTGCTTGCCTTTATAGAAAAGCGGCACATCCAAGATTGTCTTTCCCAATTTATATTTTTCCAGAATCACTGCTTTGAGCTCAGTTGGAATTAGGTCTGTGATCCTAATAATATCTCCTTCAGAAAAGGAGAAATTGTACAAGGACCCTGGGCGAAAACAAAATAATAAAAATATTGTCAAATAATTGATTGACTGATCAATGAAACAAATAACACTCCTTCATTTGTGCATTCTTACTACATGAGATTCAATAGATTTCCTGGTCTAGTTTTCTTTATTCTTTAAAGGGATTTGGCCGGTGCTGCATTTATGAACTGATTTCAGAGAGTTGTTGTAAGTTAATCTAATTGTTGTGGGTCTGGAATTACATATAGGCCAAACTAGGTCAGGATGGCAGATTTCCTTCAGGACATTACAGTTTTTACAACAATTGAAGATAATTTCATGCTCACTGTACTGGAGAACAGCTTTGCATTCTTTGCATTTTTAAGTGAATTTCAATTCTGTCAACTGCTGTGGTAGAATATGAACCAATGTCCCCAGGGCATTAACCTTGGCCCTTATTTTCCCCTTGAAGTCAGTTTGAGG
Organism: Stegostoma tigrinum; assembly: GCF_030684315.1. Taxonomy (NCBI): domain Eukaryota; kingdom Metazoa; phylum Chordata; class Chondrichthyes; order Orectolobiformes; family Stegostomatidae; genus Stegostoma; species Stegostoma tigrinum. The sequence continues at coordinate 113,870,988 of NC_081358.1, read as the reverse complement.
TGTGGTTCATAGGCATTCTGAGTTCTCTGGTTCAATGAAATTTGTTCCTTTGTCAGGAAAATGAGAGTTGGCAAGTTGTTAAGCCACCATAATAACCTAATCCTGTTCTTATCAGATGGCCATGTCAAATAATTTTCTATATGAATCATTGCATCACACAATCCCACGGTAAGCCATTTGGCCTATCATGCCTATGTCAGCTTGTTCAATTCATCTCCGATATCATGTTGTTTCACACCAGATCTATAATTTTCTCTGCAATTGGCTTTACCTCATTCGTTTAGGCAGTGCATTACAGATTATAACAACTTGCTGTGTTAAGAAAAATCCTCATCTGACCTCTTGCTGTTTTGTTAATTACATTAAAACCTACACTCTCCGGTTACTGACCTTTGTGTCAGTAGAAACTATTTCCATTTATGTACTACATCAGAATTCTTTATGGAAAGGACAAATCTTAATTGGTATTTTTAAACTTCCCAGCCCCATCAATGCCGAGACTAGTTTCAAGTAGCAGGCTAACTAGGATCAGCTAACTTGGTACAGAGGGGATTGTATTAGGGACCTATGGTTTGTAGCTTTCATTTTGCTTTCAGCTATCACTGATAGAATCATACAATTTGCAGTGTAGAAGGAGGCCATTTGACTTTAAAGTTTGTATTAGGTCCTGAAAAAGCTACCTAGTTAGTCTCATTTCTGCAATACAATCAGTTGTCAGTTGTACGAGTTGCCCACAGTAGTAATATAGCTTCTATTCTAATGCTGTGATCTATCTGAGAGTGCCATTTTAGGAAGGAAAGATCTAATAACGAAGAATTGTGGTCAAACTTACCAAATGAAAGACCAAAACATTCTTGAGCCTGTTCCATGTACAGAGGCAAAAGAATACAAAATTAACTCTAAATAGATATTCTAATGTCTAAGGTGACATTCTTTTAATGTACTTCTCAATGTACAATATAAACTTGCTGTGAATACTGTCATTATGGTCTTTGGAAGATGGAATTGTGATCCTTACTATCCTTGTGTTAAGAAGGGAGGCGATAAGATATATATAGGAAAATTCAGAAAATTCTGGAAAGAGAGGTAAAAGATATTGTTCTTGGCACTAATCTAGTTGCCAAGTTTTATTAAATATATGTTGTGTGAATTTTCCCATTTTTTCTAAGTTTGCGTGATCTTTTTGCATGGCAAAATACCTACATACCACCCTCACTCTGCAAAATGGCTCACCTGATCACCTTATGTTCCCAGTATGAATGTTAAGGTGCTCTCAACAAAATACGCTTCACTACCATTTTAGAAGGCATTTGGCATATTCAGCTGGAGTCATTGGCTCTTTGATGCTTGAGTATGGCCACACTGTAAGTGTCATCATCATCTGCTATGGATCCGGTCCTACAAAGGGATCCTCTTAGCTGGCGTATTTGTGGATTCCTGCACAGATTTATAACAAGAGGCCACTGCCCACAAGTCTCCAGTGCGTAATCATCTAAAGGTAAGTACATAAGTTTTACTCTGATCAGAGAAGGGTTTCTAACTCTGATCAGAATATCTCTGATTCTTGTCATGTCAATTAACAGATAAACATTGGCCAGGATACTATGGAGAGATCCTTGCTCTCCTTCGAGCAGTGTTATCGAATCTTTCTATACAACTATCAAAGCAGGCAGTTTCTGATGAAGGGTCGAGGCCCGAAATGTCAGCTTTTGTGCTCCTAAGATGCTGCTTGGCCTGCTGTGTTCATCCAGCCCCACACTTTGTTATCTTGGTTTAATGCTTCAATGCTGAGGTGAAGAACCATTTTAAAATTTCTGCTGGTGTCACTGAAATGGAACTTAATTATAAAAGTTTTTGGTGCAGAGGTGAGAATGGTATCAGTGAACAAGGCTAATGGTTAAGTTTGAAATGTTTGCCAATCGTAGACAATAGTCATTGAAATCTCATTTTGATTTTTAAATGCCTTCCTTGCTTTTGGTATGATGCTTACTTTGCCATTTACTTTCCTTTCTGCCAAATTTTATGCTGCAGCGATGCAGTGTACCTCTTGGGAACATTATTGATTTAAAATGTTATGATACTCCAAACTTATCTGGGATCGTTTAGATGTAATATCTACTTAACAAAAAATAACAATCCTTGGGAAAACAACAGTATATTTGCACTTTGCTTATATACTCACTGTTTTCCGTAAAAAATGTCCACACAAATTGAACTAACTCCAAAGTGGCTAAAATCAAATGGTATTTATATTACTTGAGTAGATATTATATTGATCAATAGCTTAGACAGACATGCTATTATAAATAAGGAAAGGTTTTGCCAGTTGCTTACCTTGTAAGTAAGTTCCACTGATCACCTTCACTGTCCGGTTCAGTTCGTTTGGATTCAGAGACTGGATGAAGGAGTGCCAGATGTGTACTTTCTGTTCACTGCTTTGATTCATTTTCTTTCTTTTTCACATGTACTGATCTAGAACCCGATTTGGACCACACAATCTGAATGCATTTAACATGGCAAAGTGGATTTTGTTTATGATTTCTCTGAGCAAAGTCAAGGACTGGTCCCTGGAAAAAAACAGTGTAGTTAATAATCACCTACTGTTTTGCAATCACCCACAATGCTTGGAATATGTCTCAAGCATGTGGTTTTGGTCTGACTCCAATCATTTATTCAGACCATGAAACACTGTTATCTTGACTACATAAACCTGGCCAAATATTCACATTTATGAAGAACTCCTTTTGTATTTAATGATTCACATTTCCTCATGCACAGGTCATAGGGAAAACAAGGACAATAATGATTAAGCTACTTGCAGAACAAGAACTCCAGCCAAATGTTAATAAATTGCCATGCTGGACTGCTTGTTTAACATGGAGCCTCATTTACCTAAAATGCAAACTGCTATTATTTTGTGTGATTTGTATTATATCAGCGGTGTCTCAGCTGGTAGCATTCATGCCTTTCAATTACTAGATTCTGGGTTCAAATCATGCTCCAGATTTCAACACAACTATTAGGACTGGTGGAAGACACCATTGCAGTGCAGAGAGCATCTCAGGCTACTGGAGGAGCTGTTTAACCTGCCTATTGGGGAAACAATTCAGTAGCGTTTGGAAATGGACATAGTGGATCCCTAACAGGGCAAGTTAGACCAAATGTCTCATTCACCAGTCTTATAGATTGTTTTCCTTCTTGGAGTCCTGGTGGATGGTATTCAGCTATGGCACTAGTTGGAGAAGATCAGAAGAGTTATTCTGATGTCTGGTCCATATCTGACCCTCAAGCAACATCACAAATTTGGATTATTCTGCCAGTGTCATGTAATTAACCATATTTCTAAGCGTTGGCCGAATATGGATGTTAGTCCTGAGATGCTGATGCACCCAAAACATAATGTTCTAAATAACTGACTTCTTTCGAGATGTCAATCTGTTCTTTCCCAAATTATAAACTGGAGACACTACTTTCAAACATGTGTTGATGCTCACACCATTTCACCTCTGAGTTTTACAGGCCTGGACAATAGCGATGTGAACAGATTATTTAAGATATGCAGTGAATAGAGGATTGGGTAATGTGACAGTATAAAATTATCATGCAACTTGTTGAGTAGTATTCAAATTGGGAGCCAGCATTATCGCATATTTGGGAAAGTAGCACACTTAAGTGGCTTCCGTTTGGTCTCTTTGCATCCGTCAGATGCAGCCTTTCTGAAGGTAATTGCTCCCTCCCTCTACCACAGGCCTCTTATCCCCTAACCTGGCCATCCAACTTGGATCTAGGAAAATCAAGAGGGGAGCAAGGGGTAAACCAGGAATCTGCAGGCCAGGCAGTCTAACTTTGGTGGTGGGGAAACTATTAGAAGCAATATTGAGGGATAGAATTAATCTGCACTCGGGAGAGGCAGGGATTAATCAAGAACAGTCAACATGATTTTAATTTGGGAAGGTCATGTCTGACCAACTTGATTGAATTTCTGAAGAGATATGCAGGTGTATAGGTGAGGACAATATTTTGATATGGTCTTTGTGTACTTCAACAAGGCTTTGGATAAGGTCTCACATGGGAGACTGATAACAAAAGGTAAGAGCGCATGCGATTCGAGAAAATGTGGCAAATTGGATCCAGATTTGGCTGAGTTGAAGTAAGCAGAGGGCAATGGTTGAGGGGTGTTTTCTTGACTGCACTGCCTGTGTCCAGTGGGTCAGTGATGGGTCTGTTGCTGTTTGTGATTTATAAACATAATTCAGACTTGAATGTAGGAGGGTTGATCAGTATGTTTGCAAATGATACAAGAATTGGTGGGTTGGTAGATTGTGAGCTGGTTAGTTCAAGATTGCAGGATGCAGGCTGGCTGATCAGTGCAAAGGGAATTCAATCCAGAAAAAATGTGAGGTGATGCACCTGGGAGGACAAGCAAGGCAAGTGAAGGCATAATGAACGGTCGGACCCTGCAAAGCACCAACATCAGATGGACTTTGGTATGCATTCACACTGGTCCCTTAAGATATCAGGAGGTGGATAAAGTGTTTAAGAAAGCAGACATTTTTCCCACCCCACCCTTATCTGCCTTCCGGAGAGACCACTCTCTCCGTGACTCCCTTGTCCACTCCACACTCCCCTCCAACCCCACTACACCCGGCACTTTCCCCTGCAACCGCAGGAAGTGCTACACCTGCCCCCAAACCTCCTCCCGTACCCCCATCCCAGGCCCCAAGATGACTTTCCATATCAAGCAGAGGTTCACCTGCACATCTGCCAATGTGGTATACTGCATCCACCGTACACGGTGTGACTTCCTCTACATTGGGGAAACCAAGTGGAGGCTTGGGACCGCTTTGCAGAACACCTACGCTCGGTTCGCAGTAAACAACTGCACCTCCCAGTCGCGAACCATTTCAACTACCCCTCCCATTCCTTAGATGACATGTCCATCCTGGGCCTCCTGCAGTGCCATAATGATGCCACCCATAGGTTGCAGGAACAGCAACTCATACTCCGCTTGGGAACCCTGCAGCCCAATGGCATCACTGTGGATTTCACCAGCTTCAAAATCTCCCCTCGCACCACTTCATCCCCGTCTCCCTAACCTGTTCTTCCTCTCACCTATCCCCTCCTCCCACCTCAAGCCGCACCTCCAGTTCCTACCTACTAACCTCATCCCGCCCCTTTGACCTACCCATCCTCCCCGGACTGACCTATCCCCTCCCTACCTCCCCACCCATAATCTCCTTTCCACCTATCTTCTCCTCTATCCATCTTCAGTCTGCCTCCCCTCTCCCTATTTATTTCAGAATCCTCTCCCCATCCCCCTTTTCTGATGAAGGATCTAGGCCCGAAATGTCAGCTTTTGTGCTCCTAAGATGCTGCTTGGCCTGCTGTGTTCAGCCCCACACTTTGTTATCTTGTATATGGAATACATACATTTATTAGCTAAGATGTGGAGTTTAAGAGCAGTGTGGTTATGCTAAAACTGATCTATGATGAGGCTCCATTTGTAGATGTGACTAATTTCCAACAAATCCTCTTAGCATCTATTTTGTTAAGTGAAGTAGTCTGAATCCAAGTATTGATCATGGAAATAAATGCTATACTAATGATTAAAATAAAGAATTGTTGTTGTACAACTGGATCTCAGAAGGATACTGTTTTGGAAATGAATGGTAGGCAGGCCCACATCATTGACAAACTTACAACAAATGCCTCTGAATATTTCGGAAGCAACTGGAGTTGCACCTTGGCATATCATTACTAACATTCTTCTCTAAAATGACTATTCCTTTGTGGATCAATAGAATATGATGGTGCTGGAGGAAGACAGCCCTGTTATTAACAACAGACAGATTCCAATAAAGAAACGCTGCATTTACTTCATCCAGGGACAATATTGAAGATTAACGCAAATTCAACATTTTCATAAAGGAGGTGATAAACTGCTGCCTTTTAAGACCCCATCAGCTTGCAAAATGACAAGCTTTATAACTTCGCAAGGAAGTACAGGAATGCCACAACATGGAAGTTCCACATACCATCCTAGCTTAGAACTGCATTGTCATCGCTTCATCTGCTACATGGCCAAAATCTTGGAATTTCTTTCCTAACAGTACCAGTCGCCAGACAAAGGGCCACTATAACATTATACTTATGCATATTAAGAGAGGAACTTTAAAAACTTCCAACAAGGGAAATGGACAGCATTTTGTAAAAGAAGAATAAGCAATAATATTGAGAAAAGGGAGGGAAATGGGATGAATGCATATCAAGCCTGTTGTTAAGTGAGCAACCATACATATGTGATGAGTAAAATGATTTCTTCTTGAGCTATAATTTCACTGACTTTGTTTATTCCTCGGAAGAGTGTCTCTGTTTTTATATTAGCCTCTCACCTACACAATAGCAAAGTACTGTGAGCACCTCAATGTTGCTTTTTGATCCCTACATCCAACCTTCAGTTACTCCATCAGCAATCATTATTGCAAAGGCTGAAATTTATGGGCCCAGTGAGATTATTGAAATTGTTTTACAGTAAACAAGGATTATTACCTTCGGCACCCTTTCTCATATAGATTATTCTTACCCTTGATATATTTGTGTGATTACTAATGTTCAATGAATCATAATATAAAATCTTTATTCAAAATGCTTTGTAACCTAGTCAGGTCAGTAAGGGCAACGGAATTATTGCAGTTGAATTCAGTCAATGTCAAGCATTTATTAGTCATGTACAGAAGTTGTGTACAGTGTAAAATTGCACCTATTCGAACTCAACAATATCCATCAAGCCTCAGGGTAACATTTCTGACTGGACCATTTTTCCACTTCTGACAATGTGATCTTGAGTTACAAGTGATGTTTTCAATTGAAAGCAGAAAATGGGGGACATACTTAACAGGTCTGCCAGCCTCCTTGAAGTTTCAAGTGGTCAGTTTAAGATTTTAATCTCTCGTCAGATGCTGAGAAACTGGACTGAGACTAGCCAAAATCATCTTATTTGTTTTTTATTCATTCTCAAGATGTGGATGTATCTGTACAGGTCAGCATTTATTGCCCATCCCTAATTACCCAGAGCATAGCCCCATTGCTGTGGGTCTGGAGTCACCCATAGGCCAGAGGTAAGGATGGCAGTTTCCTTCCCTAAATGACATTAGTGAACCAAATGGGTTTTTCCAACAATTGGCAATGGTTCCATGGTCATCATTAGACCCTTAAATCCAGATTCTTTTCATTGAATTAAATTCTGCTATCTGCGGTGATGGGATTGGAACTGAGATCCTCAGCACATTAGATGAGTTTCTAGCTTAATGGTCTCATGATAATGCCACTGGCCATTGTACGTTTTTACATCCATTGGTCAAAGACTGCCGCACCATTAATCTTGACTGGGTTTGGATCACATCTGAGAAGCGTAATGACCATATTTAACAGATTTTACTAAAAGCTGTCCCTAAATTTGAATCTAATGATGATATGAGGTACTCCTTGACAAATCAAAACGGAAGATTGAAGAATGTGCCAGAACTGCTCAAACATTGCTCTTCACTGCGGTTCGTGAATGTATACTACATTTTGTAATGTTCGATGGTAGCTCTAGACGTGAGGAAGTGTGAAGGAAATGTGCAGTTCTATCGAGTGAACTTCATTGTTTGTGATTCTGCATGGAAACTGCTGTCTAACTGAGTTTCAGATGACAAAATGCTCACCAGAGTGGGTATTGTTGCCAGTACTTCAATTCTCTTTAGTGTCTTGGGGCACTTTATTATGTTAAAAGTTCTATATAAATATAATGTGCTATTGTGTCGGTTACCTGTTATTGTTAAGGTTTAAAAGCTGGTAAAGTGCTGTGCTCGCTATTTCTAGATGACCTGTAAACACTTGCACATATTGGACCAGTGTTGATGCTGATCTTCAAGGAGACTGCTGTCCTCAGTCTTTTGTGTCTCCAAATCCTTCAAAAATTCGCCACCCTACAAGGAGACATTCTGAAAATGCCATATCAGAGATAAAAATTGATTATGCAAATGTATCTTACAACTGAGATATATGTGACTAACTGCTTGCAGTGGGAGATAATAAGGAGTGCAAATGCTGGAAGTCAGAGTTGATGAAATTTGGAGCTGGAGGAACACAGCAGGTCAGACAACATCAGAGGAGCAGGAAATTTGATGTTTTGAGTCAGGACACTTCATTAGGACTGCGTAGGGAAAGGGAGCTCAGAAATAAATAGGGAGGGGAATGCTGGGGGAAGGTAGGTGGGATGGTGATAGGTGGATGCAGGTATAGATTGATCAATAGGAAATGTAGAGAAGACAGGCGAGAAGGAAGATGGGCAGGTTGTGTCAGGTCAAGGAGGCTGGGATGAGAGGGAAGACTGGACATAGGATGAAGCCAGGGATGGGGAGTGGAGAGATTTTGAAACTGGTGAATTCTATGTTGAGGCCATTGGGCTACAATCTCCTGAGGCAGAATATGAAAGTTGTTCCTCCAGTTTGCATCATTGTGTCACTGGAGGAGGTCCAGGGTGGACATGTCACCAAGGGAGTGGGAAGGGGAGTTGAAATGGCAGGCAAGTGGAAGGCAGTGTTGCTTGGAGTGTTCAGAGCACGGATGCTCCGCAAAATGGTCACCGAGTCTGCGCTTGGTCTCATCAATGCAGAGGAGACCACATCATCAGCAATGGGTGCAATAGGCCAAGTTAGAAGGCATACAGGTGAAATCCTATCAGATTTGGAATGATTCTTTGCATTGTAAATGTATGTAAAGGACCTTGACTTAGTACAGTCTGTAAATAATATCTGTATATTCTTCTTAATTCTGGCACTTTCTGCGTAACTCCATAATCTGCAGGTTTGTGACTCCTTTATGGAAAGTGCTAAGTGTTTTAGATGGTTTAGCATTCACCAACAATCTGTTGGGACACTGGAGATTCAGATGTCTCTGAATGATATGTTCTGACGGTCAAGTGGTGTAGCAGACAACTTTCTTTTAGTCATCCCCTCTGAAGTCCAATGTGTCATGCAGGGCCTTTGAAGGTGAATAACCACATTGCAACACCTAACTTGACATTGCTTTCACTGAAATAAAAATAGGCAATTCTGAAGAAACTCAACAAGCCTGGCAACATTTCTGGAGAGAGAAACAGAGTTAATGTTTCGGTTCTGCTATGACTTCTTCATACCAGAATTGAACTCCCTGCATGAACTGCTTCTCTATGGCTTTTCTTGATGCTTATGGTTTCTTCTAATTGATCTTTAGGATTAAGAAGATAAGTGGTTCTCCTTTCTTATTGACTAACATGTTGTGTAGGTGATACAATCAATATTTTAGTCCATAGATTTAAATACCCAAACTATGTAAACAGATATAAATATAAATTGTACATAAACTGTTCAGTAGCCAAGTGTTAACCTGTAACTGTTAACTGTTAGCAGGGTTAGTAAATTATTAAATAATGCTTGTTCAACTGCAGTAAAGCAGTTTAGGTTTCTGTGTTTTGCTAAAATGGTACCAGTAATTTGATGCAAATGCATCCACACTGCTCTCAAGCTATTTTTAGCAATTTGACAGATTGTTAGAAGTTACTTTCTGAACACTTGTGCGCAAACGGATACTCTATTTGTATTATATTACTTTGAGGCTATTTTAAGCTGTCTAAAATATCGCACAACAATTTCTAAAATTGGCATATTTCAAATTACCATAATGTTCAATAGGAATGCACCTTCTTGTTGTGCAGTAACTTGACTATTCTTGGGAGCATTGTGAATAATGCTTTCACTGTGTGTACAAAGCCTCTGGGGGACTTTTCCCCTCGCCCATTATAGACGGGTGCAGAGGAGCACAGGAGTACGGTAAATTCAAGAAAGTGATATTGTGACAGGATCTCTATTTGATCCCACGTTCTCGTGTTCTTCCTTGGTATGAGAATGAAGGGCAGCAGGGAGTGCTTGTGGGCCAGACTGGTAAGTCATTTAGAAGTTTAGTTTAGAAGGTGCTGAGGTTCCTGAGAGACCAAGTGAGAGATTATTTGTAGCTCAAATGACCTACTCCTGCTCCTATTTCTTAATGACGTGCTGAATCTTGAACATTGCAAATGATTTCCCAACTTGTCAGCAACTTGTCATGGTTACCAAGGTGACTGAGCAATGAGAAAAGCAACTTCAGTGAAACTGATAAACCAGGAAGACTTTGATGTTTGAAGCTATAGATTTCCAGCCATGGCCATATGGTGGGTGTGGTTTAAGACTCTCCTTCCTGAAAGAGAGGTAGAGCTTTCCCTGCTTGATAGGTGACTGCCAGCATTTTGGTCTGTCTCGCATTAAAGTTCATTGCAGCAAGGGAGTAAGTAAAGCAGGGAGTTCACCATCAGCAACTGGTAAAACAGCTCCAGTGTAGCTTCAGGGCAAAGTCGATGAACACCTCAACCTAAATGGATGGAGATGTGACTCCCAGCAGGCAGAGGATCTGCCCCCTCTCAAAAAACTCAGGTTTTCTTGGTGAGCTCATGTTGACAACTGCAACCCCTTGGAAGAATATCTCCTTCCCATTGGATCCAGGGAACATACAATGCCAATGGCCAGGAAGGTGACTATCACTGAGGGCTACAACAGTAGAATTTTGAAATTTTTGAAAGATACTTGAAAGTTACCACTATCTAATCAGTGACTCAGGATTGAGCATGACTACTATTGTAGAATGTTGAGCTTAAAAAGAAATTTTAAGATAGGATATAAAAAGCTAGACATACAGCAAGACTATAAGGATATAAGAAGTAATGATCCGGATCAGGCAGGATAGTTAATGTGTGCAAATGGCGTGTCCTTTCCTCTTCTCTCACTAGCTTCAGGTTTCTTGTAATGATTTTCCAAAACCCAAAGGAACCTTTCTTCAGAGTCTTTTGCATCTCCTACTGCACTGAGCTTTTGAAATGCTCTATCTTGATGCCATTTTACAAGAATAGATACCTGGATGGATTATTAACACCCTATAAAGATTTATTTTAGTTTTTAAAAAACACGCAATTCCTTGTCTCAACCTTGGACTGAATATCCTGTCTTTAGTCCACCTGTCACTAACTTCTTGAACATTTGCAAAAACTGGCTGGTTTTTATTGATGTTTCTTACCTCATTTGTTTCTTCTCACATCTCGTTTTGTTCTCCCAGACCAGTTTTTCCCCTGCCTAGGTAACATTCAAACTCCAATCTCAAACTCATTATTTGTGTCCACAACAGTGATTTCTCCCTAAGGCTATTGGTAAAGCCTCCTAATGAGCTGCTCAGAGTGGTCTCTAAGGTCAGTAATCTTTCATCATGACCAGATTGTTGCAGTTGGCTTTGTTCTCTAAAATAAATGATCAGCTACTTAACACACAATGCACTCATGTTTATTAATATTACTCAACCAAACTTAAATGTAAACCTTAACACATCTGAGTACTACCATTGTTTTAAGTATCCACTAGTTGCTATCACATAATTTCAGGAGTCAATGCCTGGCCAAAGACCACTGTTTTTGAGCTAATCATCTTGAACTTAGCCTTTATTTCATATTGGCATGTTTCTACGGAAAGGATTTAAGTAATTTCCAGTGAAACAAATCTTAAAGTACTACCCAAATCTCATTCCAATTTCAAGCTGAATTTAAATGCGCACTGAGTCAAATATCTAATATCCCAACTGTTTGTCCTAAACATACATCTCTGCTTCTTGACAAGTTGCCTGCCTAGTACTCCCATGAGAAGAGACAGCAGAGAGTTGTGGGTGTTCTTAATGGATTGGGTTCAAACACGGAAAGGACAACATTTCTGGAAGAAAAATGTGAGGCATAGGTATGAGAGATAGAGGTGAATATGAGGGTCAGCAGTTTGGAAGCAGATCTCGCTGGACTAAAAAGAGCAGAATGAGTGAAACTGCAAGGTGTATTATTGTGTGCATTGCTGAGCAGGAGACTTGTGAGAAAGTGAGTGTTTGGAGTCTGGCACCTGAATGACTTTGCCATATATTCTCGACCTTCTGGAGACTCTTGGTGCACTGTTTTCAAATTGGAGGAAGTTGTCACTGTCATTGGTTGGGAAACTTGAAGGTGGGATCTGTTGTGTAGGGGTATTAGGACCCTGGCCCAATCTTGTGATGATGCAGAAAACATTACTGAATCTTTATTGGTAGAGTTTCTACCCATTCAACTTTGGAAATCCGTCAGTCGTCTTAGAAAAATAACATCATCATCCATTTCCGTGACGGCTGTATATTAGAAATGGAAAACCAAAGTTTGCATTGATAACAGCATTTAAAACTGCAAATGCATTAACAGATTTCAGTTTTAGTACCACAACTTTACAAAATAAAATTTTAGCAGTAACTTTAATTTACAGGAATATGTCATGGCAACAAAATGAGTGCAGCAGAAAAAGGTCAATGACTATACAAGTTGAGAAAATAACTTACAACTTCAAAAGCTTATCAACAATCAAATAATGCAACAAAATTTGTCTTTATCAATTTTTTCACCAGACAACTTAAAGTCATTGCATTCAACTGATTGATTAGTAAATTGGCAGATGTTGATATCATCTAAAATCCCTAAAGGTTTCTGCATTTGACACTGAGCCAAATGTGGAACTGGTTGGTTGACTTCTGTACTATGTGGGAATAATCTTTTTTATTCGCTCATTTGGCAAGGGAATCACTGGCTGGCCATCACAAGTTGCCTTTGAGAGGGTGGTAAGTGAGTTGATGCTGGGCACAGTAGCAGCCCATTTGTCACAATGGCTTAGAGAGGGAATTCCAGGGTTTTGCCCCAGTGACTGTATTTGTAGTTCAGTTAAGCTTCTAGCCAATGGCAATCCCCCATGGATGTTGATAGTGGTGGTTTCAGTGATGGTAACATTGTTGAATGTCAAGTGCAGTGGTTAGATTGTCTATTAATGGAGATAGTCAAAGCCTGGCATTTGTGTGGCACGAATGTTACTTACCATTTGCCCCCAGCCAAGGGCTGGGGTTTGACCATGTCTTGTTGCATTTCAACATGGGCTCCTTCGGTATCTGAGGAGCCCTGAAAGGTGCTCAATGTTGAGCAATCATCAGCGAACATCCCCACTTCTGACCATATGATGGAGGGAAGGCCATTGATGAAGCAGCTGAAGATAGTTAGGCCAAGAACACCAACCTAAGAAATTCTTGCAGAGATGCGAGATGACTGACCTCTAACAACTACAAATACCTTCCTATTTTCCAGGTAAAACTCCAACGAGTGTAGAGTTTGCCTCCTGATGCCCATTGATTCCAGTTTTGCTTGGGGTCCTTAATGCCATGCTTAGTCAAATGGAGCCTTGACCTCAGGGGCACTTAAATGTCACCTGTGGAATTCAGGTCTTCTATCAATGTTTGAACCAAGGCTATAATGAGCTAAGGAGCTGAGTGGCCCTGGCAGAATCCAAGCTGGGTGTCACTCAGCAGGTTATTTCTGAGCAGGTGCTGCTTGATAGCACTGTTGATCAAACCTTCCATAACTTTACTGATGATAGAGAGTAGACTGATGGGTCAGTAATTGACCAGGTTGAATTTGTTCTGCTTTCTGTTTACAGGGCATACTTGGGCAATTTTCCACATTAGTGGGTAAATCCCTGTATTGTAACTGCATTGGAGTAGCTTAGCTAGTGCAGCAGCAAGTTCTGGAACACAAGTCTTCAATACTACTTCTGGAATGTAGTCAGGGACCATTGCATTTTCACTATTCTGTGTCTCTAACTGTTTCTTGATATCATGTAGAGTGAATTAAATTGGCTGAAGACTGGTATCTGTGATGTTGAGTACCACTGGAGGAGACCAAGATGGATCATTCTCTTGGCACTTCTGTCTGAAGATATCTGCAAATTTTTCAGCATTATCTTTTGCACTGGTGTTTTGGATCCTTCTACCATTGATGATGCGGCAATCTGTGGAGCATTCTCCTTGTTTACTTGCCCACCATCATTCATATCTGGATGTGACAGGAGTGCAGAGATTTGCTCTCTTGGTTGTGGGATTGCTTAGCTCTGTCAATCACTTATTGCTTCTGCTGTTTGTTATGCAATTAGTCCTGTTTGAAATCTCCATCAGGTTGACACCTCATTTTTAGGTATCCATTGTGCTGGTCCTGGCATGCCCTCATACATTCTCCATTGAATTAAGGTTGATTCCCCGGTTTGAGCCAGGGTACAATGTTGCAGATTGTGCTGGAGTAAAATTCTGCTGATGTTGATGGCCTACAGCACCTCATGGATGCAGTCTTGAGTTTCTCGATCTAACTGAAGTCTGTACCATTTAGCACAGCTATAGTGTCATGCAACACAATGGAGCATATTCTCAATATGAAAGCGGGCCTAATCTTCAAAAGGACCATGCGGTGTCACTCTTACCTATACTGCCAAGGACTGATGCATCTGCAGCTGACTAAGAATGAGATCAAGTATATTTTTCTCTCTTGTTGTTCTCTTACCACCTGCTGCAGACACTGTCAGGTAGCTATGTCCTTTAGGACCCGACCAGCTTGATTAGAAGTGCTGCTGAGCTACTCATGGTGCTGGACGTTGAAATCTCCCACCTAGAGTACATTTTGCGCCCTTGGCACCCTCAGAGCTTCCTGTAAGTGTATTTGATTTATGTATTGATAGATGAGTAAAATAGACTTAACTTTAAAATGTCTTTCTTAAATTTTTTAAGCCATAGTTTTGACTATAATCTTTAAAATAGCCTTCCCTTGAAGATGCATAGAATTAGGAATAGTTTTGTTTTTTGGCCAAAGATAGTTGAATAGCACATTCAGAATAATTTATTATTGAAGCTATATTAAAGGAAATAATGTTTGAAACCATAAAACCTGTTCTTCAGGCAAAAGACATTCCCAATAATTATGGTTATTGGTGTCTAACCTCAGATTATTCTGAGCATTCTGATACTTTTCATCACAATAATCGCTTGAGGTACAGCATAGCAATTAGCTTTTTATTCCCATTAAGTAAATATCTTTCAGAATTTTCCATTTCATTGTAACGCACTGGAAAAACCTCAAATGAGGTTATGGTTTCCAGACCCCAATGCCAATGGATCATGCAGTACTCCATTACTTTCCACGATGGAAGTACATTATGCAAGCATCTACTCAGGTTAAAATATAATGGCAAAACATGATTTATATCTTGATCCATGCAATTTTCAACAGCACATGCTACATGATGAATCACGAAAATTTAGCATCCATATTCTGCAGGTAATAGGGAAGACAAATGGAATGCAGGTCTATATTTCAGAGGCAAAGTAGTCTTACAGTATGTAAGATCACATCTGGAATACTGTTTGCAGTTCTGGTTCCCTTATCGAAGGAAAAATATACTGGTGAAGGCAGCCCAGAAAAGGTTGATCCTGCTGACTTGGGCCTTGTACATAATGGACAAGCTTTGGGGTGTCAGGAGGTGAGTTACTTGCTGTAGTTTACCTAACCACTTTGGCATGTTGAGTTTCTGGTCGATGGAACCTCTGGGATATTGATAGCTGGGGACTCAGTGATAGTAACACCATTGAAATCAATAGGAATATAGTTAGATTACCTATTAACATTAGAGTTTAGAACAATAAGAAGAGACCTTGTTGAAATAAAAAGTGTCAACAACAGTTCAGTGAAGCAGCACCTTCTCAGCAATAACCTGCTCAATGATGCACAGTTTGGGTTCTGCCATTACCATTTGGTTCCTGACCTCATTACAGCCAGAAGTGAGGTAAGAGTGACAGCCTTTGACATTAAGGCCACACTTGATGGTGGCATTCAGGACCCTGAGTTAAACTTGAACAATGGGAATTAGGGGCAAGTAACATTTGCACCACACAAATACCAGTCAATGACCATCTTCAATAATAGGTAATCTAACCATATTCCTACTGAATTCAATGGAATTCAAAATCACTGAGTCCCCAGCTATCAATATCCCAGAGGTTCCATTGAGCAGAAACTCAACAGGCCAAAGTGGTTAGGTTAACTACAGCAAGTAACTCACCTCCTGACACCCCAAAGCTTGTCCATTATGTACAAGGCCCAAGTCAGCAGTGTGATGAAATTGTCCCCACTTGCCTTGATGAATGCAACTCCAACAATATTCAAGAAGTTTGACACCATCTAGGGCATAGCAGCACACTTGCCTTGTACCACATCCACAAACATTCACTCCCTCCACCACTAGTGCTTAGTAGCAGCAGTGTGTACTATCTACAAGATGAACTGCAGAAATTCACCGAAAATCCTTAGCACTTTCTAAACCCGCAACTATGCCCGCCCAGAAGGACAAAGACAGCAAATACATGGGAACACCACATCTTGCAAATTCCCCCCCAAGCGACTCACCATCCTTGCTTGGAAATATATCACTGTCAAAAACCTGGAGTTTCCTCCCTAAGGGCATTGTGGGTCTATCTATGGCACATGGACTGCAACTGTTCCAGGCTAATAAAATGTGAGGCTGGATGAACACAGCAAGCCCAGCAGCATCTCAGGAGCACAAAAGCTGATGTTTCGGGCCTAGACCCTTCATCAGAGAGGGGGATGGGGTGAGGGTTCTGGAATAAATAGGGAGAGAGGGGGAGGTGGACCGAAGATGGAGAGAAAAGAAGATAGGTGGAGAGGAGAGTATAGGTGGGGAGGTAGGGAGGGGATAAGTCAGTCCAGGTAAGATGGACAGGTCAAGGAGGTGGGGTGAGGTTAGTAGGTAGGAAATGGAGGTGCAGCTTGAGGTGGGAGGAAGGGATGGGTGAGAGGAAGAACAGGTTAGGGAGGCAGAGACAGGCTGGACTGGTTTTGGGATGCAGTGGGTGGAGGGGAAGAGCTGGGCTGGTTGTGTGGTGCAGTGGGAGGAGGGGACGAACTGCGCTGGTTTTGTGATGCAGTGGGGGAAGGGGAGATTTTGAAGCTGGTGAAGTCCACATTGATACCATTGGGCTGCAGGGTTCCCAAGCGGAATATGAGTTGCTGTTCCTGCAACCTTCGGGTGGCATCATTGTGGCACTGCAGGAGGCCCATGATGGACATGTCATCTAAAGAATGGGAGGGGGAGTGGAAATGGTTTGCGACATTGGAGGTGCAGTTGTTTATTGCAAACCGAGCGGAGGTGTTCTGCAAAGGTTCGCAATAAACACTTTGCAGAACACCTCCGCTCGGTTTGCAATAAACAACTGCACCTCCCAGTTGCAAACCATTTCCACTCCCCCTCCCATTCTTTAGATGATATGTCCATCATGGGCCTCCTGCAATACCACAATGATACCACTTGAATGTTGCAGGAACAGCAACTCATATTCCGCTTGGGAACCCTGCAGCCCAATGGTTTCAATGTGGACTTCACCAGCTTCAAAATCTCCCCTTCCCCCACTGCATCACAAAACCAGCCCAGTTCGTCCCCTCCCCCCACTGCATCACACAACCAGCCCAGCTCTTTCCCTCCACCCACTGCATCCCAAAACCAGCCCAGCCTGTCTCTGCCTCCCTAACCTGTTCTTCCTCTCACCCATCCCTTCCTCCCACCTCAAGCTGCACCTCCATTTCCTACCTACTAACCTCACCCCACCTCCTTGACCTGTCCATCTTACCTGGACTGACTTATCCCCTCCCTACCTCCCCACCTATACTCTCCTCTCCACCTGTCTTCTTTTCTCTCCACCTTCGGTCCACCTCCCCCTCTCTCCCTATTTATTCCAGTTCCCTCTCCCCATCCCCCTCTCTGATGAAGGGTCTAGGCCCGAAACGTCAGCTTTTGTGCTCCTGAGATGCTGCTGGGCCTGCTGTGTTCATCCAGCCTCACATTTTATTATCTTGGATTCACCAGCATCTGCAGTTCCCATTATCACTGTTCCAGGCTGCAGCTCAACACCACTTCTCAAGGGCCGCTAGGAATGGGCAATAAATGCTGGCCAGCCAGAGACACCCATCTCCCATGAGTGAATAAAAGAAATCTAGTGTTCGTATTTGTTTACGTATAGAAGTTGTAGATTTTATCAGAGTCATTACTTGGCCTCAAAGTGCCAGATTTTTATCTTGCAACTTAACAATAGATTATATCTTAGGCAAATTTTTTAAAGGTCTCTGTGGATATCCGAGAAACTACTGTTTAAGTTGTATGTCATGTCCTGAATAAATGGTGTGACAAACTTAGAGGGAGGTAATAGGCAAGAATCATAGAATCAGCCCAGTAAGTCAGCAGCTTCCACAGGCTAAAATCTAATCTGCTCCCATGTTTAAATTCAGAATATACATCACAAAAGCTGCAACTTTTTAAAAATTTCAAACCTGAGTGTAAGAGAACTGTGAAGCAACAGTGACATGACTTAGAACACCAAACTGTGATCTTACACAGCCTGCATTTTTGGAGCACCTGAGCAGTGGTGAGACTTTGACAAATTTAACTAGGCAAGAGCAAACTGTCACAAATATGAGGAATGTTGGAGATACTCACAGGTCTGGCAGGATCTGCGAGGAGAGAAAAAAAATTCCTGTTTCGAGACAGCTATGACCCATCTTGAGAACTAAAGGCATTGGAAATTTTTTAATTTTTTGCGTAGGTGGGAATCCAGTACAAAAGACAAAGGTACTGTGAATGGTGGAGAAAGGGAAAAGGAGGTGTAAAATGGGTGTAAGTTAAGGTGCGAAAGGGAGAGAATTACTCCTTTCTATTAAGACAAGATCTGCCAGTGATGTAAGAATGCAGATATAAAGTGAGCAGTTTCTGAAGTTGTTGAATTCCATGATGAAACCTTGAGACTTTAAAGTACCTAAGCTGAAAATAAGGTGGTGTTCCTTGAGGTTGTGTTATGCTTTGTTGGAACATTGCAGCAGGCCCAGAACACAAATGTTTGTATGTTTGGAGTAAAGTCTGAGTGGGTTTTGCCTTCGCTATCTCAGAAGTACCCTCTTGACAGGGCAAAGTCACCAACTCAGAGCTCCAAGTGAGTGCTACTTCCATCAATAGTCACCCATTACTAAACTAATAGAGTCTGTGTTGGCTCGGTCATTATTATCAAATGGATGATGGACATTTTCCCAAAGAGCTGCTGTACAGTGAATTGGCTTTTGGGTCGCTATTTCTTTGGAGTCCATATATCTGCTATGAGGACACCTGCAAGAGAGATATGAAGATGATGGACATTAACGCAGCACGTGAGACAGTTGCTGAAGGCCATGTTCTCTGGGCACTGACTGTTTGGAAGGGCGTTGATAGATGAATGAAAAGGAACAAAAAGCTCGGCTAGCTACAAAGGAGACCCAGGGAAAAGAAAGACCAGTGAATTGTGCACTTTGTCAGCTCACAGCCTGCGTCCACAACAAATACAGCAGAGACTGCCATACCGGGACGGGGCTCCTTAGCCACACCTGGTCATTCTGTACACTATGTTGGCATGATTCGGAAGAATTTCACCACTATCTAAATACAAGATCCTCGTTCCCCTCAATGTGTTCTCAATTCAATTCCTTTTGTTTGCAGTGTTATAAAGTTATGGAGTTGTACAGCATGGTCCATGCCGACCAGATAACCTAAATTAATCCAGTCCCATTTGCCAACATTTGGACCTAATCCCTCTAAACTCTTCCTAAACATTTAACCATCCAGATGCCTTTTAAATGTTGTAAATGTACCAGCCTCTGCCACTTTCTCTGCCACATTCCATACACTTACCACCCTCTGTGTGAAAAAGTTGCCCCTTAGGTCCCTTTTAAATCTTTTTTCTCTCACCTTTAACCAATGCCCTCTAGTTTTGGACTCTCCTCCCCTGGGGAAAAGCCCTTGACCATTCATGCTCCTCATGACTTTATATACTCCTATGAGGCCACCCCTCAGCCTCCAACACTCCAGGGAAAATAGCCTCACCCTTTAGCTCAAACACTCCGACCCCGGCAACACCGTTGTAAATCTTTCTGAATCCTTTCAAGTTTAATAGCATTTTCCTACAGCAGGTGAGTCAGAATTGAAGGCAGTATTCCAAAAGTGGCCTAACCACGATCCTGTACAGTTGCAACAAGGCCTCCCAACTTCTAGACTCAATGTTGTCTTCATTTATAAACAAACACAGAAATCAAGCAAAACCGCAGGGTGATTGCTGAACATTCTGAAGGTTATACCTATTACAGAAGTAAGGAATGTTGTCCAGATCACCTAGCTCACCCTTCTACAGAAATTAATGGTTTTCACTCCGCTCAAATCACCTCTTAAAGAATTCTAGAACTTTCCCTGCAGTAATTTAGCGAGACGTTCACAGTCATGAAATACCCATGAGGTTTTCTCATAGTTTCCCGCTGAAGATTTCGGAGTGTAGCCGTTAATCAGACTGCATAAAGAAATCTTTGGTCATGTTCATTGGAACAAGTTCAGATGATAGGTCACTGGACCTGAAATGTTAACTTTACTTTCTCTCCACAGACACTGCCAGACCTGCTGAGCTTTTCCAGCAGTTTCTGTTTTTGTTTCATTTGATCCTGCCTAATAACAGTTCACTATGTCTCCTTGTTTTACAGGCAAGGTATAACTTCAGACTGCATGATGTGAACTGTCTATTTTTTGTGCAGATAGCAGCATTCTGAAACCTCGTTCATGACTGAGCCTGGCGTTCGGCTGGCTGTCAACAGTGGACAGGTGCAGGCAGCATCTTGTATGTGTAATATTATCACTTTAAAATTGCAAGTACGTCAGGGAAAGGTCAGAAAGAGAATCAGTAATGCACAAAAGGAACAGCATTTGATGATGTGCCTAATTTTTCTCTTGTGCTTCACTTAAAGAATTTGATTGTGACCACTTGTTACAACAGATTCATTGTCTGTTGGCAGACGAAAGGTCTTCTGATGGGAGTTTGAATTATGATTTAATAATCATGTAAGTCACAACAAATTCCGTTCTCCTTTCTGCTGCCCCGCTTAACTTGGCTAAAATAGTTATGACGCTTTGTTCCCATTATGTTTCCAATCATTGATCTCTCTGAGGAAGGAATTCACAACATCCCATTATAGCTGAATCACCAGAGTAGCCCGAGAGTGGGGACGTTTTGGTGAGAAGTGAGGGTGGGGATGTCTGGGCAGGAAGTGAGGGTGGGGATGTCTGGGCAGGAAGTGAGGGTGGGGATATCTGGGCAGGAAGTGAGGGTGGGGATGTCTGGGCAGGAAGTGAGGGTGGGGATATCTGGGCAGGAAGTGAGGGTGGGGATGTCTGGGCAGGAAGTGAGGGTGGGGATATCTGGGCAGGAAGTGAGGGTGGGGATGTCTGGGCAGGAAGTGAGAGTGGGGACGTTGTGGTGAGAAGTGAGGGTGGGGATGTCTGGGCAGGAAGTGAGCGTGGGGATGTCTGGGCAGGAAGTGAGGGTGGGGATATCTGGGCAGGAAGTGAGAGTGGGGACGTTGTGGTGAGAAGTGAGGGTGGGGATGTCTGGGCAGGAAGTGAGGTGGGGACATCTGGGCAGGAAGTGAGGGTGGGGACGTTTTGGTGAGAAGTGAGGGTGGGGATGTCTGGGCAGGAAGTGAGGGTGGGCATGTCTGGGCAGGAAGTGAGGGTGGGGATATCTGGGCAGGAAGTGAGGGTAGGAATGTCTGGGCAAGAAGTGAGGGTGGGGATATCTGGGCAGGAAGTGAGGGTGGGAATGTCTAAGCAGGAAGTGAGGGTCAGGATATCTAGATGGAATGATGGTATTACTGGGCATGCAGCAGAGTTTACCCCCACAGTCATCTCACTCTGCTACCCCGCTCAGATCCTGTGATGACATCTTTCACATATTAGGACCAGGTGCTTAGCAGTATATCAATTCCATACGCTAATAGGTTGCTGCTTGCAAGTGTGGAGTGCGAAGAAACCAATTGCCAATCTGGTCAAAGTGTTAACCCCCATGTATCTGCGTTAACCCCAGTATCTGTCATACTGGAACAGAAATTGACTCCTCTGTGATTGATTGCAGTTAGAATCATGTATAGGGGGCTTCACATTATAGCTGGAATTTCTACTCCTTGCAATTTTGTCCTCAGCTTGAAGGGTGCAAATCAATTTGCAAGTTTCAAAAATTTGCAACTCACAATGTATCTCCTAATCTCATGACTCTGCTGCCCATTTCTGAATTAATGTACAAGTTGTCAACATGCATAGATGTTTCCAGCAAGATTTTGACCATCCATTTGATCCATTTATGTTTTCAAGAAGGAGTTAGATATAGGTCTTAGGCCTAAAGGGATTAAGGGGTATGAGGAGAAAGTGGGAGCAGGGTACCGTGTTGAATGATCAGCCATGATCATATTGAATAATAGAACAGACTAAAACAACTGAATGGCCTACTCCCACTCCTGTATTTTACATTTCTATTTTATTCAGCTATAAGTACTTATGCGTTGTCATAGTGCTGTGTTATGTACATCATCTTCTCATGGTGTAGCAAACAAAGGAAACTCATTCATCATACCAGTTATTTGTATGTTATAAATATATCATTAACTAGAAATAAATACAGTTACCAGAGTTCAACACAATGGCTTCAGACTTACGTAACCACTAGCTCAGTTCAAATTTATTGACTGCTGTTCAAAAATGACATGCAAATTAATTCTATAATCTAATCAAGAAATTTTGTTACATTTTTAAAGAAGCCCATACAATTGTTGCTTCTAAACTCATGCTAAATATTTCACATTTCCCAAGGTCTTTGTGGCTATAGTTGAATCTGTTAGAAGTTCTTGAGTGTGGGTTCAGTTCCCTTATTGGCTGAGGTCATCACCATCTTCTCAAATTTACCCTCTACTTGAGGTGACTCTCATCACCAGATGTCCTTCCCTCTGTCTCTCTCTCTCTCTCTCTCTCCCTCGCTCTCCCTTTCTCTCTCTCTTTCTCTCTTTCTCTCTATTGTAAGATCAACTTATGACCCTCTGGGATTACAAAGACTTTCAACTTCATTTGGGATAACTGTCCCTCACTGTCCCTCAGACCTTCCCTATAGGAGCTGGTGCTATTGAATCTGGCAATGTGGCAATGCTTCATGAGATGGACAACAGCTCCTGGGCCTGCTCAAGGTGGTCACCAGCAGGTTCAGACAGCAGGCACACAAGGGAGTCGCTTGGCCGATAAGACTTTGGCTACTGTTCCTTCTCTGCTATGTCATTGGCCACCTATTCATGGAGAAGGAGAATGTGTTGTCCGTCAAAACTACAGGGAACCTTATGGTTAGGTAGAAGTAGGAGGCTGATTGGATTTCAACCGCATTATCTTCAGAATGTCATTTTAACTTAATTTGTTAAATTTTCTTTTGCATTCTTGTTATAGTGGATTAATAATGGCTGTTTCATGTGGGTTGGCTCAAAACAGGTACCACTGGACACATGCTGTGGTTAAAAGCAAAGCACAGCAGATCCTGGAGGTCTGGAATTAAAACAAAATGTACTGGTAAAACTCAACAGGGTTGATGACATAATCTGTGGAAAGTGTTATGATCCCAGTTGATGTTATTACTGGACAAGACAGTCTTAGGCTGAAACATGGCTGGATAGATCATATTTTGCATCGTTTTGGTGTTAAAAAATGGTCTCTCACCGACACATAAACACACAATGTTGCAGATTTTTTTATTAATAAGGCAGAAATTTATTAAACAAAAGAAATGAGGATCAAATCAAAAAAGCCAAACTATTTACTTATCACACAATTTCAAAGTTTTTTAAACACACAGTAAGAGTTAATCTCAGGACCACTTAAAAATGTAAGCGTGAAATGAAAGAGAGTTTTCTTTAAG
This sequence comes from Stegostoma tigrinum, assembly GCF_030684315.1. Classification (NCBI taxonomy): domain Eukaryota; kingdom Metazoa; phylum Chordata; class Chondrichthyes; order Orectolobiformes; family Stegostomatidae; genus Stegostoma; species Stegostoma tigrinum. The sequence continues at coordinate 113,847,219 of NC_081358.1, read as the reverse complement.
CTTAAAAAAAGTGATCTTCTAAACTGGATAATAAAGTGTGAAGCTGGATGAACACAGCAGGCCAACAGCATCTCAGGAGGACAAAAGCTGACGTTTCGGGCCTAGACCCTTCATCAGAGAGGGGGATGGGTTGAGGGTTCTGGAATAAATAGGGAGAGAGGGGGAGGTGGACCGAAGATGGGGTTGGAGGGCAGTGTGGAGCGAACAAGGGAGTCACAGAGAGAGTGGTCTCTCTGGAAAGCAGACAACGGTGGGGATGGAAAAATGTCTTGGGTGGTGGAGTCGGATTGTAGATGGCGGAAGTGTTGGAGGATGATGCGTTGTATCCGGAGATTGGTGGGGTGGTGTGTGAGAACGAGGGGGATCCTCTTTGGGTGGTTGTGGCGGGGGCGGGGTGTGAGGGATGTGTTGCGGAAAATGCGGGAGACGCGGTCAAGGGCGTTCTCAACCATTGTGGGGGGAAAGTTGCGGACCTTGAAGAACTTGGACATCTGGGATGTGCTGGAGTGGAATGCCTCATTGTGGGAGCAGATGCGGCGGAGGCGGAGGAATTGGGAATAGGGGATGGAATTTTTGTAGGAGGGTGGGTGGGAGGAGGTGTATTCTAGGTAGCTGTGGGAGTCGGTGGGCTTGAAATGGACATCAGTTACAAGCTGGTTGCCTGAGTTGGAGACTGAGAGGTCCAGGAAGATGAGGGATGTGTTGGAGATGGCCCAGGTGAACTTGAGGTTGGGTTGGAAAGTGTTGGTGAAGTGGATGAACTGTTCGCGCTCCTCTGGGGAGCAAGAGGCGGCACCGATACAGTCATCAATGTAACGGAGGAAGAGGTGGGGTTTGGGGCCTGTGTAGGCGCGGAAGAGGGACTGTTCCGTGTAACCTACAAAGAGGCATGCATAGCTGGGCCCATGCGGGTGCCCATGGCCACCCACTTTGTCTGTAGGAAGTGGGAGGAATCGAAAGAGAAGTTGTTGAGGGTGAGGACCAGTTCGGCCAGACGGATGAGGGTGTCGGTGGAGGGGGATGGGTCAGGCCTGCGGGACAGGAAGAAGCGGAGGGCCTCCACACACGGCATCTTCTCCTGCAACCGCAGAAAGTGCTACACTTGCCCCCACACCTCCTCCCTCACCCCCATACCAGGCCCCAAGATGACTTTCCATATTAAGCAGAGGTTCACCTGCACACCTGCCAATGTGGTATACTGTATCCATTGTATCCGGTATGGCTTCCTCTACATTGGGGAAACCAAGTGGAGGCTTGGGGACCGCTTTGCAGAACACCTCCGGTCGGTTCGCAATAAACAACTGCACCTCCCAGTCGCGAACCATTTCCACTCCCCCTCACATTCTTTAGATGACATGCCCATCATGGGCCTCCTGCAGTGCCACAATGATACCACCCGAAGGTTGCAGGAACAGCAATTCATATTCCGCTTGGGAACCCTGCAGCCCAATGGTATCAATGTGGACTTCACCAGCTTCAAAATCTCCCCTTCCCCTACCGCATCCCAAAACCAGCCCAGTTTGTTCCCTCCCCCCACTGCATCACACAACCAGCCCAGCTCATCCCCTCCCCCCACTGCATCCCAAAACCAGCCCAGCCTGTCTCTGCCTCCCTAACCTGTTCTTCCTCTCACCCATCCCTTCCTCCCACCTCCAGCTGCACCTCCATTTCCTACCTACTAACCTCATCCCGCCCCCTTGGCCTGTCTGTCTTCCCTGGACTGACCTACCACCTCCCTACCTCCCCACCAATACTCTACTCTCCACCTGTCTTCTTTTCTCTCCATCTTCGGTCCGCCTCCCCCTCTCTCCCTATTTATTCCAGAACCCTCACCCCATCTCTGATGAAGGGTCTAGGCCCGAAACGTCAGCTTTTGTGCACCTGAGATGCTGCTTGGCCTGCTGTGTTCATCCAGCTTCACACTTTATTGTCTTGGATTCTCCAGCATCTGCCGTTCCCATGATCTCTCGTCTTCTAAACTGGATCTTGTTTATTTTGTTCAGTTGTAAAATCCTGCCAATGCACATAAAGCCCATAAATTCCAAAACTAGGACTCAAACACTGTTTTAAAAGAGATCACTATAGCTACAGAATTACTTACAAGTTAATTCTTAACATACATGTTACCATCTGAAACTGAAACCCAAAAGAACAAAAACAAGAGTGGGCATTTCCAATCCAAATTGAAATGGCCATCACAGGATGAATAGATGTGGAAAAGAATCATAATGGCTTCAAAACACTTCTCTCTCCACATATTCCATACTTGGTGAGTTTCAACGGAACATTCTGTTTTCATCCCAAACTGTCAATGCTGATTTAGGAGGTGCTTGTTTGTAACTGTCACTCGGGAAGTATATAGAAATAGAAAATAATAAAGATGCAGATTAAATGAAGTGAGCCGGACTTTCAGATCGATTCATGAGAGCAGATATGTGGCTACCTCACTTAATTGGTGTTGTTGTCCCCTCAGCTGCTGAAACACATTGATAATAAAATGGGTGTGTATGTAATAATTAAATAAATGAGTTCTGGTTTCCTATATTATTTTTATCTAGATAAACATGGGATCTACACATGCTCAATGGGAGAATTATTTCTAATTGCTAAGCACAGAACGTTTACCGGGAGAATTCCAATTGGGTCATATTGACATGAAAAGCGATTCAGAAACTAGCAATGGAAGGGACCTAACAGATAAATTGTTGCAACCGTTAAAAATATTGGGAATATCAGTGAGTGGACCTACTGTACATAACGGAAGGAAAATAAACGATTTGCAATGACACATGAGGTTATATTCTAGTGGAAGTGTTGAAGCCAGGAAGCAACTTGATGGCAATGATTTGGCTTGGGACTTGAGAGTGTAAATCGAGGAGGAAGAATGAAAAATCAGTGAAATAGAAGGATATTCTGGCAGGAAGAATCCATAGGGCGACCCGTAAACTTGTCAGGGACACCTTCCTAGAAGTAGAAATAGCATGAAGCTGATGAGAATTTTGTTGAGAACTCTTGACTGGAAGCTCAGAAAGATCCACTAGAATGTAACACCCAAGGGTATGTGGCCTATATTCAGATTGGAATCAGATAGGATAGAGAGAGAATATTTACTGGTAGAGAAAACACACTCTTCTGAATCGGTCAAAAGGCTATAGCATTATCTAGCTAGTTAAAGGAATCTAACACCTTAGTAGAAATTCTCCATTAATAGTATTTCTGAAAGTTAAAGAAAAATGTTTTCTTTAATTATTTCAACAACACAGCATTTGAGGGAGGGTGACATGCAAAAACTGCAAATTCATTAGCAACAGGTTTAATAAATACATTGGTGTGTCTCTCATTAGAAAAGTGAGAAAATCTTAAAAGAAGGTTCAAGTTCAATAAATGGATGGCCTTGGTTCTCTTTAGACAATAATACTGGTTTCGAAAAGGAAGAGGACGTGAGTGAGAAATAAGTTGAAAGAAGACCATAGCAAGATGACCAAGATGTGACTGAATCCACAGACAATGATACAGCAGGAAGCTGCTATTATTATTCTATTTGACTTGTTGAAGCCAGGAAGCAACTTGATGGCAATGATTTGGCTTGGGACTTGAGAGTGTAAATCAAGGAGGAAGAATGAAAAATCAGTGAAATAGAAGGATATTCTGGCAGGAAGAATCCACAGGGAGACCCGTAAACTTGTCAGGGACACCTTCCTAGAAGTAGAAATAGCTTGAAGCTGATGAGAATTTTGTTGAGAACTCTTGACTGGAATCTCAGAAAGATCCACTAGAATGTAACAGACATGCTGTTTTGTTATTTGAAGTATGTAAGATTTGTAGAATGTAAAAACATGTAACCTTTGCTGACTCCTTGATAATAATGTTCACTATGTACTTCAAAAAAAACTCAAGAATTCCGAGCAGGGGTAGACTAAATCATCCCATTGTGCCTGTTCCACGATTTAGTAGGATCATGGCTTATTTTCTATCGCAGCTGTGCTCTCCCACCCACTCTTCAAATCCCGTGATTCCCCAAGAGTTCAAAATTTACTTCACCCTTAAACATATTCATCTAATGGAGTATCTATACCTTTCCTGGGTAGCAGAATCCCAAACTGTTCGAGAGAAGAGATTTCTACTCATATCCAGATTCAGTGATTGGACCCTCCTCTTGAGACTGTACCCCTGCATTCTAGATTCTCCAGGTAAAGGAAATAGCATCTTAGTGTTCACCATTTCATGACTCCTAAATAAAAAAAACCATCAGTTTGCATTCTTCTAAACTCCAGCAACAGCAATATAAGCAGGGCCCTTTTACCCAGTATCTCAACTTTGGACAGCCCTTCCACTTCCTTCCATAAACTAAATTAGTGAACATGCACTGTTCAATGGCTAAGGGCAATGTGTCCTTCTTCCGATAAGGAGACCAAAACTGTGCCCAGGTCTGAACGTTTTGACAATTACAATGCAAAACCTCACGTGTATTAAATGCCCCAGAAATATTAGACTGAAGATCTATCAGGCACTTTCAAGCATTTGAGTAGCCACCTGGAATGTAAACAGCGGCACTGATCTTGTAAGAACTGATATGGCAGCTGAGATCTTACATGGACTTGATGAGCAACATCTAGCTGTCCTTCACATTGATTTTATTGAATGGAGAAGCTGGAGCAATGTAACCCATACTCTGTGATTCCACCCAATGTATACAAGTTGCTACTGGTTCAGTTAGAACTCACAAAATTGATCTCTATATATCTAATGTAATTGCTACTGCCTGTGTTCTGTCCTCACCTTATTCTACCTGCTGGGTGAGCATCAAAAGTAGATCTGCGATACAGGAGAATGACAGATGTTCCTTAATGAGAGTTTTGCCTTGTTTGGCTATTTTTATATCAACTTGCACTTTCATACATCATCTGTAGCTAGAGCAGCGAGCAGTCTAATTACAGAGTTCCATTATGTTCTAAACCTGACTGCTGAGCCATTTTTATGTAATTTTGCTGCCAGGGTAGAATGATGTACTCTCAGAGACCTACAGCTTCTTTACCTCATTATCAGCCATACAGAATGACTGGTTGAGCAAACAGGTCACATTGAAATAGTTAGTAACAGACGATATAACGCGTCTGTTACATGAAACCCTCTGGCACTTATTCTCACCTCCAGCAATAAATCCACACCTGCAAGTTAGTTTGATAGTTCTGTACCTTCTAGACCAAAAAAAAGCACAGAGGTGAAACACTGCAGATGTTGGAAATCCTAAACTGAAAACAGAATGTAGTGGGAATGAACAGCAAGTGTTGCAAATTAAATGGTTGGAGAAACAGAGTTACCACATCTGATTGATTTTTTTCCCACTGGAACTGGTGCATGGTTTGGACCAGAGATTTCACAATGTGGCATCACAGGCATTTCAAGAAACATTGGATATCTTCATGATATCTCTAATGAAAGGTGGATTGGAAACATGAAGAGTGGAATTTTAAGTGGATATCATGCATATTGGTTCAGATATGGAGACGGCTGTTAGGAAAAGAAATGTAGCCGTGAAGGTGACTCTCGCTAGACACCTGAGCATTAAATCAAAGTATTATCGTGTACCTCTGATAGCTATCTGGTGACATTACTACTTTGCAACCTAATGCTAACCCTGTTAATGTAGCCATTAACACACTCTGGATTGTTAAGCAGTGCTGTGCGGTTGAGGAATCACACCTAATCATGGATGTTTTGGTTTTGGCTAACATTGTTGGTGGTGTGGTCATTACCAATAATCCAGGGAACATACTGTTTTCAATATGACCGGCGAATTGAGTATGACCCCTGATATTACACAAATTTTCATAATTTTTTGGAGGGTGCTAATGTGATCCAGCCATCAGTCCAATAATATATTCTGCTTTTAAAAGTCAAAGCATTCGTCCAAAAATGTCAAATATGTATTTTATTCTTACTTATATTACTAAACCCAAATATAAACTGCTGCTGCAGCAATCTCTATGAAGTGGCAGAAAATTACAGTGGGAGGGGCAGCTTGGTTTAATCACCCAGTTAGAAGAAAAGCTAGCGATAGGTCAACACCAAGTCTGACTCATCATAATGATGCGCTGCAGTTGGGCTGAATTAATAGATTTCCACAGCGCCCTGAAGAGGAGCTCCCATCCTGAGCACCAGTTCAAAAATAAGTGTTGCTGGGATTGCAGAGTGAAGTAAGATTGAGCACATTTGGCTTGGGATGCATTTGACGCACCTGGAAGGGGTACAAGGTGTTCTAGGGGAAGCAAGTACAAAGGAACGGGGGAATCTCTTTCCAGAGGTCGCTCCAAATGAGCATGTACCCCCATCCTTCTCACACTTCAGAAAAGAAAGAGCTGCTCACTCTTCCCTCCTTTCCTATACCTCCCACATCATTGCATGGACAGAATAACATTAGGTTCATTGTGCTTTTAACAAGCCTTAGATAAATATGAGGTGCTGCATTTTGGTGGGGAACATCAGGGCAGGACTTAGACACTTAAGGTAAGGTCCTGAGGAGTGTTGCTGAACAAAGAGACCTTGGAGAGCAGGTTCATATTTCCTTGAAATTGGAGTTGCAGGTAGACAGGATAATGAAGAAGGCATTTGGTGTACTTGCCCTTATTGGTCAGTGCATTTAGCATAGGCGTTAGGCTGTCATGTCGCGGCTGTATAGGATATTGGCTCAGCCACTTTTGGAATATTGCATTCAGTACTGCTACAGGAAGGATGTTGTGAAACTTGAAAGGGTTCAGACAAGATTTACAAGAATGTTGACAGGTTTGGAGGGTTTGTGCAATAAGGAGGCACTGAATAGGCCAGTACTATTTTCCCTGGAGCTTTGGAGGCTTTTGAATGTTTATAAAATCATGAGGGGCATAAATAGAGTGAATAGCCAAGGTCTTTTCACCAGATGGGGTTAAGTCCAAAACTAGAGGGCATAGGTTTAAGGTGAGAGGGGAAAGATTTAAAAGGGACCTAGGGGTAACCTTTTCACGCAGAGGGTGGTGCGTGTAGGCAATGAGCTGCCAGAGGAAGTGGTGGAGGCTGGTACAGTTACAATATCTAATATGGATGGGTATGTGAATAGGAAGCATTTAGAGAGATATGGGCCAAATGCTGGCAAATGGGGCCAGATTAATTTAGGCCATCTGGTCAGCATTGATGTGTTGGACCGAAGATTCTGTTTCCATGCTGTATCTGACTTTATGACTAAGTGACCCTTAATTATTTACTTACACAAGTTGGTCGGCTGCCAATTTCATAGCCTGCCCACCTACTGCATGATACAGGTGAGCTCAGGTGTGGCTGGGAAGCATGGAACTTATATTACATGTCACTCTCTCCCAAAAACACACCTGACAAGCAATGTAATAACGAGCTTGATATATTTGAACAAAACAGAACTTGTAGTTTATATAATTATGAGTTATTCAGCATGGAAACTGCGGACATACAGTCCATGCCAACCATGTTCCCAAGCTAATCTAGTCCCACTCGCCTACAGTTGGCCCCTGTACATCCAACCTTTATTATACATGAACTTATCCAAATGTCTATTAAGTATTGTAACTAGACCTGCATCCACCATGTTCTTCTGGCAATTCATTTCACACATGAACCACTTTCTGTGTAAAAAAAGTTGCCCATCATGTCTTGTTTAAATCTTTAGCTTCTCGCCTTAAAGCGTATGTCCCTTAGTTTTGAACTCACTCACCCTAGGAAAAATACCCTTGTTATTCACCCTCTCTATGCCCTTCATGATTTTCTAAACCTCAGTAAAGTCACCCCTCAATCTTTTATGCACCACTGAAAAAAGTCCCAGTCTTTCCCGTCTGTTTTTCTTTTCAAATGCTCCATTCCCAGAAACATCCTGGTAAATATTTTCTGAACACTCTCCAGGTTAATAATATCCTTCGTATAGCCAGAATTGCACACAGTACTCCAGAAGAGGCCTCACCAGCATTCTGTACAACCTTAACATGATGTCCCAACTTCTATACTCACAGATCTGAGCACTGGGGGCAAGCATGCTAAATGCCTTCCTAACTAACCCATCTACATATGATACAAATTTCAAAAAATGATGTACCTAAACCCATAGGACTCTACGTTCTACAACACCACCTATTCATTGTATAAGTTCTGTTGTTGTTTGTCTTATCAAAATTCAATACCTCACCTTCATCAAAATTAAACTTCATCTGCCACTCCTCAGCCCATTGATCCCAATTGATCATGATCTCTTTGTAATTATAGATAACCTTATTCACTGTCCGCTATACTGCCAGATGTTATTTGCAAACTTATGAACCATGCCCCCTATATTCTCATCCAAATAATTTCTACATGTAACAAACAAATATGGATTCAGTACCAATCCCTGTGGCACACCATTGGTCACAGCCCTCCAGTCCGAAAAACAACCCTCCACTATCACCTTCTGTCTTCCGCTGTCAATTTTGTACCCAATTGACAAACTTACCCTGAATCCCATGTGATCTAACTATACTAATTAGTTTTCACTGCAGAACCTTATCAAAGGCTTTACTAAAGTCCAAGTAAACAACATCTACCGCTCTGCTCTCAACAATCTTTTTCGTTACTTCATTAAAAAACTCAATTAAGTTTATTAGATAGTTTCCTCATGCAAAACCATGCTGACTATTTCTAATAAATCCTTGACAATTTGAAACAATTTTCTTTGCATTAACAAATTCTGAATTTTTTGTATTCTCATTTCTCTGCATTCCATTGATTTCCTCCCATTAATACTTCTCTTACCCTGCTCTTTTTTTCTAACCTACCCGAACAGTTACCATTTCCACTCATTCTGATCTACACCAGTCCCTGCTAAAACAAAACAAACATCAGCAGACTCAAGAGCATTTTCCTCTCTGGGTTATTTTTAATCTGAACCATGCAGCTTGAATCTCTTATGCATTTACATCCTTTTACAGGATGCAGCACAGAAATCTGCCACTACTACTGTGCCCTGTTTTCTATCTACTTCACTCTGCATTGTTTCCACAAATGTTACCATCTGCGTAAGGTCCCTGATCCCTTGTTTCTGTAGTTCCAAATTCAGGAAGTGACAATCCAAAAAGGAATAGTTCAAATATTAAAAAACTCAAAATTAACATGTAAATGCTGGAAGACATGATATACTTGCAACAAAATTTCCAAAACAAATCCCATTTCAGAGTTTAAATTGAAAGTAGGCTCTCTAATGCAGTACTGAAGGAGCTTGGCACAGCTGTCAGAAGTGTTATCTTTCAGACTACAGAAAAAACTGAGGCTGTATCTGATTTCTCTGGTGGATGCAAACAATCCCATGCAACTAGTTTGAAGAAGAGCAGTGGAGTTATTCCTGTTGCTCAGCCAATTTCACTTCTCAGTCAACACAACAGAAAGATTATTTGCTTGTGATCACATTGGTGTTTGTCAGAATTTACTGAGTACATAGTCTCTATCATGTTTCCCACATCACATCAAGCACTACACCTCAAAATCACTTCAGTGGTTGGAAAGTGCTCTGAGAAGTCTAGTGGCTATGAAAAGCATGATATAAAAGCAAGTCTTTCTTTTTTCAAGGTGCCTATCTATGTGTGCCTGCTGCAGTGGATATGATCACTTTGATATTTGCACTACTGTATGAGTGTTTGCTTTCTTCTTCTTTTCTGCTGCCTTTATGACTGGGCAGTAAACTGGCATCAGCCAGGATATAGACCAATGGAAAGTTAAAAACCTAAATCCTTGGTTTTAACAAAGCTTGTATTAGCCCTCAGAGCCTCGTTAATCTCACAATATTGACTATTAAGGACACAAAGGTGTGATTAGTACATCTCCCTCACCTTTGGTGGTCTGCATTGCTCTTGCTGGTGATTAATTAGGGAGATGGATAATTTAGTGGTAGTGGATAATAGGTGAAAAGTGTCATGAGTGATTTGGTGGTGGTAAAAAAGGTTGTGTGTGATAACCCTTTCAGATATGTGTGTGTGTATATAATACGTATCTAACGTCTACTGATAAGCCTAAAGTGAGGATGAGCAAGCGGTTGGTTGCAATTCATACTGAACTGACTCGTTTACTGGCTGAGGGAAGTGAAATATGCTGCCTTATTGATGGGAATGTTGGGATTGAAGACAGAAGGATTTCATAGTGACAACCTTTGTATTGTGAGGGAAGTAATATTACTGGTGTTCAGCTGCTCTATCACATTCAGGGTAATAAAATCTTCAACGGTGCGGGTTTTACAAAATCAAAGCAATCCTAGTTTAAGCCTACACATATGAATCAGTAATTCTGAGCCTACTGGTGTTATGTTAAATGTCAGGTGATACCACATAGCGATTGTATGGCAGGTGAAGTATAATGTAGATAAATGTGAAAACATCTACTTTGATAACAAAAACAGGAAGGCAGGTAATTATCTGAATGGTGATAGGAAAGGAGGAGAAGTGGTGAGGCCCGAGTGTTACTATATACCAGTCACTAAAAGTAAGTATTACAAGTGCAGCAGGCAGTGAAGAAGGCAAATGGTATGGAATTTGAGGACAGGAACAGGGATTTCTCGTTAAAATTGTACAAGGCTTTGGTAAGACTACACCTAGAGTATTGTGGGAAGTTTGGGTCTCATTATCTGAGGGACAATGTGCTGGATATGGAGGGAGTACAACAAAATTTTACCACACTAATTCCTGGAATGGCAGGATTGACATATGAAGACAGACTGGATCACTTATATTCACTGGAGTTTAGAAGAATGGGGAGGTGGAGAGAGGCTGGGAGGGACAATCTCATTGTAATCTATAAAAGCTCTAACAGGGTGAGACAGGGTAAATGCATGAAGGATGTTCCAGATGATTGAGGAATGTAGAACCAGGGATCACAGACTGAGGAGATGGGATAGACCATTTTGGACTGAAATGAGCAGAAATGGCTTCATCTAGAGAGTGGGGAATCTGTGGAGTTCCCTGCCACAGAGAGAGGCCGAGGCCAAAACTTTGAATGTTTTCAAGAAGATAGATATAGCTTTGAAGGTCAAAGTGATCAAGAGGCAGGGGATGAAATTGGGAACATGGTACTGAGGTGGAAGATCAGCAATGATCACAATTAATGGTGGAGCAGGTTTGAAGGGCTGAATGGCCGATTCCAGTTTCTTTTCTCTGTTTCTATGTAGGGGGCCGTCAAAAACTATTAAGTCATTGCTAAATGGCACTGTGAAAGCAGGTATTGAAATTAAACGTGCAGGTGTGATTGATGGTTGACGTTTCCCAACTCTCTGAGTTGAATGGCATGTCTGGCAAAATTTCATTTCGTTGTTATGCCATTCTAACCAATACAAAAATTTTCAGTATTTTAGCCTATGTTTTCCCTACACTTCAATGAACTGCTGTTGAAATTTTGTTTGATGTTAGGATACTGAAGGGTGAGACTATATTTTGACACTATTTTTTTCTCCCATGGTCCAGTCACTTCCCAACTGATCTGTGGTTCTTTCGAGGCTTTGCATCGATTCTACTGTTTTGAGTTTCTATTTCTCCTATTTTTATTTCGGAACCATCTCCTCTTCACCATGGATGACCAAAGACAGTGTTCGGGTTCCTGATTCAGTCCGTTCCGAACAGGCCAGCTCCTCCCTTCTTTCCTTACCCTTTGCATTTTCTTTCTTTTTCATTTTCTTCATCTATCTCCTGCCAGTGGCACCGGAGAAGGTGGAATTGCAGAGGAGGACGGCCGGAGCGGCACCCTGGGTGAGCCAGCAGCAGCCTAACCTGGCAGCAAAGCTAGGAACTACTGGTTGTGATACACTCAGAGCGGAGACTCCAGGCGCCAGTGAGGCAATTCTGCACATGATCCAGGGACTTCTGGGGACGCTGAGCAGGAGCGGACACGGGACTGATGAGTGAGTGCGGTAATATATTTGTGTGGTTGCGTTACCCGAAACACTACCCGGGTAGTGCCTCCCACCCATCCTCCTCCTCTAACCAAAAAAAAAGGTTCTGTGCGCCTGATTGGTAAGGTAACAAGTTTATTGTTTATTCTTTATTTTTTAAGTCTTGGGAATTTAGAATAATGGGAACGGAGGTCAGGGCAGTTGAATGTTCCTCCTGCACCACTAGTGTCCCTGCTGACTATATCTGCGGGAAGTGCACCCAACTCCAGCTCCTTGAAAACCGCATTAGGGAACTGGAGCTGGAGCTGGATGAACTTCGGATCATTTGGGAGGCAGAGGGGGTTATTGAGAGGAGTTACAGGGAAGTAGTCACTCCTCAAGTACAGGAAAAAGGCAGATGGGTTACGGTCAGGGGACGGAAAGGGAACCGGCAGGCAGTGCAGGGATCCCCTGTGGCCATTCCCCTCAACAATAAGTATACCGTTTTGGGGGGGGTACTTACCAGGGGAATACAGTGGGGCACAGGTCTCTGGCACAGAGTTTGTCACTGCTGCTCAGAAGGGAAGGGGGAAGAGGAACAGAGCAGTAGTCACTGGGGACTCCATAGTTAGGGGGACAGATAGGAGGTTCTGTGGGGACAAGAGAGACTCATGGTTGGTGTGTTGCCTCCCAGGAGCCAGGGTTGATCGTGTTTTTGGGATCCTTAAGGGGGAGGGGGAGCAGCCCCAAGTCTTGGTCCATATTGGAACCAAGGACATAGGTTGGAAGAGAGATGGGGATTTAAGGCAGAAAATCAGGGAGCTAGGATGGAAGCTGAGAGCTAGGACGAACAGAGTTGTTGTCTCTGGTTTGTTGCCCATGCCACGTGCTAGTGAGGCGAGGAATAGGGAGAGAGAGGAGTTGAACACGTGGCTACAGGGATAGTGCAGGAGGGAGGGTTTTGGATTCTTGGATAATTGGGGCTCTTTCTGGGGTAGGTGGGACCTCTACAAGCAAGACGGTCTTCACCTGAACCAGAGGGGTACTGATATCCTGGGGGAGAAATTCGCTAAGGCTATTTGGGTGGGTTTAAACTAATTCAGCAGGGGGATGGGCACCAAAATTGTACTTCAACTATAGAAAAGGTTGAGAGTAGGGTGGTCCGAAATAAAGTTTCAGGGAAGCAAGATGGCACCGGCAAGCAAGAAGTTGGTCTGAAGTGTGTCTACTTCAATGCCAGGAGTGTCCGGAATAAGGTGGGTGAACTTGCAGCATGGGTTGGTACCTGGGACTTCGATGTTGTGGCCATTTCGGAGACATGGATAGAGCAGGGACAGGAATGGTTGTTGCAGGTTGCGGGATTTAGATGTTTCAGTAAGAACAGAGAAGATGGTAAAAGGGCCGGAGGTGTGGCATTGTTGGTAAAGGACAGTATTACAGTTGCAGAAAGGATGTTTGGGGACTTGTCAACTGAGGTAGTATGGGCTGAGGTTAGAAACAGGAAAGGAGAGGTCACCCTGTTGGGAGTTTTCTATAGGCCTCCGAATAGTTCCAGAGATGTAGAGGAAAGGATAGCAAAGATGATTCTCGATAGGAGTGAGAGAGACAGCGTAGTTGTCATGGGGGACTTCAACTTTCCAAATATTAACTGGGAACACTATAGTTCGAGTACTATAGATGGGTCAGTTTTTGTCCAGTGTGTGCAGGAGGGCTTCCTGACACAGTATGTAGATAGGCCAACAAGGGCCGAAGCCTCATTAGATTTGGTACTGGGTAATGAGCCTGGTCAGGTGTTAGATTTGGAAGTAGGTGAGCACTTTGGTGATAGAGATCACAATTCTGTTATGTTTACTTTAATGATGGAAAGGGATGGGTGTATACCACTGGGCAAGAGTTATAGCTGGGGGAAAGGCAACTACGATGAGATTAGGCAAGATTTAGGGAGCATAGGATGGGGAAGGAAACTGCAGGGGATGGGCACATTAGAAATGTGGAGCTTATTCAAGGAAAAGCTCCAGTGTGTCCTAGATAAGTATGTACCTGTCAGGCAGGGAGGAAGCTGTAGAGTGCGGGAGCCGTGGTTTACAAAGGAGGTGGAATCTCTGGTCAAGAGGAAGAAGAAGGCTTATCTTAGGATGAGATGTGAAAGCTCAGTTAGCGCACTTGAGGGCTACGAGGTAGCCAGGAAAGACCTAAAGAGAGAGCTCAGAGGAGCCAGGAGGAGACATGAGAAGTTGTTGGTGGATAGGATCAGAGTAAACCCTAAGGCTCTCTATAGGTATTTAAGGAATAAAAGAATGATGAAAGTAAGATTAGGCCCAATCAAGGATAGTAGTGGTAAGTTGTGTGTGGAGTCAGATGAGATGGGGAAGCGCTAAATGAATATTTTTCAACAGTATTCACCCTAGAAAACGACAATATTGTCGAGGAGAATACTGAGACACAGGCTACTAGACTAGGTGGGATTGAGGTTCAGAAGGAAGAGGTATTAGAAATCATTCAGAGGGTGAAGATAGATAAGTCCCCTGGGCCGGATAGGATTTATGCTCAGATCCTTAAGGAAGCCAGGGAGGAGATTGCCGAGCCTTTGGCATTGATCTTTAACTCGTCATTGTCTATAGGAATAGTGCCAGATGACTGGAGGATAGCAAATGTGGTTCCCCTGTTCAAGAAGGGGAGTAGAGACAACCCTGGTAATTATAGACCAGTGAGCCTTACCTCAGTTGTTGGTAAAGTGTTGGAAAAGGTTATAAGGGATAGGATTTATAATCATCTAGAAAAGAATAAATTGATTAGGGATAGTCAGCACGGTTTTGTGAAGGGAAGGTCGTGCCTCAAAAACGTTATTGAGTTCTTTGAGAAGTTGACCAAACAGGTAGACGAGAGTAAACCGTTTGATGTGGTGGATATGGATTTCAGCAAGGCATTTGATAAGGTTCCTCACAATAGGCTATTATACAAAATGCGGAGGAATGGAATTGTGGGAGATATAGCAGTTTGGATCAGAAATTGGCTTGCTGAAAGAAGACAGAGGGTGGTAGTTGATGGGAAATGTTTATCCTGGAGAACAGCTACTAGTGGTGTACTGCAAGGCTCAGTATTGGGTCCACTGTTGTTTGTCATTTTTATAAATGACCTGGATGAGGGCATAGAAGGATGGGTTAGTAAATTTGCAGACGACACTAAGGTCGGTGGAGTTGTGGATAGTGACGAAGGATGCTGTAGGTTGCAGAGAGACATAGATAAGCTGCAGAGCTGGGCTGAGAGGTGGAGTTTAATGCAGACAAGTGTGAATTGATGCACTTTGGTAGGAGTAACCAGAAGGCAAAGTACAGGGCTAATGGTAAGATTCTTAGTAGTGTAGATGAGCAGAGAGATCTCGGTGTCCATGTACACAGATCCTTGAAAGTTGCCACCCAGGTTGACAGGGTTGTTCAGAAGGCATGCAGTGTTTTAGCTTTTATTAACAGAGGGATCGAGTTCCGGAACCAAGAGGTTATGGTGAAGCTGTAGAAAACTCTGGTGCGGCCGCACTTGGAGTATTGTGTACAGTTCTGGTCACCGCATTATAAGAAGGATATGGAAGCTTTGGAAAGGGTACAGAGGAGATTTACTAGGATGTTGCCTGGTATGGAGGGAAGGTCTTACGAGGAAAGGCTGAGGGACTTGAGGCTGTTTTCATTAGAGAGAAGAAGGTTGAGAGGTGACTTAATTGAAACATATAAAATAATCAGAGTGTTAGATAGGGTGGATAGGGAGAGCCTTTTTCCTAGGATGGTGACAGTGAGCACGAGGGGGCATAGCTTTAAATTGAGAGGCGAAAGATATAGGACAGATGTCAGAGGTAGTTTCTTTACTCAGAGTAGTAAGGGAATGAAATGCTTTGCCTGCAATGGTAGTAGATTCGCCAACTTTAGGTACATTTAAGTTATCATTGGATAAGCATATGGAAGTACATGGAATAGTGTGGGTTAGATGGGCTTGAGATCGGTATGACAGGTCGGCACAACATCGAGGGCCGAAGGGCCTGTACTGTACTGTAATGTTCTATGTTCTATGTTCTGGTTGTAGTGGGCCTGGACAGCGGGCACTCATGGTTATTGGCAAAGCAGTGGGGCTGGGATCTCCTGGTTGTGGTGGAAGTTTGGGACCAGCACAGGATCCAGCATTGGCAGCAGCGTTAGCGATGTGCGCCCAGCAGTGAAGAGATGGAGTCTGAAGAGCGGCGACTGCTACATTGGTATGTCTGGCGCAGCTAGTGGAGGAGTGACAGCGCAGGTACTGTTGGTCAGCTGTCATCAGGGGGTGTGGGGTCAGGACTCATGGCAGAGGTACCAGAACGAAGATGGACTCTGTTTCAGCTATATCCTTTTACTCTTTTTAATGACCCCCTTCCCCTGGCTGAGCTTGTCTCACTTTGTGCAAGTTAAAGGTGTGGCTCTCAGTACTCACCAGTTATGCTTGTCTCTTTGTTCTGGCCCTACACAGGTTCCCTCCCAGCATTGTTTCCTTGATATATCAATGACATCATTGATGCTGCTTCCTGCTCTTGTCTAGAATTGGAAAAATAATCAGATTTGTTTCCAATTGTCATTCTTCCCTTACCTCCCTGAGCCTTCTCTGACTATTCACTTCCCTCCTTGGCTGCACAGTTTTCATAAGAGCCAAAAGAACTGCGGATGCTGTAAATCCAGAACAAAAACAAAGTTGCTGGAAAAGCCCAGCAGGTCTGGCAGCATCTGTGGAGGATAAAACAGAGTTAACGTTTCGGGCCCGGTGACCCTTCCTCAGAACTCACACATCACCTTTATAGTTCTGAGGAAGGGCCACTGGACCTGAAACGTTAACTCCATTTTCTGCTCCACAGATGCTGCCAGACCTGCTGGGCTTTTCCAGCAACTTTGTTTTTGTTGCACAGTTTTCTCTTCTGGTGAGAGGCTGTTCACCAATATCTACCACAAAGATACAATCAAGTGGCATTCAAGGGATCTTCCTCTGCCACTTCCACCTCCTCTCCCAAGAACCATAACCAAAGATGTCTTCTCCCTTGCCCCCTTTCTGAGGGATGGTTCCTTTTGTGGCATTCTTTCCACTTCCAGTACCTCCTCACCCTTCTGCGGCATCTTCCCATGCAATTGCAGGAGGTCTATCGCTTGTTCCTTTTACTGCCTCTCTTTCTATTATCCAACCCTTAAATGCACCTTCAAAGTGAAGCAGCTCAAAGTTGTTTGCCATTTCAACACCCCCATCTTGCTCTTCCATTGTAGTCATAGCTATATCTATCATGGCACTCTGTAATTATAATGTCCAAACATCATTCGGCCATCTACCTTTCAACTGATTTGTGGACAGGAGGGTCAACCTGGCAATAATAACTTACTGCAGTAGCTTTGGATTGGTTTGGCTCAAGATGTGCACAGAGATGGGATTTTGCCAACATCTCTAAGGAAGAAACGGAACATTGAGTGTAATGAGGCAGGTCCTGGTATGCGTTATAATGGCTGCACTTTCTGGCCAGAAGCAGCCTGGTGCAGAGATGTCCACTACTAAGCAGGCAAATTTCTGGCAGAGGGCTGGTCACATTATGGGATGGAGGATATACAGAGGGATTGTGACTCTTCCCTTCATCTTCCTTATTGCCCTCCCATCCCTTTTATTATGAGAATTATTTATCTGTCCTTTCATTGGTTTATGTTACGGGGGTATAGGTTCAAGATAGGAGGGGGATATTTTAAAGGAGACGTGTGAGGAAAGTGTTTTTACGCAGAGGGTGATAGGTGCCTGGAACATGCTGCCAAGGAAGGTGGCAGAAAAAGACATGATAGCAACATTTAAGAAGCATTTAGACAGGCACAGATATAGGCAGTGAATAGAGAAATATAGCAATTAGTTAGAATGGCATCATGGTCGGCACAGACATGGTGGGCTGAAGGGCATATTCTTATGTTCTATGTTCCTTATTTATTCTTTGTGATTGCCACTATATTCACCGTATATTGTGCATTATGCCATTTGGCCGGATATTTATTGTGTTGTTCTTCATGTTTTTTTGATATATTTATGCTCGTAATTAAATGCACACTGTTCCAGTTCAGGATTTATTGTTTGAATGATATGCTATTTATTAATAGTGCTGTTTATCATTATATAAGCATTCACAGCTTCTAATGTTTGAGTCATACATTAGCAGTCATCTTTGTAAAGTGTTCTTAAAGATTCATGGAACTAATGAAAAGCAATATAAGATAACAAACATTTGAAAACGTTCTTTGTTGTATAACTTTTCACTTAAACAGCTGAAGCTTAACTTCTTCAGTCGTCTTTATTCAGGAGAGAGGCAGGGAGGAGGAGTTGATCCCACACTAATCTATAGGCTTTCTGCCAGCCCTGGCTTTCTCTGTGAGCCCATGGTCAGTCACTGGGGCAAGAGAAAGGGCACAGGATGGTATCTCCCAGGATGGTGAAGTCACACATGAGGTCTAGCACAGAGGATTCATTTGCAGACTTGGATGGAAAGCAAAGAATGCTGATGAATATAATAATGAAGTGCTTGGGCATTGACGGGATTTCCAAAAAGCATCAGTTGCTGCTGTGGAGAGTAGAGGAAGGGGTAAGTGTCAACAGAAGCTCAAGTAGTTAGCCGCACAGTGTCTTAGCTGGTTGCCTTGAGCGTCTAGTTTATTGCCATGCAGGCTGAGACTGTTCTCATTCTGTGGATACCAGTGCTCAAAGTTTCTTGCAGGCTCCAACATTGTTATCCTTTAGTAGATTACCAGGATTGCTAAGGCTCTGCCCCAGCAGCTCTCTCAGGATAATGTCACTCATGTACCCACAGCTGGCCACTCTACCAAATGTGACCCTATCCTTCAACCAGCCACATCTAGGCTGCTGCCATGTCGAGGTGTCACAGTCTGGAGCTGGGATTTCTCGATGTACAGCTGCACAAAGTGAAAATCGGCAGCCTTCCACGACCCACACTGCAGCCTTTGGTCTGACACTCTGTGTGAAGGTGATAGACCAGGCAAGTGCACCCAAGGTTAGCCATTGATAGAATGCACAAAACTGATTCATTGAGTTCTTCGGGATGGTCACTGTGGTTAAGACGGTGCAGTGATGGCCAATAATAGAGGAAAGGTGTGAATGAAAGATCTGGGATATATTCACTGGAAGTTGGGTGGAGTGAATATGGACAGCACTGTCTGAAAGGAAAAGTGGGAATGGTCTCCCATCCTCCGTTCTGCTGTTTTCCCTCCTTCCAGACATTGACTGCATCTCTGTTGGCACGAGTTGAGTCACCAAAATGGCAAGGTTTTGCACAATGAATTGTGAAATATGCTCTTGTGACTACCGCAGGGATCCTTCAGAAATGCCTGGACACTGGGGATTAGCTGGAGCACCACAGTAGTCTCTTGATAATATTCTATGTAGCAGACTGACTCTCAAAGACATGTTGGACACTGATGTTGCGAGGCATTTGGTCAGTGGATAGCCCAAACCATCAAGTAACCATCCTCTGGTTTAACCATGGTGCTTCAAATACTGAGTGGAGAGGGGAATGATACAGAATAGAGCACTGTGACATTTCTAGGGTACACAGCAGTTTGGAGTCTACTAACAATAGCATTTGGGCTGTCTGGAGGAACTTCCTTGCTTCAGTCCTTTCTCAACTTTATTTAGAAATGGCCTTCTAACTCATTCCAACAAGTAGAGTCATGGAGTCACCAACTGTTTGGTCCAACTTGTCCACACCGACAAGTTTTCCCAAACTAAACTAGTCCCACCTGCTCATATTTGGCCCATATGCTTTTAAACCTTTCCTAGCCATGTACTTGTCCAAATATCTTTTAAATGATGTGATGGTACCTGCGTCTAACATTTCCTCTGGCAGTTCATCACATATGAACAACCCTCTACATGGAAGAAGTTGCCCCTCAGGTCATTTTAAATCTTTCCCCTCTCACCTTAAAAATATGTCATCTTCTTTTGAACTCCCACACCCAAGTTAGAGATCTTTGCTAGTCACCTAATCTATGCCCTTCATGACTTTATATACCTCTATAATGTCACCCCTCAGTCTCCTATGCTCTGGGAAAATGGTCACAGACAAGCTAGCCTCTCCTTGTTACTCAACCCCTCCAGTCCCAGTAACATCCGCGTAAATCTTTTCTGCAGCCCCTCCAATGCACAGAATTGAAACCAGAGAACTTTATTAAGCCTCACCTTGATAACACAGTTTTATCTGAGTTATTGTTAACCTGATCTTTAAGTTAAGGAACCCTTACTCACAATTGCTTCTTTGATCTGATGAGGTAAATATGTTTAGTGTGATGGATGGACTGAACATGATCATGAACAAACTGAGCTTCCAGGAGTGGAAACTTTTGTTGCTGTGGTGTATTTCTGTAAAGCTGTGCATGTGTGCAAACAATAACATCTGCACCGTGGAAGAGTGTCCTTCTGAAAAAGCCACATGCGCACTCTGCTTCTTTTTGGTCTGAGAAAACATTACCTGCCCCTTTTTTTGGCATAAAGTGTATCACTCAGCTTTACCATACAACAATGATCAGCAAACTGGGAAATGTTAGACCCTAAGTTTGTGTGCCCCTCTCCCCTCTGTGATCATTTTGGCTTCTTCCCTGGTGCATTGGTCAATCACCCTATCAGACTGCAGCCAAGCTGATGCTAACCTGAGAGCCCATGACTGGGACAATGTGGTTCAGCTAGCATTCTTGAATTTGGAACCTAGGCTACTCAGTGGGCAAACTCGTCATTGTTTGCCAATTTAAATAGAGTTAATGGAAGTCAAATAGTAACTAAAGTTGATGACCTCTCAATAGAACTGAATGAGATTGGTGGGGGGCTGATTGTGTTTGTTAGTTTGTGGGGGTTTCACCTCTGCTGCTGAATGTGGGTTACATTTTTAAGAGGGGTTGTTATTTAGTTTTGTATCATGATTCCTTCATTGTTGGTGGATCCAAATCCTGGAATCTGTGGCACATTTACATGGACTGCAGAGGTTCAAGAAGGTGGCTCAATGAAAAAACTTCCTCAGGTACAGTTAGGAATGAACTGTGGGGTAATTCTTGTTGCAATAGTAGTTTATTAAGTGAGTTGTTGGCAAGATATTTCTTTGTAGTGTTATGAATACTGTTTATGGCTAAGGTGTTTCAGTACATTATCGTTTAAGTTTAACAGCTAGAAAGGTAGGAACATAAAACATCAGGTGGGGTTGCTGAACTGCTGGAGTTTTGCAGTCTGCACGGTTGGTACAGAAATACAGTCCAGAGAAATTGTTTAGTGAATTCAAATTGATTTGTATTCCTTAATTTGAAAAGCAAATTTATCTCATCAGTTCAAAGAAGAAATTGAAAATGAGGGATCCTTAAATTGAGGATAATGATGGTCCAGACCAGACTATATTGTTCCGGATGTGAGTATGCTCACTGAGCTGGAAGGTTAGTTTTCAGACGTTTCGTCACCATTCCAGGTAACATCATCAATGAGCCTCCGGTGAAGCACTGGTGTTATGTCCCGCTTTCTATTTATCTGGTTAGGTTTCCTTGGGTTGGTGATGTCATTTCCTGTGTTGATGTCACTTCCTGTTCTTTTTCTCAGGGGGTGGTAGATTGGCTCCAAATCAATATGTTTGTTGATGGAGTTCCGGTTGGAATGCCATGCTTCTAGGAATTCTCGTGCGTGTCTTTGTTTGGCTTGTCCTAGGATGGATGTATTGTCCCAATCAAAGTGGTGTCCTTCCTCATCTGTATGTAAGGATACGAGTGATAGTGGGTCATGTGGGGCTTTCGGTACTGTTGTATGTGGCGCAGGCCTGGCCTATTCCCTGGACCTGCGTCGCTGTGGTCACCCGGGCCATCTTCCACTTCATTTGGGGGTCGAGGATGGACCGGGTCTGCAGGGACACCATGTACAAAGACCTGGAAAATGGGGGAAAGGGCGTACCGAACGCCATCCTCACCCTGACGGCTACCTTTGTGTGCAGCTGCATCAAGCTGTGCGTAGATCCTCAGTACGCAAACACCAAGTGTCACTACTTACTGAGGTTCTACCTGTCCCCGGTGTTGCGACGGATGGGCCTGGCCTCGTTGCCGTGGAACACTCCGAGTAGTTGGACTGTTCCGTACCACCTGTCCTTCGTGGAGAAATTTTTGAAAGGAAATACCTTTGACCACAAGGCCGTCAGGCAGTGGTCAGCACGTAGTATCCTCGAGACCCTTCGGGAAAAGGAGACGGTGGATCCTGTCGTGTGGTTCTCCACGCAGACTGCCAAAGTCGTTTGGCAGAATGCCTCATCGCCCGAACTTTCAAACAAGCACAAGGACATTGCTTGGCTGGCGGTGAGAGGGGCTCTGCCAGTGAGATCCTTTATGCATGCCCGGAATCTCTGTGCCACCGCACGCTGCCCTCGAGGTGGCTGCGGGCAGGACGAGACTGCCGATCACCTCCTTCTGGAGTGTGCCTATGCGCAGGAGGTCTGAAGGGGGATGCAGTGGTATTTGTCGAGGTTCATCCTGAGCAGCTCCGTGATGCGGGACTCCGTGCTCTACGGGCTGTTTCCCGAGACGCACACCGAGACCAACATCAACTGCGCCGGGAGGACCATCAATGCGGTGAAAGACGCTCTTTGGTCTGCCTGCAACTTGCTGGTCTGCCAGCTGAAAGAACTGACCCAGACCGAGTGTTGCAGACTGGTGCACTCCAAGGTCCAGGACTACGTGCTGATGGACGCGCTAAAGCTTGGGGCAGCCGCCGCCAAGGCGCGGTGGGGAAAGACCACGTTATGAAACCCCTCATCCAGAATAGAAAAAAGGGCCCTATCTGGTAACTGGGCCCAGCGGCGTCTTCCCCAACTGGTCAGGGGGCCAACTGGGACTGTGCGGGAGACGACTGCTGGGGTATTTTCTTTGCTTTGTTTTTTTTTCTTCTTTGCTTGTTTTTTTCCTTTAGTTGGTGTACATACCCCCTGGGTAACCCGGAGCGGCTTGCATGACTGGGTAGGCGTATAAATGTTTTATTTTTTTGTACATCTTATGAATAAAGTATATTTTTTTCAAATAAAAAAAAGGTGTCGAAACGTCTGAAAACTAACCTTCCAGCTCAGTGAGCAAACTCACATACAGAACCTCAACCTGAGCTACAAATCTTCTCAAAACTCACTAGACTATATTGTCACTGAGAGGGGTGAAGCTTAACAAAATTCTTCAGTTTCAGTTCTGTGCATTTTCTGGGAAAAGTTTGAAAGCTATTGTAGAATAAAGCTGAGAAAGGGCTGCAGCAAAGAAGACGTGTTGTTAGCAGACTCCAAGCAGTTAGGGCAGGAGATGTCCCTAGATGTTACAGAGTTTTAGAATTGTCCCAGCAAAGGAAGGTCTCAGTATCTGTGAGGGTTCCTTCCCTGAGAACCCCCACAAATGATGAAATTCATGAGTGTGGAGCTTGATTAAAATAGAAAACAAATAAGTTAAAATTCTCAGACATGAATTTTGCTTGTGGATGTTGATTTTAGCCGTCAGTTATTTTTTGGCATGGAGAGACGAATTTATTGGTTGTGATTTCATGGCTACAAAAGATTTACTCTATTTATTTGATGGAGCTGAGAAATATTGGAACTCAGAAAAACCTGAGGCGTTGTGTCAGCTTAGACATGCAGTTTATGAAACAGCTTTAAATATGCCCATGAGCAGGTGCTGGAGAGAGTCTTGGGAATCCTATTCGAACACAATTGCAAGAGAAGAGATTAAACTAGCTGGATTTTAATCTGGTAAGATTTTTAGTAGTGTAGGTGAGCAGAGAGATCTCGGTGTCCACGTACACAGATCCTTGAAAGTTGCCACCTAGGTTGACAGGGCTGTTAAGAAGGCATACAGTGTTTTAGCTTTTATTAATAGAGGGATCGAGTTCCGGAACCAAGAGGTTATGGTGAAGCTGTACAAAACTCTGGTGCGGCCGCACTTGGAGTATTGTGTGCATTTCTGGTCACCGCATTATAAGAAGGGTGTGGAAGCTTTGGAAAGGGTGCAGAGGAGATTTACTAGGATGTTGCCTGGTATGGAGTGAAGGTCTTATGAGGAAAGGCTGAGGGACCTGAGGCTGTTTTCATTAGAGAGAAGAAGGTTGAGAGGTGACTTAATTGAAACATATAAAATAATCAGAGGGTTAGATAGGGCGGATAGGGAGAGCCTTTTTCCTAGGATGGTGACAGCAAGCATGAGGGGGCACAGCTTTAAATTGAGGGGTGAAAGATATAGGACAGATGTCAGAGGTAGTTTCTTTACTCAGAGAGTAGTAAGGGAATGGAACGCTTTGCCTGCAATGGTAGTAGATTCGCCAACTTTAGGTACATTTAAGTCGTCATTGGATAAGCATATGGACATACATGGATAGTGTAGGTTAGATGGGCTTGAGATCGGTATGACAGGTCGGCACAACATCGAGGGCCAAAGGGCCTGTACTGTGCTGTAATGTTCTATGTTCTATGGTTGGGCCTGGAACAATACCCTTGGGAGCTCCTGCAGAGACATTTTGGAACTGAGATGACTGACCTCCACAACCAAAACCATCCTCCTTTGTGCCAGGTATGACTTCAACCACTGGAGTGTTTGTTCCCAGTACTCACTGATTCCAGTTTTGCTCAGTCTCCTTGATACTACACTTGGTCAAATGCAGCCTTGATGTCAAGGGCTGTCACACTCACCTC
Source organism: Stegostoma tigrinum (assembly GCF_030684315.1). Classification (NCBI taxonomy): domain Eukaryota; kingdom Metazoa; phylum Chordata; class Chondrichthyes; order Orectolobiformes; family Stegostomatidae; genus Stegostoma; species Stegostoma tigrinum. The sequence goes on along the minus strand of NC_081358.1, from coordinate 113,822,623 downwards.
ACCTCTGCTCTTTTTTCCTTGTTTAAACCAAGGCTGGAATAAGATTGGGACCTGAATAGCTTTGGCAGAACTCAAACTTGGTATCACTGAGCATGTAGATACTGAGTAGGTACCTTTGATAGCACTACTGATGACACCTTCCATTACTTTCCTGATGATCGAGAGTGGACTGATTGGGTGGTAATTGGCCGGGTTGGATTTGTCCTGCTTTTTGAGGATAGGACATACCTAAGCAATTTTCCACATTGTCAGGTAGATGCCAGTGTTGTAGCTGTACTGCAACAGCTTGGATAGGGGAGTGGCACGTTCTGGAGCACAAGTCTTTAGTGCAGTCGCTGGAATGTTGTCAGGACCCATACCTTTGAAGTCCCGTGCCTTCAGTCATTTCTTGATATCACGAAGAGTGACACAATTGGCTGAAAACATCGTAATGCTGTAGACCACTGGAAGAGGCTGAGATGGATTTTCCATGGATCATCTCAGCGCTTTTAACTTAAGATTGCTGTGAATTCATCAGCCTTATCATTTGTACTGATGCACTTGGCTCTTCCATCATTTGGCACAGGGATGTTTGTGGAAGCCTTTCCTCTATTGAGTTGCTTAATTGCCACCACCATTCATAACTGGATGTGGCAAGACTGCAGATCTTAAGTCTGATCCATTGTTTGTGAGATCATTTAGCTCTGTTTATCACTTGTTGGTTACCCTGTTTGGCATGCAGGTAGCTTCATTAGGCTGACACCACATCTTCAGGTATGCCTGATGCTGCTCCTGCATGCCCTCCAGCACACTCCATTGAACCAGAGTCCATTCCTATGGCTTGTTAGTAATGGCCGAGAGGGTGATGTGCTGGGCCATGAGGTTGCAGATTGTGCTGGAGTACTGTTCTGCTGCTGCTTCACAGATGCCCAGTCTTGAGCTGCTAGATCAGTTTGAAGTCTGTTGCATTTGGCACAGTGATACTGCCACGTAACTCATTGGAGGTTATTCACAATGTGAAGACGGGACTTTGCCTCCGCAAAGACTGTGCGCTGGTCACTCTTACTGATACTGTAAATGCATTTGCAGCTGACAGCCTGGTAAGGATGAAGTCAAGAATGTCTTTTCCTTGGATTGTTTATCTCACCACTTGCTGCAGGCCCAGTCTAGCAGCTATGTCCTTTAGGACCTGACCAGCGTGATCAGTAGACGTGCTACTGAGCCACTTTGGGTGCTGGACATTGAAATACGCCACCCAGAATGTATTTTGGGCCCTTGCCATTCCTAGTGCTTCCTCCAAGTTTTGTTCAACATGGAGAAGTACTGAATCATCAGCCCAGGGAGTATAGTAGATGGTAAGCAACAGGAGGCTTCTTTGCCAATTTTTAACCTGAAGCCATGAGATTTCATTATGTCCAGAGTCAACGCTGAGGATTTCCAGGGCAACATCTTCCCAACTGTATGCCACTGTACCATCATGTCTGTTGGGACTGTCCTGCTGGTGGACAGGACATATCCAGGGATGGTGTTTTTTTTCACTAATGGGATGATAGCATCACTGGCTATGCTGATATTTATTGCCTATCCCTAATTTTCCAGAGGGCTGGTAAACATCAGCCACATTGCTGTTGGTTTGGAATCACATGTAGGCCAGACCAGGTAAGGATGGCAGATTCCCTTCCCATTAGTGAGCCAGATGGATTTTTCTGACCATTGACAGTGGTTTCATAGTCATCATTAGACTCTTAATTCCAGATTAAAATAAAAGAAATCAAATTGTACCATCTGCCATGGTGAGATTTGAAGCCATGCCCTCAGAACATTAAAGATAACAAGGTGTAGAGCTGGATGAACTCCGCAGGCCAAGCAACATCATAGGAGCAGGAAAGCTGACGTTTCAGACCTAGACCCTTCTTCAGAAACTCCTCTGATGCTGCTTAGCCTGTTGTGTTCATCCAGCTCTACAGCTTGTTATCTCAGATTCTCCAGCATCTGCAGTTCCATTATCCTCAGAACATTGGCTATGTTTCTGGATTAATGATCTAGTGATCATACCACTAGGCTATTGCCTCTCCAGATGACAGTGTCTGGGACATTGTCCGTCAGGCACGATTCTGTGAGTATGACTATGTCAAGCTATAGCTCGACAAGTGTGTGAGACAGCTCTCCCAATTTTAGTAAGGAGGACTTTGCAGGGCTGGCAGATGTTCTGCTGTTATCTGGGCAGCATGGTGGCTCAGTGGTTAGCATTGCAGTCTCAGCGCCAGGGACCTGGGTTCGATTCCAGTCTCGGGCAGCTGCCTGTGCGGAGTTTGCACATTCTCCCCGTGTCTGCGTGGGTTTCCTCCGGGTGCTCCCACAGTCCAAAGATGTACAGGCTAGGTGGATTGGCCATGTCTAAGTTGCCCATAGTGTTCAGGGGTGTGTGGGTTATGGGGGATGGGTCTGGGTGGGATGCTCCACAGGGTGGTGTGGACTTGTTGGGCCAAAGGGCCTGTTTCCACACTGTAGGGAATCAAATCTAATTTCTCTGGTGCCTAAACTGATGCCAGGTCATCTGCCCGGGTTAATTTCATTGTTGAAACTTCTTGAGCATTTCAGAGGGCAGCTGATAGTCAACCACATTGCTGTGAGTACTGAGTCATACATAGGCCAGATCAGGCAAGGATGGCAGATTTCCTTCCTTGAAGTACATTAATAAACTAGATGTATTTTTGCAACAATCAATAATGTTTGGTTTTTAATTCTAGATTATTTTGATTGAATTCAACACCACCAAATACTGTGGCTCGTTTCGAACCTGGGTTTTCGGAACATTAGCTGAGTTTCTGGATTAACAATCGAACAGTAATACCACCAGGCCATTGCCTTCCATGAAGCTATGGCAGGTGTGATCAGTTAGGCAGTCTGTGATAGGTGGCTTTTGAGGCAATTCTGAAGCTAGATCTTCAAAAGTGAATAACTGGAATCCCTGGCAAGAGTGATTTAGTGAATTACAGTGTCATTAACATCTGGGTATGATCTGTTTTGACTGAAATGGCCATTTAAAGTATAGCAGACCACAGTTTGATGGTAAACCCATGTTTTCTTCATGTCAACTCTGATTTTTACAAGATAAGTTTCAGGTTATTTCACTTTTCTAACTGGTGGGTAGAGTTTAGGTTGTTTGTTTGCAACCATGAAAACTCATGGCTAAATTCGCGATGTAAGTACCTAGGATCTAAAACATTGTGTTTTTTTAAGAAAATATTACTTACCCCTCAGCAAATCATAATATGACTCTTGTGGTCTCAACCAAGATCATAACAGTAGCAGCTTCACAGGTGACTGCAACATAGAGCACTAACGTAGATATGAGTTATTAGGAGTGTGTGAATCTGATCCCAAGTGAGTTGTTTTCAGCTGAAGCCTATGACACTGAAACATTGTCCGATGAAATGAGAGATCAATTTTTGGATTTTCTGGGCTTGTATTTTGCAATGCAAATATTCACAAACATCTGAAGAGCACCTTGGGAGGAGGCATATGTTTAACTGTTTTGGATTCAGATACATCAACCAAAAATTAGTCTAGGAGATACTTGGAGAGTTGTAAATAAATGAAAAACTCATAACATTTTGTAAAGAATTTGTGGCAGGTTCCAAATTTGATAAGAAGCTTGCAACAGAAATTGCACCTCAAATTTATAGAGAATATGTCGAAATCAACAGCTTCTTAAAAATTAATACTTGTTATCTCAATATGAAAGAATAGTGAGCTATTCAGTCAGATGAGATGTGAAAATTTTAGCTTCTGATTTATGGTTTTGAAGGATTGTTTACTTTAATTTATAATGTTATATCAGGAAGACAACAGGAGAGGGTGGATATAGCGCAAGGAATCAAGATGCAGGACACTCGACTGGTAATTCTTTATTGGACAATCAATTACTGAAATACAAGTTAAACAAAAAGTTGACAATATCATTCTGTGGACAATACTAAGGTTTCTGGAAAAAAAAATGATTGTCACTCACTGTGCTTCACATAAAGAGTGCTCTTTATGAATAAATAATCAGATGATTCATAAATATTTACAATATAAACAAATGAAGGAACAAAATAAAGCTTTGGCTCGTTCATTTAGGGTTGGACTAATTTCTGGCTTTTGTTGTTTTTTTTAAATAGCTGCACTCAGCAATAAGTCTAGGTTGACAAGCAGATGAAAAGTTAATGGTAACAATCACCAGTTGAACAAAATAACCAAAAGATTTACATGTACAAATAGTCTATATTAGCCACATACACTAAACGTTATTTTCTTTTGAATATAAGGATAATAAATTTAACAAAGAACTGTATTCCCTACAAAATGGAAATACAAACCGATCCTTGAACAGAGATTTGTTCAGTGACCCAGCGCCACAAGCAATCTAGTTTATCGCTGGAAGTTGACTAACACCAGTGGGAACTGACAAGACTGTTACAATTAAAGCCTTCTCAATGGCTGTTACTGAGAGTTCAGGCTCCATTTGAATTAATTGATATAAAGCCAGTGTCATCCTGTACATTGCTTGAGAAACTAGAGCATTGCAATGTATTTATCATATTAGCAATGTATTTATCATATTAAAAGGACCATTTTAACTTTTGATTTGCTTCTCAATCATTTCCTCAGACACTTCAAAATGTTTTCCAAATGTCTGGTGCACCAAAGTTTCAGAAAGAATAGGAGCATTAAATGCTAATAATTTGAGAAGAATGTAAGAAAGGATGAAATGAGAATAAAAGTTAGTTTGCCAAGTCAAAATCCATTCTTTCTGGAGCCATGTGCAGTATACTGCACCATGCATCCTCCTCAGCTTGATAGCATCATTGTTGTTTGGGTAGTAATAAATATTCCAACTGCCAATAATGTCAATGGTTTGATGGAACTGAGCTTAAATAATTGGTAGTGAAGAGTGAATTGACACTTCCTTTTGACACTGCATAAAGACGCCATTGGGTATGAGTGGTTACACAGATTAGAAGATAATGAAATGTGAGGCTGGATGAACACAGCAGGCCAAGCAGCATCTCAGGAGCACAAAAGCTGACGTTTCGGGCCTAGACCCTCTGATGAAGGGTCTAGGCCCGAAACGTCAGCTTTTGTGCTCCTGAGATGCTGCTTGGCCTGCTGTGTTCATCCAGCCTCACATTTCATTATCTTGGATTCTCCAGCATCTGCAGTTCCCATTAACACAGATTAGAAAAAAGTGTTTTAATGAGGCTCTGAATACTTAAAATGTAATAGGAGGCTGGAGAATTTCATGTACAGGCCCATTGTGGATGAGAATCATAATATTAAGGTAGTAATTGTGGGTACGTTTCTACTTTCAATCTTTTTAAGCATTTCTCTTTCCTTTAATCATTCTTCAATTGGGACTTGATGCCAGAGTTCATGAATATTTTCCACAGACAAGAAATAATAATGTCTTTGGCTGGATCCTTCTCTATTAGTGCTTAGGGAGAGCAGAGTCTGAAAGTCAATCAAGGTCTTGATAATATGAGCCCTGCAGAGCACCAGTCATGTTGTTTGGGCATTCTGAGTGGTTTGATGTGAAAGAGCTGACCTTGCTGCTTAAAGAAAGATGAACTAATTTACGGCAGTGTCTTGAGGTGGAAAGTCAGTAAATGCAGGAGTGATAAGAGAGGGGGTTTAGTTTGTGTTGGGGTACAGGAAACAGAGCTTTGGATAAGCTTTCATACACAGTTGGCACATGATGGAAGGCCAATCAGGAGAGCTTTGAGCCTTTTGTAAAATTGATTGATTGCCTGATTCATTGTCATGTGGACCAAAGTACAGTGAAAAGCTTCATTTATGAGCAGTACAGGCAGATCATGGTAAACAAGGATCTAAAGATCAAAAAGACTTAGTCAGAGGCATACAGAATACATTGCACAGGGCGTGTGCTAGATGAAATCAACGTTACCAAGGTCAGCATTATATGAGGCTGTGAATCAACAAGGCACGCATTTGTTGCCCATTCTTAATTGCCCCTGAACTAAATGGTTTGTTAGGTCTTTTTGGAGGGCAGTTGAGAGTCAACCACATTGCTGTGGGTCTGGACCTGCATTTAGGCCAGGTGAGAATGGCAGGTTTTCTTTCCTAAAGAGCATTAGTAAACGTATGTTTTAACAGGAGCAATCAGTGATAGTTGTCATGGTCATGATAATATGAACTAGCACTGGATTCTTTTTATTAATGTAATTTGAACTTGGCCAATTGTCAATGTGGGATTTGAATTCACAGATAGCCTGGCCCTTGCGATTACTAACTATGTGAGATTACCAGTACGGCACCCTATCCTCCTTCAGGCTTCAAAAGCAGAGATGAGGCTTTCAATATCACTTGTGGAAAATGGGATGCAGAGATGGAGGGAATTGATTCTGGTGATCGAACAGGTATCGGGGTAGGAGCTGAATTCAGAACACCACCAGAAGGCTCTCTCAGCCTGAGATCGTCAGCCAGGGAGGGTGATGGAATTGTTAGCTAGGGAAGAGAATTACCCTTTTGTTTAAATTCTTGGCATCTCATTAGCTTACTTATGATATGGTACATCAGGGTATCCAGAATTTCATAGTAGTGAAGGGATGCTGGCTGTCGAGCTTAGGATAATAAACAACTTTTATCCATGGAATTGGTGATTGTCATGAGTAACCATTGAGGCCATTTGCGATTTAGGGCCAATCTGGCTTCAAGAAGTTCATTCTTACTCACCAATATTGCTCACTGAGCTTTAGTACGCTGGAATTTAAGCAGCTGGACAGTGAGTTGTGGGTAATCACAGGGTCATATTTGACTGCACACTTTAGTCCCCAACTCTCAAGCCCCAGGAGGTTGGGAATGGTGGTGGCCTGTCAATATCAATCAACACCAGGTTACATGTTGACTTCACCCTCCTGGAGTGACAGACGCCAAGCTGCAGAGATTGGGGTTAGGGGATGCGGGGCAGTGGATGACCAACCCAGGTCACTTAATGTCCTTTCGCAAAGTTCCACAAAGTGAAGCCAATAAGATTTTCCTCCCGAGTGGCAGCAGCCAGGTTGCTGCATTGGTAAAAGCATGGGTGCCTCCATTTAAGATCGTCCCCTCTTCTGATGCAACGTCTGTTACATCCTGCCACTACGTTCAAGTTAGAAAGTCTCTGATGGGCCTCCACCTTTGAAAGCCCACATTCTGATCATGAACTGGCTGCTGTGGGGTAAACTACAATGAATGATTAGTCAGCATTTGGAGGCTTCTATCTTAGTTTGGTATTGGGCTCAGAAGCCCACTGGGAAGGTGAAGCTGCTTGCGTTTTCATTTCAAGGCTCTATATTCAAAACCTTTTTAGTCCTGTAAGGAGTTTTTCAACATTAAGATTTTATTTTATTCAAGGCTAATGGCCTACTTATGGTAGTTTTCTAGTTTGGTATATATAACGATGTAGAAAACAAAGAATTTAGAAGCAGAAGTAGACCATTCAATCCATCATTCTGCCTTGCCATTCAATGAGATCTGGACTGATCTCAATATGCTCAATGCCACTTTCTTGCCTTTTCTCCATAAGCCTTGAACCTCTTACTAATTAAAAATCTGTCCATCTCAGCCTTGATTATTCTTAATGACCCAGCCTTAACAGCGTCTGCGGTAAAGTACTTTGCAGATTCCTCTTCTTCTCTGTCTATAATGTGCTCTATTCTGAGATTATGTCCTCTGTTCCTAAATTCTCCTACAAGGAGAAGCAACCTTACTGCAACTATTCTTTCAAGGCCCCCAAGAATCTTGTAGGCTTCAATAAGTTTTAATTGGACGGTATCTTAATTTGAGAAATTCTGAACCCACATCCGTAAGATATTAGCCTGGCAGTACTGGGTTAGCAGTACAGTGAGGCTATCACTATGCCAGCAGCACCCAACCTCGCGAAACTTAAGCCAGCGGCTCCATAGGGACTACTTACTGCATTGATCTCATTGTCTGCCTCAATCCTGTGTCAGGCTTCCTCCTTTGGGTAACTGACTGTTGGGTGATACTACTAACTAGCGCCTTCCTCTTCCAGCAGCTGTTGTGCAGATCTGTCAATGAAACACTAGTGCACCTATCAGTATTAGAGGCGCACTGTGCCATCACCTCAATACAAGTTACCACTCTTGCAGCCAAAATTGCTGGCACTTTTAGCATTAAGAATCAGAATGTTTGTCTTTCTTCTTTGATATCAAAGTTTGGAGTTGGTGCTTCCCTTTGTAAAAACTGTCGTCAGGTCTCCACCAGGATTACTGCGTTCAGTCTAGGGCAGCAAACAACAAACATACAGGACAGATTCACCAGACTCATCCTCGAGCTTTGAGGATTGGCATTTGAGAACAAATTGTATACACATGTTATATATTCCGCTGAGTTTGAAGACTTGAGAAGTGGTCTGATTGAGATCTTTAAAAAAAGGTTTCACTTGGATAGAATCAAAGATTTATGCAGTACTGAGATTCAAGGCTGCAACAGGCAGATTTTTAATGAATAAGTGAATCAAGTGTTATGGAAAAAAAGGCAGAAGAATCGAGTTGAGGATTATTAGTTGAGAATGGTTATGTAGACTCAATGGGCTGAATGGCCTACTTCTGCTCCTATGTCTCATGAGGCCATTTGGTCCATTGCAACTTTGCTAAATTAAGAGAGAAATTATTTCTTTTAGCTAGGGAACCTAGAAGAGAAAATATTATCTCAATCAAAATAAAACACCAAGACCTGAAAAATGGGAGCAGGAGTAGTCTATATCGCTTCACCATTTAATACAATTGTAGCTGGTCTTCAAATCCGCTTTTCTCCCCATTTTCCATATCCTTTGATTCCCTGAAAAACTAGATGTTTGTCTATCCCAGCTTTAAACAATAACTAGAGTCAAGCATTCCAATAATTCACAAATGTTTGACTGAAGTAATTTCCTCCTGAAGCAGTCCTAACTTCTTAAACTTTGAGCGGAATGGTTTACAAGAGAACAGTGGGAATCTGAAATTCACTCTCTTAAAACACTGCCAATTGCTGGGTTGATTAGCATTCTTACAACTGAGATTGATAGTATTGATTAGGTCAGACTATCGAGGGAGTGGAGCAAGGCTACTAATCATCATGGTATCATTGCATGGTGACATATGCTTGATGAGAATGATTGCCCTGCTCTAGTTCCTATATTCTCAGTATCAGTAAGTGGTGCTATTGTGGAATTGCTTTAACGTAATGAAACACCCCAAAATACTTCATAGAGACATAATCAAAAAATGCAGAAGGTGGATGTAGATTGGAAGGAGAAATGAAGATGTTCTAAGTGTGTAAAATAACAAAGGAAAATCAGAACATAGAAAGAAGCAGTCAGAAGATTGTGAAGAAACTGGTTCGAGATCTCAACTTCTTTGCTCATGTATTCATAAACAGAATAAAATGGCACCAAATGCATTGATTGCAGATTATTTCAGATAATTTTACATGGCAATAAAATGGAGAGACTCCAAACCAGTGAGTGAGAGATGGATGGGATACAAACACAATGCTGGCGAGGTTTGGAACAGTCTTTTAGAAAATTGTACTTAGAGCCAAAAAAATACATCAGAGAAGGTCAATGGCCTATTCCTAATTTTCACTCCTGGATATTAGTCAACTCCTCTGGACTGCCAGTAAAATATCTTGCATTAAAACAAAATTGTGCTCTTTAGTTACACCAGCTAACTAACAATGCTCTGAGTAATGTGCATACATTTAATATGAATATCAATTTCTTTTTAAATATCAAACAGCTGCAGTATGGAGAGCTGCTGGATTAAAGTAAATGTTTGGCAGTGCAAGCAGATTTTTTTTACAGTCTCTCTCTGAGGTCCCATAACGGACCCAGTTTGTGATTAAAAACAAAGAGAAGTGTTGGCTTGTAGAACTGATGGCCGCTGATAAACAGCTCTCTTGTCATAGTTTACCCGAAGTCTGTGCATTGTTTTCTGGATGTGGACGGGAGGGACCTCAAGAGATGTCATGGATCTTGCATCAACCGGAATTCAAGCACTCAATTGCCACTTCATAGCAGAACTTATACTGTTCCTGAAAGAGAAACACAATGCAGCATTTTGTTAAACTTTTCTTCTGTCATTTTATACTTTATCCATATTTAGATGTTTAAATGTTGTGGATCATTGATCAGTAGAATGGTATGCACGGTAAAATTCACATTATCTAGCATGCACCAGCATCGGGTGTTTCCTGTAAATGAAAAATGCCAGTTTGCCCATTGCATTTTGTATGAATATAAGGAATTTAGCAGAAAACACGCCTCAGCGCAAGCTGCATCTTGCCAAGAATTGGAGTTTCTCCATCTGTGACTCTTTTCACTCAGGGAAAATATTTCAACAACTTTCATCCAGTTCTTTTACAAACTCTTAACACTGACCAGATTGTTATTTCGTATAGTTGTAGTGATACCTGGTGTAGAGCATGAAGACTGGGGATTATTGGTGATTCACCTTGCTGGGCTGCCTGATGATGTGAATTTCAAGGTAGCTGGTGAAAGGTGCGCCACACAGTTTACAGGTTACATCAATGTCAGATTATTTCACTCATGGAAGTAAGTTCTGCGATGTATGGAGAACTGGGTATGGAGGTCAATGTAGGGAGCCTTGCTGCGCAAGATTTACTCCATAATGGCGATCTGGGAGGTGGTGGAAAAGTGCTAATGGCATCGGATGGATAACTCAGAGTCCCAGACTACTGCCTGTAGGTTTATGCGGCACGGTGGTAATGTCCCTACCTCTGTGCTAGAAGGTCTCGGTTCAAGGTTCACTTGCTCCAGAGATGTATCACAACGCATCTGAATAGATTGAGTTTAAAGAATGTCTCTCTCTATATATATTAATGATGTTCATCCTTGGGGAGGGGTAATGAGATGATTACTGATCATTTAATGATTGGAGGGAAACAGTGTCCTGATTCTGGTGAGAAAAGACTTAGGTCATGATTGCTCACACAACTGCCGTGTTCCCAGGAATGCCTCCATTGCCTGACCTGCTGGTGGGCTTTTTTGATGATGTGGGAATCACTGTTGAGCTCGGGTCATGAATGTCTCTAGCAGATCGGCATGAGGACTGCTGCTCCAGCTGAGTTCTTTTGTTTCCTTTCCTTAGATTGGTATGTCCCGCTTTTGCAAATTAGCTTTGAAAATTACAAAGCTGTTGGTGTTAAAATTTGAAGTACAGCTAACTTTTTATTATCTGGCACTGAGTATTTCAGATAATCAAGAGGTTTACATAAACAATGTAAAAACATACACTAAGTAATAGAAATGTAATACAGCGGGTATACACCATTAGACTTTATTTACAGTATAAATCATTAAATTAACAATGCAACTTTGCCTTAAATAAAACTTATCGGCAGAGAGCCTTCTTATGCACACACTCAACTGATTACTTGGATGTTGCAGTATTTGAGGAGAAATTGAATCGAGGTTGAATCAACTGTTGATATTTCATGTGGCCATTCAATTGAACAAGTATATTTACATTGAGGTAAATAAATTAAAACTATAGTAGTTGGACATAATAATACAGTAAACTTTGCAGTGTTTGAGGTTCTTTTTTCTGAGGTTTGTTGAGAGTGCCAGAACATTAGGTGCTGTATATTAAAATTCTGAGAATGGCAGTGATCTCTCTATCACAAGGCTTATGTCGCCCCTATTCCTTTTGTGCTACTTTTTAGATGCTGTGGCTATTGACTCTAATGTCTAAAGCCATCCTTGGTTTAGGCTAACTTGTGATGGCTTGCATGTGTTGGGCCCAGTACAGGGATGGAAATACTGCAAACTTTAAAACTATATTTTTAAAAATAGACACAAAAGCCTTCAAGATAGCTGGTACAACATCATGTGATTTTGACAATATCAGCTCCAGGCAGACCCAAAGCTCAGCTAAATATTAAAATATAGACAGTCACAGTCACAGTCACAAGTCCCTTTGTTAAAGATGGACCAGCAACAGAACAGGATTGTCACATGTCAGTCAATTCATCTCTCTATTTCACTCTGGGCAGTAGAGATATCAAAAGTCAGTGTCTCTTCTCAAAAGGTTATTTAAAATAGGTCTTTCATTTATAAGTTCCTGGTCGTCTCAAAACCCTGGAAAAAGGCCTGCAACACAAGATGAGTAAGCCCAAAGCACTATATTTCCTGGAAAAAGGATTTTGGAAATGTAATGGATCACATGCTTAAGAGATCCCGGTTTGTTACCTGCCCCTGTAAAAGTGAAAAGCACTATCCTGATGTCAAGATCCATAAAAGATTTCACATGAAGCATTATCAGAAAAAGACATTAAACCAACTGCAAGGCAACCATGCAGCCAAGGGTAAGCAAAGCATATCTTGAAAGTCATAGATGAACTCTTCTCTATCCTGCTCCGTATAATTCTCTCCATACTGTTCCATACAATTGAAGATAATCTCGCACTCAAGGACAAGAAACCTTGCAAATTACTGAGAATGCTCTCCTTTTGCTGGATAAAGCATCAAATCTTCTATGAAATTATACCCTTACTGTAAAAGGAAAATGATGACTTGTAATTTCATTATTTTTCTTAACTTCCTTTGTATCTGGTCTTTACGTATATGAAAATTTGTGTGAGACCTGCTGGGCAAGTTTGAGATCATAAATGATCTTTACTTTTAAATACACAAAAGCTTGCTGCTGGCAAATATTTAAATAGGGAGAAAACTCTCTCTGGATAAGAACATACACTTAACTGACTCCTAAATACATGGATATAATTAAACACTCAAACTCTGTCATTAACATATGAATGAATACATTGCTAGCACAATGTCTGGACTTACATTGGAAAAATATAGCCAATTGAGCAATGAATGCAGAACAGGGCCCACAGGCATTAATTACCAGCTACAATCAATTGAGGGAAAGATAAGATGAGAACAATTCCTTTTAATAGTATCCTACTCTACTCAATGCCACTTATTATAATGGAAGAGGGCAGAACTTTGATTACCATACAATATCCCCTGATCTCAGCTGTCCCATCATTGATATCAAGAAAGCATATTTATTTATGAAGCCAGTTGCTAATAAATCCTATACAGGGTGATGAGGATGGATGGTTGGCAGGGAGTTGGGAGGTTGGGGGTGGGGGTGGGTGTTGTGGGGAGATGGCTGAGGGACGTTGAAGTTTCTTAACATTTCACAATGTTGGGCCTTTTACTGATCTTTCACCAAAGTTACAGTGAGATATTGTGGAAGGCCCATGGATGGTTGAACCATCCATGGTTGATTGCTCCATGGTCTCTGATCAAAAATTGCACATTTATTATCCATAAAGAATAACTAAAATCGACAGGCATTTATCTGCATACAGAGTTTGCACTTACCAGCAGGTCCACCATATTGGGCTTGTTGTTTCTCAGTGTCTTCACAGCATGGAACACATCAACTGCCCGCTGGTGTCGGAGCATCTCACACACGATACTGATTGCACAGAAAGCTCCACTGCGTCCTCCACCATTCCTGCATGTGTGTTAATGTTTGGACAAGATTCAATGCTCTGCTCAGGCGATCCAGTTATCAGTGCACACATAACTCACAGTTAATTCATCCTTCACAAGCTGACAATGTATAGTGATTGCCAAATGGCATTTGTTGCTGCATTACCACACAATCTATTTCACTCAAAGCAGCAGATGGCACGTTTTCCAAGCTCTCCAGGGAAATGTGAATCAACATTGAGTACACTGTGGCACACAGGTTTCAGTTTATCTATTTACAGTCCCTTATCTGAGCTGCACTGAATTGGGTCTGGTGTATTGTTTAGCATTTCCCCAAGGATATGTAGTTGGGGATGGGTGATTGATTGAGGATTGGCCTTTTCAGACATAGCTCAGTTATTAGCACACTCGATTCTGAGAAGGTTCAAGAACCCACCTCAGTAAACGTAAGCACTGAGTCTAGGCTAACACTTTGTAGCAAAACCGAGGGAGTGCTACACTGTTGGAGGCATTATCCTTCAAATCAGATGTTAAGCTGAGAATCTGTCTACAACTTCAGGTCTATGGCACTTTTTTGAAGAACATCATAGTTCTTCAAGATATGCCAGCCAATATGTTTATCCCAACTAAAATCACTGAAAGGATTAACTAGTCATTTTTACATCGCTGTTTATGAGAGCTTGCTGTGAACAAAATGACTGCTGAGTTCCTAGATTACAGCAATAAAAATTCTTCAGAAACGCTTAATTGGCCCGAAGATGCATTGGGATGTTATGAGATCACAAAAAGGTGCTAAGTAAATGCAGTTTTGCAAAATTCAATCAGACATCAATGGGCACCACACTGGTGGCCTTGGAAAAATCCACGTGCATTTAGAAAAGGAGAAATAGGCAGCAAGGAAACTAAGGGAAATTTTAAAATAGGACTTAAAAAAATTGCTAATGAACATTTATTATTTGGTCAAGTCACATCACACAGCGAGGTTGGCTGACAGGCAGGATAAACACAGGCATTGGGGTCTGTGATTACTGAAGGAATAATGTGGAATTAGTTCCAGGTGATGTTGAAAGAGGTCAGGAAACTTGATAGACTTAATGCTGAACATGTTTGACTAGCACAGAGCAGTCGACAATGAAGCAAACATAATGGTGCACAAACAGAATACAAATCAAGGCTTAGCAAGCCACATATTGAGTCGTATGTCTCTCTAGCTTGGTAACCATCCCTTTGCCTGCCTTTGTTAAAATCAGTTGGGTTCAGTGGGGTTGAAATTACTTAAGTTTTAATTTCTGACTGGTCCCTAATCTACTCAATTTTGGGAGCTAAAATCTTGTGCATTGGTTCAAAATGCAATTCCAGGATTGGGTGGCAGAGTGGCACCGTGGGTTACTACTGCTGCCTCACAGCGCCAGGGACCTGGGTTTGATTCCAGTCTTGGGTGACCATCTGTGTGGAGTTTGCACATAGAACATAGAACATAGAAAAGTACAGCACAGTACAGGCCCTTTGGCCCACGACGTTGTGCCATGGAATAATCCAAATTCAAAAATAAAATAACCTAACCTACATTCCCCTCAATTCACTGTTGTCCATGTGCATGTCCAGCAGTCGCTTAAATGCTCCCCATGTCTGCGTGGGTTTCCTCCAATAGTCCAAAGATGTGCAGGCTAGGTGAATTAACCATGGGAAATGCAAGGTTACAGGGATGGCGTGGGGGGTGGGTGGGTCTGGGTGGGATGCTCTTTCAAGGGTTGGTCTGTGGTCTGTGCTGGCAAATGGCCTGCTTCCCCACTGCCAGGATTCTATGAAAGTATGAAGATTCCTCTAAGGAAGTGCTTGTAAATTGTGATTCCACATCCTGATAAATGCTTCTGTTGTTCCATGTCCATTTTTAATACAAATTTTCTTCCTGCAACAGAGGAGGCTGAGGGGTGATCTTATAGAGGTTTGTAAAATTGTGAGAAGCATTGATAAGGTGAATAGTCAAAGTCTTTTCCCCAGGGCAGGAAAGTCTGAAGCTGCAGGGAATAGGTTTAAGGTGAGAAGGGAAAGATTTAAAACAGAGCTGAAGGGCAATTTATTCACACAGAGGGTGGCATGTGTATGAAATGAGCTGCCAAAGCAGGTGCTGGAATTGAGTACAATTACAACATTTAATAGACATTTAGACAGGTACATGAATAGATAAGGGTTAGAGGGATATGGGCCAAATGCAGGAAAATGGGACTAGTTAATTTAGGAAATTTAGTCAGCTTGGATGAGTTGAACTGAAGGATCTGTTCCTGTGCGGTCTGACTCAATAATGTTTTTTCAGCTTTATTGTCTGTAGTTGCAAAGGTTCATTTTGTCAGCTGAGTCCATTATGAATGCTTCGTTGAGTTTACTCTCCCTTAGACAGGGTAATTAGATTCATCTCCTCTTTCCCAAATAGTAAGTAACCCTCTGTCCTTCACTTTCCCATATAAAATAAGTACCACCCTTTCTGCACACACACAATAAGTGGCCCTCTGCCAAACTCAGTAATTGCCCTCCTCCACACACAATAATTACCCTCCCCCCTCCACTGAACAGTATTTTTCCCTACATCTCTTCAAATATAGTAATTTCTTATTTTCCTCTCTCCCACACAGAGTGATTATCAATATTAAACCTCTCCACCATGGAAACTAATTAGCCCCTTTCTTCCTCCTTCTTACAGACAGGAATTAGTCCATCTTCCCCTCCCTATCTCGCATATTAGACCTTCTCCTCCCGATGCTGTAATTATCCCCTCTCCCCAACCAACAAGTATTAGCTCCCTCCCCACTACATGCAATGTATTTAGTTCCCCCATCTCACACTGCTATTAGCCCTCTGTCCCACATATATATGACAATTAGTTCTTCCTCCCCCCTCCTCCTCAGTAGCAGGTATTCTTTCCACAAAAATGAACCCACTTTGGTTTTGTTGCCAGCATGTGTGGTTCCAATTTCAGGCAGGGTCAGGAGAATATTCAACAGGCAGGCAGGAGCAAAGCCACAAAAATGAAGCAACCATCACCTTCCAGGATAAGCCACAGTATCTCCTGGTGTTGGTCATTCAATCCTCAAGCCTACTGCTGCAACAGATAGTGAGTCTGAAGATTACAGGATGGATGCCTGTGGCCAAATTTTCATGGGGTTGGATTGACTCCAGACGGCTTTGAAAATGGGGTGGGACCTGAATGCAGAAGTCATGGAGTCATAGAACATTGAGATATAGAGTTGGATGGATGGCTGGTTTGCAATGCAGAGTGACACCATCAGCATGGGCTCAATTTCTGCACCGGCTGAGGTTACCATGAAAGACTCTCCTTGTGAAGCTCTGTCCTTGCTTGAGGTGTGGTGAGTCTAAGGTTAAATGACCAACAGTTGTCTCTCTCTAAAGAGAGAACGGCCATATGGTCTGGTAAGACTGTGGTGCTCAACCTTTTAGCTTTTAATTTGTCAGCAGGAGAAGAACCACAAAAAAGCAGGCATTCATGTTTAGTGGATATTAGGGGAGGAACTGGAAATGCTGACCATTATTTCAAAAGGGATGGAGTAGATCTTGTTAAAAAACTGTACAAGGCACTTGTCAGACCACACCTAGAATAAATTGAATAATTTTGGTCCCCTTTTCTAAAGATAATTATACTGGCATTGGAGGAGTGAGGAGATGGTTCACTAGATTAATCCTCGGTTTAGAAGGATTTTCCTTATCTTAGAATCATACAATCCTTACAGTGCAGAACAATACCATTTAGCCCATTAAATCAGCACTGACCCCCAAAAGACCATCGCAACCAGACCCA
The DNA here is from genome assembly GCF_030684315.1 of Stegostoma tigrinum. Classification (NCBI taxonomy): domain Eukaryota; kingdom Metazoa; phylum Chordata; class Chondrichthyes; order Orectolobiformes; family Stegostomatidae; genus Stegostoma; species Stegostoma tigrinum. Next base: position 113,805,317 of record NC_081358.1, on the reverse strand, counting down.
AACCCTATTCCCATAACCCAGTCAACCTATCTCCCTGGACACTATGGGCAATTTAGCACAGACAATCCACCTAACCTGCACATCTTTGGACTGTGGGAGGAAACTGGAGTGCCCAACCGGAACCCATGCAGACACAGGGAGAATCTGGAAACTCCACACAGACAGTCGTCCAAGGATGGAACTGAACGCAGGTCCCTGGTGCTGTGAGGCTGCTGAACCACTGTCCCACTGGAAAGGTTGATGAGATTCAATTTACAAAAATGAGTGGTGACCTTATAGAAACATACCAAATTCTTAGGGAACCTAATAGTGTTGATGCTGAGTGGTCATTTCCCCTTGTGAAAGAGTCTACGACCACAGGTCACGAAATTTCAGAATAAAGGGATAAAGTCATTTATGACAGGGATAAGACGGAATTTCTTTTCTCAGAGTGCAGTGAATTTGTGGAATTCTCTACTGCAGAAGGTAGTAGACGCTGAATAGTTAAGAATATTCAAGGCTATGATAGATATATCTTGAATCAATAAGGGAATCAAGAGTTATTGGGAAAAGGGAGGAAATTGGAGTTGAGGATTGTCAGATCAGCCTTGAACTCATTGAATGGTGGAATCTCCTTCTGCTCCACTATCTTTAGTCTAACCACAGTGGACCTGCTTGCCATTCAGTTGACTTGTGAACTGCCTCTGGAGGTAGTGGAGTTGACTCCACCCCAGTGCTGCCCCCCAGGGAAGATGATATGATGGCCAGTGAAATATTGGATTTAAGCTTCCTGCCTTGATGGAAGTGTGGCAATGTGGTCGTGAAATAGCATCCTAGGGAGAATTCTTGTGGAATGCACCACAAATATATACCCTATAGGCCATTCCAATAAAACATGGGGTAGCTGGTCACTTTGAATTCAAACTCTACTCCGGCACGATGGTAAAGATTTCACTGACCAGTTTCATGCCTTTGAGCTGTGGGAGAAAAGAAACTTCATTGAACTCATTCTGTATGGTGGATCAGTGTTCCAGTTTATACTGTCAAAGTTTCAGATACAGCAAAAGCAGCGAAAGCGGATTCAATATTCTGAACAGCTGTTAATGACTGTTAAACAATATCACTTAAGTGCGCTCCTTTGGTGTCCGGCTTCCTGACCTATTGCCAGTTCAATTGTTCATGAACACATACATCCAATGTCTTTTATTTTGCACAAAATGTGGGTATGACTGGCCAACATTTATTACCCTTCCCCAATTGACTAGAGGACAAGTAAGAGTCGACCACAATGTTGTGGGTCTGGAGTTACATGCAAGCCAGGTGAGGATGGCAACTACCTTCCCCAAGGGGAATTAGTCAACCACATGGGTTTCTCCAAAAATCATCAATTAGATCCTTAATTCCAGTTTTTTAATGAATTCAAATCTGCCATCTGCCATGGCAGGATTCAAACTCAGGTCCCCAGAACATTCCCTGCAGGTCTCTGGATTATTAGTCTTGTGAGAATGCCACTTGGCCATCGCCTCCCTTTCAATATAGCCCCCCGTTAGTGGAGGCAAAGCCAAACTGTGAAGAGTTAGGAATTCCCAGGACACAGGAGTTGGGACAATCTCGGGAAAGTAGGAAATTAAACCCGATTGTGAAAGAAAGTCAAAAGTAGAAGTAGGATCAGGCTCCTGCCTCATAATTCTAAAATTGAATTTGAACCCAGTTTCAAAAAGGTTGAATAAAAATAGAAGTTGCTAGAAAAGCTCAGCAGGTCTGACAGCATCTGTGAAGAGAAAATCAGAGTTACTATTTTGGGTCCGGTGACCCTTTCTCAGAATTTTTTATTCAGAAAGATTGACTCCTTCATTGACATTTCCATGGCCTACACTGTACATGCTTGAGTGAGACTGACTATATCGTGCTAGATTGTGACAGATTATCGAGCTGACTAGTGCCAATAATCCACTGCCACTGCGATTGAGACCATGTGAATTGCACATTCTCAGTAGCGTGTGAGGAGACTTCCGTCACATCAATCTGAACAAGAGTCAAAATCTAGACCCTCCTGGGGAAGCAGGAAGGATCATTCGGTGCTCCTGTCCTTCTGAGGGAAAACTGTTGTCACCGGTCAGAAAGGTGTTTCGTTGATTCACCGACTCTCTGATCCTGGTGAAGCCGGTACCTGGCTGACAGCCAGAAAGTATAGTGCAGCATTTGTGGAGAAGGAATGGACACTGGCAGGCACCTAACTTTGCAAAGGTGATTGGAATTGTTGTTCCTTACAGCCATTCTCCTGGAGTCCAGATTCAAGGCAAAAATGTCTTCCTGCCCATTGACAATTGTTCAAGGTCATTAAGAAGCCAAGTAAGGCAACTGATCAGATGCCAATTATGATGTTTTCAGCTGATCAGCTGGAATCTGACAGTTTGGGTACTGGGTGGAGATGTATCTCAGATTCCCCCTTCTCACTGGATGGCTGACAGCTGTGGCCAATTTTATTTCAGAAGTGCATTCTCCCCTGCCAACAACTACAGGCTGTAGCTCTTCTTGTGCCCATTTTGTGCTGATCCACAGTTTGCAGAGCCCATCAAGGAATTAGCCAACTCTAGAAACAGTGATGTAGGGTCCTGCACTTGACTCCAGTGCTGGTTCTTGACCCAAAACACAAAATCCTGCCTGTGGGATTGTGCTTGTGTTCAAACCTATTATTCTATCCATGGGCTCAAAAACTCCATAATGTTAAGATTTTTACGGCCTCAACTCCCAGTAACATATGCTGCAAATTGTACTTTGTGTGGAATAATAGAATCTGCCTTCTCATTTCACAGGTAACATTCCCAAACCTGACTCTTGTTTTGGAGCTTTGTTCCAGACAGGCCAGAAGCTGATGATGAGAGGTCTGAATTGGAATTTTGGGTTAACATTCAATGGATAAGTGAAATCTATTTTTCTCCTAATTCCTGTTCCTTCATATGGCATTTCACTGAAATCCCATTGTCATACTGGTCCATACTGACTGGTATGAAGACAGTCATGGCAATGGATGGAATGCTCTGATGTTAAGGCTGACTGTCAATCTTTCTCTGCAAAGGAAGAGTATAAAGGTACAACGTCGACAATCATAAGGTGGCAAGCAATGCAGATAAACCTCCTCAATCCTACATGTACCACATTTGCAAGGCTACCTCTCCCATAACATCAACACCAGGGACACAAAATAGGAATCCAGTTATTTGAGGGGATTTCCACAATCTAATAAAAGCGTAAACAAAATGCAACCTATGCTGGAGAAGAGAAAATGCACTTACAGACAATGTACAACGGTGCGTCCCTCTCCACCATCATATTCCTCCTGCCACTTCTCCACCTGCCTGATGAGTTTCAGGAAGGAACGCTTCGAGACAGGGTTGTCACGGTACATAGGCCAGCCAAGGAACTGGAACTGCTGAACCATTCGGTAGCCATCCTGAGGCTGTTTGAGCACACACACATCAGCCAACGGGAAGATATGAAAAGAAATCGCATCACTGAATAAGAATGGTCAATTTTATTTATTTATATTTACTTTCATTCATAATCTTATTTAAACCTTTTTTCTGACGTAACTGGAGGTTGGTTAAAAATAATATTAAGAAAGCACCAATGTTTTCTGAAAGTAAAGTGCGGCCATTTACCATTTTTCTAATTGCTGTTGTTGGAAGGGTCAATATTATAGAACATAGAACATAGAACATTACAGTACAGTACAGGCCCTTCGGCCCTCGATGTTGTGCCGACCTGTCGTACCGATCTGAAGCCCATCTAACCTACACTATTCCATATACATCCATAAACTTATCCAATGACGACTTAAATGTACCTGAAGTTGGCGAATCTACTATCGTTGCAGGCAAAGCGTTCCATTCGCTTACTACTCTCTGAGTAAAGAAACCACTTCTGACATCTGTCCTACATCTTTCACCCCTCAATTTAAAGCTATTGTTTTCAAACTCTTTGCCTGTTCTTACTTTATGGTACAGGAAATTTTGATGGAGAACAAATTCAATGAGAGAGAAGAAGAGGTTCGGAAGAAAATATACTGGACTTGAACTGTTAACTTAGTTTCTCTCTCCACAGATACTACCAGATCTACTGAGTTTCTCCAGCATATGCCGTGTTAGTTTCAGAAAAGGAGAATTGAGGTGGATAACCTGATCAAATATTAATTTGATTAACAGGACAACAAACCAATCAAACTGGCAAAAATCACTGACATTTCAGCACCATTTAATAAACAAATCAAGAAAACCTATCTTTCTCTAAGTGAGCAAGCTTAATTTTCCTGAGATTGTAACCTTCTGATTCCTAGAATCTTACAGCTCTCCTATGCTGCCTGTCCACCATTCCCTCCCCATGCCAATATTGTTACCTTTCAAAGCTAATGGCCAGAGACAGTGTTCAAGAGCATCCTATTTTAAAATCCATTCTATACCCTCAGCTGCATTTATGTAGCGCCTAATTCACGCTGTTATTATTTTGCAGCCGGTCTCTAGATTGACGGATTTATAAGTTGATTATTATGATATTATCAACCCAAAAATACTAAATCAGTTAAAAGCTGCATAATAAATATTGATTAAACTGAAAATAATGTGGGGTGGGTGGAGTCTGGTGAATCCACCAGTGATGGTGAAGAGGTTAAAATGTGTCCTGTTTTTAAGGTATTTTGTATTAAACCAGAAGAACATTTTTTTTCTGTTGCACAATTTTTAAACTCATGCATGGTTAAAAAAAAATTGATAAACAAATGTTAACAGGAATGCATTCAGTGTTGATAACAATCCCATAGCAAAATGATACCACTTCAACAAACATTTCATTCTTATAATGGAATTTTTAATATATTCTTCAATTTGTAGTTACCGATTAAAGTATGATTACTTTTTAAAATAGGTTTATTTTCAGGATTTAAGTAGGCTTCTGAATTATGATTGATTTGTGTGGTTTCTCAAACTGAGTACAATGTCAAAACTCATATTCTTCATACATTAATATTTGGAGATCTTGCATAATGTTCCTTCTTGAAACAACTGAACAGAGCCAGTATCGCATCACCTAGACACCCTTTATTTACATATGTACTGTACATGGGCTGTGATCAACCAAGATTGAGGAGACCTTCTGAATCTGTTTAAATCTGTCAGCCAGGGCTCCCTGATTGGCCCAGGTTTACAAGCCCAAACAAGGATCTCATTATCAATGAGATCCACCTGGCCATGGTTTTAATCACTTCACTTCTGAGCCACTGTTGAATGCTGGCGAGGAAGGAAAAACTCCCTTTTTTGACATGAAATGTCAAATTTGAAAAGGCTTATGAAGATTTCAATAGAGTGTGATTGAAAACAGGTCCTTACTCGGGCTGCATTGTAAATTCGGAATATTCTGCTGATAATATCTTCCTCCAAGTCAGCAGACACAAACTCCACCTGCAGGGGTCCGTGCCGATGGACACCATTTTCTGGCCAGTACTGGGGGCACAGCTAGTTTGAGAAAAGACAAGAAACATTTGTATCTGCTGAACAATATTAGTATTACCGTTTGCACTTATTAAACAGATTGCACTTGTACAGTGTCCTATGTCAGAAACATCTCAATATGCTTCTGTTATGGACCAGATCAGACTCCCTCAAAATATTTTAAGAAGTTAGCCTAGACCCTAACTTTTTTTATTTCAAAGGCAAATATAAAGTGTCTGTTCCCTATGCAATGTGACTGGTCAAACTACTCGACATTAAGCAAAACACAGTTTATTTAAACACTGTAGTTAACACACATCCAAAGAAAGAGGAATAGAAAATAACAATGCTGCTGGAAAAATTAACAGATAAAAGATACAGTAACTATTAATTAGTAACTGTTCCAATATAGTAACATCCCATAAACACACTCCTCAGCAAAAAGAACTCACATACAGATTCTCACATAGAGTTCTACAATCCAGGAAGGAAAAAAAACATTAAGAGAAAATTCAGAAAGAGTAGGGGCCGAGAGACATTCACTGAAACTTCCAACTCATTTGGGACCCCAATAGCTTCAGCTTAAAGCTAAACCTAAAAACTAGAAAGCCTGGTCTGTGAGAGGTAGCCACACCCAGAATGCTTCCATTGTTCCAGCTTTGAAAAAAACCCAAGGCTTGGCAAGCTATTTACTCAAGTGGTCTTCAGTAGCTGACTTGGTACTGTTGCCATACAGCCTCTTCTTCAAAACAAAACTTGCCTAACCTGTTCTTCGTCTCACCTATCCCTTTCTCCCACATCAAGCCACACCTCCATTTCCTATCTCCTAACCTCATCCCACCCCCTTGACCTGTTCATCCTCCCCGGACTGACCTATCTCCTCCCCACCTCCCCACCCATACTCTCCTCTCCACCTATCTTCTCCTCTATCCATCTTCAGTCCGCCTCCCTGTCTCTCCCTGTTTCTTTCAGAATCCTCTCCCCATCCCCCTCTCTGATGAAGGGTCTAGGCCCGAAACGTCAGCTTTTGTGCTCCTGAGGTGCTGCTTGGCCTGCTGTGTTCATCCAGCTCCACACTTTGTTATCTTGGATTCTCCAGCATCTGCAGTTCCCATTATCTCTGAGGACAACACATCCTCTTGAAGACTACATCAGTATCGCACTTCACATAAATGAATTTCTTCAAATGCCCTTTATTGTAGCAATGTAGCCATATGTGATTTTCACAATTCAATAAATAGCAATGAGGTGAATGGTCAATAATCTGTTACTAGTAGTGGCTTCTGAGGAAGTGTATGTTGGATACAACACAGGGAGAGGTCCCCTCCTTTTTTCAAATCATATCTTGGGTAACTGAATTTCAATTTAGCACAGTCAAAAGATGATGCAGCAATGAATGAAACAAAGCTTGGGCTGATATTGAGGAGATGGTGAATAAAGTGAATATAATTGTTCAGTTACCAACAATACAATGAGTATTTTACTGCTGGATGTGAGTTTGCTTGCTGAGCTGGAAGGTTAGTTTTCAGACGTTTCGTCACCATTCTAGGTAACATCATCAGTGAGCCTCCGACGAAGCGCTGGTGTTATGTCCCTCTTTCTATTTATCTGGTTAGGTTTCCTTGGGTTGGTGATGTCATTTCCTGCATTCACCAACCCAAGGAAACCTAAACAGATAAACAGAAAGTGGAAATAACACCAGCGCTTCGTCGGAGGCTCAATGATGATGTTACCTAGAATGGTGACGAAACGTCTGAAAACTAACCTTCCAGCTCAGCGAGCAAACTCGCATCCAGAACCTCAACCTGAGCTACAAATCTTCTCAAAACTCGCTAGTATTATACTGCACTAAACAATCCTGCAACGTTCCCCATGCCACAGTCAAAGTCTCTCCTTTATTGCTACACTCACATAGTGAGGTTGTCACTGAAGACAGCCCTGATTTTGACAGGACAGTTGGGATGTAAATGAGATAACATCCCTGACTTCAAGAGGCAGCTATAAGAAGCACATCATAACCAGAATTAAATGGAAACAGCCACTTCTGGGGCAAACCACCAATTTCCAGGGTCTTGTTGCCCTGGTAATGCTGGCCAGTAACAGCATCTGTCTGACTTTAGGGAGGGTTGGACGGTTAAAGTCATTAAAGTTTCATCTAAACAACTGCACACATGCAAATGTAGACACTTGCAGCCGTTTCTGTGATACTGCCAATGTTCCATACTCCAGGGTGAGTGACAAAGTTTCCAGAATAGTATCATTCCGTGCATGTCTTTCTGTTATTTAAAGTGGTTTAGCAATATGAACTTGCAAAATGTTGTGCTACTGGATATTTTCACCTTTTATACTGAAAACAATATGTTAGAGCAGCCATGTTAAGGCTTAGTTTGTAATAAGTGGCTTAATTAGCTGGCTCTGAGCGTACGAGTGATGAGTTCTGCAGTGGACTCCTCGAAGTTTAAGAAAAACCTTGACAACTGTTGTGGCTAGAATGCAGGGCCTTTTTCCATCTGTCTGGACCTCGATCCCTGAAATAAGACGTCAGTAATCAAATACACTGAGCTCCCATGGCAAAGATGTGGCATAATGATGACTACAGGAAAACAAACAATGAGACTCAGTTCTGCTATAGCTCTAAAGGTTTGCAAAAAGCAAATTGATGCAATTAATTTATAGTTTGGGGCCCAAGATAAACAATACTCTGAAGTCACGAATCTTTTCACTCTATCAGGTTCCCATCTTGTTCTCAAGTTCACCCCAGGTTTGAAGTGGTATTCAATGTAGAAACATTGACAATTGGAACAGGAGTAGGTCACTTGGTCCTACAAGCCTGCTCCACCATTCAGCATGATCACAGCTGACTTTCTAACTCAACAGCTTTTTCCTGCTTTTTCCCCATATCCTTTGTTTCTTTTACCCTGCTACGTCCAACTCCTTCTTAATATCATACAATGTTTTGGCCTTGACTGTTTTTTTTGTGGCAGTAAATTCCACAGGCTCACCACTCTCTGGGTGAAGAAATTTCTCCTCTTCTCACACTTTTTACCCTGGATGCTTAGATTGTGACCCCTGGTTCTGGACTCACTCATTCACTGGAAATATCCTTCCTACACTTATCCTATCTAGTGTTGTTGGAATTTTATAAATTCCTATCACAGCCATCCTCCATGTTCTGAACTCCCGTGAATAACATCCTAACCGATTCAATCACTTTTCATACGTCAGACCTGCTGTCTCAGGCATAAGTTTGGTAAAATTTTGCTGCACTCTGTCTACAGTAAGAACATCCTTCCTGGATGATGCCAAAACTGCACACAATACTCCAAATGTGGTCTCACCAAGGCCCTTAATTCGAAAACAACAAGCATAAATAATGTCACCGCTTGTCATAGTGTAACAGGAGGTTGGAAACATCATAGTCAGTACCCAAAATGGTTGATAATTTTGGGATAGACAAATATCTGCAATAAAGGCTAGCAAAAAGGCTCATCCTGCAAACTCAAAGAAACACAGCAAGTTAGCATTAAGGTCCAAAAAAGTAATTTCGAAAGCAAATTGTATATTGGCCTTTAATTTAAGGGCTGGCATTTAAAAAAAAAACTCATGAGACTCGGGCACTTCTGGCAGGCCCACATTTATTGCCAACCTTTGAGAAGAGAGTGAAGGGGCAACTCTTTAGAACTGTGGTGAGGAGGAGTTTCTTCAGCCAGAAGGTGGTGAATCTGTGGAATTCATTGCTGAGGGAGAGGAAGCCAAGTCATTGAATGAGACAGATAGATTCTTGATTGGCTAAGATATCAAGGGTCAATGGGAGAAGGCAGGAGAATGGGTTAAGAAACAGTCACAATTGAATGGTGGAGCAGACTCAATGGGCTAAATGTCATAATTCTGCTCCTGTATTTTACAGTCTTATGATGGTATTTAATTGCTTTCTTGAACTGTTTTGGTCCATTTGTTGTAGATAGATCCACAATGCTTTTAGGGAGAGAATTCCAGGCTTTTGAACCAGTGCCATGAAGGATGGAAATTAGGAAGCATTAATAATATAGCAGGTTTTACACAAGACCACAACTAGAATAAAGTATGCCATTTTCATTACCACATTTAAGGGAGGATATACTTGCATTGGAGATGGTACAGAAATGGTTCACTAGATTGATCCCTCCAGTGATTAGTTTCCCTATGATGAGAGGCTGACTAAATTAGACCTAAATTCTCCAGAGTTCTGAAGAATAAGAGGTGATCTCCTTAAAGCATACAAAATTCTAAAGGGGTTTGAGAGGGTAGATATTGTGAGGTTGTTTCCCCAATAGGGAAATCTGGAATATAGTATTAGGGTAGAGGGATGATCATTTAAGACTGAAATGAGGACTTTTTCATTTAAAAAGTTGTAAATCATTCAAATATTTTTATTCATTTATGGAAGGTGGGAGTCACTGGGTACATCATCATTTATTGTCCATCTGGTTCACTCATGGCCAGACTGCAGTTAAGAATCAAATAGATTGTTATGGGCCTGTAGTCATAAATAGGTCAGACCAGGTAAAGATGACAGATTTCCTTCCATAAAGGGCTTTAGTGAACCAGAAGGGTTTTACAGCAATGGCTATGTAGACACCATTGACGGCTATCTTACAATTCCAGATTTTTTTTATTGGATTCAAACTTCACCAGCTACCACTGTGGTATTTGAACCGATGTCCTGAGAGCATTAACCCCCTGGGGTGACTGAATTACTAGCCCAGTGACATTGATTGAAAGATAGATAGATTGATTTGATTTATTGTTGTCACATGTACTGAGATGCAGTAAAAAGTGTTGTTTTGCATGTTATACAGGCAATACAAAGTACATGAGGGTAGCAGAACACAATGCTGAATATAATGATGTAGCTGCATAGAAGGCGCAGAGGGAGAGATCAGAATTAACATTTGAGAGGTCCATTCAAATGTCTGATAACAGCAGGGGAGAAATTGTTCTTCAATCTATTTGTACATGCATTCAAACTTTATATCTTCTGCCAATGGAAGAGGGGGGAGAAAGAGTATAACTGGGTGCGATGGGTCTTTGATTATGATAGTTGCTTTCCTGAGGCAGTTGGAAGTACAGATGGAGTCAATGGAATGAAGGCTGGTTTGCGTGAAGGGAAAAGAGGAATTGAAGCCGAAGATGAGCCATGATTACACTGATTGGTGCCGCAGGCATGAGGAACTACCCAGTTTCTCACTTTTATATTCTCAGTCCTCTTGTCCAAAATATTCAAAGTGAATTTCGCAGATAGGCAAGTTAATGGCCCAAGGATAATTGATCCTCTTTCAGTTTTACAAGAGGCTAAGTAAATAAGTACAGTATGTAGAGAGTGATGAGAAATAAAACATGGTTCATGAATAAACATCTGAAATCATTATTTCTATCACAGTGCAAATCTGGCTGTTTTTAGATCATTGTAGCCACCTCTGCTGTTAAGTCAGGAACAGTGGAATTTCCATTGATATTTACATCCTGTTGAAATTAATTCTGTCATCTGTGCCTCACATTTCCCCAGCAGTTAGCTTCTTAATAACAGATCAGTTAAATTGCAAGTATCTGTACTCCCAGGAGGGAGGGCCATGGAGAGGGCATGGGGAGGGTGGGAGGGAAGTGCTTCCAATCTCCAGCTGTCACATTAGTGGCAAATGTAAACTGAAAGACTTTGAACAATTCTTTAAAATAATATTGCCTCAATATTTGTAATGCAGGAGCAGGATTTGGCAGCTGGGACATTAGTCACAACATGTGGGAAGTCTTGTTAAAAGTATACAAAGCACTAAATAGATCACAGATGGAATCTTGTGAACAGTTTTGGGCCTCTTACCTAAGGGAAAGATATACAGGCATTGGAGGCAATCTAGAGAAGGCTCACTAGGCTGTGCTAAGAATACAGGGACTGTCTTATGAGGAGAGATTGAGTAGGTTGGGCCTATACTTACTGGAATTCAGACAAATGAGGGGAGACCTCATTGAAACATACAAGATCCTTAGAAGACCTGACAAGGTATGTGGAGGAGTTTCTTTCCTTTGTTGGAGAGTCTAGGACTAGAGGTCATAATCTCAGAATAAAAGTCACCTATTTAAAGCAGAGACGAGGTGGAATTTCTGCTTCTCTCAGAGGAATTGTGGAATACTTGACCACAGAGGGCTGTGAAGGTTGGGTTGTTAAGTATATTAAGGATGAGATAGATGGAGTTTTGATCAGTAAGGGAGTCAATGGCTGTGGGCACAAGAGAGAAATGTGGATTTGAGGATTATCAGATCAGCCATGATCTCATTGTCGGCAGAGCAGACTTGATGGGCTGAATGGTCTACTTCTGCTTCTACTGCTTATAGGCATCAGAAAAAAGAACGTTTGTGCCAGTGGATTCGATTGCTCTGTCTTCTGAAAATTCTTTGGCACTGACAGTGAGTAAAAGCTTCTTTATGATTTGACCATTCTGCAGTGCACACAACAAATACTTAAAGCCATAATAATCACTAGCACATAACAAACAACCAGTTAAAAAGCCACCAGACTTGAAAATCAACTGGTCTTATTGGCACTCCACTTTGAAATATACAACACAGCTTGGGATAGTATGTGCCATTCAGAAGTTTTCTTTCAGGGGTTGAGCCAGCAGCATCTATTGCTGTGCACCAAAGCGAATGACACATTTGAATGGATTTCTACTGATTAAGAATTTCAAGGGTATGGGGGTAGTGCAGGAAAATTGTGTTGAGTTGTAAGATCAGCCATAACCTAATGAATAGTGCAGCTGGCACAACAGGCCAAATGGCCTGTGCCTGCTCTTATTTCCTATGTCTCCAAAACCTCTTCCCAGGGTCTTGTAACATTCTCCTTAATTATGCTTCTGGATCCGCAGATTATGCCACATTTGCTAAGTATTTCCAGCGTTTTTGGTTTCCATCACAAATAGATTAAGCAGCAGCCAATGAGTGATGTGCACCAGCAGATCTCAATATTACATGAAGTATTCACATGGGACAAAACATTGCTGGAGAGAAATGTAAAGCATAATGTTGCTTGTTTGTTTAAACAGACAGACTGGTTCTAATCAATTAGTTGGAAGAGTAGGAACTTGTTCACTTCTCTAAATGTCCACTTTGCAGAACTAACAACAGCTGTGACAATAACCAGTTCCCTAAGAACTAAGATCTTGTAAGATAGCTTAACTGCCAGTGAATCAGTCACTTCCTTTTACCTAAGGCATTTAATCTGCCAGTTTCTGTCCACCCCCCAGTGCCCATCTCATTCATCGCCATTCCATCGGAGAAAGACTGAACTAGCTTTATTAATAAACACAAGGTGAATAAATTCTAAAGGAAAAATCAAGCTCAAGCAATTCCTGAGAGTCTAACCTATGACATGAATATAATTCTTCGGCTTTTCAAAGTCTCACCGATTTCAATTTGAGGAGCTGAATGCCTGCACCACATGTCTGCGTAAAATACCATGGACCAAAGAATGCATTCAATGAAGGGTTTTAACAAAGTGCCCTTAAAGAAGGTCCATTATACGTTGTCAGCACTGACTTCAATTTATTCTTTTCTCATCTCATGGAAACCTTGTAAAAGACTTTCTGAGATTACATTCATTTTCTTTCAGGAAAGGAAATTGGCAGACACATAATAGCTGTGAGAATTTATCATTATTTCTCTCGCCCTCACTTTCCTGAATAGTTTGGGGAAATTTAACTTCTTTCCAGCACCCACTTTTTGTTTGAGCAAGTTTCTGAAGAACAGATCTACACACAATAGGTAGATATTTCCTATTCAACCTGCTCATTGGTAGATAAGCGTTGAACCCAAGCCTCCTTGTTCAGAGGTAGGGAGACTACGACTGTGCCACAAGGGTCCTGAATTATAGATGTTTCTAATCAACCTGCCAAGATATATTACAACATGCCTCTGGATTAGGTAGGACTTGAACCCAGGCCTCCTCGTCCAGAGGAACAGGCACTACCACTACATCAAAAGACCCCCTCTACAAAGTGGGTGTGTTTGAAGGAATGGGGAGATTCAACCTCTGTGTCTACTGTGCGTCTCCTATACTGACATCCTGGAAAATGAACAAAAGCTTATATTCAAGAATTCAAGGGCTGGGAGAAACTTGCTTGGGGACACCTTCAGGAGCAGTAGGGTGGAAGTGTTCGTCACCCCGGACAGAAGGCTCTTGAGGGGCATTCCCTGCCCACTACATATCGAAGGTCTGTTCTGGGCTGACACTTCTGCTCTTAAACTCCCATCAGCCTCCACACTGAATACCAGCATGAGGCAGCTATTTAATATTGGCCATTTTATGACCTGAAATAGGGAGAGTGTCGGCTAGTTGGTCTAGTCTGTGATGACCTGCTGTAAAATTAGAAACAGATTGGAGGAAAAGAGAAGGGTGTTAGGAAGGGGAGGTCGAACTCCTCTTATAATTAAAATCAAAACACAAGCCCCCAATCTGTTCTGGTGGGAATAGAGTTCGCCTTCTAATAATTAAACCCAAAACACCCAGAGAAGCTTGCCTCATCTCACCTAATCTATTAAACTGTTACAGAGAAGGGGAGGTTCAATGAAAGGAAATCCCTGATATTCACTTAATAAACAACAAATAACAATTTGTTGATTTAACTCCAACAGTGAAGAAATTAACAGAACTACTAACAAACTGCACAACACCCTGCTTAACTGAAAAAAATTCTACTGGTATTATATTCCAATAAACACAAGCTCCACTTATATAATCCAAATAGTAAGAAAACACAAATTAAAACTTAAGTCTTTCAAATTCCATACAGAATGTGTCTCCTAGAATGTTCTGCCTTCTCCACTGTCTCTCTAATCATTAACGCATTTCTTCTGCTGTTTTCACATCATAAATGCCTTTCTTCTGCTGATCTTCCTGGCAGCGATGTTTTCTCTGTGAAAACTTTTAGCTGGAAGTGGTGACTTACGGATGGATGGTGCTTTCTTAGAGAGCTTAGCAATTTCTTGTGAGAACCTGATGCTTTTTCCTCAGGTGGTGGTTTGCTCTCATACCAATTTTCAAAAGCCCTCTCTTACATACCTTCGATGACTTATCAATTTTCTTACAATAGCATTGTCAAAACCATCAGATTTGAGTTCGATTGGCTTTCAATTGCTCAGTGCTTGGTCTAAATTAATTGTCTGATTCCAGCTAGTTGCCAAAACATCAAACTGTGCCTGCAGTTTCCAATCACACAGGTAATTCTGCTATAACACGTTTCGTTAATGCCAATTGGCTGTAATGTGATTGATGAAACGTGGATGCTGTTTGGATAATGTGATCTTTCTGTTGTATAGGTATAGTGATTTCCTTCTAACATGATTTTTTATGGTGATTTTCTATAGCACGAGGACACATAAGAATGCAACTATTGTGTTGTAGGAGAATTACCTGTGCATTTCCATTTTAGAACTAACTGTACATCTTCAGCTACGTACAGATTTTTTTTCTATATAAATCTCTAAGCTTAGAAAAGCACTTTATCTCTTAAAGAGATCACACACTCTACACAATTTCTATACAAGGGCAGTAGGAAACTGAGCAGAGAATTTTACATACCTGCCCCCTTGCAAATCCACAATGGCTGCTGTGCAAATGGCTGTCCTGTTTTGTTTCAGAACGAGTGCAGTTTAGTGTGAATATAAATAAATTGCCTCTAAATTGTTCTATTTCTTTATCCCATTATCAATTACTGTTTGCAGTCCGCTTCGCAGGCCTCTTCTCATTCCAGTTCATATTAGCACTCCCCTCCAGTTCAAAGTGACACTTTGCACCTCAGCTCATAGATGCAAGAAGAATGAACCACAGTAATGCTTTCCTGCTCCTCTGATGCTGCTTGCTCAGTTGTGTCCATCCAGCCCTGCACCTTTTTATCACAGCAATGGTTTGGTTTCAATGAAGGAAAGAGAACACTGCATTTCTTGATTACACATTGCTCAGAATCAATCCAAAAATTCATGGATGATTTTTACACCGTTGCTTTGTTTCCTGTATCACAACAGTGAACACAAGTTAAAAGAACTTCTTTGGCTGGGAGAGCAGTTTGGAACAGTCCAAGCTTGTAAAGGAGCTTGGTAAATTCAGGAGTTTCTTTCTTCAATCTAAGCGCCTAGCCTTCTACTATCAACGCACATTGCTGATCCACTACGTAACACTCACCCTGTGTTTATTTGTAGCATTCATGTAATCTGACCATGGACCAAGAAACAATAGTCCGTACATGTTAATCACAATACAGTTGTATACAGCTGCAGCAAATAATTAGGAAAGTGAATAGAATGCTATGTCTACTGCAAGAGACATTAAAAACAGAAAGGTACAGAGGTGATGGTTCAGTTACACAAGGAATTGTTGAGATCACATCTGCAGTACTGTGTACAGTCTGGTCTTTTTACTTAAGGAGGGATGTAAAAAAATTGGAAGTAACTCAGTGAATGCTTGGTGGACTGATACCTGGAGTGTGCAGGTTCTCTTTTGAGGAGAGACTGAATAGGCTAGCCTTGTATCTGCTGGAAGTTGAAAGAGTAAGAAGTGACTCGATTGAAACTTTGAAAATATTGAGGGTGTTTGGATAATGTGATCTTTCTGTTGTATCGGTATAGTGATTTCTTTGAAAATATTGAGGGTGAAAGAATGTTTCCTCTTGTGAGAGAACCTAGAACTAGGGGTCACTGTTTAAAGACAAGGGGCCATTGTTTCAAAATTTGATGCATATAAGAAGTATTTTTTTCTCACAGAGAGTCACAAGTCTTGGAACTCACTTCCTCAGAGGATTGTGGAAGTAGAGTACTTGATTATTTTTGAGCTAGAGGCAGACGGATTCTTGTTAATCAAGGTAAGGGGGTGAAAGGTTATTGGGGGTAGTTCGGAATGTGGTGTAATCAGACCTCACTGATTGGCAGTGCTACTGCTCTTAACTGGTTTATTTGGATATCAACTTCATAATCTAACTTATTCTTCAACAAAAAGCCTTGCTGCATTCTTCCTGAACATACAAACATGCAGCTTAGGAGGAGGAGTAGACCGTTCAGCCCTTCAAACCTACTCTTCAAATTGGTAAGATCATCATGGCACATCTGATTGTGGCCTCAACTCTGCTGCTCTGGGTACCCTGACAACCCTCTTGTTAATGAAGAACCTCTTTAACCTAGTTACACTGCTGCTTGGGAAGGATTAATGACAGTTTAAGGCAAAAAAAAGCTCCTCATCTGTCTTAAATGGGAGAATACTTATTTTTAACTCTGTGAAGTAAACCTTCAATGAACTGGTCCTAAATTAATCATTTTCTTCTTAAATAAATAGAACAAAATTGTACACAGTGCTCCTGATATGGTTTCATCAATGTTGTATAAAACTATAACAAAACATCCCCACTTTTATACCAGATTTCCTTTGCAATCAACATTGACATTCTATTTTCCCTACTAATCACCTTCTGTACATGGAAACCTACTTTTAATGATTCATACGCCAGATGTCCATAAATGCAGCACAGAGTTCTGCAATTTCTCTTCGCTCAAATTGTTTGTCTTCTACCAAAGTGGAATAATTCTCATTTTCCGACATTATGTTCCATCTACCAAATTTTCTCTACTCACTTAACCTACCTACATCCTATTGTAGATTTGTGTTCTCTTCACATCTACTTTCCTTTGTATCTTTGTCTTAGCAGCAAACTTAGTGACTGTATCCAGATTATTGATTTGGGTCACAAGTTGTTGAGGCCCTAGAACCAATCCCTGTGGTTACAGCTTGCCAATGCAAAAATGACTGATTGATTCCTGTTAGCAACCAATCCTCTATTCAAAGCAAACTTGAATCAACCCTCCTTACAAATCTTAAAGGCAATCAATCTGAAGTGTTTCTCTCTCTAAAGTTGCTGTCAGATCTGCTGAGTTTTTCCCATAATGCTGTTTCTTTTTATGTCTACACATACCTGTGCAGGGTCCATATCATTGAGCATGACGATTGAAGTACAGTGGTAATCTAATACAAGTCTCCAGAAGTCCTTCACAGTGTTTGGTAAGGGATGTTGAGTAACAATAAAAGCTGAAGGTTGCTTGTAACTCTGTAAATGGGAAATGAGAGATAGGATGACACATTAGGCTTCGCCTTTCCTAGATGCACATATTGAACAGGCAACCTTCAAGTAGCTGCTGGGGCCCTGACAAAGCCTTTCAACATTCACCCAAATGTTCCAATGTTTTCATTTCTTAACACTGCCAAATAAACTAGACTTTTCCAAATGGCTGAGTGGATGAATGACTCATGTGGTGTGGCACATAGTCACTGAAGTTAGGAAGGTTCAATTTTGTTCCACTGTTATGCTTGTTAATCCCAGCTGAGTCAACGGTTGAGATGCCATGAATAACGTAGTCCTGCAAACCAAACATTCGTGGTTCTAGAAATAGTAAAAACTGCCGATGCTGGACAATGTGAGATAACAAGGTATAGAGCTGGATAAACACGGCAGGCCAAGCAGCATGAGAGGAGCAGGAAAGCTGATGTTTTGTGTCTAGGTTCAGATCCGAAATGTCAGCTTTCCTGCTCCTCTGATGCAGCTTGGCCTGCTGTGTTCATCCAGCTCTACACCTTGTTACCTCATTTCCTGGTTCTAGTCCAGTGATACCTACTGGGAGTATAACCTTATGGGTCTTTGTGTTTGCATTGATATGTGCGTGTGCCTATGTGTATGGTATGTATGATGGTGTGTATGAGTGATAAAGCTTGACTGTGTCTATGAGCATTTGTGCTTGTGCATGTGAAGTGAGGACAGCATCAAGCTAGGCTGGGCAGGATGTATAAATTGAACAATCGTCCTAATTTCTCAATGATCTTTCCCTCCTGTTTTCTCAACTTTATACATATCATGTTTTAGATGCTGGCCAAGAGGACTGACAGACCCTGTCAATCGAATCCTGAATGTGCTAAATGTGTGAGATCAGCTTGAATTGATTCACTCCCTGCTTCTGGTCTTCTATTTGTCTCTACCCTCCAGCAGATAAGTGGCTGTGCCATTTGGCACACATTCCTGCTTAAGAATTACAATTGTCTAATCCATGTCCTAGTCCTGCTGACAACCTACCAGCCAATGAATTTGTTTAAATGCCTCCAATTGATCCTCTATCTTCTTCCTTCTCAACAATGTGATGTCCATCTCCCACAATGACCAAGGACTAGTCAAAGCAACTAGACTGCATTCAGTAGATGCTTTGAGGGTTGCTTGAACTCATGCACCACCGTACAGTGTTGCATAATTAGCAACAATGTCTGGGAGAAGGAGCAGTTAATTTGGTCAACTTGACCAATCAGAATTAGGGATGAGAACTGAAAGAACAACAGATGTTGTAAATCAGAAGCAAAAACAGAAGTTGCTGGAAAAGCTCAGCAGGTCTGGCAGCATCTGTGAACAGAAGTCAGAGTTAACATTTCAGATCTGGTGACCCTTCCTCGGAATTGGTGGTAGCTAGGAAAATGCCGGTTCATATGCAGAAGATAGGTGTGCGGAAGGGATCAGGAGTAAATGATAGATGGAGGTAGAGCTCAAAGAGAGAGAAGAACAGTTGGACAGACAAAGGAGTGGATAACAATCTGGCCAGGAGAGTGAATAGCTGCTAAAGACTGTTAGTGACTAATAATAGGTAGTGTGCCATGGCAGACTATGTGATAACAAGGCCTGATGTGTCGGGTAGGGGGCTCAGACATGGAAGAGTTCAGGCCCTAAAATTATGGTACCTGATATTGAGTCCTGAGGGCTGCAGGGTCCCCAAGTGGAAAATGTGGTATTATTCTTCCAGCTTGCGCCAAGCTTTGCTGGAACACTGCAACAAGCCTGAGACAGAGATGTTGGCCAGGGAACAGTGAGGTATGTTAAAGGAGCTGGCAAGTGGAAGCTTAGGGTCTTTATTGCAGGCTGAATGTAGGTGTCCTGTGAAGCAGTCACCCGGTCTACATTTTGTTTCCTCCATGTAGAAGAGACTACATTGTGAGCAGCCAATGCAGTAGACTAGATTGTAGCAGGTGAAGTGTCACTTCATCTGGAATGTATGTTTGGGCCCTTGGATACTGGAGAGGGAGGAGGTAAATGGGCCGGTGTTAAATCTTTGGTGGTTGCAGTGGAAGGTGCCGTGGAGCTGTCGGGGGTGGGTTGGGCATGAAGGAAAAGTGGAGATAATGGTTCCTGCGGAAGGCGAACAAGGGAGGGGAGGGAAATGTGTGTCTGGTGGTGACATCTTGCTGGAGGTGGTAGAATGGCAGCTGACAATCTTCTGGGTGTGGACGCTGGTGGGATAGTAGGGGAGGGAAGAGAGGAGGTGCAGGTGGCGGTATGGGAGATGGTTGAGGACCCTGTCAACAATGGCGCCGGGGAATCCTTGGTTGAGGAAGAAGGTGGCCATTTCGGAGGTTCTGTTGTCAAAGTTGGCCTCATCGGAGCATATACAATGGTGATGGAGGAACTGGGAGGATGGAATAAAGACTTTACAGGAAGCAGGGTGTGAGCATGTATAGTCCAGGTTTATAGTGGATATTAGTAGCCTGTTTATCACCAGAAATGTTGAGGAAGGGAAAGGAGGGGTCAGAGATAGACCAGGTGAAAGTGAGTGCGGGGTGGAAATTAGAAGCAAAATGTTTGAACTTTTCTGATTGTTGGGATGTTGGGTGCAGGAGTGGTAATGAAACTGCACCAATGATACAATGGGTCAGGTTAGCCCAGGCTAATACTCTGGGAGTACGTAAAAATGTACAAATTAGGAGCAGGAGCAGGCCATTCAGTCTATTAAGCATGCATAGGCTGTCTGTAAGATCATGGCAGATCTGACGTGGTCTGAAAAACATGTTTGTTCCTGATATGGCAGCCAGTAGAATTTAATTCAATCAATTAGGAAATAACACAGGGCATGCTGGAAAAACTCAGCAAGTCTGTCAGGATCCGTGGAGAGAGAAACAGATAATATTTTTTGTCTTATCTTCGGAACTGAAGAATTGAACTTGAAACATTAACTCTATTTCTCTCTACACAGAGAATATTTATATCAAATTTTCAGCATCTACAGTGTTTTGCCTTTATTTCACTTTTGTTTTTTCACTGTGTTGGATGCCAAATGCTGGCCGCCCACATCTCATGAAACAATAAAGTAAAAAGTAGTGCCACATGCTGGTAGAGGAAGCTCAAACAATGAAAAGCGGCTGGAACCAGACATACTACGAGATTGGACCAGTAGCTCCTAGCTGTGGTTCAGACAGGAAGTGGGGTCAGGTCTTTAGGGACTCATTCGATGACCATTTCTAAAAAGCTCGAGACAAAATCCAAGAAGCTATGCTAAGATGTGTTGACTCTGGTAAACCCATACATCACACGCAAAATTTGGTGACAAAGGGAGGCAACAAAAGCTCACACTGAACGACAAAAGATTCTCGTGAGGTATGTTTAACTGTACTGGGGTAACACAAATTTTTTACTGAAATCATTGTGTGTGACCTACATGGTTCAGCTATAGCCATCCAGTGGTAAGCCAACAATTTTCACCAGACCACATTGTTTAAATAACATAGCATTTGTACCCAAGAAGTTTGAATTTATGCTTCGCTGTACCTTTATATGTCATGAGTGAGATGTATTTAATATATTACCTGAAAAATGATCAATTAAACATTGAAGATATAGAACAAAGAAAGAAAAAGCAAACAGGAAATAGAAAGTAGAAAATATTGAGGCTGCTTGTAGACCTCACTATTGGAAATAACAACTTCTACTCACATCCATTAGGGCAGCATTGATGTAGTTGCTACTTTCACCATCTATTGTGATCAGGAATGGGAGGCATCTGTCTGGTGGAAGGACATCCATGCACCGATTCTTCTCATGGTTTCGGGGTAGAAGTGCTATACTGCAGTCCTCCACTCGTAGGGTTGGGGTCACCATGTTAAGAGTCTGATTAAGATAGATGACAAAAGGATGTTTTTAATTTGACACAAATGTAGTCCAAAAGGAGCCCCTTGTAATTCTTTGACCCTATTCCTTAGTTTATTGGTTTGTCTTGTTCCAGGCTCTATCCAAATGAATGAATTCTCAGAGGTAAAGTCTCATGTTGCAGGGCACTAAATTCACAAATAACACCAAATCATTATGGTGGCATACGTCACAAATATAGCATTTGAACTCTGTATTTATCCAGGCTCTCGCACGTTAACCTGTCTAATTTTAACTTCTCCACTACTGCCATACAGATTTTTTTTTAACAGTCCTTCTACTTTCTATTTTGAGCTTTCCTTTCTATATCCATTTTTCCCACCAATAATCATTTACTGAAAGATATATGTGAGAGTCCTAGGGTTACCGATGCTCACCCAACACCTCCCTTATACCCATCCACCTCACCTGCCCATCCATGTCTGAGCCATTTCATCCAAACAAAAACTTCAAGATCTTCCCATTTCGATTAGTGAGCGAATAGATCCAGTTGATCAATTCAGAGGGATTAAAAGGGAGACAATGGCCTAGTGGTATTATTGCTAGACTGTTAATCCAGGATCTCTGCAAATGTTCTGGGGGCATGGGTTCGAATCCCACCATGGACAAATGATGGAATCTGAATTCAATATTAATATGGGACTAATAATCTAATGATGATAATAAAAACATTGTCGATTGTCAGGAAAAACCCATCTGGTTCACTAGGGGAAGGAAATATGATATTCTTACCTGGTCCGGCCTACACGTGACTCCAGATCAGCTGGGCAATTAGGGATGGACAATAAATGATAGTGCAGCCACTGTTGCCCACATCCGTTGATGAATTTAAAAAAAATCAGATCCACAGGTCCAATTTGATAGTCAATTCCCTCTCGATGGTGATACTTGTCATTGGCCTCTCCAGTTTGGAGACTATCCTCAGATTGGAACTTGTGTTCTGTCTGGTATATGACACATGGCCCTGTTCTTTTGCCCATTAGTGCCATGAACAAGATTGTGATTTATTGTGAGGAGACTTGGAACAAGTGTCACCCATTTTGGTTATAAAAGTGGTACCTGTTATGGCGCTTTGGATTCTAATAGGTCACCACAAGAATCACAATTAAATAGATATGTGATTTACTTTGTTTAATCAAGGTCAATTGGTTCTTGCTCTGGCTTGGTGATATGATGCAAAAATACTCTAATGGTCTATTAACTGAGATTGTAGAGCTTTAAAATCACCTCACTTCTCTTTCAGCAACAGCTTCCCTCACCACTGCCCCAAATGAAGGTTTCCTTGCACCCCAATCCCTAAAAAGGGCTTTTTGATAAGTGAAGCAAAGTCAACCATCATTGAAGGTGTGGAGATAACAAGGTGTAGAGCTGGATGAAGACAGCAGGCCAAGCAGCATCAGAGGAGCAGGAAGGGTCTAGGCCCGAAACGTCAGCTTTCCTGCTCCTCTGATGCTGCTTGGCCTGCTGTGTTCATCCAGCTCTACAGCTTGTTATCTCGGATTCTCCAGCATCTGCAGTTCCTATTATCTCTATCATTGAAGGTGTGGATTTGTTTTGATCAAATTTGAGCTTCAGCCCATGTTTAACTGGATTTGGAACTCGTTACCAACAGCGATGTTGGGGTCCCTATACGAGATGGCCTGCATTGTTCAAGGCTCATCACCACATTCCCGAGCGGTGATTAGGAACGGGAAATAAACAATATAAACGATGGCCAGTACAGTGTCGCTCGGATTCCACGAATGAATAGGTAAAAAACCAGATGCAAATGGCTTTTACATAAAATACTTTATCACTGTTTGCAAATGCTTTTGCTTACCCTATATTCCTCCTTTATTTGAGAGGAGTTAGTCTGTGGCTCCAGTTTATTCATCTCATAATATGCAGACCTGAGCTGAGAGGCTGGAATTGCTGTATCTCCACACAAACAGGCCTCCAGGATAGCGTCATGGATGAATACATACTGCTCCTGTTGAGTTTGAGAAGAGAGAGTGCAGGCAATTTTCAATCAAAGTGAAATCATTTTATGTGCAGGAATTAATGATTCAAAAAAGCTCTTCACAGCTGCATTTTCTGAACATGAGGTTTAATGAGTTGTTGCTGAGTAAGGTGTAATTCATATCACAGCAAATGATCTGGAATGGTTACAGTGTACATTAAGCGATAAACTACAGCACAATAATATCCTCAAACATACTACATCTGATTTTTATTATCCATTCACTGCAATACTAATTTCACATTCTTTAACTATTTGACTGCTGAATAATCATAGTTTCAGACCCAACCTCTTCCACCTTCCTGCTGAAGGAAACAGTCATAATTTCTCAGCTGTGGAATCATGCAGAACACTTTCACTCAAGTGGCTCTATAACTTAATGATTAGAATGCTATTGGAAGTAATTCAACCTGCTAATGCTGTTACAGAACAGATTCTGGAATGTTGCATCTGAAGCTTCCCTCCTCTCTCCTCCCTAGTGCAAATGCAGTCTCTCCATCATTACTGTCATAAGGAGCCAAGCATTGTCTTTCTGTGGTCCAGCTTGACCGGAGTTCACCACAAACTTTAATATCGTCACCAAAACCAAATTAAAAATCTTACCGTCATGAATACAATTCCATTTGTACGAGCGTCAAATTTATGCAAACTGTTAGCTCCCATTTTTAGCTATCACAGAGAACCTACTATGCTTGCAAACTGCCATCCTATCTTGAACATCCCATTTCTTTCCAGATAATTTAAACACATTGTTTTCCCAACTCTGCTCCCATTTTTCACAGAGCTCCATGCCTGAATCTCTTTCATCAGGTTTCTGCGCCTTGTCACAGTATTGATACGCCTCTCAACAAAATCTAAAACTGTAACACAGGTAAACTTATCACCTTAGTCCTTCTTAACATGTCTGCAGCCCCTAGTTACACCATACGCACATATTCCTCCAATGCCTCTCCATTGTTATTAAGCTGGGTGGAACTGTGTGGTTCCATTCTTAACCATCTTACCATCATTAGATGGTCAATTGCGATGGCTTCTCTTCTTGTTTCTGCACCATGATCTTGTGTTCCCCAAGGATCTGTCCTTGCCCCCTCCTATTTTTCCCTTGCATGTTGCCCCACAACAATAACTTCTGATGGCACCCAGTTGTACCTCAACACCATGCTTCTCTACTCCTTCATTACTGCTAAATTATTCAACTGTTTATGATAAACGTAGGGCCATGAAATATAGGAGCAGAGGTAAGCCATTCAACTCATTGAGTCCACACCTCTATGCAATGAAATCATGGTTGATTTTGATAATTCTCAACTCCACTTTTCTGCCTTTTACCCATAACCCTGATTCCCTTACAAAAAATTTATCTATCTCGGTTTTGAATATACTTAATGACCTGGCTTCTCAGTAGTAAAGTATTCCATAGATTCACACCCCTCTGAGAAGAAGAAATTCCTTCTTGTCTCTGTCTTAATTCAGTGACATGTTCCTTTGAGAGTCTGAGATAACACAGTGTAGAGCTGGATGAACACTGCAGGCCAAGCAGCATCAGAGGAGCAGGAAAGTTGATGTTTTGGGTCTAGAGCCTTCTTCAGAAATGAGAGGCTGCTCTCTCGTCCGAGAATCTCCCACAAGGAGAAACAACTTCCCTGCATCTGCTCTGTCAAGCCCCCTAAGTATCTCATATATTTCAATAAGATCACCTCTCATTTCTAAACTGCAATAGAAAAGCCCAAATTACTCAACCTCTCCTCATAAGCAAATCCCTCAAAAAAGGTATCAACATAATAAGTCTTCTCAAGAGGACTCTCAAATCCCTCTGCGCTGGAGTTTTCTGCAATATTTCCCCATTTAAATAATATCCAGATTGTCCATCCTTCCTGTCAAAGTGTATAGCCTCAAATTTTCCCACACTACATCCCATCTACCAAGTCTTCATTCAGTCTCTCAACCTGCCTACGTTCCTCTGCAGATTCCTTGCTACTTATCTTCCCACAAATTTTTGTGTTATCTGCAAACTTGGCAACAAGCCTTCACTTCTGATATCCAAGGCACTAATATATGTTTTAAATAACCGTGGTCCCAGCACCAATGCCCATGGCACTTCATTGGTTTCAGGCTGTCAACCTGAAAATGTACTTTGTCGCTGATCTCTGCCTTCTATTAGTTAGTCAATCTTCTATCCTTTCTCATATACTACATCCAAAACAACAAGGTCTTATCTTACTAAGTAGCCTTAATTGCAGTACCTTATCAAATGCGTATTATAAAGTAAAATATCTCACAGCTGCTAATTCCCCTTTGTCTACCCTGCCTGTAGGATCATCAAAGAACTCTAATAAATTTGTCAGGCATATTTCCCCTTCATAAAACCATGTTGACTCTATTTGATCATGTTATGTATTTCTAGCTGCTCTGCCATTACTTCCTTTATAATAGAGTCTAACCTTCCCCCAATCGCAGATTTAAGTGACTGTCCTGTAGTTATCTGTTTTCTTTGACTCCTTCCGTTTTTGAATAAAGGTGTTACATTGGCAGTTTTCTAATTCTCTGGGGCCTTTCCAGAATGTAATAATTTTTGGAAGATTACTACTAGTACATCTACTGTCATTGTAACTACTTCCTTCAATACATCATCAGGTCCAGGGAATTCAGCCCCATAACAGTCCCAAGTACTTTTTTATCTAGTGATAGGGATGGACAAGAAATGCAGGTTTAGCCGGTGTCAGCCCCATTCTGTGAATGATTAAAAATGACTCATGAACAATATAGGTGGAGGTTAAATTTTGAAAGGATCCTGTGTATTTAATACCTCTGTCTGGACCATGTTGACCCTACGTGAGCGGAGTTCTCTGACACAGTTGTAGATATCGACAACCCCTTCTCTTTCCGCCATGTCCAACATGATGTCAATAACCATAAAGCAGCCTGTTCTTCCTGCTCCAGCACTGAAAGGCAGAGAGAGAAAATTACTATGAGCTCACTGTTCCCAGCCTGTCAGAGACACTCAAACAGTTCATATTCTAAATGTGTTAGAATTACTAGTTCTTACTTCTTTTTAGAGACTTTAATGGCTATAGAATAAATGCAATTTATGACAAACTAAATCATTCCAGATCTGTTAATGGTCTTCATTAATTTGGACATTGTCAGATGGGCACAATTTATCAATGCATTATTCTCTTCTCAACTTGAGCTGTTTCTTGTGAAAATTAAATCTGTACAATCGTCTCACATCAATCATGTAGAATTAAAAAGTCTTACATTTATACAGAGTGTTTCATTACCTCAAGACATTGTACAGTGTCTTACTAATTAAGTACTTTTGAAATGTAGTTATAACATAGGAAAGGAGGAATGGGGCAGTGGGCACGTGGGAAGATCCCAAAAATAAGAAATATGATATAGATCAGATAATCTGTTCAGTGATTAAAAACAGAAAACGCTGGAGAAATGCCATAGGTTTGGCATCTGTTCTGAAGAAGAGTCATGGGTCTCAAAGTATTGACTTGGTTTCTCTCTCCATACATACTGACAACCTGGTGAGTTTCTCCAGCAATCTTTGCCTTTAATTCAGAGGTCCAGTGCCCACAGTACTTTATTTTTACATTAATCTTTTCAGCAATGTTAGTTGTAGTAGGCATATCTGCTCGGTTTCTAGAATATTCAAATTCTGTTTTCAAGGGCAAGGGCAGCAGATATGCGGGAACATCATCATCTGCAAGATACCCTCGAAGCCAACCACCATCTTGATTTGGAAATATATTGCCTTTCCTGCAGTGTTGCAGGATCCAAATCATGGAATTCCCTCCCTTATGGTTTTGTGGGGCTACCCACAGCATAGGGATGGCTGTGGTTCAAGAAGGCAACTCCTTCTCAAGTACAGCTAGGAATGGGCAATAAACACTGGCTCAGCCAATGACATCCACGAGGTAACAAACTAACGTACCACTCGGCCAATTTTCGTGTCATACTCTCTAAATTTAAGTCCAAATTATTCAGGTACACCATTGCAAAGCCACATTGGAAATGGACTTCCAGTCAGAGAAATACCCCTCATCCATCACCCTTAAAGTAGGGGAATGAGGAGTGTGGGTCCTTTTATTTTTTTAAAAGTTATAGAATACCAGAAAGAATATCAAGCCTGTATGATTTGACCATATTGGGAATCACATATGCGCTTAATAACAGCAGAAAGTGTAGTAGACTGATGACCACGGCTGGGTCTGGAGATTTTACTATTGACGGTCTACTCATTCATTCATACATTCAATTTCATGGAAGCGCTATTTTAATAGTAACTTTCTTAAAGGGAGAAAAACATGTTTGAATAAAAACCCAAAGAACTGCGGATGCTGTAAATCAAAGACAAAGTTGCTGGAAAAGCACAGCAGGTCTGTCAGCATCTGTGAAGGAAAAAGCAGAGGTTAACGTTTCAGTGGCTCTTCCTCAGAACTTCATTTCAAAAACATGTTTGATGTAATGCATGCTATCTAAGTCCTGGGAGAGAGATGCTGAGGGCTGATTAATATTGTAATCTTTCATTGTTTCGAGTGATATGACAGCTGGGATGGTATGGTTTTGAATAGATTATAAAAATAACACATACTCAGGGATAGTCTCTGATGTAGACACAGATCTGGACTGTGCTGGCAGCATGGGGCCGGGAAGGGTTAAAACTGTGAACAGGCAGTAAAGGGGTGGAAGGGATATTTTAATTTAGTCTACCTTTAATTGTGAAATGTATTGCAAGATCGTGGTTTTAAGAATGAATGAGTGAAATACGGTAATAGTAAACATAGTTCACTATTGAGTGGTTAGTAAAGTTGTGAATGAATGAGAACGTGATAATGGTAATAGAAAGTGCTTGTGGATGAGTTTGTAAAGAGGGCCTTTAGTGCAGAAGTAAAGAGGCTTACGATGTAGTGTCTCACAAAAACCACAGAATAGGAAATTCTAATGCAATTGACCCTGTATTACTAAAGACGTGCCACCCAGACCACAGAAACCTTGTAAATTGCTAACTGGTATGAGTAAGCATGGCAGAATATTAACAGGCCATGAAATTCAGAGGCAAAGGTTACAAGATAAGCAAGTGACCACATAAGCGAATGGGAACTGCATGTTTGAATCTGGCAAGTAGACATGCAACGATTTTATGTGATCCTACTATCTCTGATGTAATCTACATGCCTAGTTAATTGAACTATGTATTTGATGTAATTAATTTTACAAACCTGATGTAACTGATAGCCTAGTCAGTTGATTTACAGGTTTGATGTAGTTACCGCCGAGTTAATTGACTTATAGACTTGAGGTAACCAACTGCATTCTAACAGTTAGTAGGATTGCATAATTGCAATGTATGAAAGCATAAAATAGAGTTGCTCGGGTCTTCTGTAGAGTGAGATCAATTGTCCTGCATGAAGATTTGGAGCTCCTCTCCTTCTTGTAATCAATTACCACTCGAAAATACTGCTGTTCCTGATGAATTCCCAATGTCTTCAGAGTCTTAGATAACAAGGTGTAGAGCTGGATGAACACAGCAGGCCAAGCAGCATCTCAGGAGCAGGAAAGCTGACGTTTCGGGCCTAGACCCTTCAGAGACCGAGGTCACTCTACTTTCCACTATACCCTCTACTTTCTGCATGGCAATCAATTTTGGATCCCCTGTGCTGTGGTATATGACTGAAACCATTGCTTCCAGAACTTAATGTAGGGCCCACTGTGAGATTTCCTTACTACAGACTAGCTGCTTTGGTGAGAAAAGCAATACTGGGGCTGTATTCCCAAGGATTACCACACTTGAATCTTCTGGCTCAGAAGCAGGGACACTACCTCTATGCTACAGGAGTCCTTAAAAATGGACTGAAGTGGAATCAAGCTGTGTATTCTTCCAAAATCCAGGATTGAGCCAGACAACTATTAGATAGTCAGTCTAACTCTTATCGAACGGAGCTATAGCATCTGACCTACCTGCAATGCACCACGATCGGGCCAGCACCTGCTGGATTTTTTGTCTTTACTCGTCGCACAAAGCCCAGTAGTCCGGTAGCATGGTATGGAACACCATGGTCTGGCCATCCAGTGAAGTGGAGCTGTCTAATCTCTCGAATCTCATGAGCTCCTCTCTGTTAAAAGGTGAAAAAAGTTGAATTTGCTACTTCCAGAAATGTGTAATTAAATCTGGGGGAAACAATATTGAGTGGGAGGTAAAATATAAATATAATGGATAAGGAGAAGAGCCTTCCTAATTCAGGAGCAAATTTCAAATGAAGTCAAATTACAATTAGATTCTGGTGTAAGAAACATTGCAGTTACGAGACAGAAGTTCACATTGAAATAACAGGACTAAGATAGCGAGAATTTGTTTACTGGTGGCAAGGATCCAAACAGAGAGATGAGGCAATTACATCAGATAACAGGGATTTGTGTTGAATTCACACCGAGATACTGGGAATTCACATTGAGATAACAGGAATTGTATTGGGAATTCACACCATGTGTCAACCACATCAATGTAGCAATTTTGCTTTGCATTATTTTCTAGAACTCTATTAAAAGGAGAAAAAGTTCCATTTGCCTTCAGAAGAACTACAAATCTGTACTTGGAAAGAAATAATTTTGATAAAGTGATAAAGATTCAAACACTGTATCAGAGATAATGGGAACTGCAGATGCTGGAGATTCCAAGATAATAAAATGTGAGGCTGGATGAACACAGCAGGCCAAGCAGCATCTCAGGAGCACAAAAGCTGACGTTTCGGGCCTAGACCCTTCATCAGAGAGGGGGATGGGGGGAGGGAACTGGAATAAATAGGGAGAGAGGGGGAGGCGGACCGAAGATGGAGAGTAAAGAAGATAGGTGGAGAGGGTGTAGGTGGGGAGGTAGGGAGGGGATAGGTCAGTCCAGGGAAGACGGACAGGTCAAGGAGGTGGGATGAGGTTAGTAGGTAGCTGGGGGTGCGGCTTGGGGTGGGAGGAAGGGATGGGTGAGAGGAAGAACCGGTTAGGGAGGCAGAGACAGGTTGGACTGGTTTTGGGATGCAGTGGGTGGGGGGGAAGAGCTGGGCTGGTTGTGTGGTGCAGTGGGGGGAGGGGATGAACTGGGCTGGTTTAGGGATGCAGTGGGGGAAGGGGAGATTTTGAAACTGGTGAAGTCCACATTGATACCATATGGCTGCAGGGTTCCCAGGCGGAATATGAGTTGCTGTTCCTGCAACCTTCGGGTGGCATCATTGTGGCAGTGCAGGAGGCCCATGATGGACATGTCATCAAGAGAATGGGAGGGGGAGTGGAAATGGTTTGCGACTGGGAGGTGCAGTTGTTTGTTGCGAACTGAGCGGAGGTGTTCTGCAAAGCGGTCCCCAAGCCTCCGCTTGGTTTCCCCAATGTAGAGGAAGCCGCACCGGGTACAGTGGATGCAGTATACCACATTGGCAGATGTGCAGGTGAACCTCTGCTTAATGTGGAATGTCATCTTGGGGCCTGGGATGGGGGTGAGGGAGGAGGTGTGGGGACAAGTGTAGCATTTCCTGCGGTTGCAGGGGAAGGTGCCGGGTGTGGTGGAACTTGTACACTTGTCCCCACACCTCCTCCCTCACCCCCATCCCAGGCCCCAAGGAGGTGTGGGGACAAGTGTAGCATTTCCTGCGGTTGCAGGGGAAGGTGCCGGGTGTGGTGGAACTTGTACACTTGTCCCCACACCTCCTCCCTCACCCCCATCCCAGGCCCCAAGATGACATTCCACATTAAGCAGAGGTTCACCTGCACATCTGCCAATGTGGTATACTGCATCCACTGTACCCGGTGCGGCTTCCTCTACATTGGGGAAACCAAGCGGAGGCTTGGGGACCGCTTTGCAGAACACCTCCGCTCAGTTCGCAACAAACAACTGCACCTCCCAGTCGCAAACCATTTCCACTCCCCCTCCCATTCTCTTGATGACATGTCCATCATGGGCCTCCTGCACTGCCACAATGATGCCACCCGAAGGTTGCAGGAACAGCAACTCATATTCCGCCTGGGAACCCTGCAGCCATATGGTATCAATGTGGACTTCACCAGTTTCAAAATCTCCCCTTCCCCCACTGCATCCCTAAACCAGCCCAGTTCATCCCCTCCCCCCACTGCACCACACAACCAGCCCAGCTCTTCCCCCCCACCCACTGCATCCCAAAACCAGTCCAACCTGTCTCTGCCTCCCTAACCGGTTCTTCCTCTCACCCATCCCTTCCTCCCACCCCAAGCCGCACCCCCCGCTACCTACTAACCTCATCCCACCTCCTTGACCTGTCCGTCTTCCCTGGACTGACCTATCCCCTCCCTACCTCCCCACCTACACCCTCTCCACCTATCTTCTTTACTCTCCATCTTCGGTCCGCCTCCCCCTCTCTCCCTATTTATTCCAGTTCCCTCCCCCCATCCCCCTCTCTGATGAAGGGTCTAGGCCCGAAACGTCAGCTTTTGTGCTCCTGAGATGCTGCTTGGCCTGCTGTGTTCATCCAGCCTCACATTTTATTATCTAAGATTCAAACACTACTCTGATACTAAATGAAAACTGAAGGAACTGCGGATTCTGTAAATCAGAAACGAAAACAGAAGTTGCTGGAAAATCTCAGCAGGCAGCTTATGATCATGTGGAGAGGAGTCAGAGTTTGTGTTCCTCTGAGGAAGGGTGACCGGACTCAAAATGTTAACTCTGATTTCTCTTTACAGATGCTGCCAGACCTGCTGAGCTTTTCCAGCAATTTCTATTTTTGTTACTACTCTGACAATAATTAGTGCACATCATTTAGCAAATCTTGACCCTTCAAATCATAATGTAATTACTTAATCCTTTTTAAGCTGTTGCTTAGTAGCAATGGAAATTGACCAGACAAGATGTGTTTGGACTGGGACAAAGAAAGAAGCAAATATGATGCGACCATGTGTAGATTTCACTGTAAGATTTTTCCAGCCATCAGTTTGAAATCAATACAGTCTTTTATTCCAAGTTTGTGCGTTCAAAAGGTTTACCTTCTCTACTGCAAATGTCCTTATCACATATTCAGCCAGCAGCTCCGTCTCAATAAGTGTTACTTTAATGTCTCCATAAATTTCAGTGTCATCAGGCCAATACTTGCAGCACTTCACCTGTTAGCAGAGAGCAATTTTAAAATTACCTGAGACTGCAGATTTTTCCTCTTTTTATATTCCACATAGATGAAAAAAGTGAATTTGTCTTCAGAAATTTAAAAAAGAAAGCTCGAAATTGTCACTGATTCAGCTTCCTTTGATAATGCAGATATGGCCTTAGGAGATGATTTTATCCATTACCTCGAAATCTCCTGAGTCTTGATCTAGTGCAGCAGAAATTTATCTCTTCACTAGTTTGAGTTGCTACTTTGATAGATTTGTGAAATTGTACTTTATCCTGCAAACTTCCCACAAAAACAGCCATCAAAAACATTGCAGTTCAGAGTATTTGCATTGAATCTTGCACCTGAACAGAAAATGCATCCTTCTCCTAATTTGCATAATCCTGACATTATTCAGATGGAAGCATTGATCTGTATATTAATATTCCTGTGAAGTTCACTGAGCTTCAATGGTCTGGAAATTGGCAGTTTTCTGAAATTTAAATTGTTGGCATTTTAAGTTCTCATTATTGACCTGTAATGCATTCAATTGCCACATTAGATCGGGACGAGTTTCTTACATCATTCCCCTCCTTCCTTCTTGAAGTAAAAGCAAAGCTAAGGATCTCAGCAAAGCCAGCATGCCTCTTGTACTTTGTGAGTAGAATCAATTCTGAATAGCATACCCAGGAGTGGATGAATCTTATTTTAATGAATTGTTTTACTGTAAGACATTAAGAAGGTATACATTTCAGCCCTGGTGTAAGTCAAAAGCTGTTCTCAATTTCACTGAAAGGCCATGATCTTCAGAATATCTCATGAACTTCTGCGAAACCCTTCAGGCTTGGTTAGGTGCAATCGACATGGAGTTTTAAAATGAAACCCATCTCGATTCTGTCACTCCTTCATGTAAGGCACCCACTGAAGCATTAAGCTCCCGACTACTGAGTTTGGTTTTCTTATGCCATTGGCTTTTTAGCATCTTGCTACCTAGTGTCATATTACCCTGATTGTTACTGCTGGCACCTCATGGCACCTCAGAACCAGAGGACACAGTTTAAAAATAAGGGGTAGGCCATTTAGAACAGAGTTGAGGAAAAACTTCTTCACCCAAAGAGTGGTGGATATATGGAATGCTCTGCCCCAGAAGGCAGTGGAGGCCAAGTCTCTGGATATTTTCAAGAAAGAGATGGATAGTGCTCTTAAAGGTAGTGGAATGAAGGGTTATGGGGATAAGGCAGGAACAGGATTACTGATTGTGGATGATCAGCCATGATCATAACGAATGGTGGTGCTGGCTCGAAGGAATGAATGGCCTACTCCTGCATCTATTGTCAACTGTCTACTGTCTGTTGTGTCTGCCACCTCTGGTAGGTGGAAGGGTTGTTTGAGGCATTTTGCTACCATCAATACAAATCCTCTTTTGTCAATACCCATATCAGGTATAATGGGAACTGCTGATGCTGGAGAATCCGAGATAACAAAGTCTGAGGCTGGATGAACACAGCAGGCCAAGCAGCATCTCAGGAGCACAAAAGCTGACGTTTCGGGCCTAGACCCTTCATCAGAGAGGGGGATGGGGAGAGGGTTCTGGAATAAATAGGGAGAGAGAGGGAGGTGGACTGAAGATGGAGAGAAAAGAAGATAGGTGGGGAGGAGAGTATAGGTGGGGAGGTAGGGAGGGGATAGGTCAGTCCAGGGAATACGGACAGGACAAGGAGGTGGGATGAGGTTAGTAGGTAGGAAATGGAGGTGCGGCTTGAGGTGGTAGGAAGGGATGGGTGAGAGGAAGAACAGGTTAGGGAGGCAGAGACAGGCTGGGCTGGTTTTGGGATGCAGTGGGGAGAGGGGACGAATTGGGCTGGTTTTGGGATGCGGTGGGGGAAGGGGAGATTTTGAAGCTGGTGAAGTCCAAATTGATACCATTGGGCTGCAGGGTTCCCAGGCAGAATATGAGTTGCTGTTCCTGCAACCTTCGGGTGGCATCATTGTGGCACTGCAGGAGGTCCATGATGGACATGTTGTCTAAAG
The DNA here is from genome assembly GCF_030684315.1 of Stegostoma tigrinum. Taxonomy (NCBI): domain Eukaryota; kingdom Metazoa; phylum Chordata; class Chondrichthyes; order Orectolobiformes; family Stegostomatidae; genus Stegostoma; species Stegostoma tigrinum. The sequence goes on along the minus strand of NC_081358.1, from coordinate 113,770,693 downwards.
AATGGGAGGGGGACTTAAAATGGTTTGCGACTGGGAGGTGCAGTTGTTTATTGTGAACTGAGCAGAGGTGTTCTGCAAAGCGGTCCCCAAGCCTCCACTTGGTTTCCCCAATGTGGAGGAAGCCACAGCGGGTACAACGGATACAGTATACCACATTGGCAGATGTGCAGGTGAACCTCTGCTTAATATGGAAAGTCATCTTGGGGCCTGGGATGAGGGTGAGGGAGGAGGTGTGGGGGCAAGTGTAGCAATTCCTGTGGTTGCAGGGGAAGGTGCCAGGTGTGGTGGGGTTGGAGGGGAGTGTGGAGCGAACAAGGGAGTCACAGAGAGAGTTGTCTCTCTGGAAGGCAGACAAGGGTGGGGATGGAAAAATGTCTTGGGTGGTGGGGTCGGATTGTAGATGGCGGAAGTGTTGGAGGATGATGCGTTGTATCCGGTGGTTGGTGGGGTGGTGTGTGAGAATGAGGGGGATCCTCTTGGGGCGGTTGTGGCAGGGGCGGGGTGTGAGGGATGTGTTGCAGGAAATGTGGGAGACGCGGTCAAGGGCGTTCTCGACCACTGCGGGGGGAAAGTTGCGGTCCTTGAAGAACTTGGACATCTGGGATGTGCAGGAGTGGAATGTCTCATCCTGGGAGCAGATGCGGCGGAGGCAGAGGAATTGGGAATAGGGGATGGAATTTTTACTGGAGGGTGGGTGGGATGAGGTGTATTCTAGGTAGGTGTGGGTGTCGGTGGGCTTGAAATGGGCAGTTTCTCGCTGCTTACCTGAGATGAGAGGTCCAGGAAGGTGAGGGATGTGTTGGAGATGGCCCAGGTGAACTTGAGGTTGGGGTGGAAGGTGTTGGTGAAGTGGATGAACTGTTCGAGCTCCTCTGGGGAGCAAGAGGCGGCGCCGATACAGTCATCAATGTAACGGAGGGAGAGGTGGGGTTTGGGGCCTGTGTAAGTGCGGAAGACGGACTGTTCCACGTAACCTACAAAGAGGCAGGCATAGCTTGGGCCCATACGGGTGCCCATGGCCACCCCCTTTGTCTGTAGGAAGTGGGAGGAATCGAAAGAAGTTGTTGAGGGTGAGGACAAGTTCGGCTAGGCGGAGGAGGGTGTTGGTGGAGGGGGACTGGTCGGGCCTGCAGGACAGGAAAAAGGAGAGGGCCTTGAGGGCCATCTGCATGAGGAATACAGGAGTATAGGGACTGGGCGTCCATGGTGAAAATGAAGTGTTGGCGGACAGGGAATTGAAAGTTCTGGAGGAGGTGGAGGGCGTGGATGGTGTCACGGACGTAGGTAGGGAGTTCCTGGACCAAAGGGGAGAAAATGGAGTCCAGATAGGTGGAGATAAGTTTGGTGGGGCAGGAACAGGCTGAGACAATGGGTCGACCAGGGCAGGCAGGTTTGTGGATTTTGGGAAGGAGATAGAAACGGGCCGTGTGGGGTTGGGGAACAATGAGGTTGGAGGCTGTGGGTGGGAGGTCCCCTGAGGTGATGAGGTCATGAATGGTGTTGGAGATGATGGTTTGGTGCTGGGGGGGGGTCATGATCGAGGGGGCGGTAGGAGGTGGTGTCGGAGAGTTGGCGTCTGGCCTCTGCGATGTAGAGGTCAGTGCGCCATACTACCACTGCGCCACCCTTGTCTGCGGGTTTGATGGTGATGTTGGGATTGGAGCGGAGGGAGCGGAGGGCTGCCCATTCTGCGGGGGAGAGGTTGGAGTGGGTGAGAGGGGTGGAGAGGTTGAGGCAGTTAATGTCTCGACGGCAGTTGGAGATGAAGAGGTCGAGGGAGGGTAGGAGGCCTGGGGGTGGTGTCCAGGAGGAGGACTTGTGTTGGAGGCGGGTCAAGGGGTCAGTGGAGGGAGGGTTAGGCTCCCGGTTGAAGAAGTAAGTGTGGAGGCGAAGGCGGCGGAAAAAATGCTCGATGTCCAAACGTGACTGGTATTCATTGATGTGTGGTTGTAGGGGGACAAAGGTGAGCCCCTTGCTTAGGACTGACCGTTTGTCCTCAGTCAGTGGGAGGTCTGGGGGGATGGTAAAGATTCGGCAGGGCTCAGTGTGCCTGTCTTCTCTGGGGTTGCTGGCTGTGGAGGTTGTGGGCGGACCAAGAGGATCCCCCTCGTTCTCACACACCACCCCACCAACCTCCGGATACAACGCATCATCCTCCAACACTTCCGCCATCTACAATCCAACCCCACCACCAAAGACATTTTTCCATCCCCACCCTTGTCTGTCTTCCGGAGAGACCACTCTCTTCGTGACTCCCTTGTTTGCTCCACACTCCCCTCATCCCCACCACACCTGGCACCTTCCCCTGCAACCGCAGAAAGTGCTACACTTGCCCCCACACCTCCTCCGTCACCCCCATCCCAGGCCCCAAGATGACTTTCCATATTAAGCAGAGGTTCACCTGCACATCTGCCACTGTGGTATACTGTATCCATTGTACCCGGTGTGGCTTCCTCTACATTGGGGAAACCAAGCGGAGGCTTGGGGACCGCTTTGCAGAACACCTCTGCTCGGTTCGCAATAAACAACTGCACCTCCCAGTCGCGAACCATTTTAACTCCCCCTCCCATTCTTTAGATGGCATGTCCATCATGGCTTCCTGCAGTGCCACAATGATGCCACCCAAAGGTTGCAGGAACAGCAACTCATATTCCGCTTGGGAACCCTGCAGCCCAATGGTATCAATTTGGACTTCCCCAGCTTCAAAATCTCCCCTCCCCCCACTGCATCCCAAAACCAGCCCAGCCTGTCTCTGCCTCCCTAACCTGTTCTTCCTTTCACCCATCCCTTCCTCCCACCTCAAGCTGCACCTCCATTTCCGACCTACTAACCTCATCCCACCTCCTTGACCTGTCCGTCTTCCCTGGACTAACCTATCCCCTCCCTACCTCCCCACCTATACTCTCCTCTCCACCTATCTTCTTTTCTCTCCATCTTCAGTCCGCCTCCCCCTGTCTCCCTAGTTATTCCAGAACCCTCTCCCCATCCCCGTCTCTGATGAAGGGTCTCGGCCCGAAACGTCAGCTTTTGTGTTCCTGAGATGCTGCTGGGCCTGCTGTGTTCATCCAGCTTCACACTTTATTACCCGTATCAGTTCCTGTTTTTAATGATCAGTGGCAGATGATAGATCACTTTACAGGAGAAAGCGATATTCTTTGTTAACAAGATTGTCTATTGCATGATAGCGAGAACAACAAACACATTACAATGAGAGCATCAATACTGGGATTCTCGGGAGCTATACAAAATACTTTTGCTCCCTATGAAGTCGAGTGTGGAGCTCACTAATCCCACCCAAAGACTACATGTGATATAATTAGAATGGATGGAGCTCAATAAATCAAAAACAGTAACTCTTTTGGAATTATTAACTTAAACAACGCCTAGTTTCCTGGTGGAGTACAGCTGTAACAGTAGGTTAGAATCATGCTTTGTATGCAGAAGTTCACTGCAGAAAGTGGGCTCGACAGCAACCTAGCTTTAACAGAATAAGATGGCATGGTTGACTTCTAATGAAGTTCCCTTTAACCCTTCTGATCATCACATCTCCTCAGCTTTTCTTGGATAGATCCTCAGCCACTGAAGGTTTACATTGGTCTGGTCAACATGTTAGATATAGACACATGGAACACAGACACATTGGGATGTGCAATGATCCTGGTCTTTTGATGCCTGCTTGCTTTAGTCAAGAAAGAAGAAGGTAAACACAGACCTTCGAAAAGATAGACATGTGTGTCATATTATTTTTTTTTGCTTGTGTGACATGGGTGTTTCTGGCTGGGTCAACGTTTATTGCTCATCTCTAATTACCTTGAGAAGGTGATGGTGAGCTGCCTTCTTGAACCGCTGTGGTCCACATGTTGGAGGTAGATCCACAATCCCTTGGGGAGGGAATTCTAGGACATTGACCCAGTGACAGTGAAGGAATGGAGATATACTTCCAAGTCAGGATAGAGAGTGCTTTGGAGGGAAACTTACATGTGGTGGCATTTCTATGCATTTTCTCTCTTTATCCTTCAATATGGAAGTGGTTGTGGGTTTGCAAACTACTGTGTACGGATCTTTGGTGAATTTCTACAGTGCATCTTGCAGATAGTGCAAACTGCTGCTATTGAGCATTGGGGTGGAGGGAGTGGATATTCCTGGATGTGGGCTGCTTTGTCCTCGATGGTGTCAATCCTCTTGAGTGTTGTTGGAATTGTACACATCCAGGCATGTAGGGAGTATTTCATCACACTCTTGGCTTGTGTCTTGCAGATGGTTGACAGGCTTTGGGGGAGTTAGGAGGTGAGTTGCGCACCACAGTACTCCTGGCCTCTGTCCTGTTCAGGTAGCCACTATTCATATAGCAAGCAGATTTGAGTTTCTTGTCAATGGTAACCACCCAGGCTATTGATAGTGGGAGATTCAGTGATGGTAACACCTTTGAATCTCAAAGGGCAGTGCTTAGATTATCTCTTATTGGAGATGGTCATTGCCTGATATTTGTGTGGCAAGAATATAACTCGCCATTTGTCAAGCCTGGATATTATCCATATCTCATTGTATTTGAACATGGACAACTTCAGTGTCTGAAGAGTTACAAACAGTGATGACCATTCAATTATTAGCGAACATTCCCACTTCTGACCTGAAGATGGAGGGAAGGTCATTTACGAAGCAGCTGAAGATGGTTAGGCCCAGGACACTACTCTGTGGAACTCCTGCAGAGATAGATTAGAATTGTAGAATCATAGAATCCCTACAGTGCAGAAAGAGACCATTTGGCCCATCATGTCTGCACTGACTCTCACAAGAACATCCCACCCAGATCCATCCCCAACTTGATCCCCATAACTCCCCATTTCCCATGGCTTTCACATCCCTGAACACTACTGGGCAATTTAGCGTGGCATACACATCTTTGGATTGTGGGAGGAAACTAAAGCATGTGGATGAAACCCATGCCGCCATAGGGAGAACATGCAAATTCCGCACAGGGACTCAAAGCTGGAATCAAACCCAGGTCCCTGGTGCTGTGAGGCAATGCTAACCATTCAGCCATTGTGCAATGCTCAGTTTGTTTTCATTTCTTCTCAGTCAATAGCTCAGCTTGGCTAGGTACAGTTCCTTCTTTCCTTGTCCCATCCCCATTCCCCTTTGTCCCTGGAGGACTAACCTTTGTGCAGTTCAGTCTCCCTTATCTTCTGTTCTACAAAGATTCCTTTTATCCTTATCCTAACTAACTTTTGTTCAAAATCCACGAATACATCTCTAACTTTTCACACTTCTCACAGTCATAAGCTTGAAGTGTAACCAGATATGCTTCCGAACCTTCCAAAGTTTCTTCCCCAGCGTTTTCTGATTTTGTTTTAAATTTCCAACATTCCACATCTATTTTTGAAGAAATAGAGCAGTCTGGCAGAAGTGACACATGTACAAGACAATAGGAAAAGTGTAATGAGAGAACAGAAAGGGAAACTGGAAGACCTAGAGATGAAGAGATGAGCTGCTGGAAAAGAAGGTGTAACAAATTGGCAGATGGAGAATTTACCAGCGACTGAAGCCAAACTTAAGAAATAGCGTCTGAGAAGTCAGGAAATAAGGTAGAAATAGATTGGAAAATAACCTTTGGACAATCATGGCTGATTAAGTGCTACTACATATTTGCATGAAACACTGTTGGCTGTTTTGCTAATACTGGGCCTCTCTGGGCTCCACCTGTGATGGGTTTTATTCATTTGAGTAAACGTAAACAAATACCGAAGCTGCCCAAATCAAATGCATTAATAACAAAGCAAATGTGCCAGCCTCTCCCTCTTGCTTTGGTGACCCCATTTTTGAAGTTAGTCCTGTGTTTTAAAGGGTTATAAAGATTTAAATTTGAGTCTGTTATAAATGAACAGTGTACACTGTGCACTACAGCTGCACACATTACAACAGTTTGTCTTGGATTTGCAATGACTGACCTTCAACAATCGCGACCACCTTCGTATGTGCTGGGTATGACCCCAACCAATGGAGATTTTGACACCTGATATCCTGACACCCAAAGCGTCCTTGATGTCACACTTTGTCAAATGCAGCCTTGATGTCAAGGGCCGTCACTCTCGCTTCTCCTCTGGAATTCAGCTCTTTTGTCCATGTTTGAACCCGAGGCTGTCAGGAGGTTAGAAGCTGAGTGGCCCTGGCAGAACCTAAACTGGACATCACTGAGCAGGTTATTGCTGAGCAGTTGCTGCTGGAATGCACTGTTAATGACGTCTTCCATCACTTTACTGATGATTGACAATAGACTGATGGGATGGTAATTGGCTGGGTTGGATTGGTCCTGCTTTTTGTAGAAAGGACACAAGTCTCCAGTACTATTGTCAGATTGCTCTTCAGGCTAATAGGCTTTGGAGTATCCTGTGTTTCTAACCATATGTTGATATCATGAGGAGTGAATCAAAGTGGCTGAAGACTGTAATGCTGGGGACCACTGGAGGAGGTCAGGATTGTTCATCACTCAGCACTTCTGGCTGAAGATTGCTGCGAAAGCTTCAGTCTTATGCGTTGCATTGATGTGCTGGGGTCTTCCATTATTGAGGATGGGGATATATGTGAATCCTCCAGTGAGTTGTTCAATTGTCCACCACCATTCACAACTGAATGTGGCGGGGCTGCAAAGATTAGATCTGATCTGTTGGCTTTTGGGTCACTTGGTTCTGTCTACCACTTGCTGCTTATGTTGTTTGGCGTGCAAGTCGTCCTGTTTGGTGGCTTCATCAGGTTGACACCTCAACTTCAGGTATGCCTGATACTGCTCCTGGAATGCCCACCTGCACTCTCCATTGAGCCAGGGTTGATCCCCTAGCTTGTTGGTAATGATTGAATGGGGGATATGTGGGCCGTGAGTTTACAGATTGTGCTGGTGTATAATTCTGTTGCTGTTGATGGCCCACAGTGGCTCATGGACGCCCAGTCTTGTGTTGCTAGATCAGTGCGAAGTCTGTCCCATTTAGCACAGTGATCGTGCTACACAATGCGATGGACGGTATTCACAATGTGAAGGCAGGACTTTGTCTTTACAAAAGCTGTGTTATAATCATTATTACCAATAGTGCCATGGACAAATGCATCTGTAGTCAGCCGACTGGTAAGGATGAGGTCAAGTATGTTTTTGCCTGTTGTTGGTTCCCTCACCACCTCCCCGGACACAGTCTGGCAGCTATGTCGTTTAGGACCCAGCCAGCTTGATCAGTATCGCTGTTGCTGCTAAGTCAGTCTAGGTGGTGGACATTGAAATCCCCCACCCAGAATACATTTTGCGACTTTGCCACCCTCAGTACTTCTACCAACATGGAGGAGTACTGATGCTTCAGTTCGGGGAGAACAGTACATGGTAATCAGCAGGAGGCTTCCTTGCCCATGTTTAACCTGAAGCCATGAGACTTCATGGAATCCAGAGTCAATGTTGAGGACTGCTTGGGCATAATCCCTCCTCTGTGTATAATCACTGTGCTGCCACTTCTGCTGAGTCTGTTCTGCCTTTGGGACAGGACATGGTCAGGGATGATGGTGGTGGTGTCTGGGATATTGTAGGTCAAGCATGATTCCATGATTATAACTATGTTGGGCTGTTGCTCGACTAGTCTGTGAGACAGCTCTCCCAATTTTGCTCCTAGTCCCCAGATGTTAGGAAGGAGGACTTTGCAGTGTCAACAGGACTGTTTCTGCTGTTGTCTTTTCTGGTGCCTAGGTTGATAGCCAGGTGGTCTGTCTGGTTTCATTTCTTCATTGAGACTTCATAGCAATTGATACGGCAGTGTGACTTTCTGGACCATTTCAGACAGTAGATAAGATTGAACCACATTGTTGTGGTTCTGAAGTCATTTGTAGGCCAGAACATTTGAGGGTGGCAGATGTCCTTCCCTGAAGGACATTTGTGAACCAGATGGGTTTTGAAGGTTCTGGTCCAAGTGCTGGAATAATGGACTAATGTAGATAAGTGAGGGCAGGTTCCATGTGCTAAAGAGTCTCTTCTGTGTTTTATTAGTCTCAATGACAATGTTATGCTCAACATAATAAATGAGGGGAGTTTATTATTAGTTGATTTCCCCATTAATTATTTCAACTGGCAAAACAAGATAATTAGTGTAGGAATAGTGGACAAAGTGCTTCTTAGACTCTCCAAGTACTGCAAACAACTCTAATTGATCACTCTTGAGCATAAAATGGAATAATAAACAGTGACTGAGAAAGAGTGATAAGGTGCCTCTCTTTATTACCTACAAGGTTTAAATCTCAATTCAGTGCACTTGCCCCTTATAAGCCCTGCAGGCTGATACACTGTTGCCAACACAGCAATCAAAAAGCTCTTCACCAGGCAGATGTTATTTCAAAACAGCAAATTGCCAGGAGCGTATTGATTACCAGCAAGGATTTCATTAGTGTGTCATTAGAATGTTGCTTTCACTGATCCAGCCAATAAGGTTCCTTCATTAATCAGGCTATTAAACTTTAATTTTTAAACAAATTACAGCCATGAAAATACAAAATTAAAACCGTTGTTCTATTATATGGTTCCCGAAGTGACTTTGATTTTGCTCATAGTCTGCTGCTGAAGGTTGGGCACTTTCATGCTACTTCTAATCATCTTGCTCCATTATTGGACGATTTGTCCATCAGTCACCAGTCAACCTACAGCAGCAATAGAAGTATGTTCTGAGTGGAGTGAAAAGAAAATACAATCTTCCAATTTAAAAAAACGTAAAAAAAATGTAACAGTCCTCTCTGGTAAAAGGGAAGCTGTTTGACATCTGTTCTCATGAAGTCAGAATATTCTGGAAAGGCAGGGCAGGCCGAAAGATCATCAAAAGGAGTGACAGGTTAATATTTTAAAATCTGTCAGGTAGCCATAGAAATTACAGACCACAAAGAGGTTTGACTACTGTGGCGGTGGCTGTGTTAGCTTTTCAATTACAGTGTGTGGCTACAACCCCCTCACAGATCATCAAGTGATAAACACAAGAAAAAGGTAATTTATAAGTCAAGGTAAATTTCTCCCATCACATGATTGACACTTGTCACAACGGAAGGAAAAATATAGTGGATTCAGAGGCAGAGGTGCTGAATTTCTCCAAGAATTGTCATTTTGGTCAGATTCATGAAGCTTTTCTCTTCATGTGAACATTCCCACTTCTGACCATATGATAGAAGGAAGAACACTGGTAAAGCAGCTGAAGATGGTTAGCCGAGGACACTACCCTGAGGAACTCAGGGCTCTTGTGGTTTAGTGGTAGTGTCCCTACTCCTGTGACCAGGAGACCTGTGTCTAAATCCCACCTGCTCCAGAGATGTGCAATAACATCTGTCTAAATAGGTTGATTAGGAAAATAACTATCTGAGGATTTCCTGCCGAGCTGTCCTGGAGCTAAGATGATTGATCCTTAACAACCACACTATGTGCCTTTGTGTTTCGGGGTGCTTTTAATTACTGCAGAATATTTGCTGATTGAAATTTTGAGAGGGCTCCTTGATGCTGTACTCAGTTAAATATGGCCTTGATTTCAGGGGTTGTCATTCTCAACTTTGGAGCCCAGTTGCCTTGCTCGTGTTTGGACAGAAGTTTATAAAATCAGAAGGGGCATGGATGGTATGAGTAGCCAAGGTCTTTTTTTTCAGGATAGGGGAGTCCAAAATTAGACGGTATAGGTTTAAGGTGAAAGGGGAAAGATTTCAAATGGACCTAAGGGGCAACCTTTTCATGCAGAGGGCGGTGCGTGTATTGAATGAGCTGCCAGAGGATGTGGGTGAGGCTGGTACAATTACAACATTGAAAAGGCATCTGGATGAGTATATGAATAGGAAGGGTTCAGAGGGATATGGGTCAAATGCTGGCAAATGGGACCAGATTGATTTAGGATGTCTGTTTGGCATGGACAAATTGGTCTGTTTGCATGCTGTACATCTCTATGACTGTATGGTGGAGACTGGGACTAAATATTTGTCCGTCCTCTGCAATTTCAGTGCTCCTTCTGTAACAATTGAGTACTTGCTCTCACAGCACAATTGACAACAGATTGACACTATTTTATTTCCTTTTAATTGTTCCCCTACCTCATTGTACTGAATGTGCTAATATTTCTTTCTAAATACATAGCAATTCCAGTGACCATCATATCTACCAAGATCTGAGGCCATGGCTTAATGCCTCCAATAAAATTGTGGACAAAGACATAGCAACTGAGCTGTATTCATTACTTTTCTTGCTTTCAAGCTCCACATTGACTGAAAGGATTTTTGAAATTCTGAAAGGTTTAATGTTAAAAGTGCCACACAAAGCATGCACTCACCCACTAAACTAATATCCGAGGCTTTAACACTGAGATTTCACACCACGCAGATAATTCATTCGGATTCTTTGCTGGCTGTTATTCATTTAATGAAAGAAAAATAGTAATGGTTTCCCTGCAGCTTTAAATCTGTTGGACTATATGGAATTCTATTCTGTCATTTCCATCAATTGATGAGTTATCTTCAAATACTAAGAAAAACATCAGATGTCCAGTATTTTTAATGTCACTGCTGTAACCAGGAGTTGTCAGACGAGACTGGTTAATGGGCTGACAATATTGTACTGCATTCAGGGTAAGAAAAATGTCTTGGTTCCTATTGGGCCTGTGGCAGTCTGACATTCCCAAAATTATCTTTGATTTGTTGAGCTCTCTTGAGTTTTTGATTGGCAATTCAGTGTCAAAGGTATGGTTTTGCTACCAACTTACGAGATTTCGTTTTGATACATATTTTATCAATCACAAGGAGGCAGGCTTAAGACATTGTCAGAGCTGATCCTGATTTTGAGGCAGGATCTGATTGACAGAGGTCAGTGCCTTGTTAAGAATAATTAAATATTAATAGGGCTGGCCAGAACACTTTTTAATCGTTGCCCCAAGAACTGTGGGGATCAGGGGGCTGGGGCTGAGGTTACATGGATAAGTTTGCCCCTTCACCACTGGTAACCAAACCTACTTGAGACAATAGAAGAGACCTTCAGATAGTACCAACATCTCGGTGTGCCCTTTCATCCTCTCTCCTGCATCAGTTGTACCCAACTCTTCTGGTGGGGTGTCAGTCACCGACAACATTCAGAGCTCTGATTGCCTCTTCCTGCTTGCAAAGTCTACCCCCATCATCCCTTGATGGACAAATGCCTCATAGAGACCTGCATACAGACCCCAAGCCCAAAGCACTTCTACGTTGGGAACATTTCGTCCCTAGATTGCACTCCAAAGGGCCTTTGCTGACTTAGAGAGTCCAAGCAATCAAATTCAGAGGAGGGTATGTAGGTCGTCAGAATGTTTAGAGCAATAAGTTAATGAAAATGGTGGAGTGATTTAAATACAGGTATTAAAACAGTAAATCCGAGGATTTTGTGTACAAAAGGTCACTGCAGATCTTTTGAGGATAAAAGAGATGAAAAGAACATGACTCGATAGAAGTGCAGTATTGAGCTGGAGGAACACAGCAGGTAAGGCAGCGTCAGAGGAGCAGAAACGTTGATGTTTTGGGTCGGGACCCCTCTTCCTGAAGAAGGGTACCGATGCAAAATGTCAACCTTCCTGCTCCTCCGATGCTGCCTGGCCTGCTGTGTTCCTCCAGCTCCATGCTGTGTTATCTCTGACTTCAGCATCTGCAGTTCTTACTGTCTCTAGATGGAAGTGTAGGATGTGAACAGCAGTTTTCTATGAACTAAAATTGACCAGACATGGAGGATGATTGGGACACAGGATGTAGGACTTTGACTCAGAAGCAGGAGTCGGTCTTTCGACCTTGGAACCTATTTCACCATTCAACAATGTTTTGGTTGATTTGATTCTAGGTGAAAATAATGCTCATGAATATTTAATCAGAAGGCAGGCCAAAGTACTAAAAAGCAAGTAGACATATGGTGAGAAGCAGAGTTTAGTAGTAAACAAGATATCAAGACTACCAACAGTTTTATTTAACCTAAGATGGTAAATAGGGAAGTGAATGCAATTAGTGGTGGTGTGACATCTATGGTGGGGGGTCACTGATAATTGCTTCAGTTTTTCCCTTGTTTAGTCAGAGGACAAAATAAATTATCTAAGTGTGAATGATGGATAACCAGTTTGATGGCACAGTGAAGCTTTTCGAAGAGCTAGTAGAGAAAAACAGAGCTGATAGTTGTCAGCATACAGATGAAAGTAACTCTCTATGGGGGTAATTTTAAATGAACATAGTCAGGGTGAGATTGACAGGTTTAGATGGTTCATTAATTTCCATAATCTTGGATTCCACTGAAGAAAACCAGTGAATGCGATCCCAGTGGGTTCCACCAGGCCAAGTAGCATTGCCAACGGACAGTATGTTCATGAAAAAGAGGAACAGCCTTGGATTGGATGTACATTAGTAACAGACTATACAGATATGGAGCGACTGCCTTATGAGTGGAAATTGAATAGGTCAGACCTGCACTCATTGCAGTTTTGGAGAATGAAAAGAGACATTTTGGAAATGTATAAGATTGTTAGGGGACTTGACAAGGCAGATGCAGTAAGGTTGCCTCCCCTTGTGGGATGGTCTAGGAACTGAGGAGATAATCCCAGAGTATGGGATCATCCATTTCAGGCAGAGATGAGAAGGAATTAGAGGGCAGTAAATCTGTGAAATTCTTTACCACAAAGGGCAGGCAAGGCTGGGTCACTAAGTATATTCAAGGCTGACAGATATTTATGTTTAATCAGTAAGGGAGTCAAGGGTTATGGGGGTAAAGGCAGGAAAGTGGATTTTCAAATTGGCCATTATCTGAGTGAATTGCAGAGCAGACTTGAAGGGCCAAACGGCCTACTCTTGGGGCTATGTTTTATGTTTACAGATTATTTATCAGTTCAGCATACACTCAGTATGAAAAGATACTCGAGGAATTGTGCCAAAAAGAAAATTCTAATAAGTATTTCTTAGGCAGCTGGTACCACAGGCTAAAATAAGCCTGATATACAAAATGATGATTTGCTGGGTACTAAGATGATAGCTTTTCTAAGGTTGCTGAAATATGCCATTTCACCATCTGAGCAAACAGCAGGCTACTGATGAGCTGTCCATTAAACCAAATATATTTTACAGCTAAACATATTGAAAAATCATTAAGTAAAATTGCCACTTGAGGTTTTGCTGTTCACAGTAATAGGAATGTTGGCAGAGGCAGCAGATGGATCTTTGTTAACAGTCTATCAGAGGTTTTAGTCCCAGCACAAGTGGGGCAGATGTGAGTGGCTGTGTGATATGCTGTTCGATAAATGGGTTATGGCATCTTGTGTGGGTTTGTTATATGAAAGCAGCCAAAACAGAGCTTCTGTGCGCCTTGAACAGCAGCAATAGATAGGGCAGCTGTTTCGGGGAGAAGTCTCAGACAACCATCCTTCGGAAGTGGCATACAACCAGGAAACTGTGCCCATGTTCATGAGCAACAATTTGAACATGACAGGCATGATAGATGAGCCAAATCCCAGCATGTAGTTCCTGAATGACCTGAATCATTGATAGCAGGTGCACACTCACCTTTGGGAATCTCAAACCTGAACATTGCTCTATTAGTAATATCTAAAAATTGATTAGGGAGTACAGGTGGGCTCGGAGAGAGGGATATTAACTCACAGACACAGTCTAGGTGGAAAACAGCTAAGATTTGTCTCATAGGAAAGATGTTGCTAGTTTTTGAACTGCCCTTGTAGTTGCTTTTTTCCCTCACTGTGGTGTTAAGATTTGATCGATAAGCTTGATCATTGAGTGTTACAAAGCTATGTTTTAATAAGTGTATTTCTTGCAAACCAGAAAATAAATAGAAAAAAGTGAATAGGGCACTGAGGAGAGTGCATGTCATGATCATTATATGTAAACCTTATTAAGCATACATAGCTCTTCTTTAAGGATTTTGTCTGCCTAGTTGATGCTCCATGAATAAAAATCTGAAAATGGAGATCTGTTTTATTGAGAGGTTTCATCTCATGGTTCAAAGCACTCTGTACCCAACAACCTGCTCAGAAAACTCTGCTCCAATTTTGACAGCTCTGATAAATACAACCATGGTAGTTGAGACAATCTCAACATGCTAAAACAACATCGCACATCTCTGTCAACAAAAGGTTCACCTGGTCTATTCTCCCCACCTTAATGGATACTTAAGAAAGTCCCTGGATCTAGATCTACAACTTCATCAAAATCAAACAGTTCATCCTTATAAGCCATATCATATTGGTTTTCTCAAGATGTGTCCATTAGTTTTGAAATATATTACTTACAAACAAATTACCAAACAGGGTCAAAAACATTACCACTGCCACTTTTAATAAATAGAAGTCATAATGTTTCCAAGTAACTAAATAGATGCATGTGCAGGTTAATTTGACATCTACACCACATTGAAATTGAGGTTTGTCAAATTACATCCCGACTTAAATAATTCTGCTTCAGATGAGCTATTTTTTGTTGAGCCAAAAATGGTCTCTGAAGATGCAGCAAGCTAGTGTAAGTGCCATTTTCTGCTTTTTACCCATGGATGTTCAAACATATGGTGAACAGGTGGAAAAACCACCCTGCAAGTATTCTATTCGTTCTGAGGGAAATTCTCTCAACCTGTCTAGACCTTTGAGGCCTTTGGAATTAGAAATTGGCATCACTTATTCACTGATTCAACAATTTATCCATTGTTGGCCATAAAATTCCAGCAGGAACAATTTGCAGGGAGCTCTGGCATCATGTAGCTATGAACACTGACCCCTGTGAAGATATCACTTGTGATGCTGTGTGGCAAGTAGAGGTATGGTGCACCCCAACTCCAGGGGTGCAAGCCCCTTTTGAGAACTTGAGCCCAAAGGTCAGAGCTGAAGCTCCTTTGTTGTACTGCCACAGGTTTTACATAAGATGTTAATACTAAGATATTTGCTGATGACACTACTGTTGTAGCTTGGATCTCAAACAACGATGAGACAGATTATAGCAAAGAGATCAGGAGCTTATGGCATGGTGTAGAGACAACAATTTCTCCATCAATGTTATCAAAATGAAGGAGCTGGCCATTGTTTGCACCAATGGAGCTGAGGAGGAGCTGGTCAAGAGTGCAAAGCTCCTGGGATTGATGATCACCAACAATCTGTCCTGGTCTACCTATGTTGATATAATGGTCCAGAAAACATAATAACGTTCCTACTTCCTCAGGAGGCTAAGGAAATTTGGCATGTCCACAAGGACTCTTACCAATTTCTATAGATACACCATAGAAAGCATCACAGCGAGTTATGGTCACTGCTCTTCCCAAGACTGCAAGAAATTACAGAGAGTCATGAACACAGACCAGTCCATCACTCATACCAGCCTCCCATCCATTGACTTCAACTATACTTCCTACTGTCTAGGAAAAGCACCAACATAATCAAAGACCCCTGCCACCTTGGTTATACTCGCTCCACCCTCTTCCATCAGGCAGAAGATGTAAAAGTTCGAAAAAATGTATGAATAGATTCAGTAACAGCTTCTTCCCTGCTGTTCTTGGACTTCTCAAATGTTAATTCTGATCTTTCTCTCTGCACCTTCTCTGTGGCTGTACCACTGTATTCTTCACTCTGTTCTACCCTGATGTATTTTGTATGGTATTATCTGCCTGTAGAGCACACAAAACAACACTTTTCGCTGTATCTCAGTACATGTGACAATGACAAACCAGTCAATTAATCAATGGCACTGTCTTGAAAAATGGAGGTTTCCCTGATGTCCTGCTAAATACTTCAATCAACAATTTTCAAAAATAGATTGTCTGGTCATTATTGAATTTCTGTTTATGGGCGTTAGCCGGGTGAAAACTGGCTGTTACATTTTCTACATTGACAAAGTATTTACTTGACTCCAAAGTGCTCTGGGAAGTCCTGTGATTGTGAATGGTGAAATATAAATTCAGAGGAGGCAGTGACATAATGTTTTTCACTAATAACTCAGATGGCCAGACTGATCTTCTGAGGCCAGGGGTTTGAATCAGCTCAGAAGGTGGTGAAATTTAAATTCAATTAATAAATGTTGAACTGAAATCTTGTCTTGGTAATGATAGTTTGAAAATATCATTGATTGCCGTAAAAACCCATCTGGCCCATTAATGTCTTTTGGGACGGAATGTTTTACCTTGTCTGGCCTACATGCGACTCCAGACCAATCAGGTGTGGTTGATTCTAATTGCCGTCTGGAATGGTCTAGACAAGCCAATAGGATCATGGGATGACTTTGCTGGTGATGGTTACATCCCATGGAAGAATAAAATAATTATGTCTTTCTTTTTGATTCGGCCCAAACTGGTAGAAATACTAACAACCAACTGCCCAGTTAGGGCTTCAGCTCTGATGAACTGAACTTGAAACAATAAGCTCTAAATATCTGTGGATGCTGCTAGGTCTGATGAGTCTCTCCAGTACAGTATATTTTTATGCAGAATCCCTCCTTCCGTTTCCAACCGAATGCCTTCTGCACATGTGACACCTAAATGGATCAGACTCGAGAACAATGGATTGTGTGCTCAAACACTCATAATCCATGCTCAGGAAAGAAGAAACAGTTCCTTCTTGAAATGGAGGAATAATTCCTGGAACCATGCCTCAGTCTGGGAGCGGCAGGAACAAGACTGAAACACCTAGAAGCAACAGCTCGATGTAAATGTCTCTGTCATACGCTTGTAAAGCTAAAGGGAAATGCAACCTCTGTAGGATATACTCACTCTTCCAACTTCCACCAAGTTTGTCACCATGACGATGGTGGCTGAATTTTCTTGCCAGATCATCCTCCAAAAATCGTAGACAGTTTCTTGCATTGGCCCTGCATATAGACAAAAGGATTTAAAACTTAACTAAGTGGCAAAAAAATGATCCATTGAGGCAGACACTTACATTCCACAGTCACAGTGACCAAAATAGGATTAAGACAGTGAACTCACTGATCAGATTCTAATCTCCCAAGGGATTAAGCTGTCATTATAAAAAAATGCTAGAGATGTGGTTCTAAGCACCTTTTTAACAAAAATCTTGTAAGTCAATGAAAACAAAATTGCAGTTAAAGACTTATTATGTTACAGCCCATAGAATCAGGGTTTCCTTTATATCCATTGCAGGAATTTAGGTTTCTCTAAGACCTCATTTTTCTAAACTCCAGTGAGTATAATCCTAAGTGATGCAGTTTGACTGTTGGGCTATGGTTCACCTAGCTGTTGATGCTGATAGTTCACTTAAATGGCTATACTTCATATGTCAGCTTGGGAGTAGTTTTACTTTTCATTGATTGACCAGGATATTTTACATAGTGTCACAATGGAGCAAGCAACAGTGGCCAAGATAATGGGGGGGTCATTGCTGTAGTTGCCTCATCATGTCTACTTCAATGGCCATCTGAGTTCATTTGTTCCATAGTTTAATTACGTTTTGCAGGCAATCAAGGAATATTCGGAGAATCTGCTAAAGTGAGAACAAAATAAATGTTGTATGAAGTAATGAACCTGAAGTGGTTAATGTTGGAGACAGCATTAAGCTCCAAACCAATTGGATGAATTCATACAGGCTTGAATGGTGATAAGGCAGAACACATTAGGCCTTGCGAACTGCAGACCACAGTCTCTACGCAGCTTTAATCACATTGTGTCTCATACTAATGTAAATGCTTTGAATGAATCTGTTTGGACACGTCATGACACAGCTCTGGTGGGATTCACACCTGGACCTTCTGGTTCAGAGGCAGGGACACTACCACCATGTCACAAAGGCCCTAATCTTACTAATGCTTCTCATTACCACCATGCAATAAACTACATCTTATTAAGATAAGAGCACATCCTTGTTACAACTTACAACTGGCTGTTTGTATACCACTGTAAACCAAGTAGGCATTTAGATTCAGTCAAGGAAACAGGAATGATGGCAATGCCACTTTCTCCATAAAGGCCACAAGAAATCAGGGCAGGAGCAGGCATTAGGCCCATTGAGTCTGGCTTTGCCATTCAATAAGGTCATGCTGGTCTGGTTGTGGTGTCAAATCCACTTTCTTGCCCGATGCTGATAATCCCAGACTTCCCTGTCAACCAAAGATTGATCTAACTCTACCCTGAATATGTTCAATGATACAAACTCCACTACTATCTTGGGAAGAGAGTTTCAAACATTAATAACCATCTGAGAGGAAAAAAATCTCTTTTCATCTCCACTTTAAATGGAAGACTCTTTTTTCAGAAATTTGATTCCTCCAAACTTCCTCTCAGCAGCAACCCCACTAAGCCCCTGCAGAATCATAGATGTGTGAAGAAGATCACCTTACGTTCTTCCAAATGTTGATGAACATAGGACCAATTTGCTCAACCTTTCTGCAAAAGGCAGAACCTACATCTTAGGAATTAATCTGGTGAACCTTATCTGAACTACTTTCAATGCAGGTATAACTCTGCTTAAATAAGGAGACCAAAGCCGTACACAGTACTCTTGGGGTGGTCTCACCAATGCCCTGTATGACTGTAGTAAGGCTTTGTTCCATTTATACTCTATTCCCTTTGAAATAAATGTCACATTTCCAATTGTCTTGTGAATCATTTACAAAGGTGTCTACATCCTTCTGTACAGCAGGATTCTGTGATTTCTATCCATTGAAAGAATATTTTGTACCAAAACGGATAACCTCGCATTTTCCTACACATAGTCCACCTTCCTGTTCTTTCTCTATTTATTTCGGTTTTATTTTAATTCACTTGTGGAACATGGACATCAGTGGCTGGCTAGTGTTTATTGCCCATCCTTAGTTGTCCTTGACAGGGTGGTGGTGAGCCACCTTCTTGAACTTAAGTTATCTATATCCCTTTCCAGAATTTTTATGCTCTCCTCATAACTTTCCTTCCCACTATGTTTGCATATTCAGCAAAGTTTCCCACAATACAATCTGTTCTGTAGTTCAAAGTATGTGTACAGATTACAAATAGTTGAAGACTCAGCATTAATTCCTTTAGCCTAATGTTTTCAGCTTGCCAATCTGAAAATAACCCAATTTCCTGTTTCCCCTTGGCTAACTAATCCATTATATATATAAAAAGATCCCTATATGTAAAAAACACACCCAAACGCATACAAGTGCACACAATCAACTCTTTTATGTGGCACCTTTTTGAATACCTTTTGGAACACCAAGTACACTGTATCTATTGTTCTCCTTAATCCATCCCATTTGTCACAACCTCAAACAAGTCTAATAAATTTGTCAAACGTGATTTCCCTTTCATACAATCACACTGATTTTGCTTGATTAAAAATGTTTGCTACTACTGACTTAATGGTGGATTTTAGTATTTCCCAAAGACAGAGGTTATGCTAACAGGGCCTTTCTGCTTTCCCTCCTTTTTTGAGACTATACTGAAACTGTGCTGCCACAAATGTTACTTCATATACAATGTACTCATTTGAAGCAGAAAGCAATCTCATTTATACATTAGAGTATCCTCAGGTAATGTCTTTGGTATCATCTCTACATTTACAACTTCCATCACAGACGTAACTTACACCAAAGAAGTTAGAAATACTGCATGGGTATTGCATTAATTCTTCACATGAAGCATTTCATTTCTGTTCCCATCTAACAAACTGTCACCACAGCCTGGATAAAACCCCAAACTTCCTCTGTACTGCTGAAAATGCTTGGCATTGTTATGAGTCCCTTGTCACTAGAGACATTACAAGTGCAGTCCAATATCTTCCTCGCTTCTTATGTATGACTCCCAAAGCTCTGTTGTGAAAGTTCCAATTCTTTCATTGTTGTAACAGTGTGATTATTCAACGGCAGGGGTTTCTAGGGTTAATGAAAACCTCAGCTTGTCACAGGTCGAAAATAGTCACAGAGGTTCCAAATGGCACTCAACCCAAATTTTGTTCAATAAATGAACACATTCGGCACAAGTAATCTTCCACATTGGCAAAATTTCCTTGGAAATGTCTTGCAGTATATATAACATAAAACCCCACTTGTGAAAATATTTAAACTTCCATAAAAGAAAAATTCCAAAGGGACCATTTCTTCCTCACAATATTCTGAATAAATGTTTGAGCCCTCTCTAGAGCTCTCATTAACAGCCTGTCTTTGCCCTGTTGTTGTTTGATCCCAAACTGATTTACAGTGAAGTAAATTTACTCCTTGTTGCCTTGCTTTTGAAATATTTATGTTTTACTTTCTTCTCCGAATTGTCAGGAATGAATGGTTTTGAAGCTGTTTTCCATTTAAAGTTGTTCTTCATAAATAGCAAAAAAAAGTTAATAATTACCACCTGTACTGTCTGTGAAAATTCTGTCATGGTGTTATCTTTAATAAGTCCTTTGTCAAGGCTTCTATGCATCCCTTCATGAGCATGCGTTTTCTATGCTATTTGAACTTAAGATAGACATTAGTGTTCCATTCTAATGTAGCCTCATCTTTAGTATGTTGCGGGTCACCACTAGTGTCCCCACTGACTTCAGCTGCAGGAAATGCATCCAAATCGAGGTCCTCGGAAACCACGTCAGGGAACTGGATCTGGAGTTGGATGAACGTTGGATCATTCGGGAGGCTGATGGGATAATCGAGAGGAGTTACAGGGAGGTAGTCACACCTCAGGTACAGTAAAAATGTAGATGGGTTACTGTCAGGGGACGGAAAGGGAACAGGCAGAGAGAGCTGGGATCCCCTGTGGCTTTTCCCCTCAATAACAAGTATACCGTTTTGGATACTGTTGAGGGGGACGACTTACCAGTAGAAAGCCATGGGATACAGGTCTCCCGCACAGAGTCTGTCCCTGCGGGAAGGGGGGAGAGGAGGAGAGCATTAGTCATTGGGGACTCCATAGTCAGGAGGACAGATATGAGATTCTGTGGGAACGAGAGAGACTCGCGGTTGGTGTGTTGCCTCCCAGGTGCCAGGGTCCATGATGTCTCGGATCGTGTTTTCGGGATCCTTAAGGGGGAGGGGGAGCAGCCCCAAGCCATGGTCCACACAGGCACCAACAACATAGGCAGGAAAAGGGATGGGGATGTAAGGCAGAAATTTAGGGAGCTAGGGTGGAAGCTTTGAGCTAGAACGAACAGAGTTGTTATCTCTGGTTTGTTACCCGTGCCACGTGCTAGCGAGGTGAGGAATAGGAGACAGTGCAGTTGAACATGTGGCGACAGAGATGGTGCAGGAGGGAGGGATTCAGATACCTGGATAATTGGGGCTCATTCTGGGGTAGGTGGGGCCTCTACAAACGGGATGGTCTACACCTGAACCAGAGGGGTACCGATATCCTGGGGGGGGAAATTTGCTAATGCTCTTTGGGAGGGTTTAAACTAATTCAGCAGGGGGATGGGAACCTGAATTGTAGCTCCAGTGTACAGGAGGTTGAAAGTGGCAAGGTCATGAATAAGGTTTCAAGATCATTGGAGTGTACCGGCAGGCAGAAAGATGGTTTGCAGTGTGTCCACTTCAATACCAGGAGCATCCAGAATAAGGTGGGTGAGCTTGCAGCATGGATTGGTACCTGGGACTTCGATGTTGTGGCCATTTCGGAGACATGGATAGAGCAGGGACAGGAATGGTTGTTGCAGGTTCTGGGATTTAGATGTTTCAGTAAGATCAGGGAATGTGGTAAAAGAGGGGGAGGTGTGGCATTGTTAGTCAAGGACAGTAGTACGGTGGTAGAAAGGAGGTTTGATGAGGACTCATCTACTGAGGTAGTATGGGCGGAATTTACAAACAGGAAAGGAAAGGTCACCCTGTTGGGAGTTTCCTATAGGCCTCCGAAAAGTTCCAGAGATGTAGAGGAAAGGATAGCAAAGATGATTCTAGACAGGAGCAAAAGGAACAGGGTAATTGTCATGGGGACTTTACCTTTCAAAATATTGACTGGAAACACTATTGTTCAAGTACTTTAGATGGGTCAGTTTTTGTCCAATGTGTGCAGGAGGATTTCCTGACACAGTACGTAGATAGGCCAACAAAAGGCGAGGCCACATTGGATTTGGTGCTGGGTAACGAACCAGGCCAGGTGTTAGATTTGGAGGTAGGTGAGCACTTTGGTGACAGTGACCACAATTCGGTTACATTTACTTTAGCGACGGAAAGGGATAGGCATATACCGCAGGGCAAGTGTTATAGCTGGGGGAAAGGCAATTATGAGGCGATTAGGCAAGACTTAGGATGCACAGGATGGGGAAGGGAACTGCAGTGGCTGGGCACAATAGAAATGTGGAGCTTGTTCAAGGAACAGCTACTGTGTATCCTTGATAAGTATGTACCTGTCAGGCGGGGAGGAAGTGGTCAAGTGAGGGAACTGTGGTTTACGAAAAAAGTTGAATCTCTTGTCAAGAGGAATAAGGAGGCTTATGTAAAGATGAGGCGTGAAAGCTCAGTTAGGGCACTTGAGAGTTACAAGTCAGCCAGGAAGGATCTAAGGAGAGAGCTAAGAAGAGCCAGGAGGGGACATGAGAAGTCATTGGCAGATAGGATCAAGGAAAACCCTAAAGCTTTCTATAGCTATGTCAGGAATAAAAGAATGACTGGAGTAAGATTAGGGGCAGTCAAAGACAGTAGTGGGAAGTTGTGCATGGAGTCTGAAGAGATAGGAGAGGCACTAAATGAATATTTTTCGTCAGTATTCACACAGGAAAAAGACAATGTTGTCGAGGAGAATACTGAGATACAGGCTATTGGACTAGGCAGGATTAAGGTTCATAAGCAGAAGGTGTTAGCAATTCTGGAAAGTGTGAAAATAGGTGAGTCCCCTGGGCCAAAAGGGATTTATCCTCGGATTCTCTGGGAAGCTAGGGTGGAGATTGCACAGCCTTTGGCTTTGATCTTAATGTCATCATTGTCTACAGGAATAGTGCCAGAAGACTGGGGGATAGCAAATGTTGTCCCCTTGTTCAAGAAGGGGAGCAGAGACACCCCTGGTAATTATAGACCAGTGAGCCTTACTTTGGTTGTGGGTAAAGTGTTGGGAAGGATTATAAGAGATAGGATTTATAAGCATCTAGAAAGGAATAATTTGATTAAGGACTGTCAACACAGTTTTATGAGGGGCGGGTCGTGCCTCACAAACCTTATTGAATCTTTTGAGAAAGTGACCAAACAGGTGGATGAGGGTAAAGCAGTTGATGTGGTGTATATGGATTTCAGTGAAACGTTTGGTAAGGTTCCCCACGGTAGGCTATTGCAGAAAATATGGCAGCAAGGGATTGACAGTGATTTAGCGGTTTGGATCAGAAATTGGCCAACTATAAGAAGACCGAGGGTGGTAGTTGATGGGAAATGTTCATCCTGGAGTTCGGTTACTAGTGGTGTACTGCAATAATCTGTTTTGGGCCACTGCTGTTTGTCATTTTTATCAATGACCTGGATGAGGGCGTAGAAGGATGGGTTAGTAAACTTGCAGAAGTTGGTGGAGTTGCGGACAGTGCGGAAGGATGTTGCAGGTTACAGAGGGACATAGATAAGCTGCAGAGCTGGGCTGAGAGGTGGCAAATGGAGTTTAATGCGGAGAAGTGTGAGGTGATTCACTTTGGAAGGAGTAACAGGAATACAGAGTATTGGGCTAATGGTAAGATTCTTGGTAGTGTGGATGAGCAGAGAGAGCTCGGTGTCCGTGTGCAGAGATCCCTGAAAGTTTCCACCCAGGTTGATAGGGCTGTTAAGAAGGCTTATGGTGTGTCAGGTTTTATTGGTAGAGGGACTGGGTTTCGGAGCCACGAGGTCATGTTGCAACTGTACAAAACTCTGGTGCATTCACACTTGGGAGCACTGCGTACAGTTCTGGTTGCCACATTATAGGAGGGATGTGGAAGCATTGGAAAGGGTATAGAGGAGATTTACCAGGATATTGCCTGGTATGGAGGGAAGGTCGTATGAGGAAAGGCTGAGAGACTTGAGGCTGTTTTCGTCAGAGAGAAGAAGGTTAAGAGGTGACCTAATAGAGACATACAAGATGATCAGAGGATTAGATAGGGTGGACAGTGAGAACCTTTCTCCTCAGATGGTGATGACTAGCACGAGGGGACATAGCATTAAATTGAGGGATGATAGATATAGGACAGACGTCAGAGGTAGGTTCTTTACTCAAAGAGTAGTAAGGGTGTGGAATGCCCTGCCTGCAATAGTAGTAGATTCGCCAACTTTAAGGGCACTTAAATGGTGATTGGATAAACATATGAATGATAATGGAATAGTGGAGGTTAGATGGGCTTCAGATTGTTGCGCCGACCTGCAAAACCATCGAAGGCAGAAGGACCTGCACTATGCTGTAATGTTCTATGTTCTATGTTCTACCTCTGTAATCAAGGAGCTTCCTTTTTATCCTAGGAGCTGGATTTCAAAAGCTGCAGCAGGAAGAATATCAAATGCTTTTCTGGGAGGAATCATGATTTGATTTTCCATTGTTATTGTTGAAAATGCAATGAAAATCATAGCAATTAAGGTTCCACATCGTGGTGGAGTCCTATTTGAGTTCGAAGATGTGGCTGTCTGGCACACCTTGGGTGCAATCATCTATACCTGAGTTATTCACTATTCAAATACTGAAGCACAGCTGCAAGTTGGAGATGCCAACTTTCAGGTGAAGTATTTCGTGGAAATTCCTGGGGATGTAAAAGGTCCAACTGTTCAAAGCATTTTCCTTGTTATCCAGCTCTGTATTTATCCTTCAAACACCATGAACTTATGATGTTGTCACAGTTGCTTGTGTGAGCCTGCTCCAAACTGTTTGCCATGTTTCTCAACACAACAGGGGCCATTTTTCATTAATTAAATAAAAGCTTTCATTGATTCTGAAGATATTCGGACACCAAGAGCGAAAGCACTGTGTCAATGCGAGTCAATCAAGGAAGGCAAAGAAAGAATATGTTACTTGTGACTATTCTGCATTTACAAATTCTGCACAGGCCAAAATTCTAACAAAACAGGTGAAGACCTCAGGCATATAAAGACTTCCCTTCCTGTACTTTGTATAAAATGTACAAAAAGCTGCATTCACACTGTACGTGATGAGGATTTACTTGCATGAGAAATGTCACCAGGCTTGAGTTCAGCTTGTATGTGTGTATCACTGAGAAATAATGCTGTAATCATACCAATGGGAAAGGGGATGAAGGAGCAACTTAATACAGATGCTGGAATCTGCACTGAAAACAAAACATCTGGAGATCACAGTGGGTCAGAAAGCAACTGTGGTCAGAAAGCAAGCTAATGTTTTGAGTCTGGATGACTTAATCAGCACTCTGATGAAGAGTCATCTAGACTCAAAACATTAACTTGGGATGCTCCTCAATCCTGTTTGCTAATGACTTTTCATGCCCTTCTAATTCCTTGTTTAAGTTCTTTTCTACTTTCCTTATATTCTCCCAATGCTGCTCCCCAGCACTTTTTGTTTACAGGAAAGGAAATGAAAGAGTCCTGAATGTCATACAGTATAGACTCTGATCTGAGGACAGCTCTTAACTCAGTGCTCAACAAGTGAACATTGCCTTTTTTGATCATTAATTATATCAAGTACTGCAGGGGCATCAAAATGAGAAGTGGGTCCACCTTGCAACATTTGCTTCACCTTTCAAGCATATATTCGTTACTGTAATAGTTGAGCTACATACACAAAATGAACACATTTGTATTATGATGTACTGGAACTTTTACACTAATTAAGAACTATTATGATTAAATTACTTTCAGGAAACAAATTATACTGCAGCACACTACTTGTTAAATGTCATGCATGCCTGATTTCATGCTTTTCCTGGGGCCATATAATAACAGCTTACAGTAAATTATACAAATGACTGCCATGTGTGCTCCTGTCCAATAAGAAAGCAAGACAGGTTTTCAGTTATATTCCTTTTCCCAACTGTAGGATGCCTTACAGTGATTTACAGCCAATGAAGTAGTTACTTGCTGCAGTTTAGGAAGTGCAGAAGCTAAATTCAGCACTCCACTAACAGAATTGTCCAGATAATCTGGTTTGTTCAAAAGATAAATATTGGTCAGCACAAAGGGGTGATTTACCTTGCTCTTTGTCCAATCGTGTCATAGATCTTTCGCATCCATTGATAGGGCAGACAAGGATATCTTAATGTAACATTCAAAATCGCATCTCTGACAGTATAAATTTCCTTCAGTACTGCGTTGAAGCTGCAGTTAAGGATGAGCATGGATTCAATACTGTACCACATCTTTGTTGAAAATAAGTCAATGCTCAAGTTATAATGCAATACATGTGGTCATGGCAGTTGCTGACTCTCCTTGTCAACACTTTGGCTGCTGGATCCTTTGTGCAGTGACTATGGATGCTTTACCACATCAAAGGCATTACGCCAGTGGAGGCTGTTGTGATGGCATCAAGGCAGCTCTTCTATTACACCACATTCTGTGCCACAAGATGGATTCTGCTCAGAGTTGCCATTTTACAGATTGCTGCTCACCATTGGCATCGAGTGTTTCCAAATTTCTGACATAAGCCCTGTTCATGTCTGTTGCTGGGTTATTTGCCATGCCCCTCACTTTGAGGGGAGCAGAGTATAGAATAAGGACAGCAAGAAAAATGGAATTACTTTGGCTTGAAGTCCATGGAACTGGACCAAATCTTAGCTACAATTGTAAAAGTGTTACTCACCTTTGCCCATGTCCTTGTATTGCTTTGCTCAGGGCCTAGATTAGACAGGACTGCACAGAGTTTCAGAAAAAATAATTTCAGTTTTGTGAAGCACATTCCACAGAAACAGATGTTGGTCTCCGTTGCTAATTTCCCCAGGGGTATGTTCTGACTCTGAATTGTCGTCTATCTGGAATATAATTCCCCCTAAACTCATTGGCAGGGGCAGAAAATCCTAAAGGTCAGTATTTTCTGAGCCAC
This sequence comes from Stegostoma tigrinum, assembly GCF_030684315.1. NCBI lineage: Eukaryota > Metazoa > Chordata > Chondrichthyes > Orectolobiformes > Stegostomatidae > Stegostoma > Stegostoma tigrinum. The sequence goes on along the minus strand of NC_081358.1, from coordinate 113,743,809 downwards.
ATCCCATAAGGTGCCAGAACATGACTGAGAAACAAACCATAAAATCAGAAGTGCTCATGCAGAAGGTGCTGCGTCTGACAACAGGCAAGTGGCAACGCTGTGGTCTTCAGTGCCATTTATTTTTGATGTGGTAGCATCCTGCAATGCTAGTGGAAGATTTCATCCCTCCCTCATCCCCAGGTCATTCTGAATTGCTGGGAAAGTAATGAAATCTTGTTCATGCCTTGTTAGGAATTAACACAGTCTGTCAATAAGTATCTTTGACTGCGGAGGTTCCTAGCTCTGGGTCATCTCACATTGTGAGGCTGAAGTTAACACTAATTACAGCAATAAAGCTACTCAAAAATCCAGAATTATTTTAGTTATTGTCATATTAAAGGGAGACGATGTGTGGTGGTAATATCTCTGGTCCAGTATTCCAGAGGCCTGGACTCGTATTCTGAGGACATAGGTTCAAATCCACTAAAGCAGCTGACATAATTTAAATTTAATCAATAAATGTTAAAGGGAAATCTGGTTTCTGTTTGAAGCTATAATCAATTATCATTAAAATCACATCTGCATCACAGTGAACTCTGGGTACCAACTACTGGTGGCTTTTAGGATGGGGTTGCTGCCACCAATCCTGTGCTGAGTGTAAGGCTCGGCATAATTGTCAATGATAAAGAATAGATTACAAGAGACTTAACCAGAAGAGGCACTTAAATTTCATAACAAGGCATAATTCATAACACGATAACAACACATACAATTAATTAGTCAAGTATAATTACAACTTGAAGAGGCAGAGATGATGCTTCTGTCTCCATTGGGCCCTTGTGCTAGACTGCCTGATTGTCCACTCAAAGGCTGTGCAAAATTATCATGACTGGTGGGCCTGAATGCAAATTCAGCATTAACATTTTGAGATCCCTGGTTATTCCACTAATACTGGAAACCTGGCTCTGCACTTGGTAATTCCCGAGTGCTCCTGGAATATCTCAGCGATGATGTTGTCCAACAGCAAAATTGGAGTGACCAGCATTTCATCAAATACCAATGAGCTATTTATAATGGCAAAATGCTGTCAACGCTCACCACAGTTTCTCGTGGGCAACCACTCGTGGTCTTTGACTTGGCAATCCTTCAATACTATACTGACATATGGCACCACATTTTTTCTTTTGTTCCTGCTGGATTTGATCGTGCCACTGTATCAATATGGTTGAGTATACGATTCAATGTCACCAGCAAGGCTATCAGCAATCACTCTGGAGAACACATCTGCTATTGTTTGTAGCTTTGCATGCACTTATTTAGTCTCACAGGCAAGCCTCAGAAGGTGGAGTTGGAACTTCCATATCTGTGAAGACATACTAGCCACTCTTATGCATTGATTACGAGGACAACCAGTTAATCGTCTGTTTCTAGAAGAACTTTGAGGCTAAAGAAGTACTCTGAAAATCTCTTGCATGCCCGTGTGACAGAAAGGCATTCTTATTTATAACTGCATTGTGAATCATCATACCTGTCAATACCTTGGAGAAATGATACACCAATGTCTGACTGGTTGATCCTGATACAGCATTCTCCTATGCCAGTCACTAAAGCATTCGTATGATTGTTGGAAAGGATGGATTTCAATGGCCAAATAGCCGTGCTCTGCATCAAGTCTTTGACTTATTGGAACAAAAACAAAAGTTGCTGGGAAAGCTCAGCAGGTTTGGCAGCATCTGTGAAGGAAACAACAGAGTTAACATTTCGGGTCCGGTGACCCTTTGTTTCTGTTCCTGATTTGGAGCATTTGCAGTTCTTTCGGTTTTTATCTGATTTATTGGAACTCACCTACTTGAGGTGAGCCCCAGCCTTGAGTCTTCTGGAGGAGATGCCTCAATAATTCAGTCATTGTTGTTTTCTTTTATTCATTCATGGGATGAGGGCATCGCTGGCCAGGCAGCATTTATTGCCCATTCCTAATTGCCCAGATGGCAGTTAAGAGTCAATCACATTGCTGGAGTCACATGCAGCCAGACCAGGTAAGGATGGTTACCTCCTTCCCTAAAGGATATTAATGAACCAGATTGTTTTTTTCTGACAATCAACAATGGATTCACAGTCTTCATTAGATTCTGAATTCCAGATATTTTGTTGAATTCAAATTCCATCATCTGCTGTGGTGGGATTCAAAGCCGGGTCCCCAGAACATTTCCTGGGTTTCTGGATTAACAGTCGGTTGATGATGTGACTAGGCCATCACCGCCCCACAAGAGGTGGATAATTTACTATGCCTAGAAATCTTTGAAGATTGTAAACTGATTTTGGAGTATGAAATGCTTTAACAACCTTGTTTTCTGTCAAACCAGTCTTTTCTGATCTTTATGAAAGATTTATCACAAGCAGTGAATAAGTTCTTTGGAAAATTTACCCTCTTCATTGAGCTCTTTGGCCTGGATTCACTTCAGAACTGCATGGAGCCTCTGGCCGTGTATCCCATCTTTCAATGTGTCATCGATATAGCATATGGAAGATTGCTGGGGCTGGTGCAATCCCAAATGACAATTCAATGAAGCAAAGTCTCCCTGACGGACTGAGAAGGTAGTCTGGAGACTTGATTGCTTATTTAATGACATTTGCCAAAGCCCAATGTTAGCATTGAGTTCAATAAAAATTCCTTTTTTTAGCCAATTTGCTAACTACAGATCTGAATGGATTTCCCCTAGCTACTGCTTTGTTGAGCTGTGATAGGCCATTGCATATTCTGATGGACACATTGGGTTGGGTACAGTAATCAAGTAAAAGCCCCACTCAGTTTGCCATTAGAGATATAACAGCTATTCTGGTTATTTCTTCAAGCTGCTCTGGTCTTGAATCAATAAGTCATGCAGAATCCTCATGGGTCTGTAGTGGCATAAAGGTTTAGCATTCTTCCTTAATATGATGCTGTAATCAGTATTGAGTTTGCCTAACCCTTTGAACAATTTAGGGTATTTCCCTCTCAAAGGAATTTTTACTGTTGTGTGAATCTTGCTCTGACTTTTTAATAAGATTGAAGGCTAAACCTCCTTTCTTCAAGAGAGGTTTCTAGGCTATGAATTACATTTTCTGATATCTGACACTCTTTATTATGATGAATTGCTTGTTGTATGTCTATAATGTTGGGGATTGCTCCTCCTACAACCTGTAGCTTCATATCTATGGGCTATAACTTCTGCGCCTTCAGCCATGGTATTTGATCTGATGGAACAGTGACTCTAATCCCTGCACCAAGCTTAAAATTAACAAGATATCCACTGACACAAAAAAGCTGTCAGAAACCTGGATCAGTTGGATCTCCAGTTTCCTGTAGGAACGTTTTGAGGATGTTTCTAAAGGTGAAGGTCCAATTACTTTAACTTCTTTGAATCCGGGTCCTACTTCTGCATTGTCTCGCACATTCGCTAACCTTCACTGGACCTGAAACATTAACTCTGATTTCTCTTCACCGATGCTGCCAGGCCTGCTGAGCTTTTCCAGTACGTTCTGTTTTTGTTTCTGATTTACAGCATCCACAGTTCTTTCGGTTTTTATTTCGCATTACTTTGTCATGTCAGGGTGTTCCCTGTACTGGTGAGTCTTATTATTCCACAGCACTTACACAGACTTTTGGTATTTGCTATTTGGTCTGCTGAATACAATAACGTACTAATTTGTTCATCCTCAGACTTAATGTACAATTTTGGGTTAATTCTGTGCCTCAAGAACTGTTGCTGCTCCATGTCCAATACTATCTTCTGCTTGGCCTGTCTAAAGGTTGAATATTTTTGGAAGCATTTTACATTTTCCTCTTAATGTGACAATTTATTCATATTCTAACTAAAGTTGTTTTATATCAGTAGTATCTAAGTGTTAGTTGTAATCTGTTCTCTTCAAGTGTCTATTTAACTAAATCTATGCCACTTTAATTGTTATTTTACATTTTCTTCAGACTATTAAACGCTATTACAGCAATGTTGCACTATTCCTTTTATCTGCAAGTGTTTAAAAATGACCAAATATTGGCCAGTAAAATCAAGCAAAACCCAGAAAGCATTTATCAATATATTAAAAGCAAGAGTTTAGCTAAGGCACAGGTAGAGATAAAGAAGATAATTTATGTGTGGATATAGAAGATGAGAACAGCATCTCTGAATAAGTTATCTCTGTCTTCACAAAGGAGAGAGATGCAGATTTTCTAGTTAAGGAGGAGGAATGTGAAATATTAGACGCAATAAGCATAATGAAAGAGAAATTACTGGAGGGACTAATATTATTGAGGATATATAAATTATCAAAGCCAGATATATTGCATCCCAGGCCATTAAGGGAGGCCAGAGAGGAAATGACAGATGCTATGAGGATCACGTTCCAATCCTCACTGGATATGGATGATGTACCAGAGGATTGGAGATTCTGTGAATTGTAGGCTAGTTGGTCTGATTTCAGTGGTGGATTAAGTATTAAAATCACTTGTGAGAGACTGGTCACTAGAGGTGATACTGTGGTTTTGTTAAAGGAATGGCATGTCTTATTGCCTTAATAACATACTTTGAGGAAATAACAAAGGGGATTGATGAGGATAGCACACAGCATTTTGGTTATGGTCTTTAGTAAGATATGTGGTCAGGAAAGTGAAATCCTTCATGGGATATAGGGGAATGCTGCAAGTTGGATCCAAAACTGGCTCAGTGACAGGAAAGAAAGAGCAATGGTTGATGGACAATTTTGCAAATGTGAAGTGCCTTCCAGTAGTAAACCCTTTCTGTTTGTTGTAGCATGAATAGGTTGGAATTAAATGTGAGAAACATGTTTATGAAGATGCAGATGACATAAAAATTGGCTGTCTGATTGATAATGAAGAGAATGTCTGGTTTAGCCAAGTCAGTGGAAAGTGAGGAATGGAATTCAATCTGGAGAAGTGTAAGCAATGAATTTGGAGAATAAAGCTTGGGAATACCCAATTGATTGAAGGTTATTGAGGTGGGGAACAGAAAGTAAGACATCTTGGAGTGCAAAAACACAGGTCCTTGGCAGGACTGGGAAGACAACGTGGTAATAAAAGCTTATGGATGCATTCACTTAATGGATAAGATATACAATGTAAAAGCAGATTTGAAATGCTGGAACGATACAAGACATTGCTTAGGCCACAGCTGGAATTTGTGTTTAGTTTTGTTCATCATATTACAGGAAGGAGATAATTGTTCTGGAGAGAGTCCTGAAGATGTCGACAAGAATAATGCTAAGGCTTGAAAACTGTAGTTACGAAGAAAAGTGAGACAGTCCAGGATTGTTTGCCTTAGAATGGAGAGATACTGAAAGGTGAATTCTGGCTTGATAAATCATATGCTTTTTAAAACAAATGTTAATATAGTTGGCACACAATGAAACACGGGTACATGGGGCTGATATATTCCCTGAAAGCAGAACTTTTTTTATACACAAAAGAAAACAACTTCGTAAATAACCACACAATGTAAACATAGAACACAGTGTGAAAGATCTTAAAACATACGGCAAAGTCTCATTCTGTTTGCCGACACTATCTGTTTACAGAGACACAAATCCAGAGAAATTATCCCTGTTTGTCAAATGTTTAGGTTTGACTTAATTGTTTCTTCCCAGTTTACTTTTCCATGGTGAATTGTTTTTACACGAATACACACAAAACGGAAAGGTTAGAGTTTAAGAGACAACAAAGTGTGAAGCTGAATGAACACAGAAGCCCAAGCAGCATCTCAGGAGCATAAAACCTGACGTTTCAGGCCTAGACTCTTCATCAGAGAGGGGGATGGGGAGAGGGCTCTGAAATAAATAGGCAGAGAAGGGGAGCCGGACCAAAGATGGATAGAGGAGAAGATAGGTGGAGAGGAGAGTATAGGTGGGGAGGTGGGGAGGGGATAGGTGAGTCCGGGGAGGATGGACAGGTCAAGGGGGGCGGGATGAGGTTAGTAGGTGGGAAATGGAGGTGTGGCTTGAGGTGGGAGGAGGGGACAGATGAGAGGAATAGCACGTTAGGGAGGTGGGGATGAGCTGGGCTGGTTTTGGGGTGTAGTGGGGGGAGGGGACGAGCTGGGCTGGTTTTGGGATGCAGTGGGGGGAGGGGACGAGCTGGGCTGATTTTGGGATGCAGTGGGAGAAGGGGAGATTTTGAAGCTTGTGAAGTCCACATTGATACCATTGGGCCGCAGGGTTCCCAAGCGGAATATGAGTTGCTGTACCGGCAAATGTGGGTGAGGTCATTGTGGCACTGCAGGAGGCCCATGATGGACATGTTGTCTAAAGAATGGGAGGGGGAGTTGAAATGGTTCGCGACTGGGAGGTGCAGTTGTTTATTGCGAACCGAGTGGAGGTGTTCTGCAAAGCGGTCCCCAAGCCTCTGCTTGGTTTCCCCAGTGTAGAGGGAGCCACACCGGGGCATCACGCAGGCAGCGAGTCCTGGGAACCAGTGGCATGAGCAGGAGAAGGAAGCCTGAGAGCAACAGAGAGACTGTGTCCTTGGAACAACAGAGGAACTGCATCCCTGGAGTATCAGAGAGGACACATCCCCCCAGCCAGAGAGACCGTCTCCCTGGAGCATTGAGGGGGCCAAGTCCCAGAGTGATGGAGGGGGCTGCGTGTTCCTGTGCGATGGAGGGGCTGAGTATCAGAGCAATGGAGGGGCCAAGTCCCAGAGCGATAGAGGGGCTGAGTACAGAGCAATGGAGGGGCTGAGTACCAGAGCAATGGAGGGGCTGTGTCCCAGGGCGATAGAGGGGCTGCGTCCCAGAGTGATGGAGGGGCTGAGTACCAGAGCAATGGAGGGGCCGAGCTCCAGAGTGATGGAGGGGCCGAGCTCCACAGCGATAGAGGGGCTGAGTATCAGAGCAATGGGGGGGCTGAGTCCCAGAGCGATGGATGGGCTGAGTCCCAGAGCAATTGAGGGGCTGAGTCCCAGAGCGATGGAGGGGCCGGGTCCCAGAGCGATGGAGGGGCTGAGTCTCAGAGCGATGGAGGGGCCAAGTCCCAGATCGATGGAGGGGCCGAGTCCCAGAGCGATGGAGGGTCCAAGTCCCAGAGCGATGGAGGGGCTGAGTCCCAGAGCGATAGAGGGGCTCAGTCCCAGGGGCCAAGTCCCAGATCGATGGAGGGGCTGAGTCCCAGAGCGATAGAGGGACTGAGTACCAGAGCGATGGACTGGCTGAGTACCAGAGTGATAGAGGGGCCGAGTCCCAGAGCGATAGAAGGGCTGAGTACCAGAGCGATGGACTGGCTGAGTCCTAGAGCGATGGAAGGGTCGAGGTACGAATCCATGACAGTGCGACTTACCTTGTTGCTGCTGAGTGTCAGTAAGGAGCAGACTGGAGGCTAGAGTTATGTGGGATAATTGCTGGACTTGGACCCGACACCACATGCTGAGTGGCTGTTATCAGACTGCAATTTAAAACCTTTTCACTTTGTTGTAAGTACCTCTGGAGGTAATGCTTATGCTTTCTCTTAATCCTGTTTGTCCGAGAACACTTTTTATTTACTGTAAGATTTGTACCTCAGAACTTGTGCCTAGGAAGACACCATTTAAAGGCAGCTATTGTAAAACTTCTAACTGTACTCCTATTCTTTTGTATTGTAGCACAAGTGACAATAAAGGATATTCTATTCTAAATAACCTAAAGATTTCGAACCAAAATCTTCTGGTTTGTAAGTTGGATCAACCCAAACTTTTCTATTGAGCAATTGTGCTTTCACTGAACCGTTCTATGCTCCTCACTCAGCAAGAAACTATTTTGGCTTTTGGCCATGTACAGGTCTACTCTGAAATCTATCTAAAAGCTTTCAATGTTTGGATTTCTTAAACTAAAATCAATCCTTGGTTATCCCAAACAAAACACAAGCTAGTGAGCTTTAGAAGACAGTTATTGCTGGTGAAGATCAGGCGAGGCAGCATTTTTCACTCTCAGCAGATGCTGCCAGACCTGCTGAGTTTCTCCAGCTATCTCTGTCCTTACCCCTGACCTTTGACACTCACTGAACAGGTCACTGTCCTTCCAGTGTCTGACTAGTTTAATACGTATCTTTGGAAGAAAAAAAATCATAAAGGTACCAACGTCATATGCCACTATTTTAAAATCTAAATCCTAAAAATGTTATTTCACATATAAAAATCAGAACACTTTCATGACACTCTTTGTATCTAATTTTGCTTATAGCTTGCAACACTTTGATTAACAGATATCTGTCATTCTTAATTTTAAAATGAACAAGAACTATTCTTATTTGCTTTGAACATTTATCATTGTTTTGTGTGATGAAAAGCATCCTTCATTTCGTTCTGCAAATTGCAGTTCTAATTTTTGTAGCCTGAATTCTCCCAATCCTCCTTGTCCATTTCACTCAACAGAGGATCTTATCGTGCAATGGGCAGATCCTTAACCCAGCCAGGAGCTCGGTGTTCAAGTTCCATCTCAGGACTCGATGGGCAAGGTAGATGTTTGTTAAGATAAAGGTTTCGAAAAGGTTAATGCTCATTTTCCATTGCCTCTACCCACTCTATTTTTGTTTAACACAATCTTTGAATGGAGATGAAAATTTCTATTCAAGTTTTTGGAAGGAGCAAACGGTCTGTACTGGTTCTGTAATGTTCTAGCAGGTATGCCTGATCAAATGTACTTTTTGTTATTATGCAATTAACCTCTTGTTAACTAAGAATGGGGCATTCCTCTGTGATTGCTCTACAATGGTGTATGCTCTACCACATATGTCTAGATTGTCTTTATTTTTCTCTTGGGCTATAGAAGGCCTGGCGGCAGTGAACAACTTCAATCAGCCTTCACTCAGTACTATGTACTGGTAGCGGTGGCAAATAACGTAGCAAAAGCGATCACCTGTGGAAATGCCACAGAATTTGCATTCAGAACTCAGTCAATAAGGATGAGTATTAACCTGCAAATCATTCCTACACACTCCAATGGCAAGTAGCAAGAATGTGAGTGATTCTTGGGCAACCATTGGCTGTGGGAAGAATATTGGAGTCTCGACTGGTATCCATCAATTAACCAGAGCTGTAAGACAAAAATCTCAAAATTCAGCCTAAGAATCATGAACAAAATGATGACTGATCTTGTTGCAAAAAAGTGTCACTGTTTCCCAATGCAATCTGTAATAACTTTCTGACTTTGAAGTAAGATCATTCAGTCAAGCGAAATGTGACTGGTGAGAATAAACAGCTCAGTTGTTACGGGTTTAAGATTAATTTGTTTCCAAATTATTCATAAAGACCATTCTCCTGGTAAGTATGTCAGTTTGGCATCATAATTGTACCACAGGCATATGACATGAGGATACAAACTTTCACACTCCATCTTACCTGAAGGTTGCTTGAAGCGTAATACACTACCAGAAGCATATGCCTCTGCTCTATTGTAATAGCTTAATGTTGTGACTGTGAATGTGATGTTTGTACATAACAGTTTTAATTAATATCTGTTGGATTGTTCAATATCATGATATCCATGCCTACATTCTTGCGTGACGGGAGATAGCATAAGCATTGCCACACGAGGTAGGTCATCCTGCTGGAGGCAAATTCACACCATGACCATCACTATCCAATTGCCAACATATATGTAAAAGTGCATGATACCACAGAAAGCTAGACTTTGAGTGAACCATAACACACCACTACTATTTCTTTTAATATCTTGAAAGTTTTGAGCAGGTCACCTTTTTAGTCTCTAAGTTCTAGGGAGCACAGGTATATTCAGACTCTAGTCTTCTCCCCGTGCTGGTTCTCCAACCATTTCACCCTCCATTATATAGGGACCATACAATCCATTTGCCATGTGTCTCGTTAAAATCTGGAGTCAAGCGTTCAAACCCTGTTTAGGCTAATTCTTTGAATAATATTTAGAAAGAATGATTTATGAGTGGCATTAGCAATGGGCAAGCCCACAAATGGAAATTTCTGGAACATATCTGGCTCCTGACAAGAGTTACTTAAAGGGAAAGGGAAGTCTAGTGGGAGTTCCCTTTGCCCTGATTGTTCCCTGCTTTTTATTAGCTTGGTTTCCACAGCATCAAAATAAATGTCAGCATTTATATTATTTTCTATTAAAATAGGAGAGCCCATATTCTGAGACTCTCTCCCACAGACTTTCACTCAGTTTTTTACGATGATTATTTTGAATCAAAACAGACTGCAACTCAATTAGCTCCATATTGAAGTACATCTGGGCATGAGATCACTGGTGCATGAGGATTGCTGTGTTTGAGAGACTGTTAATAATCTACTGTAAACACCAGGGTAAGGCAGGTGGATAGACTAAATGACCACTGCTGCAACCAACTGTATTATTCACGATTAAATCAATAGCATAAACTGGTGGGGCTGAATGGCCTGTTTCTGTGCTATATTGTATTTACTTCTATACATTGATACCAAAATGATACAATATTTTAAAACCTGATTTTCAGACAACATCATAATCAAATGTTAATGGGTTAAAGAGGGATCAGCTGTACTCATACTTAAGAATGAAGACATTAATATTGAATTTATATAGCAAAATAAAGACTGAAGCACCACGTTATCTTTAATGTCTGGGGACTTGATACAGTCATTGGCCCCACTTGGTGCTTTATCTCCTAGCTCAGGGCAGGAGGTTGTGTGTTAAATGGGTTTGAGCACTCTGTTTTAGTTTACAATGTAGTGTGCCATTGAAGAATTGATGCTTTGTCAGCTTTGAGGCTGTTATAGATCAAGGTCCTCTCTGCCCGTTTGGATCTCGCTCATCAATCTGAATCCCACTGTTTGAAGAGTAAGGAGTTCTCTTGGAATTCTGGTTCATATTCCCCTTGTAATGAACTGCCTGGTCACACATCCCATTAGCGTCCTTGGGATATTTGTGTAATTGAATTTGCTTCAGGGAGACTGTCCCTTCAAGCAGTGAAAATGTTACCAATATTCAGAAGGCTTGTGGACATCAAACAGGTCTTGATGGAGCTTGGTCTGGACCAGCACAGAACTGTGGATTTTATGTGAAGCCAACATTAACATGGGTGTTCCCACCAGCTCAACAAACAAAATGACATTTGGGAACCCTTATACAAAATGCACCGTCTATAAATATTGGGCTATGCAGTTTCAATGCAGCCTCTAGAGAGTGGTCCTGAAAATTGTCATCAGGATCCTAATTTTAACTTTCAATCATTCCAATTCCACCATTTACTTCAACCAGCCTCTTTGGAAAATGTGGCCAGCTCCATCCTTGGGTTGATCATGGTGATAAAGCTACCGATTTAACTTTGTGGTCATTACACTTCCATTAAGAGTGGGTGGTAGAAGTCAAAATTGACCTTGCTCTTTACAAAAATGGCTGCAATTTTTGCCTGCATCACTGTGCTTCAACAATGTTAATTATATGTGAAGCACTTTAACACACTGCAATTTTTTTGTTGTTCTACTTAGGGACCTAATACATTCAGTGGGCAGGCTGACTTCTTGACAACGCTTTCGAGGCAAACACAGCCACAAACTGCTTAAACAAGAAACCGAAAGAACTGTGGAAATCAGAAACAGAAATTGCTGGAAAAACTCAGCAGATCTGAGTTAACCTGAAAAGCTTCTCTCCTCAGATGCTGCACAAACCAATTAGCTGTTCCATTGCTGGTGATGCCACCACAGTGGAAACGGGATGATCACAAGAGGCACAAAGGCCTGGGCTATCCCATTTTAACTCTAAGTCTGGAATCAGGAAAGTTTCATGGAGTGAAACCCATACCTTACTTGAGGCACTGGCAGTGGATTGGAGTTTTGAAGCTGGGCCTGGAAGTCCCACCTATTTGGAGCTGCTGGCCAATCTGAAGCTGGTACCTCCAGCATCATGGATATTGCCACAACACCTCCTCTTGGAGCCCAAAGTGTCATTTCTGCGGGGTTTCTACAGTTGGCGGATATGGTTTGGCTGGTGGGGTGGGGTAAAAATAAAGGGCAGGAGGGGATGGTTCTCAGAGGCCACCTGACCGCCTTACATCAAGAATCTCAATTGTGCACATATCAGAGCAGATCAATGGAGCATCTCCACGCTCCCTCCCTTCAGCCTCCCATCCCCCACAAATCCCCCCAGAAACCAACAGCTTTGCCCTCACCAGTTAACCCGTTAATTGGGCTAACTTTTTCTTGCGCTGCCTGGAGATTTAACAATTGCAGTCCAGCAGGATGACATCCTTATGGCCATTTAAGGTCCGCCATTGACAGATCAGGAAGGTTGATCTTGGACAACCTTTCCCAGAACCTGATTTCTGAGGTGACGGGTATATCCCCTGTGCCAGGCATCTCCCTGGTGCCAACACCCCTTCCTTGATTATTCACCAGTTCTGTTAAGAGGAGAAACCTCGTCTTGTAGTGTAACTGCCTCTCACAAGTTGGATGCAACAGGAATAGGTAATGAAGTCTGACTGTGTACATATTAACTCATTTTCCATATCTATCCCACAGAATTACAGACAGCAAATCTCATAATACTCTGGGGAAAACAAAAACAGAATTGAAACCATCTTACTTCAGACAAGGAAAATGTACAAAATTCTCCAGGATGGAACATATTAAGTGACTTTCCTTGTGTATCCCTGTGTAGTCATGGGGGCATTAAAACAAAAGAGGCTGGGTTTTTTTTATACAATTTAAAGATTCTACTCAACAATCCTTCCTGGCTTTACACTCCAGTCACTTTCTCTCCAATTTGCTGCTTGTCATACTCAGTATAAGCTCAAAATGGAAAAAATCTCAAGTGCACGTTTGTTCTCAGGAAGCACTAACTAACTCTGCCCTTTCAGAATACAAAAAATCCAGGAGAAGAATAAAACAAGAGTCCAATTGCTTGAGGTAGGTAAATGGTACAAGTTAGAGGCAGGAACTGTGAACAATTAAGGCCATCTCCCAATCCTTGCTCTGTCATTGAACCAAAAATGTACAAACCTATCAGTGGCACTTTGGTCATTGGCTCAGTGGTTATGTTAAGTGCTAGGAGAGTCACAGGTAGACAGGATGGTGAAGAAGGCATTTGGTATGTTTGCCTTGAAAACAACAAATGTTGGAGATTATAGTGGGGCAGACAACATCCATGGAGAGACAGCAAGGTAATGTTTCGAGACCAGATGTAGACCAGATATCTCTTCATCAGAGCTGTACTGAAGTGTGGAGGGGACAGCTGCTTTACCTGGAAAGACTGTTTAGGCCCTTGGATAGTGAGCAGGGAGGAGGCAAAGGGGCAGGTGTCACACCTTCTATGTTAGATGGGAAGGTGCCATGAAAGTGGGGGCTAGTGTTGGTGATTGAGGAATGGGCTAGAGCGTCCCAGAGAGAATGATCCCTGTGAAATGCAGATAGGTGGAGTGAGTGAAAGGTGTGTTCGGTGGTGGAGTTCTGCAGGAGTTGTCTGAAATGTCAGAGAATGTTCTTTTGAATGCAGAGGTTGGTGGGATGGAATGCTTACCTTTATTTGTCAATGCATTGAGTATAGGAGTTGAGAGGTCATGTTGTGGCTGTACAGGACATTGGTTAGGCCACTTTTGGAATACTGAATTCAATCCTGTATCTCTGCTGTAGGAAGGATGTTGTGAAACTCAAAAGGATTCAGAAAAGATTTACAAGGATGTTACCAGGGTTGGAGGGGTTGAGCTATATGGAAATTATGTATAGGCTGGGGCTATTTTCTCTGGAATGTCAGAGGCTGAGGGGTGACCCTATAGATGTTTATAAAATCATGAGGGGCCTGGATAGGGTAAATAGCCAGGTCTTTTCCTAGGGTGGGGTAGCTCAAAACTAGAGGACATAGGGCTTAAGGTGAGAGGGGAAAGATTTAAAAGGGACCTAAGGGGCAACTTTTTCACTCAGAGGATGGTGCATGGATGGAATGAGCTGCTAGAGGAAGGGGTGGAGACTGGTATAAGCGTAACATTTAAAAGGTGTCTGTATGTGTATATGAATAGGGAGGGTTTAAGGGATATGGGCCAAATGCTGGCAGTAGGGAACAGATAAATTTAGGTTGGCTGATTGGCATGGACATGTTTGACCGAAGGGTCTGTTTCCGTGCTGTACCTCTCTACAACTACCTCGGTCTACGAGCCGAGGAATTTTCCCAGTATGTGATCGAGAACATCTACTGCAAATAATAGCACCATTCACATCATTGTCCCGACTCATGTTTGTGAGTCATTGCTGTGCACAAATTGGCAAATGAAGCTCAGAAGTTCCATCTTTTTGTGATCTGGTCATCAAGATGAGGATGGCCCCAATGTTCACCATCCTTTAAATGGGCATCACAGTATCTAACATCACAATTCTTGTAATTCAGAGGCCCAGATAATATTATTGGAATGTGAGTTTGTATCACACATCTACAAAATCCAATTCACAGATTCTAAAATCAAAAGCTATCTCAGGTAATGGTTTTGTTTTATTCATTAATGGAACATGGTGTCCCCGCCCCCCACCCCGGGGCCGGCATTTATTGTCCATCCCTAGTTGCCCTTGAGAAGGTGGTAGTGGTGAGCTGACTTCTTGAACAGCTGTAGTCTATTTGCTGTAGCCACAATGCTGTTGAGGAGGGCATTCCAGGATTTTGACCTGGCGATACTAAGGGAATGGTGACATATTTCAGAGTCAAGATGGTGAGTTGCTAGGAGGGCAACTTGTAGGTAGTGGTGTTCCCACGTATCTGCTGCCCTAGTCCCTCAAGATGGTAGTGGTTGTGAGCTTGGAAGGTCCTGTCCACGGAGCCTTGGTGACTCTCTGCAGTGCAACTCGTAGATGGTACACCCTGCTGCTGCTGAGCATCAGTGGCGGAGCAAATTAATGCTTGTGGTTGTGTTATAAAACAGCTGTAAAGCTTGGTCCTGGATTGTGTTATTGAGTGTTATTGGAGCTGCACTCATCCAGGCAAGTGGGGAATATTCCATCGCATTCCTGATTTGTGCCTTGTAGATGGTAACTAGGCTTTGGGAGCCAAGAGATGAGTTATTTGCTACAAAATTCCTAGTCTCTTGCTCCTTTTACTCGTGACAGGAGTAGTGGGTGTGGTTTTGGTTTCTTTATCTCAGGAAAGATATTATTGCCATAGAGAAAGTGTATTGAAGGTTCATTAGATTTTGTTCCCAGGATGGCATGACTATCCAATGAATAGGAAAATTGGGACTGCACTCTTTAAAAAAAGAATAAGAGATAGTCCCATTGAAACATACAAAATACCTAAAGGGATAGACGGGGATATGCAGACAAGATGCATCCCTGGTCGAGGATTCTAGAACCAATTAAAAAATTATGTCATTTAGGGCCAAGATAAGGAAAAATATTTTTATTTGGTCAGTCTTTGGAATTCTGTACTCTACAGGACTGTGGAAGCTTAGTCTTTAAGTATGTTTAAAGGGGAGATTAATAGATTTCTGGTTATCAGCTACAGAAAGGGTTATGGGGACAGTGTGTATAAAAGGTATTGAAATATTTAATTGGCAGTGATTATATGAAATATTGGAGCAAGCTCAATGGGCTGAATGGCCGAATGTGCTCCTACGTTCCCAGATTAGATGAACACTAGTTCCCCCTTACCAATCGATGTTGGCTGTTCCTAAACAAACCAATATTTTACATTGACTTCTTATTCTAATCCAAAGCAATGTGTTTGACACTTACTTGCTCCTTAACACAGCCTAACAAACCGTTCAGTTCAAGGGCCATTAGAGGGGGTCAATTGCAAAATTACAGTGACATCCACACCCCGTGAAAGAATAAAAAAAACTGTACAAGCTTTGAAAGAGACTACAGTTTTCTTACCCATTTGACTTATTCACAAGATCAGTGACCATTTTTTGTAAGAAAAAAATGGTATCAGTTTTCTTTTATCAATGGGGCCTTTGTCTCTACTATTGTAATTCAATGGAAAACTGTGCTGCAGATTAAAATCTCCTATTGTGCTTAGTACTTTATAGATCACCATCGTTCTCTTTTCATTGGCCTCCTGTGGCCATGCAGGCATGAACCTGGAATCCTCACGTTCTATGGTGTTGTCTTTTTAAGAAATGCTATTTACTTAATAGATGTTTGAAAAGCACATTGACTAAGCCAATAAAACATCTGCTTGCTGAAGCAGGTAGATGTGCTTTCAGAACCTGTGCTATTGCAATGTGGCTGCTGTCTCAATAAAACACCATCATTAACTATGTTTTAATAGTACGGCACATTTCACTCATCTCCCCATGGGGTTGCCAATGAGGAAGTAATCTGTTGAAGTTGCACTCAGATACAGCGCAGAAAGACAAAATGCCAGAGACAAAAAAATAGCTTTTCCTGGCATGAATCCAAGTCAACAAAACTCAATGGGGATGGTAAGAACTGTACTTGTTTTGTGGCTCTTTTCATCCTCTGGTTCAACATTAAACCAAGCTTGTCTGTATGTGGCTACTAAAACTATAATTTTCCAATCCTGACTGGATTCTCTCTGTGTTGAAGTCAGAGGGATGGTTCCCTGGTCCTGTATGCTGCATGAGATGTGCAAATGGCAAGGAGAGGCTGAGGGACTGGGATTTGGAAGTAGAGGTCCAGGACCAATTCCTTTCAGGTCATTAATTCCCCTTCCTCCTCAATTATAAGTGACCTGAGGAATAGTATTGATTTCATGCATCAGTTTCTCCACTCAGTGTACGAAATATTAGATAAACAATCTGACAATTCTGAGAGAGACAATGGGAACTGCAGATGCTGGAGAATCCGAGGTAACAAAGTATGGAGCTGGATGAACACAGCAGGCCAAGCAGCATCTTAGGAGCTCAAAAGCTGATGTTTCGGCCAAAGCCCTTCAGCAGAAAAGGGAGGGGGGAGAGGGTTCTGAAATAAATAGGGAGAAATAGTGTCGGAGGATGATGCATTGGATCCAGAGGTTGGCCACACACATACCACCCCACCAACCTCCGGATCCAATGCATCATCCTCCAGCACTTCTGCTATCTACTGTCCGACCCCACCACCCAAGACATTTTTCCATCCCCACCCTTGTCTGCTTTCCAGAGGGGCCACTTTCCCCATGACTCCACATTCCCCTCCAATCCCACTACACCCGGCACCTTCCCCTGCAACCGCAGGAAGTGCTAGACTTGCCCCCACACCTCCTCCCTCACCCCCATCCCAGGCCCCAAGAAGACTTTCCTCATCAAGCAGATGTTCACCTGCACATCTGCCAATGTGGTATACTGTATCCATTGTACCCAGTGTGGCTTTCTCTACATTGGGGAAACTAAACGATGGCTTGGGGACCACTTTGCTGAACACCTACGCTTGGTTCACAATAAACAACTGCACCTCTCAGTCACGAACCATTTCAACTCTCCCTCCCATTCCTCAGATAACATGTCCATCCTGGGCCTCCTGCAGTGCCACAACAATGCCACCCAAAGGTTGCAGGATCAGTAACTCATTCCGCTTGGAAACCCTGCAGCCCAATGGTATCAATGTGGATTTCACCAGCTTCAAAATCTCCCCTCCCCCCACTGCATCCCAAAACAAGCCCAATTCGTCCCCGCGTCCCTAACCTGTTCTTCCCCTCACCTATCCCCTCCTCCCACTTCAAGCTGCACCCCCATTTCCTACCTACTAACCTCATCCTGCCCCCTTGACCTGTCCGTCCTCTCCGGACTGACCGATCCTCTCCCTACCTCACAACCTACTCTCACTTCTACTGGCTCCATCCCCGCCTCTTTATCTTGTCTGTCTCCTCTCACCCATCTTCTCCTCTAACCATCTTCGATCTGCCTCCCCCTCTCTCCCCATTTATTCCAGAACTGCTAACGGCATGCTGGCCTTCAGCTAATGGCGTGCTGGCTTTCATAACAAGAGGATTTGAGTATAGGAGCAAAGATGTCCGTCTGCAGGGCCCTGGTGAGACCACACCTGGACTATTGTGTGTAGTTTTGGTCTGCAAATTTGAGGAAGGACATTCTTGCTATTGAGGGAGTGCAGCGTAGGTTCACAAGGTCAATTCCCAGAATGGTGGGACTATCATATGTTGGAAGATTGGAGCGAATGGGCTTATATACACTTGAGTTTAGAAGGATGAGAGGGGATCTGGTTAAGATGTATAAGATTATTAAAGGATTGGATACTCTGGACACAGGAAGCATATTTCTGCTCATGGGTGAGTCCAGAACCAGAGGACACAGTTTAAAAGTAAGGGGTAGGCCATTTAGAACAGAGTTGAGGAAAAACTTCTTCACCCAGAGAGTGGTGGATATATGGAATGCTCTGCCCCAGAAGGCAGTGGAGGCCAACTCTCTGGATACTTTCAAGAAAGAGATGGATAGTGCTCTTAAAGATAGTGGAATCAACAGTTATGGGGATAAGGCAGGAACAGGATACTGATTGTGGATGATCAGCCATGATCATGGTGAATGGTGGTGCTGGCTCGAAGAGCTGAATGGCCAACTCCTGCACCTATTGTCTATTGTCTATTGTCATAACCCTCTTCCCCCTCCCCCTTTTCTGATGAAGGATCTGGGCCTGAAACGTCAGCTTTTCTGCTCCTAAGATGCTGCCTGCTGTGTTCATCCAGCTCCACACTTTGTTATCTCGACAATTCTGAGACACTGATGAGGCTGATAGAAGAGATTTACAAGGATGTTGCCAGGAGGGTTTGAGCTACAGGGAGAGCCTGGATAGGCTGGATTTATTTTCCCTGGAGCATTGGAGGCTGAGGGGTGACCTTATAGAGGTTTATAAAATCATGAGGGGCATGGATAGGGTGAATAGCTAAGGTCTTTTCTCCAGGATAGGGGAGTGAAAAATAGAGGCAGAGGTTTCAGGTGAGAGGGGAAAGATGTAAAAGGGGCCTTGGGGGCAACTTTTTCACACAGACAGTGTGCGTGTATGGAATGAGCTGCCAGAGGAAGTGGTGAAAGCTGGTGCAATGACAACATTTAAAAAGCATCAGGATAGATATCTAAATTGGAAAGGTGTGTAGCGATATGGGCCAGATGCTGGCAAATGGGACTAGTGTAATGTAGAATATCTGCTCAGCATGGGTGTGTTGGGCTGGGGCATCTGTTTACGTTCTGTACATCTCTGTGACTCTAAGTAGTGATGAGTGGAAGAAAGTTGGCTTTGAATACAGGAAAATTTACTCATCTTCTTTGGACTGTACTCTGGCAATATTAATCTGAATTAACAGCTGGCGCTGCTAACAATGTAGCATCCCCATGGTGGAGCACTCAGGTATCAGCATAAGCCCTCGGAGGACTTCTTAAAAATTCATTCATAGAATGTCAGGGCAGTTATGTGTCAACCATGTTGCTGTGAGTCTGGAGTCACATGCGTGCCAGACTAGGTAAGGACAATAGACTCCTCCCTAAGTGCAACATTTTTTACCCTTACAGAGAGCATGTGAGGTCAACGTCATTCTTGAAATCTCCTGCGTGTTCCACAGGTACGTATTCAAGGAAATGTTTGCATTGCCAGAATTGTGTGGATAAAGGGAGGTGCAAATGTCATGCTAATGCGTCATGTTCCCGACAGGAATAAAAGTTCTGGTCACAGATTAAATTACAACTTCACCTTGCTGTCGCGTTGCTATCCAACACTAGGCTTTGAGACAGCCCGCAGGGGCTTAAATAAATCCGAGCATACTGCGGAAATGGCAACACATTAATGAACAGGTAATTATGTAACTCCCCAGTCTATTAAAACCAGATTGCAAGTCTATTACAGCTGATTACATTTGCCAATTTCAGCTGCATCCATTTACATTTGTGCATCAACACTTGTGTTAAAAGGAACTCAATAAGAATTTCGAAACAATTAGATGTCATTGAATTTAACTCTGGGGGAATTCTGCACAGTCGTTTCAAATGACATTTGTCAGCGGGAATAACAAATGAATGTAAACTGCGGTTTGAATAACTTTCAAGGCCAGCAGATCTGTCACTTTACTCTTTTGTTTAGACATTGACGACATTGCTATATTATTTGTGCTGTTTTTGTTATTATTGCCTCCCTCATATCTTCAAATTCTTTTATGTTACAGATGTCTCCAAACACATCTTGTCAACTAGGGAATCAAACCACTATAAAGAAAATATTGTCATACAAAAAGATGAACCATTCAAGTTTAAAAGAGCCGGAAAGAAACACCCTTTTTCAGCAGTGACAATAACAACTTGAATTCCCACCACACCCTCAAATTAATAATAAAACCCAAGGCAATTCACAGGAGCATTTGAAGACAGAACGTGACACTGAGCAACATAAGGAATTCTAGATATTTTTAATCCACCTGTTCAGTTGTATTATGATACAATTCTTGAATAGGTGGGACTTGAACCCAGGGCTCCTGGCTCAGATGTAGGGACATGACCACTGCAAGAACCTATACATTTGGAATTATAGGCTTGGATTTTCATTCCTGGTCAGGAGTGCAGAAATACAGTAGATGAATTCTCAGCTCTGTGAACCTAAACTTTAAACATGGCCACCCAGGCATTGGATCAGAGGTGACAGGCTGGGTGAGAAGCCACATTGGACAGCCTTGGAAGAACAGTTGAGTATGAAGATCAGATAGCCAAAAATCCTGACTTGGGAACTGACCGATGTGTCCAAAGTTGAAAACAGCCCTCGGTTCTCACCACTCCTCCTCAAGCACCCATATTCTCCCCATTTCTCATCTTTGTCAACCTCCTCACGCCTTTCACTCAATAGCTCACCTCATGCCAAATGAATTACTGCAAAATAACCCTGATGTCCCCTTGCCCTCCATGTTCAGGTGGTCACTTCTGCCCTCCCCCCATGACATTTTTGGTCCTTATCACAACTCATGCCAACTTATACAACACACCCACCACCCTTTTCCATGATATCTACTATGCCAATTCATCCAGTACTTTCCACAACAGACCGAACGAGTCCTGCAAAGATGAGCTAAAATAACTTTGTTTCAAATAAAATTCTCAGTGCCTCTTGCAGACTTAGCTAAATTGAAAAAAAAACTTTCATTCATAAACATCATTTCCTATATTTGCTTGCATTCAACAAAATAAAGCTATATAATAACATTTCATTCAGGTGCCCAATCTAACGTAACAGCAAGTCTTAGAATTCATAATCCACATCCACAACGTTAGAAGCACTTTCAGCATAGCTGTCATTCAAAGTGTGAAATGACAGGCATCTTGCTGTGATAATGGAAGGTTGTGAATTCAGTTATGCAGCATCAGTCTACAGATGCTTCTTATAATTTTGACAGTTCATTTTGACAGATCTGTTGGCAGTTCTAATGAACTTGACAGTAATACATTTCCTCATTTTAAATACAAATATAGACCCACTTTCAACAATTCCAAACGGCATCATACTCTTCCAAAGAGAAATGGATCAATCAAAATGACCCCTGACCTCCACTAAAGTGTATGCCGCATCCAACAAAGGTTCCCCAGGACTAGATTGAAGTGGTTCCTTATTTCTTCAAATATGGCTTTATAAAGAAATGCACAAATTCCAGACCTACTCTTACTAAGTCCATTCCAAACACTTGAGGTTACACAATGCTGGGCTGCCATAAGTGAGGGTAACTGTTGGTTTAAAAGGATACCTGCCTCCTTGAACCAGACAGACATGTATCTGACTGAAACCCATTCCCATTCCCTGAAATGAGAAGTGTTATGTTTGGGCTGGACATTGCCACTTCCAGGCTTATTCCCAATTTTTGACACATTGTGATGAAAATCGAAGCTGTTAAATCAGATAAGCAAAGGTTCAATCAAACAAGCAGATTTTAAGCAGTGTATAAAAGGAAGAAAGCGATGTAGAAAAACATCAATGTTCAGAGAGGGAATTGCAGAGCCCAAAGCCTCAAGTGGCAAATAAACTAATCTCATAGCCACTCAAGGATCCTCAGCTGGAGGGATATTTTGGAGGGTGATGGATCAAGAGGAAGTTACAGAGGGACAAGGCTGCAACGGGTGTTGACGACAACAATGAAAATGTTTAAACATAAGATGTTGCTTGTCTGGGAGCTCAGTGGTGATGTTAGTGTGAGTAAAGTGTGAGTTGGGACATAGGCAGCAGAATTTAGGGCTGGCTTCAGGTTTATAGGACACAAGGCAGGATTATGCTGGAATTGCAAAGCCCACAGCAAACATGAATATGGAGGGTGGGTTTCTGCAGATTAGATGTCACATAACCTACAGTACATTATGGGTCTTTTCTACATTTATTGAAATTTATGAAATCACAGTTTTTCGTTTTTTAGCATCACACTTTGATGCAGCAAATGAAAACATTTGCCAACTCTCCAAATCTAATTTATTCCCTGACAATGCATCACTATTGTGCATTGTGACAATATTATGCACACACGCTTATTTGAGTTCCATCACATCATTTTGTCAGATTTACTTACCAAATAACATTGTGAATTGACCTGGATTTATTATAGAATGACACCATGGTTAAGCATAGACAGAAAATGTGTGACATTAAAATTCTGGATGCAGATTTACCAGGTTGATGTTATTGTTGTACCAGTTGTGGTTGCATTCTGATTTATTTTCTAACATGGCCACACTGTGATTAATTACAAAGTGACACTGTGACCAGACTCGGACTTATTATAGAGTGACACTCTGAATGGGCACACAGTGTTTTATAATGAGCCATCGCTCAACTCAACCTATTACAGTGTGACTGAACTTATAGGCTAGGAGTTAAAGCTCCTTTGCTGATGGGTTTGGTACTGGTGGGGGAGTGATGCATATTAAATCAAGTGGGTGACCTTAACTAAGTACATTAATTCCTTTTATTTAAAAAATGATTTATAATTCCAACTATTAGCATGGATTTTAATATTCTTCACAATTAATTCATACCATAAATTACAAGAACTGTCTTAAACAGACCAAGGAATGTCCCTCACTCTCCTTAGCTAAAAACACCTATTACTCCCTCAGCATGAAGCGTAGAGGTCAGTCAGTGGTCATTTTCACTAATTGGTTCCCTATTTAACTTCCTTGCATCCTACCATCCTCATTTTAAAGTCTGAATATGGGGAGCTCATTTGGCCTCTGAAATGAGGCCATTCAGTTAGTTTTCACTGCTGCTTCCTCCTGCTTCTTCAACTCCCTGTATTCAATGTTGTTCTGTCTCCCAAACTCTCCTGCCAGCAAGTCTTGGGAATGCTTTTAACACAGTCAGAACTCATTCACGCACAGTGAGTTAAAATTGGGTTTGTCTTTATACACCTCTCTCTCCTTGCCCATCTTCTGTTCTCTCAATCTCCTCCACATCCACTTCCTGGCATCTGAGGCTACTTAATTCCACCAACAGTTTCCTTTTCTCCCATCATTGTATCGTCTTCATTTCAAAATCATAGCGTCATTCAGTACGGAAATAGACAGCTTGCTCCAACCAGTCCATGCTGAACATAATCCCAAACATAACTAGTCTCATCTGGCTGCTCCTAGCCCACATCCCTCCAAACCTTTCCTATTCATCCAAGTGTTTTCTAAATGTTGCAATTGTACCCAGATCCACCACTTCCTCAGGAAGTTCGTTCCACACATGAACTACCCTCTGAATAAAAAATTTGCCCCGCATGTCTATTTTAAAAATCTCTCTCCTCTCAATTAAAAATGTGCCCGCTAGTCTTGAAATTCCCCCATCCTAGCAAAGAGTGACCAACCATTAACCCTACCTATACCACTCATGATTTTATAGACCTCTATACGATCACTGCTCAACCTCCTACACTTCAGTGAAAAAGTGTCCCAGCCTATCCAGCCTTTCTTTACAACTCAAACCTTCCATATCTGGCAACATCCTGGTAAATCTTCTCTGAACCCTCTCCAGTTTAATGATAGTTTTCCTAAAACTGGATGACCAGATCTGACCACAGTATTCCGGAAGAAGCCTCACCAATATCTTGTACAACCTCAACAGGACTTCCCAACTGTTACACTCAAAGGACTGAGCAATGAAGGAAAATGTCCTAAATGCATTCTTAACCACATCTTAATTGAAAGAACAGTTGATCAATAGTGGTCTTCACCACTAATGCTCCATCTGCAACTGCCCGAGTGATTCTCAGATATGTTATTGGCTTTCATGATCGTTTCTCTTGCGACTTGTTTGATTCTATCCAGACCAACATTAGCTTCACTCGCTCCCTGCCCAATATCAGGATTCAGCACATTTTAGCACTAAGGGTGCCTTTGTCTTAAAGTGCTAACAACATGGGGTAGCCCAAAGTTAAATGGCAAAGTTTTAAAAGAAATGAAGGATGTGAGTAGCCATCACACCAAAGATGAGTGTGTTTTCTGAGTATTGAAAAATCTGGAATGGTGAAGCAGTGGAAGATGTAGGCACTCAACCAGAGAAATCACAAAGAACTAGTGTATTGCAAAGGAATGGAGTATAGAATGGTTGGATGTTATATAGCGATTATATAAAGCTCTGGTTAGATTATTCAGTTCTGGGTACCTAAACATAGAAGAGTACAAATGATACCGGCATTGAAAGGATTAAGGGCAGGCTACATAAATGAGGCTTGTATTTCCGTGACTGTAAAGAATGAGGGGATGAACTAATGAAAGTATTTAAGATGTTTAAAGGAGTTGATTCAGTTGATAACGAAATATTTCCTTTGGTTGAGTAATTGCACAAAAAGAGATGCAACCTGAAAATTACAGAAAGCTGAACCATTCAGGAGCAGTGACAGAAAGCCCTCCTTCATGAGCAAAATAGTCCTGGAAATCTGGAACTCTTGGCCCTAGAATGCTATTGAATCTTGAACCATTGGAGATTTCAATACGCTGTTTGATAGGCATTTGATAGGTAAAGATTATGGACAAAGACATTCAAAAAGATAGATGATACTGATCAGCATAATCTAATGGAATATTTCCGTGGGGTTGACTGGCCTGTTTCTGCCTTTATGTTACAGAAACACTACGGAAAAATTGGTTTTCCCTGACTGTTTGGGAGGCAGCAAAGCTGAAATGGCAGTGTAAATGTTTTATTTTCTAGCCGCATACAGATGGACGGTTCGGTTCATTTCCTCTTTGGCAGCCTATATGAATCACCCAGAGCCATTAGCTAAGAGCCAGAGGTGGAGGAAAAGACAGTAACCCAGCTACAATCACAACATTCAAACAACTATCTGGGCACAAGTCTATACTCAGTCAGATGACAGGTGTTGTGAAATGCCCAACAAAGTAAATGGGGTCCGGGGAGAATTCTCAGCAGCAGGAGGTTTTTCATAAGGGCTCCTGTTCACTTGAAAAGCTTGTCCACAAGGAACTTAGCAGAAGTGAATGTAATGATCTATATTCCTCACTTAATGTAAAGTCAGCATAATAATAATACAGGGAAACGTCTAATACTTACACTGATTTTTTTTAACTAACATTAACAAGTGGTGGAATGTTTAGCACTTTAAAGAGGTTACGGTAGTTTCTTACCTTGTGTAGCAATATAGTGGTTTGGTCTGTGATAGCCCTGAAGAGAGAAAATAAAACATTAAACTCCCTGAGCCGCATAATGTGGGAATTGCAAATGGCTCTCAATAATACCTCTTTTGACTTTGGTTACTGAAGTACTGTAAAGCAGGTCAAGGAGGTGGAACATCAAATTGCTCGAAGATTGTGATAGCTCTTCTGTGCCGAACTAAAATATATGCAGTAATTATGCAGAATGCTGGTATTTACAGTGGATACTTGGTTTCTCCACATCTATTAGCATCCTTTACTGTTTGGCCATGGGATGTGAGCGTCAGTGGCAAGGCCAGTACTTATTGTACATCTTTAACGACCATGAGGGCAATTAAGAGTCAACCACATTGCTATGGGTCTGGAGTCACATGTAGTCCAGACCAAATAATGATGGCAGTTTCCTTCTGTAAAGGACATTAGCGAATCAGATGGGTTTTCTGACAATTGACAATGATTTCATGGTCACCATTAGGCCAGTTTTTCATTCCAGATTTTTATTTAGTTTTCATTTTTGTTCCCTACTTGATTTCTTGGTGACACTCTTTTCTTCATGACCTCTGTTTTAGCTCTTTCCTACAAGTGGAAGGCATTCTCTCTGCATGTTTAAAACCTTTCCCAGCTTTTCCAGTTAGTTTCTGTCATGGCAGCAGGCTGGAGATCAGATACTGTTTGAAAATCAAACATTATCAGCC
This sequence comes from Stegostoma tigrinum, assembly GCF_030684315.1. NCBI lineage: Eukaryota > Metazoa > Chordata > Chondrichthyes > Orectolobiformes > Stegostomatidae > Stegostoma > Stegostoma tigrinum. Next base: position 113,717,629 of record NC_081358.1, on the reverse strand, counting down.
TGCAGTTGAGTCAATGGAAACATATGGGGGTATTAGCAGTATCAGGGTGCAGGTGAGGGTAAATACTTTTTTTTAGTTATGTTGCCAAATGCACATCCAGTATTAAAGTTTGGTTTAAAGAATGACCATCAGTGTAAGTGTGCTATAGGGGTCTGGAAGGATTAATATTGAGGAGTAAGTTGGGACCTCATGGTCCTGTTCAAAGTCTCTGTAATACAGTTTAACATATCGATGCTACTCATAACCAGTTGTTAACCTGCAGTTAGCTTGGTAACTACAAGAGACTCTTTCAGGACAGTTAAATCTCTCTTGAAGAAGAATACTGGCTTATATGCAGCATTATTAACATAGATGCCTGCCACTCCAGTGTGATCTAACACCATCAGAGTTGCTGATAGGCAAAAAGTGAAATACTCAGCTTCTCATCCAATGACAGACATTGAAGACACATTTATGCCTAAAGGAAGACCAAGACATTTAGAACGGCGAGCAGTGCCATGGTACACAACAGGTCACACACTACTATACACATGGCCATGTGAGATAGTTGTCACAATTAGGGCAAGGGTAACAGGTGTGGATCGGCATTTGAACAGAAAAGATGTAATCATCTAAAGAGCTGCAGGCCAGCAGAGATCTTAAATTGTTTGCAGTGTTGACAGGATCCTGTGAAGGAACTGCAGGGACCTCATCCTATTAAGAATTAAAAGGTTGATTGGGAAGAACAGAGCAGATAACTTGAAAATGCAGGGGGACTGACAGATCTCAGGCTGTCAGAAAAAAAATTGAAGGCAGCCATCTTCCACCCAGCAAACAACCAAACTTCCATAACTGAAGACAACACATTCTGAGAGAACACTGAAATCTCAAGGTCACCTGGGTCAGTAAAATCAGAGACTTAGGGGGAAATGGGGCAGTGGTACATATGTTAAAATATTAATTCATATCATGTTAATAAGAAAAAGAGTATATTGTGGGATATGTTGTCTATGGGTCTGAAAGGGTTAAATTGCACAGCACCAGAGCACCTGTCACCGTGCTAATATCTGAGTGACCTGTGGGCAAAACAGCTTAGCATCTAAAGGAGTGGGATATAACATGCAGTGCATCATAAAACCTCTGTAATAATGTCTGTGATGTGAATATAACCTCCAGCTAGTTGCTAACATGGAATTAGTCAAGTCTTGTTAATGATAGAAGACGCTTCAAGTTAGACCAGGAAGTGGTTTTCCTTTACCACACAAGATTAAGCAGGCCCCTGAAACAGGATGGTGCTGAGAACCTTTATCACAAGCAACAGCTCATATAGTATCATGAGCTGGCTTCCCCATACAACAGTGAACATGCCCTTTTAAACACTAAACGTAGAGTATTAATTGTATTCACAATTAAGAGTAAAAATAAAGTTCTGATACTACAGTCATGTACATAATTACTATATTTTGTCTATATGTATGCCAACAGATTATCAGGAGTTGCTCAAAATCCTCACCAAATAACATCTTTCAACAATTTCCAAAGGAAACATGAATTATTTCCATAAACAACTCTGTACTACAAAGGGTTACAATTCAACTTCAGTTCAATGGGCACTGTTATATGTTTAGAAATTGAGATAAGCATGTTCCACACTTACTCAGCTAAATAATTGCTTTTCAGAAGATATCAGAGATGTTGTTAGCTTATCTACAGAAGAAAATAAAATTGTCTTCCTTTTTCAGATTTGTGTTAAAGTCAAAGCCTTTGATTTCTGTTCCCAACTCTATTCCCTGGTTAATGGCTCCATCCCTCTCCCTGGCAGCTATCTGGACTAAAGTAGATTGTCTATGCCCTCGGTGTCATATTTAACCCCAAAGTAAGTTTTTGTTTGCATACTTGTGTCATCATGTTTTCCACCTCCGAAACAGAGCCCAACTTTGACCTGTCTCAGCTCATCTGCTGTTGGAAGCCTCATTCATGTTTCCTTAGCTAGTGTATTTTAATACAATCCTGACTGGTCTTCTACATTCTACCCTCTGTAAACTTAAGATCAAAACTCTGTTATAAATAGAGACAACGCAGAGTTGAGCTGGAGGAACGCAGCAGGTCAGGCAGCATCAGAGGAGCAGGAAAGTTGACGTTTTGAGTCAGGACCCTTCTTCAGAAATTTCTCGGGAAGTGTCCCAGCCTGAAACTTCAACTTTCCTGCTCCTCTGATGCAGCCTGGCCTGCTGTGTTCCTCCAGCTCCACACTGTGTTATCTCTGACTCCAGTATCTGCAGTTCCTACTAACCCCTTTAAAACTCTGTTACCTGCATTTTAACTCGTATCAATCAAGTCTTTGTCCCTTGTAGCCCTTGTGCTCACTGACCTTTCGTGAGTCTCATCCAAGCAGTGTGTTGATTTTAAAATTCTCATTCTTGTTTTCATATCCTTGTACGGTGTCCCAATCTCAGGAAACTCCTGCAGCAGAATCACTCTCTGTGTTATCACCACTCTTCAAATTTTAACCACTCAAGCACACCCAACCTTAATCACTTGGCTTTGTAGACCATGTCTTCAAGTGCTGAGTCCCTAAACTCTAGAATTGTGTCCGGAAATGCACTGCCTCCTTTACTTACTTTCCTTGAAGGTGCCACTTAAAGCCTACCTCTTTGACCAAGCTTTTGGTCACTTGACCTAATATATCCTTGGTGACTTGGTATTCTGTTTTATAACGATCCTGTGAAGGGTCTTGAGATTTGTTCATACATTAAAGGCGCTACCAAATATAAGTAGTTGTAATGTTATTTACTTTTGTAGATTTGTAAACATGCTCACTAAGTTTGGCTTAGTATGACCTGTAGATTGACATTTTTTCAGATTTTTCACCTAGCATCATCCTCAAGCACTCCCAGGTCAATGCAGCATGATTCGACATAATATAAGACCTATCTATTGTGTAACTACAATGGGTAAGAATGTGCCTGTATTCATGAAGAATTCAGTATTCCAATAAATGTTGCTTTCCAAAATGCTCATGATTCCATGAGAAGTAGTGCGACTAAAATCTTCACAAATGCACTTATATTCTTACACAAAGCAATCACAGGTATTCTTTGCCACAATAGACTCAACCACAACACTAAAAGCACCCCCTACAGTATAATATTCAATCCACCGCTCACACTAAAGGGATGAAAGTAGAGGCTCTGTGGCAGTTAGCAGAGAAAATGAATTTGTGACAGTCAGTTTCTAATGGGCACAAGCCCATTGAACAAAACTGCCCATAATAAGCATCAAACTGACAGCTTTACTCTTTGAAGTCACAGGATGACTAGTGTGGGAAATGCAAGTACCATGCTGGTATAGTAGGACATGCTGTTCAGGGATTGTCAATTTGTTACAACAGAGTGAAAAGAGCTTTAGACTGACTCTAGTCAATGTTCTACCTGACCTGAAAGTATTTGATGTGGCAGCTTTTACCAAAAGTGAAAGAGATTTCTTCATTCACCAATGTTGGCACTAAACCAACTAAAGAAAAACACAAATTGAAGCCATGTACAGGTTTATATTGAATAATTTAGATACTTACTTCCACATAGTTTGCATTAATATAATCAGAGTTTGAATCTCCCTCCAATGGTTGCAGCCTGACCCGAGAATGATCATCTGAAAGGCAAACAAGCCAAGATTTATTAATGAGCCATAAAGGAAGACAGAAATTTTGTCTGCTTTTGGATCAAATCACAAGGAGGTGTGGTGGAGCACTGAGTCTTCCGACTTTCAAACACTGTCACTGGCAGCTCAGACCAAAATAATTGTGGCTTGGACCTAGCCTTCAACCTGTTTCCCTTGAGATGTTTCTTCCTTCATGCACCCCTCCCTCACATTCCAGTCTGCCCCAAGCCACCAGCTTCCATCCAAGAGCTTCCTATCAATCCTCTACATTCACAGACTTGCAGAAGACACTGGTTGAGAATTACAGTTGCTATCACTCTCTTGGTCTGGAGAAAGGCAAGAAATTCTTAATGGTCGTAGCATCCTTACAGTGTAGAAGCAAGCCATTCAGCCCATCAAGTCCACACTCTCCCTCTGAACAGCATCTCATCTAGACTCTACCCTACCCTATCCCCATAACTCTGCATTTCCCACCTAACCTACACATCCTTAAACACTGACAATTTAGTATGGCCAATCCACCTAGCCTGCACACCTTTGGACATGGGAGGAAACTGGAGCCCCTGGAGAAAATCCACTCAGGCACAGAGAAAATGGACAAATTCTACACAGTCATTTAAGGGTGGAATCGAACCCAAGTCCCCAGTGCTATGAGGCAGTAGTGATAAACATTCAGCCACCATGCTGCCCAGGTCCATCAGCTTTGTCCCAGTTTCACATAATGGAGATCTTCCAGTGTGATTCGCCAACTGGATGAAGAAGTTATTGTATATAAAAGTAGATCAGACCATGATACACATTTAAAAATTGCATTTTCAAATGGTTCCTACAGATTTCACCCTGCCCAACATACACAATGTCACTCAAACAAAAGCAAAATGCTACGGACTCTGAACATCTAAAATGAGGACAGAAACTGCTGGAGGAACTCAGCAGGTCTGGAAGCATCTGTGGAAAGAGAAACTGAGTCAATGTCTTGAATCCAGTATCACTCTTTTTCAGAACAGAAAGGAGCTGGAAAATGGTAGCTTTGTGCTGGTGACATAGTAGGAAGAGTAATACGTGGATCAGAATGTGCCCAGAGCAAAAGACAAAGGCAGTGCTAATGGTGATAAAGGATGACATAAAATAAGTATAAAAGATCAGTGTGAAAGTGAGAAATGGGTCCTCTTTGCTGATGGGGAGGTTAACAAGACACAAGAAAAGACATGACAAGGCACAGGGAACAGGTTCTAGTGTAGGCAAAATGGAGAACAGAGGGCATAGTCTGAAATTGGTGGATTCAATATTAATCTCTACAGAACTGGAAAGAACCTATGCAGAAAATGAGGGGTTCTACCAGCTTGCTTTGTGCTTTATTGGAACACAATAGTGGGCATATATGAGAAATGATAGCAAGATGGTTTACAGAAATGACAAGTTCAGGGTCATTCCCATTCAAGGTGCTCCTGAACACCACTGGCTGCAGCAAACCATATTGAGGCCAACTCAAAATCAACACCTACTTTATCCTCAAACTTCAGCCTTTCCCTGCAGATGACTGTAGAATGGACCACGAGTAGATCCTCCTCTGCGTATTCTGGCCAGGTCTACAAAGCCAGAGTATCATGAGGAATAGCTCATCTCATTATCCCAAATGCTCACAGAATATTGGAGCTTGCTTAATGACTGAGACAGGCTGATTAGTGCAACAATCATTAAGGTTGAAGGGAGTCCCTCCTGTGAGGAGGACTGGTCAGAACTTATCTAAGACATTCAAAATGAAGAACATTCGGTTTGCACCTTACACTGCAGACATGTCAGGCAGCTTGAAGGACACCATAACAGAACAGAATGTAATCCCTCACTCAACATTCCACCCACTGGCCTCAAGAGAGTCCAATTAACAAACAGAATCACTGGATTCCTCAGCATCACAAACTCATACTAGTCCATGGACAGCTAAGATGTGTTCACCCCTGACCTGCATTGGTCCCACTGCTGGTAATTTGACCATAACAATAGATTCCTCCTGCAGAATGTACAATGACTTCATAAGCTGCATATGTACATTCATCAACTGCATGTATATTTACACCTTAGTATGGCTCTATAAATGAGCCATGAATTGTATAACTGCTTCCTAAAATAAATACATGGTGACATTTTATGAAGCTAATATAACGTCTTGTGACCACAATTAAAAATAAAGCAGAATAAAAAAGGACCAGCAAATTGGATCTTTTTTCTCCAATCAACCCTGGAGTCATACGATCTGAAACCATAGTACATATATATGTTCAGCTGAGCAGCAGCTTCCCAAGGTCTCTCAGGCCTTGTTGAAATCAGATCCCTGCCTGCTTGCAATGGAATGGCCCAGGGACATCCCTTCAATCCATGTCTGTGAAATTTTCTAGCAGTAGTTTGGAAATAACATTCTGAATAAAATCAAGAGACAGTTTCCTTCTGATTAAATATTAACATACTTGTTGATCATAGAGTCAACAATACTGAAAGAGACCCTTTGGTCCAACCAATTCATGCCGACAATAACCTCAAACTAAACTAGTCTCAGCTGCCTGCCCTTCGCCCATATTTCTTCAAACCTTTCTTATTCACACACTTATCCAAATGCATTGGACAAAGCTTGTTGATTGGAACATGTGGGGCCTGCCTGTTTAAAGATCTTCCACTTTGATGAAGAGGGAAATGCCGGTGAACAACTTTACTTTAGCTATTTGTTTTGGTAATTCCTCATTTAATCATTCCTGGGTTATTTACAGTTATGTTACTTGCACCTGGTCTCAGGTATTTCTGACTTCTAAGTGCAATTTTAACCAAACCTCCAACCGAGAGATTGGGTTCAACACTAGATGATGTCTCTCTTATTTGTTGGAGGAAAATACTGGGCTGAGTGTTTTGCACACTCTCCAGCCCTAAATGTTATATTCACATCCATCCTTGGCCCTTTATCTGAAATAGAGTGGTGTATGGATGTTGCAATTAGCCTCAACATACATGGGCTGAATCAAGGAGAATTCTGCTTTCCTGATTTCTTCTCCTGTCTGATGCCTGCTGCTGAATGATATTGATAAGAACAGATTGTCTGACCTGAGTGATCAGGTTCAGCAAAGAAGAGATGGTCGGTGAAGATACCAAACATTGATCAGCATCCACAGAGCTGCGACACCCTCCGAAAGGCTCTGTGATAGCTCAGCCCTGGTGTTTTTACCAGTACAATCAGGGATGTGACAATATCTTTCGCTCAAACTTCGAGCAGGAGCCAATATTGCTCCTGCACAAACTTAATGTGATTGAATACTGCTGCAAACCCATTTCCATATAGACAGCATTGCCAATAGGAAAACAAGTGATTTAAATGTGGGAATTCTGGCTGCTCCGATACCGAGAAACGGACAATAGTTTCATGAATTAATTTCACATGTAGAAATCACAAAGGGTGATAAGTTGCAAATAAAAAGTACCAGCCTATTTTATCACAGTGATAGCCTTCAAAATTCTAAAAGCTCTTTGTATCTTGGGAACTAATGGCTATATAACTGTCTCAGTTGTTTTACCTTAGACTCAGAGATAAACAAATACGCTTAAAATCCATGGAGCGAGGGGATGAATATCCGTGTCTCCGCCACAACCTATCTGAATCCTTACAGTGAGAAAGTAGCATCAGACTGCTGTCCACTTGGGCTTTTGAGATCCTTTGGTGGCCAATTAAAGGCCACTTAATTAGCTGGATTTAACAGTTCCCTGTCAGTGGATTTGAAGGCTCCCCCTTACCACTGTTACTATTGTCTGCCTCTTTTTAAAGCACTTCTCTAGATTTTCAATGAATGATCACAGAATCCCTACAATGCAGATAGAGGTCATCTTGCCCATTGATTTTGCAGCAACCCTCCAAAGAGCATCCCATCCAGATGCATTCACTCTCCCCCATGCCCCATGGCTAGTCTACCCAATTGGCATATCCCTGGTGACCGTGGTGCAATGGCCAATACACCTAGCCTGTACATCTTTGGACTGTGAGAGGAAATCAGAGCACCTAGACGGAGCCCACGCAGACACGGGGAGAATGTGCAAACTCCACACAGACAGTCACCCGAGGGTGGAATTGAACCTGGGTCCCTGACGTTGTGAGGCAGCAGTGCTAACCACTGAGCCACCGTGGTTTCAACGCAGGTTCAATGGCTGCTGGAATGGATGATAAATCAACGCGTGATCTTCAGACTATGCTGCATGTGGGGCAGTTGATGCTTTACGGGTTGGGTTGCTTGACTGTCTGTGTGCTCCCTCCAATATTTCAACTTCACCTTCCCACATTCCCAACAAAGTCTCTTGACATGTTCATTGCATTCCCGAATTCACATTCTTTGTTTTGGGTTGATCAAAAGCTGGCGGCTGACATGATTTGGTGAGGGCTGTTTAACTCTTTCTGGGACCCCCAAAATATGCTTGCTGTTCCCTGCAGGACCCCGTATGATTAGGCTTTGAGGCTTGCAGTAACTTTGGGAGTTTGGTGTCAGTGGAGATAGATTTGACTGATTAGTACCTCAATCTGGAAGTTTTAGTTAGGAAGAGGACTTTATTGTCAGACTACCCTTCTTGCCACTGAACTTGCAGGATGTTGGAGACACTTCCTCAGCTCTTTGAGATGTTTGATGTCAGCTGCCCACATTTTCACAATGAAACTGGAATCAAGAAGGTTCCCCAACCAATGCCGACTTAAGGGCTTCCTCCTGATGCCACAGAGGGATCCACACCAAACCGTCATCTCAACAGGTTTCCCTGCGTGGCTGGGGGCAGCTAGGCCCCCTGAACTTTTGAATCCAGTTACCCCACATTTCCTCACTCATTTCCACATACACCCACCCACACACACACCCACCCACACACACACACCCCTTCACACACACACCCCTTTCTTGTCAATATCTCTAGCCTCAGAATATATGGCCTAAGGGTCCGTCAGTCTAGGTTTCTCAGGGCTGAGGACTATCCCAGCACGGGCTCATGGTGGCGCTGTTGGGACCACAGAGCTAAAGGGCAGACGCTTTGCCTTAAATCAATTAACACTTTTGCCAGCGTTGAATTAATGACAGGCATAATCATGGCCTCCCTCCTCCCTGCCTTCATTAAGAAATATAAAAGTAGAAAGAAGAATTTCAGGTGAAAATTATAAGAGACAGGTATAAAACATTACACAAAGGGAGAACTGTTCGGAAGAAGAGTCACTAGGCCCGAAATGTTGGTTCTGCTTTCTTTCCACAGATACCTTCTGGCTTTCTAGTTTTTGTTTCAAATTTCCAGAGTCTGCTTTTCTTTGTTTTGTTTTACTGAAAGAACTAAACATGTAGTTAAACTTAGTGGCAGAGTAGACATTTACTTCTTATTGCTCCTATTTTCTGGGCTGGAGATGGGCATAAAATGGCCACAGTTTCAGACAAGGCAACGAACTCAAAATGCTGAAATGTATGACCAGGCTCAAGTACAGGTTCCACTACACACCTCAATTTCCGTGGCACAGTTTATTCTGCTGAACAGTGCGAATCTTTACTTCTGAGTGAGTTAACTTGCCCTGTTTTATATCTGTGAGCATGCCGGGGTGATCCAAAGCTAGAAACCGATATCTTTATAACAAACCTCCTTCTTCGATCTCTAATAGTATTGCTTTCCCAGTAGTTGAGAAGATGCCATGTGTGTGAGCCCCTCAACTGTTTTAGTTCACGATGAGATAAATGTACACTGTAGTTGTTTCAATTCATGACACTTTTTGGCATCTATTCATACAAAATAGTGAAAATGCAACAACGAAGTGAGTTGTTGTACTTCACAAACATAGGCACCTTCTCTGCATTGTGTGCTACAGCCTAGGGTCAGAACATTTTCCCGTAATTCACATGAAATGCTGGATTTCACAGAGTTAGGTTGATGTTGGAGGCCATTAAATATGGCAGAAATGAGATGAAGCTTAACTCATACAAGGACATACAGTGCCATTTGAAATTAATGCTGAGCTCAAACAGGTCCTTTTCTCATTCTTTGAAGGATCATAATCTGTCATGTAGGAAGTCATGGATCCATAAAAGTGACTCAATGCACTTGAAAGACAGGTCACAATCTGTTAAGGGTTAAGTAGTAAGTGTCACAATCTCATGTTATTTAAATCCCTAGCCCTTTAAACATTGTTTAATTGTCTCAGAGTTAAAAAGGCACATGCACCTAGACTGCTTCTGTGGACAGGCCATCTAGCCAGAATGGATTACATTGACTCTATTTCATTTTATCTTTGTCAAATAACCTCTCTTTATTATCTGCCTTATACTGGCCCAGTCAAGACATCTCTCATCAATACCAGAGATAATGAAGGGTCTAGGCCTGAAACGTCTGCTTTTGTGCTCCTAAGATGCTGCTTGGCCTGCTGTGTTCATCCAGCTCCACACTTTATTATTTCATCAGTACCAGTTTTCTGTGTTATAGATACGGCAAATGTAGCATTTACATATGTACGGTATGTAACAGAACATTGATAAGGCTGCCAGGTGATGGTGGAAGTAGGAGTGGAATCAGGTGATTAGATAACCTCATCACGGAGTTTGCTAGACAGGAAACTGCAGATCTTTCAAAATCATCAGTGCAAGAAATCAATTGTTCGAGCTCCATAATACACACAAGGTGGGCCATTCTTTGGAATTCGCCAAGATACTGCACGTGAACAGAAGGTGGTTTATGATCAGTCGAGTTTGACAGTGCAAAGAAAATGCACCAGAAATCAAACAACCAATAACATTCTTTTCTTAACAGTACTTTTATTTTGTCACTTGCTGCAATTATGGACAATTCTGTCTCAGAATAACCTCACTAAGGCAAAGGAGAAGACACTGCAATGATCACAGAACAAGATGGCATTGACTGGAGTTGTCAGGGGCAAGTGGGGCAAGCAATCTACTGATATGCACAGACAGAAGGCTGTAAATAACTGCTGGGCATTTACATAAATAATGAAGCAAAAGGCAGGAGAAGGATTCTCAAAAAAATTTATATGCATTCAGTGAACTAAAATCAGACAGCTCTGCTGCAGCTGTGTCACCGAATTTATAAAATAATGCAACATTTAAGTAGGTTTGGCATCATTTTTCAAGAGGAACAGTACTCACAAGCAATGATATTCCCATATCTATTCTTCATCCTGTTTTCATCTTTCTTGGCAGAATCCCATGGGGCGGACTGTCCTTCATAAAAACTCTGGAACACGCAAATGTTACAGTTAGCAACAACACTCACAAAGGATGTTTGATTATAAGTGGGATGGGGGATAGAAGTAGACAGATAGGTCACAATAACAGTGTCATGCTCCGATAGTGCATGGACAGCACTGTGCATACACAGAATTACACACATAAAGCTGATTTCTTCTCAAGTGAATTCAAATCTTTGAAGTCACTCTTCAGACTGATCGGAATTAAACTTTCATTCTATCATGGGCATGTACTCTTTAAACCTAATGTAGTTTTATAAGGCCGATGTTACAGAGCTGTGCTATAGATGAAGACGCTGTCATAGTGTTCATGGTTTTCTGCCCTTCCATTTTAATGGAAACGAAGCTATGAGCAGAACAACCTTGACTTCTTGTACATGCAGCAAACAAATGATATTTCATGGCACAGACACAGATTGAGAATGTTTACGTTTCTTTGGGGGATAGCATAAAATGGGTAGCATAAAATAGCTACTGATGGGAAGGAAAGTCAGGTGTCCTATATTATTCACTCCTGGCCACTCTAAATTATCCATCCCCTATAGCCCCTTGTATTTCTGACTTTGTTCTTTGGATGAACTGTCATAGTTCTGCCACCCACACTACCTCAGAAAAAATAAGGATTGAACCGTTGGGATATGGAGCCTAAAGAGCTCAGGATTCCACTGTGTTTACCCATCAATCCACTAAGAATCTGAGCAGAATGAATTCAGTACAGCACTGTGAAACTTTACGGAATTGTGGTCTGAAAACAATTGCTGAGGTACTTACTTTACAATCACCGAAAACCAATGCAAACAACATCCTAAATGCAATTGAGAAAATGTAGCAGGTGGAATCAAATATTTGTGACTGACTTTGATGGCAATCTGTTTGTTCCTGAGGGAGTCCTTTCATAAGCTGACAGGCTGTTCAAGCATGAAATGGTTTTATTTCTTCTCTGGAATGTATATATTTCTGTGTGAATTGTGCAATTTCAACATCTTTTGTTACCGGTTTATTTCTCCTTGGCTTGATGCACAATTTAACAAGAAGTGTGGTCGAGACGGGATTGGTCACGACATGGCATTGTTGATTAGTATACAAGGGGAGAGATTTATGAAAGTTGGCATTCTGCATGAAACAGGATATTTGGACTAATTTCCTCTTTGCCCTTCTTGGAAGGAAGATTGTATACCATTTACAGAACCTGCAAATTTCACATGGGTTAGCTGATTTTATTGTTTAGTAATTGCCCAGAAATCAAAGTTAAAAATTCCCACTCTTGCATTTGCAAGAGGAAGACTGGTTAATATTTCTGCTTTGTAACTTTGTTGAAATCATTAATCAGGCCTAACAGACTGACCTGCATTGCACATGAGGCACTTTCTGTTTCTATTCTACGAGAAAAGAACCATTTCAAATAGTTCTGGAGTACTCCAAAGCTAATAAAGTACATTTGAGGTGTAGTCACTGTGATGTAGGCAACAGATAAACTAATTGGTGAATGGCAATTGCGCACAGATAGCAAAGTTATGATGACTAAACACTATGTTGTCTGCAAGATAATTTTCGGCCAGGATAATGAATGCTCTTCCCAAAGAGTATCACAGAATAAAAACTAAAAGTATTACAGAATGTTTATGTTCACCAGAGTGGGTAAGTTTGATATTAGTTTAACATCTCAACTGAAATTTGTATGTATGTTGTATATATAACATGTTGTAGTAGTGTAACCCTCTCAGTAATGCCAGTTATCGAGTCATTGAGTGATACAACACTGAAACAGACCCTTTGGTCCAACTTGTCTATGCTGACCAGGTACCCCAACTGAACTACTTACGTTTGGCCCATATTGTTCTAAATGTTGGCTCTAGTGTCCCCATGATGCGGAGATGCTGGTGTTGGGCTGGGGTGGATGAGATCAGAAATCACACAGTGCCAAGGTTATAGTCCAATGGGTTTATTTGAAAACGAAGCTTTCAGAGCATAGGCTGATAGGCATATTCGGCATGCATGACAGCGGCCTCAACTGGGATCTTGTGTTCATGTCACATTACAGGTGACACCGCACACACACACACACACACACACACACACACACACACACACACACACACACACACACACACACACACACACACACACACACACGCCTCATTCTCACTCCCTTAGACACCTATGGGATGAATTTGTGTTTGCAGATGTATTCTATTTTATTCAAAAAACACACAATTTATAGATAGTCAATGTGACATTTTATAAATTCATATTTTAGAAATAAAATCAGTCTGTCTCCAAACCAAAACACAAACAGATTTTAAACAAGGCCTCACACGTAACATGCATTATCAGACATAAAATGTCACCTTTTCTTTACACTGATAAAACCTTTAATTCTCTCAGGACAGTGACGAAAGGAATTTGGGGATTTACATATACATATTAATCAATTAAAATCTTCTTACTGATTAAAGGTTTAACAGCGCTTAGGTTTGTTTAGCACATCCTCATCAATAGTCTGAACCTTTGATCTTTTACTTATAAATTCTGTGTCTGATATTACCTCTCTCAGTACACCTGAAGACGGAATGAGGCTCCAAAACGTTGCATTTTCAAATAAACCTGTTGGACTATAACCTGGGATAACAAAGTGTGAAGCTGGATGAGCACAGCAAACCAAGCAGCATCTTAGGAGCACAAACGCTGATGTTTCAGGCCTAGACCCTTCATCAGAGAGGGATCCTCTCTGATGATGGTTCTAGGCCCGAAACGTCAGCTTTTGTGCTCCTGAGGTGCTGCTTGGCCTGCTGTGTTCATCCAGCTTCACACTTTGTTATCTTGGTCTTCACATAGGTGTTGGGTTTCAGCCAATCTCATCTTGACCATGTTTATGCCTTGTAGTTATTGGACTCACAATGTAATGTAGATTTATTGCATATTGTTATTATTTGGGAACTTGGATTCAAAAAATTGAAGGAAAATGGGAATTTAGATTATAGTTCTGTGAAGGTGACTTCTTTCTTTGAATAAACGTCAGATTGTCTTTCTTAAGCAGTGAGTTCAAACATCATTTCAAAGAAAGCATTGACTTAATAACTAGTTCAACTAACTGCAGAGATTTTATTCATTTATGGGACAAGGGCATCACTGGCCAGGTCAGCAGTTATTGCCCATCCCTAATTGCCGCATAGGGCAGTTAAGTGTCAGCCACATTCCTGTGGGTCTGGAGTCATGTGTATGCCCGAGCAGGTAAGGACTAGTAAAGGACAGTCATGAACCAGATCGGATTGCCCAACAATTGACAATGGTTTTATGGTCATCATTAGGCTCTTAATTCTCAACTTTTTATTATTGGATTCAGTTGCCGTCATTTGCCATGGCAGGATTCGAACCTGTGTGCCCAGAACATTACCCAGATCTCTGGATTAACAGTCAACTAGGCTATCAACTTCCTGAGAAGTGGTGAATGGATTAAATGGCTACAAAGTTGGACTTTTATGACATATAGAAAGTCAACAGGGGACCACAATCAGGGTTCAGTTTCGAAAAACAGTTTCAGACCATTAGAGGAGCAGTTTAGTTTGTGGCAGTCCAGGCTTTCAAAATGGAAATAAACTTTGCAACTGCTTTAGCATTTTTAAGTGGATAAGTTTTTTTAAAAAGTTCAGTTCAGAAAAGTCAGTGATGTAGCTGGCGTACATATATTTTGACCAAGAGAATGATATCTGGTAAAAGTATAAAACATTGCTGAAGGAAAGCATTTGCAACTTTGTCAATCGAATATGAAAGTAAAAAGTTAAAGTAGTGGTAATGCGTTGGGGTTGAGTGTTTGTAAAGGATATGGCTGGGAAAAGAGTTGAATTTTGCTTTTGGTTGCTTATGTTAAACTTTTCTAAATTTTCATATGTATCTCTAGCTTTGATTTTTTTTTCTTTTGTGATAAAAGAACATTAACTGCTGCAGTAACCAAACTGCAAAAGTAAAACTTATGATCTATCAAATCAGGTTTCACTCTGAGATCTGACTTGTCTAACAGCTGAGGATCATAGTAAGGTCAATCTGGGGAGCATGGTTAGGAAGCAGGATAATGAAGATGAGATGCTTAGATATATTGAACACAGAAAATTGGCTGCAAATAGGCATGTAGCACAGACATAGCTGCTTTCAGTCGAAATAAACAAGGAACTGCGGATGCTGGAAATCTGAAACAAAAACAAAAAGTGATGGAGAAACTCAGCAGGTCTGACAGCATCTGTAGGGAGAAAATCAGAGTTGACATTTCAGGTCCGGTGATCCTTCTTCCGACAGATACTACTAGGCCTGCTGAGTTTCTCCAGCACTTTGTTTTTGTTTCTGCTATTAGTTGAGATATTTCAATATTGATCTATAATGACATGAGATATGGGAGAAGGGGTCTGCCATTTTACCCTTCCAGCCTGCTCCACAAGTCAATAAGATTAGGGTTGATCTGTTTCGGCTTTCACCGTACCTTCCTGTCTGTCCTCCCTATTTGTTGGCAAGAAAAAAATCTGTCTAACTCAGCCTTGAATATAATCATAACCTTTACTGCTCTCTTGGGGAAAGAATTCCAAAGACTAACAAGTCTCTGAGAAAAGAATTTTTTCCTTATCTCTGTCTCAATGGGAGACTCCTTACTTTTAAATTGTGCCAACTCATTCTATATTCCCCCTTGAGGAAGTTATTATCTTTAGTCTTTGATCTCATTCAGATTTTTAAAACAACATTTCCAATATTATTTTTAATAATAATCCTGATGAACTTAACCATGTAGAGCTTTCATTTTGGGCATTGTCAGGAAAGAGGTGACAATATGGGTTTGACATTGGTATGTTACGTTCCACATTCACACCACAACTCATCACTGGGTTATCATAAATGTCAATATTTTATGAACCCATACCACTGAGCAGTTTAATAGAATGCATTTTTTTCTCTCTCTAGAAATGTACTCTTGAATATATTTAAGAATGGCGTCTGGTAGAGCTTTACTAATGGAATTGAAAATCATCAACGAAAATAAATATTTTTAATAGGGATGTATTAGTTCTGCAATAGTTCCGTATCACTGCGTCGCCGAGTTTAAAATACTGAAAAATGACTTTCAAAACAATACCAAGCCATTTAGCAGTTTCATTAACTTGGGACTGAAAGGTCAGTTTTTTTACAAATTAAGTATTTCTTGAAATGGAAAAGCTTTTTAAAAATTTACATACTAATGTTCGCCCGTCTGTTTGCCAGGAAAATAAGCTATGCTTGAACAACTTTCCAGAGCCAGAGCCTTAAGACTTGGGGCAGACCCCAATTTGTTACTTAGGCGAACTGAATCTCGAGGGTGAAGGATTAAAGGGAGCACAAATAAAAGTTTGCTTGAAGGATGAACCAGAAAATGACATTTAATGTTCCCTAACCTTTTGCACTGTTTGGTCACTTTGACCTGATTGAGTTGGATATCACCAGTGGAATTTTGGCTTCAGGTTATTCTGCCCGAAACGTCAGCTTTTGTGCTCCTGAGATGCTGCTTGGCCTGCTGTGTTCATCCAGCCTCACATTTTATTATCCTGCAGTACTAAAAGCCTGTTTTACAGTTCTGATGAATACAAAGACTTAGAAATGAAATGTATCCATGTCTTATTGCTTTGGTCTATAGCTGGAGCTATAGACAGAACTTGCCTTTAGCTAAACATGATCAAAGTTTCCACTTTATTCGTAACAAAAGGTGTTGTGGTGTCTCCATATGATAGGCTTTCAACAAGCTACATGATGAGTAAAAAGCCCTCAGGCTACACCAAGTCTTAAGACAGTTCCTTTTGCAAAGTGAATAATCACTTCAAGCCTAAAAGAACCAACGATCCAATTGTGGTAATTAATTCTAATTATATCGACATGATCCTAAACAAATCAGAAGCAATTATATCAAATGTACCTTTTATCTTCCTTCCTTCAATATTTTTCTGTCAAAATCTTAGTTGGAGTTTCTTGAATATCTTATAGTTTTCACAAATAATTCATTGTCTGCATGCAGTGAACCAGGGGAGTATATTTTGCCATCTTAAACTGCAGCAAAAGTACAGAATATTGCTCACTGAAGATAGTATTAACTCTGTCTGCGCTGCATCATCCTTTTGGCACAATTTATAAGATTAGAATTGGTTTTTCCTGCTCACTCACCCAATGAATGTCACCACATAAAGCAGACCCTTCATAGTGAATAATGACATTACAGCAATGGTCTCATAAATCCAGAGCTTCTCAGCAGCAAAAAAATTGTCTTTTTATCAAGGCAAATCATCTAACTATCTTAATACAGACAGTATAGTTCTAATCAGTTTGAATAACTTCTAAATTGATTTGAATGGAATTGAATCATTTATTGTCACGTGTATTCAATATAAAATACAGTGAGAAATTTATAACAATGTCATGAATCAGTGCCATTCTCATTAACTTAAAATAAAATGTAAAAATAAAGAAAGAAAGCTGAGAGAAATAATAGCCCTCTTAAGATTTTATACAAAATTTTCTCTCTGTCATCCCATCACATACTAAATTCACCTAAATTCAGTTTTCAGCGGATTGATTTTTCAAATCAACAGCCTGGCCAGTAACTCTTTGAATTTCCATCACTTAATATTCCTCCTCAGTGTTGAAAGCAACGCTCATGAAAGGATTATGTTGTTGAAGTGGAGAAGTGCAGCACCCCCGCCCCCCCCCTCCCACTTTCCTTCACTCTGCTTCCTCCATCTACTGTCTTCTACATTGCAAAAATCACCACTCCATCCCCCAGTTTAGGCAGGTAAAAAGGCCATCAGTTGGCCATGCATTGCATTTTATGTGGCTCTGAACCTTCAGAGAGGGAGCATAAAATTCATGCCTTCTAAGTATTTCTTGCAAAAGGATTCAAGTATGGGGGCGAGGAAGTCTTGCTGCAGACATACAGGTCAGTGGTAAGGCAACACCTGGAGAATTATGAGCAGTTTCTGGTTCCTCAACAAAGAAAGGATATATTTGTTATCAAAAGAAAGTGTTGCAAAAATTCATCAGACTGTTTCCTGAGATGGTGGGTTCGTCATATGAGGAGAGAATGAGTAGACTGGGCCTGTATTCAACAGAGTTTAGGAGGGTGAGGGGTAATCTGACCAAAACATATAGCATTCTGTCATGGTTGGACAGACTAGATGCAAGGATGATGTTTCTCCTCACTATCATGGTGTTTTTCTTTTAATTCATTCATAGGATGTGGGTATCACTTGCTGGGCCAGCATTTATGATCCATCTCTAATTGCCCAGAGGGGCAATTAGGAGTCAGCCACATTGCTGTGGATCTGGAGTCACATGTAGGCCAGATGATGTAAAGAGGGGGAGTTTCCTTCCCTAAAGGACATTAGTAAATCAGATGGGTTTTCCCATGATAATCAGCATCAGTTTCATGATCAACTTAATTTAATTCCAGATTTTTGATTGAACTCAAATTCCACCATCTGCTATGGCAGGATTTGAACCCGGGTCTTCAGAAAATTACCTGGGTTTTTGGATTAATAGCGCAATGACATTATCACTAGGCCATCAGTACCACTGTTAGTGGGATTGGTGGCATTGGTGCTGGTCGCCAATAACAGGTGGTCACGGTCTCAGGTTTCTGACGAAGGGTCACCAAACCCAAAATGTTGACTCTGCACTTTTCAACATAGATGCTGCCACACCTGCTGAGCTTTTCAAGCAACTTCTGTTTTTGTCTCAGGATACAAACTAAATTATTTCAGATTGAGATGCAGAGAAATCTCTTCACTCAGAGGGTGGTGGTCCTACTTAACCCTTTACAAGAAAGCTGTGGAACCAAAGTCACTGAATATATTTGCAAAATAATATGGCAATGGTGTGAAGAGGTACAGAAGACACCTGGGTAATCACATTGAGATAGATAACAAACCATGACCATATAGAATAATGGAACTGGCCAGATGGGAAGAATGGCCTACTCCTGCTCCTAGTTCTAATGGTACTGAAAACCTGGGAAACACAGGGTAGAACCTCCGTTCTCAGACTGTTCTTTGGCTTGGGAAGTGGTGAGACAGGTAAGGCCATAGAAGAAGATGATGAGGAGTTTCAATTGAAATGTTGAAGGACCAGGAGCCAATATAAAGAAAATGAGTGTCAGAGCAAAGGATGAACTGGATTTGATTGAAGTAAAATTTGGGCAGAAGAGTTTCGTAAGGCCTAAAGTTTTTGAAGGATGGAAAAGTTTGAACAGTCAGGGAAGCATTGGAATAATTGATCTTGGATACATCAAAAACATGATTGATGATTTCAGCAACGGACATTCTGATGCAACAGCAGTGATGATCACTATCACACTGATTGATGTAAATGGTCTTTACAATGGAGAAGATATGGGCTGGAATTTAACTTGAATGGCAACGGGCCTGATCTCTGCCATGAAACCTGGTGGTACCCTTGTGAATACCCAAACGGAATTAGACACCTAATTGACGGCAGGAACCCTGTCACCAGGTCTCCAGATTCCACTGAGGACACTCAATTGTGCAGAGGATGTGGTGATGTGATCGGATGATTTCCTGGAATGCCAGATTAATGTTCTGGGGACATGGCTTCAAATCCCATCACGTCAAAGGTGAAACTTGAATTCAATAAAAAGTTTGGCTCATGGTCACCATATAATCACTGTTGACTGCTGTAAAATGCCCATCTCTTTCATGAATGCCCTTTAGGGAAGGAATATCTGCCAATGTTGCCCAGTCTGATCCACATGTGACTTCAGATCATCAGTGATGTGGTTGCATTTAGTTGTTCTCTGGCCAGTTAAGAATGGGCAGTAAATGCTGGCCTGGCTAGAATGAAAACAACAAATAATATTCTGTTTCAGTGGGGCTCTATTAATCAGCTGCAAATCAAGTGCCCTTTGTAAGTGTTAGACAGGGCATGGCAACATTGGGTCAGTGATCATTATAACAGTGTCCTAAATTAGGAAAAGTGAGCAGGCATGGAAATTTCCAGGAGTCCATTGTTTTGAAGTGAGTAATTGAGATTTTGGACAGCCCAACCATCCACACTGTTTTGTTATCTGCAACGATCATGGGAAGGACTTAGAATGTTTTATGACAACTGCAATGAGTTGGTTCAAGGGCAGTTAAAAAGGCATGTACATCAGTGCTTATGCTGAGTGGGACAGGAACTTCCACAGCCAAAGGGTGACAGCTTATGTATGACTTATTTTCTTATCTCATTATTTTAATACATTTTGAAGACTGCTGTAAGACAATTTCTCAGCACAATGGGAGATTGTCTAAACTTCTGGCTGATTTCCTGTTCTCTCTTTGTATGATGTCCCAGGCTACAGTCTCAGCTGGAACCAGACCAGCCTCTTTCACTCTTCTCATTGGCTTCCTTCCCATTGAACAGCCACAAACTGAGAAGACAGGGGCAGGAGCAAACGGACTATCTATTTCCCTTTCTACCTCCATTGTCTAGCCAAGAAATGAAAGACTCAACGCATTGAGATGATTTCATTAGCTCAGCGTTAAAGAGGGCACTGAACAGGCTAGTTCAACCTGAAGTTAGAGGAATGCAAGCAGAGGGTGAGGAACAGAGCTGATGAACTGATCAGGGTGAAGGGATGTGGCTTCATTCTTTTCGACTGAAGAAAGACAGATCCCATTCAGGGCTCTGTCAGGGGTAGTAATCAGTGGTTGCACCATTGCTCCTGAGTCAGAAATTGGGGTTTTTAGGCTCATTTCAGAAACATTGACTGACCCTGCTGCACAACTATACAGTATCCTATCGGAGCTGTGGTCTGTGAAGTTAGACTTGATGCTGCAGGACTCACCTCAATTTTAAGCAAAGAAAATCACACAGCAGTATTTTGAACTTTAACAAAAGGAGTTCTGCCCGGTGCCCTAACCTATACTTACCTCACAGTCCACATGACTAAAACAGCTGATCCTTTCTCAGGACAAATTACCTGACAAGCCTTCTACATGGTAACAATGGCTGCATTTCAAAGTTGCTTTATTGATTTGAAATGCACTTTGAGGCATCTTGAGAATGTGAAACATCCTTGTTTTTCCTTCTTTTGAACATCAGAAGTAATGGAGGAGCTGGTGGAGGTAGAGCTGGTGTCGTCAATTATATTTGGAACTGATTTCACACTTTTTGGAAGATATCACTGAGGGGCAGCTTGGAGAAAATGTTTTGGAAAAGTTTTGTCTTCAATCACCACGATGAGATATAAATCCATAGGGACCTCGCACACTCTATTATCTCAGGTTGGGACCTGAGTAACAAGTGCACATCCACATGGTCAATGTAATGCCATCTTGTCTTGTTCAATACATGACTTCAAAAGCAGGAGACAAATATGAAATAAAATCCGGATGCATTTCCATCCCTTTCAAACTTTCATATCTGGAGTCAACTCCATTTTGCCATCTCTACTTTAGCTGCACCAGGTAGCACACCCCTGAGCGTGCAGGCAGTACTCTATAAATCCACAGGAAAGGGGCATACATAAAAATAGTTGTGAATTGCTAAGACCTCAACAATGCTGGAAGTGGTTTGCAGTGAGATGTATTATGGACTGTGCCATGGAGTGTGGAAAGTTTATACACAATTAATTCTACTTAGTTACCTCAGCCTCACCTCATGGCAGTTAATTATCATTCTTTGGGCTATCACTAAAGATCATAGATCAAAATGATAAAACTGCCAAAGCAACAATTGTGTTTTCCTTCCTTCGCTGAAGTCAAATGTTTACCAAATTAAGGCTGCTAAATTTCAGAGATAATTACAGTCTGTGAGAGATTCAGATTGAATTATTAGTAAAACATGCCTCATTGAAATATTTATTAGATACAAATCATTTCCAAGCTTAGGTTGTTATTCAAGAGTGTTATATTCAGTTGCTGTACGATGCTCGATGATATACCCATGAGCTATTCTCTTGTTCTTTCAATACAAATATAATATTTATTTGTCTTCAACAATAAAAAGATGCATCTTGCAAACAAACAGATGCAGTGAATGATTCTGATTATTGATTAAATGATATGAAAGTGAAGAACATTGGTTAAGATTTCACTTTGCCTGTCTGATTTGGCCCAGAACTCTTCAGATTTGCAAAATATTATTGCAAATGACTTACATAGTCAGCCATTGTGTGGTGGAATGATTGAACGGTTTGCTGGTGGTACTTAGGAGATAATGCTGTCTCCAGAACTTAAAGAACTCATGCTCTTGTTTAGATAATGCCATAGGATTTTTTAACATCCACATGAACCATTGAAATAGGCAAAGAAAGCATCCCCAGCATTGCAATAGTCCCTTGGAGTGGTACTAAAATATCATTTGTATCCAAATTCTGGATACATTCTTCTGCCTTCAGACAAGAATGGGACTGGAAGAGTCAATGGTGAGCGAG
Organism: Stegostoma tigrinum; assembly: GCF_030684315.1. Taxonomy (NCBI): domain Eukaryota; kingdom Metazoa; phylum Chordata; class Chondrichthyes; order Orectolobiformes; family Stegostomatidae; genus Stegostoma; species Stegostoma tigrinum. Next base: position 113,695,307 of record NC_081358.1, on the reverse strand, counting down.
TGAGTGAGTATGTGTGTACAGACTGAATACTGTATTACGTTTATCGTCAAGATTTTGTGGTGTTCTATATCATAACAGTACTGGATATCAATCTACATTTACCTTCATTAGTTAATAACTGGTTAATTTATTAGATAATCTCGCAACAAATTATCTTGTCCAGCATGTCCTGATTTTGTTGGAGTAGTGCTCCAAGAACTGAGACTAAAGATAGAATCTCAAAGCCTAATCAGTTTGTCAGCTCAGTTCATGAGTTAGAGGACTAATAATCAACAGCACAGATAGGAATCGCAAGACTGAGATTTAACTGGATCCTTGTAGAGAAAGAAAAACTGGTGCAGACGAAATGGAATAATGCTTGTAATTTTGAATGTAACAGAGAAGACTTCCAATTTTAATCCTAATTGAGCTGCCTTTAATCAGTTAGTCAAACATTAAATGTTGATTTTTGATACTGATATCACAGGTGGGAAATACCTTTCCTAAGCTTCGGATGTGATCTTTTCATTGTTCAAAACTGATTTGAAATGTATGGATTACAAATAAAATGCTGGTCCAGTTGAGTTGCTGTTCAATGGTAATGGTATAGAGAGAAGATAAAGCTCAGCAAGTGTTCCCTTCTGATAGATAGCATACACGAGTAACGATTGGTCTTAGCTGAGATTCTTTTAAGGCATTAATTTGCCTGCTATTAAATATAATCCTGACAACGGTCTTGGAACTAATTTTGTCAGTATTTCAAAAAGGAAACACAGAAACAGGAGGAGGCCTTTCAGTCCATCGAGCCCTGACCAATCAGGATGTTCATGGCTGATTGAACACGTCAATGCCATTTACTCACCCATTCAATAATCCTGTATGCCACTGGTAATCAGACATCTATCAACCTGTACCTTATACTCAAAGATGGTACTTCTGCAGTTCTCAGTGGTAAAGAATTCTAAAGATTCACAATCTTCTGAATGCAGAAATTTCTGAAAATCTAAGTATGCCACACCTGTCTGCTCTCCTTTATTAATTTTCCAATTAACATCTCTAAAAATCACCAACATATTTGTCAAATATGATTTCTCATTCACAAATCAGTGCTGGCTGTGCCCAATCAGATCATTATCAACCATATGTCTATTTATCCATCCTTTATAATGGATTCTATAATTTTTCCTACCATCGAGGTAAGGCTAAAACATCTGTCATTCTCTGTTTTCTCTCCTGCTCCCTCCTTAAAAAGTGTGGTGATATTTGCTCCCTTCCAAGCTGCAGGAATTATTTCAGAATTTACAGTATTTTGAATGAAAGTTACTCATGTATCAACTATCTCTTTAACCACCTCTTTCAAAACTGACAATATTGGTCTGACGGACAGAATATTCTCTTCCATTACAACTCAGCATTCGCTTAATAGATTAACATTTCTGACTGAGTGATAATTTGGCAAAGGTGATATGTATAGGTGAGATACTTGAATTCTGATTGACATACTGAGACATAATAACTGGAATCATTCAGAATGAGGAAGCACAAAAGGAGAGATTACACAACAGATGATGTCAACTAAGAGCTATCCTTTTTTATTTTATGAAAAGACAAAGCATTTCTTGATGCAATCACAAAAGATCCTCGGTCAATAGTCCAACTGTACAATTACACAACTCCTTTTGTCTTTTGACATTCAGGGAGTTCTCTCCCTGATTTTACATTAAAAAGAACATACAAATCTTTCACAATTAACTGCAAACCATCTGAAGGCTGATAACTGGAATGCATCAGCAGTCAACTTGTTTGTTGCTAGAACACTGCTGTACTATCTCAGAATAAACTACACATCAATCATCATAATGCAGCAATTGTGCTTTGTGGATGTCACGTCGTGTGTATCACACACGTCCAGGAAGTCAGATACTTAGATAACTTCAATTACAAGTATTGAACTTTTATCCTGCAGCTTGTACCTTTTCAGAGCAAAAAAAAAGTAAATCTGAGCTGCTAACCAATTGCATTCATTTATTTTGCTTTGGTTGTGGACTATAGCAGTTGGGATGTCATGCTGAGGTTGTACAGGACATTGGTGAGACCATTTTGAATACTATGGACAGTTTTGATTGCCCTGCTATAGGAAGGATATTATTAAATTGGAGAGGATTCAGAAGAGACTTACAGGGAAGTTGCAGAACTGGAGGGTTTGAGTTATGAGGAGAGTCTGGATAGGCTAGGACTTTTTCTCTGGAATGCAGGAGGTTGAGGGATGACCTTTATAAAACCTCTAGGGTGGGGGAGTTCCAAACTAGGAGGCATATTTTTAAGGGGAGAGGAGAAAGATTCCAAAGGGCCCTGAGGGGCAACTTTTGACACAGAATGTGGTTAGTGTGTGGAATAAACCACCAGAGGAAGTGGTAGATGTGAGTACAGTTACAACATTTAAAAGTCATTTGGACAGATACAAGATTAGGTAAGGATTAAAGTGATATGGGCCAAATGCAGGCAAGTGGGACTAGTTTAGCTTGGGAAACCTGGTCAGCGTGGATGAATTGGACAGCAGGGTCTGTTTCCATGCTGTACGAATCTATGACTCTGTGATATACGGTGAACATTTATACCTTAACCATTACTACCAAAACAAATTAACTGGTCATTCATAGATAACACAGTGTGGAGCTGGAGGAACACAGCAGGGCAGGCAGCATCGGAGGAGCAGGAAAGTTGATGTTTTAGGTCGGGACCCTTCTTCAGAAATGGGTCATTCACCCTAGTCTTATCTGTCAAACCATGCTTTTTGAAAAATGGCTTTCCTGCATCTTTTCTGTTGGTTCGTACTTTCCTGCCAAGTTACACTGCAGAAAAACTCGCTTGCTGTTACAGAACATAGCGATTACTGGAAAGAGAATCACGTGGCCGAAGCTTTTCACCTTGTAACTCATTAGGATAAATGCAAGAATACCAGTAGAGGGTGGCACAGCAGTATACAGCCAGAAGAGAGTTGTTTTGGAATCCTCAGAACCTAAGACGTGTCATGACATCATGTCAAACACAGGAAAAGCAACCTCCTGCTGATTATAATCCCCTTCAAGTGATGAGTCAGTGCTCCTCCATGTTGAGCACCACTTCAAAGAAGTGAAAACTCACAAATTTATATAATGTGGGGCCCATCCAGAAGGACAGGGCAGCAGATACACAGGAACACCACCACTGCAAGTTCACCTGCAAGCCACTCACCGTTCCTTCACTGTCCCTGGAATTCCCTCTCTGAGGTATTATGGGTCAACCTACAGCACAGGGACTGCAGTAGTTTCAGAAGGTAGTTCACCATCTCCATATCAAGAGCAATTCAGGATGGGCAAAAATTACTGGGCCATCCAGTGATGCCCACGTTTCCATGAATGAACAAAATAAAAAGATTAAGTCACCGAATGATGATAATTCACCATTTTATCCCATGCACCTTGTTTGCCCACTGACAAGATTGGTGAGAAATAGAGAAAACGATGTGAGGGCCGGTGAAAACAGCTGGGATTTTAGGTGACATGGGAATGACCCTGACATTAGTGCCAGCAAGAAGAGAGTTTCTATGGAAGCTGCGATTGGGGATTGGGAGAGGAAAGTTTGGGTCAGGTGGTATCTAATGCATTCCTGTAGTGCCCAGAGGAGAATTCTCTTGCTTCTGCTGGCCTAACAAAAACTTTGACAGACAACGAATTACCATGTACTGGTATCTTTTCTTGCCACAGCCCTGTGTTACCAGGGGTCAGCACCAGCCTTAATCGTGAATTAAAAATTATTCCGAGTTGTCCAAGAGGTCTCTGCGTGGCTGAGGAAAAGTTCTGTCCCCAAAATGGTGAACAAAATAATAGATGTGATAAGTAAAAGAAGGCAAATTACTAACACATCTTCGAAGATAGTTAGGGATGGGCAATAAATGTTGGCCAAGCCAGCAATGGCCGCATCCTATAAATAAATAAAAATGGAGCCACACGTTTGATTTGAAAGTCCTATCAGTACCAGGCAGGCAGGATTAAAATGGGAGTTCACCACTCTCAGCATCTCCTCTGACTCTATCTTCTACTACAGTTCGGGTTTAACTCTCAATTGTGAAGTTCCCTGGGAGGCTGGCTATACCAAAGGCTTGAAATAAATCAAGGTTGCTGCTGCAAACATCTCCAAGCCACTCTCGCAAACATATTCTGGTGTGCATTTGCTCAAAAATTGGCAGAACGTGAACATTACAAGATGCTAGTACCTCAACCTCGGCAAATATTACCTCTTCCTCTTTCTGAATCATGGCTGTTCCCTTATGGTCTGTACATCTCCATTATGATCTGTGCATCACCAAGGGAACAGTTCCCAGTTCTGATGTAGCATTTTATAATGACAGCGTATTAAACCAAAAACAGAGCAAAATGACATGCTTATCCATTAAGAGGGGACAAGTAAAGGCAATAGTATCTAAGAGACTTGGGGAAGGTCAGCAAAAATGAAATGAAATGCACATTTGGGTAAGTAACATTTGGGAAAGTTTCTCCTCGTGTTTTTTTTTATTCTGCAGAAGCATGCTGAAGTCAACAAAAAATAAGACGCTTCGGAAAATAGCATAAAAAGAACAATTTGCTGCAAATTACCGAAAGTAGCTTCATCACACCATGGGATCTGCCTGCTGGGTCCTTCCTCATATTTATGTGATTACTATTTAACTCGTGCTGTTCATTTAAGGCCATTTATTATATCCTGCATGAACACAATTCTTGCTGCTACCTTTCATGGCATGAAACAGATTATCTTAAAGGTAACAAGTTCCATTTTTCACACACTCCTGCTCTCTCACTAGACCGTCAAAGCCAGGAATACATTTCCCTTTCCCTCATGCGCATGATCTAATCCAGTCTAACTACTGATCTTAAAAATATAAACGGCAATTCAGGGAAATGAATCACAAAATTTGGTGTTAATTAATGCACAGTTGCTTAACCTAATAGGATTATAATTAGTGTAAAATATGTTATCGCCGTATTTGTCATATTCCCTGAAGATAGCACTGACACTGATTGGTTTAAACAAAAACTTCCAAATCATCAGGTTTTATTTATAACCATATCAAAGGTCTCAACATTGTCCCTTGACATTTACTGCCCTGATCTTTAAAGTATAAGGTAGTAGATGATTGACTGAAACTTAAGATTCTAATAGACAGGCCTCTGGTCACAAATTCCTGATGGAGATGTTCACATTTTAAAGCACATTTTGAATGTTTGTCTGAAGAGTCCTGGTGAAACTATTTAGTTACAAGTACCAATAAAGCTAATAATCACATCAGAAAGTGCTGGAAAAGCTCAGCAGGTCTGGCAACATCTGAGACAGAAATAGAATTAATATCTTGACTTCAGTAGGAAATGGGTTCTTGGGAAATTCTTCAGTTCTAGAGAAGGTTTAGCAGTATATAAGCATGCAGGTTAGCAGGCAGGTACACCAAATAATTAGTAAGCTAAATGAAATGTTAGATATTAATGCTAGGGGACAAAGCATACAAGCAAGGAAGAAATCTCACAACTGTACGAGGCATTGGTAGGACTGCAATTCGAGTGTTGTGCACAGTTTTTCTGTCCTTAGTGAAGAAAGGGCATACTTGCATAGGAAGTAGTTAAGTGAAAGTCCACGAGGTTGATTTCTTGGGTGAAATAATTGTCTCATGAGGAAAGTTGAGTAGGTTGGAACTATGCCCATTGAGGTTCAGAAGAATTAATGGTCTGAGCAAGGGTGACAAGAGAGATGCTGGGAATATGTTTCTCTGAGCAACCATGGTACATAATTTCAAAATTATTTGCTGCATTTTGAGGGAAGACAGTTTAGCAGTTGGGAACCATTTGACCTGTAAATTTAAAAGCTCATAATACTATTAATGAAGACCACTTTTAAAAGCAGTAATTTGGAATTTATTCAAAAGAGGTAAGTAACTTGATCAACATTTGGAAGTAGAAAAATCTTCAGGGATACTAGATTACTTTATCTATTGGATAATGTGCTCTTCTACATTGAACAGTACTACAGTACTACCATCAGATATCATTAAAAACCCATCTGGTTCATAAATGTCCTTGAGGAAAGAAAGTCTGCTGCCCATATCTGGCCTATAAGTGACCACATCAAAGTGTTTCTGTCTGAAATAACTTCTGAAATAGCTTAGCAAACCACTTAGTTAAAGGGAAATTAGGGATGGACAACAAATGCTGGCCTTGATGCTATTCCCACTTTTCATGAAAAGTATAAAGAAAAAATTCAGATTAACCATGATTTTAACGAATGGCAGATCAGTGGGAGGCAGAGGTAAAGTCAATCTCACTGGGCTAAAAATCTTGAGTCTCTACATAATATCCAGCAGATATGGCTCAATGCCCAGCATGGCAAGTGGTTAAAAAAGTGAAACCAACAAGAAGTTGGACTCAAAACCATGCTACCATTGTTGTAAATACCCATCCTGTTCTTTAATGTCCTTAAGAAAATACTCTTCCAACCAAAGCCAGTCTGGCCAACATGTGAATCCAGATACATGATAATGTGGCTGAATCCTAACGACCTATTGAAATTCCTGCAAAGCTATTCAGTTAAAGCAGCAGCTAGAAACAGACAGCATCCCAAAATTGTTACGGTGCAGAAGTAGGCCACTTGGCCCATCGTACCTGCACCTGGATTGATTACCTAGTGCCAATCTCCTGCTTTTTTCTCATAATCCTCCACACCATTACTCACCAAATGACCATCCATCTTCTTTCCAGTGCCTTGATTGAACCTGTCTCCATGACATTTCCATACCATTCCATACGCTAACTAAAAGCTATGTGACAAAATGCATTTGTTCATAGAACACTTTGAACGTATGCCCTTGTGTTCTTTGTCTCTCAATAGTGAGAACAGCTTCTCCCTATCTACTCTGTCCAGCCTGCTGACGATTTTGAAAATTGCTATCAAATCTCTGCTGAGGCCTCTTCTGCGCAAGAAGAACAATTCCAACATCTTCAATCTACCTTCAGACCTGGTCTTGTGAGTGGTGCCCCCATTTTGTGAACAAATAAAGAAAAGGTTTGAGAGATCAAATGACCTAGTCCTCCCCACTACTTCAGAAAGAAGCTAAGATGATTTTGCCTCAACCAAGTCAGGTTGCTGAAATGCACAATAAGTTGGCAAGGTTGAGATCAGCTCACCCATGGGAATTACTCTCAGGATGGCTGAATTTTATCAGTATCTCCCTGACGCCTCTAGGGCCAAAAAATAGGATGGAGCCCTGCATCAGCATTGATTTTAACAGTGATGGCCAATAAAGGGGTCTCTACTGGGTTTGCAATGAAATTGGGGACAGAGTCCTGTCTCTGGCAACCATCAGTTTCATCAAAGGGCCATTGACATTGCAGATATGACAGTTCCACTATTTCCGATGGCCATTGCTCAAGCTACCATCTCTGTGACAAAGCATACTTGAAGATATGTTATGTTTTGTTGGGCAAGTCAGGCCCTGGCACTGTATGCACAGGGCATATTCCAGTTTTAATCACTGGACAATCACTGCCAGTGGGGTGCTCCTCCCTGGACCAAGGAACAGCTATAAATGAGGAACATCTCTCCCTGGCTTGGCAGGAGATTGGCCAACCCAATGTGAGCAAAATATGGAGACTGTAAATGGCCTGAATTGGCTACCACATGGATGCTCACGCTGCTGGAAATGTGAGTGTCCATAGGAAGATATTGGGTTCCCATTCCAACAACCTCCCCAGCATACAACCCGCCTTCCTGCCACCCAACCCATCTGCATAGGGCCGGTAAAATTCAGCTTGTGGTTCACTTAATCGGCATTGCTTAGTCACACATCAAGAAATAAACAGAAGTAGTTCCATTCTCAAGAGATAATGGGAACTGCAGATGCTGGAGAATCCAAGATAATAAAGTGTGGAGCTGGATGAACACAGCAGGCCAAGCAGCATCTTAGGAGTACAGAAGCTGACGTTTCAGGCCTAGACCCTTCATCAGAAAAGCTTTTGTTATCTTAGTTCCATTCTCAAGTTAGGACACATGTTAAAACAGCTCCTATGATGTATGTAGTATTGACAATGCCTCGTGAAGCATATATCGACCAGACAACTTCAAGGACTGCAGGTGCTTTTGTCCGAATGACAATAACATTGCAGCAATTTGCAATTTGAACTCAGCCATTGATATATTGGTGCAGTGCTGCGGTGTTTATAATGAGGTTAGCCAGATGGACCTCATAGAACATGTGGTCTCTGATTGGGGCTGTTAATCTGGTCCAATCAGGGAGCCGTGGCTGACAGATAAGAACAGCATTGTCAGACATCTTGCTCACTCTGAGGAGCTGGATCAGTGTCAAGCACTCTCCGTGTGTAAATGAAGGGTGACTTGATGATACTAGCCTCTGTGCAGTAATTTTTAAGTCCAACGTCAAAAAGTTGCTATACCTGTCAAGGTCAGAGCAAATCCAGAGATATATTTTGATACAGAATTTCAGAAAATCTGAATTGGAGTTATGGTATTTAAAGCATTAGCTCCCAGGAACTACAGGGTTCTTTATGTGTGAAATACCTGTGAGTGTTTTTAAATTGCTTTCCTGATAGGAATCAGTTGATTTGAGTGAGTGGGAGCAGTTTGCACTATGCCTTATTAAGGGAAGAGGGAGTGTTATTAGAGTGCAGATGGAGTTTGTGTTTGCAATCATAATACACCAGTATTTTTAAGAAAGGACTGGGACTTTATCACATTGGGAAAAGGATGATTGCGACTTTCCAAATTGCTGTTTAAAAAAAAATTATGAGGAGGTACCAGTGCTGGGCTGGGATGGACAAGCTCAGAAATCACACGACACCAGGTTATAGCCCAACAGGCTTATTTGAAATCACAACCTTTCATCAGGTGAAGCAACACATGGAAATCTTATGATTACAAATAAACCTGTTGGACTATAACCTGGTGTCATGTGACTTCTGACCTTAAAACAATTAGGTATTAAATGAGTCGCCTGAAACCTCCGTAGGGATCTAAACCTCCCTTTACCAAAGTAATGCAGTTATCATTGAACATTACCCATCTACCTTTATTATAATTCACTCATGAGATTCCTGTCCTTTCTGTCCAATATAAATCAGCCAGCCCTTTTTTGAATGCTGTGGCTATAGATGAACGCAGATGACACAGCTTCATTATCAAATGCTCCACAATGGGCAGAAGAAGATTGGCGGATGGTGACTTCAAGACTACACAGACTGATCCTCCTCTAACCCATTGCCAGTCTGTCAGGTATATCCATGACCTTTCTCACAGGGGCAGATGACATTTTATACAAGTGTCTCATTTTCAATTTCACTGGCTTCCAGGTGAGAAATGGAAGAGCAAAAAACTATTTACTAGGACCAATACATCCCAGGTCATGCTGGATTGATTCCCACGAGCTTTCCTACACTCTTCCTGCCCTCCCTCCAAAAGTCAGTGTCTGTGAGCTGACTCAATAGTAACCTGCATTGAGCTTTGTGCTTTCAGGCTTGCTGTTCCTTGTTGGCAGCACATGTTCACCTCACTGGCATGTAGCTGCTGAATCATTAATAGGGCAAGATTTAATCAGTCCCCTGGAAAGCCTCCTGCACTGGAAGAGGCAGGTGAACCAGTATCGGTACAGTGGGCCAAATGGCCTCCCTCTGCACAGTGACAATGCTGTGATTCTGGTGAGGTATTGAGACTGAAGCCCGATGTTTCTTGCTGACAGTGTCAGTGGTGTGAAAGGTTGCAGTGTGTCTGCCTCACCAACTGGGGTGGGTCATCAATTAAACTAATTGATGATAAATAAAACACTGTTAATGCAGGAAAGGTGAAAGCAAACACAGAGATTGCAGGAGAAACTCAGCAGGCCTGGCAGCATCTGTGGAGAGAGAAACAGAATTAACATTTTGAATGTGGTAAGACTCTTTTTCAGAACTGTAAGGTGTTGGAAAATGTATATTTTTTAATGCTTTTGATGGAGGTAAAGGAGGAGCGAGGGCTCATTGTGTAGAGGTCCATTGCAAAAGACATAGAGGTTGGTAATGCTGGTGAAGATGAAAAAGATGCAAAATGGTTGGAAATTTAGGTATGAAAAGAGGAGGATGGGTTCTGTCTACAAAGAGCAAAGTAAAGATGACACAAACAAAAATCAGAACCAGAAACTGCTGAAGGAACATCACTAGACCTGAAATGTTAACTCTGCTTTTCTCTCTACAGCTGCTGCCAGATCTGCTGAGTTTTTCCAGCAATTTCTGTTCTTTGTTTCTGATTTCCAGCATCTGTAGTTCTTTTGGTTTTCTTTTTCTTGCTCAGTGAAAACAAAAAGAAGACAAGATTGAATGTAAGAAAAGTGTAGGGCAGAAGTAATGAGATCAGTGTTGGAAGTTACAGAATTCAACATGGACCAAATTGGTTTGCTAATCAGCCAGCCACTTCCCATCCCAGTTGGGATGTTACCAGCATTGGGATTGCCATGAGATATTGCCATAGCAGATTTCTGATGGATTCTGGGGATCAAGTAGTTTCTTCCCTAATGGCAGTGCCTTGGTTCAAGAAGAGGGCACCCCCTACCAATCCCATCATCATTGGCCATGCCCACTAGCTCAGTCACCAATTGCTAGGGGACAATGTCTGCCTGGCCTTGGCACAGTAAATGCAAGGGCTTAGTGAGAAGCCTGCCCTCTCACAGTCAAAGAATCCTGTAGCACATAGACAGGCCCTTCAGCCCAAACTGGTCCATGCTGACAAAATGTTCATCCACGCTAATCCCATTTCCCTGCACTTGGCCCATATCCTTCCGATCCAAGTCTTTGTCCAAATGCCTTTTAAATATTGTTAATCTAGCCACCTCAACCACTTCCAATGGCAGCTCATTCCATATGTGTATCACCCTCTGTGTAAAAAATTTGCCCCTGATGTTCCCATGTATTCTTTCCCCTCTTATCTTAAACTGATGCCCTCTAGTTCTCGATTCTCCCCAACCCTGGGAAAAAGACTGAGTGTATTCACCTTCTCCATGCATCTCATGATCTTACAGCTTCTAAAAGATTCCCCCTCAGTCTCCTACGGTCTAAAGAAAAATGTCCTAGATTGTCTAACCCCTCCCTATAACTCAGTCCCTTGAGACCTGGCAACATCCTTATAAAGTTCTTCAGCATAATTTCCAGTTTAATAACATCCTTCCTATATCAAGGTGACCAAAATTGAACACAATACTCCAAGCACAGCCTCAGCAAAGTCATGAACACCTGCAACGTAACTTCCCAACTTCTTACTCAATGTCCTGACTGATGAAGGTCAGTGTGCCAAAAGCCTTCTTCACTGCCCTGTCGACCTGTGTCTCCACTTTCAGAGAACCGTGCACCTGAACTCCAAGGTCCCTCTGTTCCACTACCTTCCTTAAGGCCCTACCATTCACCATGAAACTCCTACCTTGATTTGACTTTCCAAAATGCAGCACCTTTCCCTCATCTATATTAAACTCCATCTGCCATTTCTCAGCCCACTTCCCCAGCTGGTCAAGACCCTGCTGCAATTTCTGAGAGCATTCCTCACTGTCCATGATACCACTTGTTTTGGTGTCATCTGCAAACTTACTAATCATGCTTTGTACATTCTCATCCAAATCATTGATATAGAGAACAAACAGACCTCCCTATGACTTTACGCTTCCTACCCACAGACCTCCACTTTAACCTCTCTGATTGGGGCAGCTGGGTGGTGTGAGTAAAACCCTGCCCAATGTTCCGCCATTCACTTGCTCAAGCTCGGGCATCCGTGTTTTGGGTCCCATGTCTGGAAAGCCTGGGTTTTGGGTAACTCCAAGCCACAGAATCTGCACCACACAAACTATACACATTCTCTCTCTCTCTCTCTCTCTCTCTCTCTCACACACACACTGAGCTTTTCACCAAATTTTGCAAGGTTACAAGCTTTCGAGAGTCAATAATAAGGTGTTTCAGGGAATGACTCTCCTTGTGATCTGATCCTATTCAGATGCTCCAGCTGTAGAAAATAAACGAAAAGTTTTGAGAAAGTCTGCCTTTCAGCCAAACCATTACAGATAGTAAAAGCTAAATTGGACTCTGCAGCAATACGCTTGACCCTTTTTTTAATCTTTGTTCCTCTCTTACTTGAATTCTTTCTGCACCATTGCACCACACAGCATTGCAGCTCAGAATACTTCAGATATCTTGCTGTTTGAATGCCTGAAGAACTCATCTTTAATTCAAAACACAAATAAATTAAGGCTCTTCTGATGCTCGTTTTCTGATTTTATACTTGAAAGTATTGATGTCCCACAGCATTAATGTCAATCATTTGAGGAAATTTGATGAGTTCAAGTGCCTGGGCACATTTTTATAAGATTAATATTGCTGAAGGTTTCCACACTCTCAGGATGAACACAAGAATGACCAAATCAAAAACAAGCAGAACAATGTATATTACAGGAGCTGAGTCATTCACAAGTTGACTTTGGCCATAAGACCAATGAGATAGGAGCAGAAGTAGGCTATTCAGCCCATTGAGTCTGCTCCCACATTCAATAAGATCATGGCTGATTTGATAATCATTAACTCCATTTTTCTTCAACTCCTTGATTTCATCACAATTAAAAATCTGCCGATCTCAGCTTTAAGTATACTTAATGACCCAGCCTCAACAGCCATCTGCAGAGATGAATTCCATCGATTCACTGTCCTCTGAAAGAAGAAATGCCTCTGATTCAATAGATAACATTAAAAGATTACGCCCTCTGGCTCTAGAATCTCATTTCCACACCTATCCTGCCAAACACCTAAGCATTTTATGTGTTTCAATAAGGTTACATCTCATTCTTCTAACCTCCAAAAAATACTAACCCAACCTACTCAACCTCTCCTCACAAGACAGTTCCTCCAAATGAACCTTCTCTGGAATGTGTCCGATGTCAATATAATCATTCCTTAGATAAGGGAACAAGAAATATTTTTAGTATTCTGGCTGTTCTCTGATTTATATAGTTGTAGCAAGTCCTCCATTCTTAAAAAAAATTCATTCCGTTTGGAAAAATAGCCAATATTCCATTTGTCTTCCCTATTTCATGGATGCTAGTTTTTCTGTAACCTGGGCTTCGAATCCCGTTGTAATTTCATACAGTCTTTCTCCATTTAAATAATAGTCATCTCTTCTATTTTCTCTGCCAAAGTGCAAAACTTCACATTGTCCCACAGATATTCCACCTGCCAAGTTCTTGTGCTACACTTGACCTGTTTACATCCTTGTGTCACTCTCACTACTTGCCTTCACACTTATTTTTGTATCATCCACAAACTTATCTATAGTATATTCAATTACTTCATCAAAGTCATGAATATATTATTATAAATCAATATGGCCCCAACACTGATTCTTGTGGCATTCCATTAGTTACAGGATGCTATCTTGAAAAAGCTTCCTTTACCCAAATTCTTTGTCTTCTATTGTCTTGCAATCCTCCATTCATGTCATTATGCCATCCCAGTATGATGGGCTCTTTAAGGTTGTGTCATATATAACAGCATTAGAAATAGGAGCCCTGTTGGGCATCTTAACCTTGAGTCTGCTCTGCCATTCAGTAGGATCATGGCTGATCCTTTCCATAGACTCAGCTCCACTTACCCGTCTGCTGGCTATAATCTTTCATTCCTTTACTGTTCAAAAATATACCTATCTGTGTCTTAAAAACATTCAATGAGGTCACCTCAACTTCTTTACTGGTCAGGCAATTCCACAGATTCACAACCCTTTGGGTGAAGAAGTTCCCCCTCAACTCGGTTGTAAATCTGCTTCCTCTTATTTTGAGGCTGTGTCCCCTAGTTCTGGTTCACTGCCATTCATTTCTTCATTCTTCATTCTTCTAAATTCCAATGAATATAATCCCAGTCTACTCAATCTTTCCTAATAAGACAAACCTCTCAACTCTGGAATTAACATAGTGAATCTTCCCTGCACCCTCTCCAGTGCCACGACATCCTTTCTCAAGTAAGGAGACCAAAACTGTACACAGTGCTCCAGGTGTGGCCTCATCAGCACCTTATAGAGCTGCAGCATAAGCTCCCTGCTTTTAAACTCCAAATTCAGATATATTTCATGTACTGGGTTTACTTTACCTATTCTGCTTGACACCTCCTCAAAGGAGTGTAATACATTTGTTGGGCATTTTCCCTTCATAAAGCCATGCTAACTCTGCTTGATTTTATTCTGGGTTTCAAAATGCTAAAAAGGCGTAGAAGCATTACAGGCATTGTCATAGAGGACATGATGTACAATTATATGATCCTTAAGTCTTGGGTAATTCAAGAAAAGTACAAAACTTGAATATAGAACATAGACATACATTACAAGAGCAGGCCCTTCAACCCATGATGTTGTGCTGAACACGATGCCAAAATAAACTAATCCTTTCTGTCTCCCCTTGGTCCTTACCCTTCCATTCCTTGCATATTCACGTGCTTAACTAAAAATCTCTTAAACGTCCCTATCGTATCTGCCTTCACCACCACCCAGACAGAGTGTTGCAGATTCCTACCACTGTCTCTGCAAAAATCTCACCCCTCACATCTCCGATGAACTTTCTCCCTCTAACCTTAAATGCATGCTCCCTAGGAATAGACATTTCAACTCTGAGAAAAAAATTCTGACTGTCAATCCTATCTAAGCATTTTATAGTTCTGTAGATGTTTATCACGTCTCCCCTCAGCCTCTGCCACTCCAGTGAAAACGATCCAAGTTTTTCTAGGCTTTCCGGATAGCGCATACCCTCTAGTCCAGGTTGCATCCTGGTAAACCTCTTCTGCATGCTCTCCAAAGCCTTCAACATCCTCCCTGCACTAAGTTGACCAGAATTGAACACAGTATTCTAAGTGTGCCTTAAGCAAAATCTTCTAAAGCTACAACATCACACCCTCAATTACTCGACCAATAAAAGCAAACATACCATATGCCTTCTTTACCACCTTACTGACTTGTGTAGCAACATTCAGGGAGCTAATGACTTGAACCCCAAGATCCCTCTGTGCGACAGTGCTGTTCAGAGTCCAGCCATTAATTGTTTATTTTGCCTTAATATTTGATCTCCCAAAGTGCAGCAGCTCACATTTGGCTGGATTAAATTCCATCTGCCATTTCTCTGCCCATATCTGCAATGTACCTGTATCCTTTGACAACCTTCTACACAATTTACAATTCCACCGATCTTTGTATTGTTTGCATCTTACTAACCCACTCATCTACCTTTTCATCCAAGTCATTTATATATATCACACACAGCAGAGGTCCCACTATGGATCCCTGTGGAACACCGCTAGTCACGGACCTCCAGCCTGAAAAACAAGCTTCCACCACTACTCTGTGTCTTCTATGACCAAGCCAATCCCGAATCCATGCAATCAAGTAACTGTGGATCCAATGCATCTTAGTCATCTGGATTAGCCTACCATGAGGGATCTTGTTGGAAGCCTTACTAAAATCCATGTAGACACCATCCACTGCTCTACCCCCATTGATCAATATAGTTCTTCTGTTTGCAGATCATTTGTCCTGTCTACGAATATATGTTGCTTCTTGTGGGTGTAAATGAGATGTGTCTCAGTACAGTGTTCCCTCCAAACTGCACTCTCTATTAGTCCACTGGCAATTGGTATGCCAGCACAGATAACAGCATTGACTTACGCTGCCGTATGTAGACCTCTGAGGTCCACGTAAATGACTAAGAAATTGGAGGGAAACCTAGTTTTGAGCATAATTCATTATGTTAAATTTGTTTTTAGTGCAGGTGTTAGATCATATTTAAAAGGAGATGTTTTGTTTTGGGTGTGTAAGCGTGAGGTGGTTGAATTTGGTCTTTGTATTATGAGTATGAGTACTATGTGTATTATGAGCAATGGAATGATTAAACTGTTTGATTCACCCAATCCTTTATTTTATGGGCTACTTTCCCAGGTTACACCAGCATTGGAATTTATAGAAGAGGTCACTCAGTTGTGCAGTTGGCATAACAAAGAAACAGAAAAAAGAAACAAAGAACTGCAGTTACTGGAAATCAGAATCAAAGAAGCAGAAATTGTTGGAAAAACTCAGCAGGTCTAGCAGTATCTGGGGGTGGAGAAACAGAGTTAACATTTTGGGTCCAGTGACCCTTCTTCAGAACGAGAAACAAAAAAATCTATTGACCAAGGTACTTCCGTGATTGGGCTGAACAAACCTGAGTGAGCTAATAGCCAGACTAACAACCAATTTAAGATACAAAATAGAGATTGCTGGAAAAGCTCAGCAGGTCTGGCAGCATCTGTGAAGAGAAATCAGAGTTAGCATTTCAGGTTTAGTGACCCTTCCTTTTCACAGATGCTGCCAGACCTGTTGAGCTTTTCCAGCAATTTCTGTTTTTGTTCCTGACTTACAGCATCTGCAGTTCGTTCAATTTTTAACTAATTTAAGACATTCAGTCAAGCACATAACACGGCTTATTTTTCGCTCAGACAGCAACACCCAGTCTACATACAATAACGATGCAGCAAGTTATGTGACTTTGGTACTATCTACCTTAAAAAATGATGGAAACAGAGTCTTTGAATATTTTTTACGACAGAGGTGGATGGATTCCAGTTACGTAATGGGAACGGAGACTTTTGGAGGTAGGCTCCAAGAGCCGAATGGTCTACCTTGCTCCTATCTCCTAACTATGCATGAATAGCCTGGGACCTTATCTGTGCAAACAGAAGAAATACATTCAAATGTTGCAGAGAATTACATGGAAAGCTTGGCGGTGCTATAATTCCCTTTTGTCTTCTCCACAATCACCCCTCAGAGTGGACCTTAACCCAATCAGATTCTGTCTAGTAACTTATTGCAGTCATTAGAAATTGGCATTTTTGCACTACCCCTGATCAGAGCAAGATGTAAAGCTTCGACAAAATGTCTCTCTTTTTCAGCAACATTCAAGTGAGTGACATTTAATATGTTAGTGGTGCTTTATAAACACAAAGTTTGTTTTTATGAATAAGCTCATGGAAATGATACAGAATGAACACTGACCTTCTATTTCACATACTGGGGCTATTTTCATTTAATGATTTTTTTTTAAAAAGGGCAATTGCAATTAAACGACCTGTACCTCTTCTGAGATAGAAGGAACTGCAGATGCTGGAGAATCTGAGGTAACAAGGTATAGAGCTGGATGAACACAGCAGGCCAAGCAGCATCAGAGGAGCAGGAAAGTTGACATTTCAGGCCGAGACCCTTCTTCAAATTTCTGAAGAAGGGACTCGACCCGAAATGTCAGCTTTCCTGCTCCTCTGATGCTGCTTGGCCTGCTGTGTTCATCCAGCTCTACACCTTGATATCTCTGTATCTCTTCTGATTTGTATTTTCACTGACAGCACTATTTCTCCACTCTGAAATGAAAAGACACAAGTTACAGGGGTTGGTTTTGAACACTGTGGTTCAACTGGAAACAAAGTGTTAATTGTCTGGAAGAAAAGAACAAAAGCATTAAAGGTAGTGAACTGTTCCACATCCCCCACCCTGAATATCAAATTGCTCAATGAGCATTTCTCCTTCATTTATGCTTATTTCCCCTTGCTTAGCTTTTGTAAGTCTATTAAGGGCATATTAATGATAATAATTATCGATCGTCTTAATGTTGAAATGATAATGTAGCTGTTTAACCAAAGCCGTTTTTGACAATTATTTTAATTGGTGCTGATAAGACAGTGAACCTGAATGATTACTAGACTTGTGATAATGGGAACTGCAGATGCTGGAGAATCCAAGATAACAAAGTGTGGAGCTGGATGAACACAGCAGGCCAAGCAGCACCTCAGGAGCACAAAAGCTGACGTTTCGGGTCTAGACCCTTCATTGGAGAGGGGGATGGGGAGAGGGAACTGGAACAAATAGGGAGAGAGGGGGAGGCGGACTGAAGATGGAGAGAAGAGAGTATAGGTGGGGAGGTAGGGAGGGGATAGGTCAGTCCAGGGAAGACGGACAGGTCAAGGAGGTGGGATGAGCTTAGTAGGTAGGAAATGGAGGTGCGGCTTGAGGTGGGAGGAAGGGATGGATGAGAGGAACAGGTTGGGGAGGCAGAGACAGGCTGGGCTGGTTTTGGGATGCAGTGGGTGGAGGGGATGAGCTGGGCTGGTTGTGTGATGCAGTGGGGAGAGGGGACGAACTGCGTAGCTGGCGAAGTCCACACCGACACCACCGAGCTGCTGGGTTCCCTGCAGCCCAATGGCATCAATGTGGACCCCACCAGCCTCAAAATCTCCCCTTCCCCCACCGCATCCCTAAACCAGCCCAGCCTGTCTCTGCCTCCCCAACCTGTTCTTCCTCTCACCCATCCCTTCCTCCCACCTCAAGCCGCACCTCCATTTTCTGCCTACTAACCTCATCCCACCTCCTTGACCTGTCCGTCTTCCCTGGACTGACCTATCCCCTCCCTACTTCCCCACCTATACTCTCCTCTCCACCTATCTTCTTTTCTCTCCATCTTCGGTCCGCCTCCCCCTCTTTCCCTATTTATTCCAGAACCCTCACCCCATCCCCCTCTCTGATGAAAGGTCTAGGCCCGAAACGTCAGCTTTTGTGGTCCAGAGATGCTGCTTGGCCTGCTGTGCTTACCCAGCTCCACACTTTGTTATCTTTGATTACTAGACTTGATTCTTTCTAATTGAAATAGTCCTCCATCTCTCTTTTTAACTTAAGGAAATCACTCTTGACATAAGCTTCCCCTTTCCATTTAGAAATTTTACTGCTCCTGCTGCTTTAATATAGCTATGCCTTTCTGAAGAATGTCTTCCTGCTTTCTTCCCCATTTCTTTCTCATTCCTGTTTTTATTTGAAGGTGTGAATTCTAAGCGAGTTCGGGTCAGGCTCAGACTCAAATGTGTCGTCTTTTATGGACACATAGTCTCAGGAGGCTCATGTGAAGAACTTCAGAATGGAACATAGAACAGAGAACAGTACAGCACAGGAACAGGCTTTGTTTTGCCGAACATGATGCCAAATTAAATTAATGCCTTCTGCTTACCCTTGGTCTACAGCCCTCCGTTGTTTGCTTATTCATTGTGCTTCTCTAAAAGCCCTTTAAACACCCCTAACATATCTGTCCCCACCACCACTGGCAGCATGTTCCAGACACCTGCCCCTCGCATCTCCTTTGAAATTTCACCCCTCACTTTAAATGCATGCCCCCCTTTATATTAGATATTTCAACTCTGGGGAGAAGTTTCTGACTATCGACCCTATCTATGCATCTCATAATTTCATAGACTTCTATCAAGTCTCCCCTCAGCTTCTGGCCCTCCAGAGAAATCAACCCAGGTTTTCTAGTCTCTCCTTATAGCTCATACCTTCTAATCCAGGCAGCACCCTGGTAAACCTCTTCTGCACTCTCTCCAAAGCCTTCACATCCTTTCTGTAATGCGGCGATGAAAATTGAGCGCATTACTCTGAGTGCAGCCCAGCCAGGTGCAGCATGACATCCTGACTCTTGTACTCAATGTCCTGATGAATCAACTTCAGAATGATAAGAAATAGGGGCAAAAGTAGACCATATTGCCCCTGAAGCCCACCTCCCTATTCCCTGAGATCGTGGCTGATCTGCATTAAGTGTACTCTATTTCCAAGTCCATTGGTTCCCTTAGAACCTAAAAATCTATCGCTCTCAGCCTTAAACATAGCATCAACAACGTATGTTTACATACCATCTTTAATGTAACCAAGAGTTGCAAGGCGCTCACAGGAGGCGTACGGAATAAAATTTCTAGAGTGAAATAACAGTGAAAGATACTGCAGGAAAACCAGGAAATGAACATACTAGTCGAAGTGGCGCTCTGCTTTCAGGTAAATAGGGTGAGTCTTTCAGGTTTTCCAGTTTTGCTGGGGAGGAAAGGCAACAATATACCAGATAATAAAATGTGAGGCTGGATGAACACAGCAGGCCAAGCAGCATCTCAGGAGCACAAAAGCTGACGTTTCGGGCCTAGACCCTTCATCAGACAGCTGTCTGATGAAGGGTCTAGGCCCGAAACGTCAGCTTTTGTGCTCCTGAGATGCTGCTTGGCCTGCTGTGTTCATCCAGCCTCACATTTTATTATCTTGGAATCTCCAGCATCTGCAGTTCCCATTATCTCTAATATACCAGATAATGTCAGTCAGCAATCACAGAGGAGCAGGACTCAGTGAAACAGTGCAACCAGAGACCCCTAGGGGCAGAGGATGTCACAACTTTCTGTGTGAAGAAACTTTTTTCCTTCCTGTTTAAAAATGGCTGATCTCCTACCCTGACATTATGACTCCTGTCTGTAGTCTCTCCTGCCAAAATGTCGAGCACATCAAGCCTTCTCAGAATCTTACAAGCTTCTATAAGCTCTCTTCTCATCCTTTCGAACTCCAGAGCATCTAAACCCACACTGTTCAATCTCTCCCATTCCGGAAATCAAACTTGTTAAGTTTTGTTACATGTTCTTCATGGCTATGTCCATATATCCATATCCACAACACCCTATCCCTCCTTGGGTAAGAGGAGCAAATGCCTTTGAGTTGAGAGATAATAGGAACTGCAGATGCTGGAGAATCCGAGATAACAAGGCGCAGAGCTGGATGAACACAGCAGGACAAGCAGCATCTTAGGAGCAGGAAGGCTGATGTTTCAGGCCTAGACCCATCATCAGAAATGGGGGAGGGGAAGGGGGTTCTGAAATAAATAGGGAGAGAGGGGGAGGCGGATCAAAGTTGGATAGAGGAGAAAATAGGTGGAGAGGAGATGGACAAATCAAAGAGGCGGGGATGGAGCCAGTAAAGGTGAGTGTAGATGGGGAGGTAGGGAGGAAATAGGTCAGTCCAGGGAGGATGGACAGATCAAGGGGGTGGGATAACTTTAGTAGGTAGGAAATGGAGATGCAGCTTGAGGTGGGAGGAGGGGATAGGTGAGAGGAAGAACAGGTTAGTGAGGCAGAGACGAGCTGCCTGGTTTTGGGATGCAGTAGGGTGAGGGGAGATTTTGAAGCTGGTGAAATCCACATTGATACCATTGGGAGGCAGGGCTCCCAAGCGGAATATGAGGTGCTGTTCCTGCAACCTTCAGGTGGCATCATTGTGGCACTGCAGGAGGCCCAGGATGGACATGTTATCTGAGGAATGGGTGGGGGAGTTGAAACGGTTCGTGGCTGAGAGGTGCGGTTGTTTATTGTGAATTGAGCGGAGGTGTTCTGCAAAGCAGTTCTCAAGCCTCCACTTGGTTTACCCGATGTAGAGGATGCCACTGCAGGTACAGAGGATGTAGTATACCACATAGGCAGATGTGCAGGTGAACATCTGTTTGATATGAAAAGTCATCTTGGGGCCTGGGTTGGGGGTGAGGGGGGAGGTATAAGGACAAGTGTAGCACTTCCTGCGGCTGCAGGGAAAAGTGCCGGGTGTGGTGGGGCTGGAGGGGAGTGTGAAGCGGGCAAGGGAGTCACGGAAAGAGTTGTCCCTCTGGAAAGCAGACAAGGGTGGGGAGGTGGGACAGAGATCCCCTGAGGTTCCTTTACATCGGGGAAACCAAGCGGAGGTTTGGGGACTGCTTTGCAGAATCCTCTTCTTTGAGGAAACCAAGCAGAGGCTTGGGGGCCACTTTGCAGAAATCTCTCTCCCACTTCCCCACCCTTGCCTTTAAGCTGAGGATCTTTCCAAACTGGTCCCTACAGTGAAAGTCTGGAAGAAACTGCTTTTGAGTCACCATTCAGGCTACCCATTCGTTATCCACCTGCGATTCTAGTAGCCAACTGGGAAAATCCATGCGGAAATTCTGGATGATGACATCTGGAAGCTACTGGGTTCTATGGAAACATACAACAGAACTATAAAAAAAGATAGCGGCGAGAATAGAAGACAAGGAAAATATTCCATGTTAGCCATTAAAACTACTGGAATGATAATCCCATTAATACACCAGCCTGCAGAATTTGTGCTGAAGCTATGGATAGAGGAACTGATAGATTTCATTTAATGTCGTTAAAAACAGCATGTAGGGAGTATTCCACTTTTAGGTTTTCTGCATTACCTAGAGTAAAAGGCCAATTATTTTCTACATTTCAGCAGATAAGGCAAAATAAATGCTTCTGGTTCATGAATATCAGTGTCATTGTTTGCCAGTGATTGCCTAACTCTGGAAGTTCTTTTGTGTACTTTGTAATGTTCTTTCCATTGTTAGCAAAGCTCTGTACTTACTGTTCTCTGTATGTGTTTATTGGGTAGAATGAGTCAAAAAATAGGAAGTATTGTTGGATGTCACGCTGAATAATCTGACCTTGAGTTGAAAACGGTTTTAGGAAAAGTAATGTGAACGAAGACTTAACTATAACGTTGAAAATCAGTGTCTGCTGTCTTGCAAGTATTGACTTTGGTTGATTGTAGCTGAAAAGTTTGTATAGTTTCCTTCACTCGCTGTTACAGAAAATTCAGCACAGAATCACCACACAGATGGAGGCCATTCACCCCATTGTGCCTGTGATAGCTCTTTAACAGAATTGACCAAAGGGTGACAGAAGCATTTCAACACAGAGGAGGTTATCTCGGCCATCCATTCTCTGTACAGAATTCCAATCAGTCCCATTTGTAGGGATGTAGAGATGTGGAGCATGAAAGCAGCCTCTTTGGTCCAACCCATCCAGACCAACCAGATATCTAAATTAATCTAGTCCCATTTGCCAGCCTTTTGCCCACATCCCCCTAAATACTACCTATTTATATACCCATTCAGATGCCTTTTAAATGTTGTAATTGTGCCAGGCTCCACCACTTCCTTTAGCAGCTCATTCCATACACACACCACCCTCTGTATGAAAAAGTTGCTGCTTAGGTCCCTTTTAAATTTTTCCCCTCTCACCTTAAACCTACACCTTCTAGTTTTGGACTTCCCTATCTTGGGAAGAAGACCTTGGCTGTGCACCCCATCCATGCCCTTCATGATTTTATAGACCTCTATAGGGTCATCCTTTAGGTTCTGACACTCCAGGGAAAATAGCCTCAGTCTATTCAGCCTCTGCCTTTAGCTCATACCTTCCAATCCCGGCAATTCCTTGTAAATATTTTGTGAACCCTTTTCAAGCCAGTATACTGGCTCAGGAGTGGCATAATGGATCAGTGGTTAGCACTGCAGCTTCTTAACACCAGGACCCCGGTTCAATTTCACCCTTGGGTAACTGTTTGTTTGTGTGGAGTTTGCATATTCTCCCTGTGGCCTGTGTGGGTTTCCTCCGAGTACTCTGGTTTCATCCCACAGTCCAAAGATGGACAGGTAATGTAGATTGGCCATGCCAAACTACCCAGGGTATGTAAAATTGACATGCGATATGTTGGGTTGGGTCTGGGTGGACTTGATGGACTGAATAGCCTTCTTCTACAGTGTAGGGATTCAATGATAAGCCTTTGTTCTCACCCATTGTCCTACAAGTTCATTTTTCATTCTGTGTCCATCCCATTCCCTTTTGAAATCAGTCATTGTCACTGTTGTGACACCTTCAAAGATGATGTGCTCCAGGGGTTACAATAGTTTGACTTTACAATACCATTAGGTATGAAAATGTTTCCTTTAGAGTGAAATACAATTTCCCAAATAGAGACACGGCAAGCATATTAATCCTCTAGGTGGAGAGAGGCCCACAGGTATGGATAATCTTTCTCACCTGTGTTTATTTGCTGATCTTGAGATTTTCCTCTTTTTCAAGTAGTTTATGAATGGCCTGCACATTTCCTTTGCTCATTGCTCTCTAACATCAACACTTTTCATGCTTTGACATACCAACAGTGACCAATACAATTTTGTATTTTCTGTCCTCTCACTCTCAGTCTTCATTTTCAAAGACTGGAACATTACCAAAAGTTGTTGAGTTCTTAAAACTTTTCAAGATTATTTCATCTGCATTTATAACTCCATTCAGATTTGTTTTTGAATACCGATCTTTGAAGATCTCCACATTTGGAGTTCTTTACATAGAAGCATAGATAATGGGTGCAGGAGTAGGCCATTCAGCCCTTCAAGCCTGCACCAACATTCAATATGGTCATTGCTGATCACGTAATTTCAGAATCCCACTCCCACTTTCTCTCCACACCCACTGATCCCTTTAGCCACTAGAACCATGACCGGCTCCCTTTTGAATATATCTAATAAACAGGCCCCAAAAACTTTCCATGGTAGAGAATTCCACTGGTTCACAACTCGTTCAGTGAAGAAATTCTTCATCTCAATCCTGAATGGCTTATCTTTTCTTCTTAGTCTGAGACTCGTCCTCTTTCTAGCCTGTACGGTCCCATCAGGATTTTATGTTTCTGAGATCCCCATCATTCTTCTAAATTCCAGTGAGTACAAGCCCAGCCAATCCAGGTTTTCTTCAGATGTCAATCTTGCCATCCCAGGATTCAATCTGGCAAACCTTCGCTGGACTCCCTTAATAGCAAACATGTCCTTCCTCAGACTAGAAGACTAAAACTGAACACAATACTCAAGATGTGGCCTCACCAGGCCCCTGAATAATGGCAGTAAGACATCCCTATCTTTATGGTCAAACCCACTCGCAATGAAGGTCAGCACATCATTAGCTTTCCTCACTGCCTGTTACACTTGTACACCAACCTTCAGTGACTGTTCCACCATGATATCCAGGTCTCGTTGCACCTCACCTTTCCCTAAACTGTCACTATTCAGATAATCCTGCCTCAAAAGTAGATAACCTCACATTTATCTGCCCACTCGTCCAGTCTGTACAAGTCACCCTGCAGCCTCTGAGGACCTCCTCCACTTCACTGCTTGCAAGGTTTAACATACACAAAGGCTGCAATTTAATGCTCAAACCAGGACCAAGCTAGAAGGCGGGATAGTTGGTATAAAATGGGGCAATATGGCTCACGGTGAAGAACATATCAACTTCTCCAGGGGATCTGGAGCAGCAAGTATTAAGAAAAATCCTCTTGCCAGGAGGCCAAATGAGGCCTTTTACTAAGACTTAGACTTTGGCAGCTGGCTGCATGGTTCCCTCATTCTATAGTGTTCTATGCCTAACTACTGGCGGAGGGTGGGAGCATGGTAACAAGCCAGAGACTATGCTGGGAGTGCCTACCTCTCGGTTTGTAACATCTGTTGCAGAGTCTTCCACTGTCTTCCTGACTGTCCCACTCACCTACACTCCAGTGCTAGATAATAAAGTGTGAAGCTGGATGAACACAGCAGGCCAAGCAGCATCTCAGGAGCACAAACAGTGTTCCTACCTTATCCTCAGGTGCAGTGTAGTACCAGCAGTAACCACCAGTCCTAGTGGTGCCACTGATCCTGGGTGGCTGCAGACATCTGATTGGCTATCAGCTCTCAGAGTCAGGACGCGAGGCCCGCTAGGAAAGATGCTGCAGAAGAAATTCCCCCTCAAAGGCAGGCAGTAGACACTTGATTTAATCCCAATGGCTGAAATGGCAATGCTATAGCCGTTCAATTGCACCATGGGAGCGTATTTATGAGCGAACAGGAAAGTGGGATTGGATTAAAGGCTTCATCTGGGGAAGTCATGGAATGGCTGAGATCTCTGCTGTACTAGGATATTCAGAGGATCATTCTGCACAGAATGCTATTGTTCTATTATCTATTACACTTATCCTTTCCTATCTTGGCTGCCATGGGTTGCTAGCTAGCACATAAATGTCTACAACACGTGGGCTCCTGCAATATTATGGATTTTTAGAAGGGATACAATCTGATCATATTACTTGTTGTCCATGTTTATTCCTCAAAAACAGAGTCCCAGTTCGACAGGATAGTGATAAAGGTGTTTGGTATGCTTGCCCTTATGGGTCAGTGCTTTGAGTAAAGGAGTCATGTTGCGGCTGTACAGGACATCAGTTAGGCCACTTTTGGAATACTGCATTCAATTCTGGTCTCCCTGCTATAGGCAGGATGTTGTAAAACTTGAAAAGATTCAGAAAGATTTATAAGGATGCTGAGAGTGTTGCCGGGTTTGAGCTATAGGGAGAGGTTGAACAGGCTGGGGCTATTTTTCCCTGGAACATCGGAGGCTAAGGGGTAACGATATAAAGGTTTATAAAATCTTGAGGGACATACATAGGGTGGAAAGGCAAGGTCCTTTTTCCCAGGGTAAGGAAGTCCAAACTGTGCAGCATATGTTTAAGGTGAGAGGGGAAAGATTTAAAAGGGACCTAAGAGGCAACATTTGTTTCGCAGAGAGTGGGGAGTGTATAGAATGAGCTATCAGAGGAAGTGGTGGAGGCTGGTACAATAACAATATCTATAAAAGGCATCTGGGTGGGTATACGAAGAGGAAGGGTTTACAGGGATATGGGCCAAATGTTGGCAAATGGGGCTAGGTCAGTTTGAGATATCTGTTCGGTGTGGACGAGTTGGGCCTGTTTCCATGCAGTACAGCTCTATGACTCTGTGTGGTTGTTAGACAGTGCAATCTCAAATCCCATTTTGCTGTTATAGAGGATGGCATAGTGGCAGGTTACAGGGGAGTTTGTGTGGCTGCACCGCAATCACAGAATCGTTACGATGTACAGGAAGGCCATTCAGCCCATCCTATCGTCATGCTAGCATGTAGCACAAAACTTGCTTTCACTGTCTCACTGGCTTGGCAATCATGCATGAGCAGCCATCCCTGTATGTAATTATGCAGATAATCATACACCTGATAAATAGATACACATAATCAGATCGGTGTGAGCAGTTTGTGTGGAATTAAGGGATGGTAAGGAGAAGAAGTCACAGGTGCCCATCCTCTATAAGGTCCCTAAAAGGTTTCCTCACTATAGAATGAAGTATAAGTCCGGGAATGTGAGAAGGACACTACAACTGTCGTGGATGATTTTAATATTTTAATTGCATATTGACTGGAAAAATATGATGGTCAATGATGACAAGGAATACGAGGTTGTGGAGTGCAGCGAGTACTTTGTCCTTAGACCACGACCTTTGTAAAACCTACTGAGAAACAGTTTATTTTTGATCTAGTAATGTGCACTGAGGTGGGATAATAACGAAGTATCATGATTAAGGCTCATCTGGGAAGTAGCAACCACAACACAGTAGAATTTCAAATTCAGCCTGAGGGAGAGTAACTCTGGTCTCAAACTGGTGTGGCCACCTTAAATAAGAGCCATTATGGAGGGATGAAGGAAGAATTCTCTAAAGCTGGCTGGGGAGAAAGGTCAGTACATGAGCAGTGACAGATGGTTAAGCATATATTACATAATTATAATTATTCTGGTGCAGGAGGCCATTCAGCCTATTGTTCCTCTACCAGGTCTACTACCTAGTTCAGCCCTTTTATTCAGCGTCAATTTCCTGCATTTTCCCGATGTCTCTGCACATTGTTACTAAACAAAAAAAAGTCTGATACCTTCTTGATTGCTTCAGTTGAACCTCCCTCCACTACATTTCCAAGCAGTGCACTCCAGAACCCTAACTACACACTGTGTGAAAATGTTATTCTGTCTTTAGTTATTCCTTTCGATTGAATAAATGCATATGTCACCTTGTAGTGACTCCCACTGTCTGCTCTCCAGCCTCATGGGGAAGAATGATTATTTGAACGCATCTAAGAGTATTACCTGTTTTTGTGAAACTACCTCCAGCAAGATTCAGCATTCTGATCAGAAAAAGAGGGGAAACAGGATCTGCAAGGAGTTTCCTTTGGTCGAACATCAGCAAATTGGATCATGTATGACTGATCAGCCACAATGCTCCAACTTCCTCCTTTCTGCTAGAGTAAATGTGATCCAGAAAACTGAAATATTACTCAATAAACTACACTTAGTTTCTGGTAAGTTGCTGTCAGCCCGAGCTTGAAAATGCATTGATTTCTATGCGCTGGCTGTCATGTCTGCTAAATGTAGATCATCTTTCAGTGTCAGAATAGCAGCGATATCACGTTTAGCATAGCGAATCGTTATTCTCTTCTGGCAATGACTAACCCCCCCACCACTCTGAGCACAGATCGAGTTGTGACTTGTAATTGATTCGCAGTGTAACTGCAGCTGTCGGTAAAGTATATCTCTTATTTTGCATGTGCCTATTAGTCTTGTACCTATGAAAAGTAATACAATACAGTCAGGGTATCTTCTTCATGCCCTGGTAAGAAGCAGCGAAATAAAGAGGTTTTTCACTGCACTCCACATCAGTTGAAACTGCCCAACATCACAATATCTACCTCAACATGATGGATTTGATGATGTTGTGATTTGCCATTGCGCTTGGGTTAGAGGCTGGGGGAAGGAATAAGTGTACAAGGTCGGGCTGGGTTTTCTTCCTTCAGTTCTACAGGAATTTTGAAAAGGTTATTCAGCACCTCAGGGATGTTGCTGGGCTTATCAAATCTCCAAGGTTGGCATGAAGTCACCAGGAATATCAGATAAATCTCCCAGAAAGTGCTGAGGGCGACTCAGGAAAATAATTGCAGGGACAACAAAAAAAGTGCAATGTTGAGAATTTTCTTTATTACTGGAATTTTACTAGTTACAAAAACATTGAATCTGGATTGGAAGGTCATTGTGCCAAAAATTAAGAATCAGTCAATCAGGTACTGTGAACAGTTGATTCATTTTACAATTGGGAAAGAAAGATGGTGTATCATGAGAATAAACATATCAGGAGACAATAATCAATGTGTAGGGGTGGCGCAGGCCTGGTGCAGGATGGAAAGCAATATGGAAATCATGTGGTTAACCTGAAGTAGGATGTCCTGCTAGGATTAGCAACACTAGGGCTAACTTCCAACTAATGCATGTTTAAAAATCAGTAAATTGAGTTCCAAATTAGAAAGAGGGGAAGTGTAATGAGGCCTGGGTGTCCTTGTACACCAATCACTGAATGTAAGTCAGAGTCTTAGAGTTGTACGGCACTAAAACAGACCCTTCAGTCTAACCCATCCATGCCAGCCAGATATGGACAGCAGAGTGGCTCAATAGTTACCATTGCTCTCTCACAGTGCCAGGAACCCTGAGTTCGATCCTGGCCTCAGGCACCTGCCTGGGTGGAGTTTCCCTGTGTGCAGGTTAGGTGGATTGGCTGTGCTAAACTGTCCGTAGTCTGGAGTGGAAGATGCTGGGATGGGAGATGGGTTGGGTCTGGTTGGGATGCTGTTTCGAAGTTTGGTGTGGACTTGATGGGCCAAGTTACCTCCTTCCACACTGTAGGGATTCTGTATCCTAAATTAATCTTGCCCCATATCCCTCTAAACTCTTTCTATCCATATACCTATCCAGATTCCTTTTAAATGTTTCAATTGTACCAGAATCCACCAGTTCGTCTGGCAGCTCATTTCATACACACACCACCCTCTGAGTGAATAGCTTGACCCTTAGGTCCCTTTAAAATCTTTCCCCTCTCATCTTAAACCTATGCCCTCTAGTTTTGGGTAAGTCCATCTTGGGGAAAAGACCTTGACTCTATCCATGCCCCTCATAGTTTTATAAACCTCTGTAAGGTTGCCCCTCACCCTCTGATGCTCCAGGTAAAAAACCCCAACTTATTCAGCCTCACCCCATACCTCAAACCCTCCAACCCTGGCACCATCCTTGTAAATCTTGTCTGAACCCTTTCAAGTTTCAAATAAGTGCAAGGTGTAGCAGGTGGTGAAGAAGGCAGATGATATGTCACCTTCATAATGAAATCATTCAAAGACTCAGGGATAACTTTCTGCAATTGTGCAGGACCTAGTTGAGGTCACACCTGGAGTACTTTGTGCCATTTTCTTTATCTGAAGAAGGATGTTCTGGCTACGAAGGGTATGCAATGAAGGTTTACCAGACTGAGTCCTCGGATGGTATGACTGATATACGTAGAACAGTTTGGAATGATTAGGACTATATTCACTACAGTTTAGAAGAACAAGGGAGGATCTCATAGACACTGATAAAGTTCTAATGGGGCTAAATAGACTAAACACAGGAAGAATTTCCAGATGATCAGGAGTCCAGAACCAGGTGTCACGGTCTAGGGATACAGTTTAGACCATTTAGGACTGAGATGAGAAGAAATTTCTTAACTGCAGCGTGGTGAGTTTGTGGAATTTTCTCCTACAGAAAGTAGTTGAAGCCAAAACATTGTATGCTTTTCAAGAAGTTAGTTTTGGTTCTTAGGGCTAAAGAGTTCAAAGAGTATATGGAGAAAATAAGAACAGGATATTGAGTTGGCTGATCAGCCATGATCATTTTGAATGGTGGAGCACCCTCAAAGGTTCAAG
The DNA here is from genome assembly GCF_030684315.1 of Stegostoma tigrinum. Taxonomy (NCBI): domain Eukaryota; kingdom Metazoa; phylum Chordata; class Chondrichthyes; order Orectolobiformes; family Stegostomatidae; genus Stegostoma; species Stegostoma tigrinum. Next base: position 113,665,032 of record NC_081358.1, on the reverse strand, counting down.
TGACCAACTCCTGCTCCAATGTTTCTAAGTTTATGATGAGTTCAGTAACCAACTTCCAACATGCACGAACTCTAATGTAAGGTCCTTCCAGTGTCAGGCAATGGAAGGTTTGCCAATCAAATTTCTCCCATTTACAAGCTCTTTCCACCATTCAGAAACTAAGATGGCAAACAGTGTGGCACAGTAGGTCCTGAATAATTGCCTCTTATCTCTGAGTCTTATCTCTCGATCAGCTGAGGTTTTCGGTTATCTGTTTACTAAGTCACTGAATGTATGGCTAAATGTTGACAAAAACATGTGTGGCAAAAAAAATTGTGAACCGGTCTTCAGGAAACTGCATCTTGATGTTGTGGGAAATAGAATGAAATGTCAGTAAAGTGTTTATTTTCTGAGGACTGAGGCACTAAGTCGGTCAGAACCGAAAGGGTGAAGGAGAGATTTACTCTGCATCTAACAATGAAGTGCCTGTAATGAATCTGCTGAATACTGACACAAGTCACCAATAACCAAAATGGACCGGATCTCACAACATTGAATGATGACCATTTTTGTGGCTTTGAGATAGGTGCCAGAATCTCTGTAGAGCTGGCCTAGCTGTTGGAGTGTGTTGGAGATGTTTTGCTCATGAGACAATATCAGGCATTGCAATGCTTTATTTTTGAGCCCCTTGACGTACCTCATATTCCTCTTTGAATCCATAGCCTTCAGCACATTTCATCTGGGTAATATGCTGCAGCAGGTCTGCCACCCGTATGGCTGGATGAAGCTGCCCAGTTTGATACGGTACATCCACAGGCTCTCGCTTCTTATAGGGATGTGGCTTCCCCAGGTTACTGGCCTCACTGGTGACTGTGTGATTTTCATCTATAGGGAAACAATGATAGTGACAATGAGCTCTTGTTCATCTAAACTGGTAGTAAATGTTTCATTACCTAAGCAAAACAGTTATACATTCAAATTAATCAAGTAAAGTGAATCAAGGTATCATTTTATGTATTGCTTTGGATGGCAATTTTAAAGTTGCAGTTTTATGCAGTTATTCAGGTAATTGGCATAAATGTAAAATTGTGTGCCCACTAAAGGCTTAAATTTTAATGCATCGAGAATAATTTGCTCCAATCCTACATGTAGATAGGTACAAGGAAATGACTACATTTTATTGCAAAACAAATCTACCATGTATGTCAAAGTAGTCTCAGTTTTAATGATTTGTAGACCATCATCTAATTGCATCCTGAAAGAAGTTGTGGAGTTAGGGGATATTGAGTTGTACAATTACAAAAGCATAACTTGAGCTATGGGAAGAATTTTAGTGTTTCCTAAATGGGGATTGGTAGTGATGGGGTTGGGGGGGGGGTAGATGAAGAGGATGTTGGACAGACTCTGAAAGCTTGTAATTTCAAATAAACCTGTTGGACTATAACTTGATGTTGTGTGATTTCTGAGTTTCTTATGGTTTGATCTCAGATTGAGATGTCACCTGGGATGATGAATCTGCACTTGGTGCCAACTGCTATTCAATTACTCCAGCCGGAAATGGCAAATGGTGGTTGGATATTGGTTAAGGACACAGCTGAGGTGAGTTGTGATGCTGCTTGCAGTTGAGCAGCCTGCTAATGCTAACTGTCTATAATCACAACTGCACGACAGAAAGGGGTTCAAGGTGGTTGAGAAGTTGTTGGTACCAGCAAAAAGGGTCAGTAGATTGAGGAATAAAGATGCGAAATAAGACACAATTGAAAATTGTCTTTAATGAGCCACATTTTGTTGAAAGTGACCTTTTTATTTGAAAGGAGCCACTTATGCTTATTTAGGAAGTTACATATACCATTACCTCATACAATAATAACATACTGCAGCTTTAAAATTGTCCCAAATACAGTGAAGTTTCTATACAAGAAAATTAATTGCACCCCACATCCCAATGGTCATGTCAATAATCAAACAGATTACAAATTATTGCCAAGCTGACCAGCAATAACCACAAAAGTTCAATATTCATAACAAGTACAAAGAAATGCTGTGCAAACAATAAGTTCATCAATTTAAATGAAATCTAGGTCTAGAAACTATTCCAGCTCTTTTCATTTAAAAGAATTGAGTAGCAAAGCAAAGTAAATTAGCAATTTTTCCTTGTTAAATGTTCTCAGGTCAGATAAAACCTTTCTAAGTTCAGAGCAAGGCTTCCTCTTTTTCTCAGTTGCAAAACAAATATCAAACAGTTTCAACAGACTCCTAGCATATTGTTTGGAGCACTTTACAAATCAGTTCTAATTTCCAGCCTTGATTTCATTTCAAAAAAAATCACAGCAAGCCAAGTCACTGCACATTCAAAATGAAGATGACATGTTCAATGGCTCTCCAAGCTCAGTTTAAACAAAAATTACAATGAATGTATGTAAAACATTCAAAGGAATATAAAATGGCAAATGCAAGTGGGATTCATCAGGAGGGCGGGGGCAGGGTCGGGGGTGGGGGGTGGAATAGGGTGTGGTGGTATGGAGGGAGAGAAATCGAGCAGACAGGGTTAACATCTTGAACAATTACTCAACATGCCACATAATGAATGGCCTTATGAGTTATCACATAGGGCATGAAATGCTATATGTCAACTGCCATGCAAGTCAACACACAACAGAACTGGCCAGAATCGGGTGAGCTGAAAAAGGCATCTCTGGAACAGGGCAAGCAAGGAACTTACCATTTATTGGCACTTTTTAAAAAAAGATACGTATGAGGTCAATGTGGAGAGAGAAAAACAAGGAGGAGAAAAGGAAACAGGGCATAAGCAACAATATTGTGAACATCCTTTAAAATGTCTTAAAATTAATTTTATATGATTTTCTTTTAAATAATGAACAGCTCTTAACTAGCTTGTTATATTATCGATGGAAAAGTTATACGATAAATGATTTTGTTTTCATCTGGTTGCTACTTAACACCCAGTTCCCCAATGGTCCCTTTAACACTACAATAATTATACAGTTGTTGTTTGAACTGCTTTAAGGGGATGCCTCAAATTATCAAATGACTGGACTGTTTTTTAGTTTAATATTTTGAGGATCTCAGTACAAATCTGTGGCCATGGTCTTAAGAGACAGCTGTGAATGACTAATCGTGTGGGGGACATTGCATCACAATTTCAATAGCAAGTCATGCTCAAGTACCTTTTAACCAGCAATTTCAAACACACCCAGTTCCATTAATTCAGTTTGGATGAAATAAACAAAAGGAAAAAGAAGAGAGTGGCTGTTCAAAATAAGAGAAATAAAAACTTCAATTTCGTGGTGACTGATTGGGAATATTGCTTCTTTTTAAAATACAATCTGCATTGCTGACCTCAAGATAAGATCGATTGCAAAGTGATGAGTGTGTACAATTATAATGCAAATTTTCTTTCCCTTTATTTCCCAGCCCCTCCACCCTCCTCTCCTGAAGGTGCAGGTTTTTTTTTTCTGGAGTACAATCCCACAGGAGCCAGCGAACCTTCTGACGACTCAAAAAGTGGCCGCTCTCCACGTGAGCATTAGCGACACCATAGCTGAGTCTACCCTCATGAGATGTCCACACATGCTCGTTTTTCAGGAGAGCTGTTGGCATGGGTAAGCAGATGAGTGGGTTGGTAACTGGACAGCAGATAGGAGCAGGAACCCTGGTTGATGTTCTCCTCCCTGACCCATTTGTCACACCCCTTTCTTTCACCAGCTCACTCAACACAGACCAGGGATAGAATCTGGGAACTTCCTGGGCACTGTGGCCCATTTGCATGCCAGCCAATGCATCCAGGGAGTATTGTTTAAGAGTGGTGTGCTAAGTTAATTTGTATTTGCCAGATAACAAATGCAACACAAGCCACCGTATTAGTTTATTTCATCTCCTTAAATTGCAGTAAACTGGGAGAAGAAAAAGAAAGATCCTCACCTAATATTGCAGTTGGCACGAATGGATCTGGTGAGCAGCAAGTAAGTAGACCCAAGACACAAGGTGGCACCATACCAGAGAGAAAACTACAGTTAGTTTCATTTTAATTTTCTCTATGCGTTTATACATTAAACCTTCATGAGATTTTTTTTATGAATTAAAGTTTGCCACAGAGCAACAGTTAAGTTTCACATCACCAGACTTGTATTGTATACTGTCTACCTCTGAGTTTGTCATAATATGGTTATGCTGAAAGTAGTGGATACCTGGAAGTGTCAGCTAGGACCAATTGAAGGGTTAAGAATATTTAAATGCAAAATAATGAAAATGTGGAATTAATAACACAGTAGGGATCTAACCTCTATCTAAGCTATTATAATTTTCAAAGAAAAGAATGAGTAATTAGGCATGGTTGTAATGCAATAATTTAATCAAGGCTTTATGCTGCTTTGAACATGAGGACTTGTGGAATGCTGTAATCTTGCACTCCTTAGGATTTGGCTTTGATCAACTTGTAGCAATTGTAACGAGGACAGCCAATGGACTTCACAGCATATAAGTTCCTTGGTTGGGGCTGTTAATTTGATGCAATCAGGGAGCCCTGACTGACAGATGTAAACTCTCGCTCTGATTGCTGGATCGGTGTCAAGGACTTTCCACATGTAAATAAACGGTGACTTGGTGATGGGATACTAGCCTCTGCGGAGTTATAATGTGTTATTCTGGAGTATTTCCAGACTTAGCTTTCTGAGGGGGTAGGTAGTAAGTATACTGCAAACAAATGAAACAGGAAAAACAATGTATAGAACTAATTGTAGATCAGATGCGCACAAGCCTTCTGTACGTCCATTTAGAAAATCATCCTCGAAGACTATGACTTACTGTCAGTAATATTAGAGGTTATTTTTTGATGGAAGAATTACTCCACTCCATTAAAATGGCCACCACCATGAAAATATCTACCCACCAAAGTCACAAACTATAATTTGCGGTCTACAGAAGATAATGAATAACAGGGCATTCCATTCTCATGTGTGATCATTTCCACACAGAAAGATTAAGAAATGTAAAGCTAAAACAGTACATTTGTTAAGAAATAGTCTGCAACTTATTCTGAATTCTAATCCATTACATGTTCTAATGGCTGCAAAATGACAGTCACTCATTTTCCAAAAGTAGTTCATTGGCTGTGTGTGTAAAGCCTTGAGCATGTTATGTAAAACCAGCACCACCTCCTCTTGAGCGAGATGTACACTGTCTTACACACTTTTACTATGATCTACGAAAGTCAGGGTTGGACTTTGAGCATTGGGTGACAGGTTTATAAAGAAACATTCATTTGCAATGCACGAAACCTTTAACTTTGAAATCCCTTGGTTAAGATAGAAAGAATTTTAACTTTATTATGCTGTTCATGTTTTGGGGACACATGAATCAATTCACAGCCAATGTATTACTTTTGATTTGCAGTTGATTTGCTGTTTTATATCTTAACTCAAAGGTTTTCAAATGGCAACAGAGAAAAAAAAAATCAGCCAATTGTTGATATGTTGACCTGGACTCTGGGAGAAAACCTAATCTTTTCATTTTTCTAATGATTCATGGAATGCTGGTAAAGCCAGAATTGGTCACCCATCCCTAGGTACCCTCAAGAAGGTTGTGGTGAGATACCTTCTTGAACTGTTGCAGTTCATATGAACAGATATAGAAACAATGAGATGGAGGGAGGGAGGTCCACAATGTTGAACTAGTGATAGTGAGAGATCTGAGGTCAGAATCGAGTAGTCAGTTTGGTTTTATCATTATTAGACGTTTCCATAATTGTTAGATACAACACAGGGCTTTACTAGGCCATTTGCAAAGGCAGTTAAGATTCAACAACTTTATTGTGGGTCTGGAGTCCACTACAGACCATACTGCTTAAGGATGCTGATTTCCTTCCCTATAGGATATTGGCGAATCAAATGGAATTTTGCAACCATCTGCCAGACTCTGCCAAGTCCCAATTTTCTAAGTTGTTAGTTCGGGTCTCTGCTATGTAACCATAAAAGTTACATAACCACTTTTTAAATCATGCCATGGCATCGTTTATGGCCAGCTGAGCTAATGGTGTTAACATAATTCTAAAAGTATCCTTTATGCCCTCGTGTCTCTGGCAGGACCAATATTTATTGCCTGCCCCTAATGCCCTTGAGATGGTGCTGGAGAGCTGACTTCTTGAATCGTTGTAGTCCATGTGCTGTCGGTACATCCACAATCCTGGTGTGGAGGGATTTCCAGGATCTTGATCCAGCAACACTGAAGGGACAGCAATGTATCTCCCAGTCAAGATGGTGAGTGGCTTGAAGGGGAACTTGCAGGTGGTGGCATTCCCACATATTTGCTGCCCTTGTCTTCTACAAGGAAGTGGTGGTGGGTTTGGAGAGGGCTATATTAGAAGCCTTTGTGAATTTCTGCAATAGATCTTGCAGATGGTACACACTGTTGCAACTGAGTGGTGGAGGGAGTGGGTATTTGTGGATGAGGTGCCAATCAAGTGGGCAGCTTTGTCTTGGATGGCTTGAAACTTCTTGAGTGTTGTTAGAACTGAGTGGAGAGTATTGCATTATACTCTTCGCTTGAGCCTTATAGATGGTTGGCAGGCTTTGGGAAGTCAGGAAGTGAGTCTCTTGCTGCAGTATTCCTAGCCTGTACAAAAGCTGCTTATCGCAATAATGAATGAAATCAAATTGTTACACTCTTACAACAATCTTTCAAATAATAGTGATAGTAGGAACGGCTGATGCTGGAGAATCTGAGATAACAAGGTGTAGAGCTGGATGAACACAGCAGGCCAAGCAGCATCAGAGGAGCAGGAAAGTTGACGTTTCAGGCCTAGACCCTTCTTCAGAAGAAGGAAACATCAACTTTCCTGCTCCTCTGCTGCTTGGCCCACTGTGTTCATTCAGTTTCACACCATGTTCTTTCAATTAATAAGTAGTTCTGTATTTCTTACAGTGCTCCAATTCTATAAAAATCCTCCCTTTCACTCTGTGATGATGCCAAAAACGTTCCATTGCTTTTTCAGTTCATCCCGCCAATTTCCTCCCTCATCTTGACTGAATCTTTTAGATTTAGGTTTTAGATTTTATTGTCATGTGTACTCAAGTACAGGAGTACAGTGAAAAGTGTATAATGTCACCACACCATCTTAGGTAGCAAGGTACAAAAAAAACTTAGATACAAAGTAGTGTGAGATACGAGAGTTAAAAAGTTAAGCATTACCTCACAGAATAGTAGAAAAAGAAAGAAATAGGTAACAGTTTACATTAAAGTCTCTCGCAGTTTAAACTAGGAAAATAAAGGAATACATTAAAAGTTCAACAGTCTTTGATGGAGTTCTCTGCTTATGAATCTTCTTGTGTGTTTGACTGAGACTTTCTGTCCCCTAGTTTCTTGCCCAAGTGAAAGTTGTTCATGTTTAAAGATAGAAAGTTATTCCCAAGGAGTGTATGGGGAATCAAGAGTTATGGGCAAAGGCAGTTGAGGATCATCAGCTCAGTCATGATCTCATTGAAGGGCAGAACAGGCTTGATGGGCCAAATGGCCTACTTCCGCCCCCTTTGCCTTCTGTTCTCAGCAGAATCCAGCCTGGATGTGTATTTAGGTGTATGTACAGGATTCATTGGTGAGCATTCAGTGGCAAGCTGTTTTAGGCTCTGCTGTCCCCCTTTCATTTCTGCTCTAGCTGTAGCCCACACCCAGCAGGCACTAAATCACTTCCAGTCAAATGCCAGACAAATTTAATATAAGAAATCTCAACACAGGGTAGCCTTAGTATTTAGATGTTATTGCTTCTCAAAATATGATATACAATCAGATAATCATAATCCCTGTAATAATTCAATATTTCAACAGGAATTACTCTGTTTGAAACTGATAAGAACATTGCTGAATTTGTCTATATTAAGCTGCCTGATGGACCAGGATTTGGAGCTATTTGATGGTAATGCATTAATTTATTCTGTCATTCAAGCTATTTAATACTTACATTGTGTTTCTGTCATCTTTTTCCATTTTAAATTTCTACCCTGACAATGATAATAAGTTGGAAATGAAGACATCAAAATGAGGACATAATTAGATCGTTTTAAAATGAAAAACGAAGTGAATCTGAATTCTGTCCAATTATTCTCCATCGTCTCATCTTGCATTTTTGCAGAGACTCCATTTGGTCTGGATTCTTCAGATGCAATGCCATTGTGTTTGAATTTCCACATGTACTTATCGTCATTACAGGTGGCTCTGTGGTTAGCACTGCTGCCTCACAGCGCCAAGGATCTGGGTTCAATTCCACCCTTGGGCAATGGCATGTTTGGAGCTTGAATGTTCTCCTTGTGTCTGCTGGATGCCCTGGTTTCTTCCCACAGTCCAAAAATGTGCAAGTTAGGTGGATTGGCCAATCTAAATTACCCATAGTGTTTCAGGGATGCCTAGATTAGGTGCATTAGCCATGGGGAATGTAGGGCTAGGGTAAGGGGGAATGTATCTGGCTGGATGCTCTTTGGAAGGTTGGTGTGGACTTGTTGGGCTGAATGGCCTGTTTCCATACAGCAGGGATTCTGTTAAAAATTAAAGGCATCTCTCTGTCACTGTTGATAAAACATGTTTACATAGAAAAGTTATGGAGCAGTTAACAAGCTGAGTGGAAAGATAGATTGCACCCAACCAGCCTGGATTATTCCAGCCACTTGATGTACTGCTGGTAAGTGAAGGTAATTCCAGTTGTAGAAAGAGTAACATTTCACTTGTACTTCCATGTGTGTTCTGTATGTCACAGCTGTATCCCATAGACTTTATCTTTCTGGCACCATTCTACAACTTTCCACCACGCTTCAAACAAGTTGAAATGAAGGCACAATGGCAAGTTTGCAGGGTACGGGTGGTAATATATATATCAGTAATATGAATCCATGTTGGCGATGACATAAATGTCACATGGAGATACAAATAAAAGTTCCTAAATAACAACACAAATGTTTTCTTAGATGACTTGCTTAACTCAAAGAAAGTCAGCAGTCCTGCAGGACTGCTGAAATAGCAAGACAGGTTCCGACCTGACACTTTGGAATTTAGCAAAATGACAGGTGGGCTGTTTAAAACACAGAGGGTTCTGGGGGGGCTTGACAGAGTAAATATCGAGAGGTTGTTTCCCCTCAAGGAAGAATCCAGGACCAGAGGGCATTACCTCAGAATAAAGGAGCACCGATTTAAGACTGAAATGAGGAGGAATTTCTTCTCTCAGAGAGTTGAGAGTCTTTGGGGCTCCTTGTCACAAGAGACCCAAGGGGTGAGGGACAGAGTCCTTGCGTATGTTAAAGGCTGAAATGAATAGATGCTCATCGGGAAATCGAGGGTCACAGTGTAAGAGCAAGAAAATGAATGTGAGGAATATCGAATCAGCTGGGGTCTGATTGAATAGAACAGCAGGTTCAAGAAGCCAACTGGCCTAATCCTGTTCCTATTTCTTTTGGTGTTATGGTCTGTACTCTTTTGTTTTGATGTTGCTTTAAAGTTCTAAAAGTACTAAAGTATTTGACCATGCTGAAAAATGTGACTGTCAGAGAGCCACAGAGTTATGTAGCACAGTAACAGACCATTTGGTTCAACTTCTACACACCAAACAGATATCCTAAGCTTATTTAGTCCTTTTCGCCACAATTGGGCCCATATCCCTCTCAAACCTGCCGATTATGCCCGGATGTTTTGTAAAAGTTGTAATCGTATGCACCTCCTCTGGAAGCTACTTCCATCCACACAACACCTGCTGTGCAAAAAAAGTTGCCCCTCAGGAACCTTTTTAAGTCTTTCTCCTCTCACCCTAACCCTGTGCCCTCTAGTTTTAGATTCCCCTACCCTCGTCTTCTGGGTCATCATAGTTGGGCAACAACTGGAAATACTTAGTTCTAATCTGGAAAGTAACTCACTGGAGAGATTGAGGGCTGTTCAGAGTTTATCTCCAGTAGCTACACTGCACCATCTTGAATGGTAATGCAGAAATTCTTGTCATAACTTCTTCTGTGAACCTTGTCTTCCCCAGGCAGCAGGAATTGGTCTTTTGCCAGCAGGAATGTTGCTTGATTTGGAGAACTTGCTCCGTAGTGGTGCACTGAGTGCTAATGGCTTGCTGCACGTGCCCGAGATTGTTGTATGTGATGATCAGACATCCTGTTCAGTCCAGACTGAGCCAATACTCTCCAGAGCTGAATAGCCTACTCCTGATCTTATGCTAAATACTGGGAAAGAATGAAGTCATCATGTGGCTTCCTCTTCCTCTCCCAGTCCATTCTGATCAAACCAAACAGAGTTTTATAGGCACTGGGCCAAAGAGCATAAGAACATGATATAAGGCCATCCTAAGCTGACGCTTCTTCATGTTCTCTACCAAATTCATTGTCAGTGAAGCAATGCAGAGGTCAAAAAGGCGAGAACATGAGGGTAAATTATTGATTCAAATCGCTCAGGGTTAAAAAATCAATTAGTAAAATTGATGGGGTCCTGGGGTTTAGCGTACTAAAGCAAGGAAGTTATGACAAACATTATTTTTGCCACAAACTAAGTATTGAAACCGAAAACGGGAATGCTGGCAGGCTTTGTTGCACAGGACGGTGCTGAGCAATGAGCAGGACCCCACCTTCCAAATCTTGGGGCTCACTGAAGGATTCCACCTTTCAACCCCCCTCCTGATAAATAAGTGCATAAGAACATAATTAGGAGCAGGAATAGGCCGTCTGGCCGGCCGAACCTGCTCCACCATTCATGGCTGCTCTCTTAGTCTCTCAGCTCCACTTACCCACCCTCTTACTATAACCCTTCATTCCTTTACTGTTCAAAAACCTATTTTTCTTTGCCTTAAAAACATTCAACGAGGTAGTGTCTACTGCTTCACTGGGCAGGGAATTCCACAGATTCACAACTCTTTGGGTGAAAACATTCCTCCTCAACTCAGTCTGAAGTCTGCTCCCCCTTATGTTGAGGCTACGCACCCTAGAAACACAGATGATCCTTCTCTTGAAAGTGGATGACACCTCCTTCAACCCCAAACCCTTCACCAGTTCCCTTGACTTACCTTAAACCTTGGCTTGAAATGGCAGCATATTATTTAAAAGGAGATAAATTCAGAAATGTTGATGTACAAGATAAGCAATCTGGGTGTCCTTGCACACCAGTCAGTGAAATGGAATCTGCAGTAGTTTAAATCAAATCAAAAGGAAAAGCATGATCCCTTTCCAGCTGTATTTACTTGATTTTCGAATCCTATCACAGACTTGACAATATGGCATCTTATGACAAATCTTGTGAATTATTGATTTACAGCCTATTTTATGAGGGATTAAGGCGTCATGATATAACAGCTCCCTTGCTGTGAAGATGGGAGATGGGTTGTTTCATGTGAAATGCAACAGGTCAGTGTGTAATAGTGTGGATATGGGGATAAATATTCCAGAGTCCTGTTTCATTCCCTAGCAAAACCAAGAAATATATAGGTAACAACTTGGAGCCCATTTAAATGTAGCTTTTAAAGTAGTAAAACATACTAAAGTACTTCACAACAGAATAATCAAGAAAAAAAAGACTTGACATTGATCCAAAACATTGGAAGGACAGTTAAAAACCTGTTCAAAGTGGCATGTTCCAATTGGAAATTGAAGGACGAGAAGAGTTGAAGAAGTTGCTGCTTAAAACATACATCTTCAGCCAAACTGTTAAGTCATATGCCCTATTAGTTAGGCTTGGTGTTGATTTTTGTTTTACTACTTGTTTGTGATGCACATTTCAATGCTTTATGCTAAAGGTGCAATGTAAGTGAAGCCTACTATCTCCACCATCCTCCAGCCCCACATTCTCAGTCTTCTAGCATTGATCAGAAAGGCATTCATTTTACAGTATATCACTGTTGGTGCATTTTGGTCATGACATCCATTTCCTCAATCCCAATGGCTAAATTTGTAGGTGGATACTCATTCGGAGACTGATGTTTCAAGGTCGGGTCTAAGCCTCAGTCCACACTGTTCTCTGTAGAGTGGCAGTATGAGGACTGAAATAGATCTCAGAAATACTGGAAATAGGAAGGCTGAAAGAAATCAAGCAGTATTCCTGTTTTTCATCACTGTCCAGCGGCCAGAGGTTAGCAGGTTTGGACTTGCTAGTGATGCTCTCCCCTGTGTTCGAGCATCCACCCAATTGTCTCTTTGAGTTGACCCAGCAGAAGTAAAGGCCAAGCTGTTATAGACTCCTGGATTGATGCACTGGAAATATGAGTTCAAATCCAAACCCAACAGCTAACTTAAATTCAGTTACTTCCATCAAACATAGAACATAGAACATTACAGCACAGTACAGGCCCTTCAGCCCTCGATGTTGTGCCGACCTGTCATACCGATCTCAAGCCCATCTAACCTACACTATTCCGTGTACGTCCATATGCTTATCCAATGATGACTTAAATGTACCTAAAGTTGGCGAATCTACTACCGTTGCAGGCAAAGCGTTCCATTCCCTTACTACTCTCTGAGTAAAGAAACTACCTCTGACATCTGTCCTAGATCTTTCACCCCTCAATTTAAAGCTATGCCCCCTCGTGCTTGCTGTCACCATCCCAGGAAAAAGGCTCTCCCTATCCACCCTATCTAACCCTCTGATTATTTTATATGTTTCAATTAAGTCACCTCTCAACCTTCTTCTCTCAAGTATTGATAACAATGAAAAAGCTCAATTGTTGTAAAACCTCATCTCATTCAACTGAACAGAGGGAATCTGCAGTATTTGTGTGTGATTTGGACCCCACGCTTCCAAATTATGGAAGACTCTTAAATGCCCTTTGGCCAACAGACTGAATTCAATGGATAACCGTTTATGGACAAAAAGTGCTGGCATACCTCCCCTGAGAATAAATGTAGTTTCAAAAAAAATTGTCTGCAGTCCTGTATTGCAGTACCAAAGGAAAATAATTGCTTTCGGGAGAGGAGGAGGGGCAATTACAATGAGGGATAATTTATGGTAACAGGTTGCTTTGTGCTCTTTGATGCTGCCTGCTGATTATCTGTAGAAAAGCAGGGCCCAGGAGCTCTCACATTATTTGCTCAATGCCATTTGTAACTGTTTCTGTACACGGAAGCATGTGATCACAGATGCAAATGACATCGTTATTCTCAGGGCACTTATACTAATGGACAGGTTGTCAGCATGCAGCAAAATACTGCTTTAAGAGCGTTATTCTAAATCGGATGATGTGACACAGTATGTTACACGCAAGTAGGAAAAGATACATGAAACTGGAGCTTTTTACTTGTGCAGAACTTGGTAAGCTCTGAAATCAAAACAAATCTTTGTGCTGCAGGGAATATCAAAACAGCCTCGTATCTCGGAATCAGGCTTTCATTGCTCCTGGATACACGAAGCGAAACAAGTGCTCAAGCTATCAGCTCTGAAAGTAGCAGGATTTTACTTGGCAGTTTAAAGTGAAGGCCGCTATTCAGAAATATAAACAATCCTACTTGCTGTTTTTAAAAGAGTTAACATCTTCTCTGGCACCTTCACATTTTGGAATTTCCTTAAAAAAGAAGGTATGCAGAGAATTATGTTCATTTTTCCTATCCAACATGGCCCAAAATGATTGGGAAATTCCCATTTACCAATAATAGGAATTCCCGATGTTAACAACTGCCAAAGGATTAACATGCACTGGCCCAGAGCTTGACTTTGTGTGATGGTATGAAGTAGATGTGGTAATTGCAGAAATTAAAACTATCAGAAATACTGAAAGGGCTCCCGAACTGTTCTTACACCCAGCTGAAATCAACCCCAATGCACTTTTGCTCTGTCTTGTTTTTAAAATAACGCCAAACTATTTTTGTTCTCTTGATTATGTTTGAGCCAATCTGAAAGGTTTAGTTCAATTGTCTCTAAAATGATCACAGCTGGTAAGATGATAAGTGCCTTATAATCGACCTCAGAGTCCAGAAAGGAGGACATAAAGAGAATCATCCAAGGTTCTGCTCCTGCTTTCTATCCAGTTTCCCTGTTGGAAGGTGTGGACAACAAGTGAGGATGGGATGTAGCTCGCTTGTAGGGATCTCAGTGAAAGTGTGAGAAAGCTATTTGACTGATGTTCACACATGGGGAACAACACTAACACTCACACCTGCACATGGGTCACGAGGAGGAAGCAGCACAGAACCATATGAGTCTGTGCCTTCAGTAAAGAAGGGCAGAAAATTGGAGTGGCTTATTTTTAAAATAATGTAGTTACCTTATTTTTAGTTTGTAAAGTGTGTTATTTTCAAAGTGGCTTTAATGTCTTCTGTGACTATTTACAGTCCAGAGTTGGACTTTGCATTAATATGACTCATGATTTGGAAACATCTGAAATTTTGGTTTTGCAACAGCTCTGTATCTGTGAAATTGATAAACTGTAGATTGATTTTAAAATAATTTTTAGATCTGTGACACAAATATATTAAAACATGATCAATCTCCCCAACTGTAAACCAGATAATGTGTAACTCTTTGGCAACTTGGTTATGCAATAACGCTTAGTAGCAGCTTTGGCATTGGATTTGGTGATTGTACCTCATTGTTGGCCATGACAACTTCCACATAAAACTGTTAAGGAGGTGGGACCTCCATCATAACCTCAGTCAACGCAGGAACTGAACTCATGCTGTCGGTGTTGCTCTGCCTCACAAACTTGCCATCCAGCCAACTGAGCTAACTGGCCTTAAAAGCTTACCTTTTAAAGTGACTCAATGAGTCAACTAACACTTGAAACATGATAGAGTGACCAGAGTGGGAACATGTGATCTGCCTACAAGCTGTATTTTCAACGTGTCACAGGAGAAACTATTCTTCAAATGACTCAGAATGGAACATAAAATTTATAGTTACAATGTCCTCTCAGAAAGATGATGAAACAATGTTGCATGAACAAGCAACTCAACTACCTGGGTAGTAGGAATTCTGTATAGATGGACTCTTCAGTGTATTTGTTTTCACAGTGAATGAAGATGGTGAGGACATGGCTAAGAGAAAATGAGAAAGAATGCATCAGTGATAAACAGGGTTTAGGGACTGTCTCATTAAATGATGGTGGGTCTTGTGAACTCACCTCTCCCATTCAGATTGTGTGTATCCATGAAGGAGAAAGCTTCATCACAGTTAGTACCTTGTTCAGTAAAACTTTTGTCCATTGAATTTACCATCACGGTCATTTCCTGTCGGGTGCTGCTCAGAGTATCCTTCCGCTTCTTTGCAAGTTTCCTTGAAAGCAGGGAGAGAAATAAAGTCCAGAGTTAACTCTTCAATGACAAAAGGACCAAACATCTGAATTATGGATCTATTGTTTCTTAAGACAGAGTCGTCTGAGCTACTGACTAATTCTGAAAGAGATTCCTTTACATTTGCTTAATGTCCAATATATTGCTCACACTGTTAGAATTCAGATCCCTGAAAGATCAGTACGCTGAAAAGTATTTCTGAGAAGCAACTTTAAATCCAAACGATTACAGGAGCAAGGAAGCTAACGAACATACCCAACGAGTGTACAGGAGTCTTCCCTTCTAACAATGATATAACTTATTCATTGTGTATCTTAGCGACTACAGTAATGTTTCTTCTTTCCATGAAGCTGGTACCAAAATGAATTACACATGAACAAGCCAAATTACCTCTCAGTAATGATGCCTTACAGCCGCCAAGCTGAAAACCTTACTTGTTATCAAGGTCCTTCTTTCCTGATGACTTTCCCTGATTCTCTGACTGACAGTTGCTCATTGCTATTTTGCTCAGCATATGACCTTTGACTGGGAATGTTAACATGCTGTTAACCACAGTCATGCCTAAAGCCTGTCCTCATCTGGATTCTGCACACGTGTTTCCTGAAACTAAGGTCACAAGTCGCAGTCAGAAGAAGGGATTAGTGTTCTCCTTCCCAAGGGTCGAGTCTACTTGTGCATAAATAAAATAATTTATAAATGAAGATTCTGATAGTTGCTTTCTGTACCGTTTTTAATAAAAAAATGCTCATGGGATGTGGGTGTCATTAGCTAGATGAGCACTTATTGCCATCACTAGTTGCTGAGAGGGCAGTTAAAGATCAGTCATAGTACTGTGGGCCTGGAGTCACATGTAGACCAGACAAGGTAAGGATGACAGACTTCTTTCTCTGAAGAACACAGCCAAATGGGTTTTACAACAACAACAACAACAATGCTTACATGGATGCCATTAGGTTAGCATTATTTTAAATATTTCTCATGTTACTGATTGAACTAAAATTTCACACCTGCCATGATTTAGGAATTTGGATTTCATGCCCAGTGACATTATCACAATATTCTGTTTGTGATGTCTGCGCTTGTACCTGAGTTACTATAATTCCAGCCAGTCACTTAAATTGATGGCTGGAATTTATACCCCACTGCAAATGGCCCCGTAACTAATCATAGAACAGAATCATAAGATCCCTGCGGGGTGGAAGCAGGCCAATTGGTCCATCAAGTCTACATCAACCCTCCAAACAGCGTCATGTCCAGACTAACCCCCCCATGTTATCCCTGCAGCCCTGCATTTTCTACGGCTAATCCACTGACACTACACAATTCTGGACAATATGGGAAATATAGCATGGCCAGTCCGCCTAACCTGCACACCTTTAGATTCTGGGAGGAAATTGAAGCACCCGTTGGAAACCCAGGCAGACATAGGGAGAAGGGGCAGACTCTGCACAGGCAGTCAACCAAGGCTGTAACTGAACTCAGATCTGTGGCACAGTGAGGCAGCAATGCTAACCACCAAGTCACTGTGCCATGGTGATGGAGTGGTGGAATGATGCATCGTGGGTGCGGAGAGGGTGGGGGATTGGAACAGGAGATTGGGAGCAGGAAGTGGGTTGAGTTCAAGGATAGTTTGTCCACAAAGAGGCTGATTGAAGCCCGCAAGACCATAAGATATAGGAGCAGAAGTAGGCCATTTGACCCTCGACCATTTAATGAGATCATAGCTGATCTGCTAATACTGAACTCCATTTTGCAGCTTTTGGCCCATAATTCTTGATTCCTTTACTGTTTAAAAATCTGTCTATCTTATCCTTGAGTATACTTAATGATCCAACCTCACTGGCCCTTGGTGATAACGAATTCCACAGATTCATTACCATCTGAGAGGAGAAATATCTCTTCATTTCTGTCTCAAATGTGTGACATTTTATTCTGAGATTATGTTCTGCGGTCCTAGACTCTCCCACTGACTGTGGTCACACTTCTGGAACTGATTTGCTGATGGTTCTTTGATTTTCTCGGAGATCTTGAAGAAGGAGATGTTTACTGTGAAAAGCATAGGACTCGCAATGGAAGGCAATTCTTTCAGGTTTCTGAAAAGGGTAACACGCAGATGACCTGTTTTACTGCCTGGTATTTGCAGCCTTCTCTTTAGCCATTACATTGAGCCTTGAATATGTGCAACGTAAAGCCTGTTAATAACTCTATGCTGTTTACCAGCTATCCTTCGGACACGGGGTAACGCCTTGCAAGATGAGCACTTGTTTATCATTCAATGTCTTTCTCATCTTTCACTCCAACACAAACCTTCTTTTCTCCCTGTCCCATCCGCCCTTGCTCAAAAAAAAATTACATCTCTCTTTTTCCCAGCTCTGACAAGAGGCCATTGACCTCTGAAATGTTAAGGTTTGAACATTCCCAACATTTTCAGCTTTTCTTTCAGACTTCCAGCAGTCACAGTATTCTGTCTGTCAATTAGTCTCTTTTGTTTCTGTTTTCTGCCAAGGAATGTTGAGAAGTTTCTTCTCTGTCCTCCTTCTGTTTGATCTTCAAGTGTGAAATTGATTGATCACCACCAGGATGAAAAATGCAGCTTGCGGATCACATGGTGGGAGTAATATCAGCACAAGGACTGTGATTGTTAAAAGAGATGGTCCAGAATTACCTTCTCAGTATAGTTCAAGGCCAGCTATAAACACTGCCTTGCCCAACCACATTCACCTCCTGAGAGCAAACAGAATGAGAACAAGCTGGCAATTCATTGCCAATAAGCATTGCCCTTTTTTTGAGAGTCTGAGGAAGGAATGTTAGTGACAAATATTTTTAAATGCAGTCCGGGCGCATTTCCAAGTCCTGGTTCCAATGACATCTCAGATCTGTCCCGCTGCACAATGTTCCACTCGACAGGAGGCTGAGTTCACAGGCCAAGGCAGAGAAAGCTATGTGCCAAGAATAGTTATGGAATCCTTATAGCGTGGAAAGAGGCCAATCAGCCCATAACGTCCACACTGACTCTGCAAAAAGCATCCCATACAGAACCACTGAATTCTTGCAACCCTGCATTTCCCGTGGCTAATCCACCCAGCCCACACATCATTGGACACTATGGGGCAATTTAGCATGGCCAATCCACCTAACCTGCCCATGTTGGACTGTGGGAGAAAGGCTACTAACACAGGCACAGGGTGAACAGGCAAGCACCACATGGGCAGTCACCTGAGCCTAGAATTGAACCTGGGTCCTTGCCACTGTGAAGGAGCAGTGCTAGCCACTGAGCCACAGTGCCACCTTAGTTGGATGCTTGTTTTTGACTGATATAGAATTGATTGGCTGAAGGGCTTTGGTTTATGCTGCGGACCTCTATGGATCCTTCAGGAGCTGCATCCCATCAATGAGCAGTGGGTGGGTTGCACAGTCAATGTGTACATCTGAGTCTGTGGGTGTCCAGGAAACCCAGAATGTGAGGTGCATTGCTGCTGGCATAGAAGGAACACCATGACATGGGCACCATGGGATTGGGTCTAGACCACAGGACCATCCGGGGATTTCTGAATTTAAAAAAAATTAACATGTGCCTGCAGGCTGCCAGTCAGCACCAAGAAGGATCAATCACGCCATGATCATAATGGTGGTGCTGGCTCGAAGGGCCAAATAGCCTACTCCTGCACCTATTGTCTGTTGTCTATTGTAATATGGCTCCATCTAAACCATCTCCAAACCCACCCCTGTATGACTGATCACACTCTGGTGTGGCATGATGGCTCAGCGATTAGCACTGCTGCCTCATAGCGCTAAGGGCCTTGGTTTGGTTCCAGCCTCGGGTAACTGTCTGTGTGGAACAAAGAACAAAGAAAATTACAGCACAGGAACGGGCCCTTTGGCCCTCCAAGCCTGTGCTGATTGCAATCCTCTGTCTAGCCTGTCATCTATTTTCTAAGGGTTTGGAGTTTGCACATTCTCCTGGTGTCTGCGTCGGTTTCCCCTGGGTGCTCCAGTTTCCTCCCACAGTCCAAAGATGTGCAGGTTAGGTGGATTGACCTTTCTTAATTGCCCATAGTGTTCAGGGACTTGTAGATTAGGTGGGTTATAAAGGGATAGTCAGTGCGGACTTGGTGGGCCAAAGGGCCTGTTTCCACACTGTAGGAATTCCATGAATAGCTTGATTGTCCTGCAGATTAATTCCACATTTAATACTTGCTTTGTTGAAATTTCTTCTATGTTTCATAAGCTAACTACACTTAGACCAGTTATTTCTTTCTGGGTCATTCTACAAAGAATTTTGTCTTAGATCCAGTTTGCAACAGAAAATCCATTACTATTTTTCTCCAGTACATTTGTACATCAAAGCAACCTTCCGATATGGAAAAGAAAAGTTATTTTGAATCACTGACTGCTCAAAAACAGATACTGATGACTGACAAAGTCAGTTTTTATGTACCTCCATAATATTAAGCTTCAACTGCATTTTCCAAAGCAAATTAGTTCTGCTGCAATTGAGTAATATTTTGTCATATTCTAATACTAAGTGATTTGGGAGGAGATTTGAATAAGTAACAGCATCTAACCTGCAAGATTCATTTAAAACCTACATTTTCCCATAGTTGTTTTTGCTATAATAGTTTTGAGTGACCAGAATGTGTAATGTTTGTTGATCAAAGACAATTCTGCTGGCTATGGAATTAGAATGAAGCTTTCTCATACATGATTCAAATTTTCATGGACGTCGCAGTCTTTATCAGCCAGGACTGATTTTCCTATATTTAAATATAAGCCAAATACACTGATTGAAAAGTTACATGATACAGGATATGAGGATGCTGATAGACAGCTCAGTACATAAGTACCTGTTAGGGATTCTTACACAAAATGCACAAATACACAGAGGGTAAGGCTTGACGGGAGACGTACTCTCTGCCCCACCCTCACCACCACAGGAAAGATTAGTTCAGATCAGGGTGGGGAAAGGCTGCCCTGTGGGTAGCTGGAAACCCAGGGGGAGAAGTGGGTGCTGCTGATGTAGGAGGGACACCACGGGATTGTGCCAGACCACAGGGACATCTGAAGACTTGTGAATTTTTAAAAAGAAATCAATATGCACCTACAGCTATCAGTCCTCACCTTGGAGATCAAGGCTCAAGGTGAGTCTCCACCATATCCCTCTTTGCATGTGGCGTGGTTAATAGGCTAAAGCTTACAAGGCTATGGGCCAAGGGCTGCGAAATGGGATTAAAATAGTTAGATGTTTGTTTTTCACCATTGCTGTCCATGGGCTAAAGGGCTTTTATCTGTTCTGTTGGTCTCTAAGACCTACTCACACCCACTGACCAAATTCACACCTATAAAAACTGATATCCATCATTCAAAGTTGTACTTCAGTACATTGCTAAACAAACACCTCCAACTTTATTATGAATTGCCAAATATTTGCTGAAAATGGGAATGTTGATGGGAATTCTGAAATCAGGTCCCAGCTGCCACTTTAAAACTGCTTCTGGGCTGTTCCAACCCAGTAAAATTCAATGTCTAAAATTGCATCGGCATTAACATCTCTGACAGCCAGAGATACGTGATGCTGTGACTATCTGTGTCAGCTTGAGCAATTTGTCAATTCCTTCCCTCTTTAAATCTGCAGCTGGATCACCTTCCCATTATGCAATTGCGAGTAGACTTCCATAGCACTGCAACAGCACTTTGTGTGAAGTGCTTAATGCATGCAAGTTATTATCTTCCTTATGCAACAATTTCTCTGATCATCTTATGGTCTTCCTATCCATTACTCCTTGATGCTTTCATATCTCCACGCTTGCATCATATTTCTTTGCCCCTGTCATATCGCCTTGGTCTTTGCTCATTTCATATCTTTTCACTTGTTTCATACCTCCTTTTCCATTTCTTCTACTTCCAAAAGACCATTCCCCAAGTTTTTCCACTTGCCTGCAACATCTCTAAGGTGAAATAATCACACTGTTTCCTGCTTCTGCTCTACTTCCTAGGATTTCAATCCTGTGGGAGCTCACACTTTCTTCACTTCTCCGTTCTCCTGCATTCCTGGCTTTTGTTGTTTCAGTTTGGTCTCAGCAACCTCATACTGATCTATTTATTTGTTGCCTGCTTGTTCCAAAGACAGGAATGCCATGCACCTTAGTCCTTCAAAGACATCACAATAAAAAGAGATAATAGTATTGCAAGAGTGTAAGTGGACAATCCATCCTCTATAGTACAAGATTTTTTTTCTCTGTGAAAATGATGACAATTATGAATGACTCCACATAATCAGTATGGCATTTCAACTCTAAGGCTCATTTATTCATTTAAGTGGCATTGACATTCAATATGGTACATATTTCTGTTGTCTGAAACTGCCAGCTAATGTAAAAAAGCAACAGGAAGCTAATAGTTTAACTGATGTATAATTTATACTTAAGAAAACTCTTTTATTTTACTATGTTGGATCATGCTGCCTTTAATGTACGTTACTACCACCCAGGGTAGCAGTAGTCATATTTACCTCTTTTAGTTAAATGCAGAATTAATATTCTGGGTCCACTGCAAAGATGTGGAATTTTGATACACACAATTATTTAATTCCTTGTAATAGCAAACAATTAAGTAAGACATCTTCAGAATATCTTGATGCATGAGGATCTTGTGTGGTGTAATTTAGATTTTTAGTTTAATGCAGCAAACTAATTTCCTATGTTAAGTTAATGATCTGGAAAACATATTTCCAGCTCCTCAGCGGGGAAAAACAGAGCACCAGCATTCAAAACAAGCTTTTGTGTATAAATTACTAGGCTGACAAACCACAGTGCTAACTCAGACTCTTTGGGGTTTATTCATCATTTTATTCTCCAACCGAAATAACTCCACAGAGGCCAGTATCTCGCCACCAAGTCATCCTTTACTTATGGGTGGAAAGTCTTTGACACTGATCCAGATCCCCCAGGACCAGCTCTCAGAATGAGCAGAACTTCTGGCCCTCCTGGTCTGTGTTAGACAGGATTCCCTGATTGGACCAGGTCAACAGCCCAATCATGGAACTCATATTCTATGAGGTCTACCTGGCTGAC
Organism: Stegostoma tigrinum; assembly: GCF_030684315.1. Classification (NCBI taxonomy): domain Eukaryota; kingdom Metazoa; phylum Chordata; class Chondrichthyes; order Orectolobiformes; family Stegostomatidae; genus Stegostoma; species Stegostoma tigrinum. Next base: position 113,642,726 of record NC_081358.1, on the reverse strand, counting down.
CACGTTACAATCTCCACATCCCTCCCCCTCTGGGTCCAAGGACATAGGCTGTTTTTTTTGTAGCTCCTCCTGGGCACTGGGTCAGGTTCGTCCAACTCTGCCTCTGATACAGGCAGCGGTAACACACAGGAGCTCGGCTCTTGTGCCCAGCGCATCTCAGGAGAAATCCATTTTCTTCTTCAGGTGGCAAAGGCATTGAGGCAGTGACATTTACTGTGTTCATCTCAGAATCCGAGGCATCTTCAACGCTTGATGGAGAGGGATAACAGTTGGTTTCCAGGGCAGTGGGAAAGGTTGGTGAGGAGTGGGCAGGTTTTGTTTCTGCACCGTTTACGAGTTTGCAGCTTTCATATTGTCCATGTGCTTGTTCAGGGCCATTGTATCTGACTGGATTTTATACATCACTGGATCTGACCTCACATCAACTGGCCCATTTGCATGGTTCCTTCACCAAACTTCATCTCCTGAAATAAATTGTCTCTCTCACTTAGTGATTTTGTCAGCTGTGACTGGAAGTGTGCCTAGACAGTTTAAAACCATTATAGGCTCTTCCAATGGTGGCACCACCAGTTTGCTGTCTGGCTTAATGGATAATGTGAACCACTTTTGTGGACCAGGAATGCTGGGGAGGCAATGTGCTAGTGGTATTATTACTGGACTGTTAATCCAGAGACCCAGATAATGTTCGGGGGACCCAGGTTTGAATCCCATCGTAGCAGATGGTGGAATTGGAATTCAATAAATATATGGAATTAAGAGTCTAATGATGACTGTGAATCCATTGTTGATTGTCAGAAAAACCCATCTGGTTCACCAACATCCTTTAGGGAAGGAAACTGTCATCCTTACCTGGTCTGGCCTGCACGTGACTCCAGACCCGCAGTGGCCGACTCTTAACCACCCTCTGGGCAATTAGGGTTGGGCAATAAATGCTGCCTCACCAGCAATGCCCACATCCCGCGAATGAATTAGAAATAGGTAACATGATCCACTTGTACAGAAAGCACACAAGATCCTGAAGAGGTGGGGAGGAGGAGACCGGTAGTCAATACGCCCGAAGTGGAGCAGACGGTATTTGGCAGGTGTCGGCATATAGTAAGGGATGAGGAAGAAACTGAGGTCAAGATTCAGATGGAAGGACGGATTGGAATTGGAGTGGGGGTCAGGATTCTGATAAGTTTGGGTGTAGGCAGGGTAGGGGTGAGCTGTTAATGAGTACCAATGTCAGGACAATTGTTGGCTGATCCCAGTGTTGATATCCAGCTAACTTCAGGTCACCTCTTTGCTCAGTACAGCCAAGCCTGGGAGCTCCTGCAATATCCCAGGGTGAAAGAGAAATTCAGAATCTTATACCTAGAAGAACAAAGGAATTGAGGTTGGAAGGGATTAAATTGGCTCAGGTTAGATTAGATAGGGAGGAAGATAAGGGGAGTACATGACGAGTAGGTTTGCTGGCCTTAACTGATTGGTGACAAACCTACAGTGGGAGCAGGCAAAGGAGAGGGGGAGATGTTTGTGCTTTCAAGTTAGGAGGACGTGAGGCAGCACTGAACTAAAAAGAAGTATCAGACAAACTAGCAGCTCCACATGGATGTCTTGGCCTAAAATAGGTTATAAAGTGAGGGAGGGAGTGTGTGAGAGTAGTTGGAATATGGAGTGTGCACCCTGACAGAGTAGCCAGATTTAGAGACTCAGGGCAGCCTTTGTAGAGAGCAGCAGAGTAAAACCGTCATGAAATACTTGGGAGGAGCAGGTCAGAGAAATCAGTGCATTTGGCACATTGAGCAAACACCCAAGAAAGCAAGGAGAGCCAACGATAGGCCAGTCTGGGTGAAAATCCTTTGGAGGATCAATGGTGCAGAGTCAACATTATCACCAATATTAGGTTTTGTTTGTTTTACTGGCATCAATTAATTAGGATACACTTCTCAGATGTTAGAGTGTTAAAGATTAATACAGATAGATGGACACATTGAAGGTGGGTGAACTGGCAGCCAGACTGGTGTTTCTCTAATTTTAATCTTATTTATTATCAAATTTGGGAGGGGAGAATTAATTCCCTGTAATTAAGCAGTGTAGCATAATCTGAATCAACTGATTTCTCTGTGTTTTTCTTTCACTCTGATGATTTCTTGGTTGATCGAAAACAGAGTGAGGAAGATGGAGGGGGATTGCCAGGTTGCAGGCTTAAGTCACAAAATTTCAATTGGTTTGCTGATGAGAAAGCAATTTGAAAAATCACGGTCAGTCCTTCTCTATGGTCAATCCTAATGATGCACATTCACAAAGCAAAACAGAGTGCCGAACTGCCCTTAGCCTGTTATTTAAAAAGCAGCTCTGTCCACGCACAAAACAAGGGCCTCGCAAAGGACACAAGCACTTCAGAAACAATTACGGTCTTTCAAAACCAACCGATGATGAACACAGAGCAAGATAAATGAGGAAATTTGACATGCTGGGGAATCTGGATAGTTAACCACAGCACTTGGGTGAAACTAAGCTCTGACCTGATATCAAAATGCCTGGTCACATAAGCATGCAGTGTAATTGGTTTAACCTCACTGATCTTTGTGAAAAGAAAGCTTCTCTGGCTATGTATTAAATAAAAACACATTAGCTGCACCATAATTGAATCTGTTTCACTCTTGTGGTGAGAGTTTGTGGATGGCCTCTGCAGTTTGGGAGTTCTAAGGGCAGTAGGATTTGAATATCTTCAGAACAGAGCAGATGGTGCTGAAAATGATTTTTTTTTGTGTTATCGGTTTCGCGCTCTCAGCTCCTAGGCTTCATTATTTGGTTTTGTAAATGCCGTGCTTATTACAGTGTGGGGAATGGGATACTTAGCACTTCCAGGCTTGGCGCACCCTATCACTGTTGGTCTGATATAGAGCTAGTTGGAAAAGTACTCCAGCCCAGCCTCTATGCCAAACTCAAAAGAATCATTATATCAGGTTTGCCATTTCATCCATGAACCATGCTGGATTATCTCTGATCAAAGGTGACTCCTTAATCATAATTAGCTAAAGTTTCATCAATTTTTAACAATTCATTTACTCGCAAGATGTGGGGGTCCCTGGCTGGAACAACATTTATTGCCTACCCGATTTTCCCGTCAGAAAGTGGCGGTGAGCTGCCTTCTTGAACCTCTGCAGTCCATGAGCCATAGATGGACCCACAATGCCATGAGGTATGGCGTTCTAGGATCTTGACCCAGAGACACTGAAGGAACAGAGATATAGAGTGAATTGCTTGGAGAGGAACTTGCAGGTGATGGTATTCCCATGTATCTGCTGCCTTTGACATTCTAGATGGAAGGAGCTGTTTAAGGAAATTAGTGAATTTCTGCAGTGCAGCTTGTAAATATATGCTACTGATCTTTGGTGGTGCAAGGTGTTTGCAGATGCGGTGCTAAACATTTGTCCTGAATGATGTAAAGCTTCTAGAGTGTTGTTGGAATTACATTCATCCAGGCAAGTGGGGAGTACTGCATCACACATCTGACCATGTCAAATGGTCCCATTCCACGCTGCAAAATCTGCCTTTCGTAAATAAACAAGCAGTTGCAAACTCGTGCACTGTTTCAGCCTCCTGTGAATTCTGGAAATGATATGCTCCCTGTGCAGCATAATATTAGAGTGCGCTTTCAATGTGAGTCAAGACAGAACTGTTTTTTATGCCTTTCCTAGGTTATGTTCATGAACAAAACAAATGGAAGTGAAGAAACAGATTGGCTAACAATGGATATCTCCTTAAACTAATAAAGTACAGGCTGTACCATGTATCAGAAGTCAGCTTGACAACACCCTCCAACCACCCATCAACAGCAACAGCGAGGTGAAATATGTCCCTAAACTACATGGAATTAGCACGATAATCTCCCCAAAACTCCCAGGGAAATAAAACCGCTGTCCTCCCTCCACGGCCCCATCATACTAACGTAAGAGGTATATCAGGATGCCAGCTAAATTTGTGATTTGGTCACTGAAATCTACTCAAATTTGCAATCACCAAGGGAGTCTGAGATGAAAGGAACTTTGCAAATTTTACTGAACAACATCGAAAAGGAATCTTCATGCACAAAGCAAGATTGCAGATTATATATTGCAAAATGTTTTCTATGGTCTTAAATTAAGCCAAATATAGCTATTTGTTCATTTTTACATTCTGTTGCAAATTGCATTATTTTTGTATTTTGGAACGTTCAATATGTTTCTTTACAGAATGCAGGTAAATATTCATTGCACCACAACACATAGTCTCCTTAAACATTACTTGATGTCCTGAGAAGACATATTCAGTACTCCCTTCATCACAGCATTTTTCATTATACTGCTGGAAAACTTGAAACAGGTAAATTCCACCTCATCAGTTTATCTACCATCAGTATACTTTCTTCTTCAGGGACTAGGCTTGAGATAAGAATACTCCAATCTCAGCCAATGGTTTGTTAGTTAGCTTTAGTCAGACTGATGGTAAGGTTTGCTCCAGTGCTCCTGTGTTTTGAGGAATGGGGAATCAGTGAGGGCTTTTAATTCTGATCATTGTCGATTGACCAAGTGTAGACATTAGTTAAAACAAACATAATGCACATCCCCCATCTTCTCTTTGTTCAAACAGTTTTCTGATTAAAAGCATTTACCTTAAAGTAAAAGATCCAAAAATTGTTATGTACCAGCAAGTACTGAATATGATGCTGCAGATTCCATTGCTCTGTCAAATATCTTAATATCAAGCCTATACTCCTCACCTCATGCACACCAACGTATACAGGCATATGTGCATGTACACGTATACACATTCACTGTCTCACTGTCAAAGTCGCAGTTTACATGGAAATAATAGTTTCAAATTGAGCATTTCATCCAGAAAATTGCACCTTTGTTGAAAAATAACATGTTGGGATGTGTTGCAGCTGCCTACTGAGTGCAAATTCTAAATTATTCAGATAACACCAAACATAAAAATTAGCAGATAGTAGGAGAAGGCCAGTAAGCCCCTCAAACCTGCCCAACATTCCATAGATCGGGGTTTATCCGATTACTCTATATTCCTGCCTATATTCAATAATCTTCCACTGCACATGTTCATCAATAATCTCTCTCATTCTGCCTTAAAGCTATTCCAGGACTCTGTTTTCACCAGCTTTTGAGGAAAAGAGTTCAAAAGGCTCACAACCATCTCTCCTTATCTATTTTCCAATAGTTGAGATCTTATTTTGAAACTAGTGCTAGATTTTCCCACAAGGAAACAACCTTTCCACATCCATCTTGTGAAGGTCCCTGAGGATCAGAGATCAATCAAGTCACCTCTAAACTCTTCTGAACTCCAGCAGATACAAGTCCAGTTTTTATTGAGTTTGTTCTTAGGATGTGGGCATGCTGGCTAGGCCAGTATTTATTGCCAATTCTTAAATTGCTCAGAGAACAGTCAAGAATCAGTTTTGAGGAAGGGTCACCAGACTCAAATTGCTAACTCTGTTTTCTCCTTCACAGCTGCTGCCAAACCTGCTGAGCTTTTCTAGTAACTTTGTTTTTGTTCAAGAGTCAATCATGTTGCTGTGGTTTTGGAGTTAGCTGCAGGCCATAAAGATGGCAGACTTTCCTTCCTGAAGGAGACCAGTGAAGTAAATGGGATTTAAAAACCATCGACATAGTTGCTATTAGGCTAGCCATTTATTTCAGACATGTTTTATTAAAAAATGGAATTTAAATTACACCACACTCACTAATTCTCCATCATCTATTCTACAAGTTGGGTCCTCAAAAAACTCCAATATGTTTGTCAAACACGATCTTGGTTCCATATATCCATGGTGCCTTTGAGTAATATTGTTGGTATTTTGTAAGTGTCCTATTATCACTTCTGTTAAATCAGACTTCAGCATTTTCCCTTTGCGGATGTTAGGCTAACTGGTCTGTAATTCCTTATTTTCACCCTCCCTCCTTTTCTTAAAGGAGTGGGGTCATATTTGCCAGCCTCCAGTCTGCTGGGGCCATTCCAGAAAATGGTAATCAAAACTTTTACTATTTCCATGGTCACTCTCTTTAATGCTCTGGGATGAAGATTATCAGGCCCTGGGGATTTATTAGCTTGTAATCCCAATAGTTTGATCAGCACTACTTTTTCACAAAGAGAAATTTCCATCAATTCCTCTTTCCCGAAAAGCCCTAGATTGATTTACACTTTGGGAAGTTTTGGGTCTCACATCTCAGGAAGAATTCACTGGCCCTGGAGTGGGTTCAGAGGAGGCTTACGAGAATGGTCCCAAGAATGGAAAGCTTAACATATGGGGAATGTTTGAGGACTCTGGGACTATATTCATTGGCGTTTAGAAGGATGAGGGGGTATCTCATTGAAACTTACAGAATACTGAATGGCCTGAACAAAGTGGATGCTGGGAAAATGCTTTCATTGGTAGGAGAGACTAGGACCTGAGGACGCAGCCTTAGAGTAAAGGGAAGACCTTTTAGAACGGAGATAAGGAGAAGCTTCTTCATTCAGAGAGTGGTCAGTCTATGGAATTCACTGCCACAGAAGGCTGTGGAGGCCATGTCAGTGAGTACATTTAAGACTGAGATAGATAGGTTCTTGATTATCAAGGGGATCAAGGGTTATGGGGAGAAAGTGAGAGAATGGGGTTGAGGAACTTATCAGCCATGATTGAACAGCGAAGCAGACTCGATGGGCTGAATGGCCTAATTTCTGCTCCAATTTCTTATGGTCTAAATTGTCTTCATCTGTGAAAACAGAAGAAAAGCAGTTGTTTAATTTCTTTGTCATTTCCTTACTCCCCAATGCCAATTCTGTTGTTTCAGATGGTAAGGGGATGACATTTGTCTTCTAGTGTCTTGCAAGATGTAGTTACTGATGTAATGTAGTAGCCAATTTGCATACAGCCAGTCCAACAATGAACAATGAGGTAAAAAATTAAGGTCACCTTCCTCCTTCGAAGTTGTTTAAGAGATAAGTTGTGCCTATACCACAGAGAGCTCTGCTGCACTTCCGGGATCTTTTATATCCAACTCAGGAGTCACATGTGACATCTCACCTGAAAGATGGCATCTCCAATGGTACAGGATTCCTTTAGTATCACACTGAATTGTAAGATGGATGACATGCTCAGATCTTTTCAGTATGACCCAAGAAAATTCATTATACCTGGTGTCTGGGACCTTTCAACAGATTCAACAGAACGTACTCTCTAATGAAAGGTTGAATAGACTAGGTTAATGCTCCTTGCATTTAGAAGAATAAAATGTGATCTTACTGAAACATATAAAACTTTTAATGGACTTGATTGAATAAATACTAATGTATTTTTTGTCTCTGCTTTTTAACAGAGGTGTTTCATTGGCAGTTTTCCAGTCCTTCAGCACTTTTCCAGAAGCTAAGAGATAGCAAGAACTGCAGATGCTGGAGTCGGAGTTAAGAACATGTGGTGCTGGAAGAACGCAGCAGGTCAGTCAGCATCAGAGGAGCAGGAAAGTCGATGTGTGGGGAGGGAGACTCTTTTCAACATTGTGTTTCCAGAAACTAAGAATTCTTGGAAGATTACTACTAATGCATCCTCTACCTTTATAGCTATTTCCTTTAATATCCTAAGATGAAACCCTCAAAGTTCATTTTCTTCCCCTTTTTGTTATACAATGCTGGTTTTTAAGACATTCCTAATTTTCTGGTTTGCCTTAATCTTTGTCACGTTGTATGTTTTTTGTCTTCCAACTTAGTGGATGGCATGGTGACTCAGTGATTAGCACGGCTGCCTCACAGTGCCAGGAACCCACGTTCAATTCCACCCTCAGGCGACTGTCTGTGTGAAGTATGCATGTTCTCCGCATGTCTGTGTGGGATTCTGCTGGGTGCTGTGGTTTCTTCCCACAGTTCAAAGATGTGCAGGTTAGCTGGATTGGCCACGCTAAATTACCTATAACATTCTGGGATATGTAGAATAGATGTGTTAGCTTTGGGGAATGCTGGGTTACAGGGATAGTGTCAGATGATGGGTTTGGGTAGGAGGGTCAGTGTGGACTCATTAAGCTGCATGGCTTGCTACCTTATGGATTAAATACAGTTGGTTTATCCCCTTCCTGTAACCTTTTTTTGTCATTAGGATATGTCTTTGCTGCGAGTCATGAATTAATTTCTTAAATGTCTGCCATTGTTCTTTAACCGTCTTTCCTGCTAAACTCCTTTATCAATCCACTCTACTAACCCTGCCCTCATTCCATTGTAATTACCCTTCTTTAAGTTTAGCACAGTTGTTTCTGACACAAATTTCTCACTCTCAAACTGAGTCTTAAATTCCAGCATGTTGTGGTCACTGATTTCAAAGGGATCTTTTGCTTGGAGATCATTTATTAAACCCGCCTCTTTATAAATTGCTCCCTTACCAGCTTTTTGCAAGCCAGCAACCTCTACCATTAGAAGGTCAAGGATAGCAGATGCATTTGAACAGCATCACTTGAAAATGCCTCTCCAAGACACACTTTCCTGACTTGGAACTACATCTCTGTCACTGAGTCAAAATCTGCAACCACCTTGCTAACAGCATGACAGGTATACTGTACTTTTACTGTAAAGCCTACAGTTCTGGATCACCTTCTCCAGGGAAATTAGGGGTGGGCAAATATGTTTATCTATTCATTGATGACCACATCCCATAAGTGAACAAGAAAATTCAGGATGATATCTCACTTTAGTTCTTCTTATGCCACACTGAGTCCAAATATACCTGAGAACCCACAGTAAAGCATCAAATATATTCAATAGAGTGTGCTTATTTCACTCAGGGAAGAGTAACCCTAACATACATTTGTGGCAACAGTTAAACTAATGAGCTACTGTTTCTCAGTCTGCTGTTTAGTTTAACTGTGAAGTACAATACCTCAACTAGCTTCGTGTTTGAGCAACTTGCACGCTGGTGTTACAGATTGATGTGCTACAGTGACAGATGTTTCATTAATTCTGGGAACTCTTAGTACATGTCAGGGTAAAGCAGTGCAAGCATGAAAAAATGTGTCACTTTGTATTCTGAGAAATAAACATCAGAATTGCAGCCACTCCTGCCTTTTTGTTTCCAAAACCTTAGCCCCTGTGGTGCGGTAATTCATTGCCTCACCTGACTCCTTCACAGGACTCCATTTGTCACTGTCAATTCCCATCTGTTTCAGTTACGTTAGGTTGAAGCCTGGGAGGAGGAATCCTCTCCCCTGTGAAGGGTAGGCTAAGTGAAAGATAAACTAACTTGTTTAACAATACATCAAACTTCAGCCTCTCGGTTCCCTTTGGGGTTGTAGCAGGCACAATTCCAGGAATATAATAAACTTTGCCATCTTACAATCCATTCAGGAAAAATAAAGAACCTCATTGTTTAGCTCATGAGCAGCCTTAGAAACCTTGCATTGGGAAGTGATTCTCCCTGATTTCCCTCTTCGTGCATCAGGGGCTGTGTGTCCTGGAGAAGCAGTTGGAAAGAGGGACTTAAGCATGGGTGAGCCCCACATTTTCCTGCCACTTGTGTTAATGAGTAAGAAATGAGAAGAACCATTATGGTACTCTCTTCCCCACCACATTTCCTGAACTCACTGCATCCCAGAGATCTTAATTCCCACTGCAGGTTACAGAAACATCTTTGCCTGAGAAACTAAGTGGCTGGACCTTCTTATTATGCTGCCAGTTCCACTGATTGAAACTGCAGGATTAATGGGATGAGGCCAGAGCAAAGTATCCATTCCTGACGAGTTTACCCAGACTAGCAATAAAAGGAAACAAAAGAAAAATTTGTATCAGTTGTACCTTCTCTGACATTAAGACCACACTAACCCATTCCCTCACATGCAATGAAGTACTATTTGCTTTAAAGTAGGCTCATCTGCTCCGGAGATAGTAGGAACTGCAGATGCTGAATAATCTGAGATAACAGATAATATCTCTCCTCCCCCTACTACATCCCAAAACCAGTCCAACTCGTCCCCATCTCCCTAACCTGTGCTTCCTCCCAACTATTCTTCCTCTCCCCACCCCCTCCTCTCATTTCAAGCCCCACTCTCAACTCCTGCCTATTAACCTCATCCCACCCCTTTGACCTGTCCATCCTCCCTGGGCTGACCTATCTCCTCCCTACCTCCCCACCTACACTCACCTTTACTGGCTCCATCCCTGCCTCTTTAACCTGTCTGTCTCCTCTCCACCTATCTTCTCCTCTATCCATCTTCTATCGCCTTCCCTTCGCTCCCTGTTTATTTCAGAACCTCCTTCCCTCCCCCATTTCTGAAGAAGGGTCTAGGCCCAAAACATCAGCCTTCCTGCTCCTCTCATGTTGCTTGGCCTGCTGTGTTCATCCAACTCTACACCTTGTTATCTCAGATTCTCCGATAAGCTCAGGCATGAATTCAAGGTGCTTCTTCAAAAAGTATTTAAACATTTTGTATGTAGACCTTGAAGTAGGCCTCTCTGACCCAAGCTACTCTAGGTCTCATCTACCAGCAGAGTCCTCACTGACAACTAAGGAGGTACAGCAGACCTCAGAGGTCCATCTGCATATTTATTTAACCATATCCTACTCTACTGCAGGCAAGCCACTATTCTACGTAGGAAAAACAGCAGCTAATATGCAGGCAGCAAGCACCCACATACTGCATTGTGACAAAGTCCAGGTAATCTGTTATTTAAGGAGTTAGATATTGGCCAGGGCGATGGACATAATTCCCCCATTTCTTATTTGAAATAGTGCCAAATAACCTTTTTACTGTGAGGGGAGACAGGGCCTCAGAATAAATGCAGAGTAAAAGGTTCAGTTCATGTCACTTATAAAACTACACAAAAAAGAACACAAAGAGTGCACAATCCGAGTTGTCAGTTGTAACTATAGTAGCAGATATTTCAGTTCAGTGAAACCATTGTTCCCATCTGAACAGATGGTATTTAAGAGGGATTAATGCTAGTGTTTTCATGCAGAAAGGGATCATCAATCTCTTTGTATATTACATATACATCGTTAGAGATATGTAAAGCCAGTTAGATGCCAGAACTTCCATCTGCTGACTGTGGCTGTGAAATTGATGCATTTATTGCATTTCCACCAGGAGAAGAGAGGACAATTACGGGCTGCCATCAAAACAGACAAGCCAACAACAACACTCAGAGAAGAGCAAGTGGGAAATGTGCAGACAACATAGCACATTAAATTGCTAACCGTCTGAAAACAAGGCATCATGTTTGATTGGTATCGTAGTATATTGTTCCATTGTTTCACATTAATGCCAGGTCTCAGAAAATGAAATATGTCAAATGCTATTTTATTCAATCTTAACAGATTTTCTTTTAAAAAAGAATCTGCTTTTCAAATCACAGGCTGGCTAATCCCAAATTCATTTTTAAATGTCAGCCAATAAATGTTTTCATGTACAGTACACTGGTGCGCAAGAGGTTGAATCCAATGTAATGAAAATGGGCTAGATGGAAGGCATCCAGAAAGAAAGCAGTTAAATCAATTTCATCACAATACAAATTGCTAAATGATTAACAGACAGCAAATCTAAATAAATAAATAAATCACTTATGTCAATTCTGATAAGCTAACATTTAATGACCATCTCCTGTGTGCATGTTTGTAATTCATTCACAGGATGAGGGTGTCACTGGCTAGACTAGCATTTATTGTCCATCCCTAATTGCCTTGAGAGTAGCCTAAAAGTCAATTACATTGGCTTTGGGTCTGAAGTAACATGTAGGCCAGACCAGGAAAGAATGGCAGTTTCCTTCCCTAAAGGATAATACTGAAATAGATACATCCTTCCAACAACCTACAATGGTCATCATTAGACTCTTAATTCCAGATTTTATTGAATTCTAATTCCACCATCTGCTGGAGCAAGATTCAAACCCAGGCCCCAGGTCATTACCAGGTCATTACTGCATACAGTTCTAGTCAACACATTACCAGAAGGATGTGGATGCTTTGGACAGGGTGCAGAGGAGGTTCACCAGGAGGTTGCCTGGTATGGAGGGTGCTAGCTACAAAGAAAAGTTGAGTAGATGAAGATTATTTTCATTAGAAAGACGGAGATTGAGGGGGACCAGATTGAGGTCTACAAAATCATAAGAGGTATAGGCAAGGTGGATATCAAGAAGCTTTTTCCCAAAGTGGGGGACTCAATTACTAGGGGTCATGAGTTCAAAGTGAGAGGAGGCAAGTTTATGGGAGATATGTGTGGAAAGTTCTTTACACAGAGGGTGGTGGGTGCCTGGAACACGTTGCCAGCGGAGGTGGTAGATGCAGACACGTTAGCGTCTTTTAAGATGTATCTGGACAGGTACATGGATGGGCAGGGAGCAAATGGACACAGACCGTTAGAAAATAGATGACAGGTTTCAACAGAGGACCTCGATCGGCGCAGGCTTGGAGGGCCGAACGGCCTGTTCCTGTGCTGTAATTTTCTTTGTTCTTTGTTCTTTGTCTCTGGATTAATAGGGCAGCGATAATACCACCACGTCATGATCACCTCCTCTTGGTTCTAGAGTTCACCATATTGTATGGAACTGAGATAATGGAGTAGGAATGTTGGGTTCCCATCCACTGCTTAATGTATTTGTTCAGTTAGATATTTACAACAATCTGTTGGTTTTCTTTGAAAATTTTTACATCCATCCACAAATTGAATTCAATTTCACAACTGTCCGATGTGGGATCTCATCAGATGACAAACATCGTAACTATTGAATGATACTATCCAAACAGAAAGATCAGCAAGTAAAATAAAGTACGATGAAAAGTAATTTTGCAATGGAAAGCAAGAAAACCTCACATGTCAAAAGATGCTGAATATTTGGGATATACTAAGCGAGATAATGGGATAAAATGTCTAAGTTGTTAAAAATGCAACGAGGTGTTACAAAGGGACGAACAGAGATATGCTTGATCATCAACAGGCCAAGTGTCATTTTTTAAAATTCTTGACTTTTCGTATTTTCCTATTATAAACCATAATGCAGCAAATCACGAGATTAAGATGTTCCTGACAACAGCGACTTCATTCTGAATGCCATTGTGTCAACAATCATAAGGCTTAAATACTTCACTGACAATCCCTTAATTTAAGCATTATTCACAACTTAAATGCCTTCATGGAGCAGTGAAATAGAAATTTAACAAAAAGCAACCCAAAGTCTACCCTATTTTGTGTTTTGCAAATAGCAAATATTACAGTAACGGTATATAACCAGCATATATATTGAATGTGCTGTTTCTGTCAAGTAACATTTCTACCTTAAATGTTTTGTCCATCACACTTCATTATTACTCTGTGGGCAATTTATCCATGGAGTGACAAATTATGAGGGAGAGAGGTTGGATTGAAGAGAGTGAATTAGACTGGTGGGAAGTTGGAGATTGGGCTGTGGGGGGTGGGGTGGTTGGGGTGAGTAAAATTGAATTCCACATGGGAGACAATCTTGGTGTGACGAGTGATTGGATCACAGGAACAGAGATTAAATCATGGGTCAGAGATCAGATTGCACAGAGAGAGATCAGAGAAAGCCACAGAGAAAGTCACACCATCCAGAAGTTTTCTGAGTTCAGCATTCAATATTGCAGACCAATGTATTTGGTCCTATACCTTACAAAATACCTCATTTTGACAGACTTTCACAATGGCTGAAGCACTGAGAATGTCAACAGCCACATGCTATTGCAGGAATAGTCATCTACAAGCTCTCCTCCAAGTTACAGAGATTCCTGATTTGGACAAACATCTCTGTCATTCTTCCTCTACCATTTCTAGCATTATTCTGGCAGCAGCAACAGCACAAATTCTGCAATAGTTCAAGAAGACAGCCCACTTTTTTTGGGATTTTGCAACAAATGCATTATTGACAGCATTACCCATATTTTATTTGCAAGCATTTAGTAAACATGCATAGAAGCTTTGATTTGGAATTGGGAGCATGATTGACTTAAACGTGCAGGGAGCTCTGGAATTGGCCTCAGGCTCCATGCCCTCTATGCTCCAAACAGCCTGTTGAAATTTAGTTTCCAGCTCAGATACGATACACAGCTCCTTTGGCCACATAGTGAAGGGTCATCACTAAATCCACTCCACAGCCCAGCTTCACTCCTTTGAGACAGGGGCAACCTAACTTGACAGTAGATGTTCTGTGATGCTCAAAGATGAAAACTGCCACTGTCAAATCCAAAATCAAAACCCTATTTCCACTAAGCATTGACAGAGAAAAAGTATAACGAGTGAAGAAAACAGTTATCACGTGGGACAAGGTGCTTGAATAGCCCAGAGGTTTTCACAAATGACAATAAATTAATAATAGGATTAGCAGCCAGATATGCAGCAGCATGAAGACAGCAGAACCATTCCTAGCCCAGCAAGGATGCAGAAAGATATAATTTACTATTGATAGTATTTTTGTTGGCGGAACAGCTGGAACACATCAGTGGATGTAGAATGCAGTTTCATTACCTCCCACTCCTGTTATTTTCTGAGAGTTGTGTAATAAATCACTCCAGCACGGCCATAAAACAAATAAATGTACCTATCAAAAATACCCCATAGTGCTACTGACAAGTAATGAAGAACTGTTATGTACTCAATGACATGTAATTTTTTTTGTTATGGAATATTTGACAGAAAATTGTTGGAAACATTATTATTACATGTTTGTCAAAAGACAATCTATGATTTAACCAATGTAATTCTTGCAGTTTTATTGGAGCCCTCGAGTAGAGATGCTTTTTGTTTGCAGCAAGGCAGAAGACATGTATACATATAGAATGAGCCTCAGATGTAGAAACTTGCAAAGTACAGACGCAAAGGCCACAGATAGGTTAAATAAATAAACAGAAAGGGAAGTTTGCTTTAAAATGCTTCAAAGGTGGATAAATAGATTGGGAATTGTAGAATAAGCTTCCATTACTGTGCTGTGTAGTACTTCTCAAAAATATTTCAAAATAACTTTTTGTATTTGATTATCAGAATGCAGATTTCAATGGTGTTTTTCACATCCATCCTTAGTTAGAATGATTTGTTCCATGATTTGCTGATTCACTACAGAGAAAGTAGTTAAGAGTCAGACAATTGGTGTAGAATGGAGAGACACAGAGACCAGGCCAGGGGACAACAGCTTGTTTCCCCCCACCCCCCCAAAGAACATGCCTAAGTCTGCTGGATTTTTGTAACAATTGAATGGCTTCATGATAATTTTGACTGATATTAGCTCTTCGCTTGTAGGTGCTTTTGTAATGAAGATTCTTACTTTTCCATTGTGCATATAAACAGGCCATTCAGCCCAATCAGTTCATTCCAGTGTTTATGTTTCAACCTCCTCCCATCTTTCTTCATATACATCTACCACTACCATCTCTCATGAGCAGAATTCACCGGATATGCATCCGTATTATTCACTTCAACAACACTCAATGGTGGCAATATCTACAACCTTACCATTCTTTGTTTGAAGAGGCTTCTTCAAAGTTCTGTATTGGATTTCCTGATGATTATTTTGTGTTGATGTCCTCTAGCTATGCTCTTCCCAAAAAAAGAAATATTCTCTGCTTATCTATCAAAACATTTCAAATTTTAAATGCCTCTTTTATGGCATTACTCAGCCTTCTTTTATAATACAGTTCAAATAAACCATACCAATCCTTTCCTTTTTTGAATGGTCACACAACTTTGATGTCGTCCTTGTAAATCTTCTCTGCCCCCTCTCCAGAGCATTATATTTGTTTTAATTATATAGTGACTAGATTGCATGGAGTATTCTAGGCTTGGTTTAACTAAGATTCTATGATTTAGCACAATTTCTTTGCAAGTTTAAACCATTGGAAATAGCACCTGGTTTGCCTTGTTGATGGCCTTTGACCCATCCTATATTGATTTGTGTACATTCTTGGATTCCCTTTTGACTCCATCTCACCTGCACATTTCTATTTGCTTATGGAAAATGAGCATTGTTGGCTGGGCTAGCATTACGGCCCATCTCTAATTACCCCTTGAGAAGGTGGTCAGGAATTGCCTTCCTGAGTCACTATACCACATGTGCTATAGACCTACAATGCTGTTTAGGAGGAAGTTCGAGGATTGTGACCCTGTGGCACTCAAGGAAGGGCAATATATTTCCCCAAGTCAGGACGGTGAGTGGTTTGGAGAGGAAGTTGCAGGTGGCGGTGTCCCCAAGTATCCGCTGCCCTCGTCCTTCTGGATGAAAGTGGTCGTGGGCATGGAAGGTGCTGGCTAAGGAACCTGGGTGAATTTCTGCCGTGCATCTTGCAGACAGTACATACTGCTGCTACTGAGCAGCAGTGATGGAGGGCACACATGTTTGTGGATGTGGTGCCAATCAGGCGGGCTGCTTTGTCCTGGATGATGGCAAGCTTCCTGAATGTTGTTGAAGCTGCACCCATCCAGGTAACTGGGGAGTATTCCATCACATTCCTCACCTGTGTCATACAGGTGGTGCCTTTGGGGTGTCAGGAGATGAATTACTTGCTGTAGGATTCTCAGCCTCTAATAAGCTCTTCTAACCTTTGTATTGGTGTGGCGTGCATCTTCCAATTAATACGCAGTCTCCCTATTCTTCCTAATAAAATGGGTTCACTCCCATTTAACTTCCCTGAATTCATCTTCTGTATCAATTATTTGTCCATTCTAGATATTTCACTTACCTCCTGCGAGAGCAGTCCTTAGCATTAACTATCTAAACCTAAGACTATGCTTCCAACTCAGTTCGGCATTATCATAAATTAAGAGGCAGTATTTTGACTCCAAAGCCCAAATTGTTAATTTTAATTTTCCTCAGTTAGTAACCCAGGTTAAGTCAGCAACACAATCAGCACATTAATGGGCCTAATGGCATTACACACAGCAAATTACTTGGCAGTGCAATGGCTGCTGTTTTACAGGCAACAGGTATGGCTGGGTGTGCCCTCACTGAGGCCTATTGATACACAACAAAGCCTGCATTTATCCACTAGACTAATCTGAAAGACAACAAATTATCAGGGAATGGTTTTGTTGCTGTTACTTTCGTTGATAAATAACTTTTTTGGGGATGGGGATTTTAACAAAGGAAACCACAGCCTTAACCAGCCATTAACCCTTTAACCTCCCTCAGTTTCAGAGCCTGATCCCAGCCAACCTTCCTTATTTATTGAGCTGCGCTTGTATACGGAGAAATTGGGCAAGAGGTGGAATATTGAATTTTTAATTAAGCCTTTCAAATGTTTTTGTTTTGTGCTAAAGTTCAAACTTACTCTTATGTCATGAAAGCTAAAGTCAGCTAGGGACAATTCTCCTCTGTTTAGATTCTAATTATTTTACTGCCTTCAATGTTTGAGTCTCTCAGAGTATAATTCCATTCTGCTGAAACAAGGTTCACCTTGCATGGAATATTTAACAATCCAGTCTTAAATGTCAAATTAAATTTTTCTCTTCACAGCTCTGGCATGCTTTAGATTTTTGAATACTCCATTTTATAATCCATAAAAATAACTACATCATAGGAAGGATGTGATTGCAACAGAGAGGGTGTAGAGAAGATTTACCAGGATCTAGGTTGGATGGTCTGACGATTGAGAAAAGATTGGATAGCGCGGGTTGTTTGGCTTGAAACAGCGAAGTTTTGGAGGTGGGATTTGTTGGTTATGTGTGAGGTTATGAGGGCATAGATAGAATGGTTAAGAAGGCACCTTTTCCATTAGTACAGGGGTCAATAACCAGGGTCCTAAATTCAACAAAAGAGATAGAAGATTAAGAGGAGAAATGTTTTTCACTCAGACGGTAAAGGGAGTCTACAACTCACTGCCTGAGTGATTGAGTCAGAAACTTTGAGCCAGGTATGCCAGAAAACAGAGGGAAGATACATAGAACTTATTAGGAGCTAACATACAAGCTGCAGGTAACAAGGTGCAGAGCTGGATGAACACAGCAGGCCAAGCAGCATCATAGGAGCAGCTCTCCTGCTCCTCTGATGTTGCTTGGCCTGCTGTGTTCATCCAGCTCTACACCTTGTTATCTCAGATTCTGCAGCATCTGCAGTTCCTGCTATCTCATACAAGCTGCAGGGTCATTTTAATGGGTAGAATGTGAGACACAAGTTGGGGGTGCATTGGAATTGTCTAATTTTTGAGCTAACAGTAGCATCATAAGATTCAACTAAATCACGATGGTGGGACTGATCACATGATTCTGACATCTAGCGAGTTTTGAGAAGATTTGTAGCTCAGGTTGAGGTTCTGGATGTGAGTTTGCTCGCTGAGCTGGAAGGTTAGTTTTCAGACGTTTCGTCACCATTCTAGGTAACATCATCGGTGAGCCTCCGACGAAGCGTTGGTGTCATGTCCCGCTTTCTATTTATCTGGTTAGGCAGATAAATAGAAAGCGGGACATAACACCAGCGCTTCGTCGGAGGCTCACTGATGATGTTACCTAGAATGGTGACAAAACGTCTGAAAACTAACCTTCCAGCTCAGCGAGCAAACTCACATCCAGATTCTGACATCTGTAAAACAGCAGACACCAGTCTAAAATAGGCAAGTGAGAAGGGAGAGTTCTTAGGCACCAGGCTAGAGAACCTACTCAGTAAGAGTATAAATAAAGGAGGGTTGCATGAGGAGTCAAACAGCCTTACTTAATAATAAGGAGAAATTGGTGTCAGAACAGCATATGTGCACACATGAATGGCCCGAGATACTCCAGTCAAGTATCTCAATGTGCAAGTACCTGCTTAAAGCAAAAGATAAAGCTGTAACAAAAGCATCAGTGACAGTTTCAGCAGCAGATGAACTGAGACAAAATTCATTTGATAGAGATGGAAGCAAATGCCTTTAGTGATGGTGCATAGCTGAGGCAGGCAATGCATCTCAGGATCTACTGTGAAAGCAATTTTGGGCTCAGCTCAGACTGTTGCCAATCAGGGATAAAGTCACTAGCTATTGAATAGTGTCTGGAGCCAGGGCAAAATGTTTAATTAGAGGAAATATTTCCCAGCATTTAATTAGAGGAAATTTCTGCTCAGTCTGGATTAGCTGACAAATAATCAGTCTGAATATTTAGCAACAGTAAAGGAGCTGAAATAAATGGTGTTACAGTTAGAGCTGGGTGTTGCCATTTACATTTTACAGTGTGCACTCTACAAAAATAGCTGCATGTAACATTCTCAACTTGAGTACAATTTATTCAAATAGAAAGTCTCAAGAATAATTTTTATTTTGATAAGCATTTACAAAATGGTTTGCTGTTGCAAATCATTGTCTCTTTGAAAGGTACACTCATTGGCTATGATTTTTTGCCCATTTTCTTTCTTTTTGACCAAGGCTTCCTGATACATCGGTGTGGAAAAGAACGGAACAATCAGATATTACAGGTACATCTTTAGACTGGGGAAAAAGGCCTGCCATTTTTTAACAGCAAACTACCAATTGCGTGACTGTCCATATCTTCACTATGTTGAAATTAGGATTCCTCACAATGCCTGTTAATCATTTTGTTGTTTCCCTGATATTCAAAGCCACGGGACTTCCAAAATGCTTCAGCTTTCTCTTTCTTCCTCTGTTCACAGTCTTTTAAAAGCTAAGCTTGAAATTCCATAAAAATTCCTTCATGATTTGTTTCTTTTTTTCACATTACTGATTCATGCAATCGGGTCACTACGAACAAGGGAAGCATTTATTGATCACCCTGAATGGCCCTTCAGAAGGTAGTACTGAGTTGCCTTCTTGGACATGCTCAGTTTGTCATGTTCATGCACCCACACAGTGCTGTTAGGCAAAGAGTTCAATCTTGTTATGTGGGAATCATTTTAAACTTTAATGTTCTGTGCCAGTTACTTTGGCTTGCATGTTGGTTTCTTCACGGAATAAATGCATGAAAATACCAAAGCACAGAGCTGGTTTGGTTCACAACACATGATCTCTGTCTGCAAATTACAATGAAAGCCCAGAAGGTAAAATTATGAGACCTAGCTACTGTTGCACTCACTGTAAAATTTGACAATTTCAAAATGTTGCAGCAACTCAACTGTGTTTGTAGCATCTCAATCATTGAACATCAGCTAAATACCCTCACAATCCCTTTACCAACTCAATGAAAATGGCACAGAAACATATAACACAAAAATGCTATTGATGGTTTGACGTTATTCAATAACAAGATTCCTAACACTCAAAAATGAAATATCGATCTTCAACTAATTCTATTTGTTTAGTGCTAATCTTATGAAGCTGTTGTACAGCAAGGCACTAGAACAAATAGAATCAATTCATTTAAATTACTGGTGACTGAATGAAAGGCCTTTCACTGCCATTATTAATTTTTGTGGAGGGTCAGAAATAGGCAGACATATACCTATAATAGGCAGACTAGGTGGTGTTATTTGATCAGTGCAAAGGATGTCTTTCTACTTTGGCGATTCTACTCTGGATGAGTGCTGCACACTGTCAACATGTTAATCATTTACTGAACAGACGAGGAAGCTCTGTAATTTTGAATGGCTTTAAGTCACTGATGTGCAGGACTTAATATTGCTTTGTTCAACAGCACTTCAAAAAGTAAATCATAAATATGTTGATACTTTTTGTCATTTCTGGTGCCAAAACAAGTGCTGCATATGTCTACAAGCCATTTGTGTTTTTGATGGATAAAGAACACCTCTGACATTGGAGAAGTTCTGTGATTACAACAAATTGGATGCAAAATTTCACAGAAAATAACTAAAGGAAAATCAAAATAATGAACAAATTGGAACAGCTGGAGGATTTCTCTCTGTGTAATGCATAATGAAACAGTCAACCTATTTGTAAAGAATAGATTTACGATTTCATTACACAGCGCAGAAAAAATCCCCTTACTCTGAGAGAAGATAATGAGGTTCCAAATAATATTCCAGAATTATATATTCCAAACTACCGATAGCTGCTCATCTTATTGTTTGCTTTAAGTGCTGCAATCAGCCATATGATTCTCATGCACCACTCTGTACAGCTGACAATTCTTATTTTCTTGAGACATGTAAAAGCCTGTGTACAGTAGTTCAGGGAGCAGAGGTTCTGTTAAAGGTTAAATTTCTTCCTGACATTATGGCTTCTGGAACTGGCACTGTTCCAGATGTTGGGAATGCTTTCCCCATTGCCAGTTATAAGTTGAGAAGCAGTAGTACAGTGCTATATTCGACACACCCAGCTAGACAAGCTAGCTCTGAGGGAACGGTGCATTGAGGTGAGCGGCACCTAAACCCTTGAATGATTCACTGACTCATGAGTTCTCAACAAGAACATGACAGATCTGGTGCTGCAGTAGAAATATTTCCAGTTTCCAGTCAATGGCTCATTTCATCTCCTGCTAGTGCCATTCCCCGTTTTCTTTGCACAAAGTTGGCATTTGCTCCGTGATGGATGCGATAATGATGGAAGCTCAGTCCAAGGAAGTGGGGAACAATTCCTACTCTTTTTTTGTTACCCAGCTTGTCTATGTTACCTCAACTATATATAAGAAAATATCAACCCAAAAACCTGCCTCGATTTTACTCTGAATATGTACCATAATACCACCCATATCAACATGATATTGTATAATTACCACATAATTTTCATGGATCTGCAGCTGAGATTGCCTAAAGAGTATCTCTTTCTTTGTGACTGAATAACTTCGCTTGCTGGAACTGCCTAGGCAGAAGAGATCTCAAATGTCATAGTCTTCACTCCTAGGAAGCCGGCACAGGATTGAGTTTGGCTGACGAAGGGGCTGAGCAGGGATTATGAGTCGGCGTGGTTTGGCATAGGAACAATTAAGGCCCATAGGGGTGAAGGTGGAGGAGGGTCAGTGGACATAAGTTGGCACAGAGTTGGAATGGAGGGGTCAACCTTTTGAACTTAGCTTTCAAAAGGTTTCTGAACCTAGGCAACAGTTCACCGTGCCTCTGAGAAGCTGCAAATGAAGTACCATCACATCCCTAAATCAACTTGATGTCATTTCATGGAATCATAAAATCCCTGCAATGTGGGAGCATTCAGCCCATCAAATCTACACTGACCTTCTCAAAAGCATCCCACTCAGACTCACCCCGTCCCTGTAACTCTGCATCTCCCATGGATAATCTATCACTTCTGTAAGTGAACATTTGCGGGGAAAAAAGACAGGCCTACCTTCCTCAATAGAACTAGCCGGATCGGGACTGCAGGATGCTAGCTCGTCAACCTCATCCTTAATCTGGGCCAGTGAGATCTTGTAGGCTGGGAATGAGAACAGAAATCCTGCAATCGGAGCCTGCCCACGATTTCACAACACCTCTAGAGGTGTCCCTGTTCCATAAAAAGTCAGGCTTGTTTAGCATCAGTCAATGTTAGTTTTCATCCCTGAACCCATGGCATTACCTGCAGCATCTGCAGTTCCCATTATGTCTCGCATTACCTCCACTCATCTTTCAGATAGTTCTGACAGGGGGCCAGCCAAGGCACTTTGGCTTCATTAATCTGGACTGGATTTGAACACATGCCACAGAAATGGAAGGCAATTTGTTCATTGATTTCATCATCTAATTGCTAATCTGTGAACAAACTAGATGCAAAATATTTGTTTTCTCAATGTCACTCATGCTTGATGGCTTCCTTTTTTCTCAAAGCTTCACATTACCACCAACATCAGAGGCACTCAGGGAGTTATGTATTGCCTGACAAGAGGGCTGAGCATATATATTCATTGAATATATGTATGGCTGATATCAATATGCTTTGGACTCGAGGAGATTTAGGCTTCAGCTGATAAGTGATTAGTAAAATTTGTGACAGTGCGAGGCAAAGGCTACTTTCAAAATGAGAGAATCTAACCATCTCTGCTTGATAGTCCATAGCATTACCATCACTGACTGCCCCACTATCAATACCCTGGGGCTTACTATTGACCAAAAACTTACATGGATCTTCCAATGAATACTATAGCTACAGGACAGGTCATAGGCTGCTCATTCAGTGGTAAGTAACTCACTTGCTGAATCCTCAAAATCTGCAAGGGATAACCCAACAACACTCTCCACTTGCCTAGATGGATATAGCTCCAATAACATTGAGGAAGCTCAACACCATCCAGGACAAAACAATCCACAGATCAGAAATGCATGCACTCAAGATATCTATCACCAAGGATGATATGGGCAAGGGCAATAGGTGCATGGAAATACCAGCACTTGTAAGTTCCCCACCGAGCTGCACAGCACTTAGAACAATATTGTCCTTTCTCACAGTTCTTGCATCAAAACCGTGAAACACTCTTCCAAACAGCACCATGGGAATACCCACTACAGCAGTTCAAGTAGGCAACATGCTGCCACCTTCTTAAGGGCAATTGGTGATGAGTGGCTGGCCTAGGCAACCGTGCCAACATTCCCTGAAAGAATAAACAAGAAACAAGTTCAGCAATGCCTTATTTCTTGGACTGGTAATGTACTCCTGATCATATATGTACATCTGACTTAGGAGCTGAAATAGATGATTTAGCTCCCTTCAGTGTGCTTGATCATCTGAGAAAATCATGCCTGATCTCACTGTAATGTCAACTCCACATTCTTGCCTCCTTGATGGTCTTTGACTCTCTTGCTGGTCAAGAAGCTATGTAACTCTCCTGAAAAATATCTAATGGCTGTCAATGACACTTTAGAAATTCTGCTTGCATGCTCTTTGAGGTGTAAAACACTCCAGAACCTTCTTTGTCAGATCTCAAGGGCAGTTGGTAGTGTGCCACAGATACCACGATGGCTAGCAACACCCACAATGCATAAAGAAATACAACAACAAAATTAAAGAGTAACAAAGAAATACAGATGCTGAAAATCTGAAGCAAAAACAGAAATTGCTGGAGAAACTCACCAGCACTGGCAGCATCGGTGGAGAGAGAAACAGAGTTAATGTGTCCAGTCCAGTGACCCTTCTTCAGAAATTAAAGCATTTGGAGATTGTGTGGGAAGTGATGTCAAAGGTGACCTTGATGTTATGAAATGGAGGATCAGAGTTGAGGGACAATGCAGTCTTCTGCTGATAAGAGCATAAGCTCCTATTTTGAAGTTCTTCTGTAAGGCATAGGTCAATGATAATGCCAGAAAGATGTAGGAAAATGACCATTTTCCTGCATGATACATACCAGGCTTTATTGCACAGTCAGTTATGAAAGAAATCTGTTTGCATAATTGCACAAGGACTGAGAAAATTGGATCAGGAACAGGTTATTAAATCTCTGAAACCTCACCATTTAATAATACCAAGTCCGATCTTTTTCAGGTATGCCTTCCTTTATGAAAGTGCAAGTGATTTCCTCTCAGTTCACAGAAGTGGGAGACACTAAATGAATGAAGGTGCAGCTGTGATTTGCTACAGTATAGGCATCTTTTCACTCTTTCCCTTCCTTTTATTTATTCAAGAGGTCTGGGCATCATTGGCCAGGCTGACATTTATTGCCAATCTGTAACTGTGCTTGAGAAAGTGATGAGATACCTTTTTGAACCACTGTAGACCATGTAGTGTAGAAAAACCCACAATGCTGCTAGGCAGGGTGTTCCAGGCTTTTAACCCAGTGATACTGAAGGAAAGACAATGCATTCTGTAGTCGGGATGGAAACTGGCTTGTAGGTGGTGGCATTCCCTTACATCAGCTGTCCTCTTAAATCTAAGTGGAAGAGGTCTTGGTTTGGAAGATACCATTTAAGAAGCCTTGATGAATACATCGTGTAGATAGTACACACTGCCACGATGTATCAAAGGTGCAGTGAGCAAATGGGGTACCAATCAAATGGGTTGCTTTGTCCTGT
This sequence comes from Stegostoma tigrinum, assembly GCF_030684315.1. Lineage (NCBI taxonomy): Eukaryota > Metazoa > Chordata > Chondrichthyes > Orectolobiformes > Stegostomatidae > Stegostoma > Stegostoma tigrinum. Next base: position 113,617,925 of record NC_081358.1, on the reverse strand, counting down.
TCAGAGCTAGGTGTCCTGAGTGTCTTTGGAGCTCGCTATAGGTATTAAAGTCATGGGCCTTACCCGATACTTTTAGCACCTGAGCAATGAGGAAATTAGCATGACTGTTGATCAAAACGAAAGGTATAACAAAACAACAGGCAGACGCTCTACTGCACCACTGCAATATACGATTGTTTCATTCCAAGAACGCACTCAGTTGCTCAGGCGAATGTGAAACTTGCCTATTTATAGTCCAATACATGATTTCTGCAGCTCACTGTGAATGAAAAAGGTCGCAGCAAAATGTAAAAAAGCTGAGAGCTGTAAGAGTCTGCGATTAAGTGACAGTCCAATTGAAAATTGCACAATAGACCCTCACTGCTTTCGCTTGACAAGGGAAACAATAATCTTCAGAATATACAACCCAAAGAGCCAATTGTGGTGCCCAAGCCAATCCACTTTAGAGCTTTTTATTAGCTAAACCGACCATTTCAAAGACATTTCTCATTCCTGGGGTGTATGTCACTCCCAGTTACAAATTTCTGTAGCTCTGAGATAAAATAAATTCCTTTCATTGACTTTCAATTAACATATTTCTTGTATTCGTTTGTCTGGATACAAAATAGTTACCAATTATTTTGGCCAGGCATGCTATTTAGGAAATTAAAGACACCTGGCTTCTTCAAAAAATTACAAAGAAAGCTGTGACCTCAGCAGTGAGGACTAAATAAAAAAAAGGCTTTTATCTTCAAACCACTGATAATTCTTTAAAATAAGCCAATGCAAGAAATAAAGTTGATGTACAGCTCAGCTCTTCCAACTCAATTGAAGAGTGATGCGAACAGTTGATCATTTTAGGCTGTCCCTCAGGATGAAGGATGGCTTGCTCCCATTCAGGTGCAATGGGTTCCAGAGCTGTCTGATGCTGTCAATCTTCAGGCATTGGAACCTGATAGCACATGGCGCTCTAAAGGTTGGCTGTGGAGATCGCTCAAACGCATGTGCATTCTGCAACATCACCAGTTTCCAACAAAACAAGCCTTCTCCGCTTTGGCCTCCCATTGGTCAGGCTGCATTGTGGGGGAGGGTAGTGAGCGGGAGTGGGGCTCAATCATATCATCAGAGATACAACAAACAACACAGTCTGAAGAGATGGGCATGGGTGGGAACTTGATGGCAGGAAGCTCCATTGAAACAATGCCTAGCAAACAGAGGGAGGAAGGGCTATTGGGGTACTGGCAGGGTGGGGGGTTTGGGGATGGTGGTGGTTCAAACGTAATTGGATTGGGATGCAGGCCTGTGGAGGATGGAGGCAATCAGTGTGACAGGCCTGTGCAGTGGCTTATGGCATTCGGGCTGGAAGTCATGGAGAAACAGAAGGAGATCAGGGATCAAGGGGAGAGGAATTGGGAAGCCACGCTGTATCTTTGCACGAGTAATCTAAATACTGATCAAGATGATCAATTCATGGAACGCCGCCACACAAGGAGCCTTTTCGTTCTCCTCAGGACCACCCTTACAGCTTCCCTCCCATTCCCATCCTCATCGATTCTAATCTCCAATCAAATGCTCAATGTCTGCCTCACCATCCACCTTCCTCTGTGGCACCCTTCACCCAGAATACTGACTTTTCACCCGAGCTTCTGGTATCTTCTCAGGAAGAAGCTGGGAATGCCCAAAATATTCAACAGTTTCATCAATGTCTGGTGAGGGGAGCCAGGTTGCCTTTTGTAAAAGTGGGCCACTTGTCAGTTTTGAGACAGGTATCTCATGCAGACAGCTATCATTTTGTTTCCTCTTTCGTTTTGGTGCTACCAGCAGTTTATATTGTTACATTAATTTATCGTCAGGATGTGGGTGTCAGTGGTTGGACCAGAATTTACTGCTCTTCAGTAATTACCCTTGAGAAGATTTTGATTTTACTTTATTTGTCACATGTATTTTACAGTAAAAAAAACAGCAATAAAAGACAGTGAAACACTTCCATTTATCACCGTAAAACTGCAAGTCACCCATCAGGGATGTGCAGGCTGAGAGGAATAGTTATGGGAAATGCATGGTAACAGAAATAGGGTGGGGGCTGGGTCTTGGTGAGATGCTCTTTGGAGGCTCCATGTGGACTTGATGGGCCAAATGGCGTGCTTCCACTGTAGGGATTTTATGTTTCTATCTGCATACAACTAAACAACATACTTGGCCAACTCAGAGGAAGTTTAAGGATCAAACAAATTGCTACGGCTCTAGAGTCAACTATAAGCTAGACTGGATAAGTTTTGGCAACTTTTGTCTCCCTAAAGGGTATTTGTGAACCAAATGACAATCCAGTAGTTTCTTGGTCACCTTTATCTGAATTAGCTTTTTCTTATTCCAGATTTATTTAACTAACGGGTACAAGTACCCCAGCTGCTGGAGTAAGATTTAAACTTGACAGAGTTTAATGGCTTTGCATCATTATATCAAGCCTCGGTGTTACTAGCCTAGTTACATAACTACAATGCTATTGTGTAATGGTAATGTCATAGGATTAATAGTCCAGAACCGCAGCCTAGTGATTTGGGGATAAAAACAGAATTTGCTGGAGAAGTTGAAGGAGGGTCAGACTAACGTAGGGTCACAGGATCCAAAACATTAACTCTGCTTTCTCTTCACAGTCACTGCCAGGCCTACTGAGTTTCTCCTGCAATGCTGTTATTGGAATTGTGTGAAGTAAAATGTTGCCTGCCTACGCATCAGCCCAAATTGTGTCAGCAGTTCTTTTTCTTTTTTCATTCATGGGATGACGGCCCCACTGACTAGGCAGCATTTATTGCCCATCCCACAGGGCAGTTAAGAGTCAGCCACATTGTTGTGGGCCTGGAGTTAAATGTAGGCCAGATTAGGTAAGGATGGCAGTTTCCTTCCCTAAAGGGCATCAGTGAAACAATTGGGTTTTTCCCCAATAATTGGGAATGGATTCACAGTCATCATTAGATTGTTAATGCCAACTATTTATTGAATTCAAATTCCACCATCTGCTGTGACAGGATTTGTACCGTGGTCCCCAGAACATTATGTGGGTCTCTGGATTAACAGGCCAGCGATAACACCACTAGGCCATCGCCTCCCGCAACTAGGCATTCAGAAATGGTACTGAACATAATGCCATCTTCGGTAACTGTACCCAATTCTGGCCTCATGACAGAGGGAAGCCCATGATGAAATCACTGAGATATTTGGGCCGAGAACCTTACCCTGAAGTTGAGGTGATTGATCTCCATAATCATATCTGTCTTCCATTGTGCTAATTAAGTCTCCAACCAAGAGAGATTTTTCTCTGATTCCTACTGGCTGTAGCTTTGCTGGGGTTCCTTGCTTTGGTCAAATGCTACTCTGATGTTAAGGACAGTTACTCTCACCTTACCCTCTGGAGTTTAGCTCTTTTGAGAATGTTTAGCAAAACGTACAGAGCTGAGAGACCCTCTCAGAATCCAAACTGAGTGCTAGTGAACAGATTATTGCTGAGTAATTGTTTGACAGGATTGAAAATGCCCCCTTCCATCTACTTCTGGATGATTGAAAGGACACTCATTGGGCAGTAATTGGCTGGGTTGGACATATATGGGCAATGCTCTTCATTGCTGGTTAAATGCCAGTACCGTAATGGCACTTGTACAGACCGGCTCAGGGCTTGTTTAGTTCTTGAGCACAGATCTTTAAATATTAGGTTTAATTTCCATTTCATTTCAATAAATCCATGTTTGCCATCGCAGCTGTTACCATCCCTTCCCTTTTAGTTTTTCATGAAGTGGCTTACTTGTAAAACATTCTTGTGAAAGGCCTGTATATAAATGATCACTCACTGTTTCTCTATATGGTGGCTAACTGTATATTTCTAAATCTTTTGTGTTTCCTTTCATTGTTCCAATGTTTGTTGTCTTCAATTTCTGTGATGATTCTTGGTGCTTCTTTTCTAGCAGACAAAGAGTTGCCAGTGACAAAACATGTGTGGCTTTCAAAACGAACCCTAAAATACACTTACTTCATTCTAGCCATGTTCCACCTCAAGATTCAAAGAGTGTTTATTACTCAACTTTAAGGCAAGTCATCTCCTATAGATGCTCAGAATAAATTACTCTTTGCTTGGATTGGGGTTAGAGAGCTTGCTGTTCTGTTTGATAGAACTCACAAAACAAAATGACAAGAGCAAAATCTTGCCTCCTCGTGAAAGGCTTAGCAACAAGAAAGTTCCTTTCAATGGAATCTATTTGTAAAGTTATTAGCATAAAACTAACATCACACAGAAAACATCATTGATTTTCACATGCATGCAAAATGATACAAGGTTGTTAATTTGACTGCAGGTAGATCTTCAAGAAGGATGCACATGTAAGTTGACCTTGTCAGTGTAAATCTCCAGGCTTGTCACAGAGTGAAATGCAAGTACCCTGTTGCAATTAGTGTAATTTTTCTGTACAAGCGATACCAATAAAATCTAATTAATGCTACTATCCCAGTGCGTATGTCTGAAGCCCCTGGAAAGTAATAGCTTTGCTTTCTTTCTGTGAACAGTGTATCTGAACAGTGAAGGTTACCAATTCGATACTAACCCGATTTGACAGTCAGCAAGGAGTTATTATCTACAACAAGATTTTAATTTACTTCCACTTTCTGTTTTTAATGGATTTTCCTAAAACTTTGTTTCGGCTCTGGGAATATTCATTAATTTCCTCTGTTGATTAATTCTGTTTTTATTTTTTCCGCCACTTTCCACATATCAAACAACCTAATGGTCTAAATTATAGAAATGAGTCACAACTGTGTATTTTCTGCAGAAATGCATCTACTTGTGGTGCCATTAAAAAACAAGCATTGGTCCAAAAACATGATGAACACCCAAAATTGGGAGAAGCAAGCTAAACTGTTTGGTATCCAAAGGCTTGAAGAATTTTGGGTGATCTCCTCCTCATCCTTTCACCTAAAATAACAAACTAAGGGCAATATAAGTTTAATGATGGCCATTTCATAATGGAATACCAGATGTAGGTCTTGCTGGTAAGACTAGCATTTGTTATTCTTTGTCACAAATATCAAGGTCACCTCCCATGGTCCACTTGAACTCTTCTCTTTCCTTCCTCCATTACTCTATCTCTATTTCTATGACAGTCTTTTATGCAACTTTTACTATAAACGTACTAACTCCTACAGCTACCTTGAATACATTTCTTATCATTCTGCTTCCTCTATGGGCACTGTTTCATTTTCCCAGTTACTACAGCTCAGTGACATCTGCTCTGATGAAGCAGCTTTTCATATAACTCTTTTCCCCCCAATATATCCTGCATTTTTCTGAATGAAAATAACCTTGTTTGACAGGGATCCTGGCCATCAGTGTCCATTTCCTGGCTCCCTTCTCCTCACTGCAAGAATCAAGACAGGGTTTCCTTTGACATTTTCTTGCATCTCACTGGCCTGTGTCTTTCATGGATCATTCCACATCAGTTCTGTTACTTCCAGTATGATGTCACCACTAAGCCCATCTTCCCCTCCTCAGTTAGCAGCCTGAAGGAGCTGCTCAATTCACAATTCCATGGCCCACTCATCAATCATCCTCAAAGCTTCTTACTCTTCTGGTCTCATAGCACTTTTCCTGGCAAACAGTGAAGATGTTACACTTGCCTTTATCCCTTCTCTGTTGTCCTCTGATTAACCTTTAATATTCAACATGCAACAAGTTCAGACTGGAACCTCTGCCCCCATTACTTACTCTTTGTGTATCTTGGAGTTTTATTTTGGATGGCAGCTTCTGGTCACAGTTCTGCAATTTCCAGTCACACTTCCTTTGACCACATACTTTGTTTGTTAACTTGTCCTAATACCATTTTATTTGTCTTGCACTATCTGCCCTTTCTCCTTCATCCCTATCTTTCAAGGCTCTTTCCTTTGTCTTTTTACTCTCCTTTCTGCCTTTCCTTTCTTTCCCTCTCACTGTTGAAGTAAGGGATGCACCATCAGATCATTTAAGGCTGAGACAGGGAGGAATGTCTTCACTCAGAAGGTAGTGAATGCCTGCAATTCCCTACCTTGGAGGGCTATTGCAAGCTCAGCTCAGGAAGAAGTTGGTAGATTTCCAGATAATACTGATGTCAAGGAGTTTGGGAATAAGGCTGGAGAGTGCCATTGAAGTAGACCATCAACCATCATTGAGGAGGATATAACAGTTTCAAGAGACTGAATAATCTACTTCTGGTCAGGTATTCCTTGTTTAAAAGCTGCTTGATCACAAAGCAGTCCCATATCTGAAGACATCCACTGGCCTGAAACATTAACTCAATTTCTTTCTCCACGGTCGCTGTTGAGCAATTCCTGATATTTGAATCATAGGTTCTCTGCAGTGTGGAAGCAGGCCATTTGGCCCATCAAACCTGCACTGACCCCCCCCCCAAAAAGCATCCTACCCAGACACATCCCCAGACACACGTCCTTACCCTATCCCTGTAAACCTGCATTTCCCAAGGCTAACCCACCTAGCTTGGCTAATCCACCTAACCTGCACAAATTTGGACTGTTGGAGGAAACTGGAGCACCCGGAGGAAACTCACACAGGCACAGGGAGAACGTGCAAACTCCACACAGTAACCTGAGGGTGGAATCGAACCCAGGTCCCTATGAGGCAGTAGTGCTAACCACTGAGCCACCTTGCCACCCCAAATATTATTGAGCAACCATCGCCAGCTTCTCTGAGAAAGTGCTGATGGGTCTTTTTGAACCCTCGTTTGTGTGCTGAAGATGCTGTACAATGTTGTAGTGAGGTTCTGGGATCTTAACCCAACAATGAAGAGCACTAGATAATCTATGTCTAATTCAGAATGTTGCGTGACTCAAGAGGGACCATGGAAGGGATGCTGCGTCCTTGCACCAGTCATCCATTTTATAGGACATGGAGGTTGCTGGGTGGAGCAGCATTTATTGTGAATCTCTACTTGCCCTTGAGAGTGAGGTAGTGAGTTGATCTATTGAACTGTTGTAGTCCACTTGTGTAGGTAGACCCACAATGCTGTTAAGGAGGGTGCTCCAGGGTTTTGATCCAGCGACATTGAAAGAACAACATATTCCAGGATACCACGAGCTGCAGATACTGGAGTCTGAGACAACACAGTGTGGAGCTGGAGGAACACAGCAGGCCAGGCAGCATTAGAGGAGCAGGAAAGTCAACATTTTGGGTCAGGACCCTTCTTTAGAACTGGGGAAGGGCAAGGGAGCTGGGAAATAAACAGAGAGAGGAGGAGTGGGAGCAGGGGAAGGTAGGTGGGATGGTGATAGGTGGATGCAGGTGAGGGGTGATGGGAGTTGGTCAGTGAGAAGAGTGGGGCGGATAAGTGGGGGGGAAGAAGATGGACAGGTGTGTCAGGTTAAGGGGGCAGGAGGGAGAATGGGAGGGGGTGGGGAAAGGTAGATGGGGTGGTGATAGAAGATATTTCTTTGTCCCATTTGGATGGAAATGGGGCTTTGGGAGGAGTTGCCAAAAGAAATGTAGGCAAATTATAAGTCTGGATAGAGCATACTCCAGATAAGGAACACTGAAGTCACAGTACACTGGTAATAAAATGTGATGATATTTATTTCCATGGATGAGGTGCCAATTAGCTAGTTGCCTGTAGCATTAATGTTTGCTGTGCCTGATGCGAGCTCCCAAAAGGAAGCAATGTGATAAGAATCACTCTTCAAAGGAGTGCCATAGGATCTTTTATGCTTTCCTCTGAGGATAGTTGGAGACCTTGGTTAAACTCATCAGACTAAAGACAATACCTCCAACACTGCAGTGTTTATGCTTGGTTTTTGCATTGGGCTTCCTGAAGTGGAACCTGAACCCAGAACATTCTAATTCTGAGTCACAGCTAATAAAGGGTGTCTGGCACATTCATAAACATAATGACAGCCACCACATTAAAAGTAACTAATAATCTTGTGTTCTTCAAGACATTTTAATAATTAAAGATGTGATGTACTGCAGTAATTTTTAAAAATAATTTTATGTTTGATTCGATTATTGCGCTGTGTACCAACTCAGAACAATTATTTTACATAGGCATGATTATTGTATTTAATTTTAGTTCAATTAAGGACGACTACACTTTAATTAGTATCTACATCCAGGTACATGGCTGCATTCAATTATGTGAATCATCCACTGATATTTCCAAGTCTAGAACTCCAACATGTCAAATGGCTTCCCTTTGAGTGAAATTATTCTTATATTAATTGCAATTCTGATCTAATTCCATCTCCTAATTAATGACAATTTGAGCGCGATGAACATTAGTGGAATGTTGCTGTACTTCAATTCAAACAGATATTTAGATAACTATGCTGAAAATTATTTGATAACCGCAATGGATTTCATGAATCAGAAAAATATGCCTAATATCTTTCATTGGTTGACTAGGAGACTGAAAAGACACAAGTTTTCAGCTTCAGGCAGCGGAGTATTTTTTTCTTTGATAATGAAGCACTGTCTACGGTCTAATTCTCAGTCTGATCATTTATGCAAATTAAATTTCTTAACATCTACAAAAGTTGCAAAGCAGGTTTATTATACAATGCAGTGAATGGCTGAGTGTGTAACAACAGGTGCATTTATATAGCTTCTTAAGGTGATAAGACATCCCCATGGGCTTGAAAGGAACATTATCAAATGAAATCTGGTAATGAACCAAATAAAGAAATATGAAGACAGGAAATTGGAAGGCAAATTTTAAGAAGCATCTTAAAGTAGCAGGGAAGGCAGAGAGGTGGAGAAAGAATTTCAGAGCTAAGGAACTACACTGAGACAGTTGACAGCACAGAGAGGAGAGGCGATGGCATTATCGTTGGACTGTTAATCTGGAGACCCAGATAACGTTCTGGGGACCTGTGTTCAAATCCCATCATGGCAGATTGTGGAGTTTGAATTTATTAAATATTTAGAATTAAGAATCTAATGATGACCATGAAGCCATTGTCGATCGTCAGGAAAAGGCCAGCTGGTTCACTAATGTCCTGTAGAGAAGGAAACTGCCAATCTTACCTGGTCTGGCCTACATGTGACTCCAGATGTGCATCAATATGGTTGACTCTTAATCATACTCTGAGAAATTAGGGATGCACAATAAATGCTGCTTAGCCAGTGACACCCTCATCCCACGAATGAATAAAGAATAAAGACTATTGGTGGAGTTATTAAGATTGGGATGGATTTTGTTCAGAACTGAATGAACACAGAATGAACTGAATGAATGAATACCAATCTAATAAAATGCAACCAAGTATATTGATCAGATTTTTGGTTGATTCAAGATATATTAGATATTTTTTATTAAAATGCAATGAGGTGGTGCTTGTTTCTACACATCTATAACACAGAGTAAATTTTAAAAACTGTTTTGTTTAAATGCAGTGCAGACCAATGTAAAGTAGCTATAGTCCCAGAGGAACATAAGGTTGCTGTTTTGTTAGAGAGAGATGACTGGTAGCAGTTTAACCTGTGGGACACTACAGCTTAAGCAAGGAGTGAGGTACAGAATGTGTGACCTTTATGGTAACCCCAGTCAGTGCAGGAATTGAACACATGCTCTTGGCATCACTCTGCATTGCAAGCCAGTTGCCCAGTCAACTGAGCTACCCTTTGTGTAAGAGGCTCAAGAGTGCTGGTGGGCATGACCTACTCTCCCTGCAAGAACATCTGGGAAAACAGACAGCACCCACAATGCGAACTGAATTCACATCAGAGCAGCAGTGAAAAAACAGCATTATAACTCTCATTCTCACCATTATGCCAACACATCGGCACCTTGATCAATGTTGAGCTAAGGCCCTGCTCATTGATTGCTTAATGGTCTTAATTGCTGGCAAGTTATAGATGGAGCTTCTCTCACAGCATTTAACTGCTGAGGTGGTGAGATAGAAGGGGATTTTCTGTTGTCTGGTGACTTGGCAACTTCAGTAGACAAATCAAGTGATTCAGAGAAGACTCAAGATAAGCCTATGATGAGGACAGTCTTGACCGAGATCAATAGATTTTTCAGAATGAATGGGCACGAGTGGTATGGGGAGGAGGTTGGGGAAGTGGAGCTGGTGCAGAAGATCAGTTATAATCTTTTGGATTGCTGAAGAAGGCTCAATAGGCCATTTGGCTGATCCTGTTCAGAATTCTTGTTTTATTCACATAAAGTATTTCCAATATATGTGTAGAGGAAAACTTCAATATTACAAACTAGATATCTTTATTAACCTGAAATGTCAATACTGTTTCTCCCTCAATAGACAGCTGAGGATTTCCAGCACTTTCTGCCTCCAGAATTCAATTAGTGGATAAATCATTGTTTATTATTACAAAACTCCTTGGGATTGAATTGCCATAAAATTCCTTCTTGAGCAGGTAACATAAGGTGTAAAAGGCACTTGAATATGTAACTAGCTAGTCATCGCAAAAAATGTCCTTTCCATTTGAGGCTTCCAATGGCTACATTAATCAGCTAGCCAATTATGGGAAAAATAATTTTTCTAACATTTCTGATGTTTTTAACTCTGAAAGTCTTGAGGCAGTGGTTCAGTATTGCATTAGAACATCTTGAAAACTAAATTCTCAATCCAATTATAACTGGTCTTTCACAGCAACATAAATTACTGAGTTGGTCTGTCTCAGATAACAGGAAGAGGTGGAGGAAAGATTTATCACTGGGCACCCGTAGCTCATCACTTTATGGTTTGCAAAAGGCTGGATCTCACAATAAGCGTCAAGGAAATCTGAAGGGATTTACAAAGCCTATTGAAAGCCTGACAACAGTCCAAGCTAAAATCTCAAGCCTCTACATACAAAAATCAAATGCTGCATCTATAAACCTGGCAAACAAATACTCTACTCCAGCTTGAAAAGAAGTGCAAATCATCGGGCAGATATAATAGGCGATATTGAGGTTCCTGGGATCAATGCTTTTAATAACCATACATACTCAATAATAAGCTGTTGAAAGAATTAATACTCAAATCAAATGGCATTTTAGACAAGATGACCACCATAATTATTGAGCGATCACTCAGCAACATGGTCACTTTTTGTTCAAGCAGAAATAATTACTTTCAAAACCTGACTATTAATTTTACTATCACTTTGCTTCTGTTGCTTTTATGAATACTTCTGCTTAAGCTGCAAGTATAAATGTAGCCAATAGAGACACCTTCTCATTGTGCTCTTCAATTACTTACTTTCCTGCCTCTCTTTGTGTGATCAGCAAATTTCACAACCATACCTTCAGTCCCTTCACCCAAGTCATTTGTATAAATTGTAAAGGTTTGATGTCCTGGAACTGTTTCCTGTCACACATCACTTGTTATACCTTTCTGGCCTGATAAAGACCCATTTATGCGCACTCCTTTTCCTGCTAACTAGTTAGTCTGTTTTTTTAATTCATTCACAGGATGAGGGCTTTGCTGGTGAGGCCAGCATTTATTGCCCATCCCAGAAGGCAGCTAAAAGTCAACAATATGGCTGTGGGTCTGGAGTTACCTGTAGGCCAGATCGGGTAAGGATGGCAGTTTCCTTCCCGAAAGGGCTTTAGAGAGCCAGATGGTTTTTTTTTTCAATAATTTTCACAAGATTCATGGTCATCATTAGACACATAATTCCAGATTTTTACTCAATTCAAATTCTACCATCTGCTGTATGGTTCTCCAAAACATTTCCTGGGTCTCTGGATTAACAGTCCAGCGATAATATCACTAGGCCATCACCTTCCCAATTCTATTCGAGCTAACATTTTATCATCTACAATTTCAGATTTTATTTTCTATAATAGCTTTTCAACTGACAACTTATGAAATGCCCTCTGGAAATCTAAATACAGTACATTCACCAGTTCCCCTTTATCTACACTGTATGTTACTTCTTAAAAGAACTCTAATAATTTGGAGCAATATGATTTCCCACTCACCAAACCATTTAGATCCTATTAGGTTAATTTGATTATTTTCTGTGTCCTGCCGTATACCAGTAAATCATGTCTTTACTACTGCCTTCTCTGAGACAGCTACTAAGTGAGCTGCGATCAGAGATAATGGGAACTGCAGAGGCTGGAAAATCCAAGGTAACAAAGTGTGAAGCTGGATGAACACAGCAGGCCAAGCGGCATCCCAGGAGCACAAAAGCTGACATTTCGGACTGGAGCTCTGATGAAGGGTCTAGGCCCGAAATGTCAGCTTTTGTGCTCCTGAGGTGCTGCTTGGCCTGCTGTGTTCATTCAGCTTCACACTCTGTTAAGTAAGTTAGCTGCCCCTAGTTTCCTGTTATCTATGTCTCTCCCTTTCTGGATAATAACACATTGTCTATCTTCCAATCCAACTGAAACTTCCTCGAATCTACAGAACTTTTGAACATGAGAACTAATACATCAACTGTCACTTGTCACTTCTGTTAAGAACTTAGGATGAAGTCCGTAAGGACTCAAGCACTTGTCAGCCTGCAGATACAACAATTTACTCAGTACAGGGGGTCCCTGATTTAGAGATACCCAACTTGGCGAACTCATATACTTGATTCAACTTGACTTATTTATTCCTGTCATGTGCACCAAGGTGCAGTGAAAAATGTTGTCTTACATGCTTTATAAGCAGATTGCATTATACAAGTGCTTCAGGGTAACAGAACAGAGTGCAGGATACAATGTCACAGCTGCTGAGAAGGTGCAGAGAGAGATCAACATTAATATTTAAGAGGTTCATTCAAAAGTCTGACAACAGCAGCGAAGAAGTTGTTCTTAAATCTGTTGGTACATGTTTTCAGGCTTTCATATCTCTGCCTGATCGAAGAGGATGGGAAGAGAGCATAACAGAGGTGGGAGGGGTCTTTGATTATATTCATTGCTCTCCCAACAGTGGCAAATATAGTTAGAGTCAATGGATGGGAGGCTGGTTTGCGTGATGGGTTGGGCTATGTTCATGATTCTCTGTACTTTCTTACAGTCTTGGGAAGCGTCCTTATGGACATGACAAATTTCCTTAGCCTCCTAAGGAAGTTTTGCTTTCTTGATCATATTATCAACATGGGTGGACCCGACAAACTCAATCTCATATGTAGGTGTAATTTTAAAGATCCCATGTAAAAAAAAACTTTCCTGTACTTATGAAAGGCTCTTTTATATTGTCCTGCATTGTATTCTGACTTGTATACAAATCATTTTGTGAACAGACTGCAGAAGGGAATCCATTTTCAGCCTGGGAACTGCCTATTCCTGGTGACTGTGATTTTTACACTCCCCCTTCCAGTTCACTTCATGATATATGGCTACTTCTGTGATTTTACTATTTTGTTCTTTTATTTGCTTTTTTAAATACTCTATCAAATCGTCTCATCTGCCATCTATTTTTGCTTTTTCTTTGATGTTGAGACAAACTTTTGCTGTTAACTTGAACTGAATCTACAGTTGTCATTAATACTCCCCAAGGAAGGAATTATCATCTGGAGCAACTTGCTGTTAGTTAGAATACTAAATAAAAACTGAAAGAACCACGGACGCTGTAAATCATGTCCACCTTGGAGTACAGGTTGATAGTTCCTTCAAAGTGGAGTCACAGGTAGACAGGATAGTGAAGAAGATGTTTGGTATATTTACCTTTATTGGTCATTACATTGAGTATTGGCATTGGGAGGTCATGTTACAGCTGTAGAGGACATTAGTAAACCTGGGTTACTATCTGATCAGGAGAGATTATAGGTTTTGGTGCTGCAAAAGGCTGTAGAGGAAGGCTATGGAGGGATTTCAAAATAAGGCTTAGACCGTTGGAGAAGAGCACAAGAAATGTGCATCACTGTGTGTGTGATGATATCTGTGCGATGTGATTTACATGCTGCCATTTCTACTCAGTAAACAAGTGAAAGGTTTATTGAAGAGGTTCCTCTGTAAATTACTTTACAAGAACAACGGGGCTTCAAAGCCAAAGTGCTTTAAATCTAAACTCCACTATTGAGAGGATAACACAACAATGAACATCTCTGCTTTTCAAGAGGATAATTTCATTTTAATATAACTGAAAAGCAAAAAAAATGAAGGTCTTTAATAACAGGCTCCCTGACTGAAACTATATACCGATGGCAAAGCCGATCAATGGAACCTGTCATTCAAGTGAAAGGCAGCTGCGCTTTTCCTGGTCTTAAAAATATAACTTAAATTCACCAATTCACTAACAACTCAGACTTAAAAGCTGCATGCTGCAGTATCTTTGAATTGGGTTCTGATATTTAAATGCACCTTCAGATTATTCTGCCACTTTAGGGATTGCGGTTCAATTCATATTAATCTAATTCTTTCAAGAGCTTGGACTCAGTCATTCCTTCCAATTCTTTGAATGATACCATCTGTGCTTAAAGGCTTGAATATGTGGGATTCTTTTAAGCAATTTTCAGTGAATTGCTTTCACCCCAGCTGGCTCACAATCACACACACAGGCATACAAAAGGGAAGGTGGGCTGTAACATTCAACAGCACCCCTGAATGGTACTGTTCACCACAGAATTGCTCTGTTCACCACATCGACTGTTCATGAAGCATTGTGCAGCAATGTACTTTCAACGGAGATAAATCTCTGTTGACTCTCCTCTGATAGTGCAGGATTCAGCTCATGGTGTGCCTGATTCCAGAGCTGCTTCTTCAGTTCTATATATTTCCAGTCTTTCGGATCATCCAACTGTCAGCAGTTGTTGTCCTGTGTTTGCAAATCCTGCCTCCCTTACCCTCTCGAAATTTCAAACTTCTCTCTCCTTCTTTGAGATGCTCCATGCCCTAAGTACCATTATCTCTCAATAAATACCTCTAAAACAGACCTTTTCTTAACTCACTCACAGGATGTGGGCATGCTGGTATTTATTGCTGATTACTAATTGCCCCTTGAGAAGGTGAGTTGTCTTCTTGAATGCTGCAGTCCATGTTCTTTAGATAGGCCTACAATGCTGTTAAGGACGGAAGTCCAGGGTTTTGACCCAGCAACAGTGAAGAAACAGCGATATATTTCCAAGTCAGGATGGTGAGTGGCTTGGATGGCAATTTTCAGGAGGTGGTGTTCCCATATGTCTGTTGTCCTTATTCTTCTAGATGTCAGTGATTTCTTTTTTGGAAGGTGTTGTCAGGGGATCCTCAGTGAATTTCTGCCATGCATCTTGTCGATGATACACACTGCTGCTATTGACCATTGTCATGGGCAGAATTTTAGATTCTCAGACAGGAGGGTTTGAAGCTGCATTTACCTTGCCACTCCAACCGCAACACAATTATATGGGCAGAGGGAAGGCTTGCTTGCCCTTGTGCCAATCGACTGGCCAATGAAGAGTTACCTGCCATTTTCTTAGGCCAAGGCCAGTGATGTGCCAGAGACTCCAAGACTCAAGTCCCAGGAAGGAAAGGGGTGTCACTGTCTAATTTATTGTTATTGCCAGTCATTCATTGGCTAGCAGTTCTTGGAAAGTGGGACCTTTTCCCCAGATGGAGGCAGAAGTCTTGCCTGAAAGTAATTAATAGCTCATAGAAGCTCTACAGTGCAGATAGAAGCTATTTGGTCCATTGAGTCTGCACTGACCCGCCAAAGAGCATCCCAACCTATCCCCATAACCCTGCTTCTTAACATGATTAGTCCACCTAGCCTACACATTGCATCAATACAGAGCCACTTAGCATGGCCAATCCAGCTAACCTGCCATCTTTTGAGTGTGGGAGGAAACAAAGCAGAAACACACACAGGGAGAATGTGTAAACTCCATAGATAGTCACCTGACACTGGAATTGAACCTGGGTCTTGGTACTGTGAGACAGCAGTGCTAAGCACAGAGTCACCGTGCTGCCCTATAAATCTCAGTGGAGGTTCAATCTTTAGAAGTGGAGAAGGCACATGTTTCCATGCCCACCCAAGAGACCAGAGCCTTAGATGGAATAGCCAGCCTCATGAAGCTTTCTGTGTGAGCTTGCTGTGTGTAAATTGACCTCCATCCCTTCCCCACTACAATAATTGTTCAATTCAATAATGATGCCTCATGGACTGTTGAAGGGCAAGGTCAGCTCAGGAAAGACAATCCCTACAAATGCAGAGATAATGGGAACTGCAGATGCTGGAGAATCCGGGATAACAAAGTGTGGAGCTGGATGAACACAGCAGGCCAAGCAGCATCTTAGGAGCAGGAAGGCTGGCGTTTCGGGCCTAGACCCTTCCTAAGGTGCTGCTTGACCTGCTGTGTTCATCCAGCTCCACACTTTGTTATCTCTACAAATGCAAGTTTTTCTTCCTCAAAGTTTATCTCTTTGATCAATTCTTTTGTCCTGTTGTCACTTGATGTGTTTTTGCATCAAATTTTCTTCAATAACATTGCTGCGAAACTACTCGGGGTGTTTTATCACATTAGTGACATTCTTGATGAGAGCAAATCTAGCTAAATTCCTACCTCAATGCCTGCTATCCTCTGGTTTACATAATTGGCTACCTCTAGTTGGGTCATCCCTTAACTTTTACAGAACTGTTCCAGGATGCAGAAAACCAATAACTGGACTGCTACTTGTCTATAAATGAAGCCTGAGACTCAAATGCCTCTTATCTCAGCTACTGGAAATAATTTTTTAAAACAATCCAGACCATGCTAATATTTACAGTGGAAACCAATTTCGGATCATTAGTCAGGCTCACAGAGTGAAGCAATTGGAAGTGCTAGAAGCTACAGTGCAGCTTTTCCTCAGAAGAAGTTATGGGATAGCCAATTTCTGCTGCATCTCCGTAACAATACCCTGTCCAACTGGAAGCAGGCTGCCTGTTCTGTGAATCAGGATTGGCAGGAAACTGTTCCTGCTGCGTGTCCATGCCAGTGATGGTCTGAGCGGTCAGGACTCTCATGCTGTATAAATCATGGCCCTTTGTTCTTTGCACCCTACTTCTGATAAATGCAAGGTGAAACACTCCTTGTCAGTTTTTAGCAATGTCTTAGTTTCCATTTTGCCAATTGCAAAATCTGCTATGATCAAACTTTGTACTTGTCTCAGCTTTCTCTCACTTCCTATGCTCTGCACAATAGCACTTACAAAGTTATGAGGTCCTTTGTTCATAGAAGGAAACAATTTTGCCCATTTGCGTAGTAACCCAGCCAGTCCCATGCCCCCAGTATTCCCTCTTAGCCTTGCAAGTTCATTTTCCTTAATTGCCCCTTGAACTTTCTTTTGAATTATTTATTATCTTTATACATGTCATAATGACTTCACAATGCTGTAAGTGCCTTGGACCAGCGATCAGAGACAGAAAGAGCATGCAGGGTTAAGTAGAACTCTAGTCTGTCCCCATTTGGGTTAAAACCAGAGAGTGCTGGTCAAACTCAGTCAGTCTGGCTGAGCTCTGAAGAAGAGACACAGAATCCCTACAGTACAGAAGCAGGCCATTCAGCCCATCAAGACCACACCATCTCTCCAAGAAGAATCCTACTCACATGCATGTCATCCTGTATTTCCCATGGCTAATCCATGTAGCCCGCACATCCTTGGACACTCTGCACAATTTAGCATCCAACCCAACTAACCTGCACGTCTATGAACTGTTGGAGGAAACTGGAGAGCCCAGAGGAAACCCACCCAGACATAGAGAGAATGCACAAGCTACATACAGTCACTAATGCAGGAACCAAAACCAGGTCCCTGTGAGGCATTAGTGCCAACCACTGAGCCATCATACTGCCATTGCAGACTTGCAATGCTACCTCTATTAATCGCTGTACTGACCTGCTGAATTTTTCTAGAACTTTCTGTTTTTATTTCTGGTCATCAGCAGTACTTTTCTATTTTGATTTTGTTTCCATCCTCATTTAGAATTGGACTGAAGAGGAAAGTACAAAGCAGAGGCAGTAATGCCTCACTAGAAAGGAAAGTGAAATCGAGAGGGCAATGGAACAAATATGTAACACTTGCCAACAGAAATAGAGAAAAAAGCGCATCAATGAATGGAACATAGGAACATTCAGCTCCTCAAACCTGTTCACTATTCAACTCATCTATCCACCTTGGTCCTGTCATCCTTAATACACTTGCCTTTGAGATAATCATTTGACTTAGCTTCTCTTTTTGGGGGAAGAGAGTTAAACATTTCCAAAATGTTTTACACAAAGGTTGTTTTCTGACATTATGCTGCCTGTCTCTCATTTAAGGTTAAGGTAACCTTGTTCAGGACATCTCAACCACAGGAAGTAGTTTTTCTCTAAATACCCCTGTAATCCTTTGACATTTTCTATCCCTCAGTTAGGTCAGCCTTTAATCTTCGGTATTCAATGATATTGCATGTGTTGTGATGCCAACCAATGTTCCACAATATTGCAGGAAAGTTTGCAGGTGAAATTGATGAATAAAACAAATTGTAATTGTAGATGGTTGGGGTAGTTTGCTGCCCTGATCCTTTTACCTTGACTGGGTATAATGGTCTATTTCAGATTATAGTGAAAGACTAACAACCACCACAGAGTCTTAACAAGGAGAGGCCCTGGGCTTAAACAAAATATAGCTTATTGCATGATGGCTGTCAGGGTAAAAGTTATATTAATAAGTTAAATATGGGTGAGGTAACGTCCATCAATGATAAATGTTGGGCACTCATTGCTTTACTTCGAAGCAGTGAATAAACTTAAAAATTACTTGAAGAAACCAAAGAATTTTGATGACAGATAATGGGATTATCTCATTCCGGTGTCTCTTTAACTAAAACTTGACATTCTATCTCTGACTCCCCCCTTCCCTTCCTGGACATTTCTATTTACATTTCTGGGGATAGACTGGCCACTAATATCCATTACAAACCCACTGACTCCCACCGCTACCTGGACTATACATCCTCACACCCCACTTCCTGTAAAGATTACATCCCGTTCTCTCCGTTCATCTGTCTCCATTATATATTTTCAGAAGAGGCCAACTTCGACAAGGGAGCCTCTGAAATGTCCACATTCTTCCTCAACTGAGGATTCCCCAATTCCATGGTTGACAGGGCCCACAATCGGGTCCAACCCATCTCCCGCATTTCTGCCCTCACCCCTTCTCTTCCCTCCCGCAACAGCGATACGGTCCCCCTTATCCTCACCTACCATCCCAACAGCATCCACATGCAGAAGATTGTCAGACGCTATTTCCGCCACCTCCAGCAAGATGCCACCTCCAGACACATATTCCCCTCCCCTCCCTTGTCCACCTTCTGCAGGGACTGTTCCCTCTGGGACACCCTGGTCCAAACCTCCTTCACCCACAACACCTCCCCACAGCCCTATTGCACTTTCCCCTGTAACCGGCGAAGGTGCAAGGGCTGCCCATTTGCCTCCTCCCTCTCCAGTATCTAAGGCCCCAAACATACCTTCCAGGTGAATGAACACTTCACCTGCACTTCCAAGAATCTAATCTACTGCATTTGCTGCTCACAACGTGGCCTCCTCTACATTGGGGAAATGAAGTGCAGACTTGGCAACCACCTTGCAGAACATCTACTTCCTGCTCGCAAGAAAGACCCTGAACTACCCATTCCCTGCCACTTCAATGCGCCACCTTGCTCCCTGGCCAATATCTCTGTCTCCGGCTTGCTACAGTATTCCAGTGAAGCCCAGCGCAAGCTGGAGGAACAACACCTTATTTTCCGCTTGGGGACCCTACAGCCCTCCGGATTCAATATTGACTTCAAAAATTTTAGGGCCTAAACTCCCTCATGTCCCAGTCCCCCACCCCACACTCCAGGCCTTGTTACCACATAGCCTGCCACTATACACCCCCTGTTGTTAGTCACGAACACTCCCCATTAACAACTACTCATCCTCCCAGCCTGATCATGAGCAACTCCTTTGTCTGTCCAACTGCCTTTCTCTCTCTTTGGGCTCTATCCTATTGTTTACTCCCTATCCCACCCACCTCCCTATTTTCTGCATTTAAACTGACATTTTCCCAGCCACCATCAGTTCTGAGGAAGGGTCACTGTACAGAAACGTTAACTCTGCTTTCTCCTCCACTAATGCCGCCAGACCTGCTGAGCTTTTCCAGCAACTTTGTTTTTGTTGTTGTTGTTGAGTTGACATTCAGAGAGATGGGATAAAGAGATAGTGGATAAACCCTCAGCAGAGAGATTTTTTTTTAGCCACATTGAAGTTGTAACTGATGTGTGGTTTATTTATAACTGGCAAAAATCACATTGTGTGGAAACAGGGATTCTGATGATGGATCAAATATCAAAATACAAGTTTGCCTTTAATTTTCTCTCCAAAGGCAGAAACAGACAGTAAAACGAAGAAAAAAATATTCTTCATACCACCTGAAGATAAATGAATTCCTGCTGAAGATGCAGGACTCAGCACTACAATGGGTTCCAGGCAGCCACAATGTCTTTTGAATGCTTCACATCACCACCACAGTCTACAGGAACATCACATCCAGAATGGCCGTGAACAGTGTCTCACTTCTAGTTTTCATTTTTATGTGTGCTGGGCTTGACATTGATCCTATGCTGACTAATAAAAGCTTTAGTGTTCAATGCATGATTGTTTAATTCTCTGCCTCATCTATTGTCCTTTTCTAATCTTGACTATCCTAACTATCTATACTGCACAAAGAATGACGTAAATGAGAAAAGACCTATAAAACAATCCATGTCTCTAGTTCCCTGAATACTTTTGAAACCATTTGCAATTACTGTCCTTTATCTTTTTGGTTCAATACATCATTTTCCCCTGTATTGTGGGTCTGCCGTAACATAGAATGCAATTGCCTACACATTGTGATAACCTCTTCACACTTACAAACTATAATGATCACATTTTGATATTGCTTATATGGCGAGATCTTTTGTCTATCACATGTGGAAGGCCTTGAGTTCATCACCCTAACCTTGGCTTTAGTCTTCAAAAATAAGGTTGCAGTTTTGTTTTTCAGTCTTTTTTTTTAATTTAGCTTGTGCCACAATATGGTTCATGGGAGCCAAAAACTCTGTGGTTTCTTGTCTCGAGTGTGAGCCTTGGCAGATTGTGAGGAGATTGCAGTTGAGTCTCATCCTATTCTCTCACCCACTTAATCATGATCAAGATTGGGAACACTGCGTAGCCCAGAGATACTGAAAGCAACACAATGAATGGAAACAATGAAACCAGCTCTATACGGGGATTGAAGTGTATTTCAGTTTGCAAATAGAATGTTTACACTTTACACCACGTGGGTTACTACTTAAAACCACGTGAATTCAATAACACCTTTTGATTAATGCAACTTGAGCTGCAGAATTTGCAGAACCAGTATTCCACAATATTCCAGGAAAGTTTCCAGGTGAAATTAGGTGAATCAAACAAACAAGTAAATCTCAGCAGCACTTCAGAAGACCTGCTAAAATTGCAGATGCCTGAAGAGAAAAACCATGAATAAAACAAATGATGTGCATGGACAAGAAGGAATTAAAGCATGGAGAAGTTCATTTTCAAAGCAGTTACTTACAGATAATAAGTGTAGGACTGGGAGCTTCTTCTGCTGGGTGGGTTGGTTGGAGGATTTAGGCAGTGAAGGGAACGATGGAATGGAAGGAAAAAAAAGCAAATGTTAATGGATCAAAAGAAAATTAAAAAAAACTTCTTTATTTAAAAAAAAAGTTAAAATCTGTGATGGTTGAAGCTCAAGTGAAGCTAGTGGTAAAGCAGAGAATCACACATTGTGGTACGTTTAATGACAGGCCCAATAAATTAATTGGAGAATGAGAACAATACACTGTATGCATTCCATTGCTCTGAAAACCTATGGAGCATCAATATCTCACACTGGCTGCACGGTACAGGATTCAGCCATTGCTGCTTTGATTGGTGCTGCTCAAATGTGGATACATGGGGATTCAATGATCTGGAGCTGACTTCCAGCATTTACAAAACCAAATCCAATCCCTTCTCCAAAGCACGGATTGTGCCATTTCTTTAACATAGCAGCTTGATGGGGTGAAGCAGCTGGATTCAGTTGTATAAATGCTGTGAGCTGGCACCATGAATCAGAGGATTGCTGAATCTGAATTCAAGCAACAGCCACAGAGAGCTACTGCTGCAAAGACATTAAAAATGACTTCATTTGTTCTGTGTCTGAGATGGATGGGTTGGGGAAGTCTAATTATTTTCTGCTAAAATAGCTTGTCAATACTTGGCACAAGATAGCATTAGATTGTAATCTTATTTACAACAGCAGATTTTTTTTGTCAAAACTATTTTGCAGAAATATCAAGGTGCAAGGAGTAAATATGGGGAAGTTCTTTTAAAATTTATGAATCGTTGAGGAAATACTGGGCAGAGAAGGGATGTTAGTGTGATCTTGTAGTCCCTCTCAGATCCTGTTTTGAATGAGGGGAACACAGTCCAGGATGTGGCACCGTCTTGAGGAATGGGAGGGAGAAAGCAATCACATAAAAGTGGCATACATTTCAAAGTATGATGCTTCCTGAATGTCTTCCCACCATCAGGCTTGGAAAAATGCAGTGATGCCTTAGCGGAAACGATGAGAGCTGGGGTAGAGGGTGATGGTGGGGTGGCACCCATGAGGTTGGAGGTGGGCAAGGATGGGCGGAGGCCTGTGAGTACAGGGTGGAGACTTGTGAGGGCCAGGGGAGTGGGTAGCTATGAGAGCAGGATCACAGCTGTTGTCCTGCAGTTAGAGACATATAATGGCTACTACTGCCTCTGAGGTCTCCAGCCCAAAGCTTCAGCCATGAATCCCACTTTGGGAAGCTCTCCTCTTGTGATTGGCTGATACAAACATTAACTGAGTGGTAACTTGAGCTGTCACTGGCACAGGTCCAGGTGAATTTAGTAACATGGGGATGAATTCTGGTAAAAAGAACAGATTCCTACAAATTTGAAACAATGAAATTGAAAATGCCAGAAATACTCAGCAAGTCTGTCCTATGTGTTGGGGGAGGGGGGCGCGGTGAGGGGTGGGGGGGAAGCAAAAATTACATGTTGTCATTGTTAACTCTGTTTGCAGCATATTGCCAGCAATTTCTATGTTTATTGTAAACTTCATTGAAACCTCCCATTTATTTAAAACAATTTCTGGATGTGAATTTCCACAGGGCTTTCCCCAGTTATCGTTGTAACTTCAACTTAAAGAACACAGGAATGTGAGTATCAGTGGGTCACTCAGCCCCTCAAACATTTTCTGCCATTCAATCTGATCATAGTCGATCATCTACTTCAATACTATTTTCCTGCACTGTCCCCATTTCCCATTAAATCTTTAATATCTTCAATCTCTGCCACAAACATACTCAATGACTGAGCTGCCACAGTCCCTAGTGGTAGAGAATGCCAATGGTCCATTGCTGTCTGAGTGAAGAAGTTACTCCTCACTCAGTCTGAAGTGCGCTGCCTTGATTTTGAGACCGCTGATACTAGATTCCTCCAACAAAGGGCAGACATCTTTCTGGGATCTACCCTGTTAACCCTTGCAAGGTTTTTGTATCCTTCACTTTTCTGTTCATTTTCTAAACTCTACAGCATGTCGATACAATCTCTTCAACCCCTCCTCTTGAACAATGCTGCCATCCCAGGAACCATTCTGGTGAACCTTTATTTTACTCTTCTTACTTTATTTCTTAGGGCTAAAGGGATTGAAGAGTTGAAGATTGAAGAAGGGGACAAATTGGGAACAAGTGTCTGATTGGAAAATCTTCTTCACATGGTTTGGATGATAGTGGGGGGGTCGTTCAAATCTGGGATACTCTCCTCAAAACATTGCTGAGGTTAGGACAACAGAAGTTGTTGAAGCTCACATTGTTTTACTAGCTGGATATTAAGAGTTTTGGAACAAAGGTAAAGTTGCCATAGTGTTACCGAACCATTGGGCTATTCTCTCATCAGAGATAGACAACTGGTGGTGGTTTAACCTGAAGGACACCATACCTCAGGTAAGGGTAGAGATTGAGTCAGAGAGTCTACACGGTCACCTCAGCCAGTGCAGGAACTGAACCACATTGTTGGTGTTCCTCAACTTTACAAATCAGCCATCCAGCCAACACCCAGAATGTAGATTGTGAGAGATTTCAGCCAACTGAATAGCATTCAATTTGAGGGACTGAATGGTCTACTCCTGTTTCTGTAACAGTTGCTATTCAAACTCATATCCTGCATATCATGTGCCTCAACATGACCAATGGCAAGAAAAACCCACTAGTCATTTAGAAGAGATCGAAGAAAAATAATCCTATTCTGTTCAAGATGTTTGGCTTCTGTATTTTATCACTCATTCCGCTGAACAATTGTGGGGTAAAATGGAAAATTACCAGTATCTGTATTATATTAGGCAAAAACATTCCGCAAGCAGAAATACTTGTCAGTGTTAAGGTCAGTGTTGCTTGTCTAACACATAAACATTAATTGAGATGCATTAGTCTGGATTCTATAACACACATACTAGAATTTTTCTCATTCAGGTTCTTTCAATGGCTAGACCAGAGATAATTTTAACCCTTTGTCCCATTGCACACTGTTACATTTATAAGCCAGTCCCTATCTATAACTACAAATTGGGAATTTTCTCAAACACAACCTATTCAGTACAACCTATTCAGTGAGAACTACCTCAGCTTGATTTGGCATCAACTCCTGATACTATGGACGCTTGTTAATGTAACACCAGCAAGATTTAACTAATGCCCCACCACTTTAAAGGCAAGAGTTGAAGGTTTAGAAGAGTCATGAGGAAGGACTTTTCCACCCAGAGGGTGTTGGGAACCAGGATATCACTGACTTTCGAGATGGGAGAGGCCAGAACCCTCATAATATTTAAGAAACATTTAAATGTACACTTGCGACACCAAGGCACGCAAGTTTAGGGGGTGAAGTACAGGAAAGTGGGATTAGGATAGTTTTGGCTAATGCAGACATGCTGAACCGGGGCCTTTATTGTGTGTAAATGTCTTTAGCTTTGTGCTGTCTGTTCATCATCCAGTTACATTTCAGTACTCATTCCCCTGACTTGCCTTCTTGTTCCTACCATGCCACTTCTCCTGCTGTCATTTGTTTGACATTCACAGCTAATGAATAACGAGTTCACCACAACCATTACTCAGCAATCAATTCAACATAAGAAAACTTGAGACACTGTGTCAGCCAAATTGAAAAATGACCATAGAAAATCTTAGTAACTATTCCATGGATCTAAAATTTGCTCTGAAAGTTTTCCACGGATGAACTATAAGCTGAGAACGTAGCGCCTCACTGTGTCTTCAGTTTTTTGATTTTTCCACAAAGAAGGAAATGACAATCTCTGATTTGGTGTCGTTTGGAGGTGGGAGGGGTGATGGTGGGGGAGGGTGGGGGGGGGGCGGTGGTTTGGGAATGGTTCAAAACTTGCTTCAATGGAGAGACTGCCTCAGCTCACAATCAATTGTAACTTCATAATGGCCAGTGTTTACTTTGTAGAATACAATCCTATCACGACACAATATGCACCGCACAAAAGATATACACAGCGTGTATATAAAATGTACACATGGTGAGCAACACTATTAATACATCGATGAAATAAACATCTGCTGGTGACCTGAAGAAATAGTTCTCTCTTGAAGGTTAATTTATTACTTGTCTGCGCTGATGTGAACTCCATGTAGGGCAGACAGACTGCAATGGAAATTGCATTGTGCAGCTACTAAAGAAAGAAGGGACTGGGGCCTGTGGGTGCGAAGAACAGAGGGATGGGCCAATAGCATAGGGTGCCATGCCTACCACTGGCCTGCTCGCCCCTGAAATAATCCCACAGAGGACAGTATCCTGTCACCAGGTTGCACTTTACTCCATGTGGAAAGAACTGGCTCTGGCACAGTCTCTGAGACACTCCTGTTCTTATTGATCAGCGGGGGCTCCCTAATTGGACCACATCAACAGCCCCAATCAGGGAACTCACATTATATGTGGTCTAGCTAGCTGAACTCATTAGAATTACTCCAGCCGCCACCCTCATTTTATGAGCAAGGTCAGGAGGTGTTGCGTGGGCTGCCTGTCTGTGACCCCCATCGCCACTCAGCTTTAGCAGGCAGCACAAGAGGTAATTTCAGGTAATTAAGGGAGTCAACTTAGTAGCCCAATCCAAATGGACACACATGGAAATTCCTAGAGTCATGGTTCTCAACTCATAATGCAATCAACAAACGTATAGAATTGGACCCCATAGATATACCCAAACAGATCAAAACTGGAAATGGCACAATTCTCTATAACAGACCGCATGGTATAAATTCCAAGTGGAGTAGAACAACATTGCTTCATTGGAGGCCTGACTGATGATGTAACCTCACACGGCGACGCAACGTCTGAATGAAAACATGACAGCTTGGTGAGCAAGTCAACAACCTCATCTGCAATCCTAGCTACAAATTGGATTGTCAACAGGCTAAATAGCAATTCTTTGCAGGTGCAATTACTTCTTGGCCTTGATTAATCAGACTGTAGCTCATCCCTTCACTTGCTATTCAGCTGTTGACACTTTACTCACATTATTTGACACTTTTGATCACCTGCAAAAACGTGTTATTCAGCCTGTCAACACTCTAATCACACCACTTGTACTATCTTTTAATATTTAATTACCTAGGATTATCTTGCAATGATCTCTCTGCCTATAGGTTCTGTGCCTGCGTACTTCCCTTGACTTCATCTGACAAAGGAGCAGCGCTCAAAAAGCTTGTGATTTCAAGCAAGCCTGTTGGACTATAACCTGGTTATTTCTGACTTTGTAAACCCCAGTCCAACTCCGGCACCTCCACATCATGGTGATCACTGGCTAAAATGAGTCACAACAGTGCCATGGCACCCTTCCACCCACCCAAGGAAAGGTGCCAGACAGAAGATTGCCATGCAGTTCTTTTCATTGTCATCCTCCTACCACATTGGTAAAGCATAAGCATCTAATTTGTATCTCCTCAGTAACAACTTCACAGGATCTGCACTGCCTTGGCTATCTTGCACTTTGTAGGCAGGGGGTTCTTCATTTTGACAGCTGAGAAAGGGCTCCCCCTCAGCAAGGCTAAGGCTGATTCCCCATGCAAGAAGATATAGCTGCCACTGTCTAAGAACCATGTCCCGTTTTCCGTATTCAGAAGGGCAACACGTGTAAGAAATTCTGTAAAGGCGTTTCTGAACTGTACAAATTTTCATTCAAATCTCTGGAATCCTCCAGGACAGGAACTCTTCACTTCCACCTGTGTCCACCAGACTTGTAAATCTCGCTCAAAAACCTCATATGGTTGGGTCACCAGTTCTGCTGGGACATATTGCTAGAGACATGAACTTCTCTGCCCATACAGAGTAAATAAGAGGGAAACTGCTCTCATTTGTGGCAGGATTTAGAAACAGGCAACACAGATTTCAGCGTCATGCCAAAAGAAGCCCCAGCACACATGAGGAAACAACGAGGTTGTTGACCAGTTCTGAAGAAGAGTCATCACACCCGAAACATCAACTCTGAATGTTTTCTTCACAGATGCTGCCAGACTTGCAGAGCTTTTCCAGAAACTTCTGTTTTTGGATCTTTTCAACACTTGACGATATGCAGTGCTCTAGATAGTCTTTGTGTTTGTCTTTACAGCTCACCTTTCATATTTAATTTGTACTGCAAACTATGAAAGTTCAAAATGATGTAGTAAATTGTAGAAAGAGACCAATGAATACTTGGACTTGGTTGGATGGTGAGTGCTATGAGATTACTGCACTCAGAAACAGCGTTGTTAAATGAAGTCTGTTTTGTTATCTTTGAAACACTTTGAAAACCATCTGTGGTAGACTTCTCAACCTGCATTGAACAGCCTCGTTAATTTCACAATTACACGGAACTTGCCTGGAGCAATTTGGGTGCATTTTTCTCAAGATGCTTTCTAATCTTTGAATGTGCACAGGACTCAATCAGGTACAGCCCTTGATAAGACATTTAGCTCGCACATTTACCTCCTGCATATCCTAATTCATACGTTAGACAGTGATGGATTATGACGATTACTTCTGCAACTCACAGGCATTTCCTGTGAAACACAAACCTGTTAACAGAGACCAGTTTGAGCTGAACTGCATTGCTGTGACAATATGTGTGGCCTGTCACCATTTCCAATTAGAATAGCATCCTGGATCCTTTGTGGATTCTCAAAGAGAATGAGAAAGTCACTTCATTTTATTTCATCTTTAAAAATGTTCCAGATTAGCTTTTGTGAGAAATAATTGCAGACCTATCCAGCTGACTAACACTTAACCACGTATGCTAGGCAACATCCTACTTCAATGACTGGTGCCTTCTAATGCTACATTAGTATTGAGCCTGTTTTCTTATTGTGAATGCTCATGGCCACAAGACATTAACAAAAGGCCATCATAAGTGACAGCAAAGTCCATATTCATTAACGTGATTAAGAAAGGCTACATATTCAGTGTTTTTAAGCAAGTATTGATCACAAATATTATAAACCTCATATCTATGAAGGCCGTACTACGTGTCCATAAAGAAATGAATAAGTGGCCCAAGAAATTAGAGCTGATGTTAAAGCTGTTGATCCGTTTGGTTCTCCTAGGTTCCCACTCAATGTTGGAGTGCCACAGCAAGATGGAATTAGATTTGACCTCATGTGATTTTTCTAAGGTCATAGCAAGCCATAAAATGCCCAAGGATCTCCATAGGGACTACATTTTCACCCCCACAAATTGTCCAGAGATAATAAAAAGCACCCTTCTTTTTTCAGAAAAACAAAGGCATTTGCATATTATTTTAGAATAGTCCTGCTCCTGATGCCCAGTGACTTGTAAGACAAATTCCTAATACATGGGATCGATAATGCTTTATCAATATTTACGGGAGTGTATTTAACTATTTTGTAGTTTTTCTGTAAAGGTGAAACGCCAGTGGCCCTGACCTTAAAAAACATTTATTTTCTGTGAGGAATAAATATGTTAGCATTTCAAAACATGGACCCATTAAAGTAAAGGACTACTAATAAATCCAAGTCAATTACTTCATGTTATGTTGTGCCACATTCCTCAGAACTGCACAAAAGAAGTGTTGATGCCAAGGAAAAGGATTTTATTTTGCTACGGTTCCATCACAATTGCTTGTCTGTTGCCTTGCACATACCTTTTTTTCATGACCAAAACAACACCAAGGAAAATGATGACAAACAGGAGAATTCCAGCGATAACCCCAGCGATTTTTACAGTGTGGTCTGTCTGCTTTTCTGGTTCTTCAGCGCTTGGTTTGCGAGTTGCACCTCCTGAAAGGCAGTAAATTCAGACGGAAGGAAATTAAAGAAAAAAGAAGTCCACGTTTATCTCCACCTCTACCTAGGGAAGAAAGATTTCCCTTGATCATTATATTCCAAATACCATCACTTTGGCCTCAAAATTACACTGCTAAGATTACCATAACGGCCACTTTTGACATGTTCAAATTAAGAAAGTGTTACATTGCACTGTAACATATGTATTCTTTTTTTATTTTAAACGAGTTGGGGTGAAATTCAATCTAACTAAAAATCCATTCATTTAAAATAGCAGACATGGAAATTTATTATTAATGTGTTGAATATTCTTTGTTATAAATAAATATAATATGTGATTGCAGATACAAATATGTTTCTATATTTGCTGATCTTAAACAGCATTTTAAGCCCACTTTTCTTGAAACAAAAAATGCAATTTTAAAAAATACTTTGTTCTTTCATGTATATTTTATTTTGAAATATACCACTGTGGTGAGCCGTAAAGTAAATAAAAACATGCAATGTAGCCTTCATTATGTCAGTGGTTATCAAGCCACAAGCCCCAGCAGTGAGTTTTCAATATTGCCATAAGAACTGACAATGTCATAAACGGATACACTGGGGCAGGGAAGAGTCAAATTCTCCACCCACTCTTCATGAATTAACTCTTGACCCCAAGATATTGAAATGTCAATAATTCTTCAACTTGTTGCTCCTGTATCTAAAGGAGGGTGTTAAGCTGATTCATCATGCATTTCCTCTCTGTTTTTCTCTAAGCTGTACAGGTCTTGCCTTTGAGAGATGCAAATCGTAGTTGCACATCTCGCCCACAAACATTTATTTCCTAACAACTTATTCACAAACTAGCAGCCACTGAATGGTCTCAGAAATATTTAATATCTGTGTGAATGAGATAACTAGCATTGGCACTTGGAGGCTTTCTTTATCAATTACCATTTGTACTGTTTACCATATAATGTGATAGAATGTCAAAAGTACAATTGTCGAAATAACCTTTTTCTCATCTGCGTCAATCATAATAAGACAGATGCTGGAAACATTGAATTTATTTTGTCAATGCCTCACATGCTCCACTGTGACACAGTATCATAGTGCACAGAATGAGGCCATTTGGCCCTATTATGACCTCTGAAGAGCCTGATAACTTTTGAAAATAAGCTTTAATCTCCAAGGGACTGTCTTTTGAGGACAGCTTGAGTAGATTAGGCCTGCATTCATTGAAATGGAGAAGATGAGAAGCAACCTAAAATTCTGACTGGACTTGACAAGGTCGTTGCGGAAAGGTTGTTTCCCCTTTTAGGAGAGTCTAGGACCAGAGGGCATCATCTCAGAATATGGGACTACATACTTAAAACAGAGACGAAGCGTATTTTCTCCTCAAAGGGTAGTGAAGGGAAGAACTTTTACTGCAAAGGGCTGTCAAATTCAAGGGTGAGATAGTGAAAATTTTAATTAAGAAGGGAATAAAGGGTTATTGGAAACAGGTAGGAAAATAGAGTTGAGGATTAAAAGATCATCCATGATCTCATTCAATGATGGAGCAGGACTCAGTGAGGTGAATGGCCTGTTTTTACTCCTATGTTGGATGCCTCAATGGGTCATTAAAAGGGCAAAATAAGAAAATTTCGTAATTTATCACTTTTACTGTAACAAAGGTCTAAAAGCACAATTGACAAAAGCTATGTTTGTAGAAGATTACTTTAAACTGCAAAATAGAATATCCAGTTTTCCTTTTAATGCCAGTGAAAACACACTGTACAGATATATGCTCCTTTAATTCGATGTTCTCCTGGAATCAGTCAAAGGTGATTCTTGGCTCCCATGGATTTACCTCTGGTCTTTTCCTTTCTCAGTCTGGGAACGCTTAATCTCAGCCCTGTCTTTTGCAGTGATGACTTTCCCTTGGAAATTCTTTGTCTAGTACAGGCTAGATGAATTTTTTAAACCCTCATTTAAACACCTCATGATTTGCTCTGTTCAATATGAATATAAAACTCCTAACTGCAATCCTGCCTAATGAAGGACAAGAGTCTTGCTGTCTAAAGGTATTTTCACTCTCCCAGATCCTGACAAAATAACCTCATCAATTCAGGGGTATCTTAGACCCTTCCTCTCTCAGACCCCATGGGGAGAGATTGAAGAGACTCAGAGGATCAAAAGATCCACATTTGTTTCCAGGCAGACTTCAGAACAGGTCATATGACCGCCTTAGTTTTAACTTTAATTAATGAAATAATTCCAAAACCTGACACTGTTACTATTTTCATAATTCTAACAGCTCATTGTGCCTGCGGTAATACTTTGATCAAGGTCACGTATTAGCTCCTCTTCTCTCTCTCTTTACACAGTGCTGTAATTTTGTTTTCTCTCTTTAAGTGATTACCCAGTTTCCTTTCCAAAATTCCAGTTGTGTATTCAGGCAGTGTATTCCACACTATGACATCTCGCTGTGTTAAAGGAAAACTGTGCTCATGTCACCTCTGTTCCTTTCATCGATAGTTGGAAATCTCACCATCTCATCCTTGTTTAGCCCTTACATAAAATATTGAAGCACTGACCACACAAGTTCTCTCGTTGTTAGCAAACTGACTGATTTGAATATGAATTTTCAATCGCTGGCATTATAGCCTGTCTCTCAGCTTATCAAACAAAATCCTTCAAGCTTTTCTCTTTCCTGCAGATGCTACTTGAAATGAGGTCGAGCTCAGTCCATTGTCTTTTTGTTCAAGCCTGAGCCTAGATGCTTAGAATTAGAATGACACATTTTTGCCTGACAGCATCAGCTCAAAATTAAGTGTAGACCTGCATGAACACAGCAGGCCAAGCAGCATCATAGGAGCAGGAAAGCTGACGTTTCAGGGGTCTAGGCCTAAAACGTCAGCTTTCCTCCTCCAATTCTCCAGCATCTGCAGTTCCTACTATCTCAGCTCAAAATTAACTTGGTTTCCCCCACAATCTCCATATGCTAGAGAGAGTGGGGAAATTTAGGATTATTTGACATTTTTAACTTAGATTTTATATTACAAGGGGTCAGCAGGTGGACCACCTACTCAACCTGATTAGAATCCCAAAGGTAATCAACTTGAACCAAATCATGACTAAAATCTATTTCCTTCTGAAAAATGTGATTAATGTAAATAGCAACAGAGCAAAAGGAAGTGACTGTATTTGGTTAACATAAATAAAGCAGCCGCAGTGAAGTTAATTGTATTTTTAGAGTGAATTAAATGTACAGTGAGCAAAGACATATTGCCAGCCATTTGTTTCAATAAAGCATTATAGACCATTCTTACATGGGTGCACACGATGTAGCCTCTTAATATCTTCACATTACTGTGCTGTGTCATAGCTTGGAAAATCATGGTTGAAATATAAATTTATCTCAGAAATACAAGAAAAAGTGAGCAATAAATCATAAATGACATTGGAAAGCATTAAAATGCATTTGGTTTGTGTTGCAGAGGGTATAAAAGTCTGTTTCAGTTTACATCAGACTCCTTTGAGACAGTTAACCCTGACCCTCTGCAACTGTACCCATGGAATCACACAAGGTTAATATATAAAACAGTTTAACCTTTACCCAGCACATCAGCACAGAAGAGAAAAATCCTCACAGCTGCCAAAACCTTTTAATAGCATAAGCTAATATTTAAATAAATAACCAAATCTGTCAAATGTGGACAAGACAAACTGTCACTTTGGTAAGATCACTTGAATTCTACTTCTGTTTGTTTCTTTTTAGGTGTCACTTACAAGTCAATTTTGGTGCTATATTAACTTGTGTCTTCTGCATATGTTCATATCAGCATGTTGGCAACAATGAATCATACCAATCGTTACTCTTTTGCACCCCACCGCTACTTATCACCTTTCTGATATACAGGTCCACACATGTGCTCAGTCCTTGGAATACATTTCACTGAAAGACTGACATAGTAAATGTACTTTCTACCTTAGTGTTAACTTAATCAGAACTGGCCAGGCAAATGGAGAGATTCCTTGCTTGCTGTTCAAAATAACTTGCTTTTTCATCAGTTACCTAACTGGTTTTGAGTAACATACAAACAGATCAAAGTTCTGGAGGACAGTCATTCATCAAACAAAGTAGACTTTTTCCTAAATAAATACTTCATTTGGAAATTTGGCGAACACAAAATGATAGTATTCCACTAAATGTTGCCATAAAGCGTATTATTTCTAATCTGTTAATTTGGCCTATGATTCTTTGACCTTTTAGTTAGGTACTTCCAAAAGTAATACAAGAAAAGGATTGTTCCTTTCCTGATCTCGAGGCATCCAAACCACCTTACAGTCAATGGAGTACTGTGGTTTGTAACCATTGTTGTAATGTCAAAAGCATGGCAGGCAATTTGCACAAAGATTGTATGAACAAAACGTCATAGAGACAAGATAAGCTGCTTTCAGTTGTGATGGTTGAAAGATAAACAGCGGTTGGGCTATGTGAAAGAATTCACCACTTCTTTGAATTAGTGTCACAGGATCTTTTAAATCTAGCTCTTGGACTGACATCTCAGCCAAAAGGTGGGTAAATGCAAATCATTGCATTTGGTAAAAAGGAACAAGGGCAGCACTGATACAATTAATGGTAGTGTTGTTGAACAGACAGATCTAAGAGCTCAGATACATAATTCTTTGAAATTTGCATATAGGTAGACAGAGTGGTTAAGAAGGTGTTTAGAGTGCTTACTTTCAATGCTCAGACTTTTGGGTTTAGGAGTTGGGACATCATGTTGAGTTTGTACTGGATATTGGAGAGGCCACTTCTGGAGTAGCATGCAAAGTCCTGGTTTCCCTGCTATAGGAAGGATATGATTAAGTTGGCAAGGATACAAAAAAGATTTGCCAGGATGTGTGCTCCTGAGATGCTGCTTGGCCTGCTGTGTTCATCCAGCCTTACATTTTGTTATCTTGGAATTCTCCAGCATCTGCAGTTCCCATTATCTCTGTTGATCAGAATGGATTGTTTGAGTTATAAATATAAGCTGGATAGAATGGGACCTTTTTTCACTGGAGCGTAGAAGCTGAGGGGTGACTTTGTAGAGGTTTATAAAATCATGAATATCAAGGGTCTTTTCCTTAAGGTGGGTGAGTTCAAAACTATTTTTAAGGTGAGAGGTGAAAGATTTAAAAAGCATGGGGGGCAACTTTTTTTACACAAAGAGTGGCTCATGGGTGGAAATGAACTGCCAGAGGAAGTTGTGGATGCAGGTACAGCATTTAAAAGGCATTTGAGTAAGTATATGAATAGGAAAGATTTGGAAGGATATGGGCTAAATGCAGGCAAGTGGGTCTAGGTTAGTTTGTGAACATGGTCGGCATGGGTTACTTGGACCGAAGGGGCTATTTCCATGCTGTATGGCTCTATGAGTCTACTACTTCCTGAAATGCAGCACTCAGTATGGCAATGGAATGTCTGCCTAGCTTTCGTGCTCAAGTCCCTGAAGTGGGATTTGATCTTGAGGACTTCTGACTGAGGCATACAAATACTACCAGCTGAAACACCAGCAATACTTTCAAAAGTGAGACCTTATACTAGATCTAGGCTATCCAGAAAACAACCAGTGAAAATAGATATTCTTCCATGCCACCAGAATATTTGATAATTGCTAAGACAATCTCATTTACAATGCTTAAGTTGCCTGTTAACTTCACTGGTAAATGCACTATTTGGGGTGGTCATATACATCAGGAAGGCTGAATGATCTGAGTGAACAGTGGTTATCTATTTAATATGGAAGGCACTATAACCATTCATAATGTTATAGAGATAGACTTCTGGTTGATAGATAATTTGCGTCTCTGCTGAGCAATTTCAGTTAGTTATCCGTGGACGGTGAGTATCTGCATATGTTCAATGGCAGGAGGTCCTTCCTGGCACAAAGGAGATGGATGGGAGATTCAACAGAGGGGTACAAGATCGTGCTAGATTCAGATAAGGTAGAAAGAGGAAAGCTATTTCTGGTGGATGATTTTGCAAAGACCCGGGAACACAGGTTTAAAATTTTGAGTAAGAAATGGAAGGGGGAATCTGAGGAATAACCTTTCTTTCACAATGAGCAGCAATGGCCTGGATTTTGCTGCCATATGACAGAGGTGGAAGTGGAGACAATGAACCATTTCAAAAAGAAATTGGATGGGCAGGTGAGGGAAATAAATTTGCAGTGGTCCAGAGATACAGAGAAGGAAGAAAACTCCCTGGCTATTCAAAAGAGAACCAGCAAGGATCTGAATGACCTTCTTCTGAGCTATAATGATGGCATAATTTCCCTTCTCATCTATAAATAGCCACCTGAGATGCTAAGCCCTAGTTCTAGACACAATAATCTGGGGAAATATTTTTCCTGTTGTTGCTCTGTAAAGCTCCTTTAAAATTTTATATCCAATTGCATTGTGTTTCATTTTTCTGAAACTTGAGGGAATATTGGGCAATTGTCTCAATATAGGAATTAGGCTGGTGAAAACTGTAAGGTTCCAAAGCTGTCTAGAGGCAGAATGTTCTATTGTTAACAATTCATTGATAGCATATAAGTGTCACTGGCTGGGCCAGCATTTAGTGCCTTTCTATAGACTACTCCTGCTTCATATTTCTCTCTTCATTGACTCCATTGATACAAAACCATATTTGTGGAATTCTAAATGAATTGTTTCAAAAAACTACCTGTGTCCAAAGTATCCAAATAGTACTCTTGTTGACTATGCTGGAAGCTGATTTTGCATTTCCTCCTTAAAAATATACACAAGCAAATGTAGTATTCCTCTGTTCTGTTAAGACTTTGCATTAGGTTGGGATTGCCATACATCGACACATATTAGCCCCAGTTAACATTCACAAACAAAATGCAAGTTGAAAGCATGCAGTGAGAGAGATCCTAAGTGCATTTGTTAGTTGTAAACTTCCAAAGGTAGACACAACACAATGAGTTTGCTGTGTGGAAGGTAACAAGAGAAAATAAAACCTCTAAAACTGAAGAGAGAGACAGAAAGAGAGAGAGAGGGAGAGAAGGGGAGTGACTGAAGAAGAGGCAAAAAGAATGGCATGATGATTTGGTCTGTACTTGAATGTCTGACCTGTTTGTTGGTTGTCGCCTGCAGCAGGGGCGATGCGAATGTATGGTGTTGTAAGCTGAGTCACAATTATCGCAGCTAAGGCAAAGGAAGATTTTCCAGGTCAGCATGCATGAGAAAAAAGCCAGACTGAAGCTAGACTAATAACAAGAATTACTTAGCGATCATATGTAGTATGATACCATATGCCTAAGAAAGTGAGCAACACAGACAACATAACTTGATCATTTCTGAGAAGAGTGGTATGTGCCCAAAACTTTTCATCGTGCACACTTCCGGACGAATGCAAGAATGTACAAATTTCACACTATCTCAAGAATTTATGCAACAGGTAAAAAGGGTGCTGACTGGTTGGGAAGTCAACTCGAATTGGCCAAGGCTTTGTCCTGGAGAAACCAATGTCTTGGCCAATCAGAGAGGACACACCAACCAACCAGCCTCCTTTTCTCCTGTAATATAAACTGCTGTAATTGTTTAAAATTTTGTATTCTCACATTTGTCCTAAAGATTGCAAGATAAACAATTTTGGCGATATGTCTCTCCTTTTAGTAATATTCAAGTTCTGCACTACCAAGTGACAATGTTACTTATCCTGTTGAGAACCCATTTATTTTGGTTATAAAATAACATAAACTCTTGCATCAATTTATTAACCCTTAAAGAACTGTATGTTGTCTAACAACATTCAAGGTGGAAGAAATGATTGTTTAATTTGCTTCGTAACTTACCGTAATATGGCTATTTTGCAAAATAAAATGGTACTGGCTTTTTCCTCATTTTTTTTCAGATATTTTCCCCTCCCTTCTTACACCATGTTCCAGTCCTCAGCTGAGAGCGCAGGTGTAATCCTTTTGTATTTCCGCCAGAATCCAAACAAATGAGGTTCATATTAAACAGGCCTCCAATTTCTCTCTCTCGTTCAACATGGATAATGTTTGTCTCTCTTTTCTTCCTTAGTCATATATTCTCATCCAATTTTTCCCTCTTTTATTAATAATGTTCTTTATCCCACTGCAATGCTTTGACCTGGTCAGGCTTCCTCAGAACTAGGACTGGGATCATATTATATGGGATGTCATGGACTGCACTACCAGGTGTTTGTAACCTGGAATATAGCATGCTACTTGAGCCAGAACTACCATAATTGTGACTTATATTTTCTCATTTAAATTGATTTCTAATTTTCCCTCTTATTGCCTCCTGAAAGCTAATTCCACAAAATAGCTCCCCTTTTTCTAGCAGGACGGCTGGACCAGATCATTGGCTATTCCACAGTTTATAGCAATCTTAGTCTGCCTGGTAGTTCAAGGGGTGAGCTCATTGTGGGGAGCAGCCATCTAATGCCTAATGTTGCGATAAGATTCTTTCTAATTATGTTTCAGATGGATTGATTGATGAGGCCAAGATGCATAATCATTTTATATTATTGCACTGCTGCCTCAACACCTCAAGTTTTAAAATCATGCTATTGTGTAAGTGGTCACCATAGTGACAATTACCATTTCTTTTGCTCTACTTCAAGCAAAGCTGTTCTAGAAACGGAAACATCAAGATAATTTTTTTTCGATTCAACTTAATTCTTCTTTGTGAAAAGAAGTCTGGCAATTTGCAATGAGTGCTCTGCATTATGGGGACCAGTACAGCACTAATTAGGATAGTGAATTGGCCTGGCAGGATTGATGGCATTGTGCAAGGATTGGCAACATCGAAATGACAGCGTGCAAGCTCATTGACACTTTTTAAATATATCACGGTCACAGCAGTCATTCCAGATGAAAGACAGTTGATTTGTCAAGGCCCTCACGCTTAACGCTTTTCACACAGTAAATTTAAATTGACTACCCTTCACTTTTGTACAATGCGCTCAAAGGTTGTCCATTGCATCACTGGTTGTGTTTTTGAACTCCACAAAAGTAACCTTGAAATTTTTGGTTCATCCAAATCATCCCATTTTCTCCGGAATCTACTACCTTTCACCAGGGTCTGGTTTCCAACAGACCTTACTCAATGGAGCAAATGTAATCCCACAGAGGGAGGTTTTCAATGTCCTGCAGGGTTTCTCCCAGTCGGAAGAATAATTGCAGCTAAATGACATAAACATTAGTGATGCTGTGCTTCTGAGGGTCTGAATGGCTCTTCCTCTGAAGTCGAGGCTAAAAAGGGAACTCCCCTGCCTTCATGCCGCACCCGAGCAGAAATTCACTCCTGGAGAACAGAAGTTACCTCAGATGGCACCTGAACTCTGCCTGATATATAAAAAATTCCTGATTGCAAAAATGTATGCAGGCTGTCTGGTTGAAACAAAATACTGTTGCTTAACAACTGCTAGGGTTAAGGTAGTCTTGTAGCCCAGCATTGTTCTTGGGATTAAAAAAAATTGTCAGACTCGCTTAGTTTGCCTCAGTATGACACGAAGGGCCTGTTTCCACACTGTATGGTTCTATGATCTTCTATGAACAGGAGAGACTAAACATGCAGAGGTGTTGACACATCTCATCTATATGTATCTTGAAGGTTGAAAATGAGAGCCCTGCTTTAACATGCGAGTTTTATATTCCCAATGGCAAATTGTTTTGTAATTCAGAAGACGACACCGACTATCAAATTGGAAGTAGTCCTTTGAGGGTTAATAAAATCACAGTAATTGTGTACCGTAGTGACCCAGGAAAATAACGAAAGCAGAGAACGAGCAACAGAACTCATCAAGTTACCCATATACAATCATATTCGGATGCACGCTAAAACTAATCTGATCTATGTACATTAGAGTTAAACAAGGAGAAACTGCCTCAGAACTAACTATTGGAATCATTTTCAGGCATCCAGAGGTAAGTAACACTCATGTAGATGAGCTGATAAACCAAAATGTACACACAAAGTTTTGAATAATCAATTTACAAAGGATTATCAAAGCATGTAGGATACTTAAAGTAGGAGTAAGTATGAAGGAGAAAAGAAAATATTTTCATTGACATTTTGGCTGTTGAGAACATACATATTGTCATGCATTTTAAATGTCTTTTCAATTAGAGAGACAAGAATGTAATGATAGATGTCCGCAGAACAAGAAAGCTGAGAACTGAGACATACCTTTTGTGGCCACCCTGACGCAGTCAATTTTGGTTTCCTGTGTTAAATGAAAAGGGAAACTGTCATTTCTGGTGTATCAGCTAAAGCAAACATAACCTCATCACCAACTCTATTTAAAATCCATCGATAAGACTGACTTAGAGGAATAGTGACGTGTGTGGTAACATATTGGCAATAGCTCTTAACAAATTCAGCATGTACACCAGCTGTTGACAATTGGAATGAAATGTACTTGGCATTTTAGATAAATATTTCAGTTAACATTTATCTGAACTACCAGAGATATTAATTGGCACTTTAGCACCTCTTTGACCTCAAGTGATGTATAGAGAAAGGCTTAGCAACATATCTGACAGTGATTTAAAAAAATCAATGGCACTTTAGCTTGGCATTGGCACTGCTATGTGAAAAGGAAGCCATTACTTTGCATAGCAAAACACTTCCAGACTGCTATAAATAAGCACGGTTCATCAGAGGCAATTTTCACTCGCGATTCCTGCAGGATTTAGCAGGCAAGACATAAAGATAAATGTGATTTGCTTGAAAATAATTCATAAGATCTCCTTTATTAAAGTGAACCGACAATGTGACAGACAAGTACCAATTCTCCTTTTGAAGTATTTTCACAGATGTATGGACTGACATTTTGGGTTAGAGGGATATTACAGTGTTTACAACTGATTACTAAGGAAACATTAGGAACAGAAGTATGCAAGAACTAGAAAAGGTCATTGAGCATATTGTACTCCTCACTTCCAATCACACATACAATCTGCTTCAACATGAGCTTTACTCAACAATGTTATCTACAGACGTAGAAAATATTTTGTATTGCTCTTCCCTTTACTTCAAACATAATGGGAAAATAAATAAATAAATTCCCTGAATCTTCCTATATTTGCCTTTCAGAGCAACACATTTTCATGATCTCATGGTTTCAGAATTTGTCTTATTTCAGATGGAGCAAAGGGACAGGAGTGAACCATTCTGCCCAACCCCAATATTTAATGGGACCATAGATGATCATCTGAATACCACCGAGTAGATGGGACCATTTCACACTAACTCCTACTTTACTGAGTTTTATTTCTTCTCTCATAGGGAGGGGAATTCTCTATCCTAGAGGCTGGTGGAAGCTCAATCAATGAACATGAAACATCAATATATTCTGAATAAAATCGAGAACCGCGGAAACCTGAAACATAAATAGAAACTGCTGAAGAAAATCAACATGTCTGCTAGCATCAATAAATTCCTGGGTACGGGTGACATCAAGGGACACAGAGCTGGTATGGCAGAGTGCAATTATGGGAAATGATCGACCATGGTCTATCTGAATGGCGGGGTAGGCTCAATGGGCTGAATGGCCCACTCCATCCTATGTTAAATGGCCTACCCCTTATTCCGAGAATACGTCCCGTATTCAAACTCATCAGTCAGGGAAAACATCCTAACTATGTCCACTCTGTAAGAATTTTGTACGTTTTGTTGAAATTACCTTTCAATTCTTCGAACCTCCAGAGAATACAAGCCAAGTTTACTCAATCACACCACATATGGCAATCTCACAATACCAAGGATAAGTCTAGTGAAGCTCTGTTGCACTCCTTCTATGGCAAGTATATTGTTTCTCAGTGGATCCTGCCTCACTTACGTACATTATATTCCATCTGCCATGTTCTATGCTATGCAATTCCCTTGCAGCCCCCTTGCATTCTCCTCACAACTTTATTCCCACCTCTTTTTTTGTTGTAGAAACAAGGAAGATAGGAGTAGAAACAGGCCATTCAAAATGATCCTGCATTCAATATGATCATGGCTGATCATCAAGCTCAAAACCCGAATCCCATCATCTCCCCCTATCGTTTGATCCCTTTAGTCAAGCGAGCTATATCTTCTTCCTTTTTGGAAATATAACATTTTGGCCTCAACTACTTTGTGTGGCAGTAAATTCCACAGGCTTTTTTGGGTGAAGCGAATTTGTCTCAATCTCAATCCTAAAAAGTTAACCCGTTATGCTGAAACAATGATCCCTGGTTCTGGACATCCCCACCATCTAACCTGTCTAGTCCTGTTAAGATTTTATAGATCTCTATGAGATTGTCCCCGTCATCCTTCTCAACTCCAGTGAATACAATCCTAACTGACATTAGCCTTACCATCCAGGAATAATTTGGTAAACCTTCAGTGTACTCCCTCTATTGTATGAATATCCTTCCTCTGATAAGGAGGCCAAAAACACACACAATATTCCAAATATGACCTCACCAATGCCTGTATAAATGCAGTAAGATATCATATTCCTCTACTCCTGTGTCACAAGAAAACATTACAATTGTTGCCCACATCCAAATCATTGATATAGATTGTGGACAATTGTGAACACAGCACTGATCCTTCCAGAGCTTCACTGGTTACAGCCTGCCAACATGAGAATTATTTGTTTGCCCATGCATCCTGCTTTCAGTCCCTGAACCAATTCTTAGTCCACACTAAGATATTATACAATCAGTTATTCTTTTGCTCATGTGGGACCTTCTCAAAAGCCACATGCAAGTTCAAAAATATGCAGTGGTATGGGGGAATGTCACTAGACGAGCAAGACAGAGGTCCAGGTTAATGTACTGGGGGCAAGGGGCATGAATCTTACGGTGGCAGACAGTGAAAAACAATTTCACTTAAAACCTGGAATGAAAAGCTAGTCTACAGATGACTGTGTAACCATTATTGTTGTGAAAATCCATTTGGCTCACTAATGCCCTTTAGTCTCCAAGTTTGTATTTCTGCAAGATCCACTGTATCTTCTTCCGTAAAGACAGATGCAAGGTAATTGTTTCTTTATCTCTGCCATTCCCCTGTTCTCCATTCTGCCACATTTGTCCCAGCTGGCCTCTCCTTTTCACACGCTGAAAGATTTTACAGTCTTCCTTTACATTTATCGCCAGCTTGCATTCATATTCAATTTTCCATTTCTTTATCACTTTCTTGGTTCTTCTTTGCTGCAATCTAAATTGATATCATTTCTCCAGCCTGCCACTTTTTTTGGATTCCTTGTAAGCTATTTCATTCAATCTTTAACATCTTTTGTTAGCCCGCAGCTGATTCACCTTTCCCTTTGGCTGTTTGTGTCTTTGAAGAATGAATATCAGTTGTAAATTATGCTGTATTTGTTTGAATACTAGTTATTACCTGACTATTGTCAATTTTTTTGTGTATATTTTCTCATTCACCATCACTAGCATGACACTTATATCCTTGATTTCCTTTACTCAGATTTAAGGCTCTAGTTATATAATGAACTATATCACATTCAAACTTAATGTGGAATTTTATGATATGTTATGATCACTATTTCTCAATGTCCTTTTGCAGTAATGTTATTAATTCATCTTTTCTCATTACATATTATAAAGCTAAAATAGACAACCCCCAGCTGAGTCTTTAACACACAACTGCAGAAACTCCCTCATCTTGTGCAGGTTCCTCTTGCAAATAGAACCAGTTCCAAAATCTGGTGCTTTCCTTCCTACGCCAGCGCCCCAGCCATATACTCAATCACTCAATTCATCTATTCCTGAACTCTTGAGGTATTGGGATCTAGAATAATACTGGGATTAATGTCTGATCTCCTGATTTTTTTAGTCTCTTTTCCACCTCCCTGAAATCTTCTTTCTGTACTTCACCCCTCTTCCTATCAAAATCATTGATACAAATGTGGTCAATGACTCTTGGTTCTTCTTCCACCCCAAGAAGAATGCCCTGCAACTGCACTGTGACATCCTTGATCTGGTACCACAGAGATAGCATGTCATCCTGGAGTCACATCTACAGCGATAGAAATAGCTGTCTATTCTTGTCACTACTGAACTCCCTATCAGTACTGCTTTTCCAATCTTATTCCTCCCCTCCTGTGCAGCTGAGCCAGCCTTAGTGTCACTGGTTTGATCTGACTGCGCTCGTCTAGGGAGCCATTGCATTCATTAGTACCCAAACTAGAGAAATGACAAGTGGCCAGGATTACCTCAATAGACTCCAGCCTAACTTGCTTAGACTGTTTGGCAATCAGTCCTTTTTCATCTGCCACTGAGCTCCCAAACTGATGGTGCGGCCAACTCCCTCAATGTTCTATCCAAAGCTCACTGCTCTCATGTGGCAGTAGCTGCTGTTCAGGCTCCAAACCCCACAGTTCAGCTTCTATGACTGGTAACCCTTCCTCCACATGGCACTCACTCATACAGCTTTTGGCTTGGGTATTTTTTGGATATTGGAACCAGTAGTGAAAGAATTAATCAATAATAATCTGCGATACAACTAAGGCTAAGAAGTATTTATTGTAATTCTGCAGCTATAGTAATTCTTTTTAATAGTCAATGCCTTTAGGAGCTGGCAAGCCAACATTTACTCTATGTCATTAATTTCCTTTGAGAAATGGTTAGCTGCCCTCTTGAACCAAAACAGCCCACCTAGTGAGCTATTAGGTCAAACTGAATGGTTTGCTAGCTCCTTTCAAATGTAAGTTGAAATGCTGTTTGTCTGGAGTCACACGTAGGGCAGACCAGGTAAGAAGGCAGATTTTCTTCCTTAAAGAATATCTGTGAACTAGGTGGATTTTTAATGGCAATCTGGGAAAGGGGGTTTTATGATCTTCACTCTAATATTAGCTTTTTGTCTCAGATAATTTGCCCAAAGGTGGTGATGAACTTAATAAAGACAGGGTAAAATAGCTTACCCTGGCAACAAAGTAAGTTGACTTGAGGGAGTTGGGCTGCTGCCGCACAGCCTGAGGGACCTGGGCTCAATTCCAGCCTCAGGTGACTGTCTGTGAGGGGTTTGCACAATTTCTCCCCAAGTCTGGGTGGATGTCCTCCCAAAGTACAAAAATATGGAGGAAAGTTGGATTGACCAACCTAAATTGCCCATAGTGACCAGGGATCT
Organism: Stegostoma tigrinum; assembly: GCF_030684315.1. NCBI lineage: Eukaryota > Metazoa > Chordata > Chondrichthyes > Orectolobiformes > Stegostomatidae > Stegostoma > Stegostoma tigrinum. The sequence goes on along the minus strand of NC_081358.1, from coordinate 113,573,567 downwards.
GCTGGGTTATCCAATGGGAATGCAGAGTTACTGGGATACTGCAGTGGAGCGGGTCTGGATGAAGCTGGTCTTCAGAGGATTAGTGTGGACTTGATGGACTGACTAGTCTATGGATTCCATGAAGTAGAGGGATAACTGCTGGCCGCAATTTCTCACTTGCCCTGTTCACAAATACACATTTGAGAATCAGAGTCCTTTTTGTGTTTCAGTTATGGAGGATTGGAGGGAAAGACTATAAAATGAAAAAGATTGAGGAAATACAAAACATGTCAATAAGTATCTGCGGTAAAAATAAGACAATAAAGTGTGAAGCTGGATGAACACAGCAGGCCAAGCAGCATCTCAGGAGCACAAAAGCTTTTGTGCTCCTGAGATGCTGCTTGGCCTGCTGTGTTCATCCAGCTTCACACTTTATTATCTTGGATTCTCCAACATCTGCAGTTCCCATTATCTCTGCGGTAAAAATAAGACAGGTTAATATTAACAAGTCCCAGCCTTAAGAGAGGAACGTGCACATTAATGGAATGAGGTATAAAGAGGTGATTGTGGGTGAAACAGAATGAAAGAATGAAACAAGTACAAAGAATTGTCAGCACACAACAGATCATCTCAGAGAAGGAACAGGAAAAGAAAAAGAAATATTCAAGAAATGAACAGGGGAAATATATGACCATTGGGAGGCCTGACCAGGGCAAGAAATGGGTGAAATGGAAGCCACAGAATCAAGGCAGTGGGCCAGGTTTGAAATATAGAGAGAAAATCCATCAAAGTACAGCTTGACAATGCCGCAAAGGGGTTGAGCAAACAGACCCTGAGAATGGAGGCTCCTATCTCATCCAGCAGACTGTGCTAATGAAGGATATCTTCTCGATTCAGCAAAGCTTTATCCCTTCTGCCCCCAGAGCCAAACCACACCATTAGATAATCCTGCTGTGAAAATCAAAAGCTATAGCTGATGTTTGAAGTTACTGGTTAGTCCTCAGGTCAGATGTTATTGGGAGTACAGCAGGAAGATAATTGATCATAAAACCTATGATGCGCTTCACTCGGACAAGGCAGGGCGAAGCACAGAAGTGTGGGAGAATTGGAATTAAAATGAAAGATCAGGGGTGCTCTTGTGGACAAAACTATATCTGGAAAAGTAACTATCAACTTTGCAACATGGAGCAGAACACAACGGTGGATGCAGGTACTAGACCGAAGGAAGCAAAATCAGTCTAATGAAGAGTAACATTTTTGCGACTGTAGTAATTGCTGAGGATGAGATGTATTGGTAGATATCAGGCACTGAAAGTTTAGGAATCAGAGAAGGCTGAACCAGAGTGACTGAGGAAAAGAGAGATAAGAGCATGATATATTCAGTGATTGAAACAAACTACAGATTTTGGAAACAAAGAAAATGGTGGAACTTTTGACAGTAGTGAAAGGGACCTTGTCACTGAGAGGAGGTTGCTGAGAGGAGAGGCAGGATGTGTCCTCAAAAATGGAACAATTCAATCCAGCTACATATCATTTTGAAAAGCCAAAATGCTTTAGGTAATGAGCTACATTTAGAATTCAGTAACTATTATTCCAGTACCTGCAGAATCTTTAACTTTGAACTAATTAGGCAGATTATTTTGCCAAAGTAAAATAAAAAGGATGCGCAAAGAATCTTGTTCATGGCAAAATATTCAAAGGAACAGCAAGCTTCCTATTTTGCTGTAAGTAAGTTGGGCAAGCATTCCCAACTAACACTTGATACTCAATTAAAATATTGTAAAAGATCAGCATAGCTTTAAGGTGTAACAACAGCACACCAAAGGCCAAATTATAAATATGAATGAATATCATTCAGTAATTATCTCCTAAAGGTGAAAATAGTTATTTTCTTTCTATGTCTCTTCAGATTTGTTAAATGCTAATAGGCAATTGCCTTTACATTTAGGCTACTTTTTAAGGAATATTTATCATCCTTAAAGAAGCTAGAAATAAATGCACACTTAATTCAATGCAAGCTGCTTTACTTCAGTTTTTGCAAGTTTGTCCATTTTTAATTTCTTTTTCCTCTACCGGTCTTTTCCGATTCGGAGGATTGACTGGCATGCTTCACACTATGTTATCTCATCATCAATGTTCAATTTTATCTAGCAAAACACTCAAGGTGACTAATATCCTAGCTTTGGCAAATCTCTTCACTTCACTGAGTACTAACAGGAGGTCTGACGAATTAACTTTGTAGAATCGGGGCATTTCATTTTTCTACTTTGTGCTGAAGTTCATTTTAGTACTGAAAAGCAACTTCCCTGGACTGCCAGACCAATATCAATAGACAGTTGGAGAAAAAGAAAGGGTGGAGAATTTCAGTAACGAATGTTTGTTTAGCAAACTAACATGCTTTATTACCAGATTTCTGAAGAATTATTTCTCCAGTCATTAGATACGGACTTTGTTGGCAAGGACAACATTTCTTGCAATCCCTAATATCCCTTGAAAAGTTGGCGTTGAGTTGTTTTCTGGAAATGCTGTAATCCATCCAATGTAGTGCTTTTCTACAGGGATCTTCAGGCTTTTGAACCAGTGATGAAGGGACAATGACATAGGTTCAGGTCAAACCTGTTCCTGAGGTGTGTAATAATATCTCTGACAGGTTGATTAGAAAATATCCATAATATACAGGAGTAATTACTGACTTTATACTCCAGATGGCTCTCTGCTGTTTCAGTCAATGGTTGAGCTGGTTACTTCAATTTGACAATTTATCTTTACAATAATGGGCATTGCTGTTGCATGGTTAGCATTAAGTTCAACATAGACATAGCCACTGACAATCGGGTCATAACTTGCTATAGGAGGAACAAATGGGCAGGCGAATGGTTTTTCATCTTTATATAAAAGGTAACATCACATCGTCTTACCATTATTTTTAATCAACCTGCTCATTACAGACAGAGATAACTGGTGGTGGTTTAATCTGAGCGTTACCATGCCTCAGGCAAGAGGTGAGATTGGGAAGGACAATTCTTCATGCAAACCTCAGTTGATGCATTAATTGAATCCACACTGTTGGAGCCACGATGTATCACAAACCAGCTGGCTTGCCGACTCAGCTAAACTAAACCTTATTACTTATCATTTTTACATACAGTTTATGGATAAACATTGGTAATATTAGCTAATTTATGGAAACAAATGGATAAGCAAAAGTATATGAAGTAATACATTAAATCAAAAATAATCATTGATTGTTTTAAGGTTGTGCTTAATGGTTACAGCTATGGACACTTACCCCATTGGCTTTGCTAACTGCTTGGAAATAAATGCTGTAACTCTTATGAGGGAGTAGGGGAGCATTCCAGTAGCCACTGTATGTCTTGTTATCTCCAACAGTAAATGGTTGAGCTATTTGAAGAGCATCTGGTGGAAATTCAGCAGCAAAGTAATGAGGGGAGTCTGAAATTGAGGCATTTTGGTAGGTGATGGGGACAAAGTAGCAGTCCAGGACATCCGTGGCCTTCTTGCTTCGGCGTGGGCGTTCCTCTTCTACAATGACCTGATAGACACTGAAAATAAAGCAGAGAAAAAAGAAAACATGAACTAAAATGTTGACAAGATTAATTGACTGTAGCAAGAATTACTTCCTTCCACATTGGCAAATGTTCTTTTACACTATCTCATTTGACTGGCATTTCGACTCAGAGCTCCATGGTAAGAACTTGCGGCTGATTAAAATTAAAAATGTTACCTTTGAACTAGTTCCAAAGTTCAAGCAATTACACTTACCACAACAGAAGCATATACTTTTAATCAACCTGTTCAGGTGTATTATGGAGAAAGGCAGGACTTGAACCTGGGCCTTCTATCTAAACGTTAGGGTTACGACCAGTGTGCCACAAGAGACATACAATGTGCATCTAGCTGTATGGATCAGTTTACAGCTTTTAACTATTTAGAAAAAGTGCAATGAGAGTCAATTGTCTCAACCAAGACACAAGTCAAAATTGTACTATTCATTTTGAGAATAGCAACTGCACAAATGGAAATTTGTGGATTGATTTGACAAACGGATATTGAGCTCCCCTGCCCTAATTTCATGCTTTCTTTGCTGATAGTTGTTCACTACTGAAAGGTCTTCAAGATCCATTTTACATGTGCCACACAATAGAATGAAGTTGGAAATCAAGTAGAATAAGTGCAATCAATCAGGCTGAATGAAAGCTGAGAACATCTACCATCGATCATGTTTAAGACTCTCACCATTTTGTAGATGTTATAAAAATTAAAGATCAAAGATGTAGGACAATTATTTCTGTACATTATACAAAGCATTTTCAAAAAAATGCAACTGTAGAAATTTCTCTCTTCTGGAGGTACCATTTTCTTTTGCCATTAATGATTCAAAGATATGGAAAGTATGTTTTTCATCAGAATCGTAACACATGAGTGGCGAAGAGCTTTGAAACACAGTACAGAACCAGGATTAAGGAGACAGGAAAATAGCTAAAGGAACAGGGTTGTGAAAGACCAAGCAGAGGGGTGATAAAAATGACAAAAAAAGTTGATAGTGCAAGGGAAATGGGTCTAGCATGTGAGAATATAGTCATTTGACAGTAATCTGAGTATTACTGAAAAAAGATATATTTTGTTGAATCTTTTCATTTTTCTTTCAGAGAATGATAGAATCTTACTGTACAGAAGGAGGCTATTTGACCCATTATGTCTATACCAGTGTGGATTATTGAAACATCACATACATCCCAAACTGCCCCTCCCTGGACTAAATTCCAGGGATGCAGGAAGATGGTGGGATCTCCATTCTACAATAAATGGCACCTCCAAGACAGCATATTAAACTGCATTGTATAAAAAATCAGGGAAATAAATTCAATGCCAACATTAAAAGGTCAATCTAATAAGCAAGTACATTATTCACTGATGGGGAAAACACTGATTGAATATCTATTTATAGATGTGATTATTCACGCAGAGAGAAGCCATCAGCCAAATAGCAGAACAGGTTGAGTAATGTGAGTGAGGAGAGGATCTTCTTTCTTCACTATGCTCAAGTTGATGTTCTTTCTTCACTGTTAATTTAACCTCACCATTACATCTCTCTCTCAAAATCCCTGTCACGTGAGGAGTGTCTCTAAAGTGGACAATAATATAATGACGTAGACTGACACAATTTGGTTAATTAAGTGGGCGAAAAAATCGGGCAATTGAGTATAATTTCAGGAAATATAAAGCTTTTCTCTTTGTTACTTAGGAATGAAAAGCAGAGTATTGGTAAACTGGGGAATGACTACAGAATTCTGAGGTGCAGAATGATCTTGGTATACTATCATATGAGTCGCAATAAATTAGTACAGGAGTGAATAAGGTTATGGAATTATTATAAGAAAAATTGAGCATAAAAATAAGGATGTTGTGTCTCAGGTATGAATGGCATTTGTGAGACCACCGCTTGAAAATTGTACAGTTTTGGTCTCCTGACGAAAGGAAAAATGAAAATGCATTGGAAGAAGTTCAGAGAAAGGTTGCTATAATAATGGGAGAGCAACACCTCATTTTCCGCTTGGGAACCCTGCAGCCCTCACAACTCAATATTGAGTTCAATAACTTTAAGACTTGACCTCTCCCATGTCCTAGCCCCCAATCCCACACACCAGGAGATAGAAAGGACTGCAGGTGGTGGAAGTCAGGGTGAATAAAATGTGGAGCTGGATGAATAAAGCAGGTCAGACAGCATCTGAGGAGCAGGAAAGTTTCAGGTCTGGGCACTTCATCAGGAGTGGGGAGGAGGAAGAGATCTCAGAAATAATTAGAGAGAGGGTGGTAGGGCTGGAGGAAGGAGGTGAGATGGTGATAGGTGGATGCAGGTAGGGGGTTGTAAGGATTGATCAGTGGGAAGGGTAGAGCAGATAGGTGAGAAGGAAGATGAACAGGTTGCGTCAGGTCATGGAGACTGGATGAAAGGGAGGCCTGGACCTGGGATGAGGCCAGGGGCGAGGAGATTTTGAAGCTGATGAGCTCTACATTGAGGTAATTGGCTCCCGAGGTGAGTTATAAGATGTTGTTCCTCCACTTTATGTGTGGCCTCATTTTGGCTGTGGAGGAGGTCCAGGATGAGCATGTCGCCAATGGAGTGGGAGAGGGAGTTGAAATGACTGGCTACCATTTGGTGGTGTTGACTGGTGTCCTCTAAATGCACCAACATAGGGATTGCCTGCTTCAAAATTTCCCCACCCCTACTATTATTCAATGTCCCTTCCCCTCATCCCTGCCTACTTGACCTGATACAACCTGTCCATCTTCCTTCTTACCTATCTGCTCTACCCTCGCCACTGAGCAATCTCTACAAGCCCCTACCTGCATCCACCTGTCACGATCCCACCACTTCCCCTAGCCTCACAGCCCCTCCCCCCAATGTATTTCTGAGCTCCCTTACTGCTCCCCAGTCCTGAAGAAGGATCCAGGCCTGAAACATCAACATTCCTGCTCCTCAGATGCATCTGGCCTGCCGTGCTCATCCAGCTCCACATTCTATCAACCACACACCAGGCCTTATTATCACATAGTCTACCATTACACACTACCTATTGTTAGTCACTAACTGCCTCCATTAGCATCTATCCACCCTCCTAGGCAGATTGTTATCCACTCCTTTGACTGTCCAATTGTTCTTCTCTCTCTTTGAGCTGTATCTGCACCTATCATTTACTCCTTACCCTCTCCCCCACCCTATCTTCTGCATATAAACCAGAATTCCCTAGCTACCATTAGTTCTGAGGAAGGGTCACAGACCCAAAACGTTAACTCTGATTTGCTCGTCATAGATGCTGACAGGCCTGCTGAGCTTTTCCAGCAATTTCTGTTTTTGTTCCTGATTTCCAGCATCTGCAGTTCTTTTATTTTATTTACTATATTACTGGCCAGAATGAGCATGTCATGTTGTAAGGAAGGATTAGACAAACTTGACTCATTTTCACTGGAATTTAGAAAAGTGATTTGATTGAAGTTCATAAGATCCTGAATGCTCTTGATAAGGTGGAAATGGGAAGAATGCTTACTCCTTTGGGTTTGTTCAGAACTGGGGGAGATTAGTTCAAAATTAGTAGTCACCCTTTTAGCACAGAGAATAGACGACTTTCTTTCTCTCACAGGGATGCGTAATTTTGAAACTCTCTACCTCAGAAGGCACTGGAGATGGGGTCAATAAATATTTTTAAGTCGCAGGTAGATACTTATTAGGCAGAGAAATTTTACATTTTTGGGGTAGATGGGGCCTATGGAATTTGGAACACAAATAGATCAGTTATAGAGATAGTAGGAACTGCCAATGCTAGAGAATATGATATAACAAAGTATAGAGCTGAATAAACACAGCAGGCCAAGCAGCATCAGAGGAGGAGGAAAGCTGACATTTCAGGTCTAGATCCTTCTTCAGGAAAAAAGATTTTTTTTTTCCGAAGAAGTGTCCAGACCGGAAACGTCAGCTTTCCTCCTCCTCTGATGCTGCTTAGCCTGCTGTGTTCATCCAGCTCTACACCTTGTTATAATAGATCAGTCATGATCTTGTTGAAAGGCAAAGCAGGCTTGAAGGGCTGAATGGTCTACTCCTGCTTCTAATTCATAAATTCTCACTTAAACCGGCAGCGGTGAATTGGCAGACTATTTTACATCTCCTGTGATCTTTGTTTTCATTGGCTTTTGGGAGAGTTGTAAAGCAAGCTGTCGATTCACCTAAGTCCACCTCATTCTGTTGGCTGAAGTTGGAAGTAGACCTGTTGTCTCAACACAATGTCCCTAAGGTACAGGAGAAATTTGGTTATAGGACCCATTTACTCAGGGGTTTGACGCTGTCTAAATTCTGACAGGAAAATCATGAGGTTGCTCGGGGTTTCCTCAGGAAATTCGACCTTGATCTTTCCAACTTTTTTAAACTATGTGGAAACAATAAGAAACTGGCAGAAGGCATTTATGTTTGTTGGCAGCTCACTTCAAATGTCTCCCATCTTCCAGGTCGATATTAGCATAGCAAAAGTACATCCTGATTAAAAGAAAATGTTAATCAATTCATTTGTGTCAAAAGTGCCATCAAACCTTACAAAAAAACTACTTGCTAATCCTTATTGCTACAGTGTGAATAAGTATTGGTCTACAGTGATATATTAACAAGAATTAGTTTATTCCAATACATCACATTACAGCATGAACCAAAACGTGTCTTATAAGACATCATATTACCTTGCAGCGCAGTGATTTTCAGATTACCCCAATACAGACTCTTCTCTACACAGTCATGGCTACAGTGAGAACCAGACCACTGCATCTCAATGCACCATACTACAGTGTGACCCAGAACTCACGACACACATTATATTGCACTGTAGAGTTATCATCCCAAATGATTTATTACCAGGCAACTCTGAAACCAGAACTGATATCTGGGTTGAAAGACTGCACTTTGTTAGATTTTGGTTTTAATAAGATGGTCACTTCATTGAAGTGTCAGCATGTAATGTTGCAGATTTTGTTTTAACATTAAAATTGTAGTTTATTAAGAAGATTAAATGGAGGCAAATAAAATAAACCTGACTATTTGCTCATAATATTGTTCGGTACTCAAAAGCACTCCTTGTACACCACAACATTTTTTCTCAAACACCTTGATTATTTTGCTTAATTTGACTCCAACTCTCAGACTGCAAAATCTGTTTGCTTCTTCCTAGAGTTGTCATTTATCTGAGCTTGAATGTTCTCAGCTTTAGATAACCTCTTCAGGGTTTTATTCAAAGATGGCCAGTCTGGGGTAATCACAAACTCCTTAGTTTAAGGTAACCTAGCATTAACAAATCCAACAAGTCTCTGCCTTTCTCAGGAGCAAATTTTCACATGAAAAGTTCCACATAATTTCCCAAAGCTGGAAAAGATCTCTCTTTGTCTTTAAGCTATCAGACTTTCCCCTCATTTTACAAAGAAAAACATCCAATAAGGCCCAAAAGAAAACTTCAGGCGCAAGTGTTTTGCTTGTTACATCATTAGATCTCATAAGATCAATAAAAACCAAGTCCTCACAACCTTTTCAAAATAAATCACTATGATCACAGAAATACTAAAGTTAAGCATTGATTCCTTCAGACACAGAAAAAAATACTAACTCAAAATTCAAAATCTAAGATTAACACAAATGACATTTTTGTACATATAAATCACACAATCTATTTCACAATAGTGACAATAGGTTGACTCAGATCTGACACACCCTGATACACCAGACCACAGAATGAACCAGAACTGGTCTACTCTGACTTTCTAGGTTTGGCCTTTGATACACCATCCAGTAGTTGCAGTATAATGCCACTGGAAGGCCAAACAAATGGGCCAGAGACTCAGTCTCAAATCCCACCACGTTGGCTGGTGTAATTGAAATGGAATCTAAAAGTTGTCTCAGTAATGGTGACAGTGAAGCTATTATACGTCATAAAAATTCATCTAGTTCACAAATGCCCTTTAGGGAAGAAAGTATGTCATCCTTACTTGGTCTGGCTTCCATATCATTCCAGAGACACAGTGATGCAGTTGACACCTAACTGCACTCTGAAATGGCCCGAATGTGATCAAAGGTAGTTAGGGATGGCCAGTGAATGCTGGTATTGTCAGTGATGCTCACATCTAACCAAAGAATATTTTTAAAAAATTATACAGAAATGTCTCAGAGGCAAAAGTCAAAAATTTGAAATAATAATGTAAGGTTTGCAGAATATGCATTTCTGACAACGAAATATTACATTTTATAGCTTCATAACACTAATTAATGTTCATGCTATTTCCAATCAGTAACCAGTCCATACGACATACAATTTCCCACAATGATGTGCACTTCTTAATGTTGTGGAATGTCTCTTTGAAGAATAATACGAGGGCACCGCATGAGACAGTTCATTTGGAAACAACACTTATCAGCTTTTTATTACAATAGACAAATACCTATTGAAGTAATTTGCTGCATTTGGTAAATTTAATCACTATTCAGATCTCATATCTGATTTCTGTCTAATAATTTAAATGTATAAAGGCAAAGATCTCATCTTTTGTTTGTATTAAACAGGAAAACTGATTAGCATAAAATCTGTGTGGACTTTCTGGAGAAGGCAGAAACTTATTTGGCTTGTGAGACCATACCTTGTTTTGTTTTGGCTTTAACAAGATGGTTCTTTACTGAAACATATGCTTGTAATGATGTGGAGATCACTGGCTAGGCCAGCATTTATTGCCCATCTCTAATGCCCACAGAGCAGTTAAGAGTCAACCACATCGCTGTGGAACAAAAACAAAGTTGCTGGAAAAGCTCAGCAGGTCTGGCAGCATCTGTGAAGAAAAAAATCAAAGTTAACATTTCAGGTTTGCACATTGCTGTGGGTATAGATTTACACGTAGGCCAGCTCAGGTAAGAACAACAGATTTCACCCTCTGAAGGACATTAGTGAGCCAGACAATTGATAGTGTTTCTATGTGAACATTAGGCTAGCTCTCATTCCAATTCTTTTCTTGAACTCAAATTCTATTACCTGACAGGGTGGGATTTGAACCCATGTCCCCAGAACATTAGTTTGGGCTTTGGATTGCTAGTTCAATGATATTATCACCACGCTACCATATGCCTAAATGTGATATTATTATGTTCACACTTTGCAAGATGCCTTTACCACGAAAACCATTCCCAATACATTAAAGAAACTTGTGTCTTTTCCTACTTGAGCTGTATTCCACCACTTGGTAAAGAAATTAAAACTGCCATATAACTAATATGTTTGTTACATTCTTCATTAATCTTAGTATTTATATATACACACCTTCACTATATTTTTAAGGAGGCAGTTAGCTCAGTTGGCTGTATGGCTGGTTCGCATTGCAGAACGATGCCAATAGCAACACAGTGGCTCAGTGGTTAGCACTACAGCCTCACAGCACCGGGGTCTTGGGTTCAACTCCACCCATTGGGTGACTGTCTGTGTGGAATTTGCACATTCTCCAAATATCTCATTAACTTAATTGGGTTTTTCAAAGAAGTAATAAAGAGGACTGATGAGGGCAGGGTGGTGGATGAGACCTATATGGACTTCAGGAAGGCATTCAGCAAGGTTCCTCATGGTAGCCTGGTCAGGAAGGCTAGATCACCTGGAATAGAGGGATAACTAGCCATTTGGATACAGAACTGGCTCAAAGTGGTGATGAAGGGTTGCTTTTCACAGGAGGCCTGTGACCAACGGTGTTCCACAAAAATTGGTGCTGAGTCCACTGCTTTTGCCATTTATGTGAATGAATTTGGATATGAACATGGACGATATGGTTAATAAGTTTGCAATTGTCACTAAAATTGAAGGGATAGTCGACAGCAAAGAAGGTTATCTCAAAGTACAACTGGGTCTTGAATAGATGGGCCGATGGACTAAGGGGTAGCAGGTAGAGTTTAATTTAGATAAATGTTACGTGCTGCAGTTTGGAAAGGCAAATTGAGTCAGGATTTATACACTTAATGGCAATGTCTTGGGGAGTGTTGCTGAACAAAGAGTCCTCAGAGTGTAGGTTCATAGTTCCTTGAAAGAGGAGTCACAGGTGGACAGGGTAGTGAAGAAGGCATTTGATATGCTTTGTCATTAATGGACTGCACATTGAGTATAGGACTTGGGAGGCCACGTTGTGGCTGTACAAGATTGGCTAGGCAACTTTTGGAATACTGCGTGCAATTCTGGTCTCCCTACTACAGGAAGGATGTTGTGGAACTTGAAAGGATTTAGAAAAGGTTGACAAGGATGTTGCCGGGGTTGGACAGTTTCAGCTATAGTGAGAGGCTGAATAGACTGGGGCATTTTTCCCTGGTGTGTCAGAGTCTCGGGGTGACCTTGTAGAGGTTTATAAAATCATGACAGGCATAGATAGGGTATATAGACTAGGCCTTTTCCCCAGGTGGGGGAGTCCAAAACTAGATGGCATAGGTTTAAGGTGAGAGGGGAAAGATTTAAAAGGGATCTAAGGGGCAACTTCTTCACACAGAGGGTGGTGCATGTATGGAATGAGTTGCCAGATGAAGTGGTGGAGGTTGGTACAAGCATTTAAAAGGCATCTGGATGGGTATATAAATAAGAAGGGTTTAGAGGGATATGGGTCAAATGCTGGCAAATGGGACCAGATTTATTTAGAATATCTGGTGGGCATGGACGCGTTGGAACGAAAGGTCTGTTCCCTGCTGTATATCTCTATGACCCTATGTCTACCTGGGTTCTCTCCATAATCCAAGGATGTGGGGGTTAGGTGAATTGGCCATTGTAAATTGCCCCATAGTGGCCAGGGATATGCAGACTAGGTGTATTAGCCACGGGAAGTGCAGGGATAGGGTAGGGGAGTGTGTCTGGGTGGGATGATCTTTGGAGGGTTCGTGTAGACTCAATGAGAGGAATGGTCTGTTTCCACATTGTAGAGATTCTATCCCTGCATGGATTCTATTCTCACACCAGCCGAACACTCTCTTTCTTGATGTCTCCCCTTGCCTGAGATATGGTAACCTTCAAATTAATCCAGTACCAGTCATTACTCTGTAATGAGAGAGCAGCCCTGTGGTTCAGAATTAACTTGACTTAAACCTTTAATACCTTAGCATTATGATTAATAGTTCAAAGAAAAATCTGTCAGGTACACTTCGCTGTTCTACAGTGCTACTCGTAGGGCTTCCACTGACTCGTCATTCTTCCTGAAAACCCTCCTTTCTAACATCATCTATTTCAAATAGTCCAAAGTATGGCCTTGGTGATAGCTGTTGCTGCGGTTTCTTGTACTTTCCAAAAGAGGCATCATCCAAACTAAGTTAGACCGATGAAATAAATACTGTGGTGACAATAGCAGGACCGAAGCTAGGAACATTTATTAACTCACCTGTCCAACATCTACATGGCACAAATACACAACAACATGCCTCGATGATTGCAGCTTCAAAAACACTCAAGAGGTTTGACACCATCCAGGACAAGGTAACCCTGCATGGATGGCGTCAACTTCCACTCCCTTCACCACCGATATTTGGTAGCAGAAATGTGTAGTGTCTACAAGGTGTGCTGCAGCAACTCACCAAGACTCCTTCAGCAGCACTTTCCAAACCCATGGCCTCTCGTACATAGAATGACAAGGGCAGCCTATCATCCTGACTCGGCACAATGAAGCCATCCCTTTACTGTCACTGGATCAAAATCTTGCAACTCCCTTTCTAACAACACTGCGCACATCCCTAAATGATACCGAATACAGCGGTTCGCTGAAACAGTTCCCCACCAGCTTCTCCAGGGCAATTTGGATATGGGCAATAAATGCTGGTTTATACAATGACACCCCCATTGTTTGAATAACTAAAAAAGGAATGGGTGAGGGCATGGTGGCCTAAAGGAAATCACAGTTGTACTTGTCCTTTTGCAATATTTTCATGTCATTTCTCTTTTAAAATAACAAAAGTAGAATTTATGATACTATAATAAAACCCGACACCTACACATCTTGCACATTGATTGGATATTATGTAGAAAGACTGAGCTAAATGGTTTCTATTTTTATTTGACCTGTTCAATGTTTTACAGCATTTTTTAAAAAAAATCAAATTTCTTGCATTCGTGGTATTTTGCTCTTAGTTTCTATTCGTGCCACTTCTTACGCTCTTTGCATGCAAAGTTTTTATCATCTCATGGAAAAAGTAATGAATAAAGTAAACATGGAACAGATCACTGTTCACGCTGCCGAGCCTTCTTTGACAGCACCTCCCAAATCTGTAACTTTCACCATCCAGAAGGACAAAGACAGCCGATGCCTGAGAACAGTACAATCTGTAAGTTTGCCTCTGATGTGGAGTGACGTCTCCATTGAGTCAAAATCTTGGAACTCCCCACCCTAACAGCACCATAGATGTCCTTACACCAGAGATATAGCAGTGGTTCACGTAAGTGGCTCAGCAATTTTCAAGAGAAGTTAGATATGGGCAATAATATTTACATCTCACCAAAGGAAAAACGGTGCAATCAAGAGACTGGAAGAATTTCATTACATACATGCAGAGGAGTCACCACTTAAGGCAGCAGACATACTTTGTTTATGAGATAACTCAGTCCAAGTTTAACTGACAAACTGACTTCAAGTGGTCCGACGTTAAAAGCTATAAAGCACCGACATAGCAGCAAAATACGAGCAAGTTAAGATTAATAACTGTGGATCTGTATTGATGTCAGTTCATCTTCTCTGACTTGTTAAATTTACTTCCCCTTTTTTTTTAGCAGATTCTCTGATGACATGATCCACAGTCACTGAGTACAAAGTCTGATGTGACCCTGGGAGCTTCGGACTGCACAGCTTCGGGGCTCACTACTGGGCAGGTTCTCTTGTAAGAGAAAAGACTACAGTCATAAGGATCACAGATCCATTTGACATAAACAGTGTCACATGAATAAATAACTGAGTGGTTAAGTGGTATTGTTCTAAGTGATGCAAGTCAAAATCCAGAAGCTCACAACAATTCCTCTCAAAAAGACAACTGTTTGGAAAGCTTTTGAAATCTATCAAAAAACTCCAACTGTGATTTGAAGAAAAGAATTTTTAGAATTGCAAATGTTATTGCAAACTGGAAATCTTCCAGCATGATATTTCAGTTGAACTTCAGCATTTCTAACAGTGGTTTAATGAGTGTGCATTAATTTTCGGTTTGATCTGTAAATCAAGTCATATTCTCCTTGAGCTGGCTGAACCTTTTAAACTACATTAACAGTCATCTCTCTTTGCCATTCAATGACCTCAACATGACCCTGCTTCCAAATGCAATGCTCAAATCTTAACTGACATTTGAAACTGCCCAATTGTTTCAGTGTTGAGTCCACCAACTGACCTTGTTCCTCGTGCACTTGAATTCTAGGCAAAAAAAAAGCTTGCATTTCTATCAGATTGTTTTGCATCATCAAAATATTGGGAAGATGCTTAAATAATGGTATACACGATCAGAAATGAGTTGACTGCAACTGGCTGGGGGTGGGGGTGGGGGTGGTGGTGGGAGAGCACAGTGTTGAGCCAACTTGAGCAGCTGAAACACTAGCTCATGGCTTCAGTTGATTCCTGAAGAGGCAATCAAAGGGAATGGACTGCTATATAAAAAGATTGGCAGTGTCCCGAGCCTGTATTCCTCCCAACTGCGCAGTCAGGTGAGTATTTTTCTTCTTCCTAGAGGCTTCCCTGTCTGCAATCCCTCTGAGGTCCTGGGATGGAGCCATTTTGCATGCATCATGAGCAGTGTTCAGGGTGATATAGCTTTAGGTTTGGATCCTAAGCAGAGATTAGATTCCTTATTAGTGTACCAAAGGGTATTACTACCTTTAGAAGACCAGTGGAGGTGCCTCTACAGTCATTGGAAATCTTTTTTACACAGTAAGTGGTTTTGATCTTGAATGCTCTGCCTTAGGATGTGCTGGGCATTAATTCAATTACGGTGTTCAAAGAAAATTGGACATTTATCTGAGGAGAAAAATAATTCAAGTCCACAGGGAAATAATGATGTAGTAGGACTAGGTGTTCTTAAATTTAGCTGGAATGGACACAGTGGTTCAAACAGCCTCTTTCTAGACCGTAATGACCGTTTGGCTGCTCATGCGCAACGATGAGAGTTAAAAGACCGAGAGCAAAATTTCATATGTTGTATTATTGGAGCTTCCAGCATTTAAATAGGATTTTCTTTCACTTCACTGAATGAAGCGCATGATTTGTACTTACATATGCGCATCTACACCATGCAAAGTGATCTAAACCCAATGAACATAATACAAGCAAGTGGAGAAGCAATTTCCAAATACAAAATTCGACAAATACCAATTAAATTGGGGGGTCTCATGGTGCAGCAGTCGTGTCTCTAAGCCTGGGTCAGAAAGTTTGGATTCAAATCTCACTTCAGGATGTGATGGTCATAGAAGCACAGCAGGACGTGCCCAAACAGATTACTGCCTTAAAATAAATTAGTCATTAAGTTAATCAGGATGTTTCACTAGTGGTGGCAGGTGAGGAAAGTTAACACTGATAAAAGTGCAGAAGTAATGATAATCTTTCATTGAACACTGATAGACCTACAAGCCGGTAGAAAATCAAACAAAATAAGCCCACCGCCCTGATAATTACATTGGCTCATGTTAATCATGGACGTTGTTGCATTGTCCATTGAGTTCCTCTTCCTATCTGATAGCTCCACCTAGCCCCGGTGGACTGCAATGTTTCAGGAAGGCAGTTCACTACCACCTTTAATAAGGGACAGGCCAGGGTGGACAATAAATGCTGGTCCAGCCAGACAAGCCCAGGTCCCACAATCAGGTGGAAAAAGTGCAGTGAAGCAAAACATGCATCAAGTAAAATCTATGAGGATTGTTTCTCAGCCACCCCACAAAAAGAAACGTTTGTTTGGAAATGGATAATCTAGAGCTGAACATTAGCCAATGGTTGGGGGCGGAAGTAGAAATTTTAGAATGTTAAGAAGAGGAAATTATATGAAGACTGCTAGAATTCTGATCAACTATTTTTCAGCCATCAAGGTGGTAAGTTAATCGATAATATAAAAGAAAATCCCTATTTAATTCCACGTTTTCAAATCCTTCCAGGGCCTTGTATTCCCTATTTTTGTAATCTCCACAAGCCACCAATTTGCCAAAACCCACCCATCACACTTACTGCATTCTGATATGTTAGTTTTATTCATTCAAGGGGTATAGGTGTCACTGGCCAGGTGAGCATTTATTGCACTTTCCTAATTGCCCTGAGGACAGTTAATAGTCAACTACATTGCTGTGGGTCTGGAATCACATGTAAGTAAGCACTGGAGTATCATTCCCAAAATAGCATGAATGAACCAGATGGATATTTCCCCAACAATTAACAATAGTTTCATGGTCATGATTTAATTCATAATTCCAGGCTTCCATTGAATTCAAATTACACCATTTGCCCTGGCAAGTTTCAAACCTAAGTTGCCAGAACATCACCTGATTTCTCATTTAATATTGCAGTGATGTTACCACCAGCTTCTCACCTCCCTGTTTCAACTACCTTGTTTTAATTGCTTCTCAATTAATAACCACACCTTCACTTGCCTAAGCCACGAACATTGAAATTCCCTCCCAACTCCTTTCCATCTCCTTATCCCAATTAGTCTTCTAAATACACACCTTAAAACCTGCAATTCTGCTCTATATTGCGCTTTAAGGCCAACACCTGCACATTGAGATAGCAGTCTGGAATGTCTCAGTCTATGGATGTCTTCTCATATGCTGTTGCTGAGGCTGCTTGCTCCTTATTACTAAGCAAGGCTGTTCAACCCCCTCATATACTGTAATATATGCTTATTCTGAACTGCTGTCATCTCTCCTCCTGCTGTCGGAGATAAATTACATGATGAATTACATGACTGTCATTGTAGTTCACTCTTTGACCAACCTAACATCTCCTAATACTTAATGCCCGCTTGTGTTGCTCAGTGTCATACTTTATTTTATAATGACACTGTGAAGCACTTTGAGACTTTACATTAAGAATATTATATAAACGAAGAACATTATATAAATGTAGCAGTTGTTGTTGGATGAAAGGCTTTTTCTTATTCCACGTCTTCTGATATCCTTAAATATCAACTAAGGAGTTCACTAATGATAAAAAATATTCGAAATGTATCAAAATAGAGAACGTTAAGATTTAAATCTCTGAAGCACTTGCATAATCTTATCTCTTTACTTTCAGTTTAAATTGAAGTCAGTAATATATTTAGCTTTGAGCTCCTTTAAAGCATCTGTCTGAAAGCCCCAAGGACTGACAACCTGATGCACAGCATGTGCCCTTATTGTAGATCAAAGAGGAAAAGATGTCCATCTACAGTCACTATGAATAAGTTGGCTGCAAGAATTTTGGCATGTTTAGGAGTGTTTTCGTCCACTTTCAGAAATAGTGCTTTAGTTTCCCCACACTTGGAAAGAAAATGTATTGTTTCTGCTTTAAACATAGGAGATTAAACTGAAAGGTGTGGGCTGGCTCAATCTATTCATTTTCACCAGATAGTTACTTATCCTTGAAAAACATGGAACAAAGTACTATTCATCAAAATTTTGGTCAGTATTTGTACTATGCTAAAAATTTGAATCCAACTTGCTTCCAACTTCCAAGTGGAAACATGGATTAAAGACGATGCTTAGAATTCAGTATCCTACATCCCACATTCCAGCTCTTGTTTGAGGACTGCCCATGCATCATCGCATAGAATTATGATATCCCAAATTTTAAGATATCAGATCATGAACTGGACATCCATATTTACCTCTTGAAATTTTAGAATGAATGCTTTACGAAACAAAAGACATTACCTACAGCAGAAACAATGTGTTTTCAAGAAACAGTGACAGCAAGTCTACTGTCAGAGAGAGGTCACATGACTCAATTTGGCAATGTTACAAGATACCAGAGTTGAACACAGAGAGACAATGTGCCTGAAGCAACTATATGCCAAGCAGCATCAGAGGAGCAGGAAGGCTGACGTTTCAGGCCTAGACCCTTCTGCAGATTTCTGAATGGATGGGTGAACTGATTCCATTCCTTTGTCCCACTCCTCCAATGGTCCTAGCAAAGATTGAATTTGAAAACTGAGGTAAAATTGTCAATTTCATATGTATGCGTATTAATTCAGAAAAAAATGTGACTGTTCACAAATCATTCCAAATGTAGTCTACAGTCAAAATCACTTTTCTGAAGAAGAGTCTAGGCCCAAAACGCCAGCCTTCCTGCTCCTCTAATGCTGCTTGGCCTGCTATGTTCCTCCAGCTCTACACCTTGTTATCTCAGATTCTCCAGTATCTGCAGTTCTTACTATCTCTGCAACTATATGTTTCCTCCTCTAAATTTTTTTTCTGAAACCCCACTCAACAATCTGTGAGTAGTAAATCCACTGGAAGACCTCATCATCACAAGTGGACAGTCTCTAAGACAGAATCCAACATACCATTCATCAAATTTTTCATCAGCATTTGCAGTAAGCTGAGAATCTGACTGCAACTTGCTCTAGTGTCGAGTGGAAATATGAATTTAAGACCATGTTTGAAATTAAGTGTACTATATCCTACACGACAGCCTCTGTTTTATTTGTGTGCCATTTATCTTCCTATGAAGTTGTCATATCCAAAATTGTAATGCTTGATGTTATTGATGGACAGACCAATACTTTACCCAGAAAAATCAAATCAGCCAGCGTATTTGTTCTAGGAAGAAATCCCAGTGACAACATCTTGATTGAAAAGTGATTTTGACTGTAGACTACACTTGGAATGATTTGTGAACAGTCACATTTTTTTCTGAATTAATACGCATACATATGAAATTGACAATTTTACCTCAGTTTTCAAATTCAATCTTTGCTAGGACCATTGGAGGAGTGGGACAAAGGAATGGAATCAGTTCACCCATCCTAACTGGATTGTAACAATCTGATGAAATGAAAGCAAACATCTCCATACTGTGATACATTTTTATTGAGCATCCCATAAGACATTTTGCTATTAATTAAATTCTATAGACGTCAATATACATGAAATATTCTGAACAAAGAATTTTCATGGTCACCTTTGGCTCATTGAGGCAACTACAAATTCAATGCACATAGTATGTACTAAATCAAAAATGTCACTGCATTTTGACATTTAGCAAATATTCCTGTAAATGAAAATGGTTTACTGTTTAACATTACAACAGCGTAAGAGCCCAGTTTTGCTCATTGAAGCCTTGTTTAAAAAAAAACTTGTGAATTCCATTAAGTCTTGGAGTCATTTCACTGTGCAATCATTTTTAACCGAAGCATTAATACGGTTGAAGTGCTCAAGTAAATTGACATTCTGCTCCAAAGAATACACTTTAGAGTTAGGTGTATAAGAAATATCTCAGATATTAGTTAGCCTTTGTGTGAAAGATTTGCAATATAAACTTCCATCAGGGACTAATGAAATGCTTCTAATAGCAGCTATTGTGCCAGTTTTCAGAGATTGTCACAATGTAGCTACTTTTGGATGCACAATGAAATGGGGTAGCCCAGTTTCATGGGGTCAGTTGTGGTTGGGCGAGATTTCTAATGCTAGCAGGTCCAGGGACGGACACTTGACGAGTGAAACCAAAACCAGTGGGCTGGGAGCTCATATCCATTAACCCAAGGGACTTTCTTCACCATCCTTATCCAGTCTCAGTAAACCCTGGAGTTTGACAGGCTTAAGCTGGGTTCCCCAATACACCTTTAATTTTGCAATTTAATGCACACTCACTTTTCCCTGTTAAAATTCAAACCAGATCCCAGCTCCTTGTAGCAAGAAAAGCAACAGACAAAAACGTATCAGTGATTGAATAAGGACAAAAAGAACTTGCATTAGTATAGCACTTTCCTCATCATCTGGGTAGTCAATGAAGGCCCATGCTTTAATGTAGAAACTATTGTAATGTTGTCCAATGAGGCAGCCAATTTGTACAAGATTAGGAGGCCCAATTTAATGAGCTTTGTGTTCAGTGAATGCACTGAGGGATAGATACTGCCCAACCCTAGGAAAGCACCTTTCAAATAATGCCATGGAACCTTTCACACCCTGAATGTCGAAAGAGTCTTGGTTTGTGACAAAAAACAGACATGCTTTTTCAGTTGAATCTGAAAATTGTCAATTAGGATCCTTCGGAATATCCTACAGTTTCTTGCCTGCATCCTAATAGATATGCATCTGACTGGATTCAGGTTTAATTTTGTCAACGGTTTACAATTGCAAGTTCCCTGTATAAAATATGAACAGCGTCCAGAGTAATTGCATGGCCTCAATATGTGAAATGCTTGTCAATCAACATTGTAGAGCCCTGGCATCTCAGACACATTTTTCAATGCCATATAATTTAGCTCCTCAAAATATTTTACAATGAACTTGACCATCAGGAAAGTTATTGCTTGGGCAATTTGTATTTTGTTTATCCATGTCTCAAATTGTAAGATTGAACTGCACATTCTCTCACATTTAGAATTCAGAATTTGTGCTTTAATTCTGCCCAGTCCTTTCACTATTGGGATTAGATCTGTAATAAACTGCAGGAGAATATTACAGATACTGTAAATGCGCTTTGTGTTCTCTCAACCATAACTCATTACAGAGAACTTTCATTGTGTCAATAACTCACCATCACCCTTTTGGCTCAGCTCAATACACTGCCTTAATATACTATTTGGTGATAAAATCTGATGTAATAAAATATTAATTATCATTGAAAGGTTGCACTGGAATTATGAAATCAATTATGGCTGGCATATTGTGTATGAAAGGCAGGGCAAAAAAGCCTCACTGGTTTAAAAGACTCCATATTCAAAAGGGCCCCGGAAGATTAGATTTAGAATTATTTCCTTTTGAATGAGTTGAAGGATACAATATTTGTGATGGAATTGTTAATGCAAAATTACTTTTTGCCAGTTATTAATACTTAGGAAGTCTTGACATAAACCTAACTTGTTCACTTGCCTTTCTATATTTAGTTAGCAGTAAAACACAATCTTTGAAGAAAGAACACGGCCTGATTAGTAAGTTTGCAGACGATACAAAATTAGGAGGTAGCATTGATAGCAAAGAATGCTATTAAAAATTACAGAGGAATCTTGGTCAGATGGGGAAGTGGGCTGAAGATTGGCAAATGCAACTCAATACAGATAAGTGTTCCAGAGATAATGGGAACTGCAGATGGTGGAGAATCTGAGATAGCAAAGTGTGGAGCTGGATGAACACAGAAGGCCAAGCAGCATCTTAGGAGCACAAAAGCTGACGTTTCGGGCTTAGACCCTTCTGATGAAAACTAGAGAGCATAGTTTTAAGGTGAATGGGAGAGACCTAAGGAGGACCTGAGGGCCAACTTCCTCATGCAGTGAGTGACGTGTGTATGGAATGGGCTTTTGGAGAAAGTGGTTGAAGCAGGTATCAGCGCAACATTTAAAATACGTTTGGATTGGTACATGGATTACAGGGATATGGACCAAATGAGAGCACCATAGTCAGCATGGACCAGTTTGGGCTGAAGGGCCTGCTTCCATGCTATATTACCCGATGAGTCAATAACTACAATTTGCTTGGGCGAGTCCTGATACTGCAGATCCTCTGCAATCATACATTTCTACAACTTGGAAATGAAATGATAATTAAAAGCTGATTGCAGATGCTGGAAATCAGAAATAAATTACTGGACCCAAAACTTTCTCTGCACAGCTGCCGCTGGACCTGCTGAGTTTTCACAGTAGTTTTTCTTGGCAATGAAATAATCCGTGACAATGTTTTAGCAAATGTTGAAAAAAGGATAAGGAAGAGAGATTGTACATTCACTCATTCACTCCAATTAATTATTAATGGAGAACTGCGACATTGCAGCACTGTCACTGGTTAGGCCTAGGTTAGTTCTTTGAGGAAAAAAAAATCTTCAGCAATGGTGACCATGACAATTGCTGTAAAAATCCACTGGGTGCACAAGTGTCCATGAGGGAAGGAAATCTGTTGGGACCAGACTTCAGACCATTAGCAAAATGGCTGGCTCCCATGTGAGCTCTGAAATGGCTCAGCAAATGTTAGTTCAAGGACAATTAGAAAAAGGCAATGAATGCTGGGATTGTGAATGATGTGCACATTCCATGAAACAATAAAGTATCACTTGGTTACTGTCTTTATATGAGAAATAATGGCCTGAAATTGTTGAATTTCAGCTCTCTTCATGTTTTTCTATCATGGACATTAAATGAAATCACTTAAATTGATTCAGTTGAATGAAGTCAAAATAATGACTTTTCCCCAGGAATCCACCCCTACTTGGCTTTGAAGGTCAAGCGAGGACTTTGGAAACAGATCAATGTTCCAATGTGGATACCTCTTCATCTTCTTAATTATAGTTGTAACCTAACTGCGGTCAATGCTGTTACAGTGAAAACATTCGAGGGTTTCATTCCCCTGCATCACTGGTAGTAGAGTAAAATTATAGATTTGCTACAGTGCAGAAAGAGGCCATTCAACCCATCAAGTCTGTGCATACCCTCCAAATAGCATCCCATCCAGACCTCTAATCTACCCTCGTAACCCTGCATGGCTAATCCATCTATGGGCAATTTAGAATGACCAATCCATCTAACCTGCACATCTTTGGACTGTGGGAGGAACCCAGAGGAATTCCGTGCAGACACAGGGAGAATGTGCAAACTCCATACAGACTGTTGCCCCAGCCTGGAATCAAACCTTGGTCCCTGGCGCTATAAGGCGACAAATGTTAACCACTGAGCTACTGTACCATCCCAAGTGTTTAACACTTTGCAGTTTCATTCCGTCTCTGTATTTTTTTTTAGTGTTTCTTTTCTGAGAAAAAAAATACAAAGCAACCGCTAAAACAAAGTAGAGAGGAATGTGATATGACAATTTAATGTGAGTATAATGATAATACAATTCACTAATTTTAAGCCTTGCTCTAATTTTGGGATTTTAAGAAAGAAAATTATAAATACCAAGATAACAAAGTGTGGAGCTGGATGAACACAGCAGGCCAAGCAGCATCTTAGGAGCACAAAAGCTGATGTTTCGGGCCTAGACCCTTCATCAGAGTGCTCCTGAGGTGCTGCTTGGGCTGCTGTGTTCATCCAGCTTCACACTTTGTTATCTTGGATTCTCCACCATCTGCAGTTCTCATTATCTATGAATGCCAAGCACTACTTTCTGTTTCAAAATTATTACGCTTGAGATGGACCGTGCAATGGCAGATTCAGGATTCTTTTGTCCCTGTGGTGCTTTTTATTTGTTTGTAGGATATGGGCATTGCTATCTATGCCAATATTTTATGGCCAGAGAGCAGAGGAGCTAATTGCTCCTTGTTGTTAATATATAGCGCCAAGCTCTGATAATTCTCTTTCATAGTGATCAACTGTGGTTTGGATATGCTTGTCTGCGTCTGTGGTTAATTCAATGGATTCAGGTCACATCACACAAACATATGAATTAGAGGTAGGAGTAGGCCATTCAGTTCTTTGAGCCTGCTCTGTTATTCAATAAGATCTTGATTGATCTGATAATAACCTCGAAAGTATATTCCCATTAACCCCGATAACCTTTCAACCCCTTGCTGAGCCAGAATCTTATCTACCACTGCCTTAAAATTATGAAATGGCCCTGCTTCCACCACTTTTTCAAGAAACAGTTCCAAAAACTCTCAATTCTCCGGGAAAACAAATTTTTCCTGATCTCTGTTTCAAATAGGTGACCACCTCGTTCTTAAAGTGACCCATAGAACTAGATTTCCTTATAAGAGGTAACATTTTCTCCATCTGCACCCTGTCAAGACCAACTGGGATTTTATATGTTACAGGATTTTATATGTTATGCCTTCTGTTACTCTTCGAAACTCCAGTGGATACAATTCTAGCCTGTCCACCCTTTCCTCACAAGCCCACTTCAGATATTTGGCTAGTAAACCTCCTTCGAATTGCCTCCAATGTATTTACATCCTTCCTTAAATAAATACATCAATAGTGTGCATAGTACCCCAGTTGTGGTTTCTCTAGTGCCCTGTATAACAGAAACATTATTTTCTTACTTTTGCGTTCAATTCTCGTCACTGTAAGCAATAACATTTTATTTGCTTTCCCCACTGCATCACCAGACTAGTCTTTTCTGACTTACATATGCACACTGGGTCAAAATCCTGAATTCCCTCCCCAACAGTTTTGGGGAGCTACCGATAGCGGTGGATTGCAACGAGTCAAGAAGGCATATCACCACCACCTTTTCAAGGGCAACTCGGGATGGGCATCAAATGCTGGCCCAGCCAGGGATGCCCACATCCCACAAATGAATAAAACAAAATACGGCTCCCTCTACAATCTCTCACCATTTTAATAATATGCATCTTCTTTATTCTTTCTGCCAAAAAGAACATTTTTGCTTTTGTCTCATATTATACTCTATCTGCCAGGGTCTTTCCCATTCACTTAACCTCTCCATTTGTTTTTGAAACCTTGTGTCTTCTTCATAATTTATTCTCCAACCTAGCTTTGTGTCGTCAGCAAATTTGACGACCATACCTTCCAGCGGTTAGGCTAGTAAACCTTCTCCAAGTCTAGTAAATCATTATTCAAATGATTTATATAAATTTTAAACAGTTGAGGCCCCAGCATTGATCACCATGGTGCATCACTTGTTATATCTTGCCAATGTGAAAACTACCTATTTGCAGCTTCTCTCCACTTCCTGTTAGTTAGCTAACCAGCTAGCCTTCCTACCCGTCATGCTATGCAGTAGACCATGGGCTTTTACGTGCTGTGTAATCTTCCAACATATATGTTAGCAACACCTTCCAGTCACAGCAGGAAATTCAAATATGCAGATTTTAGTAAACATTGCCGCTGATCACTTGGAACCTGTGTGACTGTCAGACACAATTCTTTAACCACCTTCCCTGATAAACAGAGGCACAACAGACAAGTTATATGACTTTCAACTGCCACAAACTCAGCTGTATTCTCTCCACTCCCCTCAACAAATCCAAGGGTATGTTGCACAACAGAAATATGGAACTCAAACAGATAGCTCTTCACCTGAAGCTATCAGTAGCCCTGGTATAATGAGTTGAATAGCCATGTTCTGTGCTGTTACTTTCTGACGCCTGTCTCATTCTGCCACGTTACAGAACCCACTGTGGATGTTGCCTGTTCTCAATATCTGCAGGGCAAAATTGTAGCAATCTTGCTACAGCCACATTTCATTTATTGTCATTATTATTGCTACAAGATACATCAGCTTGTGTGGAGCTATGTACAGTATTTATTGGTTTTATCATTATGTGGATTGGCTGAGATCACATTATTTGTTGCAATAAACTTGCAATGGTCTACCTTCTAACTTTTAGCATTCTATGATCATTCAAGCATTTCCTTTGAGGAGAAACAAAGATAAAAAAACAAAAGAATTATCTGCATTGAGCACGATGAGTAAGACATAAAAAGAACTATTTGATTCAGCAGTGAAGGCAGATGTGGTCAGGTTGTCCGTTAGTGTAATTTTCTGCTGGTTCACAGCATATTGAGAAGGATACAATAGCTTTTTACCATCACCATCACCAAGTTACTTTATATCTTTTGAATTTTTGCAAATAGACCAGGTCAAGTCGAAAGAGAATTAGTATAAGATTGTTTGGCAAGGGAGTGATCAGTCTTATTATCTGTCGTTTTGTGCGTTACCTATTCCAATAGTTTTCAATTGCCTTCAAACAATTTCTTTCAATGCAAAATATTTGTTGCCAAGGATCAATCCAATTAATGCACTGAATACTTGGCCCAAAGTCGAACTCTTGCCTCAGAATCAGAAGGTAGCAGGATCAAGCCACAATTCCCATTATTTTGCCTAACATTTGCCCCCTCGAGCAATCCTGCCAAAATAAAGTCAGTTCTCTCATTGCTGTTTGTCGGGTTTTGTTGTTTTCAAAATGACTCCTTCGTGTGCTTACAAATAAGAATGATGACACATTAAAGTCGTCCAACTCGTTGAGTTACCTAATGTAAGAGCTGTGTAAGCTCATTTGGGAAACCATTAAGCAGCGACGTTTGTGGTGGTACTGAACTGTCAGGAATGCCATCTACATGTGGATTGATAGGTTGGTGTCCACGTCTGCAATTGCCTAAACTCTGACATTCCTTTTTGAATCTTTGCTTGTTCGTCCCTTTCCTACATAGCATAGCTCTTTGACCAACCTTTTGGCCACCTGCTCATGGACCTTGATGCAATTATTTTTGATCACACTTCTGTGAACATACTTGGACATTTTACAAAGGTAAAGGCACGGTAGAAAACAAATGTAAACAGTTGTTGTTGATGATTTAGATGGCATTTTTTCCATAAATATTAAACAGCCTAATTGAATACATCATTCGTTTCATTGACTACACAAAACACAGCGAGCCAGGAGAAAATGTGTAAATTAGCTGTTCCAAGGATCCAGGATAAGCTGTCAGTCAAACCTCATTACCTTCTTATTTCCAGTACAGGTCTGGTACCAGGAATTCACCTTGTGTGGCCTGGTGTTTAGACTTGCCTTTCTAATCCATCATCCCCATCTAAAGTTTAACTCTTAAAAAGGTTAAAACTCAAACTCTCTAACAACATCCTAAAGTGCAATATTCTTGCATGCCAAAATTACCAGTGATAGGTAATGGGGCAGGTAAATCAAACTAATTTCAGAAGAGATTGTGAGACCCAGTATGACACCAATTAGATCCCTCAATAGTGCCCTGCCAGATATATTTCACTATTCAGTGTACAGAATGACAACCAATTATTTGGTTTTGACATGGCCTTAGCTGCATTGTGACCTGGAAAACAGATTTATTTTTTATGCACTTTAACAGGAAAGAACTTGCTTTCAATTTAGTCAATCGAAGAAAAGTATGTAAATCTCATTTACCAGCTTCTAATGTTAATCATTGCACCTCTCACATATCACTGCCATTGATCGCTAGAGCGTTGAGTCCCGAGAAATTATTTCTACAGCCCTTGTGTCTTGTAAATCTAAAAGGTTTAGCAGGTAGATAATGCCTGACCCAGTATGTTCACTTTCTGAATTGCATAATAATTGTCATTTAGGAATTTAAATGGATTGGGAAAACCATACAACATAGACCACTGAAGGAATACACTCTATTATCATACAAATCCCATTTTAAGGGGCTGATAGAATGTCTTCTGTTGAAACAATTTGATTGGGGTCAAGATTTTCAGGGTTTTAAACATTTGTTAATTTTACTGCCATTATTTTCAGTAAATGAAACAAGAGATAACTGTCTGTGTGCTCAGAATCCTAACTTCACCTATTCAAAGAACAGTATTATATGCAGGAGGAGGCAACTTGAACACTCCAAAAGAGACAGGAGCTGAAGAGCTCATGTAAAACATGTGGTATATAGCAGATATTTTTTCTAATCTTCTCCTGGTGTTGGTGACATCTGGGTTACCAGACTCTAGCCAATGTGATTCATTTCTCAATGATATCAAGAAACAGCTGGACACAGCAAAAGCTGCAGCACCAGCAATATTCCACCTGTAGTTTTGAATACCTGGCATCCAGAAGCTGTGTCTCACTCAGCCGTTCAGACTTTGACATCTCCTCCAGTAATGCAGGAAACTGTTCAGGTATATCTTGTCCACAAAAATACAGCATAAAGCCAACTCAGCCTGTTACCCACCCCCACCAGCCCAATCATTATTTTAATGATCGAAGGAATCGTCAACAGTCACTTGTTGCTGTTGACATTGATGGTGTGAAGTTATCCTGGTCCCAGAGGACCATAGTGCTGCTCTCTCATTAGACAGATGACTGGTGGTGGTTTAACCTGCAGGTTACCGTAGCACAGCTGAGGGGAAGACGTTAAAAAGGTGGGACCTACATGGTAACCTCAGCTGATAGAGGAATTGAACCCATATCGCTGGTGTCACTTTGCATCATGAACCAGCATCCAGATGATGTCCTGTTCCTATAGATGTCTCCCAGTGAAAAGTGAGATGAAGGGTCTAGGCCGGAAGCGTCAGCTTTTGTGTTCCTGAGATGCAGCTTGGCCTGCTCTGTTCATCCAGCTCCACACTTTGTATCTTGGATTCTCCAGCGTCTGCAGTTCCCATTATCACGTTAACCATACGAGTGTCCCAATGATGGGTGTGTGATAACAGTGTGGCAATCCGTTGGGGCACAGTTTTCCAATGCACATGTGGCTTGAGATAGAATGAATGGAATTGATGGGGCTTGGATCCTACTGGGGAGCATGAGGTGGCTTCTTACCCTGACAAGTAATTTTAGAAATCAGTAATGGCATAAAAGGAATGATGGCCCTGCCTGATTTATGGACCAAATGAATGGGATATACCATGGACAGATTGTCCAAACCATTTGCTTTACACCACTAGTCATAATGAGAACAATCTCCCGATGTGCCACCAGACACTGAAGTACTTCCCAGATTATCCAGTTGCAAGATGATGAAAGTTATGACACTGTGGTGCTACTGTCAATTCAGGCTCACAATCTAAGAATGATTGATGTGCATATACCCTGTTTTAGATACTAAAGGCATCAAGCGGAACAGGCAGAAAGCGAAAATAGGGCATTGAGATAGAGGCTAAGCCATATCATATTGAATAGGTGAGCAGGCTTGTAGGACTGAATGGCCTTCTCCTGCTCCTAGTCTCTCTAACTCTATCTAAGGGAAGGACTTAAGATAACTAAACTTATCATTGGTAATTAAGCTGCTCTAATAAAACTTAAATGTTTTGTCAAACAAATTGAAAATGATTAGTGTTAAGCAGAGGGTGAACAAATCAAACTAAAATAATAATATGAAACTAACAGGTTGAAAATTAGAAAACACTATTTTTCTTTTAACATGCATTTAACTGTTTACATCAAAAATAGAAAGCCTTGTATTTGCATATTGCCTTTCAGAACACACAATGCACTACACAGTCAATGAAATACATTTTAAGAGTCCTTAGTGTTGCACACAGGAATCATGATAGCTAATTTCTTAACAGCAAGTTCCCACTAACAGCACCACGAGGCTAGACAACCTGAGGTGCTGACTCAAGGATAAATATTGACTGGGGCATAAGCGAATCTCCCATGCTCCTCTGTTAAAGACGGCTGTAGGACCTTGCACAGCTGCCTGAAAAATGGGGTTTCATCCAACTGTCCTCCAACTGTCCAGCACTTCCTCCATACTGAGCTGGACTGTCAGGCTGGATAGTGGACTTAACTGTTTATAGTGGAGCCTGAACACATGACTTTATGACTCAGATGTGAGACCGCTAACTACCAATTGATGTTAGGTCAAGTTATATTCATTTGCGTATGAATGCCATATCCCATTTGTGGTTGACAAAGTATGTTTTGATATTAATTTAAATTTAAACAAACAATTTAGATTGAAGATTAAATAGGCCTTATCATCTTCGTCTGCTGCATCAATGACTTTCGTACTATTGTAATTGGGATGGCCACTGTTGTTTGCAAAATATTCAGCACCATTCATGACTCCTCAGATACTGAAGCATCCCATGACTGTAAGGCTTTAGCTGATAGGTGGCAAGTAATATTCATGCCACACAAATGCCAGGAATGACCATCACCAACGACAAAGAATTTAACAATCTGTCCTTGAAATTCAATTACATTACCATTGCTGAATTCCAAGCTATTAATATTCTTGGGGTTACTATTGCCCATGAACTCTACTGGACTAGCCATATATAAACAGTGGCTGAAAGAGCAGTACAGGGGCTCGGAAAACTGTGGCAAATAACTCATCTTGTGACTCCCAAATCATCTATAAAGTACAAGTCAGGAGTGCGACGGATTAGGCCCCACTTGCCTGGATGGATGCAGCTCCAAAAACATTCAAGAAGCTCAACATCATGCTTAACAGCAAGTTCCCACTCACAGCACCACGAGGCTAGACAACCTGAGGTGCTGACTTAAGGATAAATATTGACAGGGCATAAGCGAATCTCCCATGCTCTTCTTTTAAAGAGGGCTGTAGGACCTTGCACATCTGCCTGAAAGATGGGGTTTCATCCAACTGTCCTTCAACTGTCCAGCACTTCCTCCAATGCTGTTAAGAAAAAAGGAGCCAGTTTGATTGCCGCCACATCCACCATTTTTGACATTCATTGCTTCTAACATTGATGCACAATGACTGTAGTGTAATACCTAGATGTATGGCTGAAATTCACCCAGGCTTCTTTGCCAGCACCTTCCAAATCCATAACCTGTACCACCTCGAAGGATAAGGGCAGCAGTTATATGCTAACATCATCATCTGCAAGTTTCCAACCAATCCACTCACCATCCTGACTTGGAAATATATTGCCATTCCTTTAGTGGGTCAAAATACTGCAACTCTCTTTCTGCCAGGTTGTGGGTATCCCTGATGCAGTATGGGCTGCAGCAGTTCAAGATGGAGCCATTTTCTCAATTAGAGATTGGCAATGAGGGCTAGCTCAGCTACCAATGCCCAAATTCCATGAATAAAAACTAAACAAGAGTTTGGCCGACATATCCAAGGTAGCAGGAACCTATATGACCTTTGCATGTGCCTCTTCTCCAAGTACTGGTCTCTGCTAATGTCTTAGGCTATGGACATTAAAATCTATTGTGAAGGATACTGAAGGAATCCATCCAATCATCAAGTCAGATATAGTAGGGACTGCTGATGCTGGAGAATCTGAGATAACATGGTGTGAAGCTAGATGAATATAACAGGCCAAGCAGCATCAGAGGAGCAGAAATTTTCTGAAGAAGGGTCCCAACCTGAAACATCAACTTTCTTGCTCCTGTAATGTTGCTTGGCCTGCTGTGTTATTCCAGCTTCACACCGTGTTATCTCAGTTATCAAGTCATCTGCCTTGGTACATGACAGAGGTTGCAAGGCCCCATGGCTGCACTTATTTGTTGACCATTCACCTCTTTACTCAAGAACAATGCATTTTCAATCAGTTGCACCAGCCTGTGTTGACCATGAGTATATACATGAATTGGTTTAACAACACTGGATGAAAGGCATCTTGCATTCATAAGATAACACATGTCTATTATTGTACTCTTATCATTAACTTGCCCAGACAAACATGCCTGTTCCAAATATTGAGGGGGTATGTACAAGGTCAGCTGCTATTTGCAGTGGACAATGATAGACCTAAGAATACCCTGGCCTAGAAACCAGTGGAAAGGCATCTCGGCTTATGCCCTCAGAGATAGTAACAACTTCCGATGCTGGAGTCAGAGATAAAACAGTGTGGAGTTGGAGGAACACAGCAGGCCAGGCAGCATCAGAGGAGCAGGAAAGCTAATGTTTCATTGACACTGACCCTCAGAGACACCATAAACCGGCTCACATAAGAAATCTGATTCCGGGGGTCGAAACACATTCCCGGGACAGAGGGAAATTCACTCTGCATTTCCTGAACTCTGCCTGACCTCAGCTGTTCTAAGAAGTAGATGATCCATCCTCAAGAATTCCTTTCACCCTGCTGAACACTAAAGTCCGCTGAAATTATATACATGCCAGAAAACATTTACACTTTAATTTTCCAGCGATCTCCAGCAGATTGAATTCTGATAATGCCCAGATGTCGTCACCTGTTTAAGCATTCAACAACAATGTCACCACACATCAACTGCATGAAGCTAGCCTGCCGATGCTTGCCAAGAACCATCTTGCATCCTCTCACAGATGACAGCCTAATAGATCAGGCAGTTTCTTTTGTTGTAGAACACACTTTAGTAATCAAAGATAATGAGTGCATGGGACTGATTATTATGTCATTGCATCTGAACTTGAGGAAGTGATTCTGTTCCCATCACTCACACTCTGACAATGCAATCTACTGTTCTCCTGAAATTGCACAGTATTCATTATTAGAGATTGTCATAGCAACTGCCAAAAGTAGCAAAGACAACCGTGGGAAGGCAGAGGGCATTGTACTCTCCTGGATCAAAGAATGAGTGAGCCTCATTTGATACCTGAACACTACAGTGGGATTACTCCAGCTCACCTCTTGATGCTTCACAATGCTAGCGGATGCCCTGTGTGATTGCTCATAAAATTTAGAAGAAATACATAGGATTGTTAAGGCGTTTGACAGGGTAAATGCTGAGAGAATGTTTCCCCTTATGGGAGAGTCTACAACCAGAAGGCATAGTCTCAGGATAAAGAAATGCCAAGCTAAGACTGAGATGAGGTGGAATTTCTTCCCTCAAAGGGTGGGCAGTCTTTGGAATTCAAGCCACAGAGAGCTTTGGAGCAGAGTCCTTCAGTATATTTAAGGCTGACATAGATGGATTCTTGATCAGTAAGACAATCAAGGATTATGGGGAAAGGGCAGGAAAGTGGGCTTGACGAGAGTCAGATCAGTCCAGATCCCACGGAATGATGGAGCAGGTATAAGGAGCCAAACTCCTGTTCCATTTTTTATGGGATTATGGTCTTATTCCACCATGTGACACACAGCACAGCATCAAAACACTGATCATCTGTGATCAACTCACATAGGATTACAGGATATGCCACAGCTGTGAAGATGGCTACAAAAGCTTCATTCCAGCAGCTATACCCCCTGAACATGGCACCTTTCATTTTCACAATAAAGGCTTTGGGAAGTGAGATTGTTGGGTCAGGGGTGGGTTCTAAATTGCTCATCCATGATACAGAGGTGATGTCTGATTTCCATTAGCTCAAAGTGCATATGTGCTGGTATTTATGGTCCACGTGAGCTTCCTCCCAGCCCTCTTCACCTCTCAGCAACACCTTCCTTTCCTTTCTCCGCTGAATATGACAGCAATGTTTCTGATATTTTAAACCTTTATCTATGCAAGTATTTAGATATTGTGAGCAAATTTCAAATGGAGCTGGTTTGTTGTTCCACAGGTGTTTCATCACCCTGCTGGGTAACATCCTCAGTGCAGCCTCTGATGAACCGTCAGTGTGTTTTCCCGCCTGGTTTTTAAGCTCTGCAGTCTGCGGAGCTGGACTGCCTCACTTCCAATTTTCCTTCATAATGGAGCGTATATGGGGTTGAGTTCTATGTGTTTATTGATGGCTTTCTTTGTGGAGTGCCGGACTTTGAGGAATTCCCGTGCTTGTCTCTGCTTAGCTTGACCCAGGATCAGCTAAGCACGGGAATTCCGAGAAGCCTGGCACTCCGTGAAGAAAGCCGTCAATAAACACATAGAGCTCAACCCCGTGTACACTCCAACATGAAGGAAATCTGGAAGTGAGGCAATCCAGCTCAGTGGACCCCAGCATTTAAAAACCAGGCGGGGAAACACACCGACGCTTCATGAGAGGCTACACTGGGGATGTTACCCAACACAGTAACGAAACGTCTGCAGAACAACAAACCAGCTCGGTGAGCCAACCAACCACAACGCCCACAACCCGAGATACAGATCTACTCCAAAACCTTAAAGTTTCAAACCCTTGACTGTTGTGAAATTTAGTTTGATAAAGATGAGTAAATGGCATATAGTTGAGATATTGCAATAATGGATAGTTTCTGGGAGAATGAGCTATGTTCGGAAGATAATCTTGGTTTTCTAATCCACTGAATAGCTATATATATGTGAGTGAGGTGTGTGCAAGAGTCTGACAGAATAGGGCAAGTAATTGCACAACATGCAAACTCTAAGAGAAGACATCACATTGTTTGAAATATTAGGCAGGGACTAACTGTGTCTTACTGAAACATTGGTACACTTTAATGTGAGAAGAGCTGGAAAGTTTTCCAAGCATCGGAGAGGAAATCTAGTTGTGGCCGTGACAGCCTGGCACAGTGATAGCAATGTGCAGCTGTCTCCTCCCTGCTCACTGCCATTTGAGGTCAAGAGCTGAATGATAGCAACAATGCAGCACCTAAGTGAGCGTAAACACAGTGAACTGTCAACATAACTATCAAAAGGAACTGGCAACAGAGCTGTTGAAGGTTGAGGGGTGTGGGTTGTCAAGGTATTTAAAACTCCTGGCCTTGAACTATTTGAAAACAAAATACAAAAGAAAGTTTGCTATTTCTCTGTCTTTTGCAATAGATCTAAACTACATCATTGCTAAAATAGGCTTGCTTGACTGATTTCACAACCTTCCATTATCACATTGGGGTGCTTTTGAGCTCACAGTTCGATTGGCAGATTTAAACAGCTATAGCCTTTTTGCGTAGGGCTATGAATCTCAATGCTTGTTTTTAGAAGGAATTAGAGAAAGGTAGAGGCAGTAATTTTTCTTAGAGACATTGAATTCTTCAGTTGAAAACTTGATCTCATCTCAGTACAGGTACGGTGGTCTGAATGTGGTTGATACCGCATGAATTGACGAGGTCAGTATAAAGACAATGGTGGTTGAGTTGGCTCTATGTTGACATGGGGCTATAAAGGACTGTGGGTGAATGGAGGATACTGGTTGCTCGGGAGGGTGAGGGGTGATTGGGGAGTGGATATAGGAGAATAACATGATTGGCGGGTTTGAGGGGTCATATGTCACAGGGATAAGGGTATGAGCTGGTGTGGGTTGGTATGGATTGGGCATGAGTTTTTGGGAGGATGTGGTGGGGTAATGTGTGGGGCAACGACAGGAGAGCTGCGATTTACTTTATAGACTCTTGCAAAAGTTTTTGACAAAGTGCTGCTGCATTGAAGTTGGCTGTCCATCCAGCCCACCCCTACATCCAGCAGCCTCCATACATTTTCTGGGATGACCCACCATGATTCCTAGGAGCCCCAGCAGCCACCCACTCCCCAAACAAGCCCCTCCCCATCTCACACCCTCAAATGAAAATTTGGAATTCTGGGGCACTTATTCCTGGACTGGGTTTCAGAGCCAGAAATTATCCCAACTCTTCCCAAGAGTGCAAATCAGACTGAATGCCCAGATCTTGTTCGAAAAGCAAAATACTACAGCAGCTGATTTGAAGGTCATTGTAAACCTGAAATTTTGACTCTGTTTCCCAACCCTGACAGATGTTGCCTGATTTGCTCAATATTTCTGACATTTTCTTTTTTTTATTCCAGATTCTGATTTAATTGAATGGATGGGGGAGTGAGGTACAAAGGATTGCAACCTGACTTTCATGATGTAGTCGAAATGGATTTGTAAGCTCCAGAACTAAACTTCTTGCTGAAGGAGCTACCAGAATGCAGCTGGACAGTTCCAACAAGTTATAAAACCTATGCCTCCAGCAACACCAAAGATGATTTTATGTTTCACACATAACAAGATGATAAGCCGCTTACCAAACAGTTTATAATTTTGCTGTAGAAACGAGATATTTACTCTGTTCTTCATTCGATTGAGGAACCTAAATAAATGGGGTGTGATAACTCAGGACATCAGGAAGGTTTGAGAACTGCATGAGAAAGTGAGTGGAGAAAGTCTTAATGTGGATAAAAAAAAGAGGAAAATAGACAGAGATTTGTACCAAGAGAGAAAATTTCTGTGCAGTGAAAGCTATAATTTGTATCAATCAACAGAGAGAACAAGGGAAAATTTGGGAGGATAAGGAAAGAAAGAATGACATACATTGATATATTTATTCTATTGTTTTGGCTACCCCTTGCAGGTGAGAATGAGCCTTCCTTCAGCCTGAAACTGGCTGATTTGGTCAAATGGAATCTACAGACATGACGTGCATGGAATTTGCTGTCATGTGGCATGTCTGGTCATTTATCAACAGTTTGTGTCATGACTTAACTGTTCCTTCTTACTTTTCCACTATGGCCTCTCAGATTACGGGAATCCATCCCATAAACTTAGCAGCCATCTGGCCTTGGCTCAGGGCCATGATCCCAAGAATTAATGTCAACTGGGGAGAGCAATAGTTTAGAGGTATTACTGCTTGACCGTTAATACAGAAACTCAGCTGATAATGTTCTGGGGACATGGGTTACAATCCCACCATGGCAGATGGTATTTGAATTCAATTTTTAAAAAAATCTGAAACTGAGAATCGACTGATAGTCGTGAAATAATTGCTGGAGAAAGCTCATCCTGCTTTGGGGAATGTCTTTCAGGGAAGAACGGTTACCATTAACCATGTGACTCCAGATCCACCACAATATGGCTGACTTCCAACAGCCTCTGAAATGGCCTAGCAAGCCACTCAGTTGTATCAATTATTACAAAGTCACAACAAAGAAATGAAACTAGACAGACCACCTAACATTGACATAGGATTAGAAAAGACAACATCCCCTGCAGATTCCTCCTGACTAACATTTTGGGGTTAGCATCAAAAGTGGAAGAGATGTGTCACAGACTGCTCAAGCAACAGCCTGACAGTCATACCCATGGAATCGCACATGACAGACAACGTCTCAGACACCACATTCACCATCCCTGGATATGCTCTGTCTCGATAGCAGACAGACCCAGCAGAGATAGCAGCACAGTAGTATCAAGTTGAGAGCTCACAGCAATCTTCAGCCACAAGTCCCGAATGGATGGTCTATCTCTAGTGGTTCCCAGCATCACAGATACAAGTCTTCAGCCAATTCAATTCAGTTCACTCCACGTGATATCAGAAATGGCTGGAGGCACTGGAAACTGCACAGGCTGTGAGCCTTGAAACATTTAATAGTACTGAAAACCTGTTCTCCAGAACTTGCCAGTCCCTAGAAACATGCTTTTGGCCCTTATCGCTTAATACCTTTGTTTAACAAAAACATATCTATCCCTGTTTTAAAATTAACAGCAAATGCAGCTTCCAATGCCATTTACGGAAGAGAGTTCCAAACATCTAACATGCTTTGTGTGTAGACTGGTGCCATGGGATCCTTACATTTACAACATTACATTTACATTAATATCTCATCTGAAAGGCTGCACCACCAACAGTGTAGTCCTCCTTCAGCACACCATGGCGCCTTCAGCCTTGACTACTGCACACAGCTCTGAACCATTTGATTCAGTGGCTGAAGTATTACTAATTGAGCTATGGCTGAGAAGAAAAGAGAGTCAAGTCAAGAGGTAAGGCATGGGGATTGGCCATCAGAAAACATGTCATCGTTTTGTAACTTCACCATGGGAATGAGGAAAGATACTGGAAACATGAACACAACATATTACAGCAAGGTTTTAAGTGGATGTTTCGAGTAATAGATGCGAATAAATCAGGATATAAAATTTATTTTATCCAACAAAGACTGTTTCTCTACACAATACCAGAAGTTGAAGAGTGGAACATCAATACTTTACTGTCAGTGCTGAGGTTAGCTGTTACCATAGCAATTCATACGATGATGACTGAAATTCAGTTTTCTTTGCATAAGTATGACAAAGAAAGCACAGCATGGTAAGCAGTGGAAAAAGTCAAAAATCTACATGCTGAGCTCCCTCAATGATTCAGTAGCAGACAGTGTGTAATTGAACAATACAAACCAGAATATTACAGCTTCTTGTGGGCTGAGGTAGCCAATCCCATCTTGAAGTAGCATTAGTATCTTCAGCAAGTTGGTCTGATGAAGAAAATCCATCTTGTGGAATGGGATTGCTATTAGGGATCTTTCCAGTAAAGCCACCCAGTATTGTTGGATAATCTGCCACCACCTCTGTCCTCTGCATCTCAGACCCACATTGGGTTCTGGGCCAGTAAGATCTCAACTGTGAAATTCTCTCCTCTCTCTTCAAATCACTTTAAAGCATCTATAACTCCCCCATGCTTGCTCCATGAGCTTGCATTTGATTGCTAGAGTCCATCATCTCCTATACATTCAAGGGCATTAGCATCAACAAATCCCTCTCTATGAATGCCCCATGGGTTAGAAATGGCCAGAAACAGAACTGGACTAGCCATATAAATATGGTGGCTACCAAAGCAGGCCAGAGGCTAGAATTCAGCAGTGAATAATGCACCTCCAGTTACCCCAACTCTGTTTATAACCTACAACACACAAGCCTAGAACATATTGGCATACTGTCCATTTGTCCGGTGTTATGAAGTGGAGGTCAAACCCCGCTGCCCCCCCACCACCACCTGTGATAATTAAAACTGAAATAACCAGAGAAGCTCGCCTCACTTCATAATTTGTTAAGGGAAGTGTAAAAATATAATGTGCCTCTCACCCTGCCCCCCCAATCTGTTATGGAAGGAGCAGTGAAGTGAAATGAACTCCTGACAGTCACTCTATAATCAACAAGTAACAATTTATTTATCTAACTGTGACAGTGAACAAATTAACAGAACTACTAACAAACTGAACAATTCCCCCCCGAATGACTAACTATTCCCAAATAAAACAAAATTCTAGTGATATGCTATTCCAATTGATACAAATACTACTTACATAAACCAAATTAATTTTTAAAAATAAATTAAATCTTAATTAACCTCTCATGGACTGAAATCTCTAAGATTTCTCAAAATCTCTCTCAAAATTACAGCCAGCATAACTCTTCCGGAATGTTATTTGCCTTCTCCGGTGTTCTCCAATCAGAAATGCCTTCCTCTGTTGAATTCCTTTGTAAGGAAGATTCACTAAGAGTGCTATGGTACCATTATTTAGATGTTGCTTACAATGAGATCTTCGGGATTTCTGTGAATGCCAGTGATTTTCTCTTTTTTAAAAAAACTGATGGCTCTTGAGAGCTATTGTCTTAACAGATGGCAGTTTGCCATCACCCTGATTTTCAAGTTCCCTCTTCTTTCATACCCTTGATGACCTATTAAGTTCTTACAATACAATTGGTATGAAGTTGTCAAAACCAGCAGATTAAAATTTAATTGGTCTTTGGTATCCACAGCCTGGTTTAAATCAATTGGCTAAATTTAAAAAAAACCTGTTCTCTTGCTAAATATGCTGCTTTGCCTGCTAACAGCTTTTAATGCAATGTTTCAATTTCAAGAGCTCTCTATG
Source organism: Stegostoma tigrinum (assembly GCF_030684315.1). NCBI lineage: Eukaryota > Metazoa > Chordata > Chondrichthyes > Orectolobiformes > Stegostomatidae > Stegostoma > Stegostoma tigrinum. The sequence goes on along the minus strand of NC_081358.1, from coordinate 113,534,081 downwards.
CATCTACTGCTGCCTGCAGACCTTTTTTTAATCTCCAAGACTAAAAAAACTTATAATGGGACCACGCACTCTTCCCCCAATTATTTTACAAACAAATTCTTATGTCCTGCATTCCAATCAAAAATACTATACCAACTTTGCAATGCCTCCCCACCTTAAGAAAAAATAGAACATAGAACATAGAACATAGAACAGTACAGCACAGAACAGGCCCTTCAGCCCACAATGTTGTGCCGACCATTGATCCTCATGTGTGCACCCTCAAATTTCTGTGACCATATACATGTCCAGCAGTCTCTTAAATGACCCCAATGACCTTGCTTCCACAACTGCTGCTGGCAACGCATTCCATGCTCTCACAACTCTCTGCGTAAAGAACCTGCCTCTGACATCCCCTCTATACTTTCCACCAACCAGCTTAAAACTATGACCCCTCGTGCTAGCCATTTCTGCCCTGGGAAATAGTCTCTGGCTATCAACTCTATCTATGCCTCTCATTATCTTGTATACCTCAATTAGGTCCCCTCTCCTCCTCCTTTTCTCCAATGAAAAGAGACCGAGCTCAGTCAACCTCTCTTCATAAGATAAGCCCTCCAGTCCAGGCAGCATCCTGGTAAACCTCCTCTGAACCCTCTCCAAAGCATCCACATCTTTCCTATAATAGGGCGCCCAGAACTGGACGCAGTATTCCAAGTGCGGTCTAACCAAAGTTTTATAGAGCTGCAACAAGATCTCACGACTCTTAAACTCAATCTCCCTGTTAATGACAAAATTTTCAGCACATCAGCTTCGTCTATCTCTATCCATTCCAAATGAACTATAATTATGAAAAAATGGCTCCTTTTTTTTTCTCTAAGTCTCAATGCCATTGTTACAAGAGCCATAGGTCATTAATCTAGAGTTACACATTTCATACTAGTTCTATATAGATATATAAACCATTGAACACTACCATGTCTATATTTTATATATATATTTCCTTTTAAACCTGCAATAACACATTCACAACCCGCAATATGTACAATCTGTAAATGAAACGTTTGTAACATAAGACTCCAATGAAATAGTTTGGTGTTCTTGTCTTTACATTTTCCAAAAACGTCAAAGAGTTGTGATCAGTATGCACAACTGTCTTTGATATTTTGTTTGCAACATAAACATTAAAATGTTGCATGACCAGTACTGAACTCAACAACTCTTTTTCAACAGTTAAATATTTTATCTACTGGATATTGAATTTCTTCGAAAAACAACCAATTTTCCTTCCAATTCCATAATCATCCTTTTGTAACAACACAGCTCCAACCCCTACATCACTTGCATAAATGGTAATTTTAAAGAAATTTGTGTCAAGAAACTTGGCATGGCTAAAACTGGTGTTGTGGTTAACACTGCTTTTAAATTCTCAAAAGACTCCTGGCATTGTTCTGTCTACTAAAATTTCACATTCTTTTTTAACAAGTCCATCAGCAGTGCCACCATGCCACTAAAGTTTGGTACAAACTTCCTGTAGAATCCACTCAGCCCCAAAAATCAAAATATTTCCTTCTTCGAGGATGGTCTTGGTAATTCCTTGATGGCCTTTGTCCATGTCCAATGTTGTGTCCTTAGAATGTCACTTACACTTTCGTGAATTCTTCCTTGCCGAATTTAGGGCCTACTTTGTCTTCTATTATCTCTCAACGAGCTCTGCCAAATGCACTATGTGATCTGTCCATGAGTGGTTAAAGATCACTAAGTCATCTATATCGATAGCACAATTAGTCAATCCTGCCACAACTCTGTTCATAAGTCTTTGAAATGTGGCTGGTGCATTTTTCATTCCAAAGGGCATTGCTTTAAATTGATGTTTACAAATGCAGAAACTTTTTCCACTCTCCCTAACAAATGTACTTGCCTGTAACCACAAAGTTAGTCCAACCTTGTGATGTAAGTAGCTTGTCCTACTTTTTCCACACAGTCCTTCAGCCTTGGATTTGGGTATGAGTCTGATTTAGCCATGGCATTGACCTTCCAATAACCTGCACAGAATCTTTGAGTACCATCAGGTTTAGGAACTAACACAAATTGGTGAACTTGACTTGCTTTGACTAGGTTCGATGATGTCGTCTTTGAGCATCACTTCCACTTCCTCTGTACGCATACGCTTTGAGAGAATTAAGCCTTTAGGGGTGTTGTTTTATAGGAACTGAATTCCCTACATCAACCTCTTGTAGTATAGTATTACTTCTCCCCACTCCAATTCCACATATGACCTCATAGTGCTATGTTCCTGAGACAGGTAGCCTATTATCCAATCCCGTCCTTTATGGACTTACTCAATATTCAATTTCTTCAGAGGCACATCAAAATCTAAATTATCTGGATTTGATTCCTCACTCTGAATGTCAGTAATTACTACCTGTTTCTCTAGTTCCCTTTCCTTGTCACAGTAAGGTTTCAGCATTTTCATATGACATACCTGATAATATTTTTTCTATTTGGCATCTTTATCAGATAATTCACCTGACTTAATTTCTTCTCAATCTGATAGGGACCACTAAACCTTGCTTGAAGGGTAACAACACTAATATTTTATCCCCACAGGAAATTTTAGATTTCTTATCTGCTTCTTGCTTCATTAGACGTTGCGCCACCTTCAAATATTGTCTATCTCATTCACCCAGTCTGTTTAGCCTTTCTCTCACCTCAGATACATAATCTAACTGTGAGACCTCTGACTTCAAACCTATTAACTGTTTCTTAATTAATTTTAAAGTCCCTCTTACTTTGTGTCTGAATATCCATTCAAATGGAATAAACTAAGTTGGTTCATTTGGAGCATCTCTAATAGCAAATAATATAAATGGGATACCTTTATCCCAATCATTTGTATAATCCTGGCAATAAACCTCAGCATGATCTTTAGGGTCTGTTGCCACCTCTCCAATGCTCTGTCAGATTCAGGATGGTAGGCACTTGATTTAAAGTCTTGGATGCCAAAATTATCTATGACCTCCTCAAATAATTTGACGGTAAAATTGGACCCTTGGTCTGATTGAATTTCCCTGTAGTCCATAAAGGGTGAAGAAAGCAAGCAACTCCTCCACAACCTCTTTTGCCTTGACATTCTGTAATGGTATTGCCTCTGGAAACCTGGTAGACACATTCATTAACCATGATGAAGGGTCTAGGCCCAAAACCTCAGCTCTTGGGCTCCTGAGATGCTGCTTGGCCTGCTGAGTTCATCCAGCTCCACAGTTTGTTATCTTCAATAGAAATGTTTCTTTATTTTAGCCTGAGTCTTCCTCACTCTGAAATGACCTCCCACAAGTAATTTGTGTGCTACCTGCAAAACGTCCTGCTTGTATGCTAACTTCTAATTGTATGCTGTCCCATCGATACAAAGCGCACTTATATAAATAAAATTAATGAAAAAGCTAAAACTTAATTTCTCAAAATTACAGCCAGGGTAAGTCTTCCAGAATGTTCTTTGCCTTCTCTGACACCGTCCAGTCAGGAATCCCTTCCTCTGTCGAATTCTTATGTAAGGAATATTCGCTAAGAGTGCTGTAGCACCTCTATTTAGATGGTGTTTAGTCTGGGACTTAGAGGTTTCTATGACAGCCCGTGCTTTCCTCCTTCTTTCGAGCTGATGGCTGTTAAGAGCTATTTCCACATCAGATGGCAGTATGTTCTCACCCCGATTTCGAAAGCCCTCTTGATGTCCTATTAATTTATTACAATAGGATTGGTCCGAGGTTGTCAAAATTTTATTGGGCCTCAGGGCTTGGTTTAAATAAATTGGCTAAATTCAAAACCTGTTGCGTTGGTAAAAACACTGCTTTACCTGCTAACACTATAGCCTTTGTTTCAATTTCAAGAACTCTCTGTACATCTGCTGTGGCCAGACATTTTTTAATCTAAAAAACATACTTTTTAAAGGGACCACACACTCTTCCTCACTATCATTTTACAAACAAATTCCAACATCCTGTCTTCCAATCCACAAGTACAATACCAACTTCACAACACTGGATGGGTGCAGCTCCAACAGCTCTCACGAAGCTCAAAGCCATCCAAGACAAAGCAGCCGATTTGAAGGGCACTCCATGCACCACCTTCAACATTTGTTCTCTTCACCATAATCCACTGTGACAGCAGAGTGTATTATTTAAAAGATGCGCATGACGGGTTCCTTCAACTGCAATTTCCAAATATGGGATCTTTACCATCTTGAAGAACAAAGGCAAATGAAGCATGGCAATGCTACCTGTGAATTCCCTCCCAGTCACACACCACCCTAACTTGGAAAAATATCATCGTTCTTTCAATGGCATTGGGTGAAAATCCTGGATTTTTCCCCCTAATGATATGGGGGTCTACGACAGCACGTGGGCTCGAGTGCTTTAAGAATGTAGCTCGCCACAGCTTCTGAAGAGCAATTAGGGATGGGCAGTAAATGCTGGAGTAACCATCCAATAAATGAATTAAAAATTGTGACTGCTTCTTGCATATCCTGGTGGCCTTACCTCCTCCGTTTGGAGTCATTCCTTCAGTTGCTTAATCTCTAAGCACTAGAATGCCCTCCCTCAGTCTCTAATACCTCTCATTCTTTATGCCTTTAAGATGCTTCTTCGAAAATGCCTCTTTGGGTTCCTGCTTTAATAATATCTTTGTGAGACTTGGTGTCAAATTGTGTCTGCTGATGTTCCTGCAGAAGGCTTTGGCATTTTTATTTACTTTTGAAAAGAACTATACCAATGCAAGTTGTTGTTATCTGTGCTCATTCCTTAGCTTCTACAACATGGAGATTCACAAAGTGACAGAATGTGACCATTCCCTATTGCACAACACTGTAACCTGAATTAACAATGTGAGGTAATTAATTTTTGTTGAGTAAGAACAACTTAATGGAAAATTCTTAATGCTAGCTTTCAGCATTTGTCAACATCCTATCTCTCACCATGGCAACCAAGAGACTAACTTCACATACCTTATCATTACACCTTCATTAGCATTACTGTTCAATAAGTCTACCATAACATTACCACAGTCTGCTGCTGAAGTATGGTATTTACCTAATTAAATCATGGTTTTACAAGTTCCTTTTCAATTTACTGTTGCTTGAAAACTCAAGCATCAAAATAGAATCAAAGGATATAAACTTATCAACTCAATTATTAGCATGATGTTAAGACACAATCTTGAATCCTTTCTATCCTGACAGTCCAGACGAGTTACATATTCTGACGGGTTGCCTCATCATTGCTCCACACCGACAAAAGCATGACCAGCACATGGTAAAGTTATTCAAAGTTCTGGGGAAGGGTCACTTGACCTGAAACATTAACTCTGATTTCTCTCCACAGATGCTGCTAGACCTGCTGAGCATTTCCAGCAATTTCTGTTTTTGTTACAGCATCGGCAGTTTCTTCAGTTTTTCAAGATTTCTCTCCTTGTGATTTATTTTGAAAAGAATGGGCAAGACGGGACAGGGGCAAACTTTCCATTCAGCTGCAGAATTTCAGAAAGTTAGGCCAATCACTCTGGCTAAGTATGTTTATGTGGCTGCTGGAGATAAAGATTGTAGTCTGAGATTTCATCACCCAAACAAATGCCTATCCTCACTGTCCTTTCACACACACTTTTCAGCGGGTCCTGGAGGCACCTCACTGGATTCTGAACAGTGTTTAATCGTGTCTTCAAGGGACACTGAGGGCCCTCTCAGTGAGTCAGCTAGAGCAGTGCACACCAGGAAAATCATTCCAGGTTATGCCTCGTCCACCTCATTTAGCATGCAACTTCATGTCCTTTTTCTAAAAAAAAGCAAAATCTAACAAATTAACATTATAAACCACTTGCATCAAAATACAGGACAGCATCGCGGCTCAATATTTGGCACGGCTGCCTCACAGCGCCAGGGACCTGGATTCAATTCCAGCCTCGGGCAACTGTCTGTGTGGAGTTTGCATGTTCCCCCCGTGTCTGTGCGGGTTTCCTCTGGGTGGCCCGGTTTCCTCCCACAGTCCAAAGATGTGAAGGCTTGGTCGATTGGCCATGTTAAATTGCCCGTAGCGTGTAGAGATGGATCTGGGTGGGATACTCTGAGGGTTGGTGTGGACTTGTTGGGCCGAACGGCCTGTTTCCATACTGTAGGGCTTCTATGAAAATATCAAGTGAAATATTGGAGGGTTCAGCCCACAAATAAATCCATTGCCAGATCAATGGGAGTCCTTGAGTACCACAGGATGTTTGGCTTTTTTCCCATCTTCAAATGTGGTCAGTTTTGTAAGAAGGGAGAAGGTAAGGGGCAGAATGCCCTCATACTGACAGCTGCCACTCCCTGAATTGATGAACTAACACATATAGATTTGAAGTTTGTCTGGTTGCTGTCATTGCACATCGTTGAGCTTTTGGGGCTCATCTGAGAGTGTGGAGCTGTGATCGTGGCTCCAAAGAACAAGGCCACATGAAAAAGCAAGAAAAGGGTGTTAGGGTTCTCTGTTTATTCTGATAAGGGCCTGGCATCAACTCCCCACTTCTTTAACTTCTAAGTAGGCAGTCTGCAATCAGACTTCTGACTTCATCATCAGGCCAGCACCCTGGATCTATGGATAATGGAAGGGAAAACTATCCTTAGGATACAGACACTCTCCAGATTTTAGAAATTAATCTGAAGCCAGTGTTTGAGCTTCTCAGCAGTTATGCCTAGTATTTCCAACTGTGGTCTTTGGCACTAGTATTTCAGTACATCTATGAAAAAGCCCTTCTTTAATGCTCAGACACCTGTTGAAGAGAAATAACTTATACCTCACAGAGACATTTTAATATTTTTGACCCATGGACCTTGTTCTAATAGGGAAGTCTAGCAATTAGCGACATATAAATTAAGGTCATGTGGCACTTCCCCAATGGCTACTTCCAGTATATTGTCTCTACTAGTCTGTGGTACTGGGTAAGGGCTGTTCAATTTAACTCTGCCACCAAATCTCCTTGGTCTTTGCTTTACCTTGGATCCATCTAGTGAATAATGTTAGAAGATTCATCACTGTAGTGTATCTATGGAAGAGGCACTGTTCTTCAATAACAAGAAGATTCCATGACAGCAAAATGAACAACCACATTTGATGAAGCATAATTACTAAGACCATGGGGAGCTGGTACAGATACATCTGCTCCCTCTTAAAATTTGAATAGAATTCCTTGCTTCCATCCACATCCTGTAGTTGTAACATCAGTACAATGGGTGGAGCCAACGTACTGTAAGCATTAAACCCTGCACAACCATTACCCCACACACCAGGCCTCACAAGTATTATTAAGTTATATAAGTGTGGATGCAGGGGGATCGTACGCATTAAAGGACTGGTTTATACAGAAAGTGCTGTATATTTTTTTGACATCAGACTGAGAGAAAAGCTTTAGCTTTAGGTCTCACCTGAAAGTTGGCATTTCTAACAGGAAAGCACCTCATTGGACCTGCGTACTGCAGTCAACTGAAATTATCAAGGTTCACCCACTCACCTTTTGTAATGCTGGTGAATAAACTGTAGTAGCTGCAGAAAAGCAGCATCACCACCAGCTGTGCCATTTACCGAGATTTCTGTAACTCCTCAAAGCTCTGTCGGACCAGTGGGTGAGATATACCATTGGCAATTTACCCTAGTGGTGCTTGAACCTTTGATTTCTGCCCCAGGAAATAAGACTAGCACCGTCATGCATTCGATGACTATGATCAAGGCATTTGATCTTTTTCCCACTTTCCAATTATCCCTCTCAAGAGAAGTGCCGATCAATAAACTGCCAGTAATGATATCCTTCTGACTGATTATACAGTAGAACTGAAATCGCTTTGTGAGAATGTAATAAGATCGATAAGAAAGCTGTCTTCCTGTAAGAGACGTATACAAATGAAATGAGATGGATGTTAAAGTTGAGAATAGATGGATTTTCACAAGAACTAATTTACTGATCAGATTCACAGCGAACATAATTGTGTCTCCGTTAGAATCTGCACTATAAGAGTCAAGAGATGTCATGAAGAATGATGGTGTAATAGGATTCTACACCAGCCCAATGCAGTCATGTTGAGATTGTTTTTTTTGACAGGTAAACACTTGTACTGTGTGTTTGTGTTGGAGCCTTGGGAGGAATGAGGGACTCGGTGACATAGTGGCAATGTCACTGGGCTAACAGTTGAGAATCCCACATGCTAAATGTTCTGAAGGCAGCGGTTCCAATCCCACCATGGTGAAAATTTGAGTTGCTTAAAAGATAGTTTAATGGCAACCAGGTAAACACTGTCAACTTTTCTTGCTCACTCATTCTCTTTAAGGAAGAGACTCCAATTTCCTCACTTGGTTTGGCCTACAGGTCACTTCTGTCGATATGGTTGACACTTAACTGTGGGCAATTAAGGATGGGCAATAAATGCTGGCTTAACCAGTGATGTTCATATCTTGTGAAGAAATAAATTCCATTTCATAGTGCTTTTTCGATTTCCTTATTGAGATATGTGCGTTACTAGCAGGCCTGCATTTACTGTCTATTCCTACTTACCCTGGAGAAGGTGGTGGTGACGTTGATATGTTGAGTGCCTTACCAGCCAATTTCAGAAGCACTTAACAAACAACTATGCTGCTGTGGGTTTGAAAGCAAACACTGAGTAACGCTCACGGATCTTGTCCCCGAGGAAGATTAGTGAGGCATGTGGTTTGACAACAATCAATAGTTTCATGATCAGAGTAAATGAGACCAGCACTTTGATTCCAAATCTATTAAATAACTGATTTAAAATTCCACTTCTGCACCCCTCCATCTGACATGGCTATAATTGAATTTATAGATGGAAAGTTCTGCTCTTGGAGGTGGCAAGCATGGAGACAGGAAAGGCAATTAATCAGGTGGGATGGGGGAGTATATGAACCCCATTGCCTTTCCATCCCCCCACCAAAGGTCAATGGTCAATCTTTCAATCTCGCTGCCAATGAAGGCCTTGACGTGGTCAATTAATGATTAACTCGAGGCCTTAGCCCACTACTGCTCAGATGAACTTGACTGGAGCTGGGCCTTGCTAAATTTCTAGTCAGTAGGTGTAACCCTTGCTGTCACAACAAATTTTGGCCACATGTCTTGGTCATCAGGCCAGGATTAAAAGTTTGATAATAATGCGATTCTACTGAGGAGAAGATTATTAAAAGAGAGGCTCATGGATTCTTTTGGAGTGTATTACACTTTCCAGAAGGAAAAACCAGTAACATTTGCAAATGACAATGTGGCTCAATTAATTCATAGAGTCATACAGCGCAGAAAAAGGCTCTTCTGCCTACCATGTTTTGTCAACCAACAAACACCAAACTACACTGATCTCTCTGCTATAAGAAAGATGTTGTTAATCATGAAAGGAATTGGAAACATTTACAAGGATGTTGCCTGGGGTTGGAGGGTTTGAACTATAGGGAGAGGCTGATATCCGGGGCCATTTTCTCTGGAGCGTCACAGGTTGACGGATGATCTTATAAAAATTGATGAATTCTTGAGGGTCATGAATAAGATGAATAGCCAAGGTATTTTTCCCAGGGTAGGAGAGTCCAAACCTAGAGGGGATAGGTTTAAAATGAGAGTGAGAAAACTTTGAAAGGAACCCAAAAGCAATTTTTACATGTGGAGGATGGTGCATGTATGGAGCGACCTGCCAGAAAAACTGGTGGAGGCTGTATGATTACAACATTTAAAAGATATCTGAATAGGCACATTAATTGGAAGGGTTTAGAGGGATATGGTTCAAATATTGGCAAATGGGACTAGCTTAATTTAGGATATCTGGTTGGCATGGACAAATTGAAATTTCACGAGTTTTGTACTTTATACCTCTATCTAGAGATCCAAACATCATCTTAACTCATGTTGCCACATGCAAAAACATGTACATCTATATCCCCAGAATCTTATATTCTTAAAACCACTTTAACAAATTATGTTTAATTTCTATTAGCTCTCTTAATTTTTCCTAACACATAACATCCGATGTCTCTGCAGTTAGCTTCATTGATTGTGCATCTCCCCATTTTACTAATCTATCTCTGTCTTCCTGAAGTTTCCTCATAATTCTCTCGCTGTTCATCATTTCTGCATCATCTGAAACCTTTAAAATTATGTTCATGGGGATCTCAAAGATTGGAGAATGTTAAAGGGGTAGGGTGTAATCTGAACACAAGTGAAAAAGATTTATAATAGTAATTGACACATGAATGATTATGAATATTGCTCAATTTGTAGACAACAGGCATATCCTAATATATGAATGAAGACGTGAACGATCAGGTCATGAAATAATCATAACTTGCAAGGGAACACACCAGATTTAAAAAGCATACACCCATAAAATGTCACATCATGAAATATATCTTCAGGAGTGAGATAATTCATGCACACACCTCTCAACAAGTGCATTTTTATAAGCAGATTGTTATCAAATACAGCACTAAATCCATAAATCAATGTCAAATTCAGTTCAGCATAAGTGTTGATGAAAGCCTAACATTTGCTTTCCACATGGTAAATGAATCAATTGTGTCCTGTCTTATAGCCGCCAATTGCTATTTTAGATAGTCTTCTACTTGTCTAATTACCTAATGTACATTGAATTAGAAAACACATTTCCCACAACATAGCCATCTCCACTTAACCATAAACCTTTGAACATAAAAATTAATTTTCATCGACAAGTGCTAACTGTGTTTTCAGGTGTGTTGATGAGGGTGGCATTGTTGATATCATCCACATGGACATCAATAAGACTTTGACAAGATCTCACATGATAGACTGGGTAGGAAGGCAGGAGTGCATGGCATCCAGGGCAATTTAGCAATTTGGATCCAAATTTGGCTTCGTGGTAGGAAGCAGCGTGTGATAGTCAAAAGTTGCTTTTGTGACTGGATGCATGTTACCTGCAGTATACTGCTGGGCTCAGTGCTGGTCCCTTTGCTGTTTGTTGCGTACATTAATGACCTAGAGATGAATGTAGGAGGTTTGATCAGTATGTTTGCAGATAGTATGAAAACTATGATATTGTAAACAGCAAGGAAAATAACCTAAGACTAGAGGACAATGCAGGTGGGATGTTCAGGTCCACTGACCAGTGGCAAATGGAATTTAATCCAGAAAAGTGAGAGGTGAAACACTTTGGGAGGACTAACATTGTAAAGGAGTACATGGTAGATGGTAGAACCCTAAGAAGCACAGGATCCTAAGAGGGTCAGAGGCACCTTGGTGTGTATATTCACAGATCCACAGTGAAAGCCACAGGACGCGTGGCTAAGGTAGTCAAAAAGGAATAAGGAATACTTGCCTTTATTAGTCAAGGCATTGAATACAACAGTGGATAATGATGGAGTTGTTAGAGATACTAGTTAGGCCATAGTACTGTGCGCACTCCAATCACCACACTGCAGGATGTGATTACACTAGACAGGGTGCAGAGGAATTTCACTAGGATATTGCATAAAATGAAGTGTTTCAGCTTTGAAGGGGAACTGGATAAACTGGGATTATTTTCCTCAGAGCAGAGAAGACCGAGACGGATCCTGATTGAGGTGTACAAAATTCCAAGGGACACAACTATGGTGGATAGGAATAAACACTTCCCCTTTGCAGAGGGTCAATAAGCAGGGAGCATAGATTTAAGGCAATGGTCGTGAGGTTTAGAGGAGATTTAAGGAAAGACATTTTCACCCCGAGATTGTGCGTGTCTGGAACTCAATGCCTGAAAGGATGGCACAGATGAGAACCATCTCAAGAATTAAAAAGCATTTAGAGGAATACTTGCAGTGGTTCAGTTTATCCTGACCAAGTGCTAGAAAATGGGGCTGGAATAGATAGATGTTTGACAACCAGAGTGACATGATGGGCTGAAGGGCATCTTTCCATGCTGTAACCCTCTGTGACTATTTTTGACAGACCAAAATGAAGAAGCCTTTCATCAAGCAATGATGCAAACAGGAAAGTTCCTTCAGGATTAATGAGAGTTTTGTGAATCCAACAGCCCAATCCATTCCCTCCAACACTGAGTTTGTGTGCAGAGCTTGTAATCTCTAATGCAAATTGAGACCTAGTCTAAGGTCACATGTGAGATGATGTCAACCTGGATTGCAAACACATCCTTGTTTTTTTTTTGCTGAACACTTATTTGTTGAAATGACAGGAGGATCCATCATATGCTGGGATGCATTATGCATCATTATAATGTGGTTCTTAATTGAGAGGCTCAGATACAAAAAATCTATTGTTAAATCTAAAATTCATTCAATGTTGAAGCTTCTGCAACTCGGTGGAGTAGAGGATTCCAAAGAATCATAATCCGTTGAATGAAGAAATATTTCCTTATCTCAGTCCCAAATCCCCCCGATCCTCTAAGTCCCCTAATCCTGCAACTGTACTCCGTTGCTTTAGATTCTCCAGCCGAGGAAGCAACCTCTTAGTATCTGCCCTTAAGAGCCTTGCATTTCAATAAAATCACCTTTCATTCACCTAAATTCTAAGGAGTATAATTTCAGTTTACTTAGCCTCTCATCATAGGGTAATTCTTCCATCCCAGGACTGATCTAGTGAGCAGTTGCTGCACTGTTGCCAAGGCAAGTATATCCATCGTAAAGTATGCAGACAAAAATTGCACACAGGTCTTTTCTTAGCAAAGCCCTGTACGCTTGTGAAAAGACTTATTTATTCTTGAACTCCAATCAACTTGCAATAAATGACGATAAACATGCCATTTGCCTTTCAAATAGTTAATTATAACAAACTCTGTATTCTCCGTGCGAATACTCGCAAATCTGTTGAAGGTCAATATTTACATTTTACGCCTTTGACAAAAATGTTCTGTTTTCCTATTCTTTACTACCAAAATGGATAAGCTTATATTTCCCTACATGTTACTTCATTGACTAATTTGCTACCTGCTCATTTAACAGATCCATATGTCTTTGCAGTCTCCTTACATTCCTCCTACGGTGTACCTTCAACCTAGCTTTGTATCCTCAACTAATTTAAACACATTGCTCTACTTGTGTAAGTCCACAATACGGGTTTGTAAATAGCTGAGGCTCCAGCATTGATCCTTGTGACATTACTCAAAATATATCCTGCCAACTTTAATATGGTCCAGTTAGAACTATTCTCAGTTTTTTGATCATCAACAAATCCTCCATCCATGCTAATATGTTATTTGTAACTCCATGAACTCTTAGCTTGTGTAGCTTGTCATTTTGACATTACAAAATCCAATGACACGGATAATCAGGGTATCTACCTAAGATGCGTCATAGAGTTTTGTTTAAATTGGAGTTTGAATGGGGGGGGAGGGTGCGGGAATGTCTCAGTGACACTTTCCCTTTCAGGCCAGACGTACTACAGGCTGAATGTGGATTACAAGATGCCAAAGCATATATGTTTTAAAATTTCATTTCAAGTATCCCTAAAGCGCGGAAGTAGATATGCTACTCTGGGCCACACAACGATGTTTTAGACCTCCCTTTCTCCAAATGTTTTTAAGGCAAAGATAAATAGATTTTTGAATTGTAAAGGAATTCAGGGCTATGGTGAGCAGGCAGGTCAGTGGAGCTGAGTCCATGAAAGACATCAGCCATGATCACATTGAATGGCGGAGCAGGCTCAAGGAGCCACACAGCCTATTCCTGCTCCTATTTCTCATGTTCTTATGTTCTTCGCCTGTCCCACTTGACTCAGCCTAGAGTTCCCAGTGACCTGGCTGTAGGGATCTTAGACCTCGGATCCTGTGCCTCCTGACATCCAAATATCAGCTCCAGTTCAACACCCAGGGATCTGACCTCAACTGATTCTGGCAGGATTCAGGAAAAAAATGAGGCCTGGCACCAACAGGTCTTTAAAATAAAAGACAAACCCTGCAGATGCTGCAAATCAATGAAGCAATTACAAAGAATGCTGGAGAAACTCAATGGGTAAACCTGGAAACACAGTCACCTGTGTGGGCTCGTGCACTGCATCCAGTCCCTACCCCACACCGCCCACCCCCTTTTAAAAACATGGCCATGATGCCATCGTTTATGCCCATGATCCAAACATTCATAGCACAACGACCAAGAAATGTACCAAGATCAAATGAAAGTCTTCTTTTGTGAATAAAGTTATGACAACATTTATATAACAAATATCCAGCTTCCTGAAAGATGGATTGTTTTCATACAAGATTTGTAGAGCCTGATCAGTTCATTTCATAGCTTCAGAGACAGGGGAACTTGAAGTTGCCCTGAGACTGACTAATTTTTCTTATGGTTAATCTGTGCACAACACTGGGCAGTGACACATCAATTGATGTCTGCGCAGCCTGGGGGAAGAATATATATTTTTTAAAACCCCCTGCATTAAGTTCACGTTATGTCTATTTTTTACCCTGGTCAACATTTAGCAAGTTCCCGAGACATCATTCAAAGTAATGACTGAAATTTCAAGGAGATAGTCAGTGCCAATAATAGCCATGAGCAGGCTGCTAGGAGATGAATGAGAGGAGTACATATTGATTCAGAGACTAATTTACCTACGTTCCGAAATGTGTGCTTCTAACCCTTTGTATGATATTTTGTGGAACATTTACAGCAATTTAAAAGCAAAATAGACTTAAGAGATAGTTAGAAAGCTATGCGTCTGCATATTACTGGGAAGCACAGCCATCAAGCCAAGAAAAAATATATAGATGAATTAGAAATATTAATCCCTTCCTGTTCTCAACAGAACTGTCAATGGCTTTTGCTATTTAGATACTGACACAAGAAAAAATCTACGACAAGCTATAAATCTTTAAAGTGGACGCACATTTCATTTGTTATTTAAATAGTAGCTGTCATCAACTAATGTTGCAATCAGAAACAATAACATTAAGCAATACCTGTATCATTAGTTTCAGTCAACACTAAATGACAATGTCGTAAAATTGTTAGATCACATTGCTAAAGATTCCGAATGTGCACGTTCTGCTGGTGAGCTCACACTTTACTCCACTCAGATAAGCTAATTTGAGAACTTTCTCAAACTCTTGGGATTTCTCAAAATTGCAGGGTGGTAGCTGCTAAGTAATAGCACGGGGGCACAGTGGTTAGTACAGCAGCCTCACAACAGTAGGGACCCAGGTTTGAATTAACCCTCAGGCGATTACATGTCTGGGGCTTGCACAATCTCCCGGTGTCTGAGTAAATTTAATCCAGGTGTTGCGGTTTCTTCCCACAGGTTAAGTGGGTTGGCCATGCTAAATCGCCCATAGTGTCCAGGGCAGCTAGGTGATTTAGCCATTGGAATTGCAAGTTTACAGGCATAGGGTGGGGAGGTTTGGTCTGGGTGGGATGTTATTTGGAGGGTCAGTATGGACTCAATGGGCTGAATGGCCTACTTCCACACTGCCAGGCATTCTGTGAGATTGGTGCAGTTTCAATCACCAGGGATCTCATGCTGCGGATATTTCAATCCACAGAAATCAACCTAAAGAGACTAGCCATCAGTTAATTGTCAGGCTGCTGAAAAATATCAGCTCTCTTAAGTGGGTCATGAGTGCACGGAGAAGTGCAAGGTCAGCATTTACTGTCAAGCCTTTATTTCTCCTTGAGAAGGTATTGCTGTGCAAACCAAATGAATGAGTTGCTTGGCCATATTGGAGTGAGTTTGAGAGTCAACTGAATTGCTGTGAGTCTTGTGGAACCTTTAGGCCAAGTAATTTTGGCAAATTTCCCACCTTGAAGGGCACCAGTGAATCAATTTTCGATGGTTTCAGGATGGGATTTGAACTCAGGTATGGCACCTCGTCCACCATCTAAAAAGTTGCCAGAGACCATACACCCCTGTTGATCATTCCTACCCTGACAGAAGATCCCATATCTCTCGATTAAACACAACATGAATTAACACTGTGAGGGGATGAATTAATGAGAGGGCAATAATTGCACCCCTCGCTGGGGAGGAAGACCCACCTCAGAGAGCTTGCTGAACAATCTGAGTGGCTGGCAGCTCTGTACTCCTAGCTGCCCCTTCTGGAAATGTTGCCCATCACTTGGACTTTTAAAAAAATCTTCATAATTCATTCACTGGAATGGGGGCATTACTGGCTGGACCAGCATTTGTTGTTTGTTCCTGATTGACTAGACGCCAGTTATGAGTCAACCACATTGCTGCAGGTCTGGGGTCCCCTGTGGGCCAGACTGGGTAAGGATGGCAGCTTCTTTTCCTGAAAGGACATTAGTGAACCTGATGTGGAAAGAGGCATCACCACACCTTCCCACCCAAGAACAGCTTTGCTGGGCTTCCCTTAGTCCCTGAATTGCTCAAAGTTGAGCCTGGGGCATGAAAGGCAGCCCTTAAGTTGGCCATTTGTTGGAGAATTTTTGGACTTTCGAGGAAATGCAGAGAATTTAACAGGCTGCCCATTAATACGCATAGCACCCCCTCTCCAACGCATGTCCCACCCCGGTCTCAAACATACACACCCACTGGACACTGCTTATCAAGTACTTCCCTTTGGCTCTGGAGATCAGGGCCATGTTCCTGGATTACTATTACTATGTTTCTGCACCCCATACTTCAGGCATCAAGCTTCAGCACAAGGCTGCTACATTTGCAGAACCCCATTGAGGCTATGGAAACCAAAGCTAATTCAAAGCTTTTGTCAAACTCTAAGGCAAGTCACCCGATGTGACCATGAAGCAAAAAATACACACTGCAAATAATCTGAGGCACTGCATCAATCAGATTCGCGAACTTGACCACATGTTATGAAATCCCTTCCCCCATCTGCACCCAGTCTCTCATCCACATTGAAGTTAAGAAACAAAGACAATTCCCAGCTAAAGATATCATCTCAATTAAACTACCTGACTGGAGCTCCTCTGCTCTGAGCAGGCTTCAGCAGAACAGTCACTGTGCTGTCAGTCTGGTTCAATGGTGCGTCATACTCATATGCTGGCATGGATGGTGCTACAGGAGGTGACAACAAGATCAGTACATTGTTAAGTCCTTATGCCATGCAATTTTCTCAAATGCATGATTTAAAAGAATGCCATCTACAGTTTAATTGTCTTGAACTTTGCTCAATACATTCACGACTAAACATTATACAAAGCTGCATGCAGTAAATCTGGAATCATAGTCCCATTGCAGAAATGGTAACTAGCTCTATCCGTGCAAATGTTGACATTTGTCTGTGCTACATCTGAGGCAGAAGCAGATGGTAGATACATGAACATTCACACGAAGGAAGCCGGGAAGCAGAAAACAACTGGAAACAACAAATTAAAAACTAAAAGACGAAACACTATGATTTGAAGACAGCTCCACAGGGCTGGGCTTTGAAATATTCTGAAAGTTCCGAAGTTCACCGTTTTATCCGAATCTGCTGAGAATGCGGAAAATACTGGATGTTGGAGTGTCCTAGTTGATCGTTTGGTTACATGACATTATAAACTTTAAGTGGAAGGTACTCCAACGATTTAAAGTCTGGTTGCAGTAATTTGTCACAACAGCAGCAAAAGACATTTCATGCTAAATATTCACAGTGTCAGGCACTCTGAACAGCTGTTATTCTCTGTAACATACATCAGGTTAACTGTTATTCTCTGTGGCATATTTCAAGCTAATGGAGATTCCCTGTCACATGTTCCAGTTCAATGGTTATTCTTTGTAACACCCTTCAAAGCAAATGCTGTTCTCTGTAACACCCTCAGTCACCCGCTTTCCCATTTGAGATCTCTGGTCTCTGCTAATTTCCAATAGAAGGGTCCCTGTGTTCTGTTACTAAAACAAAATACTGCAGATGCTGGATATCTAAAATAAAAACAGAAAGTGCTGGAGAAACTCAGCAGGTAGAGCAGCATATAGAAAGAGGGAAAGTGAGTTCATGTTTCGAGTCCGACATGACTCATTCACAATATTTTTCTGTATTCTTGTTTGTTTTCTATAAAAACAGTGCTAAAGGCCTAGGAGACATTTACTGTAATTTCAGATTGCTTTTTTCTTAATAAAAACCAAAAGAACTACAGATGCTGTAAATTGTAAACAAAAACAGAAATTGTTGGAAAAGCTCAGCGGGTCTAGCAGCATCTATGAAGAGAAATCAGAGTTAGTGGGGTTCTCAGGAAGGCTCACCAAATCTGAAATGTCAACTTTGACTTCTGTCCACAGATGCTGCCAGACCTGCTGAGCTTTTCCAGAAATTTCTTTTTTATTTTTGGCCCTAGTTAGGAAAGCTATTTGATGAAATAAAAATTATTAGGTTGCAACAATAATTGCATATGTAGAAACTAGGAGCAGGTGTAAGCCATTCAGCCCTTCTAGCCTGTACCGCAATTGAATATGATCATCGATAATCCTCTGCCTCGATACTTTTTTCATGATTTTTCTCCATTTATTGTTTAATCAAGTAAAATGTGTTGTATGGCAAACTTAGTTTTAACCAGCTCTTTAGGAGCTGACACTCTTGGTAAACAGGCAAAATTATATACCACAAAGTTTATTGTGTTATTGGGATCTCTGCAAATAACTGAGTTGATAGTTGATGGTGTGAGTAAGAAGGCTGTCTGTTCGTAACTTTTATTTAAGGCAAAGTGGCATTATTCTTTAAGTGATTTGTGCTTCAAATAAAATAAAACAGAGATGTGTATACCCCCTGTGCTACATTTCTGTTACTGTGTGTGCATTTTTACATTGATTATGTGAACCTCTTGATCAATGGACCATTGATGAGCCATTGCACTCCTGGTTCTATAGGTGATGGTTAATAAAACATTTGATGTGTTATACCAAACTAACTGTACAATTCTTCATAAAAGGAATGCATCATTATCCACTGTGGTGTATATCTCTGTACTTTAGTGCCTTCATCTTGCACAATTTCGCCTGAAATATTTCATAGGGGGACAGCTATTGTTACAGCTTCTAGATTCTAGGATGCAGTATGAATTCAGATTGCATGACTGCAAGTGTCTAATAAGTCATTGCAGCTATGTAAATCATTGGTATGTGCCATGATTTCAGAAACTTTCTAGTTTTTATCATTTTGTTTCACAAAAATCTTTCCTGGAAAGAAGTTCATGAAAAAGTCAGATGTGAACTTGCCAAGGTGACAGCCTATCTGTGACCCAGCCTTTCTTCAAATATATCGAATGACTGCACTTAAAATGGCTTTATCTTTGGGAGGAGCCACCGGTAAAATGGTTTGTAATAAGATTTAGCTTCTTTCAGTTTTGTTTTCTTTACACAGACTGTTGAATATTCTCGTACCTCTCCTCTTAAATTTATTGGGTTAAGATTCCATTAGGCTCAGGAGTCTATGATACCTTGCCCTGTCAGTAAGGATGATGTTGCAGTGCTAATATCGCATGTTTGTACCCATGCTAATGTTCTGGGGATGTGTGCTCAAATCCCACCGCAGCAGCTATTGGAATTCAAATTCAATTAACAGAAAGAAATTGGGGATGAAATCTCTCTGAGGCAGCCACCCTGAAGTTAGCATCATTGGTTGTTAAAAACCCATCAGGTTCATTGACGCTGCATAGGAGCAGAAATTTGGCTGCCTTACTAAGTCCAGTATTAGCATGACTACAGACATACAACAATCTGGTTGATGCTTAACCACAATCTGAAACAGTCTAGCAAGCCACTCAGTTCAAGCTCAGTCAGGTATAAGAAAAAAATGTCATCCACAACCTATCAAAGAACATAAAGGGTGTGAAGCTGGATGAACACAGCAGGCCAAGCAGCATCTCAGGAGCACAAAAGCTGACGTTTCAGGCCTAGACCCTTCATCAGACCCTCTTTGTTATCTTGGATTCTCCAGCATCTGCAGTTCCCATTATCACAAGAACATAAAGGATTTTGATTGGAAACATCTATGATGTTATTGAATCCATTTCCCACTCACACACACTTTCACTGCAGAAATCACAGAATAGAGCTTTCGCCAAGAAACGCTGATTTTTATTTCCCTCTCTGGAGCCTAATGTTTTTACATAATCTACTTGCATGACCTGTTGAAACCAATTTTAAGCCTGTCAAATTTGTTGGTAATGAAGAAATGGATTAAGTCAGAGATGAGGCAAAGGATTCACAACACAGTTTTGATTGGCTATGTAATTGCTTGGACATGTAGTAAATCAACTGTTTCACAGATATATGTAAAGATATCGCACAAAGATTGAAAAGAATTGTGTGCATAAATCAGGATCAGGTACAGATGATGTGATCTTGATCTGGATTAATAGCCTGGTAGAATAAGTTTAAACACACAACGTAACAGGAAGACATTCAGCTGCTGGCTTTTTGAAACAGCGGTCCCACATCCACGACAGTTTTGAGAAATTGAATTCATTTTGATACGTTAATTGAAATTTATCACACATTGAGAGTCCATGATAAACAATTGGGTCAATGCAGGAAAGAAAGGGAATTTTTGCACCATAGAGTCACATTCTTTTCTTCCTGAAGGCAGATCCTGGGCTCAATGTCTATCCATGTTTCATCTTAACCAAAACAAAAACAGAAATTGCTGGAGAAACTCAGCAGGTCTGGCAGCATCTGTGGAGAGAAGGCAGAGTTAATGTTTCAGATCCAGCGTTGTACTGAAAGTTTATTGGACCCAGAATGTTGCCAGTTCTTTCTACCTACAGATGCTGCCCAGCTTGCTGAGTTTCTCCAGCAATTTTTGCTTTTATTTTACATTTCTAGCATCTGCAATTCTTTGTTTTATTTCACGTTGAGCTGTTTTCTTGGCAAATAGACTGCAGATAGGTCAAGAAGGCAACTCACCACCCCTTTCTCAAGGGCACCTGTGATAGGCAATAAATGTTTAGCCAGTGACACCCACATCCCATGAATGCATGAAAAGGTAGTTACTTTCAATTATGGCTTGCCATTGCCTTTCACACTCAGGTGCAGGGTGAGGAGGCAAGTCCCAAGTTGACATGAACTGAAGTGGCAACCTATCCACACTGTTTGTGTTAGTCTGAACTACATGCTAGTCATGTAGCCAACTGAGCTAATGGGCCCCCATATCCAATACCACTAAACACATGAAAA
The DNA here is from genome assembly GCF_030684315.1 of Stegostoma tigrinum. NCBI lineage: Eukaryota > Metazoa > Chordata > Chondrichthyes > Orectolobiformes > Stegostomatidae > Stegostoma > Stegostoma tigrinum. The sequence goes on along the minus strand of NC_081358.1, from coordinate 113,513,012 downwards.
TAAGCTTTCATTCAGAAAAATGCTGTCTCCTCTTACAGCTCCATTTGTACATGAGATTTTAATTCAGTGGTAGGTCTGGGGTTACTGGGAAATAAATATAATCTGTGCCAAGCTTTGACTTGATTTTTCACATTTAACATCATTAGGAAATTGTCAAATTCAACATTTTCCACAGTGCATTTTCATTGGACCTCGATTGTAGAAATAAATGTATATCACTGCGTGCTTTAATTAGTAACACAGCCAGTTTCAAATGCTGGTTTTGAACTTGTGTTGATGAATTTTTAAAGCTAAGAATTTGGGTGATAATGTAACGAATGTGTCAATCCCAGCATTAGGTCAAATTCCAGGTCAGGAAGCTGGAAGCAAAAATGGTGCGACATCAAAGTGATCTTCCCAGAGGCAGTCTATTAAGAAGCTGCCTACACAACAGCTAATAAACAGCTCTCACGGAGAGCTAGTGCAGTCAATGGTCACCTGCTGCACTGCTACAATTCTGTGATTCAGGCAGGTACAGATGTGGGAAATCTAAATAGAGCAACCAAAGGGAAGAAGATCTAGCAGTCACACAAAGAATGGTGAACGTTGTTCCCCAAATGGACAGTGTGCCACTAGATAGAGGCAAGCTGTGAATGCTGGAACCAGCAGGGAAATCCAAACACTCGCAAATTCTGGAAGTATTCATCCATGGTGAATCATTGGGCATAAAATGTTAACTCTAGTTTCTTTCTCCACAGATGCAGAGTTCCCCTAACATTTTCTGTTTTCATTGTGGGCTTACATTTCTTCCATGTAAAAGCATTCATTTGCAATCTGCTGAGTACACCTATCTGCTCACTTAAAGATTACTCCTTATATACAATCCAAGGCAAGATGATCTCCTTCTATGAGCTTGCATCTTGTGAGGACTTCCTATGCACCTCTGGCAAACCATCATTACCCTCGTAAAATAACATTTTGTTTCTTTTTAATTCATTGATGGGTTGCAGGCATCACTAGCAAGGCCAATATTTGTCATTGTCCTGGCATTAAATTTCACTTCAGGGGGAGTTAGGAGTCAACCACATTGCTGTGGAATGTGGAGTCACATGTAGGCTCAGCCAGACCAGAATGGCAGATTTCCCTTCCTAATGGGGGGAAGCAGTGAGCCAGATGATTATTTTAACCAACAACCGATTATAGGTTTATGACAATCATTATTGAGATTAGTTTTCAATTCCAGTTTGCATTTAATTGAAATCATATTCCTTTGGGTAGGTGTTAAGTGCGTGTAAAACAGATCAGTTAGCTTGACAGAAATTTTCATTTCACTTATATATGATTAAATAGAATTTACAGATCAAAACCAGACCCATACTAGAATTAGTGTTCCACATAAGTTTCCCATTGACCCTCCTTATCCAAAATTTTTCCATTGTGTTTATCTAACATTGCCTTCTATTGATCGATGCCATTTTCCTAAGTTAATTCTTATAGCAAAGTCCACATTCTCATATCTCTATGTGTAAAAAATTGTACCCCGAATTGGACATTGGACATAGTGGTGATTATGTAATATTTATAACGCCAATTTAGGTCTCCAGATGGGTGAAAAAAATATATCTTCTATATGCTTACCATTGCAATTCACGACATGGTCACACTTTGGCTAGTTCACATCAGTTGCTTTACACACTCTATGTACGTTTGAGCAAATTTGATTTAAATATTCATTGTCTAAAGAACATCCAAATGTGAGTAAAGCATTAATCTCTGCCGAGGACCAGATGGTGAGTTTTAAGAACATGGGGCTATGTGGGTATCACTTTTCAAAGATGTGATGAAGTTTGAGATGGTATGTACTTTACAAAAGACAATTTTGAGAAATAACCTAGAGTGCCTTTACACCCTCTTTTGAAAAAAATAAATGTATCTGAAGTGATGATTACCAAACACTATAAGATGACTGCATCGGAAAACAATACCTGATATCTTTGTGGTAAACTGTTTGGTGACAGGGTGTCCATAACCCTTGACAGTGCTGGCCCTGATGGTGAACGAATAGGTGGTCCCTGGGTATAAACCCACAAACAGATGGTGGGTCTCGTTTCCCAGCTTGAACACTCGGCCACTTTGGTTTGATAAGTCAATTTCAGGATCAAAGGAACCGATGCCGTTGTAGGAAACCTGTTTCGAGAGTTAAAAGAGAAACAAAATGAGAAAAAAGCGTGCAGATTGAAAAAGATTGCATGATTATCCAGTAAACCCTTGTGATTTATGCACTGACAGGTTTCTGATATTGCATTTTTGCAAAACTTAGATTCAGATGCATACAAAATCGGGCAAGGCAATAAGCTGCAGAGCATTATTACTAATACATATTCAAAACTTTTTCTTTTGGTAGGTACAGCAGTTCAACATTTTTTTTACCTCTAATAACCTAGTGATTGTTTGATGTTACAGTGTCAAATTCCTAATGTGTTTTTTATTCTTCTTCAGGCTGAGGATGGTGGTAAAATGATGACCAACAGAGATCATTTCATCAATCAGGACAGTAAAGTGATTGGTTTAACAGCTGTTCATGTGCAAATAATGAGCAAGCCATGAGAAATTGATCTGCTCTGAGCTGTTTGCATTTGTGGAAGAAATTTCTATCATTACAATAACAAAGGCATTCCATACAGAACAGACCAGCTGTACACTTCCAAAGCGGGTCCAACTGAACACATGCTTATTGAAACAGAAGTTGCTGGAAAGGCTCAGCAGGTTTGGCAGCATCTGTGAAATAAAACCCAAAATGTTAACCCTGACTTTTTTCTTCACGATGCTGCCAGCAACTCCTGTTTTTGTTCCTGCTTTACAGCATCCGCAGATCTCTTGGTTTTTCACATCCTCATTAAAACCCATTTCGGTTTAACAGTCCATTTGGTGCCTTTTGTTAAAGAAAAGACAGGATCTAAGCTTAAAGTACAGATCACAAATGTGTTGTCTGTATTTCTCCTTCTGATATTTGTGAGTAAGTAATTCTCACCCAGGTTTTCGATGATACTGAGCTGAACCTGCTGAAAGTAAGCCTGGTTAAAGGGTCCATTGGAGTCTTTGCAAAATGTTTTCCACTTCAGTAGGTTTATTTTCTTCTCCATGCTGAGCTTGAAGATCCTCGGGGTAATTTTATCAAATGTGGGTGGAGATATGGGAGCTGATTTAATGTCACTCATTTTTTGCAGCATTACCCACGGTCAACACGACCTCTATTATTCTTCCTATGGAAACCTAGAGTTTTTCAGCATTGAAAGATGATCAAGCAACATCCTGGTGTGTATCCTCCGCAACATCTCTAGTGCAATCAAATCTTTCTGACAGTGTGATGATCGGAACTGCACGCAGTCCTCTGGCATTAGTGTAACTAACTTTGGATACAACTCCATCATAACTTCCTTGCTCTTGTACTCAATGCTTTCACTAATAAAGGTAAATATCCCATTTCCTTTCTTACCCACATTATCTATCTTTTCTACGACCTTCACTGATCCGTGCACATGAATACCAAAGTCTCTCTGATCCTCTTCTTCCTAGGGTCCTATGTGTACTTCTTTGCCTACCCCATCCTTTCAAAATTCATCATCCCACACTTTTCAGCGTTGAGCTCAGCCTGTCTATATCATGCAGTAGCCTAAGGCTATTTACCCACACCACCAATTTTCCTGCCATTTTGTTGTGTAATGATTTTCCAGGTACCTTCTGTTCTTGACAGTAACGGAGCCTCTTCATGCATACATCTGGCTGGACAGCATCGTCAGAATGGACAGCATCACGACTGTCTCTGCTGCTCCTCTTATCCTGGATGAAATCCTGCTGGTCTTTATGGCTCAGTTCTGCAAATGGTGCTACTCTTCAGGGAATCAACTGATTTTAGCAACAAAGTATTGTTATCTAACACCTGTAAAGTGATGGCATGTTCCAGGATGCTTCTGAAGAGTATGATGCTAAGATGTAGAGGGAAATACACGGTCTGAAGACCTACAAGACCATGCCATAGCCATGGCTTTGAGGGAGTGGCTTAGAGGAGGAGAGTGAGTCAGAGCCCAATACAGTAACATGTTTGATCCTGGTTCATAGAATCATAGAGTCCCAACAGTGTAGAAGCAGGCCATTTGGCTCATTGAGACCACATTGACCTAATCCCCTACCCTGTAATCCTGCATTTCCCATGGCTAATCGACCCAGCCTGCATATCCCTGGGCACTATGTGCAATGCAGCGTAGTCAATCCATCTAACCTGCACATCTTTGGACTGTGAGAGGAAACTGGAGTACCTGGAGAAAACTCACGCACATACAGGGAGAGCATGCAAACTCCACACAGTCACGCAAGAATGTGGGTCCCTGGCACTGTGAAGCTGGCACTGACATTATGTGGTTCTTTATCTTTTGGGCCTTTCATTGAATTTATCCAAGATACAGACTTGGGAGAAAATATACACAGGGAGAACACAGTACTCATGTCACATAAAGGTAAACATTTTAATCATGATGTGGAGATGCTGGTGTTGGACTGGGGTGGACAAGGTCAGAAATCACATAACATCAGGTAATTGTCCAACAGGTTTATTTGAAAACACAAGCTTTCAAAGCCTCACTCCTTCTTCAGATGTTAGTGAAAGAAGTTGTATCAGACATAGAATTTATAAGATCAAATGTCGTATCACTGATAAGGATGTACTAAACAAACCTAAGACGCTGTTAAACCTTTAATCAGTCTCCATCTCAGGCAACCATATTGTAACTGATGTCCATTTCAAGCCCACCGACTTCCACAGCTACCTAGAATACACCTCCTCCCACCCACCCTCCTGCAAAAATTCCATCCCCTATTCCCAATTCCTCCGCCTCCACCGCATCTGCTCCCAGGATGAGGCATTCCACTCCCGCACATCCCAGATGTCCAAGTTCTTCAAGGACAGCAACTTTCCCCCCACAGGGGTCGAGAACGCCCTTGACCGCATCTCCCGCATTTCCCGCAACACATCCCTCACACCCTGCCCCCGCCACAACTGCCCAAAGAGGATCCCCCTCATTCTCACACACCACACCACCAACCTCCGGATACAACGCATCATCCTCCGACACTTCTGCCATCTACAATCTGACCCCACCATCCAAGACATTTTTCCATCCCCATCCTTGTCTGCTTTCCGGAGAGACCACTCTCTCCATGACTCCCTTGTTCGCTCCACACTGCCCTCCAACCCCACCACACCCGGCACCTTCCCCTGCAACCGCAGGAAATTCTACACTTGACCCCACACCTCATCCCTCACCCCTATCCCAGGCCCCAAGATGACTTTCCATATTAAGCAGAGGTTCACCTGCACATCTGCCAATGTGGTATACTGTACCCATTGTACCCGGTGTGGCTTCCTCTACATTGGGGAAACCAAGCGGAGGATTGGGGACCGCTTTGCAGAACACCTCTGCTCGGTTCACAATAAACAACTGCACCTCCCAGTCGCAAACCATTTCAACTCCCCCTCCCATTCCTTAGATGACATGTCCATCATGAGCCTCCTGCAGTGCCACAATGATGCCACCCGAAGGTTGCAGGAACAGCAACTCATATTCCGCTTGGGAACCCTGAAGCCCAATGGTTTCAATGTGGACTTCACCAGCTTCAAAATGTCTCCTTCCCCCACCGCATCCCAAAACCAACCCAGTTCATCCCCTCCCCCCAATGCATCACACAACCAGCCCAGCTCTTCCCCTCCCCCCACTGCATCCCTAAACCAGCCCAGCCTGTCTCTGCCTCCCTAACCTGTTCTTCCTCTCACCCATCCCTTCCTCCCACCCCAAGCCGCACCTCCATTTCCTACCTACTAACCTCATCCCACCTCCTTGACCTGTCCGTCTTCCCTGGACTGGCCTATCCCCTCCCTACCTCCCCACCTATACTCTCCTCTCCACCTATCTTCTTTTCGCTCCATCTTCGGTCCGCCTCCCCTTCTCTCCCTATTTATTCCAGAACCCTCACCCCATCCCCCTCTCTGATGAAGGGTCTAGGCCCAAAACGTCAGCTTTTGTGCTCCTGAGATGCTGCTTGGCCTGCTGTGTTCACCCAGCATCACACTTTATTATCTTGGATTCTCCAGCATCTGCAGTTCCCATTATCTCAGAAGGTTTTAATTGATTACTATGTATATGTAAATCCCTAAATTCCTTTCAAGTCACTGTCCTGAGAGAGCTGAAGATTTTATCAATGGAAAGAAGAGGTGACATTTTGGGTCAGACAAAGCATGTTAGGTGTCAGGCTCTATCTAGAATCTGTTTTGGTTTGGGGTCAGACTGGTTTTATTTCTAAAGCAGGAATTTATAAAAATCCATATTGATTGACTGTCTGTAAATTTTGCGCATTTTGAACAAAATAGAATGTATCTGTATACAAATTCACCCCATAAATTCACATGTACGTGCATGTGTGTGTGCAAGTGAGAGTGGTGGATAGCAGAGTGTGTGTGTGTGTGTGTGTGTGTGTGTGTGTGTGTGTGTGTGTGTGTGTGTGTGTGTGTGTGTGTGTGAGAGAGAGGGAGAGATTGTGTGTGAGGAAGAGAGAGTCTGTGAGCCCACTCTCTCACACAGTCAAGCATGTGCGCGTGTGCTTGAATGTGAGAGAGTGTGTGCTCACAGACTCTTCTCTCTCTCCCTCACACACAATCTCTCTCTCTCTCACATACACACACACACACATACACACACACACACAGTCTCTCTCTGCACAACACACACACTCATACACACACTCATAAACACACACACTCACTCTCTCTCCCTCCCACACACAAACCCACTCTCTCTCCCTCATACTCACACGCACACGCACATTCATGTGAATCTATGGTGTAAATTTGTATGCAGATACATTTTATTTTGCTCAAAAAACACACAAACTATAGGTTGTGTAGTGCAGCGTTTTATAAATTTCTACTTTTGAAATAAAATCAGTCTGACTCCAAACCAAAACATAAACACATTCAAAACAAGGCTTAACACCTAACATGCATTGTCTGACCTAAACGTTGCCTCTTCTTCACACTGAAAAAACCTTTAGTTCTCTCAGGACAGTGACTTGAAAGGAATTCAGGGGATTTACACATACATATAAATCAATTAAAACCTTCTAACTGATTAAAGGTTTGACAATATCTTAGATTTGCCTAATACATCTTCATCAGAGGTATGACCCTTTGATCTTTTACATGTAATTTCTGTGTCTGATATTATCTCTCTCGCTAACACCTGAAGAAGGAATAAGGCTCCAAAAGCTTCTGTTTTCAAATAAACCTGTTGGACTATCATGTGTCGTGTGTCGTGTGATTTCAAACAATTCAATGTACATGCATAAACCAACAACACCAAGATAAATGATGACAATACAACTGCACTACAAAAATGAACACCCAGGCAGACTCCAATATTAGTATAACCTTCCTCAGGCACTACATTATCTATGAACAACACGGTGACATCCCAAAATAGTGAAAACACAAGAAAGCAAGTGGAAAAGCAGCACTAACTCATCATATTTGAAATCAGCAGCAAAAGACAATCTGCAGAATGATGACATATCCAATAAAATTGAAGCCTCAGAGCATTTGGCTGCAGCTTTAGGGTATCAATGTATATCAGTTCAGAAGGATGTGGGCATTGTCACACTGACAACACCCACACCCCAGGCTTTCTCTGCCTCTTGCTTCTTCAGAGTTAGTCCCTGTGGCTGGACGGTCGATAAGCAGCAGAGAATCACCATTGGTCACTCACTAACTTATGATGGCTGATCTCAGCTCACATTAGAAAGAGTCAGGGGCAGACTGTCTATTCCAGTTTCTCAGTTGCAAAATATGCATGTACCATGGGGAGCTGTGTGATACGAAAACTCTGTTGTACAGGATGGCCTACAGTTGATGTGATCAGAAGTATTCAGAACTAGGTGAAAAGAAGCATTGATGATTAATGAACCTGTCCTCAAAGAGATTATTCCATGTTGGTTCAGGAATTGAATCTGTACGCAAACAACCCACAGAGCTAGGAATGTTCATCAAAAGCATCTCTAGCTATTGCTTGGCACAACTCACTAATATTCAAGGTGGAAATAGGAATTAAGGGGACAATCACACACCCAATCAAAGTGAAATAGTTAAAAATATGCTTGGGCTTTGTTCTTGAATGTTAGTTATGCTGTGTTTTTCACTGTTGAATCTTACCAAGGAAAGGTGATGCCTATCTAACAAGATCTGGCATGGGCACAATTTAGAAAAGCAGCCCAGTGTTGTCAGGAAATCCTATTCAGACACAAACATAGCTGCGATGTCTTCACCTAAGCTCTCAAGGTCATCATTATTCCAGATAATGTTAATTTAGCTTCATCACACTCTCATATTCATTAACTCCTTCCGACCAGTTCCTTTGAATAAGCCATCAGAAGTCATTGTTTAATATCGAAGAATTCAAAGTCTGTGGATGTCATGTGTTAATCTAATAATGACTGAACTCTAGGATAACAAATTGTGGAGCTGGATGAGCACAGCAGGCCAAGCAGCATCTTAGGAGCACAAAAGCTGATGTTTCGGGCCTTGACCCTTCATCAGATGAAGGTGCTGCTTGGCCTGCTGTGTTCATCCAGCTCCATACTTTGCTATCTCGGATTCTCCAGCATCTGCAGTTCCCATTATCAATGATTGAAGTCTAATAGGCTTTAAAGATACAATCTTCTTTATTATTCATTCAGGGGGCAGAAGTGTCATTGGCCTGAGCAGAATTTACTGGAATCCCGAATCTGCCCTTGAGAAGGTGGTGTGAGCTGCCTTCTTGAGCCTTTGCAGTCAGTTTCGTGCAGGTTGATCCACAATGGTGTTCGAGAGGGAGGTCCAGGATTTTGAACCAGTAACACTGAGGAATGGTGATATATTTCCAAGTCTGGGTGTTGAGTGGCTTGGAGGGGGCACTTGCAGTATGTGGTGTTCCCATGTATTCCTCTGTTCTAGGTGGTAATGATTGTGGCCTGAAAGGTGTTGTCAAAGGAGTCGCAGTGAATTTCTGCAATGTAAACACATGAATGGTACACACTGCTCTTACTGAATGTTGATGGTGGAGGGAAGGAATGTTTCTGGATGTAGTTCTCTGCTATCAGATACATAAAAGTCAGTCGAATAAATTCCTGTCAGTTGGTTAACTGTTAATTGTGAAGCTGACATAGGCTTTCATTATCACAGTTTCAAATTTACATTTTAGGAATTTGCGGCAAAGTTAAATTATGTTTCTTTTTAGGTCAAAATTTAGGTTAATTTCAGTCTTCAAATACAGATGTTAGGTCTTTTTTTAATTGCTGGGGAAGGAGCTTATGATGAGTGGGCCCCACCCAGGATTGAATGAAGTACAGCAAAAGCGTGCTTCTTGTTTTGCCAGTTTTTGGGTTTTGTGAAGGAACTTAAGGACTACTACAGTTGGAATCACGCTGGAACCCTTACCGCCCAGTTTATGCAGATGATGCTGGCATCAAATCTGTGCTTATACAGTGGAGGCTTTAATCTTGCTGCTTCAAATTCCATGCGAGTTTTTATTTATAAGGATCACTGTACGTAGAGACTACTCTACCTCACCCCATTCAGCCTCACCGCTAGCCACTTGTTCTCAAGCACGTTCATTGGAAACAGTTCATTTTGGGTTTGGGATTCCTTCCCACATTAGGAAATCCTATTCACTCTCCCCTTCAGTAAGAAGCTGTGTTTTCCTTTCAGTGTGTTAGCCTATTGAATGGCTCCTGGAGTCTGTGGGTGGAACCTTCTCCTCTGAGAGGATTCTTGGGCGACAGGACAATGTGAGGACCCCAATCGTGATGGTGTCCATGTCCTGCCTGTTTGCACAATCTCCTCCTGGGCCATTCCAGCCACCACACTAGGAGCAAAGGCCCATTGGGCAGCCTGTGTGTGTGAATGGCTAACAGCCCCCCAGTGGGAGGAGGGCATTGCTTTAGTAGGAGGATAACTGTAAGGATTCTATGATAATACAGCTAGTTGTTTAAATTCAGTGTGACCCCAGCTGCAAGGCCACCAGTACTGAATGGCAAACCTCCCCTACTACTTAGCCCAGCACCACTCCACCTGCTGTTAAGAAGCTGCTTTCCAGGTCGCTGCCAGGGTTCAGCTGCAGAGGGGTTTAGCTCAGTTGGCTGTACTGCTGGTTTGAAATGGAAACTGATACCAACAGCATGGGTTTAACTCCCACACTGGCTAAGGTCACTATGAAGGTCTCAGCTTCACAACTTTTCCAGTCACATGAGGCATAGTGACTCTCAGGTTAAACTCACCACTCTTGGTCTTTCTCCAATGAGATAACAGGACTATGGTAACATTACTTTATTTGGAAAATCGCTCTAGGTATTATTTTTGGGCAGCAAACTACTTCAGTCTTATTTTACCAACCTGCAACAATGCCCTCTTGGCTCTTCAAATGGAGATACAGTTAAAATTTCACTCAGTAGCTGCTGTACCTCTGTATAATTCCATTATTTTTAAGTCTGAGAATGTCATCACGCTGACCTCTTGTGACCTTCTCTGAAATGGCTCCAGGGCATTGCTACCTCCCTTGCGTCTGTTGAAGCCTTGTAAAGTATGTGGGAGCATGCTGACAACAGCCCAGTTCATAGCTCGAGTTGGTAACATCCAGCCAGGGATGCCAGGGAATTAGGTTTAGCCCACAGTCAATAAAATGTCAATTTGAGACTTCGTGCTGACATGTGTCAGATGCATTTCAAGTGAACCAGCCCTAAACAATAATCCGACCAGAGTTTGAAACAATCAGCCTTATTTCAGGCTGTAAAACGGTGGAAGATTCCAGAGAGATTTAAAATCTGCCCTCGGCTTTTGAGCAAATATAAAACTAGTCCTAACACAGTGGTTTATTGCTTTGTCCTTCGCTGTGAGGACCTGGAATCGATCAATGTCAGACTTGTGGGATGAAACATTTCCCGTGTCAGTCTCAACTGCGAGGACACCATGAGAAATAAATGGGAAAGTTTTAATCTGGTTTCTGGTGAACGTAAATGCACAGCATGTAAACATAATTCATAAAAAAATGTCTATTGCCCATCAAGGACAGCTGGTACAGTGAGATTAGTTTTTATTCATTCATGGGATTTGGACATTACAGGCTGTGCCAATATTTATTGCCCATCCTTAACTACCCTTGAATTGTTTCGATTTGCCATCTCAGAGGGCAGTTAAGAGTCCACCATGTCACTGTGGAACTCAAGTCTCATGAAGGCCATGCCAGGAAGGATGGCAGAGTTCTTTCCCTTAAGAACACCAGTGTGGAAAGGTTAATGCAAGTAAATTAAGGGACATTCACTTCCTCATTGCATGAAACGTTGCAACAACTTGACTGTGGTGCAGTACACGCATGCTAACAGACACAACAATAATAACTTCTTGCAAATTAGCATGTCATACAGTCAAAATTGTACAGCTTAGAAGTGGTGTGTCTGAGTTGGTTGCAACATAATTTCATATTTCCGTGCCCTGTCAATATATCCACCCTCATGGTAAGCTCCCACATTCCTGATGGAAAGATCCCTGAACTTCAGCTGTGCCTTAGTTCTGTTCTGCGCATGTGCAAGCTTAGTAATGTATCTGAATCAATTACTTTGTTTTATTTTTTCATGGGATGCTGGTATTTATTGCCCAATATTAATTGCCCCAGAAAAGTTGGAGGTGAGCTGTCTTCTCGAAATGTTGCACTCTGTAGGGTGAAGGACCTCTCATCTTGCTGTTAGGGAGGGAGTTCCAGGATTTTAATTCATTTTAGTGAAGGAGCGGTGATAGTTCCAAGTCAGGATGGGGGATGCTTGGATAGGAGCTTGTAGATGATGGCAGTCCCATTCAGCTGCTTTCCCTGTCCTTCAAGGTGGTACAGGACATGGGTTTGGAAGGAGACACTGGAGCAGCCTTGGTAGTTTAATGCACTGCATCTCATAGTTAGTACACTTTGATGCTACTGTATGTTGGCGGTGAGGGGAGCAAATATTGATGGTGGTGAATAGGGTAGCAGTCAAGGAGGCTGCTTTGTCACTGGATTGTGTCAAGTTTATAAAATGTTATTGGTATCCAAGACAGTGATAACAAGATGTGAACAAGAGATGTTGAGTGACTCATACAAAGCTGATTGACAGTTGTTAAAAGAGCACATAACCTAAGAAATATGAGCTGATGAGCTATTGAGCTATCAAGTCTGCTTTGCCGTTTAATAAGATTATGGCTGACCTTCTATTTTAGTTACACCATCCCACACTATCTCCATATCCCTTAATTCCCATGGTAATTTCAAAATTCCTTCATTCCAAAATACTACGAATCTGTGTCTTAAATGTATTCAACAATTGAAAACCCACGGTTCTCTGGGATGGAGAATCTCCAAGATTCATAACTCTTTGAATGAAGAAATTTCTCCAGATCTCAGCGTAGCAAGGCTGATTCCTTACTGAAACTGTGACACCATGTTCTTCACTCTCCAGTCACAGGAAACAACTTCCAAGTACCTAGACTCAAAGCTTTTTAAGAATGCTCTACATTGCAATAAAATCACCTAACTTTCCTCTAAATGTCAAGAAATATAAGCCCATTTCACTCAAAGTTCCCTCAAGCCAAACCAGTTACATGGACTTACAATGTTCTATTAGTTACAGTATTCCAGGATGGGAAACAAAGAATATCTGGTGACATTCCACTTAACAGTGTCATCCCTAATGACTTATTTTAAAATGGCCTTTTTAACTGCGGCCAGTATTCGAAGGAGCTGCTTCTCAACATTAAATTGCAAGTTTGACAATGTTACTTATCTTAAACGAAATGGACAGAGCAAGTAGGTCAGAGAAATTCGTAATGAGGCTTGTCCTGGTGAAACCTGTAAGCTGTAGATCTGGAGTGCAGAATTGCTCACGGTGAATTCTCTGTCGAGGTTACACATAATCAGTGACCTGCAAAATGCCTGGGTGACCATAAGACATAGGAACAGTATTTGGCTATTCAGCCCATCAAGTCTACTCCACCATTCAATTACAGAGGAAATGTTTCTCAACCCCATTCTTCTGCCTTCTTTCCACAACCCTTATCAAGAATCTATTTATCTCTGCCTTAAATATGCTTAGTGACTTGGCCTCCATCACCCTCTGCAGCAATGAGTTCCACGGATTCACTATTCTCTGGCTGAAACATGAAGTATATGATGTCACCAAACCTTCTTTGAGAACCCTGTTGGAAGGTGCCATTAATAAATTGGCATTCAGTTTATACATACTAAAATAATTTTCAGGTCAACAAACACCCTGTTGGATAGTCAATTATGCAGATGATCTCTTGCGGCGCCCGCTTACGATAGAAAGCATGAATGAACCATTGATCATGATATGCTCTGGCTGTGTTTTCATCCAGGTAATTATTAATCTCTAAAAACATCAAATTATTTGGGAACTTTATTTTAGCTTTGCACAAAGTAAAATGAATTTTTAGGACCAATTGTCAGATTACATCTAGGAAATGGTTGGAATTAATTACCTTGGGAAGGTCATACCAGGAATGCACATATCATTTTTATATCCCAGTATTTTCAAAGACAGCACCATTAAATAAATCTCTGACCCTGGAAAGACCAATATGTACAATCCATATTTTCAGCAAGTGGTTACTTCCATCAATATTTGATCTCTACTAAGAGCAGCATCTAAGCTTGTTCGACGATTCATGAATTTCATTGCTGATCTGAATCTTTACTCCACCTATCTGCTTTGGTTCCACAAGTCTCATTAAGGTATTCAGTCCCTGTTTGACATTTTCATTTGACCTAACATCAACAGCCTTCTCAGGGGTAATTGTATCAGTGATAATGGGAACTGCAGATGCTGGAGAATCCAACATAATAAAATGTGAGACTGGATGAACACAGCAGACCAATCAGCATCTCAGGAGCACAAAAGCTGACGTTTCGGGCCTAGACGCTTCATCAGAGAGGAGGATGGGGTAAGGGTTCTGGAATAAATAGGGAGAGAGGGGGAGGCAGACCGAAGATGGAGAGGAAAGAAGATAGGTGGAGAGGAGAGTATAGGTGGGGAGGTAGGGAGGGGATAGGTCAGTCCAGGGAAGACGGACGGGTCAAGAAAGTGGGATGAGGTTAGTAGGTAGGAAATGGAGGTGCGGCTTGGGGTGGGAGGAAGGGATGGGTGAGAGGAAGAACAGGTTAGGGAGGCAGGGACAGGTTGGACTGGTTTTGGGATGCAGTGGGTGGAGGGGAAGAGCTGGGCTGGTTGTGTGGTGCAGTGGGGGGAGGGGACGAACTGGGCTGGTTTTGGGATGCGGTGGGGGAAGGGGAGATTTTGAAACTGGTGAAGTCCACATTGATACCATTGGGCTGCAGGGTCCCCGAGCGGAATATGAGTTGCTGTTCCTGCAACCTTCGGGCGGCATCATTGTGGCCTTGCAGGAGTCCCATGATGGACATATCATCTAAAGAATGGGAGGGGGAGTGGACATGGTTTGCGACTGGGAGTTGCAGTTGTTTATTGCGAACCGAGTGGAGGCGTTCTGCAAAGCGGTCCCCAAGCCTCTGCTTGGTTTCCCCAGTGTAGAGGAAGCCACACTGGGTACAATGGATGCAGTATACCACATTGGCAGATGTGCAGGTGAACCTCTGCTTAATATGGAAAGTCATCTTGGGGCCTGGGATAGGGGTGAGGGAGGAGGTGTGGGGTCAAGTGTAGAATTTCCTGCGGTTGCAGGGGAAGGTGCCGGGTGTGGTGGGGTTGGAGGGCAGTGTGGAGCGAACAAGGGAGTCGTTCTTCCTCTCACCCATCCCTTCCTCCCACCCCAAGCCGCACCTCCATCTCCTACCTACTAACGTCATCCCACCTCCTTGACCTGTCCGTCTTCCCTGGCCTGACCTATCCCCTCCCTACCTCCCCACCTATACTCTCCTCTCCACCTATCTTCTTTTCTCTCCATCTTCGGTCCGCCTCCCCCTCTCTCCCTATTTATTCCAGAGCCCTCACCCCATCCCCCTCTCTGATGAAGGGTCTAGGCCCGAAACGTCAGCTTTCGTGCTCCTGAGATGCTGCTGGGCCTGCTGTGGTCATCCAGCCTCACATTTTATTATCTTGCCTTCTCAGGGGGAATGGTTTGCAAATCTACACCACTCTCCTTGTGAAGGGCTCCTGCCTGATATCATACCTCAATGAGCAGGTATTAATTTTCAGGCTATACTCCAGCATCTTGGACTACCCTTCAACTCCTTCCTGTCAACTCCCTCATGGAGAAATAGTTTCCCTCTATCTACGGTATCACATCTCACAGCAATACCTCAAAATGCCTCGCAGACAACTGATTACTTTTACGTTTTGATGGCTATCATTAAATAAGTTGCTGTTGAAGAATAGCAAGTTCCTCTCAAACAGCAATGGATTGTATTAACATCAATCTGTTTCAGTGATGTTGAGGAACGCTGGGAACACTGTTTGCACATTCTTGGGAAGTTTAATGTCCATCTCAAATCACTGAGCAAGCAGTTGCAAATACTGCCTCGTTTGAAGGACATACCCTGGACAAGTCAGTGCTCTCCCAACACTCTACTGAAGTGTCAGCTTAAATTCTGCAGCTGCAACCCACAAGCTTCAAATGCACTACCTACTGAGCCAAGGACACAGATGTCAGACGCTACTGAAGCATGAGGTGCTTTCTGACTGGAACATATCACACGATGGGGCCACAGTTAAGCTTGTGTGGAATTTAAAAGATGAGTTTAATGGATAGATCTGTCAGATGGCAGTCAGAAACAATGCAATGGGCAAAAATGAGCCTGTTCAAGTCTCCTCATCATGTTGTGCTTACAATTAGTCAACGAACACATGACCCTGTATTTCCCAGTAATTTTCCCAAAACATTGTGGCATGCCTTGATGACAGAAAAATAGAGTCTTCAGGAAAAAAAACAGAATTTAAAAATACATAGAACTCAGTAATATAAGTAAACATAATGATCAATTGAAAATAATCAAAATTTTTCATGAAATGAAGAAGCAATATCTGGTACACATGGCTTATGTCAGTCATCACAACTGTGACACTATCCAGCTGTCATGAAGCAAAACATCTAGCTTATGAGGTCTTATGAGGAAAGGTTGAGAGATCTAGGACTTTTCTCTTTAGAATGACGAAGGATGAGACGTAACTTGGTACAGGTATACAAAATGATCAGAGGTATAAATAGAGTAGACAGCCAGAGACTTTTTCCTAGGGTGGAGATAGCTATTACGAGGGGGCATAATTTTAGAGTGGAGGTAGATATAGGGGAGATGTCAGATGTAGGTTCTTTACTCAGAGAGTGGTAGGGACATGGAATGCATTGTCGGAGAGGGTAGTGGAGTCGGCCTCATTGGGGCATTTAAGAAGCTATTAGAAAAGCATATAGATGATAATATAAGGTAGAGGTGGAGGTTAGATAGACCTTAGGTTTAGGGTAAAAGCTCAGCACAACATTGTGGGCCGAAGGCCTGAAATTGCTGTACTGTTCTATGTTCTATGTCCTACATTCCTTCAGACATGTCAAGCAAGACTGCACAAATAATTCTGTGTGTGATCTTACCAAACCCCAAATGCAATTATTGTGAAGTTTTTTCATTTTTACAATAAAGGCTAATGTTCCATTAGCTGTATGATGGAATACAAAGATTAAAATTTGTATTTTTTTAACCCAACTCTAATTGAAAGGGAAAACTAAGGAAGGAAATCAAAAGGAACCAAGGCCATGATAGAGACTGGAAAGCAAACCCTTTGAGGAAATGATAACTGAGATATGAAACCAAAACTTCTGGGTGGGCTGATACTCTTTGAAACCAGGAAAGAAAGGACACAGAGCTCAGATTAACACGATGATCCCAGTAGTGCAGACTATGCAAGCTGAAGGAAACAAATCCCTCAAGTCCTGGCTTTTGTTGGTTTTCAGCACATTGACTTTCTCTTTGCTAATACCTTTGGTCCACATTATCTGTATTCTACCATAAAGACAGGCACAAAATATTTCTGCAACGTCTTTGCCATTTCCTCACTTTAAATGCTAATTGTTCCTATCTCTAGCTCCAGGTAATTAATGTTTATTTTAGCAACTTCCCTCCATATATATTTGCAATGCTCTCAAATTATCATTTTTTTCAGCTGCTTATCACCAATTTCAATAACTCTTTGCTGGTTTCAAAATCACTCCTGGTGCCAAGACTCAAAACTATACTTCATGGTATTATGAGCCTCTTATTTTTGTTTAATAATAATCTTCACTTTTCCAATAATTCATAGATGGATGTTCCCTGCTGACTGTAAGTTTTCTTCATGAGACCCATTTTCATTGAACACTGAATCATTTCTCAAAATGTTTTCTATTCTGTATTTTCCAAAGTATCTTATAACCTATTTACGCAAACTTCCTTAGCCAACTCTCCTCTCATATCTAAATAATGGTTTTGTTTTAAGTGTAGGAGCCTAGTTTTGGACTTGTGTTTGTCAACATTAAACTTAAAATGGAAACGAGATTGTCTTTTTACTAATTCCTGAGTTAGATTTTACCATAACCATTTGAGTCCAGGCTGCATTATAACTTTGGCTAAAATATGGTCGAAAATAGATCAGCTGAATTCCAGGAGTGAGTTGACAGTGACTGTCCTTAACATTAAAGCAGCATTTTAAGGAGTGTGATGTCAAAAGTACTTAGTATTTTTGAAGGCCAGTCTTCCTAGCACTGGGATATCACTTAAGGAATTCCTTAGGGTAGTGTCCTGGGCCCAGACATTAAGAGCCTTCCCTCCTTCATTAGTTTAGAGTTAGACATGTTAGTTTTGATTACACTGTGTTCTTCCCATTAACAATTCCTCGAATAACGAAGAATCCGGTCCTGCATGCAGCAAGACCTTGGGTTGGTAAGTGACAAGTAACATTCAAAACTGTTTCTGACTATAGACAAGTTAACCATCCCCTCAATTCAACAGGATTACCATCAGACTTCCCACACCATCAACATCTTGGGAGTTATCATTGATCAGCAGCTTAACTAGATCGCGATGTGAATATTGTAGCCAGAAAAGTAGGTCAGCAACTGACTGCAAGGGTCTCAACCTTCCAACTCCTAAAGCCTGTCCACTATTGACGAGGCATAAGTCAGGTGTGTGAAAGAATACTGTTAAATTGCCTGGGTGTGTTGCCACTTCAAAAATCTCAAAAGGAACTCGATATCAACCAAGTCAAGCAGCTGAACTGATTGGCACCCAACTGACCACATTAAATGCTAACTGCTTCAGCGACTGAAGCCCTGAGGCGACAGTACGTACCATCTACAAGATGCACTGCCACAACTCACCAAGTTTCTTAAAATAGGTTTTTGTGCTTTCAGTACCTGTGGTTTGAGATACAGGAGTTCATCAATTGAACTTACTACGGGCATCCTTCTTTGTCGAATGCTGTCATTTAAAAGAAAAATCTGCTTATCAATGCTGACATGATTGGTTTGGAGGTTTTACGAGCTGAATAGTTTCATGCATCTGCCATTTACTTCAAGAGAAATACTCCAGGAGTGGGAAGTCGCAGGAAGCTTTCCTTACAAATAACTTAATTATCTCTGACTGCTTGTTGACAGATTCATCTGTGAATATACTGTGGTCTTTGTCAATATGCTCATAAGCAGAAGCTTGGGGAAAAGTCCATACTTTAGCAGAAAGCATTTCAAGCTTATGGGAACAGGCTGGCAAAAGAACCCGTTGATGAGCTGGTTCAAAATGATCAAATAAGTAATTAGATGTTTATGTTTGCCTCCATCAGGAGCCAGAGGCCTGAAACAAAACCCCTTCTGAATGCATTAATATGCAGCGTGATTCATTAAGTTACTCTCCTTACCTAACTAATTGACATTCTGGAAAAGAAAAATATATTTTGGATAAGTAAATACAAGGTGCATGAGGCAACATTATATGGAATGTGACTCCAGTACTTGTATTTGTGTGCTGTTTGCGTGTGTAATTTATTCTTTCACGTGAGTTTAAATGGGAGAATGAAATACATTCATTTCAATACATTTTGACCCTCTTGTGTGTCTTGCTTCTTTTGTACTGGCCATCTGCTAAAATGTTAGGAAATTACCGTGAAAACACCAACAACATCATACGTTGAGGGTCATTCTGGTCAGTTGGACCGATAAAACTCACCGTGCCATACCAAGGGAATTATTTAACCCAATCAATAGAGAGAATATCCTGCAATGTATAGCATGGATTGGAAGCGGGGCCAGGGGTGGGGGATCTCACTGTGTGAGTTAACACTCTTAACTAATACTCTGATGAAGCCAGAGTGTTGCTTGCAATGGCTGGGTGACTTCAGGAACCAGCAGCACTCTATCGAATGGCAAAATTCCAAACTTTGGTGAATGAAGAAGGCTGAAGTTTGGCGCTGAGTGGTGACAGCTACATTTATTTGTCTTGCGTGACTGCAATCAGATCAACACAAGAAAGAGTTGCATTTATATCTTTTTATTTCATGACAGCGAGCTTTCTCAAAACACTTTACAACCAAATACAGTCTTAGTTTAGAATAGCATAATGGTCAGTACAGACATGCTGGGCTGAAGAGACAATTACTGTACTGAACTGTTCTATATAAAACAGGGTTGTGTAACCAAACCTGTGCTATTTCTGATGGATGATATTAGCGGTGTTATTAGGGGTGGTAAAATCAGGGCTTCTGGCAGAGTCCAGTGTTCACAAGCAGCAGAGGGAACCATTCCTGACAGAATCATTGTGGAGGTTGTGTGTGCCTGACTGTACCAATTAATATTTATTTATTTATTGCCATCAACAGCATAATGTCCCTCCCATTTGCAGTAGAGTTGCTATGTCTGTCAGAGCGTCACTTTGTTCAGATGACTGATCGTCAAGAGGCAATGTTGAGTCAATTAGATTATCAGTATCTGTCAGAGTGAATCTCAAGAACTCCTCACAGTTAGTTGATAACTCTAAACATCTGTAAGGGTTTCAGTTATTCACAACTTCCATGATCTTATAAAGTTCAAGAACTTGTCAATCTCCTTAACCCCATGAAACATTTCATTTGGTTTATTTAAAAAAAAGCGTAATGAATGGATTTTGATCAAAATACTTTCCATCTTTTTTATAAATCTGATTCTGGAAAAATCAGACCAAAATCTTTTCACAGAAAAAGTTATGATAGAAAGAAATGAGATACACTGCAATTATCATTCTGTGTTCAAAATGTGTTCATTTGAAAGCAAAGTCATAATGATGTGAAGAGCAAAATGTCTTTAGATAATGTTAGAATATCAGAAGATTTTATGTCCCGTACATTCAATGTTTTACTAGATATTTTCAGCAAGATCACACGATTTCATGTGTAGAACCTGCTGATCTTGCTGTGATCATTGATGCTATGGTCTGGATTTTTATGGTTTTGTGGATTTTTTATGGTTTATTCATAATAATGTCTGTAATGCAGTATTCTGCTTTTAAAAAACACTATAATCGTGTGCTTTACTGAAATATGCTTATTTGCCAATGTTGAAGTGTGTATTTATGTAAAACTAACCACACTGAGAAAGGGAAGATTATACAGATGGGTGGGGGCTTCATACACCAGCTCATATGGCTTGCTGCAGAGACAATGGGTTATAATACATTTTGTGTCTGTGAAAGATAGCACAGTTAAAGTAACAGAACTAATAATGTGTAATGTTCACTAAAATATGAAGTCTGTTTGAGTGAAAGATAGCACAGTTAAAGTAACAGAACTAATAATGTGTAATGTTCACTAAAATATGAAGTCTATTTGAGTTAATGTATGCCCTGTGTGAGAATAATGAAAAAGAATAACGGGAGAGATAAGATGGAGACTTTAGCCTTTGTTTGCAGAAAATTAATAGGATTGGAGGAATGTGAGTCTGCCATTTTGAAGAAGTAAGCTATTAACAAATGTGAATGTTAAAACCTTTGAAAAAACAGGAAACTTCTTCAAGAGTCCAAACGTTGTGGCACAGTGAATCTATGAACAATCAAAAATCTCAGCTTGATCCAATTATATTGGCCAAGACAAACTATGGACTAATATGACAGGGCAAGGGTATCTTGATGTAGATAAAAAAAAACCAGAAGGCTTCATTGTCTCACGTCGACAAGACGGAGTACAATAAAAGAAGAGCAAAGTGTGTCTCAGAGAGTGTGGATACAAAGCCATCAGAGCCATGTGTACTTCTACTGTTACGTACTAACTTTCTAACTCTTTGTGATACTTGATAAAGCCTCTGACTTAATTAAAGAATACATTGTACATTGTAGGCGAGAATTAGTTAAAAACACTGAGCGAGATGTGTTGGGACAGACTCTGTCCTGCAAAGGAACCATGTAACAGTGAAGAAAGAAAAGTTCCAACAATCATTAGCTACCTGACTAGCTACAAACAATGTTCCAAAAAGAATGCTTCAGTGCTCCAGAAGATGTAACAGAGGGGCTGCTTTCCTGTTAAGTTGTTGCTTGACCATGTTTCAAAGGATGAGACCAGAAGCTCAAGTAAAATTGCTCCAGTAATTTATTCAAAACAAATCAGTCTTGAGCGATCTATAATCAAGATCAAGTGACTACTTTGAGACCCGCCTATGCTCCAGCTGAGGCATTTCCTGCAAATATTTCAAGTCAGTGGGAAACATACATCCGATTGTAGTTCCTTGACACAATAATTTGAATTGCAGTTTTATTGTTCAGGGACAGTGATAATGCCATCAACTCTTGCCACAATATTGTCCACAATTGGGAGTAAAGCTCAAAGCACATCTATTGCTTTTGATAGTAAAGTGGGCCATTTTTTAAACTGGATCATCAGGGGACCTGAAATTTATAGACTTGCGTGACAATGAGCAGACTGACCGTGACCATGTAACCTCTGCACTTCAGCTCAAGACCTAAGATGGGCCATCTTTATTCAAGAGTCTATAAAGTCTCATCGACAGGGACATCAATTAGCAGCAATTTCAACTTCCCTGCATTTACTGTTGTTGAATGTTTATTTATCGAAGTGAAGTGAAATGACATTACACAACATGAGAACACTTGACAACAAGCAATGTGGCAAAGTGAAGAGAGATATGGTAATTAACCCATGTGCCTCCACTTTATCTGCTCCTTCAATTTCCTCAGGCTATCGGGCTCACGAGCTTTTCCTGAGCAATTACTCTATTTTCCTAACTGCTGTCTTTGTAATTGGTAATGAGTATGCAAGTGGGTTTGCTTCAAATTCCCTGTCCATCACACTAATGGAAGTGTTAACCCACTTATCTTAAATGGGTCAATGCCCCTGCCAAAATAATGCATTACACAAGCACACCACCCCCTGTAACCAATATTGCACAGCACAGAAATTAATGCAACACACTACGAATGCTGAAGCAAATGCAGAAAATGCTGGAGAAACTCAGCAGATCTGGCAACATCGAAACAGATGTAACATTTCAAGTCCAGTGTGATTCTTCTTCAGGTCTGAGTATCTTTTTGAAAGGAGAAGTTCCAAGTGAGATCACACTCAAGAAGATGATAGTCGGAGACTGCTCAGGCTTCTTTTCAAGGAAGTGGTGGAGTGTTTTCAGACCACCCTGACTGGGGATGGGTGCGTCGGGAGGTTGCATATCCAGGGTAAAGAGGAGGCAGCCAGGACCAGAAAACTGAAAATTATGGAACTCACATAAAGCACTAAGAAAATCAACATTGTAAGTGGGAAGAGATTGAACAAGGCGGAAAATAAAGCCTAGATAGGAAGTAAACAGGAACAGACTGAAATGATGGGGGTCCCGGGGTGGCTCTGTTTGTGGATTTTGGGAAGGAGGTAGAAGTGGGCTTTGCAGGGTTGGGAGACTGAGAGGTGGGAATCTGTGGAGATTTGAATATTTCCAAATCAGGATGGTGGGTGTCTTGGAGGAACTTGCAGGTAGTGATGTTCCCATGTATCTGCTGCCCTTGACCTTCTAGACGGTAGTGGTATAGATGTGGAAGATACTGTTTAAGGAGCGTTAGTGAATTTCTGGAGATGGTACAACACGGCTGCTACTGAATGTCAGTGTTAGAACAAGGAAATGTAAATGGATGTAAAGTCAGTTAAGTGGCCTGTTTTATCTTGGATGGTGTCAATGTGTTCAATGTGTTGGGGCTATACCCATCCAAATGAGTGGGGAGTTTTCCACCACACTCATGACTTGAGCCTTGTAGATGGTGGGCAGGCTTTTGAGGAGTCAGGAAGTGAGTTATTTGCCACAATATTCTCAGCCTCTGGCCTGCTCTTGTGGCCACTATATTTATATTGTGAGTCCAGTTCAGTGTCAGTTGATACTGGGAGATCCAGTGATGGCAATGTCATTGCACAGTGCCATAGGGTTGGTGCTCAAACTGTCTCTCATAATAGATGTCATTGCCTGGCTAAACTTTTCAGCTCAAATCCGGATATTTACTTCAACCTGGGGGGAGTTTCGCACTTGATTCCGAGGATCTGCAGTTTTGCTCAGGCACACTCGGTCGAATGCAAGAGGTCTCGGAAGGGTCTCGACCCTAAACCTCAGCTTTCCTGCTCCTCCGATGCTGCTTGGCCGGCTACATTCATCCAGCTCTACACCTTGTTATCCCAGATTCTCCAGCGTCGGCAGTTCCTACGTTCTTAGGATAGTCATACCCACTGTTCCACAAGCCATCACTAAAAATGTATAAAATCCCACACAGACCACCAAAATGGCCAAATTGCATGACTGACTGCTACTCTGGGTAAAAGCAATTCATCCCAAATTTCTTAAATTACATGCATTTATTGTACCTGAGTTAAATTGAACAAGAGCTATGAAAAGAAAGGATTTCATAATAAAAGGTAAATGACTTAACACATACACCATGGGTGAAAAAGTATGACAGACAAGGTCGACAAAATTGCAAAGATCAAAAAATCCAGATCATTGGATAGAAAATCACCTTTCTCACAGTCCTTTTCATTTTTGCAATAATTATACACTGTTGACAGTAGTGGTGCTTTGATCTGATCGTTGATCGGGTGAACTCAGGACTTTTCTTCGATGAATTGTTTCTTTTAAACTTTCTTGATTTTTCATTCTCTTTCCCACATGAAGCGGAGGGAGTAAGTGGGTTCTGTCTGCAGGCTTTGGAGGTTTCTACCAATATCTGCTGCTCTTGACACTTACAGTCTGCTGTTCAACCAGTCACAGGGCCCTTGTCAGACAGAATTTCCCTGACCTGAAAGATTCTCAACGCTGCTCAATCTCAAATTCTCGCTTTGACTTATTTCAAAAGGTAATAATGTGCTGCACAGCTCACCATCCTGATTTTCAGGTGGCAAAACCTTCCTGGTATTACAGGTATGGTGGTACAACTTGGGGAGATGGTGGTGTAGTGGCGTTGTCACCGTAGTAATGATCCAGAATCCAGAATGATGTTTGAGATTTGGGAAAATTCGGGCAATAAATTACCTTATCCAACATCTCCTGGCAAGCCTTATATTCTGTCGTAAACACTCTACATTTAGGTATATAAATGATTTCATAGTTACTGCTTCTCCATCTCCCCTCAAGTCTCTGACTTCACAGTTGTTCCAGAGGTTACAACATCCTTCCAGAACATATTTGTCTCATAAAAACCAAACTGTGGATGCCGTAAATCAGGAACAAAAACAGAAGTTTCTGGAAAAGCTCAGCAGACCTGGCAGCATCTGTGTAGAAAAAATTCATTCTGAGGAAGGGTCACTAGACCTGAAACATTAACTCTGATTTTTTTTTCTTCACACATGTTGCCAGACCTGCTGAGCTTTTCCAACAACTTCTGTTTTTGTTCATATTCTTTCCTCAGTCTGGTAATGTTGATAGGTCTGTGAATTAAGGTCTCTTGACCCTGATTCTGACGGTCTACAAATTGTTTCTCCACCTAGGAATCACAGAAAATAGGAACAGGAGTAGGCCTGCAAGCCTGGTCTGCCATTGAATGTAATCATGGCTGATCATTCAAATTAATACCCTGTTTACGATTCCTCCCCAAAACGTTTGATCCCTTTAATTCTAAAAACTAAATCTACACCTTTCGTGAAAGTCTTCAGTGTTTTGACATTGACACTTTCCTGTGGCAGAAAATTCCACAGTTCACCACACTCTGGGTGAAGAAATTTCTCCTCATCTCTATCCTAAAAGGGCTACCCCTTACCCTTTAGCCATGATCCCAGTGCTGGACTTCCTGGATATTAATAAGATGCTTCCTGCATCTACTCTGTCTAACCCTGTAAAGTTTTCTGGGTTTCTATGAAATCCTACCCCTTCAATTATTCTGAAGTCCAGTGAATAAAGTCTGATCCAGTCTTTCCTCATACTTCAGTATTGCCACCCCAAGAATTCATCTGGTAAACATTCTTTGTACTCCCTCAATAACCATAAAATCTTCCTCAGAAAAGGAGTCCAACTCAATGTTCCAGGTTTGGTCTCACCAACCTCCAGTGCAATTGTAGCAAGACATCCCTGCTCCTCAACTTGAATCCTTTCACTGTGAAGGTCAAGATACCGTTTATCATCTTCACTGCCTAATGCAACCGTACGCTTACTTTCAGAGAGTGGTGTACAAGGATACCCAAGATATATTCCTCCGCCCCTTTACCCAATCTGTCACCATTCACAGAATAATCTACCTGCCTGCTTTTGCTATGAAAGTAGCTAACGGAACATTTATTCACATTGTACTGTGTCTGCCATGTATTTACTAACTACTTAACCAATTCAAATTACACTGAAACTTTTCTGTATCCTGCTCACAGCATATTCTCCCAGTGAGCTTTGTTTCATCAGCAAACTTGGAGATATGACACTTGGTTTTCCCAATCTCAATTATTAATAATATAGATTGTGAATAGCTGGGGTCCAAGAACTGTCACTGTTAGTGCCTCTGCCTGCTATTGAAGTGAAAAGATCTGTTTATTCCTAGTCTTTATTTCTTAACTGCCAACTAGCTCTCAATTTGGGGCGACACGATGGCTCAGCGGTGAGCACTGCAACCTCACATTACCAGGGACGCGGGTTTGATTCCAGCCTCAGGTGATTGTGTGGAGTTTGAACATTTTCCCTGTATCTGCGTGGGTTTCCTCCAGGTGCTCCGGTTTCCTCCCACAGTCCAAAGATGCTCAGGCTAGATGGATCAGCCATGCTAAACTGCCTGCAGTGTTCAGGGGTGTGTGGGTTATAGGAGGATGGGTCTGGGTAGGATGCTTCAAGGGGCGTTGTGGACTTGTTGGGCCAGAGGGCATGTTTCCACACTGTAGGGAATCTAATCTAACTCAGTACATGGCCTCCAATCCCACCAGATTTAATTTTACATGCTAATCTCTCATTTTGGACTTTAGCTAAAGCTGTCTGAAAATCCAAGTCACCCACATCACTAGGATGACAAAGTGTACAGCTAAATGAACACAGCAGGCCCAGCAGCCTCATAGGAGCAGGAAAGCCGACGTTTCGAGCCAAGAAGGGTCTCGGCCCGAAAGGTCAGCTTTCCTGCTCCTAAAATGCTGCTTGGCCTGCTGTGTTCACCCAGTTCTACACCTTGTTATCTCAGATTCTCCAGCATCTGCAGTTCCTACTATCTCCACTTCACCGGTCTCCCTTTCGCCCTTAACCACTCTACCCTTCACAACCTCGAAATGTTCTAGAAGATTTGTCAAGCATGACTTCCCCTTCATAAATCTGTGCTGACTCTGTCCAATTCTCTGTCACTATCTTCCAAATGCTTTGTTAAAGCATCTTTTAATATGCCCTCAAGCATTTTTTCCACTATAAATGTCAAGCCAACTGGTGCATAATTTAATGTTTTCTCTCTGCCTCCTTTCTTAAAATAATGGGGTTGCATTAGCTACCCTCCCTATCCATAGGAACTTATTTCTTATCCCTTGGATATTGTTCACAAGGGATTTTCTGTCTGCTAAACACAGCCACCGGTCCATAACTTTATCAGGAAGACCCATAACACGAAGAATTTCCTTCACAGAATGAACTATCTCTGCTACCTTAAATTTGGGGCAGCATGTTGGCTCAGTGGTTAGCACTGCAGCCTCAGAGCACCGGGGACCCGGGTTTGATTCCCACCTTGGGCGACTGTCTGCGTGGAGTTTGCACATTCTCTCCGTGTCTGCGTGGGTGTGCTCCAGTTTCCTCCCACAGTCCAAAGACGTGCAGGTTAGGTGGATTGACCATGCTAAATTGCTCGTAGTGTTCAGGGGTGTGTGGGTTACAGGGGGATGGGTCTTGGTGGGATAGTTCAAGGGGCGGTGTGGACTTGTTGGGCCAAAGGGCCTGTTTCCACACTGTAGGGCATCTAAATATAGATACTCCACAACATCATCAAGGGGACCTTTGATCTCACAAATAACAATCATGGAAGGTAGCTGCTGTGCTGACTTAAATATTTTCTTCATTGTAATATTCTGTTTTTGTAGATGAGACAGTGCAGTCCCATTGACTGGGTCATGAGCCCATGAATATTGGTCTGGCTTCCCTGGAGTTGCACCTAGCTTCTTTCCAATTTGTCCTTTATTCTCGTTCTGCTAATACATCTGAGAAGTAAATAAGCTCTTCACTTCAATTTGTTGTTCAGATTGGACTTCTTTACTCTCCCATGTAGATGCCTTCTCGGTGAGCTAGAGGTTTTCACATCCTCAATCATGGTACTGGAGAATAATTGCTTACTTAATGTTGCACGTTATCACTTGTAGAGATCATTCCTCTTTGGCAAATAAAGGATAAGGGCACTAAACTTTCGATTTTAGTACTGAACTAATCTTTAAATTCTGTGACATAGCAATCTACATCTCTGTGTTCTGTGCAGGTTTTCCTGTGTTTTTCTGATCATAGAGATGGTTTCCCACCCTTACAGGGTAAAATAGAAATTTTCCGGCCTTCTGTAGCCTAAATGGAAGATTCTCAATTATTTGCAGGCACAATCAACACTTGCTGTCTTTCATTTTTTTAGTACACGTTGCATGGTCCCGCCAAATATTGCATTGCATTGCATGGCCTTATAAACCTTCCCACCAAATCTGCAGTTTAAATTATATATTCCCCTGATAGTATCACAGTTTTAATGTTCTTCTATCTTCTTCTGTCAGACTCTGTCTTCTAAATCTTATTAAATTGCCCTTTTGTCACCTTTTCACAGTTCCTTGATTCCTGATGCTATGGTCTCACTTTTAATTAAACCTATAACCCTTGCCTTTGCTATCGTAGCCAGGCCTCCTGGTGTCCAGTTGTGATAGCAGCAATGCGCACTGTGAACAGCAAGTGTTCCTTCTTTACTTGTATCCTTGTCAGCCTGGCACTTTATGCCATGATTTTAAAGATTTTCCCCTTTTCTACAAAAAAAATTCTATTCCTGGAGTTCTGAAACAGCTGATCCTCAAACTGAGGCATAACCTATGAATTTTGCTTCCCTGAAGACTTTGTAATTGTTAAGCGTTTTTACTCTCATAATAGCTCATACTGTCTTTTCGATGCCTTTGATCAGTTCCATTAACCCATTAATTTGAACATACTCAACAATTATATGTTCGTAGTTCTCTGGAATACAAGAGCAGTCATGTATGAGCATACAGTAGCCTCAATTTAATATTGAGGGTCTTCCTTCTTTCAAGAATAGAACGAAGAACAAAGAAAATTACAGAACAGGAACAGGTCCTTTGGTCCTACAAGCCTGCGCTGATCCAGATCCTCTATCTAAACTTGTTGCCGATTTTCCAATCATCCCTGTGCTCCCTGTTCATTTATGTATCTGTCTAGATATATCTTAAATGACTCTATCATGCCCACCTCTACCACCTCCACTGGCAACGCATTCCAGGCACCCACCACCCTCTGTATAAAGAACTTTCCACACATATCTCCATTAAACTTTTCCCCTCTCACCTTGAAATCATGACCCCTAGTAATTGAGTCCCCCACTCTGGGAAAAAGCTTCTTCTATCCACGCTGTCTATACCTCTCATGATTTTGTAGACCTCAATCAGGTCCCCCCAAACCTCTGTCTTTCTAACATAAATAACTAATCTACTCAACATTTCTTCGTAGCTAGCACCCTCCATACCAGGCAACATCCTGGTGAACCTCCTCTGCACCGTCTCCAAAGCATCCACATCCTTTTGGTAATGTGGCGACCAGAACTGTATGCAGTATTCCAAACGTGGTCGAACCACAGTCCGAGACCACTGTAACATGACCTGCCAACCCTTGTACTCAATACCCCGCCCAATGAAGGAAAGCATGCCGTATGCCTTCTTGACCACTCTATTGACCTGTGTTGCCACCTTCAGGGCACAATGGACCTGAACACCCAGATCTCCTTGTGCATCAATTTTCCCCAGGGCTTTTCCATTTACTGTATAGTTCGCTCTTGAATTGGATCTTCCAAAATGCATCACCTCGCATTTACTTGGATTGAACTCCATCTGCCATTTCTCTGCCCAACTCTCCAATCTATATATATTCTGCTGCATTCTCCTACAGCCCCCTTCTCTATCTGCTACTCCACCAATCTTCGTGTCATCTGCAAACTTGTTGATCAGAGAATCTATACCTTCCTCCAGATCATTTATGTGTATCACAAATAACTGTGGTCCCAACACAGATCCCTATGGAACACCACTGGTCACAGTTCTCCATGTTGAGAAACTCCCTTCCACTACAACTCTCTGTCTCCTGTTGCCCAGCCAGTTCTCTATCCGTCTAGCTAGTACAGCTTGGACCCCATGCGACTTCACTTTCTCCATCAGCCTACCATGGGGACCATTATCAAATGCCTTACCAAAGTCCATGAATATGACATCCACAGCCCTTCCCTCATCTATCGACTATGTCACTTCCTTGAAGAATTCTATCAAGTTGGTAAGACATGACCTTACCTGCACAAAACCATGCTGCCTATCACTAATAAGCCCATTTTCTTCCAAATGTAAATAGATCCTATCCCTCAGTATCTTCTCCAGCAGCTTCCCCAGCACTAATGTCAGGCTCACCGGTCTATAATTACCTGGATTATCCTTGCTACCCTTCTTAAACAAGGGGACAACATTAGCAATTCCCCAGTCCTCTGGGACCTTTCCCGTGTCTAACGATGCTGTAAAGAAATCTGCTAAGGCCCCAGCTATTTCTTCTCTCGCTTTCCTCAGTAACCTGGGATAGATCCTATCCAGACCTAGGGGCTTGTCCACCCTAATGCCTTTTAGAATATCCAACACTTCCCTCGTCCTTATGCCGACTTGACCTAGCGTAATTAAACATCTATCCCTAACCTCAACATCCATCGTTTCCCTCTCCTCAGTGAATACCAACGCAAAATACTCATTAAGAATCTCACTCATTTTCTCTGACTCCTCGCATAACTTCCCTGCTTTGTCCTTGAGTTGGCCAACCCTTTCTCTTGTTACCCTCTTGGTCCTTATGTATGAATAAAAGGCTTTGGGATTTTCCTTAACCCTGTTCGCTAAAGATGTTTTATGGCCCCTTTTAACCCTCTTAATTCCTCGTTTCAGATTGATCCTACTTTCCCGATATTCTTCCAAAGCTTCGTCTGTTTCCAGTTGCCTAGACCTTATGTATGCTTCCTTTTCCCTCTTTTCTGGTCTCACAATTTCACCTGTCATCCATGGTTTCCTAATCTTGCCCTTTCTATCCCTCATTTTCACAGGGACATGTCTGCCTGCACTCTGATCAACCTCTCTTTAAAAACCTCCTGCATATCAAATGTGGATTTACCCTCAAACAGCTGTTCCCAATCCGTATTCCCCTGCTCCTGCCGAATTTTGCTAGAGTTCACCTTCCTCCAATTCAGCACTCTTTCTTTAGGACCACTCTCATCTTTGTCCATCAGTATGCTGAAACTTATGGAATTGTGATCGTTATTCCCAAAGTAATCCCATACTGAAATTTCAACCACCTGGCCGGGTTCATTCCCCAACACCAGGTCCAGTATGCCCCATTCCCGAGTTGAACTATTTACATACTGCTCTACAAAACCCTCCTGGATGGTCCTTACAAATTCTGCTCCATCTAAACCCCTAACACTAAGTCAATGTTAGGAATATTAAAATCTCCCATCACCACCACCCTGTAGCTCTTAAATCTTTCCATAATCTGTCTACATAGTTGTTCCTCTATCTCACGCTCACTGTTGGGAGGCCTATAGTACAGCCCCAATATTGTTAATCCACCCTTCCTATTTTTCAGTTCTGCCCATATTGCCTCACTGCTCGAGTTGTCCATTGTGCCCTCCATTAGCACAGCTGTGACTAGTTGGAAGGTAACCAAGACTGAAGCAACTGCAACCAGAAAGCTCCTAATACCTGCACATCTACATGCTGTCTGTGTTTAAAAACAAAGGGCCTACTAATCACTTAATCAGAAATGCATTCAATTTCAGGACAGGGAAAACCTTTGATTTTAGTTGGTTGTCAAATGGAAATCATTTTCTCTTCTATATTCTTTCTTACTTGACAACAACTATGGTCAGGGCAGACTTTCTTTGGATTTACAATTTCCTCAGATAGCAATGGGAAAAGAACGTCAGCCTGTCTAACTGTATCATTGGTGAATGGCCCCCTGCTGAAAAATGTCTGTGTGGATATCACAGGGCGTAGATGTTTTTATCCAATCGGCGCAGGCATGCTATGGCACACCTCTAGAGCAGCTGGGACTTGAACCCAGGCCTTGTATTGCATCCTGTTGTGACACACAACGTGCCTTTGGATAAAAGTTTGGCAACTCTCAATATTAATCTTCCACATGAAAAAGAGATTCCCACATCTTTTACATGAAACTCATCCTAAGTACCAATGTAAGCAATAATAAGCAATGGCACCTTCTAAAGAAAGATGAAAATTTGAGAATAAAAATTGGTGGGTTATTAATTTTGGAAGGATATCCTCCATTATGTGCACAAAATTAGTAACAGAACTAAAGGAACATATTAATATATTTACAGTGTTTCGTAATAGCCAACTTCAAATGCATTGTTATGGTTATAGACAGGAAAAGCAAACAAAAAAATCAATGAAAATGTGAAACACAGTACAGTAAACTTAAGAATTGCACAGCCACAAAAAATATATCTTTACCTTGTAAAGTGTAATAATACCAAATGTTTCTGTTGGCTCCTTCCACTGTAGATATAACTTCTCCTCGAAGGTGCTTCCTTGAACTGAGTCTATGGGGATTGCACCGGGCACTAATGGATAGACATAAAAAAATTCAAAGAAAGAATAATAGTTTTTCTCTATCCTCATGACAGGGGCACAGCAGCTTCACATCCCTAATGGCATGAAATGGTGTGTGTAACATGCATTCATTGTGACTGGCAGCTCAACCTAAAGAGTATACTTTTATGACCTTTGCATCCATGAGATACTTAATAGTTCAGCAGGCAGCCAAGGAACTTAAGGTACAAACTGAAACAAAGGCAAAGCATTGCTGTATCCCTGACTGAATAACTCACAACTGACACTCACACGAGAATTATGGTCTAATTCCTCAAGCGAGATAAAAGTCAATTTACTCTGCTTCTCCTCAGAAAGGCTTGATAGATTTTGGACATAAACATTTTTAGATTTTTTTCCACTTAAAAAATGATCTTTCTCTAGCATCCTAACCTGGAGGAAATAGGTGCACTTATTGAGCGCAGGTGCATTGTGACTTCTTTGGTGTAGTTAGATGTGGACCAATTGCAAATGTCAGTTTAATTGATGCAGTACCATACTACAGGCTTGTTAGTGAGGTGAAAACTCCTGGGATTAAAGGATCAGTGACGGGAAGGTTAGAAAATTGGCTGGGGAGCAGGAACCAGAGAACAATAGTGAATGAATGATTTATTTTTAGACCAGAGGGATATCCACGGTGCTGTCCCTAGAGACTGGGAAAGGGACAACTACTCTTTTTGAGATATAATTCATGGTCTATACCTGGATTTAAAGGGAAAAATGCAATATTTATAGATGTGATGTAACTTGGGGACACGTCAAGCAATCAGAACAGTAACAGACTTCAAGAGGATGTGGAAAAATTACTAGTGAAATGGATAGATATATGGCAAAATAAATTTAATACAGAGAACTATGAAGGGACACATTTTGGTAATGTCATACTAAGTATAAAAACATTATATTGTGAACTTTCAGTCAACAAGTTTAAAAACTGGACACGAGCAAGCTGTTCAAAAGGTTGCTGCAAATTGTGTGACCTTTGGCCTTTGAGTTAAAGACAGTACCAGGTGTCAAGCAAACGATTAAATATGAACATTCCCAGCCAGTTGGGGAATTCACACATCTCTTTATTTAAGGATGGGTCAACACAACAGAACTATAGAATTCCTAGACTGCTGCCATTCTGTTTCATACTGGACAGAAGAGAAGGTCGAAATTTGATTTATGATGGACAGAAGTGAATGGACATTGTTAACTTTTCATTCTGTTGTGCTGGAATTTCTCATCCAGACTGTGTGAACCCCCACACAAGAAAAGCATAAGTTGCTGGAAGAGCTCAGTAGGTCTGGCAGCATCTGTGAAGAGAAATCAGAATTAATGTTTCTGGCCCACTGACCTTTCCTCAGAACTTGAACGTCAAAGTTGTCAAACCAGAATACAGGATGTCGGAATCCATATAGAACCTGGTATAAAGCCAGAGGAGCTGAATATTATTTATATAGAGAAATGGAGAAAGCTACAGAACAGACAGGCGTTTTTTTTTTAAATGGGATGTGGGCTCTGCTAGTTGGGCTTTCGACCCAGCAACATTCAAGGAAAGCAATATATTTCCAATTCAGTATTAAATATTGGCCTTCATTGTAAAGGGATTGTGAATAAAAGTAGGAAAGTTTTACTAAAACTACGCAAGCCACTAATCAAACCACAGCGTGAAAACTGCGATCCTTTTTGGCTCTTATCTAAGGAAATATTTACCAGCATTTGAGGTAATCCAGAGAAGGTTCATGAGGCCGAGACTGTCTTATGAAGAATAATTGAGCAGATGGAACCTGTGCTACTTTGCAGTTTCACTGAATGAGAGACCATTTTATTTAAAGACGCAAGATTCTTAGGGGACTCAACGGGGCAGGTATGGAAAGGTTGTTTCCCTTTGTGGGAAAGTCAAGGATCAGAACACATAATCTCAGAATAAGACAGACATAAGAAGGACTTTATTCCCTCGGAGACTTATGAATCTGTTACAGCAGAGCTCAGTCAAGGCTGGGTATTTAGGTCTATTCAAGGCTGAGATCAATAGGTTTTTAATCAATAAGGGAATCAAGAGTAATTGGAAAAGACAAGAGTTGAGAATTATCAGGTCAACCATGATCTCATTGAATAGCAAAGCTGACTTGATGGGCTGAGCAGCCTAATTCCATGCCATCTTACGGACTAATGATCCAAACAGGATGAGTTGAAGAAGGAAGGAGCTGCATTCTTCCTGAAGATTAAGAGATTTGATGGATAAGTTCAAAATCATGGATAATTTTGATGAAGCGAAGAAGGAGAAATTGTTCTCAGTGGCAGCTTTTTTGTCAGAGTTGCATTGGGGAACAATACACCAGAGGTAACATGGAGGAATGCTTCCTACATGGAAAATTGTTGTGATCTTGAATACGCTGCTTCAACGGCTGTGGAAACAGGATCATGGGTCAAGTCAAGGGGGATCGAGATGAGTACTTGAAGGGATCAAACTTTCAGTGCTGTGAGGAAAAAGTGGGGATCAAACCAAGTTGGAAAGCTCTATGGAGGAGCTGGCAAAAGCTCAATGGGTCCAACAATGTCTCCTTCTGCCCTGAATCACTCTATGATTCAACTATAAACACAATTCATGAGAGCTCACAGCAGAAGGGAGCGACTGCTAAAAGCCGTCATCCTCAGCCTGCAAAGAATTATTCAAGTTGAAATATTTGTTTTAAGTTTCAATTCTCCTGAATGAGGGAAATGGGAGGAGATGACTGATAGTTTATACGGCCTTGAGCCTGAATGTTTAGCGTGCCAACAGATAATTTGTGGTATCATGGTAATGTCTCTGAACTGATAATCTCAAACTGAGGCTAATGCCCTGGGAGTTAGTGGTTTGCATGCATTCTGGGTGAAAAGCAATGGGTTGTGGAGATTGCATAGATGGAAGTAATGGTCAAGGTAACATCAAGGCAAATGGCCCTTAGCTGCAAATATATATAGAAAGCCCGTAATCATTCAATTATGAGAAGTAAAACAGAATCCTCTGGGAGTAACACAATAATTAGACCATTTCCAGGGGGAAGTGCACAGGGACAGGCTGTCTAGTGAGGAGCATCAGAAAAAATAGCTGATGATGAGAAAATTGTACAAATATGATTTTCATCCCGACCATTATATCAAACCTCACAAAGAAAGCTGACAAAACATCAATGAATAACGAAGACTGAATATTAGCTGAGGGCCAAAAACAGCTGACTCATTCAGTGCTTTTCTGCAGAAGTCAATTTAAGGTGACTTTCAAGAAAGATTCCTGGATTGACAGCATAAATTTTAGAAATTAATCAGCAGCATCGGTCAGCTCCATCAGTCTGCGGGGTGATCCAAACCACCCCCTCATCTCTGTGACCTGCCAAACATACTCCTGGATCAAGACATTGGGTCTTACCATGGAAAGGAACAGGACCCAGTTTTGTCACATCCGAGGTTTATGTCACAGGAGGCAGAATGGTGTGTTGTGTTGGAGACGCTGCCCTCCTAAAGGAATAATTAACAGACAGATAACAGTCCCTACTTCACTGGATCAGCAGAAGTCCATTTGTTGAGGTGAACCTTTTTTGCAAGTTGTGCAAGTGGGTTCCAGGCCAGGGCTGTTGCCAGGTCACGAGTCACATTTAAGTTCGTGCTCATAAGAAAGTTCAACTTGAGGATAGAAACATCAAATTCCCTACATGAACAGATAAACTGTGCCAGACATTTCCCCCCTGTGAGAGGAATGAGCTTATTGGTTCTATCCCTGTGCTTTAGCTTCTCAATGAAATGGCTTTTCAATACCATAAAATTTCGACTGAATTTCTGACACGTCCACTAAGATAATAGTCTCTTCCCCCATGCATGCAATCAATGCCTGCAGTGTTTCTTTCTGTATTTCATATCAAGCCATACAGCTTGGAAACAGACCTTTCGGCCCAATGAGTTCATGCCAACCATGTTCACAAACTAATCTAGTCCCACTTCCCTGCATTTGGCCCATATCCCTCCAGAGCTTTCCTAATATGTCTAGGCTCTGTGGGCTTATATCTACCGATGAGACCCAATTTGCCATCCAGTCAGCAGCCTCATGCAGTACAAATGTAAGTTTTCCTCTTGAATTTGTATTGTTCAGTGCAAGATAAAGAACTTTGACTAAAGGAGCCTTTATTCAGCAACACTCAAGTCTTACCCTTGAATTAAACAGCACAGAAGGAGGCCATTTGACTGACTGCATCTGTGCCAGTTCTTTAAATTATTCAATTAATCCCACTGCCCTTTCTTGTTTGGTTTCCCAAAATTGTTGTGCATTATTTTTGTTGTAATTTTCACACATCTTCCCAACCTTCTTTTGAAAGTTACTGTTGAGACGGTTTCAACAAGCTCTCTATTTCACCTCAAAAACTGCCTACATTTCTGAATAGGCTAGAATTTTATTCAGAAGGGAACACTATAGTCACAGTTGTGACATTCATTCAATAATAACAATGCACAAACATAATGGAACAGTTACTGTCAAATTGGACCCATAAAGCTGGTATGAATGCAATGCCCCCTGCTGCCATGGGTCAGTAGAGCTAATAACAGACAGATTAGGAATAGGACTGAAGGCTGCCTTTTGTGGAGTATGTTGCTATCCTGACATGTCTACCTTGGTATACTGCAGGCTGACACACTCCGGGTACAAATTGTTTATACAGAAGTAAAATTAAAATTCAAAATCTTTGCACCAGCTGAAGAACATGCTCCGGAATTACATTTTAATTTACCTTTCAAATTGTCAACAAAAATATCTCCTGCAATATATGAAATCTTGAGAGACTCATGAAATGATCCTAAATCCTGCTTAGTGCAGTCACATTGTATGAAGTATTGTGAATGATAAGACAACTAAGCAAGAGAAGAGTGTTAATGTTGTGTATTTATATGCTATTGGCTTTACAAGTTGCACAGATTTTACACACAGATTAGGACTTGTGTTTGTTAGGTAACTATCCTCAGTTTTCCTCTCTTGTTTACATATTGCCCTTCATTTAGTTTCTGTCTAATTCTCAAAGGCACTGACCGAAGCTGGTAGCTACTGACGCTGGTTAGTCAGTCACATGATTACCTTGTCTTCTCAACTTCTTCCATTTCCTCAGTTCCTTCTGATCAAAATTAATATTTGTTGTGGTGTGATCAATTTTCCTAATGGTGACCATTATTCCTATGTGAGCTGAGATTAGTTGAATCTGTGAAGCCTAACTAATTCCGTTCGCCATGTTAACTTCGGATATTAAAGAGCAAATCAAGGCATTGTCACCGCTGTCCTTGCTCATATTCACCAAATCTCCACAGAATTAAACTTGTACTACATCAGATCATATGATTTAGCAAATTAACCTTGCACCCACACACTCCTAGCGCATCTACACCCACTGAATTCCTGATGCACTCTCCATAATGTCTACATACTCTCCGATAGGTTAAAACTCTTCTATGCCTCCTCATTTCCCCTGTATCTTCTAATTCTCCCTCATGTTCCCAATGCCTTCATTATGCAGTCTGTATGCTCTGTACCCACCTACCAGAATCAGCAGTGGGCAAGCCTCAGGATAATTTTGAAATGAACATTAGGAAATCAACTTCTACCAATTTATTTTAACTCAGATTGAAACACCCTCCTTCAAAAGAAGTCATGACAAAATAAATCAAATCCTCACAAGTGATCAAATAATTGACAAATACCATAATTAAGAAAATTAATCCCTTAATGACCTTTTAAAAATGTCAAGCACATGGCTAAGCAGCTCTCTGCTGGGATAAGCCATTCCTGGGCTTTTGAAATTCAGCCAAGCATTCATTATGATTAGATGTCATAACAAAAAACTATGAAATCTATTGAAATTGTAAAAATGACCTTTTTTAAAAGTCTACATCACCTTTTTGTCAATTAAAATAGTCTAGGAACATTATTTTTTCTCTAACTGAGGTGTTGATTTGTTTTTATTTTAACAAGACAATTAAATCACTGTAAATTATTGCACTTGAGATCCAACTGTAGCAAAAAATACTTAATTTAAAATACAGCACCCATCCACTGAAACAAAAAACAATCATTTTATATTCTTTATATTTTGAATTCTGCGAATGAAAGAACTCTACAAACAATGCTCTCCTTTGTTCCCAATGGAAATGGGGTTCTCCTAAGTTTTCCATGCTCTCTGAGAGGTTGCTAACCACGTCTACTTACTGAAAGAGATCATCTCCTCCAAAATTGGGGTGAGGCACTGAGGGGGTTTTATACTGCCCCCATCGTATAGCAAAAGTGGAAGTACTGTACTGCAGCATGTGAACTACCCCTATTCTTATCCTGCTAAAATAGCCAGAAGCTGAATTGGAAGCATGAATCCGGGAGATGAGTCCTGATTGTCATTTTTATTCAGTTCCTGAGTTGTTCCTACTCAGTGAAAACTGGGCTAGAATGTAAAATAGAGAAACAGGCCCAATTAGCCACTTAGTCAGTGTGCCAATGTCTATGTTGCACACAAATTCTGCCAAAGATTCAAGTCATTGAGGAACGTGAAGTCTGGTCCACCTGAGAACATGAAGGAGATTATAAATGCTAGGAACATTAGCTTCCCACAAGTTCTCATTTGCCCTCAAGGGATTTTGCCACATGCTGAGGATGGTTATTTAAGATTGAAGACACTGAGATTCAGGACATTGAAGAATAAGTTACTTCACATGAAGGATTAAAATTGAACATTATGCAGAAGTATGGAATAGTTATCGCACAGAATGCATCAATTCAGCCAGTTGTCTGTGTGTCTTCTATCTGAAGGTGCAATTTACCTAATGCCACTCTCCTGCATTTTCCCCTTAGCCTACATGTTCTTGCTTTTAAATAATAATCTAAACTCTCCCTAAATGCTTCTCCTGTGCTATCAGGCTGTGAGTTCCAGATCCTAAGCACCCTGTGAAAATGTTTCATCTCTTGTTGTCCTTCTCCTGTGCTCCCGGCAATTGGAATTTTTTAAAAGTTTACTTTGTCCAAACCACCACCTCCCCCCGATTAAATGCCTCCAATAAATTTCCTCTGGGATGCAGAAGATTCTGGATGTCCTTGTGCATGGATTCAAAAGGTTACTATGCAGGTACAGCAATTAATTAGGAAAGTTCACAGAATGCTGTCATTTATTGCGAGGCAAATTAGAACCAAAAGTAAGGAGGTTCTGCTTCAGTTATACAGAGCATTGATGAGAAAACATCCGGTACAGTGTATGTGGAATTGATCACCTTATTTAATGAAGGATGTAAATGCATTGGAAGCTGTTCAGAGAAGGTTTACTGGACTAATTGGTGGAATGGATCATGAGGAAATGTTGACCAGGCACAGCCCATATCTGCTGGAGCTTAGAAGAATAAAAAGCAACTTGATTGTAACATGAAAGGACCTGCCTGCCCTGGTCGACCCATCGTCTCAGCCTGCTCCTGCCCCACCGAACTCATCTCCACCTATCTGGACTCCATTTTCTCCCCTTTGGTCCAGGAACTCCCCACCTATGTCCGTGACACCACCCACGCCCTCCACCTCCTCCAGGACTTCCAATTCCCTGGCCCCCAACACCTCATATTCACCATGGACGTCCAGTCCCTGTACACCTGCATTCCGCATGGAGATGGCCTCAAGGCCCTCCGCTTCTTCCTGTCCCGCAGGCCCGACCAGGCCCCCTCCACCGACACTCTCATCCGCCTAGCGGAACTCGTCCTCACACTCAACAACTTCTCTTTTGACTCCTCCCACTTCCTACAGACTAAGTGGGTGGCCATGGGCACCCGCATGGGCCCCAGCTATGCCTGCCTCTTTGTAGGTTACGTGGAACAGTCCATCTTCCGCACCTACACAGGCCCCAAACCCCACCTCTTCCTCCGGTACATTGATGACTGTATCGGCGCCGCCTCTTGCTCCCCAGAGGAGCTCGAACAGTTCATCCACTTCACCAACACCTTCCACCCCAACCTTCAGTTCACCTGGGCCATCTCCAGCACATCCCTCACCTTCCTGGACCTCTCAGTCTCCATCTCAGGCAACCAGCTTGTAACTGATGTCCATTTCAAGCCCACCGACTCCCACAGCTACCTAGAATACACCTCCTCCCACCCACCCTCCTGCAAAAATTCCATCCCCTATTCCCAATTCCTCCGCCTCCGCCGCATCTGCTCCCACGATAAGACATTCCACTCCCGCACATCCCAGATGTCCAAGTTCTTTAAGGACCGCAACTTTCCCCCCACGGTGATTGAGAACGCCCTTGACCGCGTCTCCCGCATCTCCCGCGACACATCCCTCACACCCCGCCCCCGCCACAACCGCCCCAAGAGGATCCCCCTCGTTCTCACACACCACCCTACCAACCTCCGGATACAACACATTATCCTCCGACACTTCCGCCATTTACAATCCGACCCCACCACCCAAGACATTTTTCCATCCCCACCCCTGTCTGCTTTCCGGAGAGACCACTCTCTCCGTGACTCCCTTGTTCGCTCCACACTGCCCTCCAACCCCACCACACCCGGCACCTTCCCCTGCAACCGCAGGAAATGCTACACTTGTCCCCACACCTCCTCCCTCACCCCCATCCCAGGCCCCAAGATGACATTCCACATTAAGCAGAGGTTCACCTGCACATCTGCCAATGTGGTATACTGCATCCACTGTACCCGGTGCGGCTTTCTCTACATTGGGGAAACCAAGCGGAGGCTTGGGGACCGCTTTGCAGAACACCTCCGCTCAGTTCGCAACAAACAACTGCACCTCCCAGTCGCAAGCCATTTCCACTCCCCCTCCCATTCTCTTGATGACATGTCCATCATGGGCCTCCTGCACTGCCACAATGATGCCACCCGAAGGTTGCAGGAACAGCAACTCATATTCCGCCTGGGAACCCTGCAGCCATATGGTATCAATGTGGACTTCACCAGTTTCAAAATCTCCCCTTCCCCCACTGCATCCCTAAACCAGCCCAGTTCATCCCCTCCCCCCACTGCACCACACAACCAGCCCAGCTCTTCCCCCCCACCCACTGCATCCCAAAACCAGTCCAACCTGTCTCTGCCTCCCTAACCGGTTCTTCCTCTCACCCATCCCTTCCTCCCACCCCCAGCTACCTACTAACCTCATCCCACCTGCTTGACCTGTCCGTCTTCCCCGGACTGACCTATCCCCTCCCTACCTCCCCACCCACACCTTCTCCACCTATCTTCTTTACTCTCCATCTTCGGTCCGCCTCCCCCTCTCTCCCTATTTATTCCAGTTCCCTCCCCCCATCCCCCTCTCTGATGAAGGGTCTAGGCCCGAAACGTCAGCTTTTGTGCTCCTGAGATGCTGCTTGGCCTGCTGTGTTCATCCAGCCTCACATTTTATTATCTTGGAATCTCCAGCATCTGCAGTTCCCATTATCTTTGATTGTAACATGTGTGTTATTGTGGGTTTTAACACAGTGGATGTAGAAAGGCCAAACTAGAATTAAAGATTATTTTTTACAAAATAATTGTTGCCCATTTAAGACTAAGAGCGTTTTCTTACAGACAATCATGAGACTTTGGAATACTTTCCCTCAAAAAGCAATTCAAGCAGAGTCCTTGAATATTTTTAAGACTGAGGTAGACAGATGGTTGATAAACAAGGGTGTGAAAGGTTGTCGGGGGACTATGCAGCAGTGTGGATTAATCAGATCAGCCAAGATCTTATCGAATGGTGGAGCAGGTTTGAATGGCCGAGGGGCGTCCTCTTGCTTCTAATTCTTTGCCCATACGTTCAACCAACACTTCTCCAGGAAAATAGTTCGGACTTATCCATGCAACTGAATTTCCTCATTTCCTCAATCTTTTTCTGACTCTCACATCTTTGATTTGTACACTTTGAGATGCCATTGCTGTCCAAGGCATTTGATTCTGAAACTTACAAAAGTAAACAGATAATATTAATTGCTTACCGTCTTCATCTGTCTGGATCACAAGCTCATCACTTTCCTTTCTTCCTTCTGAGTTCATTAGGACCAGTTTTACACTTACATTAGTGTAAGGTGGCAGACCACGCAGGGTATATTGCGGTTGAATGTGCCCTGTGTCCTGGCAGACTTCTTCACCCACATGCTCTTGACCTCCCACTGCATACCGGTATTGAGCAGTAAGGTTAAAGCTGTGGCAGCGCGTCACATTATAGCCGAAAGGCTCCCAGCGGATTGTAATTTGTCTGGACTTGATCTTCACAACTTCTATATTCCTCGGCCCGTGCATGGGATCTGTTGAAACAAATGAGAATATTTGTCATCCATACAGATTGTCCATCCTTGGGGAATGATTTCCTCTTTAAATCTGTGCTAAGGAGCATTTTGTGATTCTGTTCAACAGAGAGCAAGAGGAAAATATCCCATCAGTTTTGCAAGATAGAAAGAACTGTCTAGCCTCTAAAATTATAATCAAATTGCCAACATTTTAACATTCATAGATCAATGTTATTTGATAAATGATCACCATGCCTCTTAAGCTACACTTAGTGAAACATGGTACAATGGCTCAGTGGTTAGTACTGCCCTCTCAAAGACCCATGGACCAGGGTTCAATTCCACCCTTGGGTAACTGTCTGTGTGGAGCTTGCATGTTCTCCCTGAATCTGCATGTGTTTCTTCCCAAATCCATGCAGGCTAGATGGATTGGTTATGCAAAATTGTCCATAGTATGTAGGCTGGATGAACTGGCCATGGGAAATATAGGATGAGGGGTGGAATGCTCTTTCGAAGGACAGTGTGGATTTGATGCCTCAAATGGCTTGCTTCCACACTTTAGGCATTCTATGAATACAGTATGTGGAGCAAAGTAAGGACTTAAGAAATCACAGAAAATACAAGGTGTCACTCCTGCCAGTAGTTTGCTTAATAATGCTACTGATTTATTCTTATTCTCATTGGATAGAAGGTTTAGACCCCGGTTTGCGCTAACTTTTCTGAGCTCAAACAAGGCAGCAGCTTAGACCATATACATGGCTTTATGGTGCCTTTGCCTAGAGAGGGAGCTATCATCCCTCATTTATGATACATACCAAGTTACGCCTGTTGGAACCATATATGTGGAAGTTGGAAATAGATCTTCCATGGTTGAGATGCTGTAATAATTGACTATTCTCCCAACACTCACTATCAAGCTTCACACACAAATAATAGGCACTTTGATAATCTAATGGTGGAATAACAACTAGCATTCTTAGAACTGAATCTCAGGAAGTGGATAAAACTATCAAACATTGGGAGGAAATTATAAGTATATTAAATCGGAGCCTCTGGAAACAAGCTTAGGTGCAATACTTTGAATTTATTGTTTTAAATAAACATCTTTGGACGGGGCAATTTTAAATATTGACTTGCTCACACTTGTGTGTTTTTACTCTAATTCCCACAAGTGGAGAAATATAATCTTGATCTTTATTGGGAGCTCGTCAGACCAACAAATATGTGCCCACAAGCTAGACAACATAACCAGTCCAGCAAGCAGAAAGCACGATCACATTGCATCATAGAATCCCTACAGTGTGGAAACAGGCGCTTCAGCCCAACAAGCCCACAGCGACCCTCAGAGAATCCCACCCAGACCCACCTTTCTAATCTACACATTTCTGAACACACTACGGGCAATTTAGCACAGTCACTTCACCTAACCTGCACATCTTTGGACTGTGGGAGGAAACTGGAGGAAATCCATGCAGACACAGGGAGAATGTGCAAAACTCCACACAGACAGTCACCTGAGGGTGGAATCAAACCCGGGTCCCTGACACTGCGAGGCAGCAGTGCTAACCATTGAGCCACCATGCCACCCCATTGCTTGATCAGATGTGACTCAATCTGTCTATTTTTTGCCAGCTGTTACAATACATAAACCAGGAACAACCCACTCATGGTTAAGACAAT
The DNA here is from genome assembly GCF_030684315.1 of Stegostoma tigrinum. Lineage (NCBI taxonomy): Eukaryota > Metazoa > Chordata > Chondrichthyes > Orectolobiformes > Stegostomatidae > Stegostoma > Stegostoma tigrinum. Next base: position 113,468,724 of record NC_081358.1, on the reverse strand, counting down.
ACATTTGAGTGGAGCACTGAAGTTGTCATTGTGAGGATGTTTGATGAATGATGATAAATACCTAGGTTACAGTGGACAACATTTTGGTTGTTTGTAGTTCAGGGTTGTGCGGTGGAGCCTTATTGGGTTTTGTGTGAACTTCAACCCAGTGAATGCCATCTAATATTCAATTGTAGTTCTGTCAAAAACATCCTGATCAAACAATGTCTTCCACACTTCCTAAGCAAGACAGATCAGGACTGGGTAATAATAAAGCATTTTGTTATTTTATGCTTTTATATTTCAGATTTATTGTTTGTTTCATCATGCGGTAGGTGTGAAATTTATTTTAAAACTGCAAATCTGTTCACACAAAAATGAAAGATCAGTCTAAACAAAAGGATGCAAGTTAGTTCAACATTTTCCTGACAAGTGCATAACCAAGGTGAAAATGAATACACGTAGGAATGAATTTAAACGTCTTAACCTTGTTGTATTTTGAGATAGTTAGCTGTAGGGCGTCCAAAACATTTCTTTGCTGTGACAATGACAGATAAAAATCATTTGCAATAGATCATGCATCAAAAACATATTTGTGAGGGGAATATATCAACTAAATGGTCGTGATCAATGCTCAGTCTTACTCAAGCATGTACGAGCCTTTTGTACAAATGTATTTTGCGTTTTAATTGACCTGGCTGACAAAATATATCTGCAGGGAAATGAAAAAAAAGGCTGTAAATTAATTCAAAGCAACATGGCCACAAGTCAATTACTGAAGTGTTTTAGATTACCGTCGTTTGCTGGGATAAAGATAATTACGTTTAGACAGCGAATCAAATCATTGAGGTATTAGTCATAAAAATAAGGATTGCAGGTATCCTCGTTGAGTTGCTCTTTTGAGCACTTTGTCAGGTTTAATACTGCATATGATCATTTTCCCAAAGAAGAACAAATCATGGCCTTGCCAAGGAGATATAACTTTTTGTTTGTAGGACAAAGGGAGTTATTGTGGACTAACATCACGAAACAGAGGTATTGTGCATTTTCAGTTGACGTATAAATGCTGAAAACTAGCACTAGTTTGTTGCCTGTTTTCTCAAGTACATTCAAAGTGTGGTCTGGAGACAGTGCTCTTCCTCTCAAGAGAAACCATTTGAACACCATTATTTCCAAAAAAAATCCACAGGAAAGGCAGTTGCTTCATACCGAGAAAGCTTTCACAGCTGTTTGTACAATTCGTAACAGTTCTGTAAGAAATGTCACTTGATTTTTATCGGAGCTCATTAAAACATAAATCACTTCTGTGATATCAATTGTCTAAATAATTGTGCTGCTGAGGAAATGTAATTTGAAACTTAGTTCCATTTAGACTTTTACAACTTTTTTTTGAAAATCAATTTTATTTGATGTATACCAATTTTGTGTTTGCTATAAATAGTTTGATTGAACCAGTAAACTAGCTTACATTGGCGCCATTCAACACAAGTGGAATTTCTTGCTGTGTATCTGAATGTTGAATGGTGATTTACATTTGAATATTTCATAATTGCTGAAGGAGGGGTAAAAATGGGCTGACGCCAACCACACAAATATTGTGATACCATCTGAGATCAAGCTGCCCACTTGATAACAAAGTGTGAAGCTGGATGAACACAGCAGGCCATCAGCATCTTAGGAGCACAAAAGCTGATGTTTCCGGCCTGGATCCTTCATCAGAGAGGATGAAGGGCCTAGGCCCGAAACGTCAGCTTTTGTGCTCCTAAGATGCTGCTTGGCCAGCTGTGTTCATCCAGCTCCACACTTTGTTATCTTGGATTCTCCAGCGTCTGTAGTTCCCATTATCTCTGCCCACTTGATAGGAGCTTCCTTTACCATGATAAGGATATATATGGTGGCAGCAGAAATATCAGCTAATCTCCTTTGACAGTATCATGAAAACGTGTTCCATCCTCTGTCGTTCATGAGCAATAGATGCTTATGAATTACACCTCCTCCAAATCCCTCTCCAAGGCATGTACTACCCTGCGTTGTAAATATATCTTGATTCTTTTGTTGCATCTGCACCAGAAGGCTGAACATGACCTTTTGAAGAACAATCAGCAATGGGCAGTAAATTTTGCTCTTGTTAGTGATGAACAACATGAGCAAATATCCAGTAGGTGCTCCGGCAGCGTTACATTATTCATTTAATACCCTCTCCTCATCAACAGTTTCCTGATCACTGAAAGCAGCGTCATTGCCTCTGAGGGGGAAGTAATGGTGAGCATCTGGAACGTAACAAAGGTAGGTCAAAAAGAAATGAATTGGTCTCTTTAGAAAGGATGAAGTATGTATGTGACCTCAGTGAAGTTTTCAAGACTAGGAAACAGATCAGCAAGTTTAGTGCTGGTGTGTTTTTCACTGGATTCAAACACCAAAGATCACCATAAATTAAGAATAAGAAGGGAAATCAACTGATTTATTTCCACCCAAATGAGAAGCAGCATTATAGAGATTTTGACAGAACGTGCAAAACAAATGGGGTCAAGAAGTATTCAGCGTCCTGGAGACAGAAGGGAATGAGAGAAAGGTGTGTCATTTACAGGGATCTTGCCATAGTGTCCCTAAAACTTACATTTTTAATTGTTTACTGGAGCTTAGGTTGAATGTTAATCATTCAGAGTAATATTTCCTTTCAATCATGTTAACCTGCCTTTCCTGCACTGTTATATTTAGAAAGAAGGCATGACTGTCTCGAATACTTGAGAAATTGTGGTGTGTTAAAAGGAATAAACAAGCTCATTTATTCACCTTGACATAACGCAAACTTAATTATAGTACGTAGTATCCAATACCTGTGACTGTCCAATCGCCTGGAGCAATAAGAAGCAATGACAAGATGACTAACCTCTTCCCATATACTTTGTCTGCCTTAAATAATCAGCCACAGCATTTTGAAACGCAGAAAGAAAAGCAAAGCAAATTGCTTTCCTGGTTGACAGCAGCAGAGGACATCTGCCATGAAGCACACAGCAACTGTATTCCCTTCTTGATACTCATCACAGTCAGGCATTTCAGCAAAGGGATTGGATCAAATTTTCAACCAATGTAAGTATTCGTACTCCTGGGTCAAATGTAGCACAGCCAGAGGCAGGTCTGACATGTGCTCTGTGACTCCCCAGAAAAAAATGTGTCTTGGCAGCCAGTTATTTGATTTTTCTAAGTGATATTGTCAACTTGGTGCCAATTAGCAGGCAGCTTGAGGTTATGGCCTCAGGCTCTTTCGGACCTTGGCTGGGACATCTCAAACTCAACTCGCATAACAGCATCCAAGGTGGCCCAGTGAGACTTGAAGGCAGAATCCAGAGGCACAAATGAAAGGTGATAATCAGAACACCATTCCCAACGTGTGCAGGCCTCTGCTGTCTTTTGACATCACATCTGGCACCTGTCAGGCATGTTTGCCATGCAGTGCATGGCATGATGTCAAACCCAATAGGTGGACTAACAAATCTGTCATTCTGATGATCGAATCTGAGGTAGTGCCAGCTGAGTTAGAGGTGTTTGATGGTTATAAATAAAATTCCAATTTGTCAACACAGCATGACACCTATCCCATTTGTAAGCATGTAGCACTCCCAGTAAACCTCGGCAATGTTCTATTCATTGTGTAGTTTGTGGAAGGCAGTGCAGAGTCCACACAGCAAGCCCACTATGTACAATAATTTCCATTATGAATGCCAGTCGAGGTGAAACAGCAGTTTCCAAGCTGCCAAACAGAGAATAAATAAAAGGTAGACAAGTGCCCCAGGTTATATTTTAGGAGGTACAGACTGTAAATATAAAGATGTTTCTACCCAACAGTGTGGTGCTGTGCTGACATAATAAGAATAACACAGAAACAAGCTAGCTATAAAGCAATAAGAGATATATTCATTTCCTGTATTAAGAATGTCTCAGGCTTCCTTCTAGAGGGAGATATAAAACAGACCAGATGGCTGTTATTAAGCAGGGAAGGAAGTTTGGGTTAACCTGAAGAACTCTCATCTATAATCGGGGAAAATATGTGATTAGACCTGATATTGGGCGCTGGGACTATGATGAATAATTACCCTGCATCTGGTCCCATTGAGGCAGTCAGCATGTAAGCTTGACACTGACTGCGTATCGACTGTCAAAACTAGGTCAGTAGAAATCATGGTGCTGTCTGGCCAAACCATCAACAAGGGGACCAGGTATATGTGCAGTTAGCAGTATGTCCAGCTTAATAATGGCTAAGTGTTGCAGAAATCTAAAACAAGAGAATGCTGTAGAAACTCATTCAGCGATAGTAAGAACTGCTGATGCTGGAGTCAGAGATAACACAGTGTGGAGCTGGAGGAACACAGCAGGTCAGGCAGCATCAGAGGAGCAGGAAAGCTGATGTTTCAGGTTCGGAACCTTGTTCAGAAATAAGGGAGAGGGAAGGGAGTTCTGAAATAAATAGACAGAGGAGCACTGGGTCTGGGGAAGGTAGGTGGGATGGTGATAGGTGAGTGCAGGTAGAGAGTGGTGGGGATTGGTCAATGTGGTGGGAGGAGTGGATAGGTGGGAGAGAAGATGGACAGGTGGTGTCAGGTCAACGATGCGGGATTAGAGGGAGGATTAGTCATGGGATGAGGCCAGGAATGGGGAGATTATGAAACTGATAAATTCCACACTGAGACTATTAGGGTGTAGGCTCCCAAGGTGGAATATGAGGTGCTGCTCCCCCAGCTTCCTGCTGGCTTCATTGTGACACTGGAGCAGGCATGGGATGGACATACTGACATGGACATGTTATTGCAGCATCAGGTTAAGAGCGAAAATTCCCAGATTCTCAAATATGGCATTTAAGGGTTTAGTCATTTTCCCCATTTGTTCATCACTTTAAATCTAGGCTGTCTTGTTTTCTTCTTTATCAAGATGAGGAACAGTTTTCCCTGAGCTACACTGTCCAGCGGCTCTGAATTTGACAACATCTATTAAATCTACTCTCAGCCTTCTTCTCTTCAAGAAGAACAGTGCCAAATTCTTCAATCTACCCTCACAAATGAATGTGATCATTCCTGGAACCATCCTTGTACATCACTTCTACACTCTCTCCAATGTATTACAGCCTTGGTTTGAACATGGACAAAATAAATGAATTCCCAAGATGAGGTGAGAATGGCAGCCCTTGACATCAAGGCTGCACTTGACTAACTGTCAAAAACTCAAGCTAAAGGTAGCAAATGGAAACCTCTCTGTTAGTTGGAGTTTTACCTAGCACAAGAGAAGATGGCTGTGGTTGGTCAAGATCAATCGTCTGAGCTCCCGGATTCTCTATAGGAGGTCGTCAGGGTTGGGTCCTAGAGCCAACCATCTTCAGTTGCTTCATCAATGACCCCTTCTCTACCATAATATCAGAAGTGAGGGTGTTCGTGATTAATGTACAACATTCAGTATCACTCATGAGTCTCACATACTAAAGCAGTCTGCACGGGAACGCAGCAAGACTTTGACAATATCCAGGCTTGGCCTGAAATATGGCAAGAAATATTCAAGAAATGGCAAGTGCTAGATAAACACCATCACTGACAAGAGAGAGTTTAACCATCACCCCTTGACAATACCATTACTATTACCATTAATAAATCCCTCACTACCAACATTCAGGGAGTTACCATTAACCAGAAACTGAACTGAAGTAGCCATATAAATACTGTAGCTACAAGAGCAGATCAGAGGCTAGGAATTCTGTTTTGTGTAATTCAATGTTCATCCTCCCGATACCAGTCCACTATCTACAAAGTGCAAATCAGGAGGGTGAAGGAATACTCCCCAGTTGCCTGGATGAGTGCAGCTCCAATAACACTCAAAGTATGATACCATACAGGCCAAAGGCAGCTCATTTGAACAGCACAATATCCATAAACATCTACGATAAAAAGGTGTAGCGCTGGATGAACACAGCAGGTCAAGCAGCATCAGAGGATCAAGAAGGCTGATGTTTTGGGTCTGGACCCTTCTGAAGAAGGGTCCAGAAATGTCAGCTCTCCTGCTCCTCTGATGCTGCTTGGCCTGCTGTGTTCATTCAACTCTACACCTTGTCATCTCAGATTCTGCAGCATCAGCAGTTCTTACTATCTCTGAACCCATAAACATCTACTCCCTACACCACTGTTCAGTAGCAGCAGCATGTACTACCTACAAGATGCACTGCAGAAATTCAACAAGGCTACTCAGAATGTTGATCGTAGCATCTAGAAGGACAAGTGCAGCAGAATACAATTGGATACTACCATTTCACCTCCAAATGACTCACCATCCTGACTTGGAAGTACATCACCATTCCGTCAGTGTTGCTGAGTCAAAATGAAGCCATAGAGTTTTACACAATGAAAAGAAGCCCTTCAGCCAATCATGTCCATGCCTGGAACATATAGACCAGGCCAGGAAATGACAGCAGGCAACAGTCAACCAGACAGGCTTTAGAACAATACAGTGGTTTCCTGGTCACAATTATTGACATTGGTTTTTATTCTAGATTTTTCTTTTTGTTCACTCAAATTAAATTTCACAGCAAGAAATCTGTGCAATTTGAACTTGTATCCCTTGATCATTAGTTTTGCTTTCTGAACTATCCACCCAGCAGTATAACCCCTAATGATGATACTCATTCACAAATAGCATAACAGCGAGTTGCTAACCATTGAGGATTTACCCTGAAGTAAGTTCTCGTCCAGCTTTTCCATCAGATTAGATTCTACCACTTTACTTATTATTATGAATAGTGTTGGGGACATTGTCAACATTAACATATATTACCTCTTATCAATTTCCAACTTTGCAGAATCCCTATTGTACTCGGAGATCATTCCAAGTTTATAACAACCCCTCCTCAAATTTCTTCCCAGCTCTACTCCAGCAACTAGGATTGTTGGTCCCTAGAATATGTTGGTCATTCAGTTCCCTAATTTACCATGTCCATGATGTTCTGATGGTGAGTTCCCTGTGGACAACCAATAATCACATGCAATGAATCAAATTGCAAAGAATTATAGTGCAGAAACAAACTAATTGGCCAAAGAGATCCATGCTGGTATTCTTATTCCACAAAACTTTCTGTCGCCTTGGAACTGAATTGTCTGCACCTTTTCTGCTCCAGTGTAAAATATCTCCCCAAGATGTTGGCAGCGTAAAGGCAAAGGAACCAAAGCACACAGCCCTGCCAGACTTAGATCCCCATTTACATGGGCACTGAAAGAAGCACAGAAACAGTCCATTCAGCCCAACCATTCCATACAAGTGCTGATGCTGCACTGGAATCTCTCCCTCCTTTGCTTATCTAAATCTACCGTCACAATTCTCCATTCCTTTTTCTTCCAATTACTTGTTCAGTTTCCCCTTAAAATCTATCTGCATTATTCGCTTCAACCAATCCTTTTGAGTTCCACTTTGTCAGAACTCTTTGGGTAGAGAAGTTTCTTCTGAATTCCCAAATGGATTCTCTGGTGGCTTTCTTATATTGATGTCTCTTTCCAGTATTCTCTCTGCATCCATTCTATTGAAACCTTTCATGAATTTAAAGACATCCTTTAGGTCAATTTTACAAGAGAAAAGAAATCCAATCCATTCATGACACATACAGCCATCATTTTTGAAATTGTCTTTGAGCTTTCCGGAATATCAAAGCCTAATTTATCATCATTAAACACTACCAAGCATCAGAAAATAGAAGGCTGTTAACCAAAGGAATTTGAGAAGGCATCCCTTTATTGCACCCTGGAGATAGTTCAATAAAGAAATATCAACAATATCGTGGTGGCCCATTGCCAAAGCTAGAAGATTAAAGGAGCATCATGATATTGTAATTTGCACTCAGATAGTTAGGAACCACAGCACTAGATAACTACTGTAGAGATAATTTTACAACATTAAGCATATCCTAACGCAGTGCTTCTTTATTATAGCGCTACATCAATGTTCAGATATTGCTGCCCTCAACCAAAGCAGCCTACAACATGGTCATCTCAAGTACATGTTTGTTAATGGCTTGCTAATTGTTTTGTTTGTATCAATTAGGCAAACAATTTGGTACTTACCAAACATCACACACATATTTAAATTGTTCTCACGCAGGAATGAGAAAATGATCAGCATATTTCACAAAATACCTCAAATTTGGAGGAAAATACTAAAAATATTTCAGCTGCTTAGTGGTAATTTGTTGGGCATCACACCTCAGCTGAAACTAAAATGTACTTGGTGAATTGCTTTCGATGTTTTGCGAGTCTTCCTTTATGTATCAGTAATGGAGTGGCAGCAGCTGAAGGAAGCTTAACCACACTGGTAATAAAATGTGAGGCTGGATGAACACAGCAGGCCAAGCAGCATCTCAGGAGCACAAAAACTGACGTTTTGGGCCTAGACCCTTCATCAGAGATGAAGGCCCGAAACGTCAGCTTTTGTTCTCCTGAGATGCTGCTTGGCCTGCTGTGTTCATCCAGCCTCACATTTTATTATCTTGGAATTCTCCAGCATCTGCAGTTCCCATTATCTCTTAACCACACTGGGGCAGCTTTTCTTGTTGGTATCAATGCAGGTGACATAAACTGCATGTGTTATTATGATGAACAGAAACAGGTGAGGTAATACATAATCAACGACTTGAATGTACTTTGAAGCGATGGCTTCTAATGAATATTTCCTGCCAAGTATTTTGCATAACTACCCATTAGGTACCATCACAATTAAGATTGGATAATTGTGTCATTAGTCTGCCTCATGATATGAAGGTGTGGTGTGCCAATATCACAGACTAACAAATGCTTTCTTACTATACGACATGCAGCATCATATCTTGTCACATAATTTAAAACTAATGTCATATTAAGTGCATCCCACACAGTGTTTTAGAAAAACAAATCTGAAAGAACTGTGGATGCTGGAAATCAGAAAGAGAAACAAAATCAGAAATTGCTGGAAAAACTCAGCAGACCTGGCAGCATCTGTGGAGAAAGCACAGTTAACGTTTCGGGTCCAGTGACCCTTCTTCAAAACAAAGTTTTAGATGTTATCGTCTTGGGAAAATGATTAAAAATTCGAAGGAAAGTACATTTTTCAGATCAACGTTTACTTTTACTTTCATGACCTTCTGTAATATGATATTTAGGTTGCATAATCTGAGTGATGTAACCCTATAGTGGTTCAGGCTCTGTCCTCTTAAAACCAGGCATATAGAAGCAGATCCCAAGTTCAATTCCTGGTCTACATTGTGTTGGTCAATTGTAACCAGAAATCTATGTGTGCCTGGGCTAATGAGAGAATTGATCTAGATCTTGTTTCTGATTGTTATTGAGCTGTATTGTACAGCACAGGATCAGGCCATTCAGCCCATAGAGTCTGTAACAGTTCTTTAGAAGGGCAAACCAGTATCATTCCCTGCTGTTTCCCTAAATCTTTTCAATCAACTTTTAAAATATTTATCAAATTTCCTTTCAAAAACTCCTGTTGAATTGTTTCTCTGCCGCTATACCAGGCAATACATTCCAAATGCTAACTAGTCATCAGACAAAATAAATTTCCCTTATTTAGTTGATCACCTTTAAATCTCTAACCTCTGGTTGTCAAGGCTTCAGCAAATGGAAGCAGGCTCCCTATTTAATCTCTCTAAGCCTTTCATGATTTGGACATGCATCAAAACTGCTCTTAAGCTTCTCTGCTCTAAGATGAACAGATCAATTTCTCTATGTCTATCTATGCAACTCGAATCCTTCAACCTGAGAATCGGTCAGAAAATCTCTTCTGCAGCCTCTCTAGATCATTCATGCTCTTCCGAAAGAGTGATGCCAGAACTGAACTCAATACTTTAACTGAGGCCAAACCAGTATTTTACATGCGTTCATCAGAACTTTCTGGCTTTTGTATTGCATTGCAATATCTTCTGCTGGAATTAACAAATGTGGGACTGTTAAACAAGCTCAAGATCAAAATCAATTCCATCACACACAATTCCACATAAACAAAGGTCTGATCATGAACCATTTGAATGAGGGGTCAGAGAGAAACTAAAATTTGTGGGATCCTCCTATGCAGGTCAGTAATAATTTCAGACAGGAAGGGAGGCGAAGAAACTGAGGAACTGAGAAACTGAGGCTGCTGGAAGCAAAAGAAAATAACCTATTTTCATTACCAGGCTATCTCTATGACCTTTGTAACTTCATTACGAAGAATGTTTCAAAAAAATTGCTTTGATAAAGCAATTGCACAATGAAAACCAATTGTCCATCCAGTTATTTATCTTCATTTACTCTTAGAGAAAGCAGTTTTAGAAACACAGGGGAAGGAACAAAAACACCATGATTGAAGTGGCTTTGTTTGTGCAGTTCAGTTCCACAAGAACCGAACATTGCAGTACAATTAAAAATTCAAAGAATTCATTTTTAATCAGATATTCTCATCTCTGAAAGGGTTTACCTCTGCAGTAAAGTCTTAATTTCACAATTAGGATTCCTTAAGAAAATTTTCATATATAAAGGGAATTATTTTCTCAAAGGTTTACGAATAACATTACTCTCTTGCTGACAGGACTGTCTGAAGAAATTGATAAGGTGAAAAAAAATTGTTCAGATATGACTGGTCAGTATATGAATGGTAGTAAGTATGTAGTCACTCTGTTATTTTTTCTTCACTCATGAGATGTGGGTATCTCTGGTCTAGGCCAACATTTATTGCCCATCCATAATTGCCCAGAGGGCAGCTAAGAGTCAACCACATTGCTGTGGGTCTGGAGTCACGTGTAGGCCAGACCAGGTAAGGATAGCAGAGCTTCTCCCCAAAGGATGCTAATGAACTAAATGGGGTTTTTCTAACAATTCACAATGGTTTCCTGGTCATCATTAGTCTCTTAATTTCAGATTCTTTACTGAATTCAAATTCAACTATCTGCCATGGTGGGATTTGAACCTTGGGCTTCTGCTGACTTTCTGGATGAATAGTCTAGTGATAATACCATTAGGCAATTGCATCTCCATTATTCTGTAAAATGAAGCATCTTTAAATGCCCAATGTTAAAGACTCATGTGAAAAACTCAGGCTCATGCAAAATGTCAGTTTTCGGAGAGTACAAGCTCCAATAATAATTCTGCTTCTTAAACAGAACACAGCTGCCAACCCCAGCCTATTTTGCCATTTCAACTGCATTGTCAGAAACGCAACTCTTTTCCAGTTTACTTCCTAACTTTGCTGGGACATCTAATAAGAAGGTAATTGTCTCCCAACTGCCCTTTGCATTCACTATCCCTGCTAGGTTAAAAAAAATGAAATCGCTGCAACAAACTAGTATCACTAAACGATAATAGGACTGCTCCAGCATGTCTTATCACCATCAAGCATATGAGAATTCTATTGGGAATATAACATTAGCCAAGCCCACAAAAACTGACCCTGTGTATAGCTGATGTTCACCATTTAGCATTCACTCAATGGTTCCTATAACCCTTTTCATGGTATCCTCACTATCAGTCCCAACCCTGCTTCAGCATTAAGATGCTGCCAGTGACAGCTATGATGCAAGAGAGCTTTCAGCCTAGCATCTAGCCCCTGGCATGTTTCACTCCACATTTAATCAGTACAGTTATAGATTGAGCTTTGTGTTTTCTTTCTTCCAAAAAAAATTAAATAGGTCATGGACTAAAACAAGTGATTGGATCAATTCTTATATCAGGTCCAATTCACAGCACAAGCTTGTGGAACGTTACACTGCAAATTCTATTACAAAAATCAGTGCTGTTTCAGAAGTTCAGTTTGAAGGATCTCTGTAACAATTGGCTTGATTTCAAAGCGCTATGGTCAAACAGTTGAAAGCAAATTGAATAATTTCTAAAATTCTTGGAAAAAGACATTGTAATTCCGTTTAATTTGATATTTATAAAATGATTCATAGAATCCCTAAAATGTGGAGGCAGGTCATTCAGCCCATCGAGTCGAGACTGACTTTCAGAAGCCTCACTTCCCTGCTCTATCTCTGTAGCCCTTCATTTTCCATGACTATTCCACCTAAGCTACGCATCCCTGGGGCAATTTAGCACGGTCAATCCACTTACCCTGCACATTTTTGTACTGCAGGTGGAAACTGGGGCACGTGTTTGAAGCCCAAGCAGATGTGGGGAGACAGTTGCCTAAGGGTGGAATCAAACCCGAGTCTCTGGCACTGTGAGGCAGCAGTCCTAACCAATGAACCACCACGCCACATCATTACCACACAGAGAGGCACAGGTTTCTGCTACAACAGAAAGCCTTTCCATCATGGCGAGAATTATAGAAGTGATGAAAAATCTTTCAGTCTTGATCCTTCAAACTGCAACTCCTATTTTTTTGGGGAGAAAGGAGTGGAACACGAATGCACATGTTACAGAGCAGTTGACCTTTCCTGAAGGTCAAATTCTCCTGAATCTGTGCATCTGACCCAAGAGCTAAGATACAGACCTACCTTTTTGGCATCAGTGAAGTCAGTTTGTGGGGGTGAGGAGAAGTGTTTATGAAGGCTGGTTAATTTTCTTATTCGTCCATAGGATTGGACATCACTGGCTAACCCATCATTTATTACCCATCCCTAATTGCCCTGAAGAAATAAACATTGAGCTGCCTTCTTTAAACACTTCAGTTTGGCGAGAATTACATACACAGTGCTGCTAGGGAGGGAGTTCCCGGACTCTGACCCGTCAACAGTGAGGAATGTTGATATCGTCCCAAGACAGAATTGTACATGGCTTATGGGAGATATTGGAGGTGGTAGTATTCCCATACATCTGCTGACCTTTTCCGCCCTGGTAGGAGAGGCCACAGGCTGGGAAGATGGCTTAGTGAGTTGTTGCACAGTGCACAAGACAGTGAATCAACCACCCTGTTGTCATTGTGCATCAGTGGTGAAATGAGTGGATGTCAAAGGCAGTGGATGGGGCAGCCTTATCCTGGACTTTTTGAGTTTGGTTTGAACTGCACTCATCCAGAGAAGTGGGAAATATTCCATCATACTCCTGAAGTGTGCTTTGTAGATGGTGGACAGTCTTTGGTGAGATGGGAGGTGAGTCACTTTCCACAGAATTCCCAATCTCTGCCCTGGTTTTATAATACAGAGTTGGTTCTGGTAAATTTCAGAGCAGGGCTATTTCTAAGCTCCCATTTAATTCTTATTCAGAAACATAGTTCATTCTATTCTGATATTCCTTTAATCATGCATATATTTCATTGGAGTCTCATCACCTGCAGACAATGCAATTCAATAGTGTCAGTGTTGCCAAAGACATGGTATTTGTTATTGCTTGGGAACTTGGTATAGCTCCAGCTCCATGTTTATGTAAAACTGACAGAAAGCAGCAAGATGAATTTTTGACTCTTCAGTGAATCTTCCATCAGCATCTTCCAAAGAATGACACAAAGCAGTACACAAGCAGCATACAACTTCCTGTCACAGCCTGAGGTCTGTTCAATCTGTACCAAAGACTCAATTTGGATTCTGAGAAGCCTGCTGGAGTGGGCACACTGGGGTGGGCCCGCTGGGGTGGGCACACAGAAAGTATCAAAGCAGGCCGCAAGTCAGACCCTTGGCAGAGGACAATGTATGGCCGGCTTTTGTGGTTCACTGCGAGAACATTTGAGACTATCTGGAGACTATCATAGGGCATTAGATCTCAGAAAGATTTGTTCAGGCTCAGTGGTTACCACTGCTGCCTCACAACACCGGTTTGATTCTGGGCCTGGGGTGACTGTATGTGCAGAATTTTCATTTTCTCCCTGTGTCTGCGTCGGTTTCTACTGGGTGCTCCCACAGTCCAAAGACAGACAGGTTAGCTGGATTAATCATGCTAAATGCAGGGTTAAGGGGATAGGGTGGGGGAAGGGTTGGGTTTGAGTAGCATGATCTTCAGAGGGTCAGTGCAGACTTAATGGGCTGAATGGCCTCTTTCTGCACTGTAGGGATTCAATGATTCCATTAGGCGTTCTCTGTGTAAATAGCAGATGGATAGGGCATGCATTGTGGTAGAAGTTACAGTTGCATGGGTTGTCAACTGTCATATTACTCGAGATTGCTCTGAGCCTTTAGAAGATACTGGAATAATTGAATGGGTGAAAAATATTAAGTCAAAATGGTGGGAAGCTTTGTATTGCATATTGAAATATTCTCGGGTCAACTCTGACTCAGACTGATATGTTATCTTGCACTTCTTTTGGATATTCGCATCAATTCGCTACCACAATAATTGTTTTCCAACCAATTCATGTTAATGCCAAGCCCATATGATGATACTATTAATTTTGGTCCTTAAATTGCTTCCACCACTATCCCAGCAATACTTCGCCCTACAGTTAGAGAGTTTAAACACCTAACATCAGAAAGAGAAATTCTACCATTTTTTCCATCATTTCTCCTCTCTTTTTTCATTCTTTCATTCAATGTGAGCATCACTGGCACACCTGGCATTTGTCGTCTGTCTAACTTCCTTTAGGAGCAGCTGAAACACATTACTGTTGGTCACTTTAAGGCCAGGTAAGGGTGGGAGGTTTCTTTCTGCCAAGGCCTCTGGTTAAACAACTAGGTTTATTGAATAACCAGCAATAGTGGGTTGGAACAGTAACAAAGTTGCTGGAAAAGCTCAGCAGGTCTGGCAGCATCGAGGAACGAGAAAACAGAGTTAACTTTTCGGGTCTGGTGACCCTTCCTCAGAAGTTAGTTGGCTTTCAATTGCAGACTTTTACTTTTTTTATTAGCTCATTCAATTTAAATTTCCACCAGATACCATGATGGAATATGAAGATGTGCTCACTTGACCATTAACCTCAGGCTCAGAATCCACTGCATCGCCATTTCCCTATCTCCTTTTGTGCTGGAACCATGGAGTTGTACAGCATGGAAACAGGCCTTCAGTGCAGGTAGCGGTGTTCCCAAATACCTGCTGCCCTTGTCCTTCTGGCTACTCAAAATCATAGGTTTGAAAGGTGTTTTCAGATGAGTCTAGATCAGTTACTGCAGTGCAAATCAGTTTCTGCCAGTGTGTATGAATGGTGAAAGGAATGAATAATGAGGATAATGAATGATCTGCTCATCAAGCGGGCTGCTTTGTCCTGAATGGCGTCAAGCTTTTTGAGTGTGGTTGGAGCTGCATCCACCCAGGGAGTATTCCATCACACTTGTGCCTTATAGGTAGGGAGGTGGTATTTGAATCACTCACTGTCGGATTCCTAGACACTGACAGGCTCTTCTAGTCACTGTGCTGATATGGATAGTCCAGTTCACTGTCTGCTCAGTGGTCACCCCGAGAATGTTGATAGTGCGAGGTTCAGCCATTGAATGTCAAAGGGCGATTGTTAGATTCTGTCTTGTTGGAGCTGGTCATTGCCTATCACGCATCTGGCACAAACATTATTTAAAAACCCAAGCCTGGATATTGTCCAGGCCCTGACTTGAACTGCTCCAATACCCAAGGAGTTGCAAATGGTACTGAACAATCTAATGATCAGTGAACATCCCCAGTGCTGAGCAAAGATGGTTGATGGAGTGACTGAAGATGGTTGGGCAGAGGATACTACCATGAGGATCTCCTGCAGTGATGTCTTGGAGCTGAGATGACAACCATGATCATCCTCCTATGTGTCAAGCACAACTCAACCAGCTTACCTCCTGGTTGCCATTGACTTCAATTTTGTAAATTTAGGATCACACATCTTTGTTTCAAAGCAAATCTATCCGAACACACCCCTCACAACTCAGATATGTGCAGCAACGTATCAATATCCTTGTTCCACCCTGAACAATTTTCAAGGTTTCTAAATCTGCATTGTGTTATGGTGACTAGAATGGAACACATGCCTTTGTGTGCATAAAAGTAAGATATCAGAAATCTGAAACAAAAACAGAAAATGCTGCAAATTCCTAACTGGTCGGGCAGCATTTGTGGAGATGCAAATAGATTTAATGTTGATATTCCTTCTTGGATACCTGATAGGCATGGACAGGTTGGGCCCAAAGGTACGTTTCCATGCTGTATAATTCTATGAGTATATTAGATTTAAGAAAGGTCATCGAACTGAAACGTGAGCTTGGGTTTCCTTGCTGTACTGATGCTGCTTGACCTGCTGATTTCTAGCATTTTTACTTATTCTATGTCGGGCTGGACCAGTCTCAAGTACACTGCTGTGCATTTCAAACAGCTTTACATGAGAAGGGAGATGGGGAGAGAATGGTACAGAAAACAGCAGATTCCCAGCATTATAACTAGAAATTCATTACACAATAATAATTTATTAAAGTTTGACCTATGTATTGCAAGCAGAGCTATGTATTGTTCATATACAATACAGGATAGGTATTGAGTAACTGAGAATATGGAAAAGGTTTTGTATTGGTCAACCATTTTAATTGTTTTCTAACTGGGTGTAAATTTCTGTGATTTAAAGTGGTGCCCATTAGTGTCGAAAATTAATCATGTTTATTCTATCGTTAAAAGTCACAGCCATGCATTTAATTCAGTTCATCACTATAGGTCACAAACTTCAGTTACGCCTGGGTTCCAGTGCCTGCTAATTTAAGAACATACAAACAAGGAACAAGCGTAGGCCACTCTGCCCTTCAGGCCTGCTCCTCCATTCAAAAGATAATGGGCTGATCTGATTTCAACCGAGACTCAACATTCCTGTGCAACCCCATTAATCTTCCATCCCTTTGGTAATCAAGAATCTCTCTACCTCAGCCTTAAAAATATTTAAAGATTCTGCATTCGCTACTTTTTGAGGAAGGGAATTCCAAATGCTTACAAACCTCTGAGACAAAAGAAAAATGTTTCCTCATCTTTGTTTTCAATGGGCATGCCGTAATTTTAAACTGTCTCCTTCTTGATACAGTGTCCAAGTTTTATTTATACCTCTGATATATAACTTAAAATTTTTAACCACAACATTTATACCATGCACATGAAAATAAAACACAAGGTTTTTTAAATTCATTCATGGGATCAGGGTGTCACTGGCAATGCCAGCATTTATTGCCCATCCCTAATTGCCCAAAGGGCAGTTAAATCAACCACATTACTGTGGGTCTGGAATCACATGAAGGCCAGACCAGACAAGAGAACAGTTTCCTTCTCTAAAGGAATTCAGTGAACCAGATGGGTTTTTCCAAGAGTTAACAATGGTTTCATGGTCAAAATTAGACCCTTAATTCCAGATTTTTATTGAATTCAAATTCCACCACTTGCCATGGCAGGATTGAAACCCCGGTTCCCAGAACATTACCTGGTCTCTAGATTATTAGTCCAGTGATAAAGCACTAGGTCATCACCTCCCATCAAATGCACCTCGGTTACAAAGGACAAATTAAAATCTAATTTGTGTAAGGGATTAAGACAAATTGATATCAATATTGAGTTTTTCTCAGCTGGACGAGAAAGATAAATCTGCTGGAGAGGAGAGTAAGTTTGCACATTGTCCTGTTACATGCAAAATTGATTTTGAGTTTGAACTCATCTCATGGGATACAAGCCCCCTCTCTCTCATTACAGAGACAGTCTTATCTGAAATGCGCTTGGAAAATCTCACTTGTAGTATGAACAGGCTCAGAAGATAGTATAAGCCACAATTCCACAAAAAGTTCTACACCATTGATCATTCATACTGCCGAAGCAAAATAATTGGCACAGCAGTATTTCCCCATGAGCCTGGAAAAGATTTGAGTTTAATGAAGACCATGAAACCATTGTTGATTGTCGGGAAAATCCATGTGGTTTGCTAATGCCCTGCAGTGAAGAAATCGGCCTTCCTTACGTAGTCTGGCCTACATGTGACTCCACACCCACAGCAATGTGCTTGAACCTTAAATTCTCACTAAAATGGGCTAGCAAGCCACTCAGTTGTAACAACTGCTCCAAAGTCTCAACAAAAGAATGAACCACATGGATCACCTGGTCTATGACAGCATCAGTAAGTGAGCCATTGTGGAAACCTGTCCCGACTTCACATTGACAATATCTTACATAGTGTTATGTGGCACTAACACTGTGCTAAACAGGACAGATTTCAAACAGATCTAACAACTCAAAACTGGGCATTGAAACAGATCTAAGAACTCAAGAATGGGTATCCATGAGGAACTGTGGTCATCAACAGAACTAGAATCAACATGATCTGCAACAGCATATCCCCCACTCAACCATTAATATTATATCCAGGGGATCAACCCTGGTTTAATGGAGAGTACAGGAGGGCATACCGGGAGTGGCAACAGGCATACCTGAAAATGAGGCACCAAACTGGTAAAGCTACCTAACAGGACTACTTGCTAACAGAATTAGAAGCAAGTTATCGACTGAGCTAAATGAATTAACAGCCAACAGACAATATCCAGGCTCTGCAGCGCTGCTGTGTTCAGTCACAAATGGTGGTAGGCAACCAAACAAATCACTAGAGGAGAATGTATCACAAATATCCCCATCCCCAATGATGGGAAAGCCCAGCAATTCAGTGTAAGACATAAAGCATTTGCAGCAATCTTCAGCCAGAAGTGCAGAGTGGATGATCCACCTCAGTTTCCTCCAGAGGTCTTCAGCATTGCTATGGAACAGACCAAAACCCCTCTAAACATGTCAAGGAGATAGGATAGACCCTAAGCTTTTCTTATTTTGAAGGAAAATGCCAAGTGTTGCATTCTGGATGTAACTGAATTGGTCAAACTACTAGTCTTGAAGCAAAACACACTGTATTCATACACTATATAGTTAAATTACAAACAAAAGAAAGAAGGATTAGAAATTACTTAACTGTATTGGAAACTTAGCAATAATAGATTATTTAACAACTAAAAAGCAACTGTTCCAAGACACTAATATCCCATGTCAAATGTAAATTCAGTAAAATAGATTGTCTCACATGCAATTCCAGCAGCTGGAAGAGAACCTCGGCTTTTAGCTGTAACAGAGAAAAGAATAAGGGCTTCCACCTCCGCCTTCAAGGCCCCAGTGACTAGTGATAAAACTAAAATCCCTGGTGCTGTGGGAGCTTGACACAACCCATTCAGGCTGTTTCAATTGTTCCAACTCTTAAAAAAAACCAAGGCCTCACAAGCTGTTTACTTCATTTACTTGAAGCAGATCGTTCAGTGCTACTGTCTCAACTTCCCTTCATAAAAAAAAGCAAGACAAAATACACCTTTTAAAACCATTGCATCGTCACATCCAGTCTTCAGTCAATTTAATTCACTCCGTGTGTTATTAAGAAAGAATTGGACGTGCTGAATACTGCAAAGGTAATGGACCCTGTCAACATTCCTGCGATAGTATAGAATATTTGTGCTCCAGAGCTTGCTGAGCCCCTAGCCAAACTGTTCCAGTACAGTTACAGCACTGGCATCTACCCGATGGTGAAAAATTGCCCAGGTATATCCTGTAATAAACAGCAGGACAAATTCAACCCAGCCAATTATCGCCCTATCCTTCTACTTTTAGTCATCAGTAATTCAGTGGACAATTCAGTTTAACTGTGCTAAGCTTAAATAAGGATACTTACAAAGGAATGAATGGAGAGTTGGCTGGAGTGGATCGGGGAAGGAATTTAGTAGCAAAGTGATTGAGGAACGATGGCAAATGTTTAAGAATTGGCTCACAGCAAAGATATATTCCAGTGAGGAAGAAGGATTTTATGAGGGGGATAAGCCAAGGTTAACCAGGCAAGTTAATGAAAGTATCAAATTGAAAGAAGGAAGATACAATATGGCAAAGATTAATAGTAGGCTGGAAGGTTGGGAAAGTTTTTTTAAAACCAGCAAAGGACCAAGAAAAAGGGAGAAAATAAAAGACAATTTGCAAGTAATAGCAAGATGGGCAGCAAAAGCTTCTTTAAATATAAAAAGAAAGCGAGGAGCCAAAGTGAATGTAGGTTTCTTTGAGAATGAGGCTGGAAAACTAATAATGGGGAACCAGGAAACGGCAGGAGTTGAATAAATACATTGTATCAGTATTCACAACAGAATACATTAATAGCATTCCAAAATTACTGAATAATCGTTGCCAGACTAAATGCCTAGGGAAATGAAACTTTCACCAAGGCTATCACTCCGATCATATTCAGCGATCTCTGAAATATCACTTGAAATCATTGAACATCTAACATCAAAGGTGAGATTGGATTTGGTTGTAATGCGCTTCATGTAAAATATCCCAATGAAACTCAGTTGTGGAAGTTCATAAGTCATATTGGCTATTGAAGTGCAATATCAAAAAAGTGACTGGTGCTCCTTCAAGCATCAGTGAGTTTCATCTTTGACCTTTGCACAAAATGAGAGCAATCTCAATAAAACTGATACTGTCCACCTGCTTGTTATTCTCAGCTTGGTGCCAGAGCTATACTGAGGCCCAGACCTCATGTCACATCTCAGCAGTGAGCTGCAGTGTATCCCTTAGGATGATGGGATAATTGACGAGCTCACATGCTAAGCCAGCAGGAGGGAAGTAAACCTGGAGGGGAGGAAAACAGTGGGGAGCTCAAACAAGCCGGAGGTAGGCTGCAGTATTTTGGGCCTCCAGAAACGCATAAACTATAAGTGCCTTGAGCTGTCCACTAGCCGTGCCTTTAAAAATGGCTGGTTAAGCTCTCATTCCATAGCGCACTAGGCAAACCGTGCACACCAGCACATTTGCATTGGAAAATTACAGTCTGAGCCCTATAACTACGCCAGCACAGGATTTGCATATTGAGGCAGCTTTCTGCCTGTTTGGATGGGGCGAGCCCCTCATCCATTTATAAATCGCATCACTGGGTCTTGGAGATCAGTGGGTTGGGCCAAAAATCCCTGATGCTCTAACTGGAGGTATTCAGATAAGAATCAAGTCCTAATTTGCTGTGACTTGTTAGGCAAACCTAGACAGCTTAAATTGCATGAGGAGGGCAGATATGCCAAAATTCCTGGGAATGAATGCAATGGACTGAATAGCCTCATTCTGTGCTTTAAATGTCTGCGATTCGATGAGGAAAGAAAAATATTTCACCTTACAACAGTCTCACTTAAGTACAAAATTATTTCTAATCCCCAAAACATACATAACACAATGAGTTCCAAACACTTCATACTTCATAGCAGTATGCTACAGCGTACTTTTGGGTTATCAAAGCAATAGACTGAACAGATCCCATTCCAAAAGGTTACTGCTGGGTTCAGCTCAGCCACGCCGTAAACAATCACAGCTTGAGTTCTTTTGGACAATCACCAAACACACATTTTATGAGCATAGCCAGACTGTGAAAGATGATGCCGGCACCAAACAGTCCTCCTTATTTTATGAACTGCATATGTTTACTAAATTCACATCGCAGTGCACAGCATGCAACAATACATCAATGTAAGCCTACTCAATCAAGTTGCAGAAGGTGATATAAAAATATGTGGCTCATTTTTCAAGGCATTGCAAGGGGGACTGGCATCTAAGGAATGGCATAAAATTAAGAAAATGGGAGATCATTTCAAAAAGAACAGACGGATGTCGGAAATTTGAATCATTTGAATTGAATATTCTTGAGATTGTCTCCAATGCTGAATTTGCAGGCTGATGGCAATGTGGAAAGTGTAGCATCATTAATCCAAACCTTATGGATGAATGTTCAAAAAACACCCCCACAGCAGCTGAGTTCAATTTCTGATGGATAGGTCTCTCGCTTTCACATGTCACCCTAACACCAGCCACACCACACATAACCATATCCCCTCCATGCCCCCTCATTTCTCCCTGCCATGTTCTGTGTACCAACCATATCTCCCATGTGACCTCATACTCATTTAATTTGATTTATTTTTATTTCTTGATTTATCACGTGTATTTTGTTGCGAAAAAAGTTGTATCACCACTCTCCGACACCATCTTAAAACACAGAAAAATAAATCAAAGCATAGAATATAAAGGCAGAAAATGAGAAATAAAGAAAACGAGCCCTACTTTACAGTCTTTCTTGTTAAATGCTGATGGGCCTGGTGGCTAGGCACACATCCCCTTCGCCACACTGCCAACTGCTGGAATGAAAGTTGCCAATCTTTGACGCTATCTCACCTCAACCAGTGCCCTCGCCACTATGAATCGTCGCTGGACCTTGCCAATGCAGATGCCGCTGGGTGCCACACCAGCCCAACTCCTTACTCCGTCGCTGCCATGAGTCTGCTTTGGGTCCACCTCACAAAACGCAGCCACTGCTGATGGCGCGGGTGTTCTTGTACTGAGCCCAAACTCTTCCCTGCCTCCGCCTCCATGAATCTGCTCTGGATGCAGGCAGCGGCAGGAACCCAAGCTCGATTCCATAGCAGCAGCCGTCAGTCGGTGTTTGGAGGACCTCAACGGTGCAGACACTGCCGGGAACCCAAACTCTCCTCCGTGCCCCAGCCACGGGTCCATGCTGCTGGGTGCACTCACCACGGATGCCATTGTTGTAACCGAGCTCCTCACCAAGAGACAAGTGAATCAAAATAGCAGAGCAAAAGAAAAGAGAGAAAAGAAAGGAAAAGCAACGAAAATAAAAGCAGACAGATTGGCAAGACCCAGGCTCATAAGCTCTACTCCTTCACCATCTTACTAGAAGTATAGAGCATCTGTATATGCCATATCCCACCTGTATCTCCTAATCCCACTACTCCCCTATAACCCAGCTTTACCATAACTCCATGCTGCTTCCTTGCCACTAATGCATCCTCCAAATGCCCCCTCCCGGCATCTACCATGTACATAACCAAAAAATTAAATACTACTAGAGGCAAGACTGCAAAATGTACCCAAATCCAAAAAAAAGCAGACTTTGAAAACTTCCCTTGAAAATAACTCACTGTTTAATCTGATAAATGGGATCAACCAAACACAGCCAATCATAGCAGAAAAATGTTAGAATCTTTTGTCACCTTATCATCTCCTAGTCTTGTCCAATTAAACAAACAGGAATTAAATAAAAACTGTATCAGAGGAAAAAATAACTTTTGTACCCTGAGTAAAAGTGCCAGTCATGTGAATTTCACACTCCCTTTTGCAAATGCATAAAGATATCCCATCTGGACCACATCTGTTATCAGTCTTGACTCTCAGTTAAACACTCAAAGCAAGGTCATCTGGAACAAAAAGAAACTTGTGGCCATTTGTTTAAAAATTTTCTAATTAACATGCACATTCTCCCCATTCTGCGTGGGTTTCCTCCGGTGCTCCGGTTTCCTCCCAAAGTCCAAAGATGTGCAGGCTGTGTGTATTGGCCATGCTAAGTTGCCCGCAGTGTTCAGGGGTATGTGGATTATAGGGAGATGGGTCTGGGTGGGACGCTCTGAGAGTCGGTGTGGACTTGTTGGGTCGATGGGCCTGTTTCCACACTGTAGAGATTCTATGATTTCTGCTCAGAGATGTTATTACACACTTCCAAAGTAGATGACACTTGAACCTGGGCCTCCCACTCCAGAGGCAGGGACACTAACACTGCACCACAATAGCCATAATTTGGTCATTTGCTCACTGAGTTACTCGTAATTGTGTGTATCTGCAGGTTATCAAGGAAACTTGAAAAGACAAGTTGGAACTTTTGGATGCTAGGGTGAGGAGACATTGGGAAATTGGCAGCCTGCATTTCCTACAATTTTACAGAATGAAAGGTGAGTTCATTGCAAATTAGAACATTTTTACAAAGGCAAGTCAACATAGTTTGAAACAGGATATTTTCATTGGTTGGTGAGCATAAATAATGTTTCCCAAATTGTTTCCCTCTGTGACCCCATCTTGAGGCTCAATAATTGTCATGACCCAGAGTAAGAGCTTTAAAAGTGTGAGTAATGCTGGTCAGGGCGGATCTCACAGCCCCGGAATTTCAGCTTGTGGCCCCTACTGAGCATCCCAGCCTTCACTTTGCAACACACTGAATTAGAACCAGGGATATTGTCTCAGAACAACAGACAGGCCATTTAATACTGAGGTGAGGAGGCATTTCTTCAGCCGGAGGTTGTAGTGAATCTTTGGAATGCTCAACACTACAGCTATGAGGTTCAATCAGTGAGTACATTCAAGACAGACTTCAACTGTGATCTGGACACTAACGACAGCAAGGGTTTGGGGGATGGTGGGGGAAGATGACAGTGAAGTAGACTATTTGAATAATGTAGCAGACTCAATGCCAAATGGCCAATTTCTGCTACTATTTCCTATGTTCTACATTTTAAACACTTTTTGATATCCCTTTAAAAGGATTATTAATAAAAGTGACTAGACATACAACCAGCAAATGTTTGGATATGCTTTTTTAAAAATTAATTTTGTTATTTAAAAATCAGGTCGGTTAAAGGCAAAGCTGTGATTAAAAATGCTGTTTTTGAGTGTTAAAACCCTTTTTCAGATGCATTAATCAAAGTGCACCATGTTACCATTCATAACTATATGAAAACATGTTTTTAGAGGCAGTGTTAAAATAAATCCAATTAAAACATTGCTTTGTTGTGTTGATTATAGCTCAGTTGGCTGGACAACTGGTTTTGTGGATTGATGCCAACGGTAATGATTTCAATTCATGAACCAGATGAGGCCACCATGAAGGACTCTCCTTGTCAGCATCCACCCTCTCCTGAAGTGTGGCGTCCTTCTGGCTAAGCCACCACCAGCCATTTCTCTCAAATGAGATAACAGTCCTATGGTCAGGTAAGATGATCAGCATTACCTCTTATTGCGCTGATTCATGGCCAATTTTGCTTTCAACAACACGTAAATACATTTGATCTGAAAGAGCCCTTCTTGAAACAGGAACAATTTGTGCCTGCCTTGTTGGCTGCATCTGAAACTCGTGGCCAATTCTTTTTTTCTATCATTGCACTCCTTCCCTCTGTAACTACATAGAATCTATGTGCCTTTACTATAGAGCTTGGGAGCAAGGGGCAGGCTCACACAGGCAACTCATGTCACATTGATGGCTTGTACGATGAGTTGAGGTATCAACTTCCAGCAATAATTTCCATTTGCTGCCTAGCAGCGCTGACCCCTCCAGCATTACAAGTCAGAAACCATCTCTCAAATTGTGCTTGAGTTCTGTCGGAGACATGTCTCGTACATCACAGAGTTGCTGTTGGTAATTCGGGGCTACCTCTGGCAATGACTTGAAATTCAAATCAAATTTTAATGATGTAGAGAGCAGAAGTGATGGCTTGCAGAGTCTCTGCTGCTGCAACTACTTTCAGAAAGTGAACTTAATGCATTGAAAGACGGTCACCAGCAAGGACAGAGAAAGTTGTTGAGGCAGGTACAACAGGAAAATTTAAAAAGAAACATTTGGATAGGTACATGGATGGGAAGGATTTAAAGGGATATGGGCCAAATGCAGGAACTAGCTGA
Organism: Stegostoma tigrinum; assembly: GCF_030684315.1. Classification (NCBI taxonomy): domain Eukaryota; kingdom Metazoa; phylum Chordata; class Chondrichthyes; order Orectolobiformes; family Stegostomatidae; genus Stegostoma; species Stegostoma tigrinum. The sequence continues at coordinate 113,443,387 of NC_081358.1, read as the reverse complement.
GTGGGCACCATGGCGAACACGGACCAGTTTGGGCTGAAGGGCCTGTTTCCATGCTGTCCTACTCTATGACTCGATGACTCATGGTGAAACAAACTAGAAAGCTTAGTATTGTGATTCCAGTTAGTTTAGATCAATGACATTGTACTATTTAGGATTTTCAACATTGTAAATCCTTGTATCCCTCACAAACTCATCAAAAAGTGAAATGATCAGAATTCTGCACAAGATACTGAATACAAAAAGTAAATTCTCAACTTTCAATTGGATGTGTTTACTGTCAATTCAACCCAAGTGGTTAAAAAGAACTTTAAGAAGTGATTGAATATCGGATTGTAACAGAATAAGAATTGTTCTACAAAGATTTTCAGGAAGTTAAAATGGTTAAATGACAAATTCAGTTTTACTCCTAGATCAGGTTCCATATTGGCTTATTCTCAGCTACAGGTGTTTGATCAATGAGTTTAGTCACCTTCTGAAAATGCTGCTAGTTAACTCAGAATGACTGGCCTTTAATGGTACATGCAGTCACACACATTGAATCACAATAATGCTCCTGAATCAATGACTTCTTTGGAGTGCAGGAGATCAGAATTACAAATCAATATAAAACAGTGATGTTATCAGGGTATATTCTTTTAGAAAGCAAAAGAACCAAAGAACTGTGGAAATCAGAAACAAAATCAGAAATTGCTGGAAAAACTCAGCAGGTCTGGTAGCATCCATGGAAAGAAAGCAGAGTTAAATGTTTTGGGTCCAGTGACACTTTTCCAGGCAGTCACTGGAATTGAAAGGTTAACTCTGTTTTCTCTCCACAGATGCTGCCAGACCCTGCTGAGCTTTTTCAGCAACTTCCGATTTTATATCCTTATGGATCTGCAGTCAGATGAGAAAACGATGGCCAGTTTCTTTCCCTACAGAGCATCACCGAATCAGGTGGGATTTTTACACAAAATAAACAATATTTCATGGTCACTATTCCGAAGAATTCCAGATTTTGTTCATGGAATTGAAATTTTACCAGCTGAGATGGGATTTGAACCAGTGCTCCCAAAACATTAGCCCAGGCCCCTGGGTTACTAGCACATCTAGTGGCATTGCCACAACACCACTGCTTCCCCTACACTGACCAGCCAGTTTGGCCCACTGTGTGGGGAAGCAAGCTAGTGCAGATTGAGGGAGTGAACGCAGAAATGAGCAATAAATCAAAATGTTCTCTGCAGCTTCCACATTGGCCACTTTGAGGACCGCTAATTAACATGTTCAATGCCTCAAAGTAGTGAGATCAACATGCACCTTTTCACTCTGCTCCCTTCCCATGAGAATTAATCAAGGCCCATTTTGGAAGTTTGAAAACTTTCTGCCTGTTTGGATTCAGATGCTGTCAGGATTGTCAAACTTCCGAGATTGACTTGGTGTTTCAGGAATTGACAATTAATCTCCATGGCACTGCCATACACTATCATAGGGACATTAAAACAATTTTTTTGTCTTCTGCTTTGAACATTTCCATGTACCAGGTATTAGAATATTATAAATGGGACAGCATAGAATCAAGCCGCATCCAGTTGGGGAATGAGCCTTGATACTTTACAGTTGGTATAGGAAGGTGGTGGATGACAAGAATGGAAATTTTGCTCAACTACTTGATGGAGCATAAAGGCGAGTCATGTGATGAAACCCACGAGAGTACATTTAATGAGAGTTGGTAACCCTATACACTGGGTTTTCCCTCAAAGTTTGAATCAGGAAAATTGTATCCAAAAACAAGAACTTATACTAACAAAACGTCCTTAATGCAATAAAATCCAAGGTTCTTCACAGGAACATTACACAGAACAAAATGTGACACTGAGCCACATTAGGAGACTACAGGGTAGGTCCCCAAAAGCTTGGCCAAAGAGGTTGGTTTTAAGGATTGGTCATACATGAGGAAAGTGAGGTGGACAGATGCGGAGCAGGAATTCCACAGCTCGGGGCCAAGATATCTGATATCATGGTCACCAATAGTGGAGAAATTCAAATCACGAATTTTCAAGTGGCTGCATTCAGAGGAGTGCAGATATCTGGGAGTGCTGTGAGGCTGGAGCAGGCTTCAGGGATAGAGAGGAGGGAGAACATGGAAGATGTTGAAAGCCAGGACAAAAATTTTAAAATCAGTACATGGGTTGACCAGGAAGCAATGTAGCTCATTGACCGCAGGGGTGAAAGGAGAACGGAGTTGCCTCAAATTAAGACATAGGCTACTATATTTTGGACGACCACAAGTTCACGAAAGGTAATATGTTGGAGGACACCAGAATTTCCGTTGCTAATTGCCAATTATAAGAAAAGTTACATGCAATTAGTTTGGGCTGCCAGAGCTCAGTTTTCAGTCGAACTGACGTTTCAATTTATTCCAAAAGGGTTCTGTGTTTGAAGGTGCACTTTGTTTACTTATTTTTATTCATTCAGGGGACTTGGGTCACCCGGTTCACCAGAATTTATTGCCCATCCCTAAGTGCCCCAAGAAGGTGCAGGTGCCTTCTCGAACTGCTGTGGGCGTCATGATCTCAGTTGACCCACAATGCCCTTCGGGAGAGAGTTCCAGGATGTTCACCAAACAGACAGTGAAGTATGGTGGTGTGTTTTCAAGAAGGACGGTGAGGGGCTTGAATGGAAACTTGTAGGTGGTGGTGAAAGTGAATGTGTGTTTGGAAGGTGCTGTCTAAGGATCTCTGGTGAATTTCTGCCTTGCCCCCTTGTAAATAGTACACATCGTTGCTGCCAAGCATTGGTGATGAACGGAGTGGATGCTTGTGGATGTGATGTCAGTCAAGCAGGCTGCTTTGTCCTGGATGTTGTCAAGCTTCTTATGTGTTATTGGAGCTTCACCCGTCCCAACCAAGTAGGGAGTGTTCAATCATATCCCTGACTTGTGCCTTGTAGATGGAGGACAGGCTTCAGGTGTCAGGACAGAGTTACTGGCTGCAGTATTTCTAGCTTCTGACCTGCTCTTGTAGCCAATGTATTTAGATAGCGAGCTCAGCTGAGTTTCTGGGCAATGGCACTCTCTAGGATGTTAATAGTGGGGGAGCCAGTGATGGTAATACCATGAAATATCAAAAGACAGTGGTTATATTGTCTGGTATGGGAAACAGTCTTTGCTTGGCATTTGTGTGGCATGAATGTTACTTGCCACTTGTCAGCTGAAGCCTGGATGTTGTCCAGATTTTGATGCATTTGAACATGACCAGCTTCAATATCTGAAGAGTGGCAAATGGTGCTGAGCACCAATGCTAGGTGCATTGATCCTATGCTGCATATACAATACCTGCATTTCGAAAGCATTATGTTACAGTTCTGAGGGAAAAAATGTTACTGATGAAAAGTGAACTGATTTTATCTTCACAGTTATGTTAACATTGTTCACTGTGTGTTGCGTGTAATACATTCACGTCTGAATGAAGTCCCAACTATCTCCTTAAAGCCTGTGATACCAAGGGAGGAGAAATTTCCAGAGCAGCTCTGTTTCCACTTTTACATTGGCAGCCTTTCCTGCGAGAGTGAGATCTGCTGGATAATTTCAGCACCTCATCCAAGTGTTGTAATGGAAAATGTGACAATTGGGTGCATATGTAGCAAATGAATATAGATGGGACCAGCTGTCAGAATGCAAAGAATAGTGTGAGATCTGTATATTATGTAATATGTCTGGGAACAATAGCAGATTAATCACTGGAAGAAAAGCTCAAGGAAGCATTTGGAGTGGGAGATAGTGGCCCAGGTGAAGTAGTGAGGACACAGGTTCAAATTCCACTGTGGCAGCTGTTGGAGTTTAAATTCAATTAATTAATCTTTTAAAAAGCCTTCAATTGAAAGCCAGTCTCTGGATGTAAATGAAATGATCAGCACTATAAAAATTGTCAGCCTTGTTCTTTGGAAAAGGAATCAACTGTTGCCTCCAGCCAGGCCTTTTGTATCATGCCTTACAGACATTGTGCAGTAGGCCTTTAAAAGACATGCTCGCAATGTCATTACCCTATCATAGCATGTGATCTGAAGGTGTAAAGGTCTCAACTTCATCTTAACTGAAGCCGCTTGAAGCATGATGTACTGCTGGAACTGTGCATCTGTTGGTAAGTGGGCAATTCAGAATTATCTCAGATTTCAAAGGGACTGCATGTACCATGAATTTACAAAAAAGCTTATTGATTCTTTCAGTACTACGTTACCTACATCTACTTATTACTGTAGTGATTGTAACGAGATCAGACAGGCAGACCTTATAGAATATGAGTTCCATGATTGGGGCTGTTAATCTGGTCCAGTTGGGAAGCACTGGCTGACAGACATAAACAGGAGTGTCAGAGGTCCTGTTCATTCTCTGAGCTGGCTCTGAGGGAGCTGGAGCAGTGTCAAGTACAGTGCACATGTAAATAAAGAGTGACTTGGTGACAGGATACTAGTGTCTGTGGAGCTATTTGAATTCAGCTTAAATGTCATCCTTTGTGCCCACCATGAGAGTTCACCTCCACCATGCTGACAGCAGTCTACATTCCACTCCATGTAGATGTGAAGAATGTCCTAGATGAGACTTACACCATCACTACACCCGAGAGATGAAATTCCCCAAGACCCTATTCATTGTGCCAGGCAAGCCAATCTCAAGAGGGTGCTGGCAAAATACTACCAACACATCTCCTGCCCCACCAGGGGACCGAGCATCCTGGACCACTGCTACACTTCATCCCCCGCCCCACTTTGAAAAATCACATCACAGCTCTGTGTTCCTCCTTCCAGTTTACAAGCAGAAGCTGAAACAGGGGGGCCTTTCACAAAAGGAAGTACATTGCTGGCCTGAGGCAGTGGAAGACCATCTCCGGACTGCTAGGGCTCGGCGGACTGGACCGTGTTCAAGTGTTCAGTGGAAAACCCAGGCGAGAATGTCACCGCCGTCCTAGACCTCATTAGCAAATGCGTGGAGGGCTTGTGTGCCAAAGAAATCAACAAGAGCGTTCCCCAACCAGAAACTTTGGGGGAAGCAGGAAGTCTACTCCCTACTGAAAACCAAACGTGCAGCATTCAAATCTGGTGACCCGGACCAATATAGGAAATCCAGATCTTACCTCCACAAAGCCATCAGGGAGCCTGGGTGCCAGTACCAGTCTAAGTTAGAGGCTCAAATCTACCAGACAGACTCCTGCCACCTACAGCAAGACCTAAACAACATGACAGGATACAAAATGAAGCAGGCTAAGGAAGCAGTCAAAGACACATCCCTTCCTGATGTCAGAGATAATGGGAACTGCAGATGCTGGAGAATTCCAAGATAATAAAATGTGAGGCTGGATGAACACGGCAGGCCAAGCAGCATCTCAGGAGCACAAAAGCTGACGTTTTGGGCCTAGACCCTTCATCAGAGAGGGGGATGGGGACAGGGAACTGGAATAAATAGGGAGAGAGGGGGAGGCGGACCGAAGATGGAGAGTAAAGAAGATAGGTGGAGAGAGTATAGGTGGGGAGGTAGGGAGGGGATAGGTCAGTCCAGGGAAGACGGACAGGTCAAGGAGGTGGGATGAGGTTAGTAGGTAGATGGGGGTGCGGCTTGGGGTGGGAGGAAGGGATGGGTGAGAGGAAGAACCGGTTAGGGAGGCAGAGACAGGTTGGACTGGTTTTGGGATGCAGTGGGTGGGGGGGGAAGAGCTGGGCTGGTTGTGTGGTGCAGTGGGGGGAGGGGGCGAACTGGGCTGGTTTAGGGATGCAATTGGGGAAGAGGAGATTTTGAAACTGGTGAAATCCACATTGATACCATTAGGCTGCAGGGTTCCCAGGAGGAATATGAGTTGCTGTTCCTGCAACCTTCGGGTGGCATCATTGTGGCAGTGCAGGAGGCCCATGATGGACATGTCATCTAGAGAATGGGAGGGGGAGTGGAAATGGTTTGCGACTGGGAGGTGCAGCCTGTCTGCTTTCCGGAGAGACCACTCTCTCCGTGACTCCCTTGTTCGCTCCACACTGCCCTCCAACCCCACCACACCCGGCACCTTCCCCTGCAACCGCAGGAAATGCTACACTTGCCCCCACACCTCCTCCCTCACCCCTATCCCAGGCCCCAAGATGACATTCCACATTAAGCAGAGGTTCACCTGCACATCTACCAATGTGGTATACTGCATCCACTGTACCCGGTGTGGCTTCCTCTACATTGGGGAAACCAAGCGGAGGCTTGGAGACCGCTTTGCAGAACACCTCTGCTCAGTTCGCAACAAGCAACTGCACCTCCCAGTCGCAAACCATTTCCACTCCCCCTCCCATTCTCTAGATGACATGTCCGTCATGGGCCTCCTGCACTGCCACAATGATGCCACCCGAAGGTTGCAGGAACAGCAACTCATATTCCGCCTGGGAACTCTGCAGCCTAATGGTATCAATGTGGACTTCACCAGTTTCAAAATCTCCCCTTCCCCAACTGCATCCCTAAACCAGCCCAGTTCATCCCCTTCCCCCACTGCACCACACAACCAGCCCAGCTCTTCCCCCCCACCCACTGCATCCCAAAACCAGTCCAATCTGTCTCTGCCTCCCTAAACGGTTCTTCCCCTCACCCATCCCTTCCTCCCACCCCAAGCTGCACCTCCATCTCCTACCTACTAACCTCATCCTACCTCCTTGACCTGTCCGTCTTCCCTGGACTGACCTATCCCCTCCCTACCTCCCCACCTATACTCTCTCCACCTATCTTCTTTACTCTCCATCTTCGGTCCGCCTCCCCCTCTCTCCATATTTATTCCAGTTCCCTGTCCCTATCCCTCTCTCTGATGAAGGGTCTAGGCCCGAAACGTCAGCTTTTGTGCTCCTGAGATGCTGCTTGGCCTGCTGTGTTCATCCAGACTCACATTTTATTATCCCTTCCTGATGTGCTCAGTGATTTCTGTGCTCGGGTTGAACTGAATTCCAGTGGCACAGAGACTCCTGCCCCACACTTACAGACCCACCTGTTCCCCCGGTCACCACAGCAGGCGTCAGATTGGACTTCCTGAGAGTTAGCCCAAGGAAAGTGACGGGCCCTGATGGTGTCCTCGGCCGAGCACTCAGGTCCTGTGTGGACCAGCTGGTGGAGGTATTCCCGACTCCCTCCGACAATGCAGCGGCACCACATGCTGCGTGAAGACAACCCTAACCCCCGTACCCATGGGAACACGCGCAGTGTGCCTTAATGGCTACAGCCCAATAGCCCTAACTTCAATAATCATGAAGTGTTTCAAGAGGCTGGTCATGGCCCACATCAACTCCCGTCTCCCAATGTCCCTCGATCCCCTACAGTTTGCCTACTGACATAACAGATCCACAGAGGATGCCATATCCCCAGCCCTGCACTCATCCCTGGAACGTCTGGACAACCAAGACACCCACATCAGACTCCTGCTTGTTGACTACAGCTCTGCCTTCAACACCATTATCCCCTCCAGACTGATCTCAAAACTGCGCGACCTTGGTCTCAGCTCCACCCTCTGCAACTAGATCCTCAGCTTCTTGACCCATGGGCTGCAATCAGTGAGGATAGGTAACTGCACCAACTCCACAATAACACTCAACACTGGAGCCCCCCCAAAGATGTGTCCTCAGGCCCCCTGTGGCTGTGTTGCCAAACTTTGAATGAACGCCATCCACAAGCTCGCTGATGATGCCACCATAATGGGATGGATATCTAACAATGCTGAGTCAAAATACAGAAGGGAGATAGAGGGCTTGTTGATGCATTGAAAACAATCTGTCTCTCAAAACTAAAGAACTGATCATTGGCTTCAGAAAGAAAGGAGGAGAACACGTCCCCATCTACATCACTGTAACTGAGGTTGAGAGGGTGAACAGCATCAAGTTCCTCAGAGTGACGATAGCCGACGACCTGTCTTCGACTTCCCACATAGATGCAACAGTCAAGAAGGCACAACAACGCCTCCTTCCTCAGGTGGCTCAGGAAATTTGGCCTGTCCATAAGTTCCACGCCAACTTCTACAGATGCATCATTGAAAGCAAACTGTCTGGGTGCATAACAGCCAGGTAGGGCAACTACACAGCCTAAGACCGCAAGGAACTACAGAAGGTTGTGTGCACAGCCCAGACCATCACGGAAGCGACATTTCATCTGTGGACTTCATGTACACAATCACTGCCATAGAAATGCTGCCAACATCATCAATGACCCATTGCACTCCAATAATGATCTCCTCTTCCATCAGACATAAGGCACAGAAGTTTGAACACACACACCAGCAGCTTCAGAGATAGCTTCTTCCTGGCCATTGATGAATGGACTCTCCAGCCTCAAATAATGCTGATGTCACTAACAATGATCTCGCCTAGTACAATGTAACTAAGTCTTCTTGATCTGTATATCCTTTGCTTACAATGATCTGCCTGTACCACTCATAAACAAAGCCTTTCACTGTACTTAGGTACACATGGCAATAAATCAATCAATCCAGGAGCTAACTTAAGTATTGCCTTGTTCGGCAAACACCCTGTTAAAAGTGAAGATTCACACTTATGAACCATAGTGACAGATCAGTGCTTATATTTAACGGGTTAACTCAACTGTCTACTGAAATGGTCTTGCAAACCAATCAGTTTTACCAAACTGTTATGGAGCCGGGATGTTCCCTCACTGGGATAGATAAGAATCTGGGGTTTGTGCTAAACTAGATTTACAACAAAACCCTTGTAAATCTCAGATTTCTGCCTAAGTCAGCATCAAGTCAAGAAGGTCTATTAAGCAATCATCATCAAAGTGATAGACGGGCTAATTGATAGCACTTAAACTGCAATAACCTGTTTCCTGACACACAGTTTCCCGAGCCTGAGAGGGCGGAGACTCATACACCCCAGAGTGATTAAGTTCCTTAGTTTTTGCTGGTAGGTAAATCTTCAAACATGGGATAACTAATTTGTTATTAATAGGGGCAGAAAAACTGCAGATGCTGGAATACAAAGTAGACAAACAGGGATGAGTGCAGGCCAGGCAGCATCTGGAGAAAAGGAGAAGTCAACATTTCAGGTATTACGCTTCTTCAGGGCTGGATGTGGGGGTAGGGGGAGGTGCAAATAAGGGGGAGAAGGGTAGCGGAATGGTGGTGATAGGTAGACACTGATATGACCCGGGTGGTCGATGTGAGGAACAAATCCAGTTGGTAGGAGGGATGGAAGGGATGAGGTGGGGCTGGAAAGGGAGTTGGGGGAGGGTGGGGAGGTTATTTGAAATCAGAGAACTCACTGTTCAGTCCTTTGGGCTGCAGGGTGCCCAGGCAGAAGATAAAATGTTGTTCTTCAAATTTGCAATCTGAATAACAGTGACACTGGAGGAGGCTGAGGACAGACATGTTGGAGGGGGTGTAGAGGGGATGGGGGAATTGAAATAGGCGGTGACTGAGTGGTTAGGCTGGTTGTTTCAGGCCTGGTGAAATGGTCACCAGGCCTATGTTTGCTCTCACAGGTGGGTAGGTGTTGAATCTTTTACAGTTACAGGGGAAGGTTGGAGTGGTTGATGGGGAATGTGGCGTGAACTAAGGAGTGGCGAAGGGAATGGTTCCTATGGAAGGCTGAGAGGCTCCAGCTCAGCCTGTCTGCAGGATGCAGAACTGATGCAGTCATTGTTGTAACGGTGGAAGAGTTAGGGAACAGTATCCCTGTATGTAATGAAGAGGGACTGTTCAACGTAACCAACAAAGAGGCAGGCATAGCTGGGGCCCATGTAAGTTCCCATGGGAACCCCCTGGATTTGGAGAAAGTGTGAAGAATTGAAAGAGAAGTTACTGAAGGCGAGGACAAGTTCGACGAGGTGGTGGACGATATTGGTGGGTCTGTCAGAGAGGAAAAAATGAGGGCCTGTAGGCCGTCCCTGTGGGGTCTGGATGTTTGTAGGGATTGCATGTCCACAGTACAGGTGAAGCACTGAGGGCTATGGAACTGGAAGTTTCCAAACAGATGTAGGGCATGGTTTATGCTCCAAATGTTGGTGGGAACTGCCTAGACCAAGCGGGAGAGAATGGAACAGCCCTCCCACCCACATCCCGACCCCACAAGGACATTCTACAGGCTCTCAGCTTTTTCCTCTCTAACAGACCTACTAATACCCCACAACCACCTTGCCAAACTAGTCCTCACCCTCAATAACTTTTCCTTCAATTTTTCCCACTTTCTCCAAATCCAGGAGATTGCCATGGGAACTTGCATGAACCCCAGCTACACAGGCCTCTTTTTCGCTTATGTCAAACAGTCCCTCTTCAGCAGCTACACCAGTACTGGTCCCCAGCTCTTTCACCGTTACATCGATGACTGCATCGGTGCTGCATTGTGCACCCAGACTGAACTGGAGCAGTTCATCAACTTCCACCCCAACCTCAAATTCACGTGGCCTGTCTCAGATACCTCCCTCCCCTTTCTTGACCTGTATGTTCCCATTTCCGGCAACAGTTTACGGACCGACATTTACTATAAACCCACAGACTCCCAGAGCTAACACAGTGTGGAGTTGGAGGAACACAGCAGCATCAGAGGACCAGGAAAGCTGATATTTTGGGTCGGGATCCTTCCAGAGCTACCTAGGCTACACCTCCTCCCACCCTGTACCCTGGAAAGCCTCCATCCCATTTTCCAAATTCCTCCGTCTCCCTCACATCTGTTCTGACGAGGTGATGTTCCATGCCCAAGCACCCCAGACATCCTCTGATTTCAAACAACATTCTTTTCCACTGTCTGTCATCCAGACATCCCTCCACCATATCTCATCCAATCCCCGCTCTTCAGCTCTAAACCATCCTCCTCCAAACTTAAAGATAGGGTTCCCCTCGTCCTCACTTTTCACCTCACCAGCCTCCGCATCCAACAGATCATCCTCAAACACTTCCGCCAACTCTAATTAGACCGCACCACCCAGAACATCTTTCACTCCCCACCACTCTCTGCCTTATGCAAGGCCCATTCTCTTTGCCACTCCTTAGTTCATGCCATACTCCCCACCAACCACTCCAACACCCCTGATACCTACCCGTGTAACTGTAAAAGATGTAATACCTGCCCTCACACCACCTCCCTCCAGGGCCCTAAATAGTCCTTCCAGACGAGACAGAGCTTCACCTGCATCTTCTCCTACCTAGTCCGGTGCTCCCAATGTGATCTTCTCTACACCAGTGAGACCAAACATAGACCAGTTGACCATTTAGCTGAGCATCTTCACCTGGCCCAAAATGGCCAGACTAACCGCCCAGTCACTGCCCATTGCAACTCCTCCCCACCATCGCCCACTCCCTCTCGGACATGTCCTTCCACGACTTCCTCCAGTGTTGCAGTGAATCAGAATGCAGATTTGAGGAACAACACCTATTTCTGCCTGGGCACCTACAGCACAGAGGACTTAACACTGAATTCCCCAATTTCAAATAACCTTCTCACCTATCCTCCAGCTCCTTTTCCATCCCCACCTCCTCCCTTCCATTCCACCTTCTGACCTTCCCTTCCAACTACCAACTGGATTCATCCATCTCACTGACCAACCAGTCATACCTACTTACCACCATTCCACTACCCTCCTCCCCACCCCCTTCATCTGCAGCACCCCCTAACTCCACACCCAGTCCTGAAGAAGGGTAATACTCAAAGCGGTGACTTCTCCTCTCCTTCGGGTTCGGCCTGACTTGCCGTGTTTTCCCAGCTCCCTATTTGTCTAATTTGTTATTGATACTACTTTAAGATTAATACTGGCTGAAATAGCTTCACAGAGGCCAGTTTCCTGTCACCAAGTCACCCTTTAATTACTCGTGGACAGTCCTTGACACTGGTCTGGCTTCCACATTTTCACTCTGAGAGCTGGGTCTCTGGTTTAAATGTCAGCCACGGCTCCTTGATCGGACCGCTTAATAGCCCAAATCAGGGAACTCATATTCTAAGAGGTCCACCTGGCTGACCTCATTACAATAACTTCACCGGCCCTTCCTATGTCCTCAATTTTATCCATTTATCCATTCACCCCATCACTGGTGCGACCTTGCCTTGGCCTCAAGTCTTAGCTCAAAGTTCTGCATCTTTCTACCTCTCTACCACATTTACCCCCTTTAATATCCTCTTTAAAATCTACCTCTTTGACCAAGCTTTTAGTCATTTGACTGGAGATCATCTGATGTGGCAAAACTCTGTGTTATAATGTTCCTGGAACTTTTTTATATCAAAGCTGCTATATTGTTGTCATTTGGTACAATGAAAGCTGAAATCCTTTATACATAGGGACCCAAAACTTTGGCCATAGTGTTCAGAGCCATCATTGCATTGCTATTAATGTTAAAAATAAACTTAGTTCCAGATGTCTGGCATAATAGATAAACTGAGACAAACACTGTGAGGTTCAATCCTTACCCTGAAGCATTTGATTTACAGAAGGCTTTGTTTTGGTGACTGACTATTGGCTCTCAGGACATCTGTCTGCCACATTGTGCATGGAGCAGGGTAGAAACTGCCACGTCTTTAATCAGTTTCCGATGATTAGGCCAACATTCCCTCAGAGTGATGTAAATATTAAGTTCAAATGCAGGCCACTCAAAGCAATAATATTGAGCAAGGAATTGGTAAAGAGGCTTAGGAATGCAACCTGCATCCCAGCTCCTGCTGTTGGGAATAATAACCTTTCCCCTTACAATGAAAATCTTAATATGTTGAGAAATGAAGATTTGAAATGATTGCATTCTCAATGGAGACTGGTGTGTGAGTGAAATATAATATAATCATGCCATCGAATAAAGTAAACTGTAGTGTGCAAGGCTACACAGCTAGTTTGTGGCCCAGAATGACGCCAACAGTGTGGGTTTAATCCCCATACCAGCAAAGGTTATCATTAAGGACTCTTCTTCTCAGCCTCTCCCCTTGCCTGAGGTGTGGTGACCCTCAGGTTAAACCATCACCAATCATCTCTCTCTATTGAGAGAGTAGTTCTATGGTGTGGTAAGACCATACAACTTTTATTAGGCTACAGGCCGAATGCTGGAAATATGAATTAGGACAGATGGATAATTGATGACTAGTGGGGACATGATGGGCCAAAGGACATCTTTCCATGCTGTCAAAACTCTCTTGAGTCTGTGACTCTAATACTATAAATAGAGTAAATGCAACAGAAAAATCTAGGGTGCACTACAACAAAATCTTAGTTGTGGAATTTACTTTCTCAGTTCTGATTTTCCAATGTACAACATTGTAGTCATGGGAGACAGTTTTGACATCAATAGCAATATTTAGGGGTGCCATGACACATTAGAAGCTAAAATGTAGAGGTGACAGGATGGTAGAGGCTCCTGCTACAACATGTACAGTCAAAGGTTTAGAAAGAGGAATACCAGAACTCTAGGCCTAGGCAGGTGAAGGCACAACCACTAATACTGGGATGACCAGATTAAGGATAGGCTAGAGGCCCAAATGAGAGGAGGGAGGATGTCCTACAGGACTATGGGAGATTCTGGAGATACCTATTTGCATAGGAGGTGAGAATTTGATGTGACACACAAATTGTTTATGATGCAATGGCATCAGATGTTCATGAAAAAAAGTTGGATCAATTCTCCAGTTAGAAATCATGAGCAAATAACAAGTTAAGATGTGCTGTACATTTGATTTCTCTTTTCTGCAATTTGGCTTCTACTGCCACATCTCAGCTTGCGAGCTATACTTCCTGATTGCCACTGTGATCCTTTGAGGGAGGTAGCGGTGATGTCACTGGATTAGTTACCCAGATCTCCAAGCTAATGTTCTGTGAACATGGGTTTAATTCCCATTGTGGCGTGTCATGTAATTTAATTCAATAAACATCTGGAATGCAGGCTGACCATTGTTGTAAAAGCTTATCTAATTCACTGGTGTTCTCGAAGGAAGGAAATCTGCTGTCCTTATCTGGCCTGGCCTACATATATCTCCAGATTCACAGCAATGTGGTTGAATCTTTACTGTCCTCTAGGGGACATTTAAGGATTTAAGACAATGAGACCCACATCCCATGACCATTTCTTTTTTAAAAAACTGAACAATACGCCAGGAAACCGTAGACTTCCCATATTAATCCAGCAACTGATGTCCTTTCTGACAAAAATCTTCAGTTTGGGGAGGACTTAATCTCACCCATCCTTTGATTTGACTTGAGCTTAGTGTCAGTTGCAATGAGCTTTCTCTTATTGACATATTATCCTCTCCAGTACAACATTCCTTTAAGTATTCAACTTTTGTCAACATTACCTTCTTCTACAATCTTTCCTTCTTCATCGGTCCTCTTTTTTACATTGGGATAGGCCAGCTCTGCTAGAGGCATTTCTGGATGTTTCATCACATGACCTCCCCCCCCAACCCCGCCACACCCCGGCTGGTAAAACCCACAATGTGCAAGCTCCAATAAATGGCTGATTTCAACAACCCTCTCATTTTTCCCTGGGTGTTCCTCTCAGCAGAACCCAGGAAATTAATCTTCAATTTCTGGAGACATCAAGGCAATCTATAAGTGGATTGTACCTACTGAAATCAACAAGCTTTTAACTACTGTTGGGAGGTTTGAGTTTTATCTAAACCTTTCACTCTTCTTGCTTCCAGACTATCCACAAAATCTTCATTTAGTTGCCAAGTCTCTTGCACTAACTTAACCTTTCCTCAGAAAATGTAGATTGTTCTCACTTTCTCAAGTTCTTCTGCTGTCCTTCCATGCTTTAATGCCTACTTCGCATTTCCCAACTACCTTATTCACCACATCATCTATTAGTTGCTGAAGAGAGCTAGAGCTAGCAGACCAAAACCTTTAGTCTTACACTCATCAGGACAAATGCAAGATTATGAAATTTCAATAATCACAGCAATTTATATTACAGGCAACAAAGGTGCTGATTGGGAAATCGAATCTGATTGACCAAGTTAATGCAGAAAGAAACAGGGAACTGTGGGCTTGACCAACAGATTAGTACTAAGAGACATGATTTAAAAACAAGGAATCTTCCAACTGAGACGCAGATGATAAGAATCTTTGCCCTTGGAGGCCAATGAATCGATAAAACTCCTTCTATAGACAGCAGCAGAGGTTGGATTGTTGAATATTTTTAAGGAAGTGGTAGACAGATTCTTGACTAACAATAGGGTGAAAGAGAATCAGAGGCTAAGCAGGAAAGAAGAATTGAGGCCGCATGACCTTACTGAAAGGCTGAACAGGTCTGAGAGGTAAAGCAGCCTACCCCTGCTCCTAATTGGCATGTTTCTGTAACAGGGTGTTGCCTAAATGAACAGTATGATATATAAATTTATATCAATGTGCTGTCCATTGAAAGGGGCAGAAAAGATATTACAGGTTTTCTGATAATCACAACTGCATGTCATTACAGTTAGAAGGAGTGAACATGTTATGGTATGATTGGATAATACAACCATTTATACTAGTTTGAATATGATTAGATAACACAGTCAGGTGTACTACCCTGGAACATAAACTATGTGAACACTATTGGATTGAGATATGGTTGCGTAAATGTGTAACCTTTTAAATGGAAACTTGTTGTTTGTAGAAATATCATAAGTTTTTTTATCATAAAGTTTGAGTTATATGCCATCTTTGATGACTACACCTTCTTTGCATGCATGCACGAAAGTACAAACAAAGAAACTTGAGTCTTACCTCTGGTCTGAAGGAGGATTAAAGAATTAAAATCACGATTTCGACCAGTACATTTGGCATAATTAGTTGATCTAGTCAAACAACTTGTCCTTTCAGTTATTTATTTTAAAAAAGAGCACAGGCAAAACTTAAAACAAAACTTCAGTTGAAGTGATTATGTCATGAGACAGCATTTTCTGAATAATCCTGACTATGCTGTTAGCTACACTTACAACCAGTTTAAGACACTAAGTCAAGCAGTGGCTAATGTACACTTGCTACAGCAACATGATCTCATACCCAGGGTCCCATTTTCTGTCAACAAGCGGGATATGTTCAAGCCTCGCTCCTGTTTTCAATGATCTGGGAACCTGGGGAACCTACAGCTCCCTGTTGCTATCACTATGGCAATACTTCAACCCATTAATCAATACAGAAATGAACCAATCAGCACTCCTTTGGCCCATGTGGCTGATATTGGTGTACCCATTTGAAATTTGGTGTTCGCTCATTTGTCCTGATGAGTGCAGGATGAAAGCTTCCACACCATTCAAAGTAATTTAATTCATTCAAACTTTGCTGATGCCACGGCCGTGAGCTTTCCATGTTGTTTTCTTATTGAGACACCTTTGACACTTTGGGCTGTCAAGTGTTAAAAGTATTTTTTGTCTTTCATCTACAGCATGCCTGAAGTTTTAGGCCAAGAATAGCCATTTATCAACTCAAGCTTCCTCAACTGTTTGACGTCTATTATCCAGTCTGCTGCATCTTGTTAGTCCAGAATTATAATTGCATTTGTTATTACTGGGTGCTAAGGTTTGACATGGTTGTAAATCTAACAAAAAATCCATAGCTATTACCAAAATATCTGCATCATAATTATCAGCAGGAATGTGAAATTCCCTGTAGGATTGTATCAGCTTCTTCGCAGAAAGCCATGAAAATTAAGCAAGTGGTTTACGTATGAATTATAGCTCAGAAAGAGACCACCCAGCTCAACCGGTGCACAGGAGTGTTCATGCTCCATAGGAAATTCCTATCCTATGTCAGAAGCTTGACAGTGCAGCTTTCTATTCTTTTCTCCATGAGATACTCAATGGGCTTTCCCTTCAATGTACGCAAGTTAAAACAAGGAAAATATCACGCAACACAAAAAAACAAAAAGCATCAGAAACATCTTTCAGGTTCACTAATGTCTCTAAAGAATAAAGTGAAAAACACAGAGAATGTTTCAGGCCAAGACATTATGTGCATTTTGGCATGTTCTGTTTCTAATTCAATTTAAAAAAATACTTTTGCTTATTTTCCTTAAACAGAGAAGACACAGTTGCACTGAACAGCATTAATTGAAGAGGGGAAAGTGTGACCTAGGAGTCTGCTTTTCCTCTGCTATGTTCTGCTGTTTATCAAACTGGCTGTTTGTAATACTAGTGTATTCCAGCTACTAAACAAAGACTACATAGAAGGTCAATAAACTGATAATAAATGCAAAATACTGCGAATGCTGGAAGTCTTAAATAACTACAGAGCATACTGGAGAAACTCATCAGATCTGGCAGTATCTGTGAAAAGAGAAGAACAGAGTTAATGTTTTGAGTCTAATGCAATTCTTCTTAGGATGCGAAGAAGTCAGTTATTCCATTCCTCTTCAGAACTTCAGAGAATCACACCAGACTCGAAACTTTATCTGGTTCTCTCTGCACAGTTGCTGCCAGATATGCTGAGTTTCTCCATCTTTCTTTGCATTTGCCTCAGTAAACTAATGGATGCTTCTGGATATCGCAAGTTGACAAGGATTCCCTTAGAAAGAAATTGCTTGTGTTACTATCCCATAATTTTTATTCCACATGCAATATGAAAACGTGGGATCCTTAATGACGCAGAGCTGAAATGAAAACAATTCTTGTTGCTGAGTAATTAATTACAGTTGTCATCTTTAGATGGATATATTTCTGGTGGTATCATTTCATGACTTCTACTCTGATTGCTCTGCCTGAACAAACACCTATTTTGGTTTCATCCAGCATTTTTATAATTAGTAAATGAAAATGCTGAAGATTACTCTCACAAGTAAGTCACTCCTTTATGTTGCTATGGATTTTCATGTGCTGCTCACGCCGGCGTTCTTGAGATCAATCTTTAATTCCTGGAGAGCTCAGGTTAGCAACCTGTAATATCGATCTACAGACAGGAGTGGTACAATGTTCAGTTGCTGCTCTCTGCAGTCAGCTAAGCTCTCCAAGGCAGTAGTAAAATCACTCAAGCTGACTCCAGCCCTTATTTGGCTAAGGTGCTGAAAATAAAAATCAAACGCGATCACAGCTTCTGAATACGGGAGTATAAACCTGTACATCAGCCTTTTACTGTAAGTGCATTGAAGATCCTGTTAGTCATTCTCTAAGCTCCCATGAGTAGAATTGCTGCCTGGATGTGACAGAGGTCGTTAACTGTGAAGCATAGAAAATAGGAACAGGAATAGGCCATTCAGCCCTTCAAGCAATGCAACATGATCATGGCTGATCATCCAACTTAGAACCCTCTTTCATCTTTCTCTCCATATCTTTGATTGTTTCACCTCTTGGACTATACCTAACTCCCTCCTGAAAACATGTAGTATTTTGACCTTTGTGTGGCAGAGAATTCCCCTGACACACTACTCTCTAGGTAAAGACTGTAACGTCTGGTTCTGGACTTGCTGGTCATCAGGAACATCCTCGCTGCATTTAGCTTCTGTATTTCTGCTAGAATTTTATAAGTTACTATGAGAATGCCCCATCATTCTTCTAAACTGCAATGAATACAACTCAAAACAATCCAGTCTCTCTTCAAAAGTCAGTCCTACTGTACCACAAATTGGTTTGGTGAACTTTTATTACATTCCCCCGCTAGCAGAACATCCTTTCACAGATAGGGCTGCCAAAAAGGCTTCTTCCTTTTCTTGAGATAGTAAGGACTGCTAATACTGGAGTCAGAGATAAAACAGTGTGGAGCAGGAAGAAATCAGCACACCAGGCAGTGTCAGAGGAGGAGGAAAGTTGACAATTCAGGTCGGCACCTGAAATGGGCCCCCAACTGTATGCTATTGATAACAACCTGATCCATACTGGCCATCCAGCCAACTGGCTGTTATTATCGATAGCAACATTTGCCTTTACCCATGCGTTTCCAGCAAGAATGATGATGGTAGAATCACCAATTTCTGTCTGCCATCTGGGTGGCCCAGAAATCTCTTTCAGTCTCACCGTTTCCCACTGGCATGTGCACCTTCCTCTGCCGTCAAGCCCTGGAGCAGGACCTGAGCCCGGAGCTTCTGGCTCAGAGGTAGGGATATTGCCCTCTGCACCTCAAGATGTCCAAACGTGAAGAAACGATATGATTTCAGAGGAAGCCACTACGAAGGGAAAAGATTTGAAGAGGGCTTCACTCGGCAGTGGATGACTGCTCTGGTCCAGCGTGGCAGTGAGTTGCAGACAATAGGCTCCAGGACTAATGTGGACCAACTGACCAAGACTTTGCTGAAGCCAAGAGAATGGGTCAAAGCACTGAGATATAATGGGGCAGTGGATGAAATCAATGCGTTCTCTCAAACATCACAGTCAGTGCCTGGGGCGGACAAAAAAACGTGGATGTCAATCATATTAGGCTTCCCAGTCCTACCTTCAGCAGGTGAATAGCATTCTGAATAATTGCCGCAATACAAGTAATAGGTCCTCTGTGAAGGAAATTGCTTCATGAGGAGTCATGTTATAGCTGTAGAACGTAATCAGGAGAATAGAATTCCATCGGCTTAAGTGGAGACAGCCAGAGAAAGTCAAAATGTCCTGTGTCAGTGCTCTAGGTTCTAAGATCAACCAATGCCCAAAAGATCACTTGGAAATGATCCTCAAGGGACTGTGAAATCTCTCAGCAATTGTCCCTGTTGTCCAAAGGGCAGGAAGTGGGAATACGTTTCACTTCCATTGTGAAGCTGTCATCGTACTGGAGCCAAAAGACAACGCCCACTCAGTGTAATAATGGGACACTAAGCTCTACAACTGACTCCCCCTCTAGCAAATATTCAGTCAGTTTACAGCAAGAATTTCACAGCCAAGGGGATAAAAGAAAATGACGTTTCTTCCTCCCCACCCCTTTTTCTTTTAGCAGCCAGCAGTGACTGCGAAGAGACATTTGTCTTTCACACCAATTATACCATGCTGTGACTCACCCAGCAAAAAGCAAAATTTGCAACTGAAGCAGCTCCTTGATGCAGACTGTAACTCCCGCAACAGGGCAATTTAACCTGGGGAACAAGTTGCCAGCAAGGCCCACATTGCACAAAGAAATTTTAAAAAACAGACCAACTCGGGGTAGTTCAGGAAAGTTAAAGATTGTGTGGACCAACATGGCCTGGGAGGTGTGGGAAGACAGACGGTCTAATGGAGGACACCTGGTTCAGGAAAAATTCCGCTTTGTTTTAGCTGGTCGGAAGAAGGTAGCGAGAATTGGCCACAGTGGCCCCAGACTGAAACTCGGTGGGATATCTGTTCCTGCCCATGTGAACACCGACACTTTAAGCAAGAACAAGATTCAGTCAGGCCTCTGGGACATCCTGTGAGAGAATACCAACACCAACTGTTCCGGCTCACTGCTTGTGGAAACTGCCAGAGTGCAGTATTGCTCGCAATCTGAAATAAATGCTGGAAATGCTCTAAGCAAGGTTGCCTCTGTGGAAAGTGAAGCAGAGGTCATATTTCAAGCCAATTACTGATCATCAAAATAGTTCCTTTGGGCATCCACCCCCTCATCGCACCAGATGTTTTATCAACAGGGAGGGGGGAGGGGCATTGCTTGGCACATCCCATAGGAAAATGAAGGCCCCTAGTGGTCAGATAATGGCCTTTTAAAGGTCCCCTTCCCACCGTCACAAGAAATTCAGCCATGTTGGAAGAGGACAGTCCCTGGTCACCAAGATCCGAATTAAATCCTGGTCAGCCATTGTGCTAAGCTTAGGAGGAGAGATGGGTTTCCTTCTTTGAAGGGCACCTGAAGTGATTATAAAGAGGTTAGCCAGGTCGACCTCACAGAATAAGAGCTCCTTAATTGGGGCAGTTCATGTGGACCAATCAGAGAGCCGTCCCTGCAGATATAAACAGAAGTGTCAGAGATTCTGTTCACTCTGAGTGCCGACTCTGAGGAAGCTGAGTCAGTGTCAAGGATGGTCCACATGTGAATAAAGGGAGACTTTGTGACAGGATATCGGCCTCTGCGGAGCTATTGCAACAACCAGTGCCCCCTCCAATGTAAGAGCCCCAGAGCTCCCCTTTCTGCCCTTCTAATCGTGCCCCCCAATTCCCACCTCACCAGCAGCTTGCCAATCTGTACTTGGAAGACCCCAAAATCAACTTGCTGGTTCCATTATTCAAGCTCTTTTCGCTTGCCCTCACTGCAGTACCGGCAGTGGCCACCACTCCCAGCGGCGCTGGTGGGGCACAAGAGTTGCCATCCTTTTGATTGGTAGACTGCTCTCAGAGACAGGATTTCCACTTGGTAAGGGGCAATGGGTTCTTTGGCTGAAGAAGCCAGACTTGCCCTAAATTTTATTCAAAGAGAAAGAGCCACCATCCCTTCGGAAAATTCAGCGCAAGGAGCCCAATAGCACCTTGGCAGCAGAGATAATTCTAAAACATCGAATTTACACACATGGAATAAAATTAATAATGATCATGAAACCACTGGGCTATTGTAAAACCTCAGCTGATTTTCTAATATTCTTCGGGGTTGGCGGGGAAGAAACCGTCCTTCTGTAACTGGTCTGGCCAATATGTAACACCAAACCCAATAATGTACAAATTCCCTTCTCTCAGCAAGTTCTCAATTGCAGCGACCCGCTTCATTGTGGATGTGCCCATGCTGCATGGACTGCAGAGCCTCCAAACGTTTGCTCACACTTTCAACAGCAATTTGGGATGAGCACACATGTTAGCTGAGCATTGATATTCAGAAAAAAATTTAAAGAATGATTCTGTCCAGTGGCCAGTCCTTTTTGGTTAGGAGACTTCCCAAATGGCAGAAATCCCAGTAATGTCCATGTTGATGCTTAAAACGGTGGCTCAGTGGTTAGCACTGCTACCTCACAGCACCAGGGACCCAGGTTCAATCCCACTTTTGGGTGACTGTCCGTGTGGAGTTTGCACATTTTCCCCGTGTCTGCTCGGATTTTCTCTGGGAGCTCCGGTTTCCTCCCGCAGTCCAAAGATGTACAGGCTAGGTGGATTGGCCATGCTAAATTGCCTGTAGTGTCCAAGGACATGCAAACTAGGTGGGTTGGCCATGGGAAATATAGGGTTACAGGCATGGGTGGGATGTTGTTTGGATGGCCAGTATGAGACTCGATGGGCTAAATAGGCTGCTTCCACATTGTAGGGATTCTATGAACATAAGAAGGTAGACTTGCGATACCAAGGCAAGCAAGGTTATGGGCCAATTGCTGGAACATGGAAACAGAATAGGGGGTTGATTTTGGCTAGTGCAAATTTGGTGGGTTGAAGGGTCTTTTGCTGTGCTGTAGATCTCTATGACTCTGTAATCATGACTGGACTAGTTCCAATCTTGATCACTGAGCGCTCACTAAAGCTGCACAGTCGGTTAGGGAAAAATAAAAGTGCAAATAGGCTGGGTTGTGGGGAGGAGATGAAGGGCATTAGTCTTGGGTGAGGGACGGTAAATTGGGCGTATCTGCATACATTGAGAATGAACAAGGTGACGCAGCTTGAGAGTCGAGCTCCGTCACAGAGCCACGGCTTGTGGCAGGCCAAAAAAAAATCTGCAACATCAGAAGTGTCCTTGCACACCTAGGTGATTCTGTAAGTGCTGGTCAGGGAAATGAGGTAATTAGGAAACAGAAATTCAGCGTCTGCTGTTATTCCCTCCACAAATGGCAGTCACTGTGGGTTGCTGTAGCTGTAGTGGCTGGTTGTTACTCTAACCTTTGAACAAAGGCTATGGTCAGGCCTGTGAACCACTAGCTTCATGCAAAGCCTTTTTATTTAGCATCCAAAAAGGGTTCAAGAAGTGGCTGTTGCTGTTTACAAAGCACGCTGTTCCAGCATCAAAGCAAAAAGCTTTTACGTTGAAGATCTTAACATCGCCTTCTCAAACTAGTCCAATGCAGCAGATGCCTGGAGCTGCCTCGGGCAAATAAATCTTAATGTTCTGTGACAAGACAAAACAAACCATCACTTCCTCAGTGCCACCCACCCACTACCACAGTTGTTGCTGAGAGAATTGTCATTAGCTGTTCAAGCTCACCGTATTACACATCGGCCTTTAAACAGAGTATTAACTTCCAAAACAAAAGTGTGGTCAGAACTTAGGTTTTCTAATTATGTCTTAAAAAGTGATTGCATCCCTGGTGATTTTGTCAGGACAGGTCTTCTTCAGAGCTTTAATTAGATCTGACTGATGCCTCACGAAAGCAGGATGAAGGGAGAATTGCTTGACAGGAATCAATTCTGAAGGTCCACTGATGCTCTAGTGGAAAATGTGACCATCTGCTGTGCTCCTGTGCCTCATAAAGTAAATGCCCGGTCTCTGATATGTTAGCTGAGTTTGTCACAGCAGCAGGAATAGCAAAAATTAAAACAATAAGACTCTCGCTCGCACTGCTATTGGTCTTATTGGAATGAAACACTAAAGCCGAGGCTTCATCTTCACTCTCTCAGGGGATGGCACATTTCAAGGAAGAGCTGGGAGTTCTCTCAGGTGACAGCCAGGAAAAACAAACCATCTGGTGGTTATTTTTTTCCCGTTTGTAGGAGCTTGCTGTGTGCTATTTGACATCCATTGCATTTCCTACAGTATAACTAACTTCATTGACGAAAGACACATAAGGTACACTAAAGTTATGGAAGTGAGGTTCTATACAAATGTGCATCTTTCTCCATTTCACCACTTTGATAAGTGTTCTTGTGAACAGCTGTCAGATGAGGAGGCCAAAAATCAAGTATGTTAGAGTCAGCAAAGCATTGTTCAGTAATGGATGTGCCAACTTGTGGGCACAGAAGGACAACAGCTTCTACTGAGCTGTTTGTGAACTGTCAGAGACAGGGATGGGGCAGTTAGAGAAACATCTGGAACAGAATTTTCTCAGTTTTGATAAAAGCATTTTGTCACGTGACAGTCACATCTTCTGGCCTGGCATGGCTCAGAGTCATATTTCTCTTACAAACTTCTGCTCCTCACCTCATTCATGGTGCAGCCAGGCTTTTGGGCATGTCTCTCTGGGAGTTGTATGGCAAGAAAGGTAGAAGTGCTCACCACAGCTGGCACTTTCTGGTGCTCACGCCATTGCCACCATGTCTAAAACGCAGCTGTGGACCACCTTAGGTACTGCAAACCCAGGAATTGGCCCTCACAAGGTGGCGCTCAAGCGTCACCTTCCAGGACGAGGCTCAGAGGAAATGAAAGCTCACTCCGCTTCCTGGACAGGGACCTGGGGTTGTTGATAGATAGTTGGTGGAGAGGTGAGCTGAACTTTTCCTGCAGACTACCACGACACCAAGTCAGCTGGACGCAGATTGCAACTGCGTTACAGAGTGATACAAATGTACAAGGCAGGAAAAGGTACTTTGGCCCATTGTGTCCATGCCAGTCAAAAGCAACTGATTACTCTAATCCCCATTTCCATGCACTTGTCTCATAGCCTTTTATATCTTGGCATTGGAAGCACTTATTAAAAGCTTCTTCAATGTTATGAGGGTTTCTGTCTCCACTATCCCTACAGCAATGAGTTCCAGATTCCCACCACCCTCTGGGTGAAAATGTTTTTCCTGACATCCCCTCCAAACCTCCTGACCCTTACCTTAAATCTATGCCCCTGGACATTTATCACTCCATCAAGGGGAAAGGTTTCTTTGTCTCTACCCAATCTGAGCCCCTCATCATTTTATCTCACTCATGCCTCCTGTCAATCTCCTTTGTTCCAAGGAAAACAAGCCCAGTCCGTCCAGTCTCTCTCATAACGGAAACTCTCCAGCGACACAACGTGCTGGTAAATCTCACCTGCATCTATCACGTCCACCTACAATAATGTTTCCAGAATTTTACACAGTTCTCTGGGCACAGCCTAATCAATGTTTTATACAATTCCAACATAATCTCCCACTTTATCCCCCTGTCCTGATGTTTTAAGGGACTGATGGACAGGCACATCAAGGTTCCTCTGATGCTGTGCTTCCCGTTACCTTGTGCCAGCTATGTCCCAGAATGAAGCACTTCACCACTGGATACACATCTCACCAAGATTCATGGACTACAACTCTCACTATCGCATGCCAGCGTGTTCACCCATCTTATCCTGCACTTCCTACTCACTCACTGGAGACACTTCCTGCCTCTCGTCCACTAACTGCTCTTCAATCCATTTCCATCAACTTCAACCTCTCCCTTTTCTCATTTCTGGAACTATTGGCCCAGCCCCCAGACTGGCATCTCAACAGCACCGTCATTGACGGTGACTACCTATCATCCGCACACTGCTTACTTTTGATCTGCAGGTACTGACCATGGCCAACTCTCTGCACTACATATGGATGAGACCCTTGACTGACTATGGCAATAGTCTCTGAATGACTGGCATTCTCCCTGACACCACTAAGGAAGTGTTTCTCTTTGACGTTCACACATGGCTGTTGTGTTGGTGACAATGCAGTGCTTTTCCTATCTAAGCTCCTGGCACATGCCACAGGCGTGACATTGACAAATAACGATACCGTGTCCGTCACCTTGACTACTTGGTGATCCCAAGCTGCCTGTTTCTCCCTATGAGCTGAAGAGCAATGCAGGCGGGCAGTCTGTAACCGAGCACTAAAAGATCCTGTATGCTAAGAAAGAAATATGACCCACGCAGAGGGAGACGGTCAGTACGTCAGTGAGAGTGTGCTCAGAAAGCACACAAGTATACACAGACTGGCACATTTCAGTAGACGCTAAAGGGAAGCAAGCTAACAGCCTTCAGGTATATGCAATGGGTGCTGGGGAAGTCCAGAACTAGGGGTCACAGTCTCAGAATAAGAGGTGAGCCATTCAGGGCTGAGATGAGGAAGAATTTCTTCACTCTGAGTTGTGAATCTATGGAATTCTCTACCACAGAAAGCTGATGGGGACAGTTAATTCAATATCTTCTACAGGGAGTTTGGCAAGGCCTTTGGCCTTAAAGGGATGAAGGGGTGTGGAGAGAAAGCGGAAGTGGGATACTGAAATTGCAGAATCTCCCATTGAATGATGGTGCAACCTCCAGGAGCCGAATGGCCTACTCCTGCACCTGCTTTTCTATGTTTCAATGCTTCTATATCCTATACAGATGAGAGGCCAGCCTTTCCCTGTGAACAACATGACTAAGCTCCAAGCTAAAGTATTGAACGACTCAAGTGGTGTGCGGACCAGCATGAAGACATACTGAAGCTGGTGGCTTGTCAATGTTGCATTGTATGGATAAGGGGTCAAGGAAGATGTAGTCCAGGCATGTTGTATTGAAGAAGCATATCAGTGATAGTCAGGAGAAGCGTCTGGCAAGGTACAGCCCTATTTATCCCTCTTTACCTCAGGAATTTGCACTGTCTAGCTTCTCGGGAAAGGGAGAAGGATTGGAAGTAGCTATCAATAAGGTGAAGTGGAATGTTAATGAGATACAGGTGGGTGGAAATACGATCATAGCCACTCAATGGCATGATATTGAAGTTGCCATTTCAGGCTTGAGGGGAACGTAGAAAATTGTTTTCTCGATGTCAGGGCAGTGATTTTATTTTGTCATTCTCCCTGTATTTTCCCACCTTTCTCATCGTAGGTCATGCCATTCCAAGGACGAGAAGGTTTCACTCATAATGTTCACTGTGACGACATAGGACCTTGAACAGGACCCCACGTTTTACATGTGCAGTCACATACCATGGAAAGTTCTGGTGTGTGGGGTCAGGGTAGGGGGTGTGGTAATGAAATTCAGCATCCTTAGAGGGGTGTGGAGAGGGCAGCAGTGAATTGGCTACCTATTTGTTGGTCCTTCCATTGGAGAGTCAATTTGTTATTGCCTAATGAGCAGCCCTCTCTCCCCGAGCTCCGACCCCATCACTCCACCACCACCATCCAGCCCCCCTCTATTCTCACCCCCTGGAATCATCCACAAGTAAGGAATGGATGGCAAACAGTTAAAATAATGTTTCAAAGCTGGGAATGAGATCAGCAGTTGGGCAACGCAAGGGGGTGGAACTCAATTCACAAGACAGATGCAGCAGGACACACTCCAATAACCACACCATTTCATTGCATGTATCCTATCTCTCACCCGTTATTATTTGAGTAAATGTAAAGAAGGCATAGCATTTTCTGCTTGAACAGAAAAGCAATTTACCCGTGTTATCTCAATTAGCTACGTGTAAAATTTTCCCTACTCACAGCAGCTATTTGTTACATTTTTGCATTAAAATTTGAACATCCTTACTGCAGATTTGAAATTTGGGTCATGTGAAGTATTACTGTATCATTTGGAAAATGAAAGCACACCAGGCAGGATCTTATGGAATCGTATACTTTTCCTGTAAATATAACCAAAGGCTAGTACATTGCCCTAACACAACCATTAAGTACAAGTCACATGATGCCATTTTGACATATATAGTTTGGTCATCAAACCAGGGCTGGGATCTCCCCAGGTGCTGAATGACATGAGCATTCGTGAGAAATGGAATTCACTGCCACAGAACGTTGTGGAGACCAGGTCATTGAGTATATTTAAAACTAAGATAGATAGGTTCTTGATTATCAAGGGGATCAAGGATCACGGGGAGAAAGCGGGAGAATGGGGTTGAGGAACATATCAGCCATGATTGAAAGGCGGAGCAGGCTCGATGAGCCGAGTGGCCTAATTTCTGCTCCTATGTCTTATGGTATTAAAGGAAAGTCACATAAAATCGTCAGTATGGATTTTCTCGATATCAAGAGCAAAAAGTTCCACTTTCCAACCAAGGTGTTGGAGCATCAAGACGAGATTCTCACTAGTGAGCAAAAGGAGGCCAGTTTACAGCCATTAGCAC
This sequence comes from Stegostoma tigrinum, assembly GCF_030684315.1. Taxonomy (NCBI): domain Eukaryota; kingdom Metazoa; phylum Chordata; class Chondrichthyes; order Orectolobiformes; family Stegostomatidae; genus Stegostoma; species Stegostoma tigrinum. Next base: position 113,415,682 of record NC_081358.1, on the reverse strand, counting down.
CTCAATATTATCTCATTTGTGTGCAGTTTCCCATTCTACAGCTCACCATTTAGAAACTGGACTGTGACAATTCTCATGGTGAAAGCCAGAGAGGTACCTGGGCCATGCCAGCTCACTGCTCACGCCTCCATCATGGACATCAGTCACCAACGTCTCAAAAAACACTCCACGGACTGCTACCAGATGCACCTCCCATGTAGAAATGCTAGCCTCTGACTTGTACTAGCCTCACTGCACCCTCATGGTACATCTCCTGCCCACTTACTATACAATTCCATGCTTCACTTTGGAGTGCGTTGGTACTTTTCATGGTAATGCTGCTGCCAGGACGCCTGACGTACAGGAACAGACACCCAGCTCATGGATTCAAGTATCTCAGGGCTTCTGACTTGCTTTCTTCATGCTCACTCACTTCACGCCTATATTGATGCTTGTAGCATCTCTGCCTTACCTTGTCTTTGCATTGTGCTTCCTCAGTCAAAATGTAAAGGCTCACAGTACTTGCCCTGACATTTAGCATGTAGACAAAGCCAGGAAACATATCGTGGTTGTCATGAGTCAAGAGGGTGGACATGCTGTTATACAGCACTGTGCTACATCAATCCCACACTTATACCATATGCCAGCAGCTTACATGGCAAACGCAGCAGGGGTGCATCCACTTGCTAATGTCTGAAAAGTACAAGGGAATCTCCTCTTGCAGTCAAGGAAGCCACCTATCAGTCAAGGGCAACCTCTGATACCTATCTGGGGTTGGGCATGGTCGTTCAAGACGCTTGGGGGTGGTCGAGGTCAAGGCCCTCAGCATGTGGGGGGCACCCCATTGTGTACCTTATCCCTTTGTGCTTTATTCAAGGCCTTTTTCTCCAGGAATGAGCCACAGGAGTGATCGAGTGAGATGTAAGAAGCTGGTAGAGCTGTTAATATTGGCACAGACAGAGGAAAACGGGCACAATGTCTCAAGTAAGTAGACAGCGCAAAGGAACAGAGTGTTAGTGGTTTCAGGAGTTTGGGGGTGGTTGAGAGTGCGTGATGGAAGATGTTGCAGGCAATTGTGAGAGAGGTGGACTGTGTGCCCTCGTGGGAGATGGGTATAGTAGCAGAGATAGAATGAGTGAGAGGTATTGGAAAGAAGATGTTGGCACCTGCCTTGGTGAAGCACAGAAGGTCATTAACTTTCTTCCGGCATTGCTGGGGAATTCTCCAGACCATTGGAAAACCACTGACCTAGGCGGTAACTCAGATGGTGCTGGGAGGCCCCTGTGGCACCCACAGTGGGTGGGAGAATACAAACAGCAGGGGCAGTACGGAGGAGTGGCACATAGGTGAGTTTGGGAAGGCAGTGTGAGAAATTTCACTCAGCCTCGCAAAGAGAAACCCTGCGTGCAACTGAACAAATTTCAAACTTAGCTAATTTCTGGCAAAACACAACACCACATTGAGAACACACAACCTATTTTGGTCCCCCAAAATAATGACCTCAGTCTGTAGAAAACCAATTTGTTTTATCTGTTGTTACATTATTTCTTTATATTTGATCATTTGTGTTGACTTCAGGTTGAAAGTTTGTGGAATTGCCTCAATTGTTTTCTTTTAAAGGTCAGTGAAAGGTCATGTTGGGACTGTTTTTTGAAATAACTCATCTCTTGGAAGCCACACAATTCTAGGTAATTGCTGGGCTTGGGTCCATAAACCTGCTTCAGGGAAAATGCCTGACTGTTTTACAACTGGATTTTATTTGATTTATTTATTGTCACGTGTATCTTGTTACGAGGTTTGTGTAGTGTCGCTCCTCTCCAGTGTCGTCTTAAAACACAGATAATAAACCAAAGCATGAATATAAAGGCAGAAAAAAGTGAAGAAATAAAGAAGTATGCGACTTTACAGTTCTTTTTGTGAAATGCTCCACCATGGGTCATGGGCCTGGCTGCCAGGCATGAGTCTTCTTCCCTGCTGGAACAAAACTCACCACTTTCAGCACCATTTTGCCTCAATCAATGCCCTGGTCACTATGAGCCTCACTGGATCTTGCCAACGTAGACACCACCAATCCTGCTGGGTACTGTACTGGCCCATACTTGACTCTGCCACAGCTGTGAATCTGCTTCAGGCCCAACTCATTGACACAGCTGCTGCTGATGCCGCCAGATCCTGTGCAGCGCCCAAACACATCTCTGCCACCGACTGCATGAACCTGCGCAGATGCCGCCATGAACCCAAACTCGCCCTCTGCCTCAGCAGCCATGAGTCGGCTCGAGGACCACCTCAAAGATGCAGAAGCTGTCGGGAACCCAAACTCACCTCTGACATCATCATCAAGAGTCCGCGCTGCTGGGCCCACTCGAGTGTGCACTGCTGGGCCCGCTCGAGTCCGTGCTGCTGGGCCCACTCGAGTGCGTGCTGCTGGGCCCGCTCGAGTGCGGGCTGCTGGGCCCGCTCGAGTCCGGGCTGCTGGGCCCGCTCGAGTCCGCGCTGCTGGGCCTGCTCGAATGCGCGCTGCTGGGCCCGCTCGAGTCCGCGCTGCTGGGCCCGCTCGAGTGCATGCTGCTGGGCCTGCTTGAGTGCGGGCTGCTGGGCCCGCTCGAGTGCGGGCTGCTGGGCCCACTCGAGTGCATGCTGCTGGGCCTGCTCGAGTCTGGGCTGCTGGGCCCACTCGAGTGCACGCTGCTGGGCCTGCTCGAGTGCGCGCTGCTCGGCCCGCTTGCCCCTGCTGATGCCATTTCTGTGACTGAGCTCTTCACTGAGGGGTAGGTGGAATAAAATAGAACAGCTAAAAAAACAAGAAAAGCAGACGGAGCGGATGATCCTTACTCCACCGCCATCTTACTAGAAGTTTTGTTTGAACAGCGTTCACAGGCTTAGTGTTTGCATTTTGTACTTTGTACATGGAGGATAGCCTGCTACAGAAGTGCTGCTCAGCTTGTTTCTCCAGTCTCTAAAATACTTTTTCTGTGATATCAAGGCGAAGCCTGAATGTTTTTGTGGAAGAATAATTGAAAGAACTTTTCCTCAGCACAAAATGTCCACCCAGGCTCTGAAGGAAACTCTCTATAGCAAGTTACTTGACCACAAGAACACCAGATCAACAGACTTGAGATCGTTCTACGCTTTCACCTTTTTTTGGCCTTTAAGAATAATCACCACTGGTCAGAAAATATTTTCTATTTCCACTGAATCTTGGCAGAGATAAATCTATGTTTGTGGATGGGTTTGTGTACGTTGTTGGCTCAGTGAGTTAAATATTTATGCTTTCATGTTACAAATTGTGTGTGTTAACCGATTCTGGATCTTACAGTTTTTCCGCTGCTCCCGCCTCCTTCTTTAACCGTGAGCCTAACCCTCCCTCTACTGACCCCTTCTCCAACACACTCCCTCCTGGATAACACCCCCAGGCCTCCTACCCTCCCTTGACCTCTTCATCTCTAACTGCCATTGTGACATCAATCACCTCAACCTCTCCACCCATCTCACCCACTCCAACCTCTCCCCCACAGAACATGGAGCTCCCTCTGCTCCAATCCTAGCCTCACCATAAAGCCCGCAGACAGGGGAGATGCAGTTGTAGTATGGCGCACAGACCTCTACATCGCCAAGGCCAGACGCCAGCTCTCTGACACCTCCCGCTACTGCCCCCTTGATCATGACTCTATCCCTGATCACCAAAACATCATCTCCCAAAGCATCCACAACTTCATCACCTCAGGTGACCTCCCGCCCACAGCCTCCAACCTTATTGTTCCCCAACCCCATACAGCCCGCTTCTATCTCCTTCCCAAAATCCACAAACCTGCCTGCCCTGGTCGACCCATTGTCTCCACCTGCTCCTCCCCTCGGAAGTCTTCTCTACCTATCTCGACTCCATTTTCTCTCCCCGGTCCAGGAATTCCCCACCTATGTCCATGACACCACTCACGCCTTCCAACTCCTCCAGAACTTCCAATTCCCCATTCCCCAACACCTCATTTTTACTATGGACGTCTAGTCCCTATACACCTGCAATCCCCATGCAGGTGGCCTAAAGGCCCTCTGCTTCTTCTTGTCCCGCAGGTCTGACCAGTCCCCCCCACCGACTGACACCCTTATCGACTTAGCTGAACTTGTCCTCACCCTTAACAACTTCTCCTTCAATTCCTCCCAAAGTGGGTGGCCATGGGTACCCGCATGGGTCAAAGCTATGCCTGCCTCTTTGTAGGGTACGTGGAACAATCTACACCGACACAATCCCTCACCTCTTCCTCCAATTTATCGATAACTGTATCGGTGCTGCCTTGTGCTCCCACGAGGAGCTCTAACAGTTCATCCACTTCACTAACACCTTCTACACCAGCCTTAAGACCATCTGATACCTCTCTCTCCTTCCTGGAACTCTCTTTCTCCATCTCTGGCAACCACCTGGAAAACGATATCCATTTCAATCCCACTGACTCCCACAACTACCTAGAATACACCTCCTCCCACCCACCTTCCTGCAAAAATGCCATAACCTATTCTGAATTCCTTCACCTCCACCGCATCTGCTCCCAAGATGAAGCACTCCACTCCCAGACATCCCAGATGTCCTCGTTTTTCAAGGACCGCAACTTCCCCTCCACAGTCATCAAAAACACCCTTCATCGTGTCTCTCGCATTTCCCACAACTCATCCCTCACACCCCCCCCCCCCCTCGCCCCCCCCCCGCAATAACAACCAAAACAGAATCTCCCTCGTCCTCACATACCATCCCACCAACCTCCGGATCCAACACATCATCCTCTGGCACCTCCACCACCTGCAATCTGACCCCACTACCAAGTGCATGTTTTTCCTCCTCACCGTTATCTGCCTTCTGGAGGGACGACTCTCTCTGTGACTCCCTTGTCTGCTCCACACTCCCTAGCTGCCCCACTGCCCCTGGCACTTTTCCCAGCAACCGCAGGAAGTGCTAAACCTCCCCCCTCAACCCCATCCCAGGCCCCAAGAAACCTTCCACATCAAACAGATGACCACCTGCACATCCGCTAATGTAGTATACTGCATCCACTGTTCCCATTGTGGCCTCCCGTACATTGGGGAAACCACGCAGAGGCTTGGGGACTGCTTTGCAGAACACCTACACTTGATTCACGAAAAACGACTGCACCTCCCAGTCACAAACCACTTCAATTGCCCCTCCCACTCCTTGGATGACATGTCCATCATGGGCCTCCTGCAGTGCCACAATGATGCCACCCCAAAGGTTGCAGGAACAGCAACTCATATTCCGCCTGGGAACCCTGCAGCCCAATGGTATCAATGTAGACTTCATAAGCTTCAATATCTCCCCTCCCCCAATCACATCCCAAAACCAAGTCGACCCAACCTCCCTAACCTGTCTGTCCTTTCTCCGACCTATCCCCTCCTCCGACCTCAACCCCCACCCCCATCTCCTACCTACCAGCCTCATCCTGCCTCCTTGACCTGTCCATCTTCCCTGGGCTGATCAACCCCCATCCCAACTCCCCACCTACAGTCACTGGGTCCATACCCGCCTCCTTGACCTGTCTGTCTCCTCTCCACATATTTGCACCTTTATCCATCTTCCATCCGCCTCCCCCTCTCTCTCTATTTATTTCAGAACCACCTTCCCCTCCCCCATTTCTGAAGAAGGGTCCATACCCAAAACATCAGCCATCCTGCTCCTCTGATGCTGCTTGGCCTGCTGTGTTCATCCAGCTCTACACCTTGTCATCTCTGGATCTTCCTTAATGGGTTTTGTTTGAGTCACCAGAGTCCAGTTAATTAGCCAATTCTCTTTCTGTGCTATAATCCCCCTGAGCGACAGGAGCTCTATTTTGTGCAATATCTGTCTATGTGATACCTCATCAAATTTTTGTGGAAATCCAAACATATCTATTAATTCCCCTTTATGCACCCCGATTGCCACTTAGAACATAGAACATAGAACAGTACAGCACAGAACAGGCCCTTCAGCCCACAATGTTGTGCCGACCATTGATCCTCATGTATGCACCCTCAAATTTCTGTGACCATATACATGTCAAGCAGTCTCTTAAATGACCCCAATGACCTTGCTTCCACAACTGCTGCTGGCAACGCATTCCATGCTCCCACAACTCTCTGCGTAAAGAACCTGCCTCTGACATCCCCTCTATACTTTCCTCCAAACAGCTTAAAACTATGACCCCTCGTGCTAGCCATTTCTGCCCTGGGAAATAGTCTCTGGCTATCAACTCTATCTATGCCTCTCATTATCTTGTATACCTCAATTAGGTCCCCTCTCCTCCTCCTTTTCTCCAATGAAAAGAGACCGAGCTCAGTCAACCTCTCTTCATAAGATAAGCCCTCCAGTCCAGGCAGCATCCTGGTAAACCTCCTCTGAACCCTCTCCAAAGCATCCACATCTTTCCTATAATAGGGCGCCCAGAACTGGATGCAGTATTCCAAGTGCGGTCTAACCAAAGTTTTATAGAGCTGCAACAAGATCTCACGACTCTTAAACTCAATCCCCCTGTTAATGAAAGCCAAAACACCATATGCTTTCTCAACAACCCTGTCCACTTGGGTGGCCATTTTAAGGGATCTATGTATCTGCACACCAAGATCCCTCTGTTCCTCCACGCTGCCAAGAATCCTATCCTTAATCCTGTACTCAGCTTTCAAATTCGACCTTCCAAAATGCATCACCTCGCATTTATCCAGGTTGAACTCCATCTGCCACCTCTCAGCCCATCTCTGCATCCTGTCAATGTCCCGCTGCAGCCTACAACAGCCCTCTACACTGTCAACGACACCTCCGACCTTTGTGTCGTCTGCAAACTTGCTGACCCATCCTTCAATCCCCTCGTCCAAGTCATTAATAAAAATTACAAACAGTAGAGGCCCAAGGACAGAGCCCTGTGGAACCCCACTCACCACTGACTTCCAGGCAGAATATTTTCCTTCTACTACCACTCGCTGTCTTCTGTTGTGGGTCTGGAGTCACATGCAGGCCAGACCTATACTAATAACTTTTTCAAATACGATTTTCATTTCACGAAATCATGTTGACTTTGCCTGATTGCTTTGCCGTTCACTAAATGTTCTGCTACTATCTCTCTGGATCATTGCATTTTCCCAATGATAGATCTTCAGCTAACTAGCTTATAGGTTGCTACTCTCTGTATCCCTCTTTTCTTGAAAAGAGATTTTGATGATGTTTATGATACATACAATAGCTTTGGTCTCCCTCATGTCTAGCACATTAGATCCACAGGGAAAATCCTGGCAAGAATGCTGTATAAATTATGGAATCATAGCAAATTCATGGCACACAAAAAGGCCACTTGGCCCTGTATTAAATTGGGAATCAAATCCAGACCTTTCTGGTTTTCTGTGTTTCAATTCCCCTGCAGGGCAGTGTATTTATCCATAGGACTACAAGGCGTCAAAATGTGAGGCTGGATGAACACAGCAGGCCAAGCAGCATCTCAGGAGCACAAAAGCTGACGTTTCGGGCCTAGACCCTTCATCAGAGAGGGGGATGGGGTGAGGGTTCTGGAATAAATAGGGAGAGAGGGGGAGGCGGACCAAAGATGGAGAGAAAAGAAGATAGGTGGAGAGAGTATAGGTGGGGAGGTAGGGAGGGGATAGGTCAGTCCAGGGAAGACGGACAGGTCAAGGAGGTGGGATGAGGTTAGTAGGTAGATGGGGGTGCGGCTTGGGGTGGGAGGAAGGGATGGGTGAGAGGAAGAACAGGTTAGGGAGGCAGAGACAGGTTGGACTGGTTTTGGGATGCAGTGGGTGGAGTGGAAGAGCTGGGCTGGTTGTGTGGTACAGTGGGAGGGGGGGGGACGAATTGGGCTGGTTTAGGGATGCAGTTGGGGAGGGGGAGATTTTGAAACTGGTGAAGTCCACATTGATACCATTAGGCTGCAGGGTTCCCAGGCGGAATATGAGTTGCTGTTCCTGCAACCTTCGGGTGGCATCATTGTGGCACTGCAGGAGGCCCATAATGGACATGTCACCTAAAGAATGGGAGGGGGAGTGGAAATGGTTTGCGACTGGGAGGTGCAGTAGTTTGTTGCGAACTGAGCGGAGGTGTTCTGCAAAGCGGTCTCCAAGCCTCCGCTTGGTTTCCCCAATGTAGAGGAAGCCACACCGGGTACAGTGGATGCAGTATACCTCATTGGCAGATGTGCAGGTGAACCTCTGCTTAATGTGGAATGTCATCTTGGGGCCTGGGATAGGGGTGAGGGGGGAGGTGTGGGGGCAAGTGTAGCATTTCCTACGGTTGCAGGGGAAGGTGCCGGGTGTGGTGGGGTTGGAGGGCAGTGTGGAGCGAACAAGGGAGTCACGGAGAGAGTGGTCTCTCCGGAAAGCAGACAGGGGTGGGGATGGAAAAATGTCTTGGGTGGTGGGGTCGGATTGTAGATGGCGGAAGTGTCGGAGGATGATGCGTTGTATCCGGAGGTTGGTGGGGTGGTGTGTGAGAACGAGGGGGATCCTCTTTGGGCGGTTGTGGCGGGGGCGGGGTGTGAGGGATGTGTTGCGGGAAATACGGGAGACGCTGTCGAGGGCGTTCTCGATCACTGTGGGGGGAAAGTTGCGGTCCTTGAAGAATTTGGACATCTGGGATGTGCGGGAGTGGAATGTCTTGTCGTGGGAGCAGATGCGGCGGAGGCAGAGGAATTGGGAATAGGGGATGGAATTTTTGCAGGAGGGTGGGTGGGAGGAGGTTATTCTAGGTAGCTGTGGGAGTTGGTGGGCTTGAAATGGACATCAGTTACAAGCTGGTTGCCTGAGATGGAGACTGAGAGGTCCAGGAAGGTGAGGGATGTGCTGGAGATGGCCCAGGTGAACTGAAGGTTGGGGTGGAAGGTGTTGGTGAAGTGGATGAACTGTTCGAGCTCCTCTGGGGAGCAAGAGTCGGCGCCGATACAGTCATCAATGTACCGGAGGAAGAGGTGGAGTTTGGGGCCTGTGTAGGTGTGGAAGAGGGAATGTTCCACTTAACCTACAAAGAGGCAGGCATAGCTGGGGCCCATGCGGGTGCCCATGGCCACCCCCTTAGTCTGTAGGAAGTGGGAGGAGTCAAAAGAGAATTTGTTGAGGGTGAGGACGAGTTCGGCTAGGCGGATGAGCGTTTCGGTGGAGGGGGACTGGTCGGGCCTGCGGGACAGGAAGAAGCGGAGGGCCTTGAGGGCATCTGCATGCGGAATACAGGTGTATAGGGACTGGACGTCCATGGTGAAGATGAGGTGTTGGGGGCCACGGAATTGGAAGTCCTGGAGGAGGTGGAGGGCGTGGGTGGTGTCACGGACATAGGTGGGGAGTTCCTGGACAAAGGGGGAGAAAATGGAGTCCAGATAGGTGGAGATGAGTTCGGTGGGGCAGGAGCAGGCTGAGACGATTGGTCGACCGGGGCAGGCAGGTTTGTGGATTTTGGGAAGGAGATAGAAACGGGCCGTGCAGGGTTGGGGAACAATGAGGTTGGAGGCTGTGGGTGGGAGGTCCCCTGAGGTGATGAGGTCGCATCTTCACCATTCCCCCAGACCTCCCACTGACTGAGGACGAACGGTTAGTCCTTAGCAAGGGGCTCACCTTTGTCCCCCTACAACCACACATCAACGAATACCAATCATGATTGGACATAGAGCAGTTTTTCCTCCGCCTTCGCCTCCATGCCTACTTCTTCAACCGGGAACCTAACCCTCCCTCCACTGACCCCTTTACCCACTTCCAACACAAGTCCTCCTCCTGGACACCACCCCCAGGCCTCCTACCCTCCCTCGACCTCTTCATCTCCAACTGCCGTCGAGACATCAACCGCCTCAACCTCTCCATCCCTCTTACCCACTCCAACCTCTCCCCCGCAGAATGGGCAGCCTTCCGCTCCCTCCGCTCCAACCCCAACCTCACCATCAAACCCGCAGACAAGGGTGGCGCAGTGGTAGTATGGCGCACTGACCTCTACATCGCAGAGGCCAGACGCCAACTCTCCGACACCACCTCCTACCGCCCCCTCGATCATGACCCCACACCCGAGCACCAAACCATCATCTCCAACACCATTCATGACCTCATCACCTCAGGGGACCTCCCACCCACAGCCTCCAACCTCATTGTTCCCCAACCCCGCACGGCCCGTTTCTATCTCCTTCCCAAAATCCACAAACCTGCCTGCCCCGGTCGACCAATCGTCTCAGCCTGCTCCTGCCCCACCGAACTCATCTCCACCTATCTGGACTCCATTTTCTCCCCCTTGGTCCAGGAACTCCCCACCTACGTCTGTGACACCACCCACGCCCTCCACCTCCTCCAGGACTTCCAATTTCGTGGCCCCCAACACCTCATCTTCACCATGGACATCCAGTACCTATACCCAGTACCTGCATTCCGCATGCAGATGGCCTCAAGGCCCTCCGCTTCTTCCTGTCCCGCAGGCCCGACCAGTCCCCCTCCACCGAAACCCTCATCCGCCTAGCCGAACTCGTCCTCACCCTCAACAACTTCTCTTTTGACTCCTCCCACTTCCTACAGACTAAGTGGGTGGCCATGGGCACCCGCATGGGCCCCAGCTATGCCTGCCTCTTTGTAGGTTAAGTGGAACATTCCCTCTTCCACACCTACACAGGCCCCAAACCCCACCTCTTCCTCCGGTACATTGATGACTGTATCGGCGCCGCCTCTTGCTCCCCAGAGGAGCTCGAACAGTTCATCCACTTCACCAACACCTTCCACCCCAACCTTCAGTTCACCTGGGCCATCTCCAGCACATCCCTCACCTTCCTGGACCTCTCAGTCTCCATCTCAGGCAACCAGCTTGTAACTGATGTCCATTTCAAGCCCACCAACTCCCACAGCTACCTAGAATAACCTCCTCCCACCCACCCTCCTGCAAAAATTCCATCCCCTATTCCCAATTCCTCTGCCTCCGCCGCATCTGCTCCCACGACAAGACATTCCACTCCCGCACATCCCAGATGTCCAAATTCTTCAAGGACCGCAACTTTCCCCCGACAGTGATCGAGAACGCCCTCGACAGCGTCTCCCGTATTTCCCGCAACACATCCCTCACACCCCGCCCCCGCCACAACCGCCCCAAGAGGATCCCCCTCGTTCTCACACACCACCCCACCAACCTCCGGATACAACGCATCATCCTCCGACACTTCCGCCATCTACAATCCGACCCCACCACCCAAGACATTTTTCCATCCCCACCCCTGTCTGCTTTCCGGAGAGACCACTCTCTCCGTGACTCCCTTGTTCGCTCCACACTGCCCTCCAACCCCACCACACCTGGCACCTTCCCCTGCAACCGCAGGAAATGCTACACTTGCCCCCACACCTCCCCCCTCACCCCTATCCCAGGCCCCAAGATGACATTCCACATTAAGCAGAGGTTCACCTGCACATCTGCCAATGAGGTATACTGCATCCACTGTACCCGGTGTGGCTTCCTCTACATTGGGGAAACCAAGCGGAGGCTTGGAGACCGCTTTGCAGAACACCTCCGCTCAGTTCGCAACAAACTACTGCACCTCCCAGTCGCAAACCATTTCCACTCCCCCTCCCATTCTTTAGGTGACATGTCCATTATGGGCCTCCTGCAGTGCCACAATGATGCCACCCGAAGGTTGCAGGAACAGCAACTCATATTCCGCCTGGGAACCCTGCAGCCTAATGGTATCAATGTGGACTTCACCAGTTTCAAAATCTCCCCCTCCCCAACTGCATCCCTAAACCAGCCCAATTCGTCCCCCCCCCTCCCACTGTACCACACAACCAGCCCAGCTCTTCCACTCCACCCACTGCATCCCAAAACCAGTCCAACCTGTCTCTGCCTCCCTAACCTGTTCTTCCTCTCACCCATCCCTTCCTCCCACCCCAAGCCGCACCCCCATCTACCTACTAACCTCATCCCACCTCCTTGACCTGTCCGTCTTCCCTGGACTGACCTATCCCCTCCCTACCTCCCCACCTATACTCTCTCCACCTATCTTCTTTTCTCTCCATCTTCGGTCCGCCTCCCCCTCTCTCCCTATTTATTCCAGAACCCTCACCCCATCCCCCTCCCTGATGAAGGGTCCAGGCCCGAAATGTCAGCTTTTGTGCTCCTGACATGCTGCTTGGCCTGCTGTTTTCATCCAGCCTCACATTTTGTTGTCTTGGATTCTCCAGCATCTGCAGTTCCCATTATCTCTGGACTACAAGGCGTAGCAGTTATATTCAAAACCAAATCTTTGTCTTCATGCACAAAGCTGTAAAGAATGCTGCTTAGAAAACACACAGGGAGCTGGAGAACTTTCTTTGAGCTCAATTCGTACCGTAGCCTTGAAATCATCCAGATGATAAGTACCCCTGCAGGAAAAATATATTCTGTTCTGCAAGTGCCATACAAAAGCAATGAAATACTTTCAACACTCACAAAGGCAGTTGGAAAACTAGCCACACTCTCACTCTTCCCCTTCACACAAGGTGTAAAATTAAATGGAGAGAAACAAAAAATATAACAGACCAGTGAGCTGTGATTTCTTTTACATTTGGTTTGAAAGCATTTGTCCTCCAGTATTGGATTATTCTTACGCTGTGATTGGGGTCAGTTTGTTGCAGATCGCACCGAGAGCCACAAATGAATTTTCTTTACACCCTCTGGGCTTTCATACTGGGCCATTAGTTGGCTGAAGTATAGAGTATCTGCTGCATTCTGTCTGAGAGGAGACAATCCTCTACTGTTCAGTGAACTGATGAAAGCCAGAGCTGGAGATAAAACTCAAAAATGAAAGTGAGGGTTGATAGTAGACAAACTTCAACAAAAAGGACAGCAGGAACATTCAAATCAGCTTAACAACTGGCTACTCCCTTCAAATTTGTGGTACACCCAGCCTATGTGGGGTCAAAGAGTGCATGACATTTGGTTTCCTCAATTGATTGACCTCTGTTCCTGCCCAAAGATGAGCTGCTTCAGGCTGATGTTACCCTCCGAGTGCTACTTCCAACCTTTATATCCAGCAGGAAGATTTTATGAGATTGCACTTGAACCTGAATCCTGACATGGGCCATGGACACTTGGTCATCTAGAATGCTTGCCTGTGCTGTTATGTAACCATCCTCCCTTTCCCCACCCAACCAAGAAGTCATGGTCACATGAACCAACCTCTTTTTAACCCTATCATTTTGAAAGAGCAGTCAGTTGAGGGGACAATGCTGCTCCCTAGCAATGTCTACTGATGACATCAAAGACCTAACTCTGGACTACAAATGACTCTTGTCTGTAAGAAGCAGTCAATAACCTTTGCACGTGATACATGTTCATTCACCAAAGCACTGAAGCAAAATTACAAGAACATCCTCAGGTGATCTTTGAACAGATTTTTAGGGACAGGAAACTACCAATAATTCCTCAACTACTGGCTAACCAATTGGATGCCCAAGACAATAGGATTCCAGATTGCTAATGCCAGCCTCAGACTCCATAGTGAAAGCACACACATTGGTACAATAATATCCATCCGCCTTTTTGAACTTAGATTGTTTCGAGCTGAATAATCTATTTCCTCCTCTTTGATCTCTCTTTGGATGTTTGCAAGCAGCCTGTCTGTGAACCATTTCCCTACATCCAAGAATGAGTGAAATTGACTCTCATTTGCTTTCACATTACAACATTACATTGTTGAGGGCTCTAAACAGACAGTGGGGAGAAAGTATGCTACTGTTGTTGAAAGAAAAGGGTGAAAAATTAAACCACAGTCTGCTTGTATACAGCTGGTGAGAATAGCGAAAGAGACGCCTTTTTAAATGTGGGTTCTGTCTGTGAGCAGTCAGTAAAATGAAATAAATGACCACATAGTCAGATACATTATAATGAATGAATTAAGCACTCAGCAGCATCATTGTTCAAATACATGACTTTGTTCAAGAACAGCTACAATTTTTGACAATTCAACTACAGGGTGTTTTTTTTTCTTAATGATTTATTGGACTTAACGGGCTGGAATTTTATGTCAGCATCACAGTGAGGTTAATGGTGCTCATTGACATTAATGCATAAATAAATGCCACTTCAGGTAAGGAATAAATGCATAGCTAAACTTCAATGCCAAATTTTTATGCTGCAGAAATGGCATCACCTTTTCTGCATCACCATTGAAATGTATTGAACAGCATGTAGTTGTTGTATTTGTATGGCAGATATCAGGTAAACTCTGCAGTTACCACTTATCACGACCAGTCTAAGTACTCCTCTGACAATGTGATAAAGTTAAAATGAATAAACAATCATTCTGACACTGAAAACTAACTATTGCAACTGGGGAGTTTCTTTTCTCCAGTATTTTACCACTGTGGACATTTTAAAAATGTTAGCTTTGTTTCAGCTTTTGCTTTTTTCTACTTTTTCCTTTAGATCTTTTTCTCCTTCTCATCAGTCTAGTCTCTACCACTTCAGGCTATAATCCCACTGTCTGGTTCAGTTTATGAACCTGGAAGTGGCCATGGGAGGATTTCAATTGTTGTGTTATTTCCAGAGTGGCCAATGAAGAAGCTCTGTCAGGTAGCCCCAAATGGGGTTGCCAGATGACCAGTGATGTGAGAGAGCCAATCAGACAGCCCTGTATGATGCGAGCTAGTAGGAACTGCCAATGTTGGAGAATCTGAGATAACAAGGTGTAGAGCTGGATGAACACAGCAGGCCGAGCAGCATCAGTGGAGCAGGAAAGCTGACATTTCTGGTCTGGGCCCTCCTTTATATGCTGTATGCTCTGGAATCCCTTTCCGACCTCTCTGCTGGGTTGTTAAAAAGGGTAAAAGTCATTTCATCCAGCTCCACACTTTGTTATCTCAGATTCTCCAACATTGTGTGTCTATGCTGGGGTGATGGAGAAGAGGCAGTGATGACCTCTCACAATGAGGGTCCATTCAGCTTAAATCTCATCTCTGGCCTCAGTGGAGAATCAGTGTAACATTGAGAAACCAACTAAGCCAATCAGGCTACTTCATTCAGAGATAGTAAGAACTACAGATACTGGAGTGAGAAACAACACAGTATGGAGCTGGAAGAACACAGCAGGCCAGGCAGCATCAGAGGAGGAGGGGCGGGGAATGATCCCAACCCAAAACGTCAACTTTCCTACTCCTCTGATGCTGCCTGGCCTGCTGTGCTCCTCAGTCTACTTCATTGTAGGTTCCTGAGGAACGTTGCTGAACAAAGAAACCTTGGAGCTCAGGTTCATAGTTCCTTGAGGGTGGAATCATAGGAAGACAGGGTACTGAAGAAGGCATTTGGTACACTTGCCTTTATTGGTCGGTGCATTGAGTGTAGGTGTTGGGAGGTGATGTTGCAGCTGTACAGGACATTGATTAAGCCGCTCTTAGAATACTTCATTCAATTCTGGTCTCCCTCTGTAGGAAAGATGTTGTTGAACTTGAAAGGGTTCAGAAAAAAAAAATCACAAGGATGTTGTGGGGTTAGAGGGTTTGAGTTATAGGGAGAGACTGAATAGGCTGGGGCTACTTTCCCTGGAGCATCTCAGGCTGAGGAGTGACCTTATAGTGGTTTATAAAATCATGAGGGAAATGTAGAGGGTGAATAGGCAAGGTCTTTAACCCAGGGTAGAGGAGTTCAAAACTCAAGGGCATTCATTTAAGGTAAGAGAGCAAAAATTTAAAAGGGACCTTGGGGACAACATTTTCAAACAGTGGGGGGTGTCTGATTGGAGTGTGCTGCCAGATGAAGTGGTGAAGCCTGGTACAATTATAACATTTCAAAGGCATCTGGGTGGGTGTATGAATAGGAAGGGCTTATAGGGATAGGGGCCAAATAGTGGCAAAGGAGGCTGGATTTATTTCGGATATCTGGTCAGTGTGGATGAGTTGCACCAAAAGGTCTGTTTCTGCACTGTGCAACTCTGTGGCCCTATGTCTACCCTGAGGAGGATAGATCTGCCTAGCTCCTCCTGACTCAGGTACAATTGCTTAAAGACAGGGACAAGAGGGATGTTCCTAAACACCTGTTCTACTTTATATCACCACTCCTTCATTGTCATGGTTCAAAATCTTGGAATTGCCTCCCTAATGACATTGCGGCTCTACTACAGCACACGGGCTACAGTGGATTGAGAAAGCAGCTTGCTACCACCTTCTCAAGGCCATCCCACAGTCCAAGAATGAATTTTGAAAAAAAATCTCAAAACATGTCGAAGTCCGCTTATCTCTACTTTGTAAAGTGCAAGTCATTTAGCTAAAATTACAGAAATTACCACAGGCTTTGGTAAATCCACCATAAGGAACTACAAAAACACAACTTACATCAGCATAAATGCAAGCATGTCAGCAACTGATACATTCTTTTGATTTTCCAGGTACTGACAATGTTGCAGAGAATAATTTAATGTATTGACTTTGATTAACAGTGATGTTGTAACATTGTGCAAGGTAATGTGGGTGTAAAATTGACCAACTGTGACTTGAGTGATACATTATCGATTGAAATACTGAATATTTATTTTCAATTCAGGTTAAAGCATTAAATGAAATGAAGTGTAAACCATTCAAGAGACAAAAATGCCCATCATGCGCTGTGATTGGTCTGAAATGGCTCGTGGTCAGTTTCTCAGCAGTTCTCATGAGGATGTCAATCTTGAGAGTCAAGAAATCAACTCAAAATGATGGGACGTTTCCAAAGTGATTCACGTTCTCTAATTGTATTTATCTTTCCTCTGGGCTTTTATTTTTAAAAGGGAGCTATGATAAATGGCTGAATCCAAAACGTAATAATATTTCGCTTTCTATTATGGCCTACGAACAGGCCACCAAAAATTAAGTATTGATTTTTTAATCTTGGCAAAGATACATTAAGCCAACATTGCTGTGAGGAGGCCCCATTGGCAATGACGGGTGAACACTGCAAAGAGTATTCTGTCGCAGCCTCTGGGTTAGCTGACAAGTTGTGGCTCAGTCAATACCACGCTCTTTTTAATAGAGTACACAAGCTGCTATGTTTCTCGATCCCATTTAGGCATTTCAGAGAGTTTCAAAAAACCAAGCCCCCAAGTCACAGGTCGAGAATCTGTCAATGACTTTAATCCTCTCTCCCGTGGCTCCTCTATCATGTGTTCCCTTCGGGTTTGCCAGCCAATGAGTGAGGGTGGCAGGAAGACGTGCCAATTCTGCCACAGGATAGATTTCGAATGGCACTAACTCCTGGCAGTCTGGCAAACTCTGCCCAAGGATCAGGATGTTGACAGGACCATATATGTAACCAGGAAACCCTGGTGAAGGGGGGGGGGGGTGAAGGGGGGGGAAGGGGGAAGGGGGGGGAAGGGGGGGGAAGGGGTGTAGGGTGGGAACGGGATGAAGGTGGTGCAGGGGCAAAAGGGGTGAAGGGGGTGTAGTGGCAAAGGGGTGATTGTGTGTAGGGGGTGTGGGGTGTAGGTATGAAGCAATGAAGGGGGTGTAGGTGTGAAGGGGTGTGTTGGGGGGGGGAGAAAGCAGTGAAGGGGGTGTCGGGGGAAGGAGTGAAGGGGTTGTGGGGGGGGGTGAACAATGAAGCAGGTGTAGTTGGGAAGGGGTGAAGGGCGTGTAGTGAGAAGGGGTGAAGCAATGAAGGGGGCGTAGGTGTGAAGGGGTGAAAGGGGGGAAGGGGTGTAGGGGTTGTTGGGGGGGGGGGGGAAGCAATGAAGCGGGTGTGGGGGGGGGGAAGGGGTGAAGGAGGTGTAGGGGGGGAAGGGGAGGGGGAGAAGGCAGTGAAGGTGGTGTAGGTGTGAAGGGGTGTGGGGATGGGAAGGGATGAAGAGTGTGTAGGGGGGAAGGGGAGAGGGAAAGGGGTTGTGGTGGGGGAAGCAATGAAGTGGGTGTGGGGGGGGGGAAGGGGTAAAGGGGTGATGGGGTGTGGGGGGGGTGGAAGGGATGAAGAGGTGTGCAGGGAAGGGTGAAGGGGTGATTGGGTGTGGGGGGGGGGGGGAGGGGGTGAAGGAGGTGTGGGGGGTAAAGGGGTGAAGGTGTGTAGTGGGTGTGGGGGGGGGGAAAGCAGTGAACGGGGTATTGGGCTGAAGGCGTGGAGGGGGAAGGGGGAAGGAGGAAGGGGTTAAAAAAAAGGTGAAGGCATGAAGGGGGAAGAAGGACTGAAGGGGTGAAACCTGTGAACACAGCTGAGGGTAAACATGGAAGGAAGTGGTAAGGAGGAGAATAGCAGTGAGGGCACCTTTTCTAACACATCAAACTCTGCTTTTCCATCCATGCAGGGGAAGGCAGCACATAATAGCAGCAAGACACAGGGGGTAGACTAGTGAGGGGCATTGGCCCACCAGTGACAGGTATCTTGCTGAGCACTAGCATTGTGCACCCACCTTCTCTTGTTTCAAATGTCAGCAATGGCCTACAATGAGAGACTGAGCTTACTGATGGATAGATTCAGACAGGGTGAGTAGATGTTCGTAGCTTTGCCTCCTTCCAGTTGGATGTTGCTATCCATCTGGGACAAGATAGCTAGCTCCAATATCTTCCCTGCTGCTGTGACAACCAAGGGTATAGTTATTTCCCTCAGGAGGTACAATGCACAAACATTTCGTCTATTAAATTCATGGGATGTGGGCATTGATGGCTGGGCCAACATTTGTCCCTGATCCCTGCATGCCCTTGAGAAGGTAGGGGAAATCTGCATTCTTGAACTGCTGGAGATCATGTGGTGTATAAATCCCACAATGCTGTTAGAATTTTGACCCAATGGAACTGAAGGAATTGTGATATAGTTCCAAGTGGTTTGGAGGGCAACATGTAGATCATGGTGTTCCCAACTATCTTTTTCCCCTGACCTTTGTAAGATGTTTTCTCAGGACACTGGTGAGTTTCTGCAGTGCATCTTGTAGATGGTACACACTGAGCATCAGTGTTGGAAGGAGTGGATGTTTTTGGATGTAATCTCAATCAAGTGGGCTGTTGTGCTGGATGGTGTCGATCTTCTTAAACGTCATTGGAGCTGCACCCATCCAGGCAAGTGGGGAGCATTCCATCATGCTTCTGACTTGTGCCTTGTAGATGATGGACAGGCTTTGGGGATTCAGGTGGTGAGTAACTTACAGGAGGATTCCAAGCCTCAGACCTGCTCTTGTCACCACAATATTTGTGTGGTTAGTCCAATACAGTTTCTGGTCAATGGTAACTTAAGTCTGTGGATAGTGGGGGATTCAGTGATAGTAGTATCACCAAATATCAATTATGTCTTGTAAGAAATGGCAATTGCCTGACATTTGTGTGGCGGAAATGTTGTTTGCCACTTATTAGCCCAAACTCAGATATTGCCCAGATCTTGCTGCATTTGACATGGACTGCTCAGTGTCTCATGATCCTACAATCGTTGAAGAATATCCCCACTTCTGACCTTATGATTGAAGGAAGGTCATTGATGAAGCAGCTGAAGGTAGCTGGTCCTATGACACTATCCTGAGAAATTCCTGCAGAGATGTCCCCGAGCTAAGATAACTGACCTCCAATAACCATGACCATCTTCCTATGATGCTGGCCAGTGGAGAATTTGTCTTGGATTCCTGTTTAGATATTTTTTGCCAGGTCTCCATGATGCCACATTTGGTTGAATGCAGCCTTGATGTCAAGGGCTGTCACTCTCGCTTCACCTCTGGAATTCAGTTCTTTTGTCCATGTTTGAATCAAGGCTGTAATGAGGTCAGGAGTGAGTAGTCCTGGCAGAACCCAAACTGGGCATCAGTTGGCAAGTTATTGCTGAGCAGTTGCTGCTTGATAGCGCGATTGATGACACTTTCCATCACTGTACTGATGATCAAGAGCAAACTAATGGGACGGTAATTGTTGGATTGGATTTGTCCTGCTTTTGGTGTGTAGGACATACCTGGCCAATTATCCACATTTTCAGGTAGATGCCAGTATTATAACTGTACTGGAACGGCTTGGCAAGGGGAATGGCAAGTTCTGGAGAACAAGCCTTCAGTATTATTGCTGGAATGTTGTCAGGACCCATAGCCTTTGCAGCATGCAATGTCTTCAGCCATTTCTTGATACTGGGGACTTCTGGAGAAGGTGAAGATGAATCATCCACTCGGCACTTCTGACTGAAGATTGCTGCAAAAGTTTCAGCCTTATCTTTTGCACTGATGTGCTGGGTCCCCCATCTTTGAAGATGGGGATATGTGTGGAGCCTCTTTCTGCAGTGGGTTGTTTAATTCTCCACCACCATTCGCGACTGGATGTGGCAGGGCCCACAGAACCAAGATCTGCCGCTGTGCCTTGGGGAAGGCTGACAATGTGGAAATGTAGCCGAAGGGGACCAAAATGCAAGAAAGATGAAGCAATTTCCAAAAATATTGTCCACTTTGGAAGAAAGAGCAGCAACCTCTCAGTCGGCCACAGCTGGAGCTCTTCAGAGTATCTTCTAAAAGACTTCTCAACCAAACAGCTTCACTCAAGGAGCATGCACTTGCTTTAGTTGCCTTGAACTGCTGAGAACTCATAAAACAGAGTGCTGCCTGTTAAATTTATCATACTTGATGAAAACAGGAGTTAATTGTTTCTTATAAACTTCAAAATGCTCTGTTAGATTATTGCATTGGGAATGAATATTCACCATCAAAAGTGTTGGTAAGAAACCTGGAACAAGGAGGGACGATTTTGAGTTTTTAAACGCATAGTCTTTCCTAGGATATTTAGTGCCCTATATACACCAAATTCTGGGCCCCCTTGGCAGAAGGAAATCTGCCCTTATTCCCAATGAATATGCAGAACCAGTTACCTTCCTCTGATAATTTCTCATCTTATTGTTTTATATGACGATCCTGTCTTTTTCTTTCTTTAAACTGAAAGCCAGCCTTTCAACTAAATATCTTGACAAAGTTTCAC
This sequence comes from Stegostoma tigrinum, assembly GCF_030684315.1. Taxonomy (NCBI): domain Eukaryota; kingdom Metazoa; phylum Chordata; class Chondrichthyes; order Orectolobiformes; family Stegostomatidae; genus Stegostoma; species Stegostoma tigrinum. The sequence goes on along the minus strand of NC_081358.1, from coordinate 113,394,856 downwards.
AGTTGAAATCAGTCACATCTCTCTCTCAGGGATACAAACTGAAGGGTTTAAAAGGAACAACCAGAGGCCATCAGAACTGATAAGTGTTGAGGCTCAAACTGAGGGCTGTTAGAAGCAAACATTTTCTCTGGAGCTGGGTTGTGTACAAACTTGAAGTTGAAAAATTCCAACTGGTTTGATGATTTCTGCAGAGTTTCAGTTATGGACATCTTACAGTCATACTAACAAATAAGCTAAAATTGTGTTAAAAACAAACCTTTCCTCTTGTGAGCCTTTCTGGCAGTATCTTAAAGTTTTTTCACCAAGACTGACATTAGCTGCTCAGTTTGTGAAGAAAGTTATATTCCCTGGTGTTGATGCATTGATTAGTCTTATTAAACATTCCTTTCACTGCCGTAGAGGCACTGTCAGGGTTTGGAAATAATAATTCGTGAACAACCTTTGCCAAAATTTCCAAGTTTAGAATTTTGCTGAAGTGTACTGCTGCAGATTGTTGTGAATCATTTACTTGTTTTTGGTGGGTGCCTCTTTATCTGATTGTGTTCAGTAACTTAACCAGTATCAGATAGTTTAGGAGCTCGTGCATCAGGCCACTCATTACTTTGGAGGAGAGGGCCCACACCATCTAATTAACATGATCAACTTTCACAGGGGTGGGGGAGGAAAAAAATGAATAAGAATGTGATAGATGACCACCTTTAGACTGGAGTCATGTCATTTGATAACTCAAAATTCAATTCCACATGTCTCTTCCTGGAAACCAAACTGAAACATTTTATTTTTAAGATGATTACAGTGTACAACTGAAATTTAGAAGAATAAAAGAGGCTGGAATTAGGATCGGTGGAAAGGAGGGGAAATGCATAATGTTATTGCAGTAGAAGAAAGCTGACACCTTTGCTTTTTGTCTAACTTGTAAAGTCAAACAGACATCCATGCAACTGTTCCTACTTCCACATGTTTAAATTGTTCAACATTCTATGCTGAATCCTGAGATGATGGGAACTGCAGATGCTGGAGAATCGAGATAACAAAGTGCGGAGCTTTTCTGATGAAGGGTCTATGCCCAAAACGTCAGATTCTGTGCTCCTAAGATGCTGCTTGGCCTGCTGTGTTCATCCAGCTCCACACTTTGTCTCCCATGCTGAATCCTGCTGGATGAGAATAGTGGTCTCTGATAGCATTTTGAAACACCAACTTCTGGGAATCCGGACACCACATTCACCAAATGATATAGAATACATGCAGCATTAATAAAGCAAATTTCTAAACTTTTGAAGATAAGTTTAATGTTTTAGGATTTTAAGGTCAGCAATGAAGACTGATACAACGAGAGCCAGAAGAATGGATTTTGCAATCCATCTGTTCTACAAACTAATCTGCTGTACCCTCTAAAAGGTGGGGACAGTCTATTCACTGAACTGTTCTGTTTCTGACAGCATGTTCCAGTTTTCTGTTAAAATACACATTTCTCCAAGTGTAAACTGTTTCAATTTTATCAGAATTAATATATTAGGAGACTTAGAAAGTCTCTATGTGTTGACCTCTGCACTCTGTAAAGGAGGCGGACATATGGTGACTGTAACATTGGGTTAGTAACCCAGAACCACAGGCTAATGTACTGGAGATATGAGTTTGAATCCCAACATGGCAGAAGTTAAATGTGAATATAGTTAAAAAAAACCCTGGAATGAAAAGTTTGTCTAATAGTAACCAATTAATCATTGTCAATTGTGATAAAAACCCATCTGGTTCACTAATGTCCTTTAGGGAAGAAATCTGCCATCCTTTCCTGGTCTGGCCTAATTGTAACTCCAAACCCACAGCAATGTAGTTAAATCTTAACTGCCTTAAGGACAATTAGGGATGCTCAATAAATGCTAGATTAGTCAGGGATTCCAAAAGAACTGTAGATGCTGTAAATCAGGAACAAAAACAAAGTTGCTGGAAGAGCTCGGCAGGTCTGGCAGAATCTGTGGAGAAGAAAACAGTTAACATTTCAGGTCTGGTGACCCTTCCTCAGAATTGTCACCAGACCCGAAACGTTAACTGTTTTCTCCTCCACAGATGCTGCCAGACCTGCTGAGCTTTTCCAGCAACTTTGTTTTTTTTTTAGTCAGTGACTCCCGCTTGCCATGCCTGAATAATTTTTTGAAAAAAAATGCATCTTGCTTTGTTTATGTTGTGTCCCATGTCATTTTCAAGCACAAAGTCTAGAATTTCAACATGGCTCATGGTCAACTTCCTGTACTCCCTCCTTTTACATCAATTGGCAGAAGTTAAATATGAATATTTAACTTGTTTGTTTCCAAAGATCCATAAAGATGAAGGTTGACAACATCTGGCTATTGCTGCAGTGGCTCAGCAAGCCAAAGTTGCATATTTTGAAACTCATTGACAATCCTGTAGCACCAATTGTCACTCATGGAATTCGAGTGCTTTGGAAAATTCATCAACCACCCACTAAACAGATTCTTTGGCCACCATCCCCTATGCCAATGGGACCCCTGATAAACAATCGTATCATTTTCTCTCAGAGGTTGACCCTGTTTTCACAGCACTTCAAAGAGTGATTGGGAATCTAAATGTACCACCATTTAGAGCTTGCCCCCAGTCTGTAACTGGCTGAAGATTCCAAAAATGTGATTTCCACATCTGAAGTGCACCCACATTGGATCGGGATCAAGAATTATCTCTATCTCTAGGCCCAGTTCCAGATTTCTGCTTTAAAAAAAACACAGCCAAAAGGAGTCTGCTAGTCTGCTTCTGTAACTGAGAACTAAATGGTGCACATGAGGCTGTGTTGTCATCTGTCTTTTTAAACTCAGTGTTTGGTTTTCAGTGCATGTGGTTGTTGCTGGCCTGGCAAGAACATGTGGACTATTCCTATTGCCCTCAAGAAGGCAAAAGAAATATTACATATCCACTCATTTTCACAATCCAAAGGTGCAGCTGAAATTGGTGACCTACCTCGCAGGGGGTCAGTTTCTCTGGCCTGGCACGTTGCCACCTTGCTTGGAACGTCAATGGACCATACTATCACATCACCCATTGCCACACTTCATTAATAGGCTCAGTCCACCAGGCAGTCTGTGAATTTGGTGGGGTTATCCAAATGCTATTAAACATGAATCTTGTTCAAGACAAGACCACTTTCCCAAATCCCACTGCAGCAATCTGCTGCATCAGTGTATTGTGGTAAAATTGGGAATTAGAAACAGCCAACTGGGAACTTTTTATATGACATCCAATTTGATCAGTCATGTCACAATTCAATAGCAACAGAAACAACAGTAACCACTCAGCAGAAAACTGTGCATGATTCAGATCACAGGCTGTCTCCAGTTAAATGACACTTAGAACATAGAACATAGAACAGTACAGCACAGAACAGGCCCTTCAGCCCACAATGTTGTGCCGACCATTGATCCTCATGTATGCACCCTCAAATTTCTGTGACCATATACATGTCCAGCAGTCTCTTAAATGACCCCAATGACCTTGCTTCCACAACTGCTGCTGGCAACGCATTCCATGCTCTCACAACTCTCTGCGTAAAGAACCTGCCTCTGACATCCCCTCTATACTTTCCACCAACCAGCTTAAAACTATGACCCCTCGTGCTAGCCATTTCTGCCCTGGGAGTTATGGCAGGGGACATGGCAAAATCACACAAGAAGTCTGGAGAGATCTAGCCTATGTTCAGAGGAACTCACTGCATCTTTTATGTATTCACAAACTGGCAGTGGTGAGTTGCCGATTAACAGGATTAAAGCTTGTTAAAAGCCTTATTAATTGTACAACTTGCCTCATTAATATTGAGCATCTAGTTTACCAGTCTCACTGAATAATCTAGACATCAAGAATTCTCAACATGAAAGTCAGAGCAGGTAACTCGCAACTTCAGCTTGCTGTTTGCTTGAAATGACCTCCACATTGAAGACAGGCATCAACACCTTTGGCATACTCTCTGGGCTCTAGTTACAGGCACTTGACATCCACGGGAATTGGTATATGACATGTACCAGCTGTGAGAACCCTCATGGTACATCTCTAATTCACTTACAGATGCTTCTGCAATGCATAATATAGTTCTTGCCCCGCATTGCCTTCTCTTTTTGCAATTTCCCCTCAGCCAGGAATACCAAACTCACAATACAAACAAAACAAAACAAGAAAATAACAGATGCATGTAAAACACGGGCACCAAAATGGTCTTGGGTGATTTTAATCTGCATACTGAAAGGAAAAATTAGATGGGCAAGGATAACATGGAGGACAAATTTCTTCTGTATCAGCGATTGCTTCTTAGAGCAATAGGTTATCCAATGTAACAGGATAGTTTAGATTTAGTAACATACGATGTGATAATCTGAAAAGGGATCTCTTAGTTAAGGATCCTCTAAGAAGGTGTAATGGTCACAACATAATAGAATTTAAAATTCAGTTTGAGAGTAACTTGGATCACAATCCTAAATCTTCAAATTAAGTAAGGGCAATTACTGTGGCAGGAAGATTCCTAACGAGGCTAGGAAAATAGGCCAAAAGAAAAGTCATCGCATGAATAGTGGCAGATACTTAAGCAGATATTTTAATATGCTCAGCAAAAAAATATTCTGGTTAAAATAAAGGACAGGGTGAGAAGGATGAACCACATGTGATTAACAAAGATGGTCAAGCAGTATATCCAGTCAAAACTAAGGTATACAAAGTTATAAAACTAGTGATTGGACAGAGGATTGGGAATTTTTTTGGGAGAAACAGTAGCACATGACTAAAAAGCTAATAAAGAATGAGAAAACTAATTATGAAAGTAGGCTAGGTAGAATGATGAAATCAAATATCAAGAGCTTCTACAGGCATATAAAAGGAATAGCAGCTAAAATAAGTGTGGAATCCTTGAAGAAGGCAATGAGGAGCTGATAATGGGAAACAGGGAAATGGCAGGGAAATTTTGCATTAGTCTCCATGGTGGAGGACATGCTAAATAGTCCAAAGAAAACTGATAAGCAAGGTGCTAATGGGAGAAAAAAACATTGTAACAGTCTCTATCACGTCGGCAGAATATTTGACAAACTAGGATATTTAAAGGCAGGTAAGTCACCAAGACTTCATGCAAATGCACTGTCGTAAGTGCATCCCACAGATTCGTCAGATACTTGAGAAGCTAGATCAAAGGCTAATGGAGTCCGGTGTAAGGTGTACAGATATTCAACAGCCTGACCCTCAACGTTCAAACTTCAAAAACACTGTCTCAACACTGGTCTAACTTTGAACAGAGCTACAATATCTACATTTCTATTTCAAGCATCATTATCCAATCTCCTGGCATCATGAGATCAGATCATACACTTGGATCCCTGGGCTTCAACAGCAGTGCTGAAAATCACTTTCACTGTACCTGAGCTGTAAAGTAATGTGTCGCCGATGTCTTGAATTGCTACTCAGTACATGTAAGACTCGCCTACAAACAATCACAATCATGCTTGATCACAACTGCTTCATTTGGATAATACCCACGATGGTAATTCTGGAATGTGTCTAAAACTCCTGGTGTTACAGCATGGCTCTAGCCATGGTGTGTGGCCTAGAACAAGCTCTTCATTCAAGTACCGTGCTCTTCATCTTTTGTAATCTGGCCACTTGTATCCACTGTAACATGTATAAGTGTACTGTTGTTTGGTAAAATATTTATCTAAGATTCCTTGTGGAATCAGGCTGTGATGTGATTGTCTTCTGTTAAAAAGAACGAATTGAAGCAGTAAGATTGCCTTGAGTCATCAGTCATGAACTGCTGTTTTCACTGACTGGAACCCATCTGGCCTTTGCAAACCTAAGAGTTCTGACAACAGAGTGGTAAACCTTTAGAGACCAGAAGGTTCTTGAAGGAATGAGTAATGATAAAAGAACTGGAGACTAAAGTCAGAAGGTTCTTTTGAGCTCATGGCCAGTGTACAGTCGTGTATTGTTGAGCAACTGTCATACAGACATAATCATTTTGACCTACAAATATACTAATCCGTAACAGCAGGAGGCCATTCCGCCCCTTGAGCCTGCTCCACCATTCAATAAGATTGTGGTAGATCTGATTGTAGCTTCAAATCCATATTCACTCCAACTCTTGATAAGCTTTCACCCCTAGTTTAACATGCATCTATCCACCTCTGCATTAGAAATATTCAAGGAATCTGCCTCCACCATCTTTTCTGAGAGAGACCACAAATACCTACAATGTCACAAAAAAACCCATTAACCACTTCTCCGTTTTAATTGGCCAACCCCTGATTTTTAAACAGTGACTCCTCTGTCATCTGAGGAAATATCTTCTCCACATTTACCCTGCCATGATCCTTCATGATTTTATATGTTTATATGTTTCAATCAAGTTGCCTCTTACTCTTCTAAATTCCAGTGGATACAATCCCAGCTTGTCCAACTTTTCCTCACAAGACAACCTCTCCAATCCAGGTATTAGTCCAGTAAACTGCCTCCAATGCATTTGCATCCTTTCTTAAAGAGGTTGACTAAGTACTTCAGATGCGGTCTTACCAGTACGCTGTATAGCAGAAGCAAAACAATCATACTTCTGCATTCAATTCCCCTAATGATTAATAAAAACATTCTATTTGTTTTCCCAATTACTTGCTGTATCTGCATATCAATCTTTAATAATTCAAGCTCAAGAACACCAAGATCCTCTGCACCTCAGGCTTCTGTAATCTCTTGCCATTTAGATAATATGCTTTGTTTTCTTTCTTCCTGCTAAAATAGGCAATTTCACATTTTCATGACAGTAACACACATTATTCTTGAAGACTGATGGGTGAGCGGTGGACATTTTTAATGATGAACTAGCTTTGCAATATAGTTACCATCTTTCTGTTATTAGTATCCCATGCTTATAGAACTTTTTGAATAGTGTCTCTCTTAGACCGGAATTAGGGCACATTGATTCTGTTGAATATCAGTGAGTTGATGGTTCTTTGATATCTAATGTAATTCTGTGAGCACTGTTTACCGCAATGAATGAGATGAAGATTGCACATTGAAATTCCGTGTCGGAACTTTTACAGGGTTAATAGATGTGAGGTGAAGTAGCATACATAAGAAATATTTGTGAAGTCAGTGAGTGTTAAACAGTTTGATGTACTAAGAATTTCTTGCTTGGACCATCATGTGGTGGTGCAGGACATTGGTTAGGCCACTTTTGGAATACGGTGTGCAATCCCAGTCTCCCTGCTACAGGAAGGGTGTTGTGAGGCTTGAAAGGGTTTAGAAAAGATTTACAAGGGTTCTGCCAGAGTTGGAGGTTTGAGCTATAGGGAGATGCTGAACAGGCTGGGGTCACCCTATAGAGGTATATAAAACCATGAGGGGAAATGATAGAGTGAATAGCCAAGTTCTATTACCCAGGGTGGGGGAGTCCAAAACTAGAGGGTATAGGTTTAAGGTGGGAGGGGAAGTATTTAAAAGGGACCTAAGCAGCAACTTTTTCCACATAGACGGTGGTGCATGTATGGAATGAGCTCCCAGACTAGATTTATTTAGGATATCTGGTCATCATCGACGAGTTGGACCGAAGGGTCTGTTTCCATTCTGTACATCTCTATGATACTATGACTCCATGGAGTCATTGCAGAGAGTGCTCTACTTTCAACTGTTAAGATCACAGTCTCTGTACAAAAAAAATGCCCGTGTTCAGGCTGGTCAAATCACAGAACCATAGAAGCCTTATGGTGCAAAAAGGAAGCTTTTCAATGCATTGTGCCCATACTAGCTCATCAAATGACAGTCCATAGCATGTGCCAATTTCCTGTTTCTTTCTCCCCGCCTCCCCTCCCTTCTGTGCTCCATAACAATTTTACAGCATGCTCCCCCTCTTCTAGCTTCCACATCTGTTTACCCGTTTTGACTTTCCAAGTCTTCCTACGCACAGATTCCCCTTGCCAGCCAGCCCACTCTGGTACTGAGCTGCCATATGGCACATGACTTCTCTCCCTTTCTCTGCCTGCCGTAATGCTGTGTGTGATGGAGCCACTTGTTCCTGGATTCTGACTCAAAAGTACCAGCTATAATCTGAAAATAAACATGCTGCGATTTGCTGAGTATTCCCAGCTGCCAGTGATAAAACAAGTCCCAGCAGGTTTAAGTTCTCGTTGCAGCTAACTGTGGGAAACTCACTTGGCAGATGCTGGCACTAGCAACGTGGATCACCTACAATGAAATCAATTTAAAAGCACTTATCTCCGGCTGTAGGGGAATAAGTTCTGTCTGTAACTAACTCATTCGAATCTTCTGTTACTGGGTGTAGGTGAGCTTTCATTATTTGAGCAGAAGCATTTGAAAATGCACCAAAGGAATGATCTTACTCTTAAATAGATATGAAAAGCATCTGCATAACAATAGAATGGTTACAGCTTGATTATATCTGAACCATCTCCTCCCAAAAAGCATCCCATTATTCCCTCAAAGTTTAGCTCCTCAATATTTGACTCCAATGCATCTTGCCCAGATCGGTTCTCAAGATTGAACAAGGATCTCTCCAACTATTACTTGGATTATTACCCATCCTTTTCCATATTTAAGCCTAAATGTCATGCAACAGTGATCGCAGTGCGCTAAATGTTATGTGACAAACATTGACCCATTTGACAAGCTTCATTCATTCACAAGAATCACAGTCAGCAATAACTCTTTCCTCAATTGGTCAAGAATTTAATGCTCTCAAATATTCCCAAAATTACAGGCTGCATTGCCATTGCGGTTTGGATAGATTTGGGACTTGTGTCCTTGCCCTATCCATGGTGAAAGTTGTAGTCAGGCCTCCCTTCAGGCAGAGAATGCAAAAAAACTCTTCAGATTTTCTTAAATTCATAGAAAACAGGAATAGGAGCAGGCCAATTAATACTTCAGGTCGGCTCTGCCATTCAATATGATCTTGGCTGATCATTCTACTCAGTGCTCGGTTCCTGCTTTTGCTCCATATCCTTTAATATCCTGAGTCTCAAGAACTATATCTATCTCTGTCTTAAAAACATTCAATGTTTTGGTCTCAAATCACTTTCTGTGGCAGAGAATTCCACTCTTTGGGTAAAGATGCTTTTTCTCATCTCAGTCCTAAATGGCATACCCTGTGATCTTAGACAGTGATCCCTAGTTCTGGACACCTTGGTCACCAGGAACATCCTTCTTGCATTTCCCCTGTCTAGTCCTTTTAGAATTTTATAGGTTTCTAACTATTGCCCTTCTCCGCCTTTTACATTACCAATATCATAGCCTATATAAGGAAATTAAAAACCCCTTCATTACAAATAGTCTATTTGCATCTGTTTCAATTTTCTGCAAATTTATTCCCCCATATGGTTCCCATATGTTGGTAGCCTGTAGAAAATGCCCACTAGTGTACTGGAGCCGATATTCTTTCTTTACATTAACTAAATAAATTCTTTCCTTGACCAGTTTAGGATAATCTCACTCTTCAGCACTGTCCTGTCGTCTTTAAAAACAATGTGGCCGCGTCTTCCTCCTTTCCTCCTTAGATTCCTTGATGACCTCCTTCCATATAGGAATGGTTGGTATCCAAACTTGCTCTGTTTTGACTCAAGTTTCCATTATTGCCACAATGTCACATTCCCATGGCTGTGCCAGGAGCCCATTGGCTTTACTTATCACATGTACATTCGCGTACATGCAATTTTACAATGACACTGAACATGAACAATGAGAATATGCAGGAATGACTTTAGTTTGACAGCTGGAAAAAAGGTTGCCTAACCTTGAGCACAGTCATTATACTTTCACAGTTATGACTAGCAGCAATTCAGAATTATTTTGTCTGACTGCAAGTTATATGTTAATTCAGTGCATCTGGGCTACACTCTATCCAAGTGAGCCTTCAATACATTAACCACATAAACAGCATTAATCATTTTGCTCTGTTCATTAATATTGTTTTTATGTATTTGGGAATTGAGATTTTAGTCTCACCTACTCACAACCTTTCGAAGTCCTTGTAACTTCAACATTTATAGTCATGCCCTTCCATTTAAGAACTTTCTTAAAACGTATGTCTTTGGCCAAGCTTTTTATTATCTTTACTAATACAGATTTATGTTTAATATGTCTGAAAATGCTCTTGGGCATTTTGCAACATTAAAGATACTGTATGAATGCATGTAATTGTTATTGTTGCTGGCTTTTTTTGTCAGTGTCCTGTGATTTTCAAAGAAGGCAAATGCGACTCTCAGATTGCATCTTTTTTTAAAATCGGAAAAAGCAGGTGACAGACAAAGACAGAAATAGAGGAGAGAGACACTGAAACAGGAGAGATTGGGACAGCCTCAATGCAGCATGTAGTCCAATGAGATAGCGACAGAGACAGAGAGGAGAGTGACAGAATCAAGAGAAATGGAGAGTGACAGGGTTCATCGAGATAAAGCAAGAAAAGGTCAAACAAGCTAAAAGGGATATGATGGACATTAGAACTACACAGAGATAAAACACAAAATGCTAGGAGTCAAACAACATGGAAGGAGAGGAAACAAAAGAGAGTTTACTATTGGCCTTAATATGTGAAAGCAAGTGTATCCATGAAAGCAAATAACTATTATTATGCCAAAATACCTGCTGTTAATTTCTGAGATAGTTCAGCTATTTAGCTAAGAAAGATTTCTGGGAAGTATGACAACAATGTCTATTTAAACTTCATAACACACATTGTCTGGGCTACCAGTTTCACCTGTAGCATCATCTGTGTAATTTAAAGTGTTACAAGTTTGCTGTAATATACAGCAAATTATATGGTGGGGTCTGCAATGACAGGACTTGCATTTCTAGGGTGCTCTGAATGAAGCCAAGCATCCCAAAAGTGTTTCATGGGTAGCATTTTCAAACGAGATTTGCAAACACTTAAGATGGATAATTCAAAGTTTGGGCAAAGAGATGGATTTCCTGCTGTGCCCAAAGACAGGATCAGACAGGGAATTCCAGAGACTTGTATCATGGCTGCCAATAGGTAGAGTGATGAAAACTGGGAATGTGCCAGTGACTAGAATGTAGTGAGTGTAAAAATCTCAGAGGTACATAGGGATGGAGAAGATTACAAAGACAATGATGAGATGAAACTCTGAAGAAAAGGTTAAAAAATATTAACAAGGGAATGTTGCACCAAGAGCCAATGCAGACCGGCAAGCAGAGGGGTGGTTGGTGACGATGATGGTTTGTGATTTAGGATAGAACAAGCAGGATCTTGGATGGTTTCATAGCAACTGAAATAAAATATTGCATGTCATACACACAGCTGTTATTGACTAACACGCATTACTACCCTGAGATATATCCACACCCTTAAGTTAAGTACCCCAGTTACTTCCTGGTGGGCACATGGTCAAGTTGGATCAGCTGTGCTAAGGAGGCATGGGACTATAGGAAGTGGCTGCTAATGACCTAATCTGTCTAATGACCATCTGTGATGTAATTCTTTGCTTTAATTGCCAAATGAAGTGATTTGCTGCAATCATTCGTGAACATACTTATTCTGTAATACAGAGTACAGAATCTTAAAGGATATCTCATTAATGGGAGCATTTCCTCTAAAGAGGCTACTTCGATGGCTAAGTGCAGCCAACAGTAATTTACTTAAATCGAAATCAAAATATTTATTCTGCACATCAAGCTTCATTTGCATTTCTTGTGTGGCATCTCACATTTCATTTCTTCATTACTTGTAATGTCCCTGGATATAAAGTTGAAGAACATAAAACAAGAACAAAACAGAGCATTTATCCCTTCAATCCTGTTAAACGTGATCTTGGCAGATCCTCTCTGTCTCAAATAAAAACAGAAATTCCCGAAGGAACTTAGCAGGTCTGGCAGAATCTGTCTCCATCTTCCTACACTATCCCCATATATGTCTTAATTCACTTTCTAGTCAAAAATCTATTGATCTCTGTTGTAAATATACTCAGACTCACTGTGGCTAAGAATTCTGAAGATTCACAACTTGTTGAGTGAGGAAATTATGTTTCATCCCATCCCGACCAGCCAACTTTTTAAATCGGAGACAGACTGCATGTTATAGACTCACCAGCCAGCCGAACTGTCCACCCAGCTCCCAAACTTCATTTAACATGTTTCAATCACATCACATCTCATTCTTCCAAATTCCAGGGAATATAATTCTAGTCTACACAATCTCACCTCAAAAGGACAATCCTCTTATCCCAGGAACCAGCCAAGTGAGCCTTTACTGCACTGTCTCCAGCTAAAGAGGCCAAGAGTTGTGATCATGTCAATGGCCCAGATCGTAGTACCAATTACTATGTACTGCTTTTTTAAAAGTAAAATCTGTAATACACATTTAGTGTTTTTTGAAGGAGTCCTGAGTCACTTGTATATTGCTCCAATGTCCTGCTCATGTTGCTGACTCCTGGGTTTCATTGCAGTCAGCCACTAGACAAATTACGATCACCAGATCTGCTGTGAACATATTTGACCAGTCCCTCAGCCTAACAAACATGCACTTTTTTTAAAAAAAATGAATGTTAATGTCATTGGCGCAGGCTCTAAGCATGCCCTACCAGTCGCCAGCCATATTGCACTGATGTAAAACCAGCCATTGAATAAACACCAGAATGGTGTGGTGGGTTGATATAAAATGTGATGATTCCCTAAAGTGTGTAGAATCTAGGATTTGCCGATATTAAATTCAAATGGCTGAAGAGTTTGTACTGCATTGAAACCAAAACAGTTGTGTCAAAGTAACAAATGTAATCATCTGACTTATTGAAACGTATATAGTGTAAAAAAATGGGTGAAAGTCCATTTCTCTTCCAGTATTTAACTTCAACAGCAAAGCATATGCCAGAGAATAGAAAATAATTGAAGTAGACAGTACCCTTATCAGATGATATTTTGAGTTCCACATCCAGTTCTGGTCAGCAAAACAGAAAAGTAACAACATCAGGCTAGAGTCACTCAGTTATAAGGGAAAACTGGTTTATTGGGAAGTAGAGATAACAAGGTGTGGAGCTGGATGAACACAGCAGGCCGGGCAGCATCAGAGGAGCAGGAAGGTTGATGTTTCAGGCCTAGACCCTTCTTCAGAAATGGAAGTAACTGGAAGTAAAATTACTTAGAAGTAATTTTAATAGAGGTAGGTAACACTTTTAATGGTATAAAATCAAAAGTAAAAGTCTGTTTTTTGTAAGCTTTACTTCATATGATGGGTGTTAAATGTGTGAATGGACTCCCAACTGGAATTCTGGAAGCAAAAATCTTGAAATCATTAAAAGCCCAAATAGATGCTGTACTGAGAGAACTTCTGGGTCATTTGGGGTAAGTCAGTGTGATGGACAGCTATCCATGTGCTTGAATGGATGCAGCTACTACATAACTTAAGCTCAAATTCATCAAAGATAAAGCAATACATTTAATTCATACACCATTCACGAACATAAACACTCATTCCCTCCTCCACTGGCATTCTCTGGCTACTTTTGCATTATCTACAAAGGTACACTGCAGAAAGGTGCCAACATTTCTTTGGCAATATCTCCTAAATGCCCAACTTTCACCAACAAGTATAGCAAGGTGCATAGGAACACCCTGAACTCCAAGCTCCCTTTTAAGTCCGACATTGATGTTGACAGATATTGTCACTCATTTTTAGTCTTGCCATGCACCCACTGCTTACATTCTTTGAGATGGCGGAGGATTCCTGTTGAAGGAGCTTTTCAGAGTTGCTGCTGAGCAATTGGCACAACAGTGGACATTGCAAGACTGTAAGCTTACACTGGGGATGCTCTGTTTAATCTTGGCCAAGAAGAGAGAATACTGGATAATCTCAGCAGTCTAGCAGCATCTGTGCAAAGCAAACATTTAACATTTCAAGTCTTGCTCTGAAGAAACCATACCCGACTCAAAATGTTGACCCTGTTTCTCTTTCCTCAGATTTGGCAGACCTGCTGAGAATCTCCAGCATTCTCTTTTTATCCTTTCTGATTTCCAGTATTTTGCTTTTATTCGAGCATTTTGTTTTGGATGTTGTCAAGCTTTTTCAGTTCCCATTACGAATGTTATTTACCCCTAAACTTAAAAAAACAGTACAATGTGCTTATTGTTTGCTTCTCTGAAGCATGTTTTGACAGGATACTCCCACATACACTGCTTATTTCCATTGTTAAGCAGTGGATGATAGAAATACTGATGTTGGTTCCCACCAGGTGAAACTGCTTCTCGCTGTCGTCCCAGACTTGAGCGGAAATAGCTCAACTAATTTAGCTGGATTTCTCGAAGCTGAACAAACAAAGTACAACTTTAATCAGGAAAATTAAACTCTGGATTAACGATCCTACTGAATATGTTGTGGTCTCAATTCTCTATTGCTTACATTCTTATAATGCACGTCAGATAGCTTGGCCCCTTCATAGGTGCATGAACGTGGGTATTCTGGGAAGTATTGCATCCTGGTTCCTCCTTCCATTCCAAATGATTCACTATTAGATGGAAATCCAGCCCTAAATAAAGTGCAAAGACAAGGTACTTGCCCCAAAAAAAAAAATGAATGCACCAGTGTATTGATTGAAGATCTCCAACTGAAATGTTACATTATGTTAATTCAAAGGTAATGGAGTATAGTAATATTATCACTAAGTTAGTAATCTAGAGGCTAAGCTAATACTCCGAAACACACATTTAAATCCCACCATGCCAGCTAGTGAAAGTTGATGACAGTGGATCAAGACTATAGAGATAGTCTCAGTAATAGGAGCCATGACACTGATTATTGAGTTTGCAATTCCCTGCGTGGTTCATTCACTAACCTCCTCGGAGAATCTGACCCATATGTGACTTTGGACTCAGGGCACTTTGGTTGGCTCTTAACAGCCCTCTGAAATAGCCAAGCAAAAATACTCAGTTCTGGGGCAATTAGGGATTGGTAACAAATGTTGTCTTTGCCAGCGATGCCCAACATCCTAAAAACAAGTAATACAAAAAAAAAGGCCTTTCCATTATCCTTTGATGATTGGGACAGTCCCTCTGCCCTTAAGAGGATGGGAAGGGAAGCCTACCAGGGACAGCAGGAAGAGATGGAGAGCCAGAGGATAAAAAAGGCACAGAGAAAGAATGATTGAGAGAAAACAAGAGAAATAAACAGAATCAACCAGCTGAATATTTTCCCTTATTCATGCTCATGCAGAATGTTGCCTGTTAGGCAAGGATCATATCAACACACAAGCATTTGTCTATTTCATCAACAAATCATGGGGATGACTCCCCCTTAATTCACAGCAAAGTTCACATTCAGCTGCTCCCGACATTCATGGGAGTCAGTCGGGAAATTACGGGTCTGCTGACCATGAGACTCTGCCTTTTTAAATAATTGCTTGCAAAGTTGAATACCATGGGCCAATGATTTTTTGCTAACATACCTCTCGCTATGCCCAGTGTTATTAGCCAGAGACTGAAATCAGTCCCAAACCAGCTCTCCCGGCTGGTGAAGTTCCGCATCAGGAATGAAATCTCCCCGTCGAAAGAAAGACAGGAAGATGATAGAATAAGAAACAAACAGAGTGAAGAGGAGGGAAAGAAATGATAAATAGAGAGTGAAAGGAGAAAGAAATAAAAGAAAGGAAGAGACACAGAGGATAGAAAGTAAGATAGAAATAAAGAAAAGGAGAAATTAAAGGAAACAGGATATCCTCTGTTAATGAATTACCAATAAAAATAAAGATTAGCTTTTGTCAAACTGCTGGGTATAAATGCTTTTTCTCATTCCATATAGGAGTTGATCAAACTTTTCTTTTCATTTTGGTGTAAAGCTGCAACTGAAACCGGAAAGAGTTAGGCATTGCCTTTTTGTTCTGTTGTTAGGCTTAAGGTTAAGGAGTTGAGTAAATAGTTATTTTCTGCTCCTTGCTTCATCAAACATCTTTGTGACACTTCAGTTGATCAGGTTTAAACGTAACAGTTGAAAACTGTTGTATTACAAAGCAGATCTGATGCTCCAGAAAATTCCATGATCTAACTATTGATTCCAGCCTTTAGCTCAACCAACAAACAATAAATACTGTGGTATCATCATTTACTCAACGTCTCTTTTTGTAATTTTTTTCAGCTGCTTAAAATTAAGGATTAAAGGATTTGATACAAGGCAGTCAAAAAGAAATTATTTCCTCTGGACCGGAGCCCAGAACAAGGAATTTGGTGATGTCACACAAAGGGTGTCGGAAATCTGGAACTTTTCTCTTGTATAACCTCTGTGAAAGTAAACAAAATAGAAACCCCCACACTTAGACTGATTTTGGTTATGTGTGGATAATAATGTTTGCAGACCCAAGATAGGAAGATAGGACTCGTCATGCTCCAGTTGTACACAGAAATGGATTTTGAATCATCTGCAATTGTGTCCATGGGCAGAATTTGACGAGCACATGGGTGGCAGGCCAGGAGATTAGCTAGCGGAATAGCAGAAGGCCATATGTGGATCGCTCCCCAATGCCATGCTGCTGGTGTGATGTTTTCCACAGCTACAGACTGTGCCAATTAAGCTGGCAAACTACTTTGTGTATTTGTACCCCTCGGCTCAGAGGAGATATTTGTTCTACAATCAAAGAAGGGACCATGGCAGCAGGCTAGACTGCCCCCTGACCTTAACAATCCCCCTCAGGGGAACTTCACCTCTGACCTGCAGCTCCCTAACTGGGTTCATTCATTATTTAGCTGCCTGAGATTTTCCACCCCCCTCTCCCCCACTGTTATCCAGATGAGGCAGCAATAAGTCAAATCTGGTGTCAACAAGTACAAGCTGGGAACCTGCTTTCCAATCCATTATCGGGCTCTGTAAACCCTCAGCAACATTTAGCTGCATGTTTCTACATCCCATGATCACCAAATATAGAACCAGAGGAGCACACTCCTACCTCTAAAGCGCTGATAACATTTCTACATTTCATAGGCCAAAGCCTCTGCACTGTAGTCTCCGCAAAGAAAAAAGTAAATTAAGAATCAAATCCCTCCATTATACTAAACACCTGTGAGCTCGTATGGGAAGTTATTTTTAATATGCATAATGTGTATAGAGTGTAAAGCACTTTGCATAGACTGAAAAATTGAAATTTCTGATAGCATCGAATGTCAGAAATGTAATTGCCAAAGTCAATTTATATTTGAGAAAGAGACAAAAACTAGTTTCTGTTAAGCCTTTACCTGGATTATAACGTACAGAGAGATGCAGAGGCTTTCACTGTCTTTCAGGGTCAAGTGGTAAACACACTCAATTTGATCCCTGAATTTTTTGACTTAATGGAATTCTGTTGTATCTTTTGCCTGTTCACTGTCCTGTATTCCTACTGCCAAGAATCTATATGGAAATGTGATCAGGTTCAGCTACAACACTAAATGAATTGTATTTATTAGGTGCTTTAACATTTGTACAACATCCTCAGGTGCTCCATGAGAGAGTTAACAAACAACATTTGACACACAGCCACACAACAGAGATATTAGAGCAGATTACTGAAAGCCTGGGCCATGAGGTAGGTATATAATATTAAAAATGGAACAAATTCAAAGAGGTTTAAGGAGAAAAAGAGAGGCTTTAGGGGCTTGGCACCAATGTAAAGTCATAAAAATTAGGATGTACAAGAGATCCGATTCAGAAGAAGACAGGAAATTTTGTCTAAGAGTGTGTGAGAAGAGTGGGATAATTTGGGGCTGGGGGGAATTGCAGAGATAGGGCAGGGTAGACATTTATGGACATATTTCATACTATTCAGAATACGTTTTTTGCTATTCATTTGTGAAACAGAGGCATCTCAGGCAAGGTCAGCATTTATTGCCCATCCATAATTGTCCAGAGGGCAGTTAAGAGTCAGTTGCTGTGGGTCTGGAGTCACATGTAGGCCAGATCAGGTAAAGATAGCGGTTTCCTTCCCTGAAGGACATTAGTGAACCAGATTGTTTTTTTTTTCCCCCTGACCTGAGACGCTTAATTCCAGATTGTTTTTAAAATTGGAAATTAATTCAAATGTCGATAATGAGGAATCATGTGCCATCCTTCAGAACAGAGAAGAATATTTCTTTCTCCCAGAAGGTTGAGAGAGTTTGGAACGCTGCCTGAGAATGCAGCGGACAAGCAATATTGAATATTTTTAAGGTGGAGGTAGATTGATTCATTTGGCTAATGAGCGTCTAAGGTTATCAGGGATAGAAGGGAATGTGAAATTCGAAACAAGGTACAGATCAGCCGTCATCTCATTATATGGTGTGCAGGCTTAAAAGCCTGAATAGTCTACTTTTGCTCATATTACGTCCGTTCATATGCAAAGTCAAGAAGTGATTCGGAAGCAGGGCTGAGAGCAGAGGTCAATAAAGTCAGTGCCCTCAGGAGAATTCCTTGCCACATTCCCTGCTAAAAGGTTAACAATGGCTACACCCAAACAAGAGGTTATGGAGAGTAACGGCATTCTTGTCTGAGCTCAATCTGCGGGAGAGATCATTTCGTGCACCCCCTCTAAAGTATCGATCAGATTTTGCATAAAAGAAAGCATTAAGGTTTTTCACTGTTTATTATACCCTGTTCATTACATCAGGATCATTCATCTCTCTGTATCGTTTCTGTCAGAGGCCGAGGCTGTGAGGAGGTTGTAGATCATCTTTGTTTAGTTACTCGCTGGCAGTATGCACTAATGGACCTGTACATACCAGCTGGAGCCTGTAAAATCAGAACCCTGGTCATTCAAAGATGTTACGTTCAAAACATTTGTATAAATTAATTACATTTCTGTCAAATAAATAGTTGTGATTCAACTGACAAAACTAGAGTTAGAACTCCCTATGAAAAATGAATTGGCCCAGTTTCCCATTGAAACACTTCAATCGCTTGACAGTTTAGAGCAAGCCTATAAGTTTCTCTGACATGTTTATAACCTTGTTGAGTAACCAGTTTAAAACTGTGAAACTTGTTAAACATGAACCATTCTTTGTCCTGTTTTCACCTCTGTCATATTGCTGAACTTTGTCCCTGTCTCAGCTTATCCACTGCTAAAACCCTCATTGGTGCCTTTGTTATCTTTGGACTCAACTGTTCAAAATGCCCTCCTCTCTCATCTCCTACATCCTAGAGATGTACTTATCAAAGTACTCAAACATATAATTACATATCCTATCCTCTGTAAACTAAAACTCTGCTACCTGTGTCTTAAAGTGCCAAAAATACCCATTCTCCTAATACCTATGCGCTCATTGGCTTTTATTTGCTCCCAGTTGAGCAAAATCTTGATTTTAAAATTTCTCCATGTCTTTAATCTTCCCCTATTGCTGCAACCATTTCTAGACCCACACCATTCAACATATCTAAAGTTCTTTAATTCTAAGCTCCTGCTTATCCTCAACTACACCCTTGGTGGCCATTCCTTCAGTTGCTTAGGCCCCAAGTTCTGAAATGCTATCCTTCATCTCTTCTTTGCCTCCCTTTCCTACTTTAAGATATTTCTTAAAATTAGACCTCTTTAATCAGCTGACCTAATACCTCCTCATGAGGCTGAGAGTCAAACTTTGTTTTATAATGCTCCTGTGAAACACCTCGAAGTGTATCACTGCATTAAGTATGCTGTATAATAATAAGCTGTTATAACTAAGCGTGGAGCTGGATGAACACAGCAGGCCAAGCAGCATCTTAAGAGCACAAAAGCTGACATTTTGGGCCTCGACCCTTCAGCATACAATAATGAGCTGTTGTTGTTTTTGCTTCAAATTTACTTAATTATATGTGTTGTAATAATTTTAAACTCCCACCAAGAGCTGTAACTAGAGAGGCAAATGGTTAAATGGCACACAAGTGTAGCAGTTTTGTTGTCAGGGCAATTTACCGAGCACATGCCAAGTGCTTCGTCGTAAAGAGAAACAGTAAGCAGAAGAAGAGATATTGCCAAGCTGGGCTTTGTAAATATACAAGGAGTGAACACAAGACAGGTTAATTTGATTCTATATATGTGGGCCCGGGGAAGATCAGGTAAAAGAGACACAGCTAAAAGGGCAACACTAAGGGGAGGTGGTGGCACAATTGTTATCTCAGTGGACTAGCAACCCAAAATGCCAATGGATGTTCTGGGAACAAGGGTTCGAGTCTCACTACAGTGCATCCTGGAATGGGGGAAAAATCTAGCCGAATAAAACCACTCCAGTACACGAATATCCTGTAGGAAAGAGAATGTACCATTCTTGCCTGGTCTGGCCAACATGTTCATAGAAACTCTACAGTGTGGCAGCAGGCCATTTGGTCCATCAAATCCATACCAACTCTCCAAAGAGCATCCCACCCAGACCCAACACCCTACCTTACCCCTGTAACCTTGCATTTCCCATGGTTATTACACTTAGCCTGGACATTATCAGCAACTTAGTGTTGTCAATCCACCTAACCTATACATCCTTGGACTGGGGGATGAAACGGAGCACCCGGAGGAAACCCACACTGACATGGGGAGAACGTGCAAACTTCACACAGAGAGTCACCCGAGGCTGGAATCAAACCCGGGTCCCTGTGAGGCAGCAGCACTAATCACTGAGCCACTGTGTTGCCCTGATGCCACCCTGATGTTACTCTGGGCCCACAGCAATGCCACTGGCTCCTTACCCACAAGTGGGTAATTAATGACAGCTTTGCCAGTGATGCCCACATACCACAAACAAATTTTTAAAAATCTAGGAAGGAAGCAAGAGTAAAGTATGGAGTAGTAAGGAGCAGTACACTTCTACTTTCAGCTTACTTCATCCTGGGATTTCAACTTCAATGAACCGGTGATAGAATGGCCACCAGCTAAAAAACAACAATTCATGCAACAATTTGAAAGTATGATATGCAGAAAGCTCACAAGAATTCACAACTCATACACATCATACAAGTGAGTCTACCAACCTTATTCTTCAAGAAATTAGCAGAGAAAGGTGACCAAGGTAATGCTGAAGATATTGCATATCGATGCTCAAGGCATTGACAAAGGAGGCCCAAAAATAAAGTGAAGACTGTGAAATTCTGTGTAAGTGGTTTTGTGAAGATTATAGCTGCTCAGTTCTAGAAGTCAAGCATTTAATAGATCGATGTTTTACACTGTGGGCAGTGTTTTGCCATGGTGTTCCTCAAGGGTAAGTTATGGGTTCATTACACTTTTCAATTTTTATAAGATATCTAGATCCAGATAAAAGGAATAGTATTTACAAACTTTGCAAATGAAATGAAACTTGGAAAAGTATTGGATAATGATGAGGATAATTGTAGGTTTCAGAATGTCATAGGTGGGATGATTGGTTTACAGGACAGACAGGATAATAGTAGAGGAGGTGGAATCGCCATACTGATCAGAAACAAAATTACTTCAAATGATAATTGAGGGAGGATATAATGAGCAGAAACATTCAGTGGAGACAATATGGGTGGAACTGAGGAACAGTAAAGGACCTAAAATTGCAACAGGTCTTGTGAACAGACCCCTTGTAGCAGCTCATGAAGTGCTAGATTGTATACTTTCAGAAATTAGACAAGTGCATAGCAAAGCCAGAGATGTATTAACGGTGGACCTCAACTTGAACAAAGATCAGGAGAGGCAGATGTCAGAAAGGTAGTGAATTTCTAATGAAGGATCTAGGCCCAAAACGTCAGCTTTTGTGCTCCTGAGATGCTGCTTGGCCTGTTGTGTTCATCCAGCTTCACACTTGGTTATCTCGAATTGCTGAATGTGTCTGGGTTAGTTTCCAATAGGAATATGTCTGAGATGCAACAGGGGCAAGCACCATCAGTAATAAGTAATGAGCTGGACTTAATTAGTTACCTAACTGCGCATGAACATTTATCAATTAGTGGGAAAGACATGATCAGATTCGATCTAGCATGTGAAAATGAAAAGCATGATTCCACTGCTAGAGTTTTAGATTTAGGTCAGGCCAACTCTAATAAGATGAGGTAGAGACTGTCCGTTGTGAACTGGGAAAATCTGCTAATGGGTATAACAATGGAGGATGTGCAGAGAAATATTTAATACAATACAAAACCAGTTTCACCCCCTAAAGAGGGGAAAGCTCCACTTCACAGAAAAACAAACAGCTGCGGACAACTAAAGAGTTAAGGAACAGCATAAAAACTAAAAGAAAGGGCACACAAAAATGCAAAAAAACAGCACAGCTCCAGTTGAATGGGCGAGACTATGATGATGTCAAAGACTGGGGAATTGGCAGACATGTTGAATAATTACTTTGCCTCAGTATCTCCAGTAGAAAAAGGAGGTTGGCTTGCCAGAAAGAGGAGCAAATTAATAGTGGATTGGGAACAGGTACTGAATAAAATTAATGTAAGCAAAACATTGGTAATGAGGAAAGTAATAGATTTAAAGAGCAACAAATTCTGACAATTTCCGTCTAAAGGTGTTAAAGGAAGCAGGGAGCACATGCCAGATGCTTAACTGTAATCTTTCAGAGTCCCTAAATTCAGGAGTGGTTCCTCTGGATTGGAAAATTGCACATCACTCCGCATCTTCAGAAGGATGAACGAGGGAAACGAGGGAATTACAGATCAGTTATCTTACCGTCTTTGGTGAGAAATTGTTGGAGCATCAAGGATAGGGTAACTTTGGAGAGCCATCATGGATTCAGGTAGGTCATGTCTGACAAACCTCATTGAAGTTTTTGAAGACGTGACTAAGGCAGAGAACAGGAGAATGTCTATCCATGTGGTTTGTATGGACGCCAGGAAGGCATTTGATAAAGTCCCACAGAAGAGATGGTTAACTAAGGTAGAAACCCTTAGAACTGAGAGCAAATTAATGACATGGCTGGGATATTGATTGAGTGACAGGCAACAGAAAGTAGGGACATCGGGTAGATATTCAAATTGGCAGGATATGGCCAGTGGTGTCCCACAAGAAGCTGTGTTGATGCTGGCTCAGTTGTTAATTTTAAATTTGAGACAGGCACATTTGTTAAGCGAAAGGAATTAAGGGATATGACCCAAAAGCAGGAATATAGAGTGAGGTCACAGAATCAGCCACCATCTCATTGAATGATGGAATAGGCTCGAGTGGCTGAATGGCCTACTCCTGTGTCTATGAATGAACTGAAGTACAGCTTTTTGGAGACAGTGCGGAGCAGTCTGTAATAATGCATTTTGGGAAGACTAAAATGAAAAGACAGTATTATAAATAGCATGATTTGGGGGAACTGCGGGAATACCTTGCTGCCCACTTGGGCAAATTCTTAAAAGATGAATTGGCAAGTTGCTACATGGGCAATGGATGCGAAGGTGAACCTAAAGCTGAAACTTGTCCAGGATTGTGTTAAATAGCTGGGCAGTTTGATTGGTTGCATATTCTACTCTTGCTCTAATTCTTGTTTATGTCTTGTTTCATAAATATATTATAACTCCCAGTGGTGTTTCCCAGGAACATTATCAAACAAAATTTTCCCCAGAGAAGTGAAAGAGAGACTTGGTCAAAGGGCAGGTATGGAGGAATTTCTTTGATCTTATTATATATTGCTTTTCAAAAGACTCTCTTGGTGTAAAACAATATCTTAGTTTTGTGATTATGCCAATGAATGGAAACATATTCTCTGCAGAAAAATGGCACAATGCAGACCAGAATTTTTGCCCAGAAAATGATGGCTCCAAAAGTGGGAACTCTAGCCCATCATGATTATCACGTGAATGTTCATGACCAAGAGCAACAGTGCAAAACCAAACTAAAAACCATCTAATATAACAAAGATAATAAAATGTGAGGCTGGATGAACACAGCAGGCCAAGCAGCATCTCAGGAGCCCAAAAGCTGACGTTTCAGGCCTAGACCCTTCATCAGAGAGGGGGATGGGGTGAGGGTTCTGGAATAAATAGGGAGAGAGGGGGAGGTGGACCGAAGGTGGAGAGAAAAGAAGACAGGTGGAGAGGAGAGTATAGGTGGGGAGGTAGGGAGGGGATAGGTCAGTCCAGGGAAGACTGACAGGTCAAGGAGGTGGGATGAGGTGGCAGGTAGGAAATGGTGGTGCAGCTTGGGGTGGGAGGAAGGGATGGGTGAGAGGAAGAACAGGTTAGGGAGGCAGAGACAGGCTGGGCTGGTTTTGGAATGCAGTGGGGGACGGGGACGAACTGGGCTGGTTTTGGGATGTGGTGGGGGAAGGGGAGATTTTGAAGCTTGTGAAATCCACATTGATACCATTGGGCTGCAGGGTTCCCAAGCGGAATATGGGTTGCTGTTCTTGCAACCTTCAGGTGGCATCATTGTGGCACTGCAGGAGGCCCATGATGGACATGTTGTCTGAGGAATGGGATGGGGAGTTAAAATGGTTCGCGACTGGAAAGTGTAGTTGTTTGTTGCGAACTGAGCGGAGGTGTTCTGCAAAGCGGTCCCCAAGCCTCCGCTTGGTTTCCCCAATGTAGAGGAAGCCACACCGGGTACAATGGATACAATATACCACATTGGCAGATGTGCAGGTGAACATCTGCTTGATATGGAAGGTCATCTTGAGGCCTGGGATGTGGGTGAGGGAGGAGGTGTGGGGGCAAATGTAGCACTTCCTGCGGAGCAGGGGAAGGTGCCGGGTGTGGTGGGGTTGGAGGGGAGTGTGGAGCGGACAAGGGAGTCGCGGAGAGTGGTCTCTCCAGAAGGCAGAGAAGGGTGGGGATGGAAAAATAGCTTGGGTGGTGGGGTCGGATTGTGGATGGCGGGAGTGTCGGAGGATGATGCGTTGTGTTTGGAGGTTGGTGGGGTGGTATGTTCTTTGGATCAAAAGCCCAATTTTGGGCTCCAATCATACTTCCACAAATATGCATAAACTTATCTCTTTATGCCTAGTGATACAAAGGAAGACTATTTTGATATTGTTTTCCCTTGATTACCATTTACTTCATACAAAGTATTCAAATTATCTGTCATCAGCAGCTGGACTTTTAAAAAAATACAATGTATTTTAACCACTGCAATGAAGTTTAATTGCTCAAAATTGCTCCGAATATATAATTCTAGCAGATGGTGACAAAGCATTGTGGCAGTTAAAAAATGCAAGATTTTCTCTAGCTATCACATCAGGTTATCATTATGATTCTAACATATTCTCCTGCTTAACAACACATTCTGCATTAAATGTTTCACCATACTGTTGACCATCATTTAGCATTGTAATCAAACACATTCAATGCCACCATATGCCACCCTCATTCTGCATGTGTCAGCAGCTGACGCCACTAGGAAAGCAAAACATGACATGCCAGGAGTTATGAGATGTCAGTCCACATTGTTTCAATGTTCATCAGGAATGACAGCTCCCTCCCATTCATTGTTGCACCTGGGATGATCAATTCTCAGTGGGTCTGAAGAGAGTCAGTCTCATACTGCATTGTATCTCAGACATTTGCAAGTACAGTCAGCGTTGGAGAGTTTTTACAGTGTGGAAAGAGGCCCTTCAGCCCTTTGTACACACACCAGTCATCAAGCATCCATCTACTCCAGTCCCATTTTCCAGCACTTGCCTACTGTGGCATTTCAAGTGCTCATCTAAATAGTTCTTAAATGTTGTGATATTTTCTGCCTCTTTCAGGAGGTGAGTTCCAGACCCCTCTCCATGAAAAAAAATTTCCTCAAGTCCCCTCGAACCCTCTTGCTCGTTACCTGTGCCCCTGGTTTCTGACCTCTTTGCTAAGGGAAAAGGTTTCTCCCTAACCACCACTCGGAGCTATGCTTATCTCGATCAGATGCACCACCCCCCTCAACCCCCTGCCCCCCTTCAGCATCTCTGCTCTCAGGAGCACAACCTGAGTCTGAGTCTCCCTTCATTGCTGAATTGCACCAGCACAGGCCGTATCCTGATGAACCTACTCTGCACCCTTTTGTGCAATCACATCCTGCCTATAATGTGGTGAACCACTCACAGTACACTAGCTGTGTCATAACTAACATCTTATAGTTACCACCATTTCCTCCCAGCTCTTGGATTCAACACCAATTAACTATTAAAAGGCAAATAGCCCATATGTTTTCTAACCAACGTATTCAACTAACCTGTTACAGAGATAGTAAGAACTGCCGATGCTGGAGAATCTGATGTAACAAGGTGCAGGGCTGGATGAACATTGCAGGCCAAGCAGCATCAGAGGAGCAGGAAAGCCTCTTGAAGGGTCTACATCCAGCTCTACACCTTGTTATATTATATTCAATTAACCTGTTGTCTTCAAAACTCCATGGGCATGCACACCAAGGTTCCATTAAATTGTTGGTTTCTAATTTTCCAGCAAAAGACCTAAATTGACTAGATATTATGTTAATAAAATGTGAGGCTGGATGAACACAGCAGGCCAAGCAGCATCTCAGGAGCACAAAAGCTGACGTTTCAGGCCTAGACCCTTCATCAGAGAGCTCTGCAGCATCTGCAGTTCCCATTATCTCTGGATATTATGTTTACAATTCTAAAAGCCCTTTAAAATTAGCACCTACATTGTACCCAGCTAAAAATTATGTCCCAGCTTTATTTTTACATTAAACCTGCACCCATGCAGTTTTCCTGGGAAATATTATTATTATTGCCCAGCATCAGTACTTTAAGTATCAACCCATCTTCAAAAATTACAACTTTTTAAAAGCTTTAAATGGTTAATTATCATGCTGCCAACTTGCCTTGTCATAAGGAAACACATGTCATTGAACTTGATATCAAAGAAAAGCAGAGACAATAAAACACATTAACACATTACTGTCACAACCTGTTATTACATATCTTCTGTAATTTGAAACCAATTTGGCATAATTTCTTTGCATAACAATTATTGCAGCATATTCCAAGAGTTGGCAGGGGGGGAGAGATACACAGGTTCAACCTGTTCACTCACAGCATGCAGGTCTCTGACTGGCTGTACATGCCACATTATCCAAATACGATTGAAACCATTAAGATTATTAACTGTCTGCTAGGTTGTGCTTGCAGTTTAAATCTGGTTTGCAGTACCCTTGGGCGAACTGTTTAAAGTGTACAATTATCACAGTAATTAAACAGGTGCAATGATTCTCTTCACAAATGACTGTTGCTACAGATTTCACTATTGAGGACGGCAGCATTTACTCCTACCCAACTTAATTACTTTGCCATTACCTTATCAGCCTCACACAGCCCCTGAAGCCAATTATTAACACATCACATGCTCCTTGGTGACCAATATCTGCTTCACACAGCTCACGTGTATAAACAAAAATAAAATCTACAATGGGAAGCAATCTTCTTCCCACTGGAGAGTGTTCAGAATTTGGCTTTGCTCAATATTCCTCCACATTAAAAACTAACACGTGGAAGTTAACTGTATGGTTCACAGTTATTTAAGTAATGAGGGTGGACTTTTGAGGTGCAGCAGTAGTGTCACTACCTCTGAGCGAGGAGGGCCAGGTTCAAGTCCCACCTGCTTTAGAAATGTGTCATAATATCTCTCTGAACAGGTTCTTCAGAAAATGCCAAATAGAATGTTACTCAAAAGCTAAACAATGAGTGTTGCACTCAGCAAAAAAAACCCAATAATTCTGACTTGCTTGACAGTCATTATGCATCTTCTCCAGACACCAAGACACATTGTGTTCTGCATTCAACTGCACACAGGCTCTGAAAAAGAACTGTATTGAACTTAGACAACAAAGTGTAGAGCTGGATGAACACAGCAGGCCAAGCAGCATCAGAGGAGCAGGAAAGCTGACGTTTCGGGTCTAGACCCTTCTGAAGAAAAAGAATCTAGACCCGACACGTCAGCTTTCCTGCTGCTCTGATGCCGCCAGGCTTGCTGTGTTCATCCAGCTCCACACCTTGTTGTCTCAGACTCTCCAGCATCAGCAGTTCCTACTATCTCTGTATTGAACTTAGAATGTCAATTCCATTTCTCCCTCTGCAGATGTTGCCAGACCTGCTACATTTCTCCAGCTTTCTCTGTTTTTATTTCAACTACACTGAATGCTGCTTAAGCACTGCAGACAGCTTCCTCATGTTCCTATCTGTGATCATGTACTCTTGTCCACATTTCTAGCTGTTCTCAGCTTACACATTTGGACATTTAGAAAGCTCAAAACAAAGGTTACCACAGGGTTGGATTCTTTTCTAATGTGGTCACTCATATGAGCTGTTGAATATTGAAAATTTCAATGCAACATGTTGGCACACTGAATTTCATAGAAAAAAATGCTTTCCAGTCACTGAAATCACAAACCTAATGTTTAGCAACACAATCTCTTCTTTGGAATCAAGAGGCTAAAAATTGACCTGCTTCCATTTTTGAGCATGCCAGTCCAGTTCATGATTAGGCCCACAATGGATCTTGTTGATGCACAAACTTTGTGCTGCCTCCTCATTTGATATCACTGTTCAACCAAGCTCAACCAGAATGTGTTGACTGGCAGAATACTCAGCAAGATGCTCTAGCAGCATAGAGATAATGGGAACTGCAGATGCTGGAGAATTCCAAGATAATAAAATGTGAGGCTCGATGAACACAGCAGGCCAAGCAGCATCTCAGGAGCACAAAAGCTGACGTTTCGGGCCTAGACCCTTCATCAGAGAGCTCCAGCAGCATGTTTACTTAAGGTTCTCACTAGGCCGAGCATCTTCAAAGCAGTCAGCCCTTTCTACGTGGGAGCTGCCATCCTGATACAGAAACTACTGTCCGAAGTACAATTGGCTATCAGGAAAAACAGCATAAATGGAGCAACAAGTGAGAGAGAGAGAGAGAGAGAAAGAGAAAGAGAAAGAGAAGAGGCCCAGGTTCTCAGTTGCAAAGTGGAAGTTTTTACTAAAGAAGATTATGTTTCTGCAGGGTCCAGAGACCCTCAAGGGACATCCAAGAATGGAAAAGCAGCAGATGGACAGGGAGATTAGCATCTGGAGTGCCAGAAAAACCTCACCACAGGGGTCAATGTCAGAGAATGCACCTTTCTCAATCTACTACAATATCGCCCTCTTCCTGCTCAATGCACCATCCTTCTCTCACTCAGCCATTAAATCCCTATCCTCACACAGCACCCAATAAAAAGTGCCACACATCTATTTCTCACAGTCTCTACATATCTCCGAATATTTACATACAGTGTGCACATCATGTAAACATAGTGTAACACACCCATTGGTATTTTTCTCTCCCTTTCACAGGAGAAATTAGCCGAGAACCTCAGGCATGGTGTAGAACTGCCGGCGCATAAACACAGCTCCATTGCTTATCAGAGATAATGGGAACTGCAGATGCTGGAGAATCCAAGATAACAAAGTGTGAAGCTGGATGAACACAGCAGGCCAAGCAGCATCTCAGGAGCACAAAAGCTGACATTTCGGGCCTAGTCCCGATGAAGGGTCAAGGCCCGAAATGTCAGCTTATGTGTTCCGAAGATGCTGCTTGGCCCTGCTGTGTTCATCCAGCTTCACACTTTGTTATCCATTGCTGATCAGACCTGCTACATTGCAAGAAAACTGTGTTTGGCAGCACAGGGCCAGCTGTGATCGAGTCTGCTGAGATAATGGATGTTGGTATAATCCTGTCTCCTGGACTTTCTTGCAGCCGAACTCAATCTTCTCCTGTCATTCAGCATTAAGTGTAAACTGCTGAGGATTTAACATGGTCCTCTTACTTTTCACTCAATTCCACTTGCCTCCCTCTCTGATTTTCTGCTTTCAGGTGATCAAGAACTACTGTATGGCCAGCTACACCATCCTCATAATGCTGGGCAAGAGTTTAAGAATGTTAATGTACTGCCTGTCACCATTTGCCTGTCCTACCCCTGGTGACAGAGAGGGCATCATCAGTTAAGAGTTGAGGGTTTTAGAGATAACACAGTGTGCTGCTGGATGAACACAGCAGGCCAGGCAGCATCAGAGGAGCAGGAAAGCTGACATTTCAGGTTAGGACGCTTTTTCAGAAATGGGGGAGGGGAAGGGAGCACTGCAATCAATAGAGAGAGGAGTGGTGGGGCTGGGGAAGGTAGTTAGGGTGGTGATAGGTGAGTACAGGTAGTCAATGGTGGGGATTGGTCAGTGGGAAGGGTAGGAAGGATGGGTGGGAGAGAAGATGGGCAGGTTGTGTCAGGTCAAGGAGGCAGGAAGGAGGGAGGGTTGGAAATGGGGGAGGGGGTGGGGAGATTTTAAAACTGGTGAATTTCATGTTTAGGCCATTGGGCTGTAGGGTCCCAAGGCAGAATATGAGATAGAGGGTGTTGTCCCCCTATATCTGGTTCTCTGTGGCGGTCTGCAGACAACAGGAATGCCAGACTGGAATGAAGGCACCATGGCTGCTGCGAAGATACTGGCCCAGTAGATTGCCAACAGAAACTGTATATGAATACAGTAGCCACCCTTGTGGTTCCTCTGCCCTGTTGATCTGTGCGTTCCCAGGATGCTGTTTGCTTGAGGTCGATAGTTTTCTCCAGCTCTGGGAAGTTTGCTATTCTGGAAATGCCATATTGCAGCAGCTCTTCCTTCTCCCTGGCACAGAGAGGGTATTGTGAATCTCCTCTCCTGTTTTAAAAGCCTTCCGAGGCAGCGACAGTGAACTGGAAAATGTTGACAATGTTCAAGGGTAATTCGGGATGGACAGCAATTGCTGATCTTGCAAGCAAATGTCATTTTCCATACAAGAAAATTAAAGAAAATGCTGGGAACTGAGGTATCAGCCTTAGCAACAGCCCTGTGAAGATTCCACACTCACGTGACTTCAATACTGAAGAATATAAGTATCCATAGACTCATCACATTAGTATCAGCATTGAGTAAATATTTTAAGTGTCAGCAGTGAAATGGCTCCACTCAAATGTAATTGGACACTTTAGATACAACTAATAAGTAAATGTGTTCTTCAGGGAACTCTGAATAAGAATGTATGAGTAATGATAGAATCCAAATGAATTTGTTGCAAATTAAATAATTAGCTGTTTGATGGAGGACCTTGAGTTGTACAGTGCTGTACAGATGAAGTCAGTCTTGTTGCAAAGCATTGCACTTGTAAAGGTGGAAACATACGTGATATCTCACACCAACCGAGACATATGTGACATACAGCACTACATACATGAATCCTGGCAATGCTAAAGACTGCCAAAAACTCTCATCGCGCACTTATTCAGACAAATTCAAGAATGCGAAACAACAACAACCTGCAACCAAACAACGAATACCAGAGGGGGAAAAGGTTGCAGCATTGAGTAGGAATTGCTGAGGAACCTCCATGGAATAAGCAACAGGTAACAATGAGCTCCCTAAACTCCTTGGTCATTCAAAAAGGCACAAGGCTTGAATATATTCCTTTTGTTTGCAGAGAGTGAGTCCCTGTGAAGGAGCCTTGTTGAAATCTCATGTCAGAAATGTGGAACTCCCTTCATTCATAAAAATTAACTTGAGATTGCCACACCTTGGAAAATCCAGCCCCATGTTCATTCAGTTTACAACAAGCTCAGATTGTTGAGAAAAATAGATTGTTCACGAATACCATCAAGAAAGATCAACAAAATTGGATTAGCCATATTCTAAGGCAAAACAATTTGCTGAAGGAGATTATTAAAGGAAGGTTAGGGGGATTTAAACCAAAAAGGAAAAAGGGCAGGAGAATTTAAGAAATAGGAGCAGGAGCGGGCCATTCAGCCCTTCTTTCCTGCCTGCCATTGACAAGACTGTGGATGATGTGTCCTAGGCCTTGAATCCTTTTTCAAGCCATTTCGTCACAGTCCTCAATACCCCAATCTTTCAAAAATCTATCTGTGTCTTCTTTAAATACCTTCAGTGATCTAGCCTCCACAACACTGAGGGGTAGAGAATTCCAGACAGTCACTGCTCTCGAGCAGGAGAAATTCCTTTGCATTGCAATGAGAATGATGATGTTAGACCAAATAAAATTGAAAATGGGGTGCTCCTACAAGCAAGTAAAGAGGAAAGTTCGAGACTGTGAAGCTTGGAGGAATGAGGAAAAGGAATCAATTGTACCAATTAAAAGACAAGTAGCATATGGATTTAAGACATAGATGAGTCATAATCTTATTGAGCAGCAGGACAGTGGCTCAATGCCTGAAAAGACAGAAGCAGAGACCATCACCATATTTTAAAAACTCTTGGGGCACAGTTTTCCACTTCCAGAAGGTGATGACAGATTTGGCAAGAAGGGAAACTAGTCAGGTGAGTTGGGCCTTGGGAGAAACTCACCCAATCACACCTCTTCCCTGTTCAAACTCTGGGCAGCAAGGCCCAGGGGCATTCTCTCAGACAGTACTAATGAAGGCCTTAAGTTGTCAATTAATGACCACTGATGGGTCTCAAATCACCATTACACCAATTGCCTGCCTCTTTGACAGGCCAGAGACTTAGCTAGTTTCCTGAGTAGGGGATGGCCTCCAAAAGCCAGCATACCTTAACCTTGTGTCCCACACTCCCACCAGACCCTCCCTCTCCTCACTACTGCCACTCCATTGGAAGGGGATAAAAAGTACTTAACTTCATCCTCCCCATGAGCAGGGCTTGACAAGATGGACTTTAGGACCTGCAGGTTTCCAGACTCTGATTGGCTGGCATATAGAGGTGACCCGCGAGGCTTAGTATTGAGGCCTTTAGGTTCTGCCTGTCAGCACTTAATGAGCAGATTGGTGGATGATAAGGTATGTTAATCACCACCCTGACACACACCACCCCACAGTTTAAACTAAAATGAGAAAATTGTACTGTCGGATATGCACTTGAGGCGTTGTAATCCACAGGGCTACACATCAAGTGCTGGAAAATGGCTTTGGGCAAGGTAATAAAATGTGAGGCTGGATGAACACAGCAGGCCCAGCAGCATCTCAGGAGCACTCCTGAGATGCTGCTGGGCCTGCTGTGTCCATCCAGCCTCATATTTTATTATCTTGGATTCTCCAGCATCTGCAGTTCCCATTATCACTTGGGTGAGGTAAGTGCTTTTTAGATGTCACGGACACAACTGGCTAAATTGTTCAGTGTGTGCATTTTCCTCAAATGGCTTGTTGTTGTCCCCTATGTTCCATCTTACACAGCATTCTGCCATTTATCCTGGCCCAGGAAGCCAATAAAGCATTAAAATTCAAAATCCCATGGATTAATTAGGCAACTGATAAGTATGCCTAGAAAAAACACAGAAGACTGCATTTCCTTTTCAGCTAAACGGCTGCCCATTCTCTCACGCAGCCTCCCGATCAGCTGCAAAACTGAGAACCTGTCAGTTTCAGAGATAGCAGGAATTGCAGATGCCGGAGAATCTGAGAGAACAAGGTGTAGAACTATATGAACACAGCAGGCCAAGCAGCATCAGAGGAGCAGGAAGGCTGACGATTCAGGCCTAAGCCCTTCTTTAGAAAAGGGGGAGGGGAAGGGGGTTCTGAAATAATTAGGGAGAGAGGGGGAGGCGGATAGAAGATGGATGGAGGAGAAGATAGGTGGAGAGGAGACAAGAAAGCGATGGGGATGGAGCCAGTGAAACCAGTTTGTTACACTCTGCAGGTGGTGCACTAGTCCAGCAGTGACAATGCCAACTATTGTGTTGCCACTTGTGACCAGCCAACTACATATTTAACCAAACCTCAGACCGCACCTGTACGTCAGGAATCAATACCGCCCATGTAAACATTGAACCACCAGAAGAATTTAGTGGCAGTATTTATGCAGTATTAGATTAGAAAGCAGAAGATCGATCCTGACCTAACGTAGGAACCAAAGAAGAATTGACATTTAATGTTGTGACAGTTGTGCTCATCTGACTGTCAAGTTCATCTTCAGATTTCACCTTTATCCTCTGGTCTTACCTCCACACTTTGTCCTCATTATAAGAGGAGGGCCAGGACTTCCCCTCCCACCTTCTCCGGGGCGGGTGAGAAGTACTCGGATTTCATATTCGGTATCAGGATCCAAATGACCGATTTTGTACTGATGGCTGTCCACTGGCTGTATGTCTGTCCAGCTCCCACTCGTGCTGCGGTAATCAATGTCCCGCTGGATGATAGGACCATCGCCACTAATGGAATTTGCATTTAGCTGGATCCATAAATATGTAGCGCCAACAGAATTAAGCTGCGGAGGAGCTATTGGAGTCGGTGGATCTGCGAAATAAAAGTTTAACAGTTTGAGTGTTTATACATGTCTCACAAGCGATATAGAATTCATAGAGTCATAGAATCTCTACAGGGTGGAAGCAGGCCATTTGGCCCCCTGGGTCGACATTGGCCGTCCAAACAGCATCACAGCCAGACCCACCCTCCCACTCTATTCTTGTAACCTCACATTCTCCATGGCTAATCCACCTAGCCTACACATCCCTGGGCACTATGAGCAATCTAGCATGGCCAGTACACCTAACCTGCACATCTTTGGGTGGAAACCAGACCACTAAGAGAAAGCTCCCACTGACATGGGGAAAATGTGCAAACTCCACACAGGCACTCGCCCAAGGGTTGACTCAAAACTGGGTCCCTGTTGCTGTGAGGTAGCAGTGCTAACCACTGAGCCACTGTGCTGCCCAATTAGAAAGTGTCAGATCATGTCTCATACTTTGAGCTGCACCTAAATGAATAGGCCAAATTAACCTCCGTTTTAATCTAGTTATCTAGACTGTCTTCATTTGTTAGCTTCTGCATCTCTTCCTCAAGCCAACCACTGCCTGATTGAAGACTCTTGTGAGAGCACGGTATTGTTCCCTACCTCTGAGTCAGGAGACCCAGATTCAAGTTCCCACTTGTTCCAGAGGTGCATCATAACATCTCTGAACAGGCTGATTGGGAAAATATCTGCAGTAAATGAAGCAACAGATTAATAGAAAGAAAAGTGAAACGGGGAGAAAAATCATTAACAGAAACGGAAATTGCTGGAAAAACTCGAGTCTAGCAGCATCTGTGGAGACAAAGCAGAGATAACATTTCAGGTCCAATAATCCTTCTTCAGAACTGAGGAAGAGAAATCGCTTCTTAATTAGCCTTATGCCTATTCATTCATTCTAATTTAATGGAGTTAGATGTAGTTCTCAGGGCTAAGTTGGATGATCAGAAATGGTCATATTGAATGGCCGAACAGGTTCAAAGGGCTGAATGGCTCATTTGATGTCTCAATGTTTAAAAATTACAAAGTACATGGTAAAATACTATCCTATTAATCCAAATGGCAACCCTTACAGTACTCATACCAGAAAGAATTCTTTTTTTTTCTTTCACATATATCGGGCCTAATTAGTCTGTGGCTGCAATTCTCAGCATTGAGAATCTGATAGCTTCTTCCTTGAATATTCATACAAATGAGATTAGATTTTCTCAGCTTCAAATAACCCCTTCAGAGTTTTAACCAAACACTTCTGGACTAGAACTTTAAAATGAAACTTCTTACATTGAAGAAATCTATTTTATCACAGTTCTAGACTATCTCCCTTCCTTAGGAACAAATAGTTTTCACATCAGGCTTTAGCCAAAGCCTTTGCAACACTGACAACCCAAAAAGCCTCTCTTCAAGTTCTTGGTGTTTCCCCAGAGCTAAAGACAAAATTGTAGAATCTTTTAAGTAGAGTCTAATCCATATTCACAATTATTGTTTTCATTCATAAAAGCCTACTGATAAAGTCACAGTAGCCTCAAGAACTCTCCCTTTGTCTCTCATGTAGCCTTTTATAAGAAATCACCATGGCTACAGAAATGTTTATTAGTTAATCATTAAACCCCTTCATAGACAGGGAAAATCCATGTCATGAATTGAAAATCCAAAAGTACAAAATAAGTGATATTAAAATTTTAAAAAACACAATTTTACACCACAAATGAAACATTATTTGAAAAGAAACATTAAATATAAGCTATCAAGGGGGCTATATTTATCTGAGAACAATGATTAGGACTCTGAAATAAATAATAGGAATTTAAGCCCAAGGCTTTTCCAGTGCTGAGTAGTGGACTTTG
Source organism: Stegostoma tigrinum (assembly GCF_030684315.1). NCBI lineage: Eukaryota > Metazoa > Chordata > Chondrichthyes > Orectolobiformes > Stegostomatidae > Stegostoma > Stegostoma tigrinum. The sequence goes on along the minus strand of NC_081358.1, from coordinate 113,358,935 downwards.
GGGTAAGGATGCTGGGAAAATACCAGAAAGCCAGATCAAGATGACTTTCTGGAGCTTTCCTGCTGTGAAGTATGTTCTTGGGGTAAATTAAAATATGGATATGCTGTCCACAGTAATGTGGCAAGCTGCCACTTTAAACAATTAAGGCCCCATTTAGAGATAAAGGTATTTAACCAGAGGGGAAACTTAGTGCAAGTGGTGTTCCTAAGGCAGGTTGCGAGCCTTCAGAGCCAGAGGCTACATCTCACAAAGAAGAAGCTGCAGGGACCACAGTATGGTCCCGTGCCATCAGTGATGCAATAGGAGGGATTTACCTTCCAATCAGAGGCTTTGCACCTTCTTTCATCATCAGTGGTTATTTTGATATCTTGGAGGATATCTCCACATTGAATTGCCTCCACAGTGAACTGCCTCCAGCCCAGTTCTCTGGGTGGAGATGCCCAGGATTTTGCAACTACCAGTCTTTTGATGGAAAGCCCAGCTGCCATTCTTAACAGGGTTACTTCCACTGCCAGGGTCCCACCGCCCATGGGGAAGACCTGTCCTAAATGTCAAGGGAACCAACCACAGAAATGCAACCACTGAACCAATGGGAACATACATTTTCCAAAAGAATGAAGCAAATATGAAGATTCCAACACTGTATAATTGGAAAGAATGCAATTTAGAAACAAATGTTGGAAGATAAAACTGCCAACTTCCAGCAATGGGGACAGTGGCAGAAAATATTTAACCTCAATAGACCTCATTACAGGAAACAACAACAGTATTGTATTAAACATGCCCATGCCGAAGGAAATGTGAAGCCTTCGTCATGCCACGAATCCTGAGATCCTGGGGGTTATCACGGGGTGGATATGGAAAGGATGTCTCCTCTCTGGGAAAACCTAGACCTAGAGGGTCGCTGTTTTGAAATAAGGATTTAAAATAGAGCTGAAACAACATTTGCTCACATCGAGGGCGGTGAGTCTTCAGAATGCAAATAGAAATGGAAGCTGAGTGTTTGAGCGTTTTCTAAGACAGAGGTTATTGGAGTGGGGGACGGGGGTGTTCGGCAAGAATGTAGAGTCAACAGGCCAGCTGTGATCTTACTGAATAGCAGTGTAGATCTGAGTGGCTGAGTGTCCTGTTCATACTGTTAATTCTTACATTAGTGTGCATTGGGAACAATAGAGTCATAATCATAGGCCATGGAGTCATATAGCATGGAAACTGATTCTTCAGTCCAGCTAGTCTATGCCAACCATGTTCCCAATCGTGACTAATTTTCACTCCAGCCAGGTATTTTCAGCAAAAGCAATATGCATCAAAACAAAAAAAAACAAAGTACATACAGTGGTGACATCACATTAAAAATCAATAACTATTTAAGCACAAGATTATGCTCTTAAAACTCAGATTTTATGGTTAAGACTCTACTAATCCTGCGACTTTGAGAATCTTCACAAAGCCCATATCCAGCTTTGATTTTCCTTTGGCAATGTATGAAAAGAAATGTCAATCATTTTGCAAACTTTAGCAGACGTTGACGTAATTTTAAAACACACCAAGTAGCATTAAAACAGTAATCTGAGCAGCTGGTGAGATGCTTATCATGAAATTAAAACTATTTTGACACCACTGGAAGCTGCAGTAATTATTTCCTATACAAGTGTGCACACTAAATTGTTACGAGGCAAGAGAAGAGATAGCATGTCAAGTAAATATCCTCTTGATCACTTGGCATTCATATAACATATAATGTATATATCACAAGGGATTGCTATTTCAACCCAATCATCCAAGAAATTCACTGCTGCTGTACAACCTGTTAGGATGCAAATCAGGTCCTGTGCAAAAGGCTGCCAAGGTTAACAGTTACATCAATTAATTCTGAACATTGCAACAATTTGAAATAGAATTTGTTATATTAGCTTCCGCCCCTAGAGGCGAGGCTTTGATTTGTACGGTAGTCTACATGCAAGAAAGGTGAGCTCCAGTCATTTGTCTGGTACCGGAAACTGCACACAGTTGAAAGAGAATAGCAATGCTGCTTGTTGAGTTATGAAATTGAGTCTGATTTTACTTTGGAACGAGGTATCCTTTGAGCAGTTAAATGGAATATCCTTGCACTTAATGGCTGATACTGCTCAATACGTGCGATTTTATACATGGCCCAAATTCGACCTCCTTTTTCCCCAAATAGCAAGGATTGCATTTGCACAATGCAGCTTAATGCAACTTCCTATTTTTGCTATGAGTGAGAAAAGTTGTTATTAATGAAAATAAGTTATTACCTATCCCTTCAGCGACTTCAAGATTTTAATAGCTTTGAGAAGAGAGGTTTTGGAATAATTATATTAATATTGAAAGTCATAGATTTATTCTCTGGGTGAGGTAATCAAATCAAACTTTATTAAAAATGGCAGGAAACTACTGGAAGGGCAATATAACATTGACCTAAAAAAAATCTGTAGAATATAACCAGGTAAAATGTTTATGTATGATCACACAGCTAAAATATTCTTAATTTCCCAATTGTTCAGGTTAATATTAAGCACATTATATCTTACCATTGCAATGCTGATTGAAGTATTGCTGTGCCAAGAAATTCACAACACTACAAAATAGAATTAGGGAAACGGTGCTGATGCAGTCCACTACATAACATAACGTAGGTGTTGTGTGCATATTTTGTTCTAGATACACAGAGTTTGCGTATACAATTTGGGCAGACAGGAAAAAGGATTTGAGGCTCCAATCAGATCAGCCATGATCTCTTCTCTTTGAATGGCAGAACAGACTTGATGAGCTGAATGGCCTTTTGCTGTTACTATATTTTATGGTCTTACCAAGGCAACCTCAAACTACAACTCATGTTGATGTTTGTCTACCATGTCCATACCGATATATCACATTTGGTTTGAACTGTACTTGGAAATTCCAAAACATTTGAAATGAAATATTGTCCTACTGAAAGGCAGACTACGTTTGAAGGCCAGAACAGCTTCCTTCAGTTGCACTGTTTTTGTGTCTTGTGCTTATTTCCTCTTCCAACATATGTTCAAGCAAGTCACATGAGATAAGGACCCAGCTATTCACATCAAGCTCTAGGTGAGGAAGAGAAGCTAGGCGAGGCCAGGATAGAGAGAGGAAAAACAATATTCACATACAGCAGAAAGACCAAGTGAGACAGGGAGCTTGGGCAATGGTAAACAGAAAAGGCTCTTGAGGGTGAAATGATAATTAAGCACATTGGATCCAAAAGAAAGGATAGCCTCAACTGGGAAGTGAGACAATGGGGCCCTGATTACGCTAAACATGTTCTTATTCATTTAGTGATGTCACTGTGGAATATGATGTGGGAAAATGTACGGTTATGTTCTTCACCGGGAAAAATAGAGGAGGTAAATAATATTTAAATGGAGAAAGACTACAGAAAGCTGCAGAACAGAGGGATTTGGTTGCTTTCATGATGAACAAAAAAAAACTAGCATCTGAATTTAGTCATTATAAGGAAGACAAATGGAACGTTTCTTTCCTTCAAAGGGAATGCAACATAAAAAGTAAGGAGGCTTTGTGAAAACTATACAGGGCACCAATCTTTCCACAGTTAGAATACTGTGAGCAGTTTGGGACACCAGGGTTAAAGAAATTTATACTAGCATTGGATGGAGTTCACAGAAACTCACTTGGCTTTACCAAGTATAGAGGGAATGTCTTATGAGACAAGTAGATTGGGCTTGTAGTGATTGAAATTTAGAAGAATGAGAGCCAACGTGATTGAAACATAAAAAAACTTTTAGGTGACTTGAAGAGACTGTTTCTCTTATTGGAGAGTCTAGGACCAGAGAGTGTAATCTCAGGACAACTTCTCCTCTCAAAGGATCCATGGAACTCTTTCCCACAAAAGGCTATCAAGATTGGGTGGTTAGATATATTTAAGATTGAGATAGGCAGACTTTTAATCAATAAGGGAATCGAGGATTATAGGAAAAAGGCAGGGAAGTGAAGTTTAGGATTATTAAATCAGCCATGATCTCTTTGAAAGTTTAATCGCCTGCTCCTCGGATTTATGATCGTACCAATCCCATTTCTCTGCATATTTCTCGTGCAGATGTTTGTTTGTCTTCTCCATACTGATATAACACATTTGGTTTGAGTTGTACTGGGAAATATAACATTTAGAGAAAAGTATTGTCTTTTGTAGTTTTTAAATGTCAAGTTTAATTCTTTCTATCCTGATACTCATTCTGTAATCTCGGTATTCTCTCTAACATAATGGGCCAGATTTACTATGACTCATGAAGGAATAGATTTTGTCTGTAGAAAATCCATGAAACTTTGTAATGGCAACTGTAAGATGGTAACACCATAGTTCATTCTACAGGGCATCTGGGACTCAAGTGAACAGGACAAAATAGAATGAAGGAGTGAAGATTGAACAGCACAGAATCAGGACCCAATGAATCCAATACCAAATCAGGTATAGAGAGTGAAGTAAAAAAACAGGAAAGAAATATTACAGTCAGGTAGAGAAACGAGACAGAAAGGAATAAAAATAAAAAGACAAATTTCCACAAAATTTCCAATAATTAAACTCTGAAGGAATGAGACCCCGTGCTTGTAAAAGTTAATTTTCAGTGCCAGACAGGTTGTTTGGGAGAGGATAAGACTGAAAATGCGCTTAAAAATAATAAATAATACTTAGAGTGGACGCTAGGAAGTTGTTTCTGTTAGGCGGGGAGACTAGGACCCATGGGCACAGCCTTAAAATTAGAGGGGGTAAATTTAAAACCGAAATGAGATGACATTTCTTCAGCCAGAGAGTGGTGGGCTTGTGGAATTCATGGCCAAGGAGTACAGTGGAGGCCGGGACATTAGATGCCTTCAAGGCAGAGATCGACAAATTCTTGATCTCACAAGGAATCAAGGGCTACGGGGAGAGTGCAGGAAAGTGGAGTTGAAATGCCCATCAGCCATGATTTAAATGGCAGAGTGGACTTGATGGGCCGAATGGCCTTACTTCCACTCCTATGTCTTATGGTCTTATGGTCTTAAATGGATAAGTCATTACTTTCTACAATTAATTTCGTCTGTGCCTTGGATGACAGTATAGGCACATCATGCTGATTATGAATTGGGACCCAATTAGTGAAACACCATTTTCAGAAACTAATGGTAGTGAGGCACAATTTGGCCTAGAACTCCCAAATTCCAATGTTTAACAATGCATCTGATCCTGTTATTTGCAGCATGCACCATTATCCTTGTCATTACTTTGACTATAATCCTGCCTATTACAAAAAAGATAATCCCTCCAAAATTTTAAAATCCTTACTTATTTACGGGATGCGGGTCTTATTGCCCAGAGGGCTGTTAAGTGCTGAAGGTTTGGAATCACATTTAGGCCAGGCCAGGTAAGAACAGCAGTTTCCTTCCCTAAAGGACATTAATGAACATAATTAGTTTTTACATTAATCAATAATTGTTTTTTCTGGCCATCATTAGTTCAGACATTTTCATAATTTATGAAATTCTCCCACCATCTGCCATGACAGGATTCAAACTTGGATCCCCAGAGCATTACCTAGATCTCTAGGCTAACAGCTTAGCAAGAGTAACACAAGACCATCACAGTCCCAGAGATAATGGGAACTGCAGATGCTGGAGATTCCAAGATAATAAAATGTGAGGCTGGATGAACACAGCAGGCCAAGCAGCATCTCAGGAGCACAAAAGCTGACGTTTCGGGCCTAGACCCTTCATCAGAGAGGGGGATGGGGGGGGGGAAACTGGAATAAATAGGGAGAGAGGGGGAGGCGGACCGAAGATGGAGAGTAAAGAAGATAGGTGGAGAGGGTGTAGGTGGGGAGGTAGGGAGGGGATAGATCAGTCCAGGGAAGACGGACAGGTCAAGGAGGTGGGATGAGGTTAGTAGGTAGCTGGGGGTGCGGCTTGGGGTGGGAGGAAGGGATGGGTGAGAGGAAGAACCGGTTAGGGAGGCAGAGACAGGTTGGACTGGTTTTGGGATGCAGTGGGTTGGGGGGAAGAGCTGGGCTGGTTGTGTGGTGCAGTGGGGGGAGGGGATGAACTGGGCTGGTTTGGGGATGCAGTAGGGGAAGGGGAGATTTTGAAACTGGTGAAGTCCACATTGATACCATATGGCTGCAGGGTTCCCAGGCGGAATATGAGTTACTGTTCCTGCAACCTTCGGGTGGCATCATTGTGGCAGTGCAGGAGGCCCATGATGGACATGTCATCAAGAGAATGGGAGGGGGAGTGGAAATGGTTTGCGACTGGGAGGTGCAGTTGTTTGTTGCGAACTGAGCGGAGGTGTTCTGCAAAGCGGTCCCCAAGCCTCCGCTTGGTTTCCCCAATGTAGAGGAAGCCGCACCGGGTACAGTGGATGCAGTATACCACATTGGCAGATGTGCAGGTGAACCTCTGCTTAATGTGGAATGTCATCTTGGGGCCTGGGATGGGGGTGAGGGAGGAGGTGTGGGGACAAGTGTAGCATTTCCTGCGGTTGCAGGGGAAGGTGCCGGGTGTGGTGGGGTTGGAGGGCAGTGTGGAGCGAACAAGGGAGTCACGGAGAGAGTGGTCTCTCCGGAAAGCAGACAGGAGAGGGGATGGAAAAATGTCTTGGGTGGTGGGGTCGGATTGTAAATGGCGGAAGTGTCGGAGGATAATGCGTTGTATCCGGAGGTTGGTAGGGTGGTGTGTGAGAACGAGGGGGATCCTCTTGGGGCGGTTGTGGCGGGGGCGGGGTGTGAGGGATGTGTCGCGGGAGATGCGGGAGACGCGGTCAAGGGCGTTCTCAATCACCGTGGGGGGAAAGTTGCGGTCCTTAAAGAACTTGGACATCTGGGATGTGCGGGAGTGGAATGTCTTATCGTGGGAGCAGATGCGGCGGAGGCGGAGGAATTGGGAATAGGGGATGGAATTTTTGCAGGAGGGTGGGTGGGAGGAGGTGTATTCTAGGTAGCTGTGGGAGTCGGTGGGCTTGAAATGGACATCAGTTACAAGCTGGTTGCCTGAGATGGAGACTGAGAGGTCCAGGAAGGTGAGGGATGTGCTGGAGATGGCCCAGGTGAACTGAAGGTTGGGGTGGAAGGTGTTGGTGAAGTGGATGAACGATAAGACATTCCACTCCCGCACATCCCAGATGTCCAAGTTCTTTAAGGACCGCAACTTTCCCCCCACGGTGATTGAGAACGCCCTTGACCGCGTCTCCCGCATCTCCCGCGACACATCCCTCACACCCCGCCCCCGCCACAACCGCCCCAAGAGGATCCTCCTCGTTCTCACACACCACCCTACCAACCTCCGGATACAACGCATTATCCTCCGACACTTCCGCCATTTACAATCCGACCCCACCACCCAAGACAATTTCCATCCCCTCTCCTGTCTGCTTTCCGGAGAGACCACTCTCTCCGTGACTCCCTTGTTCGCTCCACACTGCCCTCCAACCCCACCACACCCGGCACCTTCCCCTGCAACCGCAGGAAATGCTACACTTGTCCCCACACCTCCTCCCTCACCCCCATCCCAGGCCCCAAGATGACATTCCACATTAAGCAGAGGTTCACCTGCACATCTGCCAATGTGGTATACTGCATCCACTGTACCCGGTGCGGCTTCCTCTACATTGGGGAAACCAAGCGGAGGCTTGGGGACCGCTTTGCAGAACACCTCCGCTCAGTTCGCAACAAACAACTGCACCTCCCAGTCGCAAACCATTTCCACTCCCCCTCCCATTCTCTTGATGACATGTCCATCATGGGCCTCCTGCACTGCCACAATGATGCCACCCGAAGGTTGCAGGAACAGCAACTCATATTCCGCCTGGGAACCCTGCAGCCATATGGTATCAATGTGGACTTCACCAGTTTCAAAATCTCCCCTTCCCCCACTGCATCCCCAAACCAGCCCAGTTCATCCCCTCCCCCCACTGCACCACACAACCAGCCCAGCTCTTCCCCCCCACCCACTGCATCCCAAAACCAGTCCAACCTGTCTCTGCCTCCCTAACCGGTTCTTCCTCTCACCCATCCCTTCCTCCCACCCCAAGCCGCACCCCCAGCTACCTACTAACCTCATCCCACCTCCTTGACCTGTCCGTCTTCCCTGGACTGACCTATCCCCTCCCTACCTCCCCACCTACACCCTCTCCACCTATCTTCTTTACTCTCCATCTTCGGTCCGCCTCCCCCTCTCTCCCTATTTATTCCAGTTTCCCCCCCCCCATCCCCCTCTCTGATGAAGGGTCTAGGCCCGAAACGTCAGCTTTTGTGCTCCTGAGATGCTGCTTGGCCTGCTGTGTTCATCCAGCCTCACATTTTATTATCTACCATCACAGTCCCATTTTGCTGAATTCTGCTGAGGTTGCATGAAGATTTCAATTGTTGCCACTAGAGGTCACTACTAAGTCAAAATGGTTCCATGGCAATCATTATTTTTCCACATCTTTAAAACAGGAATGACTTGGAGTTCCAAAATCTCACAGCCATTTACAGCGGTATACTGTGATACATATATTCCAGTAAAATGAATATGGCTAAATGTTCTGGGGCACTTACCAAGAGTGATATGAAGAGAAACATAAGCATAGAGGATGTCTGACTGGCTGAGTATTTGCAGCATTTTCTGCATTAAGTTCAGATTTCCAGCATCTGCAGTAACATATCTTCCGAGAGAAATACAATCTAATTCCTAGCAACAGAATGAGAAAAGCAAGGTGTGTGATCAAAGGTTTCATCTAAGCGGTAAGTGTTAAGGAATATCTCAGAGGGGAACAGTTGGCAGCATGGAAGAAAGATCTCAGAAGAGAATTCTAGCGTGCAGTGCTAAAGCAAAATAAAGGACAGCCACCTGTGATGAAGTGAATTAAAATCAGGAAAGCACAAGAAGGAAGAATTGAGGGGTGCAAATATTGGGTCTGCATTTCTGCCTCCACAGATGCTGCCAGACCTGTTGAGTTTCTCCAGCATTTTTTGAATTTGTTTCAGACTTCCAGCATCCACAATATTTTCCTTTATTCCTAAGGAGAGGACAGAGATAACTGTGGTATGTAAGTAAGGAATTTGAAAAATAGGACAAGGGGTTCAAAACTGTGACACTGCTGAACTAGGAGCCAGCGTAGGTCACTGAGCAGAGGGATTGAAGGGTGAAGATATAATGATATTAACAACTGAGGGTGCTTTGGATGCTGTAAGATGGGAGGCTAGCCTGAAGAGCATGGCAATATTCACATCTAGGAGGTAGCAAAGGTTTTGGATAATTTCAGATGGTAGAACTTGGTGTTGGAGGGCACATGTGATCAGAATCACAACACCCAAGTTTGCAGGTTGTCTTGCTCAACTTCATGCTGATTCCAGGATAAACACACTGTCCGAGAATGAAGTTCGTGTGTGGCATAGACAAATCTCAGTTCTCCCCTCTTTGAGACATCCAATACGTGAATATCGAACAGTGACAAATCATGCACATCGATGATATTGGGGAGGTGGTGATGACATTGAGTTGGTGCTTTCAGCATGAAAACATGCTGTTGGCTGGAATACAATGCCCTCCTGAGAGGCATTTAATCAGGTATGACGGTGGTGGTTGAGTATCTACACCATCTACACCATGCTGGGAAGGCCCATGAACAACTCTTCTGTCCCGCCGACAATATATAATTAATGGCTTAAGAATGTGTGGACTGAACTTTGGGTCAGTGCATTGACAATCTCAGTGGTGTACACTGCTAGTTATAGTATCAGGACATCAGAAGTGAACTGATTGCTTCCCAGATTGATTCAGTCTGGGCAAGAGGCTGCATTCACATTACAATTGTAGCATTGCAGACATGGTCCTGGAAGGTTTTAAATTTAAATTTGTTTCCTCTCTAACATGTTTTATCTCACATTTAATTTGCTCTTTCAATCCCTCTCTTTATTTATTCTTTTGTATCTAATTGGGCTCTAATTCTCCTTAAGGTCTCGAAATGTCGGCTTTCCAGCTCCTCTGATGTTGCTTGGCTTGCTGTGTTCATCCAGGTCTACATCTTGTTATCCTCCATTGTTTCACTGTTTATTCCCTTTTACATTTTGTTGGTTATGGAGATGTTGGGTCGACATTCATAAGGTCCGGATATAGGGGTGGTTAACACAGTTAGCTGGACGGTCAGTTTGCGATGCAGAATGATGTCAACAATGTTGATTCACTGACTAAGGTGAACATTAAGGGCTCTGTTTCTCAACCTCTCCCTTGCCTGAGGCACAGTGACCCTCAGGTTAAGCCACTACATGCCATCTCACTAACGAGAGAGCAGTCTGTGGCCTTGTAAGACTGGGGTGATGTTGCTTTTACTGACCTCACTGCACATTATCAAATTGTGTATCTACCAATTTTCAGCACAAAAATAGTATAAACTCACAGGTGAGGTACAAAAAAAATCCAATTTACAGTGTTCACAGCCAGATGCCCCACTCTAGTAAATTCTAGACCATTGTTTCAGTATCAGTTCTGACCTCAGCAAACAAATAATAGTAAACTTGTTGTATAAATGCACTTATACAGATTTTTGGCTCACAATTTAATAACAATGTTTTGTATGCATCAAGTGCATCTGACATAATAAACCATCTTGTGCACTATCTTCTTCACCACTCTTCCATCACATTAATCTCCTTGCTGGCTTGACAGGATTAATTGAGGTGGCTTAAGAGTGCAGATGGTATCCTATTCATCCCCCAGTTGACTGACCCCACAAGTTTTTCCTTAATCCATGACTTTACAGTTTGATTCAAACTTTACCTACCTTGAACCCAATAAGCAGGCTGATTTATTTCATAATCCACTCCCTTCTCAGACAGACACATTCTGTTCTGTTACATGCAATGTTAAGAGCTCTCAACTACTCTGAAAATATTTGTCAAAAGGAAGGAATACAATAAAAGCTCATGAGTCAATCTTTTTTGGGCAGATCAAAGGGGTTTCTGAAAAAAAATTCTTATTGTCAATGCTTTTTATCTTGCACTTATGAGAATAGAGTTTTCAAGATTACCAAATTTCAAGATGCAGTATAATTTTTTTGTAGTTTTGTTTGAAGTTTGGTATTCTTGTGATTCTGTCCTGATGAGTGTATGACAAAGTTTCTACAGCACGTCTCTTTTCTCCAGTAATAATCTACCATGTTTCCTGTACGTCTGATCGATCCTAGGCTGTACTATAATTTTATTTTTCCACTCAATCTACAGTGACAACTAGACAAAAGAATCAGACATTAATGAGTGAACATTTGAGTAAATTGACAAGTTACATCCTACAACCTGGATTAGACATTGTCATTTCGATCCAGTTACCTGACAAGAATGAAGACTGAGTTCTTCTAAGATAAAAATTGACACAAAAGAACGTGAATAGGTTCCTGTAATTTCTGCCTTTGCCATTATTTCAGGAATTCTTCCAAACAGCAAGATCTCCTCCTCATACTGTCTCTGACAGCAGAGGTTAACGGTTTGTATTTCAAGAGTTATTCTTGCACAAAACAAATTCTGGTAATACGCCAAACTGTCAAGCAAATAGAATGTATCTATTAAACTGTGACTTTCCTCTTCCTTGGTCCAACTGTACTGTTTATTCATAAAGTGAGCTATTTTGCATTTCTGACAAGCCATGCATTTTAAACATATGAAAGAAATTAGAGCTGGGCCCAATTCTAACCTTTCAGCTGAAATGTAAGATATCATTGACTAAATAAATTAACAAATAAAGTCCCACAGTTCTTCAGAGTATTTAAGCCACTTTCATGCATCACCTTGCCAACACAATACTTAACCAAGCAAAGATTATTTGGAAATGTTGCTCAACCCCTATTAAACATGGGGCTCATTTGTCTCTTTATGTCTAATAGCTTTCAGTAAAGAAACCAGATGCTGTTAATCAGTAACAAAAGCAGAAATTGCTGGAAATGCTCAGCAGGCCTGCCAGCATCTGTGAAGAAAAATCAGAGTTTTTGTAGCAACTTCTATTTCAGCTCCCAGTAATAGATTTGTTTAACAGCAGAAAACACATCTTATATATAAGATGCACATTTAAACCCCTTGAGTATGTACTAACACTTTATAAAATAAATTTTTCTGAAGCTTATCACCTATACCTATTTGTACGGTGCACTCTGCTCCGAGCCAGGAGCTAGTGAAAGACTAAACTTATGCCATACTTGAATGCCTTATTAGGGAAGAGTAGATGAGATTATTTCTCTTTGTGTTTCTTATTTTTTTAATCTTTGGAGTGTCGTTTTCAACCAGGACTGCAATTTAAGCTAAGGAACCCGAATACCCATTGCCACCCCCAAGCACAAAAAAGACTGCAGCAGGAATGGACAATTTAGCTTGTTGATCCTCCTCTGTCATTCCAGGAGGCCAGGATACTGAATCATTCTGGATAGAGATAGGAATGATAAAGGCAAGAGGTCATATGTGGAAATTATGCTCAGGCCCCCCTAACAGTAAACAGGTAATAGGATAAAGGATCAAGGAGGAAACAATGGGAGCTTGTCTAAAGGATACAGCAATTATTATGTGGGATTTTAACCTATGTACAGACTGGGAAAATCAGACAGGAAAAGGTAGTGTAGATGAGGAATTCTTTAAATCCTTTCTGGACAATTTCTTAAACTAGTATGCTATGGCACCAGCCAGAAAGAGGGCCATACTAGACTCGATAGACTAGACAAAGCGAGAGGATTAACTACTAATTTCATAGTGGGTAGCCTACTATGACTGAATTTTACATATAGTTTAAGGGAGAAAGAGAATTTCCACTCAATTTCTATAGGTCCAAGATTACAGTTTTGTATTTAAACAAAGGGCATTATGAGGCATCAAAGCAGTTAGCAAAAGTGAATTGGCAATTTAGGACAAGGGATGCAAGAGAAAACATTTAAGGGGAATATTCCAAAAATAGCAAAATAGATGCATTTGAACCAAGAAGAAACATTTTAAGGATGGACCTGTCATCAATGGTAAACTGAAAAAGTCAAAGATAGTATCAAACTTGAAGAAAAGACATATAACGGTGAAAGGATAGGTGGCAGACCAGACAATGGGACAGGATACTGCAAACAGCAAAGAATTACTAAAAATTTAGTAAGGAAGGAAATATTAGGTACAAAAGAAAGTTAGTCAAAAATGTACAAGCAGATAGAAAAAGTTTATTCAAAAATTTTAAAAGAAGAATTAACAAACTGTTTGTCCTATAAAAATTGAGTGGGGAATTGGTAATGGACCATTTAGAGACAGCAGATGAATTGAACAAATAATTTGCATTGTTCGTCACTTAGAAAGGATACAAGCAGCATCCAGGAAATATCTATAAATCATGAATTGAGAAGGAAGGAACAGCTGAAGAAACTTACTGTTGCTAGTATGACAATACTATGGCTTTAAGGAGTGTATTTGGTCCTTTTATTTGGAAGAGCGGTTTTGAGCCATAAGCACCGAGCTGTCTTCTCCAAGCCAATGAAGTAAACAGCTTGTGAGCCCTTGGGATTTTTTTTAAGGTTGGAATAATAGAAGCAGCATGAATGCCTGGAGTCAGGCTCTGACAGACTGAGGTTTTAGTTTCGATTTCAAGGTTTTGAAGCTGGTTGTGGAGGTTGCGACAACTTTCTTTCTCTTACAGCTAAGATCATGGGTTCTCTTCCTGCTGCCAGAATTGAATGTGAAACACAGTGTGAAGCTAGATGAACATAGCAGGCCAAGCAGCATCAGAGGAGCAGGAAAGTTGCTTGTTCGGGTCGAAACCCTTCTGAAGTAGGGTCGAGACCTGAAACATCAACTTCCCTGCTCCTCTGATGCTGCTTGGCCTGCTATGTTCATCTAGCTTCACACTGTGTCATCTCAGATTCTCCAGCATCAGCAGTTCCTACTATCTCGCATGTGAGACAATCTGTTTTACTGAGCTGGCCTTTGCCAAGTGTGTGTTCATGGGATATTACTACATTGGAACAGTTGCTGTTTAGTAGTTAAATAATCTATTATTCTTTTAAATTTTTGAATTGAGTTAAGTTGTTCCAATCCTTTCTTTTGTTGTATTTTAACTATAGAGTAAAAATAAAGTGTGTTTTGCTTAGTGTGACCAATAAAGTTACTTCTGGATCACAACATCGTACATTTGCCTTTAAACAATGTACAGGTTAGTGTTTAGTCTATCTCCTTGATATATCTATGGGGTGTTTAGGCTGGGCCAAAACACTAGGGAAGTCGTACTGAGTAAATAGTTGCTACTGTGGGTTGATACATTCCCATGTCCTGGTGGATTTCAGCTAAACTTTTAAAAGAAGTAGCTAGTGAGTTAGTTAATCTGTTGGTTTTAGTTTTCCAAAACTCATTAGATTGATAGAAAGTTCCTTCAGATTGGAAAATAGCTAATGTAACTCCTTTATTCAAAAATGGAGGGAGACAGAAAGCAAGAGTTAGCTTTGTATCTGTCAGAGAGAAAATATTAGATGTTATTACTGAAAATCTGATGATTGTATCCTGATGTTTTTTGTGGGATCTGGGAGTGCACAACTTGCTCCCATATTTACCAAATTACAATATCCTCCATCATCAATTGCATTATCCCACTTTCATCCTTTATCTTCCTTTTCCAAACTCTGGAGCAAGTATAATGAGGTAAACCAAAAACCAATTGATGAACTTACCTTTCAATTCAGTTAATTTAGCTTTTGAGGATAAAAAATAATCATGTGGTTAACTCCAATGGAGAACAAATATTTCATGAGGAATGGTACGAGATTTAGAGTCAAGAAGCCACCATAGAATCATACAGCACAGGAACAGGCCCTTTGGTCCAACTCACCCATGCTGATCAGATGTCCTAAACTGACCTAGTCCCAATTTCTAGCATTTGGCCCATATCACTCTAAGCTCTTCCGATTCATGTGCCTATCCAAATGCCTTTTTAATGTTGTCATTATACCAGCCCCCACCACTTCCTCCGGCTGCTCATTCTCTCCATGCACTACCCTCAGCATGAAAAACTTACCCCTTACGTCCCTTTTAAATCTTTCTCTCTCACCTTAAAACCATGAACTCTAGTTTGAATTGCCTTACCCTGGGAAAAAGACCATAGCTATTCACCCTATCCATGCCCCTCATGATTATATAAATCCCCCAGCCTATTTAGCCTCTCCCTATAGCTCAAGGCCTCCAATCCCAGTAGCATCATTTAAAATCTTTTCTGAACTCTCTCAACTTTAACTATATTTTTCCTATAGCAGGGAGACCAGAATTGAATGGAGTATTCTAAAAGTTGACTCATTAATATCCTGTACACCCACAACATGACATCCTAATTCCCAAACTCAGTGTATTGAACAATGAAGGAAAGCATTCCAAACACCTTCTTCACCACCCTGTCTACCTGCAGCTCCACTTTCAAGGGACAGTGCACCTTCACCCAAGGTCTCTTTGTTCGGCAACATTCCCGAGGTCTTACCATTAAGTGTATAAGTCCTGCCTTGATTTGCTTTACCAAATTGCAAACATTTCATATCTATCTAAATTAAATTCCATCTGCCACTGCTTGGCCCATTGGTCAAGGTCTCATTGCACACTGAGATAGCCTTCATCACTGTCCACTATATCACTAGTTTTGGTCTCATCTGCAAATTTGCTAACCATACCTCCTATGTTCACATCCAAATCAGTTATATAAATGACGAAAAGCAGTGGACCCAGCGCTGATGCTTGTGGAACATTTACAGTACATTATGCTCTTATCTTGCTAGTTTCAATTAATTTTGTATGCAATGCTATTTTCAGGGAGAGAATTCCAGATTTCCCAAATCCTTTGAATGAAATAGTGTTTCCTCAGTTTGGCCCGAATCTACTTTTCAGATTATTGGTCTGGATTTTGGCAACTGAGACAAGCAGCTCAAGGGGCAAATTCCATAAAATGCTGGATCTACCTCAGTTTAACGTGCCTGGTAAAATTATCTTTGCCTTGTTGAAGGTGGCATTGGAAAGTCAGTGTGGTGGGATAGAACTGTGCGCACCGACACTGCAAGGTCACACGACCAGCTGAGAGCTGAGGCATACTGGTTGGAAAGCCTAACTTCTTTCTCCTGGGACTCATTCCAGTTGTGTTGGATCATTTTATGTTCTGAAGTCTAGAATCATCATAACCTCCTATCCAATCCATAACCCCTACAGACCAACTCAATGCCAACTTAAACCCCCGCCCCCTCACCCCCATCAAATCCTCCCATGGCTTTGCATACCCTCCATGCCAACTCTTTAAGTGGTTCTTCCTGTGACGTCTTTGTGAAATGCCCCAATATTTATTTGTACAAGATTAGGAGATGTAACGAGTTTGAAATCTCATTGAATTGGCCTTTGAGATTTATACTCCCATAGGGCTGTGGAACCAGAATTTATTTTACGGAAATGGAAATTTATGAATGGAAATATATTTCTTTATATTTTCTCAGCAGTTCCATGTTTGACAGTGTTATTAAATGGCTCATTGATTAGGCACCCATTCACCCTGTTTCCTCTGCATTATTTTCTCAGAACAAACAGTAGACACTGCATTCTCCTTTGTTTGGCAGGTAGTCCTCAACTGCACAGGGAGTAAAACTAATAAGTGAGAGAATGGGTCTAAAGGATCATTTGGCTAGGGAAAGTAAATGAGTTGGCATTGAGTTGATGTGGACAGTATGACAAGTGTTTGGAATGCGTAAGCTGGTAAAGACATGGCATTGTTGGCATGGGACATTTTTAGGAGAGTTTGCATTTGCCTTTGAAAACATTTCCCATATCCAAACCACGTCTCTTAACTTCCCTGAGGGCCAAGGCAAGTCTTGGAATTGGATCCGCCCACCATTTTTAAACACCTCTGAAACCTTTCAACTTTGAAAAAAGTCTGGGCCTAGACCCTCTTGATTTGGATTCCCCTGAAGAGAAATTAAGTTGCACTGTATCTGTCTTATTGAATTTCTTAATTATCGTAAGTACTTCAATTAGTGTCCCCATGGCCTATTCATTTAAGATTATGCAACCATTCCTTATAATTAACCCTGTGAGCTTGGGCCATCCAAATAAAATTATTTTCCAAATGTCAAATAATTAAGCTTTGGAAAATTCAGAAAATAAGTCTCAAGTTTAAGTCCTGCTTTCAAAAATACCGAGAGGTAACTGCCTTTTTAATCTTTTCTTCCCCTTCTCAGATTTTTATGATGGTTTAGATGTATCTGAAATTGCGTCTTTTACTTTCAATATATTTGCAGGGGCATACGCTGATGTAATGAGTTTGTCGGGACTTACTATTATACGAGTCTTACATATTCAGGATCACGGCTCCATATATTGTCAGCTTCTGCATCTACACCCAAATGACCCTCCAGGTCCATTCTCTTGCTTATTAATCTTTGCTGCCATGCAAAGGACAGCACATTGTTTATCGTTTGTTACAAAAGATTTATCTTTGCCTGTCGTGAAGCCATCACTTGCGCTACAAACATGCAGATTAAGCATCTATAAGACATATGGCAGAGCCGAGATCTTCAGGCAGCAGTGCACTGTTTGTTGCGAGGAATCATTGCTCACCCCAAGGGTTACACTTTCAATAAAGAAATCTATCTAACTGGAAACAAACATCCTAGCCGCAGCTGCTATGAAGACGTTTGAGCATTCCCGTGGTGAGAGACAATTTCTTCAATGTGTATAAGCTGTTTATTGTTGCTTTTTAGGCTGATTCAGTCCCTCCGATCTTTCTGTTTCTGATATGACCATACAAACACCACATATTCCTGTCACATAAATGTAAATATCCTTTCACAGTGAATAGGACTGAAAAGAGTAAGCATTCTCAGCAGATCTTTAATAGCAAATAAATACAAGTCAATAGCACGCAGCCAAGATTTAATTTAGGAGCACCTAGGAGATCCTCACTGATGATTATATAAAATATAGATATGGGAGGTGACAGTGTAGATTAGTGTAAGTGGGAAGTTTGGCATCCATTAATAAGGGGAGAGAATGGGTCTAAAGGATCATTTGGCTAGGGAAAGTAAATGAGTTGGCATTGACATTTAGTAATTTCTTTAACAGAGCAGATGAAAGGGGAATGAATGGACTGAATGTATACCTACTGCAAAAACTATCTGGTGCTTTTTTTTCCAGCAGGTTAAATGGAACTGAAACTCAGGGAGGCTCCAGGAATCCATATGTGAATTAACGCAATTCCCCATCTTGTGTTCAACCCAGGTGACATGTTCAGAAATCATCCAACATCAGGTTTATTTGAAAACACAAGCTTTTGGAGCCTCACTCCTTCTTCAGGTGTTGGTGAGAGAGGTAGCATCAGACACAGAATTTATAAGTAATAGATCAAACATTCACACCACTGATATGGATGTACTAAACAAACCTAAGATGCTGTTAAATCTTTAATTATTTAGAAGGTTTGAGTTGATCAATATGTGTATGAACATCCCTGAATTTCTTTCAAATCAGACTCCTCAGAGAACTAAAGATTTTATCAATGTAAAGAAGGGGTGACATTTTAGGTCAGACAATGCATGTTAGGTGTGAACCTTGCTTACGAGCCTGTTTATATTTATTTTGGAGTCAGACTGGTTTTATTCCTAAAATAAGAATTTATAAAATGTCACATCGACTGACTGTCTATAAATTGTGTGCTTTTTGAACAGAATAAGATGTGTCGCAAATACAAATTTACCCTGTAGATTTACGTGTGTGTTTGTGTGTGTGTATTTGTGTGTATTACGCAGGTGTAATTACACAATTTCTGACCTTGTCCACCCCAGTCCAACATCAGGTGACATGTAACATCTTAGAATAGTAAAAGAGAAAAAAAACTTTTCCCTTGTCTCAGCTTTGAAGATTGCTGTGTTCCCAGGAATTTCTAGCCAGTAGGAAATCTTTGCAGATGCCCTTTTAATTGGAACTACAACATATTGTGAAATAACTCTTTATTAAGTGTCTCTATGGAAAAGGTTTATACGCATTTTAACTGCTCTCTAATCTGCTGTGGATTTATTGTCACATTTCCACCTGTTCTACATAGCCCACTTGTTCACTCTTGCCTTCAATTTGTTCTGAACTAATCAGAAAGAGGCATCCTGACTAAATACCTGAAAATCAGTCCCCAGGATACCCTGGGGATGGTTCTCCCTTTATTTTACTGCTCCTGTTTGAAACAAGAATGCAATTGGAAATTGCCTGACTCTTCCTTTATCCAAATTAATTATTTCCTACTTTCTGTATTCCTTAAAAGAAACAGCCAAATTACCTCGACAAATCCGTCGGGACATATAGAATAGCTGGATGGTTGCCTCCCTAGGAAGACAAACTTAAAACAAACAGGCTATGAACCCAGCAGAGTTTGTACTGGAATTGTTCATTGCACTAAAATAACCATGTGGTTGAACATTGCTGTTGGCTCTTAGCAATGCCATACTTGTATCGAAGCTGCCAGGACTGGAGAATTTTAGCTATGAGGTAAGATTGGACCGGAGCTGTTTTCTTTGGAAGAGAGGAGGCTGATGGAACATTTCATCGAGTTATTTAAAGTTATGAGCAGCTTAAATAGTAAGGTCATAACAAAGAAATCAATAGCTCGGGGCCACAGATCTGAAGGAATTGACAGGAGGATCAGAAAAGAGTTAAGGATTACATTTTTCATCTAGACTGAAAGTGTTCCATCTGACCCACTGCCTGAAAGATGCAGCAGGAACTCCCACCACTTTTAAAAACTACTTAGACATGCTCATAAATTATTGCAACCTCCAGGCCTATTAGTGAACAGCATAGCTCTTCTTGGCACAGTTGCAATAGGCTGAATGGCCTCCTGCAGTGGTGTAAATTTTCAACATGCCTGTAAATGTCGGAACTGACACAAGTACACATTCAATGCCAATCCTTCTTTTACCAACAGATGGAAACTATTGTCAGCTCCAACTTTCCTTCAGATGCAAGGAACTGCCTTGTGTGACTTCACTCATGCATTGCTTCCAAACCTTTTTTATGACATTCTTTGCTGGAGTCAGTTCCAGTGGCAAAAGTCTTAAGTGGCACTTGGACAGAGAAGTATTCAATGACCACCCAAAGTGAAGCCGATAGTTTCCAGGATCAGCCTTTTTCAAGGTGAGCTCTAGCCGTGAATACCAGCAGTAACAAGAGCTGTCCCACTTCAGCATTTTTGAGACCAAAGTGCTGCTGCAGGATTAGCGACGTGCAGGATTGTAAAAACCGCATCTGCCTAAATGGCTTGAAAGCAAGGCCAAGATATATTGCTCGATAAGTCCTATGTTCCTATCTGGAGTTCCCTTCATAAGGCAGTAGTGAGTGTTGAACGGCAGGTTTGGCCACTTCCACAGATAGTCAATCATGGGCCTAGAGATGCCTGAAGGCCAGGACAGGTCTGACATGGCAGCACAGTATGACGGTGGTGCAGACTTCTCTTCGGTCCATCAAGTTGTTTTTTTTTAATTTCAAAATATACTTTATTCATAAAAAACTTTTTACATGTAGCCACAAACACCGTTCATTTCTGTACGGTAACATATCAAGGAAACAAACAAACATTGGAGTTTGACCCTATCCAAACAAACCAAGGGCATCTCTCGCTTGAAACAGACTGTATTTACATGCAGTTCAGCCACCCGGAGGGTCTGATAACTGAGCAGATCTCCATTTACCTTTGGCAGGAAGACCTCAGACAGTTGTGTTTTTACCCGCTGCTTGTTGGCAGCATCGTGCCGAAGCTTTAATGCTTCCATCAGCATGTAGTCCTGGACTTTGGAATGTGCCAGTCTGCAACATTCGGTCAAGGTCAACTCCTTCTTCTGGAAGACCAACAAGTTTCGGGCATTGCTGCGCACTTTCTGACGGGGAGAGATGCGAGCAGGGTGAATCCCCATTCATTTCCGATTCCCTTGAAACCTTTACCTTCTAAGTAAAATTAATGGTCAGTGAATTGTACTATCATGGTCAAGGATACATGATAAATGTCAACTGATTTTAAAAAAATCCTCAGTGCATTCTAAGAAGATCTGTTGTGACACTGAGTACTAATTAGGGAGAATGCAGGCATATGTAATGGAGTATTCTGTAAACAAGTCTGGCACTAAGTAAAAATGATTGTCACTTGAGTTTCCTACGTCATCACCTGGTTTGGAATGATTTAACAACTGACAAGTCTCACTGATCCAAAGGCAAAGAAGAAGTGATGAAAGAAAAGAAGGGAATAAAAGCCAAAAAAAAGGGAAATAAGATAACCAAGTGTGAAGCTGGATGAACACAGCAAGCCAAGCAGCATCTTAGGAGCACAAAAGCTGATGTTTTGGGCCTGAAGGGTCTAAGCCCAAAACATCAGCTTTTGTGGTCCCAAGATGCTGCTTGGCCTGTTGTGTTCATCCAGCTTCACACTTTGTTATCTTGGATTCTTCAACATCTGCAGTTCCCATTATCTCTGAAAAAGGGAAATAAGATTGGGTAATGATTTTGATTGAATAAAGTAAGGGAAGTTATTGAGATTAGGAGAGATCGAGCTATGAATGGGCTGATGAGGGCAAGATAAACAGTAGAGAGAGAAGAGCACACTAATATTCTGTAAGTGTGCAGCTGGTGTTTTACATAGTGATGGCCAATTGTGGCATTCATATTGATTTATCTGTGATTATTTTTTATGTATGCATTTGAAACAATAACAGACACATGAATCGCAGCAGAGGAGGAGGGAAAATGGCAGCAGATTTCCAACAATTACATTCTTGGAAGAAATTGAATATGTATTGTGCACTGCAGCTGGTGTTCATTGTCCTTAGTAAAAACACAGCACGAAGAGTGGCCATGAACATTTCAACATTCATCTTCTGCATCATTATTGATTTATCTTTGTCCAAGCTGATCAGTTACAGAATGCACATTACAATCTGTACAAACTTAATGATATTTACTTGCCAAATTAATCAAAAATTCATCAAAAATCTTTTAATATTTTAGGAACTTCTTGGGGGTGAGAAATAAGACATAATAGTAAGTTCGTAATACATGGATTTGTGAACAATCATGTTAAATTGGTTGTGCTAGTTTTGTTAATTCTTCACAGTTTCTTTTTGTTTATATTATGAAATCTTGTAGTGTAGTTCAACTATTTGGATTTCTGCTTCAAGCAATCTCTCAGTTCTGATACAACCTTCCTGAATATTATTTGCACTTGCTGCTGCACTTCTGTGTACTTTTCACAACATAGAGACTACGACTGTACACAGTGTTAAATACAACCTGGCCACAATTTTCTAGATATGTTGAAATAACTTCACTGCTTTTCAATGCTATACCACTGGAGATAAATCCCGCTGCACCCTTTGTACTTTTAATTGTTTTGCTGACCTGCACTGCCATCATTGATGGTTTTTCACTGGTATCACCAGAACCCTCATTTACCACCGTCAGTTTCTTATTTTCAAAGGCACAGGCGTTGTTTCAATTTTTCCCACCAAATTCCATTACTCTACATTTACATAAGTAAAAGTTAATTTGCAAAGTGAACTGCCCCATTGTCAATGTTTCCAATGTAGTCTTTATTGATGTTGCATTCTTCCACAGTGTTAGCTCTACTCCCCTGGTTGGTATTCACTAAAAACTATGAAACATTTGCAATTCCAAATCTTCAGTGTCAATTAGAATTAACAATTGTCTCAGCTCTAATCTTTGTGGATTACCATTTTCCACCTTCTTTTGTTCGGAATAACTGTCTTTTACCCATACTATCCTCTCATTTCTTTTAGTCAGCTTGGGATAAGTTGCAATTTGGGAACATGTTGCCTTCAAGTAAATGCATTCACTCAGACCGATAATAGAGACTTCGTGCAATATATAAAAATTGCTTTCATTACTTTGTTGATTGCTGCTTTATAATGACATGTTAAATGTTGAGTTAAATGACAACTTTACATCTCTATAAATATACCTTACGTATTTCAACACCACTTTCGAACCATGTAATCAATTCCTATGAGCTTGATTGAAAGGCTCCCTGGTAAGCAAGCAGACTACCAAAGTGGGCAAAATATGTAGCATTATAGCAGGTGAGTGGTGAAAGCCATATTATTTTGGAAGGTGTTTATTTGTTTTTCTGTCTTTAGATCTGTACGTGCCATTTCCAGAAACCTCTGTTGCTCTCCTAACTAGAACATGAAATGTGTAATGTCTGACCCCTCCTTGGAAGCTATACAATCTGCGTTTGCAATGTAATTTGGCTTCTGAAGGTCAGGTCAAATTTTTGTCCTGCTGCCTCACAGATTAATAAAACAAATCTTCCTGTATATATCCTAAACCATTATGGGGTTTAACATTTTGTAGAATCAGAGAGTCATAGAATCCCTATTGTGGGATTCCTTTGTGCAATTTGACTGACACTTTTCTGACTCCACTTCAAAAGCAGGCCATTTGGCCCATCATATCCACACTGACTCTCTGAAGAGCAGCCCACCCAAACCACTTCCCCCCTCCAACCCTGTAACCTTGCATTTCCCACACTAACCCACCTAGCCCGCACAGCCCTGAACACTATGGGCAATTTAACATGGCCAATCCACCCTAACCCTCACATCTTTGGACTGCAGGAGGAAACCAGAGCACCCAGAGGACACAGGGAGAATATGCAAACTCCACGCAGTCACCTGAGGTTGGAATCAAACCCTGGTGCTGAGAAGCTGCAGTACTAATCACTGAGCCTCTACACTGCCCATTTCTTTGAAATTACCATTGCAGCCAGTCTCATGTTCCAGCCAACATTTACTTGCCTCTATCTTAACTTTTACTCACAATGCTGAATTGTAGAACACCAGTTATTTTGGCTGCATGTCTGTTCCAGATGTTTGGTGTGAACGATCATTCACCTGAAATGTTAGCTCTCCTTTTCTCACCACAAATGCTGATAGAGCAAAGAATATTTCCAAACTTCTCTCTCCCTGTTTCATTGATTTTGGCAATTTCTCCATTTGTCTAATGCAGAAATCCCTTCTGATAACAAGTGCTCCTTGAACCTATTCAGTATTCATCCTGACAATCTCTAGTTTTGCACTAACAATCCAAATAAAGTAATCTGTTTGTGCTTATTTAACCTATTCCTCTGTTTTAAAATGCTGCGTGATGTCTCCTCAGTTTACTTTCAACCTCCTCCAGCTTTCATCATTTTAAAGAAGAGATGGCTTGAGTTAGGAGATAGTTGCATTTATACAGCTGTCTTCCTGGGCCTTATCTGAGAACTCAGACAGTGTCAGTAGACTGTGAAGAGAAGGCAGCATTTTAGGGCTCAGTTCCATCCTTATTCATTTACCACTTAAATCCCAGATGCTGGTGAGACCATTGCATGACCATTGTGGTTAGGAATCCTGGCTAATTTCTTCTTTTCCCACCTCGATAGTAAATTTGCAAATCCTTTAACAGTTAGTCTTCAAGGGTTATTTTACTCAAGCACATATTTCTTTATTCTTCATTCACGGGATGAGGGTGTCACTGGCCAGGCAGCATTTATTGCCCATCCTAATTGTCCAAAGGGCAGTTAAGAGTCAACCACAATGCTGTGGGTCTGGAGTCACATGTAGGCCAAACCAGGGAAAGATGGCAGCTTCCTTCCCTAAAGCATATTAGTGAACCAGATGGGTTTTTCCTGACAATTGACAATGGATTCATGGTCATTATTAGACTCTTAGTTCCAGATATTTATTGAATTCAAATTCTACCAGCTGCTGTGGCAGGACTCGAACACGGGTCCCCAGTCCATTATCTGGGTCTCTGGATTAACCATCAAGAGGCTATCACCTCCCCATATGTGTAAAGATAAAATTTCCAACTTTTAGACAACACAAATAATTTGAAGGTTTACTGTGTGTTTGGTACAAGCACAGTTCAATGACAAGCTTTTAGACAGAGGGTAATGGCTTAGAGGAAAGAAATGACATCTTTCTGAAAGAAAGACTTATATTTCGTCAGCACCTTTTTTACGCTGAATTCCCAAATTGCTTTATTGCCAACAAAGTGCTTTTTGAAATGGAATCATTGTTGTAGGAAAAGTGTCAGTCAAATTACACAAATGTATTCCACAAACAGCAAAGTGACAATGGACACACAGTATCTGCCCTTGTCATGCCTGAGGGACAAATATTGCCCAGATTATCAGGTTATCTCCCTTTGTCTTCTTTTTGGAAATAATATTGTAGGATCTTTAAATCCAACTGAAGGGGGAGATGGAACCTAAGTTTAACATCTTATTACAAAGTTGGTACATGCTAGCAGTACAGCTTTCCCTCAATATGCACTTAGATGTCAAATTTCATTTCCTCTTTTGTTTAAGTCTCTTGAACTGACAACCTTATTACTAAGAAACAAAATTTGCTACTAACTGAGGTTGACACAAATAAATAATTTCTATAACGTGATCCTCTTAATTCAAAGTCACTTCTTTGATATTGGTTAATAACTTCTTTCACTTTTAATTCTATCCTGGTGCACCATTTTGGGGATCTGACCAACTTTGAAGTTCGATAGATTGAAACAACAACTTGCATTTATAAATGCCCCAAAATGACCCTTCACAGGAACATTATCAAACAAAATATGACAAGACCTTAAGGTATAGGAGCAGAATTAGGCCATTCAGCCCTTGAGTCTGCTCCACCATTCGATCAAGGCTGACATGTTTCTCAACCCCATTCTCTTGCCTTCTCCCCTTTTTGATTTCTTATTAATCAAGAACTGATCTATCTCTGTCTTAAAAACACTCACTGACTTGGCTTTCATAGCTCTCTGTAGCAATGAGTTCCACACAGTCACCGCCCTCTGGCTGAAGAAATTCCTCCTCATCTCAGTTCTAAAGGGTCATAACCTTCACTCTGAGTCAGTCTCTCCTACCAGTAGAAACATCTTCTCTGTGTCCGCTCGACCCAAGTCTCTCAAGTATCTTGTAAATTTCAATAAGATCCCCCCCACCCTCATTCTTCTAAACTCCATTGAACACAGACTCAGATGTCTCAACTGCTCGTCATATGACATCCTTCATCCACGGGACCATTCTTGTAAACCTCATCTGGACCCCTCCAAAGCCTGCAGATCTTTTCTCAGATACATGGCCCAAAACTGCTCACAATATTCCAAAGGCAGTCTAACCACACCCTGATACAGCGTCAACGGTACATCTCTACCCCCATATTCTAGCCTTCCTGAAAATGAATGCCCACATTACATTCCCCTTCCTTAACAGCCAACTGAACCTACATGTTAACCTTAAGAGAATCCTGAACTAGGACTCCTAAGTCCTTTTGCTGTTCAGGTTTCTGAAGCCTTTCCCCTTTTAGAAAATATTCTATGCCTTTACTCTTCCTACCAAAATGTATAACATTACATTTTGCCATATCGTATTCTATCTGCCACTTCTTTGCTCACTTTCCTAGCATGTCCAAGTCCACTGCAAGCTCCTGCTTCCCCAACATTAACTACCCCTACACCTGTCTTTGTGTCATCTGCAAGCTCAGCAATAATGTCCTCAGTTACTTTGTCCAGATTGTTAGTGTTCAACGTGAATTGTTGTGATCCCAACCTTTTGGAGTTGCAATGCCCATCAGCCATGATTTAAATGGCGGAGTGGACTTGATGGGCCGAATGGCCTTACTTCCACTCCTATGTCTTGTCATCTTATGGTCTTATGACCCCTGTGGAACTCCACAAGTTATCGGCTGCCATCCCTTTGTCACCACTCTCTGCCTTCTGCCAGGCAGCCATTCCTCTATCCATGTCAGTACTTCACCTCTCACACCTTAAGAACCAGTCATGCGAGGAGGTATTAAGATGGATGATCAAATATTTGCCGAAAGAGCTGGTGTCAAGGAGAGGGAGAGAGACAAGTGGAAAGATTTAGGGAAGGGTTTTCTGAGTTTACAGGCTGAAGGCATGGCCACCAGTAAAATGCAGAAATGTGGAAATGTGCAAAGTTGGAGTAGCGTTGATCAGGGATTTGCATTGCCCTATGTGTTTTGCTAATGTTGTCCCCTTGTTTAAGAAGGGCAGCAGGGATAATCCAGGTAGTTATCGACCGGTGAGCCTGACATCAGTGGTAGGGAAGCTGCTGGAGAAGATACTGAGGGATAGGATCTATTCCCATTTGGAAGAAAATGGGCTTATCAGTGATAGGCAACATGGTTTTGTGCAGGGAAGGTCATGTCTTACCAACTTAATAGAATTCTTTGAGGACATGACAAAGTTGATTGATGAGTGAAGGGCTGTAGATGTCATATACATGGACTTCAGTAAGGCTGATAAGGTTCCCCATGGCAGGCTGATGGAGAAAGTGAAGTCACATGGGGTCCAGGGTGTGCTAGATAGATGGATAAAAAAACTGGTTAGGCAACAGGAGACAGAGAGTAGTAGTGGAAGGGGGTTTCTCAAATTGGAGACCTGTGACCAGTGGTGTTCCACAGGGATCTGTGCTGGGACCACTGTTGTTTGTGATATACATAAATGATTTGGAGGAAGGTGTAGGTGGTCTGATCAGCAAGTTTGCAGATGACACTAAGATTGGTGAAGTAGCAGATAGTGAAGTGGACTGTCAGAGATTACAGCAGAATATAGATAGATTGGAGAGTTGAGCAGATAAAT
Organism: Stegostoma tigrinum; assembly: GCF_030684315.1. Taxonomy (NCBI): domain Eukaryota; kingdom Metazoa; phylum Chordata; class Chondrichthyes; order Orectolobiformes; family Stegostomatidae; genus Stegostoma; species Stegostoma tigrinum. Next base: position 113,331,270 of record NC_081358.1, on the reverse strand, counting down.
GGCAGATGGAGTTCAATCCGGGCAAATGCGAGGTGTTGCATTTTGGAAGATCTAATTCACAAACAAACTATACAGTAAATGGAAAAGTCCTGGGGAAAATTGATGTTCAGAGAGATCTGGGTGTTCAGGTCCATTGTTCCCTGAAGGTGGCAACGCAGGTCAATAGGGTGGTCAAGAAGGCATACGGCATGCTTTCCTTCATCGGACGGGGTATTGAGTACAAGAGTTGGCAGGTCATGTTACAGTTGTATAGGACTTTGGTTCGGCCACATTTGGAGTACTGTGTACAGTTCTGGTCGCCACATTACCAAAAGGATGTGGATGCTTTGGAGAGGGTGCAGAGGAGGTTCACCAGGATGTTGCCCTGTATGGAGGGTGCTAGCTATGAAGAGAGGTTGAGTAGATTAGGGTTATTTTCATTAGAAAGATGGAGATTGAGGGGGGACCTGATTGAGGTCTACAAAATCATGAGGGGTATAGACAGGGTGGATAGCAAGAAGCTTTTTCCCAGAGTGGGGGACTCAATTACTAGGGGTCATGAGTTCAAAGTGAGAGGAGGAAAGTTTAAGGGAGATATGCGTGGACAGTTCTTTACACAGAGGGCAGTGGGTGCCTGGAATGCGTTGCCAGGGGAAGTGGTAGACGTAGACACGATAGTATCTTTTAAGATGTATCTGGACAGGTACATAGATGGGCAGGGAGCAAAGGGATACAGACCCTTAGAAAATAGATGACAGGTTTAGACAGGATTTCGATCGGCGCAGGCTTGGAGGGCCGAAGGGCCTGTTCCTGTGCTGTAATTTTCTTTGTTCTTTGTTGTTTTGTTGTGTTTACAGAGAACAGGAGGGCTAAAACCATGGAGACATCCAAATTTTAATAAGTATATGAGATTAGACATGCGCATGGCAGGTCTTTGCAAACAAAAGGCCCACTGCTGCATCGCTCCTCATCAGGTTGGGCCAACGTGATTACATTGTGAAGCTCATATAGTTTCTCATCAATATACATTAATGAGCTCTGTCGATATTCATGAAACATATGCATTAGTTTAATACTTTATGTTTTGTCAGGCTTGGAGTTTCAACCTGCAAACTGGGCAGGCTGCTGTCACATAAATGTACCCAGTTTGCAATTATCCTTACTATTCCCAGTCCATTAACTGTTCTTGGAATTATGCCCTGGAGCTGCTCCATCAGTTGCAATGCTGACTGCAAATGTTGTGAGAATTGTAACCTGAAGCTAACAAAAGAAGCTGTAATTATCCATGCCTTATGAGCAGCCTGTCTGATACTTTGCTGAAAGACCAGAGCTCATCTTGTCACTGCTCTGGAGAGGCCAAGAAGTGGGAATGAACTAAAATTAAAACCAAAAGAGGGAGCCTGATCCATGGAAATGAGCATGGCAGCTCAGCAATTCTTAACCAGTTCAACCTCAGTCACAAATGATCAAAACCTCCCTTTACATTTTCAAGCATGCATGGGGAAATCCGTCTTATATACTTCAATCTGGAAACAAGAGAGATCAATGCTTAGCCGAGCTAAATTGACTGTTTCTTTCTAGGCTCTACCACCCACTTCTGTCAGGTTACTTACAACTAGGACCCAAATGGGTCAGGGTCCCGATACATCCTCTCTCACCATCTGTCAGTGGATAGTTTATCCTGAGTAAAGATTGTTCACTCACATGGGTATGGACTACCTTCCATTATCTGATGGCAGCAGTGATTATAACCAGGAAATTGCAGCAAGCAACAAAGGGCCTTACAACAGAAATATTTGCTAGAATCAGTTTTAGTTTCCTGGGGCCAGACCATCCACCCCAAATGGACCAAGTTTATTAATTAGAGAAGGACTATCATACCACTTTCTCAACAGATGCAACAGGACATGGGTGCAGAACCCCCCCAGCCCCTTCCTTACATGATGGCAGCAGTGATTACAGCCAGGAAATGGCAGCAAGTAACAAAAGGGTCAGCTAGAGAGAAGCTCAGTGATAGCACAGTGTGGAGTGAGGGCAGCCCAGTAAATCAACTGAAGGAAGGGGCGAGGATACCTGAAGGGAACCCCAGCAGCAAAAATGAGGGAGATGACTTTAGCACCTAACCAGTCTCTGCAAAGTGGCAAAAACCCAGACACAGCACTGACCACGGGCAGGCAACAAGCTGTTTTCTGCTTTCACCACGCAGATAACAGAAACACAATAAAATATCCTTGCCTTTATCATACCCACCCGGGACTATGCAGCAAGTGCCAACCTAACCCCATATTGAAAGAATTGGCACCAAGAAGTCAGCAAACACCAGTAGCTATCAATATGAAACAATGAGAGATGAGTTGATAGTGGGCTGCATCTTAAAGATCATATCAGCATGTTTACAGAATGAAGAGGGTTTCACTCTCGTAAAAGTTGCTAGAATGGAGTGTTTTTAATCCAAGGGGACAGTGAACTTTCCTGGCACCAGACTGTCCACTCTAAGTGGATCAAATTTATTAACTGGAGAATAACTAACATGCCACTTTATTTGACAGGTGCAGTAGGCTGAAGGTGCAGAACACACAGCCCTCCCCCAGCCCTGGCTTCTTGTCCTCACCATAGTGGGAAAGTTCCTCATCAGTAGAAACACTGTTCAGCCAACTTGGCTGGCGTCCATGAATACCAGAGGGAAAGGCATTTTCAAGGGATTTTCTGAAACAGCAGAAGGAGATTTCTGCCAGTGGGATGAAAGTTTGAAAAAACAAACTCCAATACATAATCATCCAAGAATTTGATGCTATTGAGGAACGAGATACATTCATCTTGGGGAATGTCATACACCTACAAAGCAAGTCTAGCTAGTCTGGCATCATGATTGATTGCAAGAAAACAAGTTTTAAATTGGATACAGGAAAAGGCGCCTCTATTCTTTCAAATTCAACATACCCAGGATGAAACCTCAATTTCTCCAACAATCTTCCAACAAAATTCAAGGTGTTGGAGGCATGGCAACAAGAATGCAAGGGCACATGCACAATCACTATAATCTAAAGACATTACCACAACATAAAAATTAAGCACCAGAACTTTGAAGAAGTATACACTGGCTGTTTTTCTTTCACAGTGGCTGCCTTTCCTTCTTCCAGTGAAATTCTGCCTGAGAAAATACACGATGCTGACGTTAAACTTTCTGGTGGGTCTGCAGATCAGAGCACTATGCAGGCCCTTCCTAATGATTCCAATTCAAATGCAGACATATATATCCCAGCTTTCTGTATCTGCCCATCCCCTCCAAACCATCAGCAAACCCCCACCTTCTCACCTTCCAATTTTAGAGGTAATTTTCTCCTGTGTCTCTTTGAACCTCTTCGAAGTTCAAACTTTTTGTTTCCAAAGTCATCTGTAGAACAGCTTTTATCAGAACTGAGGAGAGTAAGGGAGTTAGTGAAAAGTGGTTTAAACTTTGGAAGGATTTGAGGAAGTTGATATAAGCAGCATCTGCCCAGTGACCACAGAATGCAAAGTGAGGAGCGCCATCTTCACAATTAGTTGTAAGACATTTTGCACAAAGAAGCTGTTGATCCAGAACTCATTGCCAGTGTTAGTGACTGAAACAGAGACTGCGCCAACATTTGCATTAGGTTAGATTGTCTGCTGAAGAAAGGATGAGTAAAGGAGTAAGAGGACAGAGAAGCAACATGAAATTAGGATAATAAAATGTCAGGCTGGATGAACACAGCAGGCCAAGCAGCATCTCAGGAGCACAAAAGCTGACGATTCGGGCCTGGACCCTTCATCAGAGAGGGGGATGGGGTGAGGGTTCTGGAATAAATAGGGAGAGAGGGGGAGGCGGACCGAAGATGGAGAGAAAAGAAGATAGGTGGAGAGAGTATAGGTGGGGAGGTAGGGAGGGGATAGGTCAGTCCAGGGAAGATGGACAGGTCAAGGAGGTGGGATGAGGTTAGTAGGTAGATGGGGGTGCGACTTGGGGTGGGAGGAAGGGATGGGTGAGAGGAAGAACCGGTTAGGGAGGCAGAGACAGGTTGGACTGGTTTTGGGATGCAGTGGGTGGAGGGGAAGAGCTGGGCTGGTTGTGTGGTGCAGTGGGGGGAGGGGACGAACGGGGCTGGTTTAGGGATGCGGTGGGGGAAGGGGAGATTTTGAAACTGGTGAAGTGCACATTGATACCATTAGGCTGCAGGGTTCCCAGGCGGAATATGAGTTGCTGTTCCTGCAACCTTCGGGTGGCATCATTGTGGCACTGCAGGAGGCCCATGATGGACATGTCATCTAAAGAATGGGAGGGGGAGTGGAAATGGTCTGCGACTGGGAGGTGCAGTAGTTTGTTGCGAACTGAGCGGAGGTGTTCTGCAAAGCGGCCCCCAAGCCTCCGCTTGGTTTCCCCAATGTAGAGGAAGCCACACCGGGTACAGTGGATGCAGTATACCACATTGGCAGATGTGCAGGTGAACCTCTGCTTAATGTGGAATGTCATCTTGGGGCCTGGGATAAGGATGAGGGAGGAGGTGTGGGGGCAAGTGTAGCATTTCCTGCGGTTGCAGGGGAAGGTGCCGGGTGTGGTGGGGTTGGAGCTCAGTGTGGAGCGAACAAGGGAGTCACGGAGAGAGTGGTCTCTCCGGAAAGCAGACAGGGGTGGGGATGGAAAAATATCTAGGGTGGTGGGGTCGGATTGTAGATGGCGGAAGTGTCGGAGGATGATGCGTTGTATCCGGAGGTTGGTGGGTGGTCTGTGAGAACGAGGGGGATCCTCTTTTGGCGGTTGTGGCGGGGGCGGGGTGTGAGGGATGTGTTGCGGGAAATACGGGAGACGCGGTCAAGGGCGTTCTCGATCACTGTGGGGGGAAAGTTGCGGTCCTTGAAGAACTTGGACATCTGGGATGTGCGGGTGTGGAATGTCTCATCGTGGGAGCAGATGCGGTGGAGGCGGAGGAATTGGGAATAGGGGATGGAATTTTTGCAGGAGGGTGGGTGGGAGGAGGTGTATTCTAGGTAGCTGTGGGAGTCGCTGGGCTTGAAATGGACATCAGTTACAAGCTGGTTGCCTGAGATGGAGACAGAGAGGTCCAGGAAGGTGAAGGATGTGCTGGAGATGGCCCAGGTGAACTGAAGGTTGGGGTGGAAGGTGTTGGTGAAGTGGATGAACTGTTTGAGCTCCTCTGGGGAGCAAGAGTCGGCGCCGATACAGTCATCAATGTACCGGAGGAAGAGATGGGGTTTGGGGCCTGTGTAGGTGCGGAAGATGGACTGTTCCACGTAACCTTCAAAGAGGCAGGCATAGCTGGGGCCCATGCGGGTGCCCATGGCCACCCCCTTGGTCTGTAGGAAGTGGGAAATTAGGGCTAGTTTTCCTTGTGATAGAGATAATGGGAACTGCAGATGCTGGAGAATCCGAGATAACAAAGTATGGAGCTGGATGAACACAGCCGGAAAAGCAGCATCTTAGGAGCACAAAAGCTGACGTTTCGGGCCTAGACCCTCGAAACGTCAGCTTTTGTGCTCCTGAGATGCTGCTTGGCCTGCTGTGTTCATCCAGCTCCACACTTTGTTTTTCCTTGTGATAGACGCTGATTTGACTTTTTGAACTGTAAGAACTGTTTCTGTGTTCCTAAATCATTTTTATGTGGTGTTGTTCCAAATTGACTGTCAAAGACTGAGAGAAAGCTACATCCCTGAAGACAATGCATCGAAGCACCACTTTATTGCTTATCTCCCTGTGCCATCTCCCTCCATCACCAACAGAACTGAACAACTCACATTAACTCATGCAGGTTTTGTGTTCGAGTGCTCTGCCTCAGTAATAGTGATTTCCAAGCTGGCTGAGGCACCAAACTGAACTCATGTCTCGTCTACAGCTATATAGGCTTATATTTTCAATCCTCTTCCTTCAAATGGTCTACTGATTTTTATAATTTACATTAATCGTATGGATGTGAAAATGGGAGGAATGCTTCATAAGTTTTCAGATGATGCCAAAATTAGTGTGGAGTAGTGAGCAGTGATAAAGATCACCTCAGAGTACTACAGGCCTTTGATCAGATGGGCCGATGGGCCAAGGAGTGGCAGATCAAGTTTAATTTAGATAAATGTGAGGTGCTGCACTTTGGAAAGGCAAACCAGGGCAGGACTTATACACTTAAAAAAGGGTCCTGAAGAGTGTTGCTAAACAAAGAGACTTTGATATGCAGGTTCATTGTTTTTTGAAAATAGAGTCACACATAGACAGGGTAGTGAGAAGGCTCTTGGTACGCTTGCCTTTTAATGGTCAGTGCATTGAATATAGGAGGTAAACGTCATATTACAGCTGCAGGGGATGTTGTTTGAGCCCGATTCTGGAATACGGTATTTAATTCTCATCTCCCTGCTGTAGGAAAGACGTTATTAAACTTGAAAGGATTCAGAAAATATTCACAAGGGGATGTTGCCGGGGTTGGAGGGTTTGAGCCATAGGGAGGGGCTGAATTGGCTGGGGCGATTTTTCCTGGAGTGTCGGAGGCTGAGGAGTGACTTTACAGACGTTTATAAAATCAAGAGGGGTATGAGCAGGGCTTATAGCCCAGGTCTTTATTCCCAGGATAGCAGAGTCCAAACTAGAGGGCATAGGTTTAAGGTGAGAGGGGAAATATTTAAAAGGGGCCTAAGAGGTAACCTTTTCAAGCAGAGGGTGGTGCGTGGATGGAACAAGCTGCCAGAGGAAGTGGTGGAGGCTTGTACAATTATAACAGAGAAAAGGCATCTGGATGGATACATTAACAGGAAGGGTTTAGAGGGATATGGTCAAATGCTGGCAAATGGGGCTAGATCTACTCAGGGTACCTTGTAGGCATGGACGAGTTGAACCAAAGGGTCTGTTTCCGCGCTGTACATCTCTATGGCCCTGTGCCTCTACAACTGACATCAAACGACTGACCACCTCCCTATGCTGAACTCTTCCAGATTCTTTTGACATACTGAAAAAAAAAGCAACTTGCTTTTTCACAGCTGAGTAGAATGTTACCATCAATTATCACTTGTGGGGAGAGAGGAGAATTTAAATAAATGAGAAACGACATTTTGTCGAACCTTTGTTGTTAACGCAGCCAGGTCAGCCTGTCCTTCTGTGAGAACACCTTCTGTTGGCTAATTACACTGTGAAGCTTTTCCAAATACACCACTGAAAGAGGACTGGCAATAAGTTGGATTTATGGAGCAATAGAAAAGGCAAGGAAGGAATATGGGATAAAAACACAAAGAGTTACATAGCCTTTGTGAAGCTTTGCACATTGCGTGGAGCATTGGCTGACAGAACAATCATTTCCTGGCAGTCTTCAGCTTAAGGACCGCAACTTCCCCCCCACGGTGATTGAGAACGCCCTTGACCGCGTCTCCCGCCTTTCCCGCGACACATCCCTCACACCCCGCCCCCGCCACAACCGCCCCAAGAGGATCCCCCTCGTTCTCACACACCACCCTACCAACCTCCGGATACAACGCATTATCCTCCGACACTTCCGCCATTTACAATCCGACCCCACCACCCAAGACATTTTTCCATCCCCACCCCTGTCTGCTTTCCGGAGAGACCACTCTCTCCGTGACTCCCTTGTTCGCTCCACACTGCCCTCCAACCCCACCACACCCGGCACCTTCCCCTGCAACCGCAGGAAATGCTACACTTGTCCCCACACCTCCTCCCTCACCCCCATCCCAGGCCCCAAGATGACATTCCACATTAAGCAGAGGTTCACCTGCACATCTGCCAATGTGGTATACTGCATCCACTGTACCCGGTGCGGCTTTCTCTACATTGGGGAAACCAAGCGGAGGCTTGGGGACCGCTTTGCAGAACACCTCCGCTCAGTTCGCAACAAACAACTGCACCTCCCAGTCGCAAACCATTTCCACTCCCCCTCCCATTCTCTTGATGACATGTCCATCATGGGCCTCCTGCACTGCCACAATGATGCCACCCGAAGGTTGCAGGAACAGCAACTCATATTCCGCCTGGGAACCCTGCAGCCATATGGTATCAATGTGGACTTCACCAGTTTCAAAATCTCCCCTTCCCCCACTGCATCCCTCAACCAGCCCAGTTCATCCCCTCCCCCCACTGCACCACACAACCAGCCCAGCTCTTCCCCCCCACCCACTGCATCCCAAAACCAGTCCAACCTGTCTCTGCCTCCCGAACCGGTTCTTCCTCTCACCCATCCCTTCCTCCCACCCCAAGCCGCACCCCCAGCTACCTACTAACCTCATCCCACCTCCTTGACCTGTCCGTCTTCCCTGGACTGACCTATCCCCTCCCTACCTCCCCACCTACACCCTCTCCACCTATCTTCTTTACTCTCCATCTTCGGTCCGCCTCCCCCTCTCTCCCTATTTATTCCAGTTCCCTCCCCCCATCCCCCTCTCTGATGAAGGGTCTAGGCCCGAAACGTCAGCTTTTGTGCTCCTGAGATGCTGCTTGGCCTGCTGTGTTCATCCAGCCTCACATTTTATTATCTTAGTCTTCAGCTTGTTTCTGTTTAGCCCCCAAAACTGTTCACATTGTTTGCATAAGAACTGAATCTCGAAAATATCTCTCTTTGGCTGATACCTGCAGTGTTCATTTCAAAACTGTTGTTCTGCCAGTTTCAAGTTGATTTCATTCATTGATAATAAATCATGTAATTTCAGAGCAATACTATTAATTAACACATCATCACAATAAACTCACAGACCATGGGTTTTTCCCACAGATGACTTTGAAGGGCTCACAGCTACAAAGCCTACAGATTACTGAGCGTTGGGGTCAGTTGGAGACTGGAATTTTCTACATTAAACATGGAGAAAACTTTAGTGCTTTCTCTCTTCCACACCATTGTATAAACAGCCGTGGTGCCAGCAGTTGAAGTGGCAACTGCCAATAAGGGTCATCCATTGTGGAATCAACCTGGAATAAGGCGTATCAATACCATTTAGTCCTTGATGGTAAACACAAAAAACTCCTGAACTTTAATTATGCAATCTCTGTCCAAACTGCTCAGCTTTCAGTGGGTGCATGTTTAAAGAGAATTTGCACTTTAAGAACATGTTACAAATATGTGTCGCTGTTGTTGAAGTACAAAAGGAAATCAAGCTTAAGGTCCTTATGTAAGTAATACCCAAATGATTAAAGCTATGCCCCCAATTTGCTGTAAATACTATGCACATCCAAATTCTAAAAATGACCTTGTGTGCGTACAGTCTTTACAATGTATATAGCTTCCATTAACTTTTCCTGTCTCCACAGACGCTGCTGAGTTTGTCCAGCACTTTCAGTTTTCAAACAGAATTTTACTTTTATGCAACAATGTTCTGTTTTGTTTTGCAGTGAGCTTTGTGAAAAATAATCTTGGTACTGCATCTGACTTTCAAGGCCTTTCTCTCAGAGTAACAAGGGCCTTCTCATCCGAGATGCAGAAGAGAAAATCTCACGTTAATTGGAAGAGGATAGAGAAATCACAAACAAACCTTTCACAACTAACTCGGCATAGTTGGAAACGCCGGCACCTCCCTCGGATTCAATCACACAGCGATAGTGGTCCGTGTCACTCCGTACAGTGTTAGCTACGTTGAAAGTTGCTACAAATCGACGGTAGTTGAACACCTTGGTCTCCTTCATGGGAGTGTCCTTCCCACTGAGTCGCTAGGGAGAAGGAGGGCAATGTGAAGTCGCACTTAAACTGAAAATGCACTCATTCCATTGTCATGTACAATCAAACAATACTGTCTTTTCCAGGAAGGAAATGATGACCAAATGATGAGCAATGATGAGGAAAAGATGAGCAATGGCCCAACACAGAGGAGCAATTTTAACTAAGACTACCCCCATTGGCAACTTAGTAGATGGGTGGCATGAAGTTTGCGGCCTGATGTTTTCTTAATTCATTTATGGGATGTGGGCACATTTGGCTAGGTCAGCATTTACTGTCCACCCAGTTATGAGTCAACCACATTGCTGTGGATCTGGAGTCACATGTAGGCCAGACCAGGTAAGGATGGTATTTTCCCTCCCTAAAGGACATTCGTGAGCCAGATGGGCTTTTCCCAACAATTAACAATGGATTCTTGGTCATCTTGAGGGAGAAGGAGAGCATTCCCAATGTTTATTGGATTTAAATTCCACCATCTGCCTTGACGAGATTTGGACCTGGGTCACCAGAACATTACCTGAGTCCAGGAGTAATGCCACTAGGCCATTGCCTTCCAATGATGTAGGTGGTCTGGAAAACTATTTCAACCAGCCCTGGGAGCTTCTCAACCATAAATTTGTTAAAATCGTCCCCATTCATTGTAATGTGTGATCTCTCTCTTGGGAAAGCTCTATTCTTGTGTTGTCTTGCAACAAAAAATCTGGGGTGAAAGGGTGTGAGCTTTTCCAGCTCTTTGTCTTTACTCATTCTAGCCATACTGAGGTATAGTATGGTCAGCTGGCAGAATGGGGTATGTGAAATGATTAAGTGACTAACTAAGAGTGAGTGGGCCTCACTGTCTGAGTACATGTTTCCAGTTTGGAATCTCACTAGCTGAACCAGGATGCTGCCTGGACTGGAGTGCAGGTCTTATGTGGAAAGGTTGAGGGAGTTTGGGCTTTTTTCATGGGAGCGAAGAAGGATGAGAGGTGACTTGATAGAGGTGTATGAGATGATGAGCGGCATAGATAGAGTGGCTACCCAGTGGCTTTTTCCCAGGGTGGAAATAACTATTACGAGGGGTCATAACTTTAAGGTGATTGGAGGAAGGTTTGGCGAAATGTCAGAGGTAGGTTCTTCACACAGAGAGCGATAGGCGTGTAGAATGCACCGTCGGCAGTGGTAGTGGAGTCAGATATTTTAGAGACTTTTAAGCGGCTCTTGGATAGGCATATGGAGGATAGTAAAATGTAGGATATGCAGGGTAGATTGGTCTTAGTAGATTAATGAGTCGGCACAACATCATGGGCCAAAGTACTGTGCTGTACTGTTCTATGTTCTATGTTTAAACATATTACAGACTCTTCGGCCCATTATGCATGAAGTCCCAGCACTTGAACAATTGCTCACAACATGCAGTCCTGTGCCGTGCACACCAAAAAGATGCTGATTTCAACCCATAGTCTGTTGATCTCTATCGCAGGGGAGTTAAATTTCTTTTTTCTCACTATCTGAAGGTTAGGCTTACAATCAACCAAAGGCTTCTGCCCTGAATCCGAGGATCCCTGCTGTGAGCATGTCGACTCTGTTGAAATGATCAGGTTCAACGATGCCATTCTGTGTCTGAGTTGCCTGGCAGCACAAATGATCAAGGCTCACGTAAAACTAATAAACACTTAGTCAAGGTAACAAAGGGAACCTGGTGCTCATGCAAGCAGCTTCCTAACCAAAGCAGGAAGAGAAAATGACAAGTGACTATTAAGATATTCATAAAGCAAAATCCACTGGGAATTGTTCACAGCTCACAGCTGCCAAATACTAGAAAACACAGGTAATTAAGAATAATATATTTGATGTTACATGTCCTCTCATACCTCTCTACTTTTTATAACTGGTGCCAAGGCAATGAAAGTATCGCAACTTGATCCTGCCCAGAACAAACCTTTGTGAAAATGTCACCCTTGATTCAGTAACACTCTCAACTCTAAACTGATGTGGAGATGCCAGTGTTGGACTGGGATGGATAAGGTCAAAAATCACACAACGCCAGGTTACAGTCCGACAGGTTTATTTGAAAACACAAGCTTTCAGAGTCTTGCTCCTTCTTCAGGTGTTAGTGAGAGAGCCAGTATCAGACATAGAATTTATAAGCAAAAGATTGAAGGGACATAGAACTATGTATTAAACATATCTAAGATGGTTGTTAAATCTTTAATTGGTTAGAAAGGAGATGCAGGTTTTGGTTGATTCAGATGCAAATCCCAGAATTTCTTTCAAGTCACTGCCTCAAGATAATTAAAGGTTTTGTCAGTATACCAGAGGTGATATTCCAGGTCAGACAATGTATTTTAAGTGTGAGGCCTCGTTTAGAATTGTCTGTGTTGTAACTTGGAGTCAGACTGGTTTTATTTCCGAAATAGGAATTTATAAATTACCACATTGTATCTGCAATTACAAATCTGCTAATGAAAATTCACCCCATAGATTTATATATGTATGTGTGTGAGAGAGAAATTTTGTATGTATGAGAGACAGACTATGTGTGTGTGCTTGAGTGTATGAGTGACAGCATGTGTGACAGAAAGAGAGAGAGTGTGTGTCTGTAAGAGAGAGAGAGTGTGTGTGTGTGTGTGTGTGTGTGTGTGTGTGTGTGTGTGTCTGTGTGTGTGTGTGAGAGAGAGTGTGTGTGTGTGTGTGTGTGTGTGTGTGTGTGTGTGTGTGTGTGTGTGCGCGAGAGACATTGTGTGTAATACAGTGTGTGCAAGAGTGTGTGAGAGACAGAGATTGTGTATGAGGGAGTGTGCATAAGGGAGTGTGTGTGTGTGTGTGTGTGTACATGTGTGCGCATGAGTGTATGTATGGGTGTGCGTGTGTGAGGCAGAGACCATAACTCTGACTCCACACTCCCAACACACGCACACAGAGTCACTCCCCCTCTCTGTCCCCCTCCCACACATACACACAGTCTCTCTCTCCCCGGCCCACATACACACACACACACACACACACACACACACACAAACACACACACACACACACACACACACACACACACACACACACGCAAATCTATGGGGTGAATTTGTATGCAGATACATTCTACTTTGTTCAAGAAGCACACAATCTATAGAGAGTTAATTTTATAAATTCCTATTTTTGAAATAAAACCAGTCTGACTCCAAACAAAAACACAAACAAATTCTAAACAAGGCCTCACACCTAATAGGCATTGTCTGACCTAAAATGTCACTTCATCCTTACACTGCTAAAACTTTTATTTCTCTCAGGGCAGTGACTTGAAAGAAATTCACAATTTATATATACATAATAGTCAATTCAAGTCTTCTAACTGATTGAAGACTTAACAGCATCTCTGGTTTGTTTAGAACATCTCTATCAGTTGTATGGTCCTTTGATGTTTCACTGATAAACTCTGTGTCTGATGCCACCTCTCCCACAAGCACCAGAAGGAGTGAGGATCCAAAAGCTTGTGTTTTCAAATAAACCTGTTGGACTATTACCTGGTGTCTTGTGATTCCTGAGTTTAGTCTGGACAAGTATGAGGTGTTGCAGTTCAGGAGGTCAAATATAAGAGGATTGTATACCGTTAATGGCAACACTTTGCGGGGTATTGTTGTACAGTGAGATCTTGAGGTCCAAGCCCACAGTTCCCTGAAAGTGTTGGCAAGTCATATTGCAGCTGTATAAGGCTTTAGTTAGGTTATATTTGGAGTACGGTGTTCAGTATTGGTCCCCACGCTATAGGAAGGACATGGAGGCATTGGAGAGGGTATAAAAGACGTTTACCAGGATGTTGCCTAGATTGGAGTGCATTAGCTATAAGGAAATGTTTGACAAACTTGGATTGCTTTTTGTGAGAATGTCAGAGACTAAAAGAGCAGCCAGATAGAAATATATAAAATTATTAGAGGTATGGTTAGGGTGGATCATCAACCTTTTTTCCCCAGCGTGGAAATGTCAAATACTCAGGGTGTAGGCTTAAGGTGAGAGGGGGGAAAGTTTAAAGGAGATGTGTGAGGAAAGGTTTTTACATAGAGGCTGGTAGGTAGCTGGAACATGCTGCCAGGGGAGGTGGCCAAAGCAGATGCAATAGCAACATTTAAGAGGCATTTAGACAAACACATGAACGAGCACAGAATAGGGGAAATGGTCCATGTGCTGGCAGATGAGTTAGGTTTACAATGGCATCGTGGTCAGCACAGACATGGTAGGGTGAAGGGCCTGTTTCTCTGCTGTACTCTTCTATGTTTCATGTTCTAGTCTAATTTTCCAGCAATTGACCCACTGTCTAGAATGGTGGGTTATGGGTTGAAGTTCGATACTAAGGTAATATTAGCGAACAGCAAGGTAATTTCTACCTGGTCTGTTGGCTTCTGGAACATCATCACTTAAAGAATAGATAATCTGGCCTTTCTCCATTAATGCTTCTGGGGCTTACTACATGCAATTTAACTGCCACATTTTCTACACTGCAATAGTGATTACTTTTCAATATTCCTTCATGGGACATAAAGCCACTTTGGCATGTTGTGAGGTTGTGAAAAGTGCTTTATAAATGCAAATTTTTCCCTTTATATTGGTGTCAAGGGATAGCAATCAAGAAATGTCCCCAGCTTCAATTCCCTCCCTAACTCAGAGAGACTGAGACAAATTACCTATCTGCCAGAGATCATGTGAAACATCTACATGTGGGTTTTCATAGCTTAAAAACAACCTTTAATTTAAAATGAACCCAAAGGACGGAGCTTAGCAAATGTATTGTATGCATCTACTTCAAAACTCAAAGGGATTGAATAAGATATTAATTTTTTTGCAATAGAAAGACATAAATACTGGTTGTATTGAGGTACAATGTCAGGACATATCATGATTTACAAAATGGTCACTACTGCCAGACAGGTTTCTCAAGTCTTAACAAGTAGTATCATACGTGCCACTTCATGCTTGTTACTATTCATGCATCTTCCAGTCACTCAGTGATTACCTCCTTTCTCAGCTTCACAGCAGTACATCAGGTTGGTGGTTCAGTAGTTATGTAATGAGGCCGTGACAATAGCTACAGTGCTTTAATCACCAAAGTTGTGAGCCTAGTTTAAAAGCTGATTTTTTTCATTTCCACTGAATGATCATTTTAAAATAGGGAAAAAAAAACTTCAAACAAAATCTTCCATGTAATTACAGTATTTTATAATGGGTGCATCACTGAATACTAAAAATCCCCTAAAACAGCACACATTACAAATATGAAGTAAGTTGGAATTAAATGTGACATATACATATGATGTGACATTCACACCATCAGCATCACTACTTAATGGTACCCTTTGTCTGTTTTCTCAAATCCCCTCCTTTCCTCTAAGTTTGGTGTACTACTCGGGCACAACCTTTAGCTCTCCGTATCCACACGATATTAACATTAGTTAATTTAGCAAAATCATACCCAGGATAAGGAATTTCAATTATACTAACACAGAGACATTGAGTTTTCCCTGTTTCATTGTTTATAAAGAAGTGTTCAAATGATGAGGTTAAATAGATTAGACTCCCTACAGTATGGAAACAGGCCCTTTGGCCCAACAAGTCCACACTGACCTTGAAGCATCCCACCCAGACCCATCCCCTGTAACCCACACACCCCTGAACACTATGGGCAATTTAGCATGGCCAATCCACCTAGCCTGCACATCTTTGGACTGTGGGAGGAAACCCACAGACACAGGGAGAATGTGCAAACTCCAATCAGACAGTAACCGAGGCTAGAATCGAACCCGGATCCCTGGTGCTGTGAGGCTGTCGTGCTAACCACTGAGCCACCGTGCCACTGTAACAGGGAGAGATTGTTTCCACTGCCTGAACAACCAGGATAAACAGAGGAAGTGGGTTTAAGATACGGCGAATGGTTGTGTTCGCAGGGGTATTCTACTGGATATGGCCATACTTAAGTTATTCCTTACAATAAAAAAACTGAGTGTGCATATCATGGTACTGGAGAATTCAACACGTATTTATTACAGTTAATTATATGCAGAGGGTACATGTAGCAGACACGGATGTGCATGGAATAATATTCAGCTAATAGGTTGCAAAAGAGGAGCTTGCTTCCTATAGTGAGCGATCCTGGAGTAATAAGACCTTTACACCTTCAGGTTACATGTTATGATACAGTGTTCATATCATGTGCATATCTCTTAAAGGTACAGTGATAAGTTGACTGTGAGACATTACACAACATGACCTCTTTTTTAGAAGAAGCCTATAGAAGAATAAGAATCATTTTTGAGCATTGAGCTGTTACAATCTGGAAGACACTGTCAAACTGATTACATACATAAAGAGAAAACATTTCGGCCCTGTGTAGAAAGAGCATAGGATTGAGATGGATTGTATTGTTCATTCTCGAATCTCGCATAAACACATACGTCCCAAAGATTAGCAGATCAGATCAAACGGCATGTTTCTTCAGCTGTTCTCAACAGGCAGAGTGCCGACTCAACCAGCCGACGCTTGAAAAACTTCAGAACAATGTATCCAATTAGGCACAATTCTTTGCTTGGACAATACTTACAGAGCAATCCCTATGTGCCAAGAATTATGCTAACCATCAATTTAAGATTAAATTAATGATTGTTAGTCAAGCATGCAATTTGGCTCACTTGCATTTGGTAGAAACAATATACGCAAATACCAACAAGCAGAGGGAATTTGTTCCAGCATTGCACATTTTCAAATAAAAACATTGGTGCAACTGTTCCCTGTTGCATTTTCCATGCCATAGTCTTGACCAATCCTTCTATTTGCCAACCAAGCTGCACCATGTTTTGCCTGCAGTAAAAGTTTTTGTTCCCTTTGAAATGTGGTATTCTTGCTTGGTCCTGGTACAGGCAAGATGATAAGCTTTGATTATATATCTCCTTCTTAGCAATATTAAATGTCTGTGCCACCTTGTGACTGTTAATATCCATTTAGAACTTTTTTACCTGTAGCCACAGTTTGTCAGAGAATGTTGTCTGTCCATTGGCCATGCATTGGAAAGTCGCATTCTGCCCGGCATTAACTTCTACATTCTGCAGGCGGCGGAAATGAGGAGATTTGGCTGAGAAGAAGAACAACAAATTTAAATGCATTTTCAACAAGACAGAAATAAAACATGCTACATTACAGTCCATGTGCACTTACAGCTTATGTTGACCTCCAGCTCATGGCATTCAAGAATATACTAGGAACTTGTTCACAGAGATTTGAACACTCTTATACAAGGAACACTAAATGTTAACATGCATATGTAGGGAACAATTAAGACTGCAAATGACACGGTGGCTTATTATTGCAAGGGATGCAAGAAAAAAGAATTTAAGCAACAATACAGAGATGGCTAGGACTGCAGATGCTGGAGTCAGAGACAACCCAATGTAGAGCTGGAGGAACACAGCAGGACAGGCAGCATCAGAGGAAGAGGAAAGTTGATGTTTCAGGTTGGGACCCTTCTTCAGAAATCTGAAGAAGGGCCAGAAACATCAACTTTCCTTCTCCTCTGATGCTGCCTGGCCTGCTGTGTTCCTCAGCTCCATACTGTGTTACCTCAAGCAATAAAACAGGACTTTGGTTAAACTATGCCTCGAGTACCATTGCAGTTTTGTGTGCAGTTTTGAAGTCCATATTTAAGGAAGGAGTTATCCTGGGAGAGTTAGAAACTCTACTGTAAGGCAACATTGAGGGATGAGAAGGTTGAACTATAATGAAGAGCTGAGTAAATTGGGTTGGTATTCTCCAATCTTTAGAAAAATAGGAGGCAATCTCATTGAAACATTCATGGGATTTGACTGGTTAAATGATGAAAGATGGTCTCCCATGGCAGTGAATTATAGATCATGGGACACAATCTCAGGGTAACAGGCCAATCATTTAGGACTGAGATGAGCAAAATAACTTTCACTCAAGAGGCTGTGCTTCTTTGAAGTTCTATGTCTCTGCAGGTTGTAGAAGTTCCATTGTTGAATATATTTAACACTGTGCACAGACAGATTTTTTGTTATTCAGGGAATAAAGGGATACAAAGAGTGGTCTGAAAATGGAGTCAATGTTAAGATCAACCATCATCGTATTGAGTAATAGAACAGGTTTAACAGGCCATGTGGCCTAGTCCTGCAGCTCCTGATGTTCCTTTTTGGATGATAGTTACAAATACTTTCCATCAAGGTTTCAAGCCTATGTGACTCATTGACTGTGTTTTTCTCTCCACGAATGCTGCCAGATCTACAGAATTTCTCATATCCACCAACTATAGTGTTTGGCCTTAGTGTTTATCAAACTTGTCCCCTCCACTTCATTCACAAATTCAAATTAAGACACAAACAAAGACACAGGAAAGAGCGCTGGATCCAGAAGATCCTGCCACATCATTCATTGCTTTCACAGCACAAGGGTGAGAAACCTCTCCGTAATCATTCAACATGGGATCATCATGTACTGATGATGTATCATCACATGGCCACGACAGACCACTTGGAAGAGAAACAATGTAATGTAATGTCAGCCTGATAGTTGCTGTTAAAATGTACCTAGATTATTGCAGAAACATTTAAAACAAGGCACCCTTACGCATTCGCATCCTGCCAACCCAAAGGTGAAGCAACAATTGCAGTCTTCTTTTGATTACCAATATGCGTTTGAGTGGGAGTTCATGGTAAATGCTGCTGTTGTGTGAAATTCAGTGCCAGAAGGCCAAATTGTTAAATCTACCTACACAATATAAAAACTGCAAGGGTGACTTTCCAATCCTAATGGTAAAGCGGTGGGCTCAAACAGCAGCATGGTCAATCCTCCCTAATACAAAGGGAGCTGGGCTTCCTTTGAGCATTATTTTCAAGTTGACTTTATTATGTATTCACAGGCGACTCTCGCCAAGGATTGGACCTTCCACTAAAAGCTTGCTGCTGTCAAAACATATTAGATGGTGAAGTATCAACACTTAAATATTGTATGTGGTACTTAAAGGGGATGAGACTATTGTTGTTGGGGCTTGCAGCTTAAATACAGACTAACAATCAAGGCTAAGCACATTCATTTTTGGATGTTGGTTTGTAGAGTGATACTTCTGAAAAGAAAGGAAGGAGGAAGGGTTGGGAAGAAAGGAAGAAGAAAGAATGAATGATCAAGCTTCCATGCATTTGTCAGCTGCTATTTTCTGAATCGAGACTGGCCTTCCCAGAGAAGAACTAAAATCTGTACTTGTCAGCATCTGTCAGACACATTCAAAAAACATCAAGCATTCATATGATATCTGAATTTGGGTGAATTAATTCAGAAATTCATCATAGCAAGAAAAGTTTGTATCCTGCAATTTACTACCTCGCCCCAATTAAACAGAGACTTTGCTAAATTTTCTTGAGATTTTTATAATTGCCAATAGTATGGCAAACTCTGTAAATTCACTGCCATTTCAATCTGCATTGTTGCATTAGTATTTGATATTGTGAACCCTAAGATGCAACCTTAAAATGCATCTGCTTATGTTATAATGGGATACAGGATGGTGTCTTTGAATGACCTCGACATGCAACATCTTGAATGACACTCCAGAAACAAACACCTTTCATTCATAGTGCACGCTAACAGTAAAACATATTAGGAGACGGGGTCAAACTGAAGAGTTAAGCTTTAAGGAACATCTTCATGGAGAGGAGGGAAGTTGTGAAATTAAGAGGTTTAGGAGAGACTAGAATTAGATCAGGATTGAAGGCATTCAGTAAATAGTTACTCTCATACAGCATCTCATTCTCTCAAAGTACATCACATATCTTGATAAGTTGGCTGGAAGGCTTGTGATTCAGACAGACACCAACAGTACAAGTTCCATTCCTGAACCACCTGAGATCACCATGAAGGTCCTGGTCTCAACATCTCCATTGTCTGAGGCATGGTGACCTCTCAGTTAAACGACCATCAGTCACATCTCTCTAATGACAGCAAGCATTCCCATGGGACTATGGTCACTTACTCTTTGCCTTACTTCACATGTGATTCTGAAGTGACTTGCCAATCAGGTAAAGGGTAGGCCATATCAAGCAATGAAATTAATAACTGGCTAATCTACTTTCTTTTGCCCTCAGTGGAGGGGCAATAATTGTGGAATATGTGCCTTGTCTTTGAGCGAGTTTGCATTTAAGGACTCCATGCGCTCTGTGTTTACAATGTTGTAGCTCTGACTGTCGGTTAGTTGGCTATGGGTCTGCAAGTTGAACACTTGGAAATCAGTTGGTTGGCGATAATGTCTACTTCATAGCTTGTGATGTGTTTATTGTATTAAACTAACCCACAGAATTAATCAATGCCTGATGACCAAATGAATCATCACCATTATCATTAACATGGCATGATAAACAGCAGTTGAAAACATCACATCGAACCATGCCATTCATGAACAGTTAGTCAGCATGTTAGAGTTCCAGTAGAATATATCATGGTCTTAGATTGTGGTAAAGTGCATGAGACAAACTTTGTTAATCGGAACATTGGAGAGTGTTGTAAACACATCTTCCTGGGTAAGTAAACAAATCTCTACAGAGGCCAGTTTAATTCACTTGAAAAAAGTAAGCAATCAAGGTTTGTGTCAGATCAATATCATGGAAGAGAGGGTCAGAGGCACCTTGTCAGAGTGCCCACAAAATTCCCTAGTTTGAATTAGAACACAGCAGCCTTCCTAACAGAATTCAAAATGTTTAAACAACATTCAAAGCAATGATTTCTAGGTTAAGGAGTGCCCAGTGCCAAAAAAGCAAGGCATTAAGATTTGCTTTGCAATTGAGAACAAAGATCAACATGGATTTAACATGTTAGGAAAAACTGTTGAAGAGCTAAAGTATCCAAAAAGATATTTTTGTGAAAACAGCCCTAAAAGATATGGACCACATTAAGACAAATTTTGGTGTCACATTAAGCTTCTGGATTTATTGTCTGCAATTCATGTCATTTTTATAGAATCCAACCAAATTAATTGACAATTTTGTGATCAGATGTAGAGAAAAAGGTTCAACACGGGATTTTTCAGATGGGCAGATGGCAGAAAGAATCAGAGAGCTGCAGATGCTGGAAATCAGAAAGGAAAATAGAAATTGCTGGAAAAATTCAGCAAGTTGGAATAGTTCTGAAGTAGGCTCATTGGACCTGAAATGTTAACTCTACTTTCTGTCCACAGATGCTGCTAAACTTGCCAAGTTTCTCCAGCAATTTCTGTTTTAGCAAGTAAGTTGTTGAGGAAGTAACTACATCCAAACATGTGGAAGATTCCTCGAAACACTTGTGAGACAATCAATGACTGAAACCATTGGGAAGCTACTGAAGGATGACCATAAGTACAAAACAATCCTTGCAACTTGACAAAGTTTACAGGTCTAAAGAACAAACTCACCAGTTCAGGCACTCACAAGAACACCCAAACATAGTCAGAACACCCAAACATAGTGACACATTTGGAAGGTATAACCATCTGCACGCCCAGCTTTCAAACAATTTTGCAAGGCATTTGGCCATTGGCAAACACAATGCGCTTGAACAAAGGCTGATGTAGCTAAAAGACCTGGCCACTAGCTCAGACAGGCCATACACAAAGATTACCTTCAAGCTACAGTGAGGACCATCTGGTCTTTTACCACAGGCATACACACAGAATGATTGACAATCCAGAACCTGATGGTGTACTCAGTTAGATAAAGAATGGCAAACACATGTCAATCCTGTGGATAACATCCATGTCATACCATCCAAACGTGTTTCTGACAATTACAATAATCTGTCCTCAGAAAACTGCTGACTGATCCTTGTTGATTAAGGGGGAATCGCCAATTTACAGCCTCTGTGAATCCTTTTAAAAAGAATCCTCAGATACAGAAAATTATGAGGAAACCTATTAGTGTGAAAGTTTAAGCGTGCAATGTTCATCATTGGAAGTGGAAGTACAATCAATCCACCTGGAGGTTATAGTGCTTTATATCATACACACTCCTGGGCCAACAACTGCAGGTATAACAGCACCCTGTGACCTCGCCACATTCATCATAATCCACGGCATCTGTCAGACACCAGACAGATAAACTGCAATGGACACATTCAAGAAACACTTGCTGTATTGAACACAAAGAAAAGTGGAAGATCTCACTTTCTTCTAAATTAAACGTGCAATTATTTCAGTTCTCTGACGTGGAGTCAAATGAAAGATCAAGGGTAAAAGATTGAATAACAAACTCAGGACAAGTCCAAGCTTGAAAATCCTATCTTAGATGACAAAAGGTAATGCAGGAGTGTGGACAGAGCTCAGGGCATTGAAGTGAGTGCATGCAGAAAACCTTTCAATAATGTAACAGCATGATTAGAGCCGGGTATATTACAGATTACAGTGCATGAAACGTTTTAGTATTAACATACAATAAACATTGTTAATATACAATAAATAGAGTTCTAAACAAATCTAAGGCTAAAAACAGTTCACTGTGCCTTGTCTTCCAACAGTCTTGAACCCATACTCATGGTTGTGAGCGTAAAATCACGTGACAAAGGGATCAGGATATGAACAAAAAAGTTTGGTCAAGGAGATACATTTAAAGGAGCATCAGAAGGCAGAAAGATAGGAAAGTAGCAGTTTAAATTCATGCTCCTGTTAAACTAACTGATCCATGAAGTTCTGACATGATATTTGCGCACCAGGGAATGATAGCATAAAGATGATCCTTCCCAAATCTTTTGATAAATCGGTCAAGATAAAATGTAAATAAAAATAGAACCTGACTAGCTCAGGACTTTTTACATGCAAATTGCCAAGTGTGCAGGTTGAACACCCTAGTCTATCCTGGGTGATTTTATTGCTTAGTGGTCTTCTCTTGCCAGCATTTTTGAAAAAACATGTGCCATCTTTTTCTGGAATTTCTTTTCAAGATCTGCAATAGTTATGCTGGTTTCAAATACCTGACTGGTATAGTGCAGTGTCTGCTCAGATTGTTTTGCAGCTTAAAGTAAGGGCAACAACCTCTTGCAATCGATTTGTTCATCAGCCTTTTCGTTTCATTTCAATTCAAGTATAAAATAGGAATGGTTCTACACCTTTTGCATATGAATTCCTTCTTCTGTCACTTTACGTTATCTAACATTCCTTTCTTCCAGCTGCCCACCTTCTATATACTCTGGTACTATGAAACTCCTGTAAAAAAATTGAGCCTTTGTCCTTTTAATTCCCTAATTGGCCACATACTTTAAACCCCCGCAACTATCACAGCCACATCAGGCATGTCCGAGGTGTGGTCCATGAATAAAGAATGCGTAACAGCTCCTATATAGCCCTTCTTAGTTTTATTATGTTTCAACTTAAAAATAAGTAACAGCAAAGCTTTAGGATTCCACAAGATAAAGGTGAGCTCATTGTAAAATTTCCACTGTAGTTACTCAAGTGAAAAGGGTATTTGCCAATAAAAACATGTACAAAGTTTTAAGGTAGGTAATGATAGAAGATACTTATGAACATGCAAGTTCAGTCTCTAAGATTGTTACAGCCTACAGCCAGAAGTTTCTCATTCTAAAGTGAAGCGACTGAGACTTAAAGTCAGATTAAGTAATGGTGATGGCTTCTGGAGTCAAATAGTCAGTGTTTGCCTGTGCAGATAGACTCAGCAGGCTAGGAGAGTTTGGGAGAGGGAAATGTGATTTCCTGCTCTTGAATAGTTCTGCAATATTTGCAGATTTTCTGGATTCTTTTGTTGAGACACCAGTTGATTTCTGAATTCCTCACCTTCTTCCACTCTCTTCAGCTGAGAACTCTCTCTCTCTCTCTGATGTTGTTTCTCAGAGATCTACCTGAGGGTCTATAGGAAATGGTTTTCACAAACTGCCTTTATCGGAATCTAAAGCAAAATAGCTGCAATGTTATTTTCAATTGAGACATTAATCCACCAGGCAAAGAACTTAATTACAGTGAAGCCTTTTCCCATCTCTTGTTCTACAGAAAGATTTTAATTCTCACACCTTTAGAGGACTCATTGTATTGACCAGGGGTTAATTTAATTCTAAAAGTCTCCTTTTGTGTTTGATGTTGAGATAAAATGTCTCAGTAAACTTTGAACCAACTTAATGCAACAGACGGTAGATTGCTGTGACTTACATCATGAAAGAACTTTTAAAGCTTAACTTAGATGTTTGCTTTTCAAGTTACAGATATTCGAGCAGAAATATTCTTTTAATGGTTTTCGCTTAAAAATCCACAATATTGGAATGGCACAGTTGTGACACAAGCAAATCTTTTTAAGTTTGACTACAGGTCTTTTAAATCCTGATGCTTGCAAGATTCCCTTCGCCATCTCTTGAGTTTGGTGGACAAGCTGAAATTTTTATTTGAATTTTTTTTCCCGGGAACAGGGTGAAAGAGAGCTCTAATACATGAGGGGTAGAGGGGTCTGCATACGCAGGATTTCTGAGCCAAAAACTGTAAATCCTCCGAATACTCAGCAGCTCAATCAACACTGCAGCAGAGTTCAGAAGAGTTACAATTTTGGGTACGGACCTTCTGTCAAAAGTGACAAATGGCTTGCACATGACACTTCACCTTGTTTATTCACCGCACAAAGGTTGATTCACCTTCAGATTCTGTTTGCAGTACTTCCAGCTTTGTTTCCAAAGTCAGATTGGTGGTACTTTGAGAGAGTCATTTACCTGCTACACATCAGAACTGTATGCTATTGCCAGTGAACCTGAAAGAGAATTTGTTCTGAGGCAGCAGAGGTGCCAATTTTCTGTAAGTCCTCCAGCTTGAAGCTTTCCTTTGAAAAGAAGTGTGCCAGCAGACTCTGCTCATTTTCAACAGCTGAACAAAACCAAAGCTTTTACTCATCAACTGTCACACTGCATCTGCTGGCTCTGCCTCAATTGCAATGCTTAATAGGAACAACCAGGCAGATAAACAGGAGAAACATTATCAGCTTAACGCAGGTGGCCCTCACTTTGACAAATACAAAGGAGTTGAAATAAATATTCATTTACCATACATCGAGAGTGTACTGCAAGCCTGAACAGCACTGTGCTCAAAGCCTCCCTTAACTAAAAGTATAGAGGGAGGTGCTGGAGGACTTCATCATGTGGAACGGTTGGGAGAAGCTGGGATTGAACTCCTTGGAACAGAAATGCCCATCTGAATGTGTATAGAAATAGAAAGATATGGGCTAAATGCTGGCATTTGGAGCCAGATTGACTTAGGATATCTGGTCAGCAAGGATGAGTTAGGCCGAAGGGTCTGTTTCTGTGCTGTACATCTTTATGACTTCAAATCCACAAGACGAGACCTAATTGAAGGATTCCAAGTTGTGAGGGTTCTGGTCAAGCAAACAGACAGAAACAGTTCCCTCTGGTGAGTTTGTGAGTGACCAGAGATCATAGGTTTAAAATAATTGGCAGCTGAACCAGGAGGGGAATTGGAAATTTTGTCACACTGCATTGTGAAGATGTGAAGTGTACATCACTGAAAGAGCGGTGGATCCGGTTCCATCAGAACAATCAAAGGCCAATTGAAAGTATACTTGCAGAGGCTTATGTTTGATAGCTCTCTCAAAGGGCCAGTATTCATACAATGGGCCACATGCCTTCTGTGTGTGTGTGTGTGTGTGTGTGTGTGTGTGTGTGAATAAGGAGCAATCAGATTGTGTTGAGTTGTATTTTCTCTGTGCTGTCAAACCAGCGATATGACTTGCAGGCACAGATAGTTACATCTGTTAGAAATTGGCAGCTGTTTCTGCATATGGATTGGAAATTAACAAGATTCCTGGCATCCAGGCCAAGCTATCATCTCGATTCTGGTTTTCACTGCCTGGGACAATCCTGGCATGTGAGCTGTCAGTGAAATTATTTTTAATGACCCAGTAATGAGGCAGGATGAATCTATCATTTGCTTGATGGACCAAAGCACAGACATTGACATGCTTACCGTATATTCTAAGGGCAGATTTCAAGCTCTTTCACATAAGAAAAGTGATCAGGCACTTTCAAAATCTTTTAATTGGTGTTTGTCAAAGAGATGCTTCTAACAACTGTTTATTGCTCATCATCTTCTGATGATTTCATCTTCAGAAATCACAGTATCCAACCGATCTTCTGATTTCACCTCCATTATTCTCTTTTTAATAACAATTACAAATAAATAGCAAATAACAAGCGATCTTGGTTGTGGTCAGCTCTCTTTTGCAGTGAGAACGATTCTGTAATAAACGGTAATAATGCATGAGATATTAATGAGATGCTACGTTGAACGTATCTTATGCAAGTGTTCCCCTGAGGAGGCCACAAATTGCAATGGTGTCCAAGAGCTGCTGGGCAGCCTTAACCTTCAGAGTACCTCCATTAGCATTCATAATGGGAGGAGAGGGTGCGGCACGGTAGCTCAGTGGTTAGCACTGCAGCCTCACAGCACCAGGGACCCGGGTTCATTTCCAGCCTCAGGTAACTATCTGTGCAGAGTTTGCACATTCTCCCCATGTCTGTATGGGTTTCCTGCAGGTGCTCTGGTTTCTTCCCACAGTCCAAAGATGTGCAAGCTAGTTGGATTGGCCATGCTAAATTGCCCGTAGTGTACAGGGGTATGGTTCTGGGTGGGATGCTCCAAAGGGCTGTGCGGACTTGCAGGGCCAAAGGGTCTGTTTCCACACTGTAGGGAATCGAATCTAATCTGAATCCTGAAGACTTATTATTTTCCTTCTCGACTCTGGCTTTTCCCCAATATGTACCTCGTACATGCCCCGGATGCGACAGACATGTTTACTTTCAGTAGGGTGTACTGACTGCCAGTTATCTACCCAACTTCCAGGAGCCTGGGACGTAGGGACCACCCAGTGTTGGGCCAACACACTGCTCTCTGCATTACTTGGCTTGCAGCAAGCAGGAGATGTTTACCCTCTTCCTAATGTATTCCCTGAACTCAGGAAAAGTAGGTTCGCCAAGGTTAAGAATGGGCTGGGGTATTGGAAAATCACACACGGGCACAGACAAATTTGATAAATGGGCCAAGAACGGTTAAGAACAACCAGTGGATGAGCAAAATGCAGCTTTTGAGGGGTTGCCTACATTCCAAGAGCAAGGAGGTTTAAATAAAGAGGAACAATCTGTAGTCTCTACCTAGCTTGGGATGAGTCTACATGAGATGCCTGAGAGGAATTGCAAGCTCAACACTTCTTCCCTGTCTGCGTTTTCCTGCTGTTAGCTATAGTTCCCATTTTCTCACAGGCTCAAAACATAGATTCTCAAGCAAAGCGTGCATACTTCTTAGACTGTTCATTTGTCTTAATCAGTGACCTCAGGGAAGACATCAATACTGATATTAGTCATTTTTCAGAGAACAACATCTTCTACAGAGTGATTAACTCCACATCTAAAAAATAAATAGATACTGAATCACGACAGGCAGATATAGACAGCATCAGGCAGTGAGGTGACAAATGGCGTTATTTTGAAAGCAAGTGAGATTAGGTCAATTCTGTTCTGTTGAGAAAGATTGTAGTTTTGTATATCCATCTCCCTTCTGCCAGAGTAGTGACATCTCTTCAGTTGAAGTGCTGAGGATTGGTGTAGGGCAACAGCATTCTCAGACACGAGTGCACTGTACCACGTAATAATATAAGGCAGGTTTGTTCCAATGATTCAGGAACAAAAACAGAAATTGCTGGAAAAGCTCAGCAGGTCTGGTACTACTTGTGATGGAGAAAACAGAGTTACGTTTTGGGTCCGGCGACCCTTCTTCATGACACCAGTTGGATCTGGGCTAATATTGGAAGGAGGCTATAGTTGAAGGTTATATTTCCCCACCAATTACATAGAACATAGAACGTAGAATGTAGAATGCAGAACAGTCCAGGCCCTTTGGCCCACAATGTTGTGCCGACCTATTATCCTACTCTAAGATCAAACTAACCTGCATACTCTTCATTCTACTATCATCCATGTGGCTATCCAAGAGTTGATCTGATACATGAGCAGTATTGCTTTCCAGACTTCTCCCACCTCTGAACTCCTCCCACCTGGCCAAAAATTAATCTGGTGTCACGTGATTTCTGACATTGTCCACTGCAGTCCAACACTGCACCTGAACATCATTCTTAAAGAGAGAGAGCAGCCACAGAAAATATAAAATACCTTACAAATGCTTCTCCAGGAGCATTCCTCATTTACTCCCATCAACAAAACAAACAATTCAACCTACTTGATAAGCTCATCCTAGGAATACTGGGGTAAGCAGAGATCCAGACTAAATAGCACATCATTTAAGACTCCTTGGCAGAACTGTCATTGTGCTAGAGACAGTCCCTGCCCAGTTTAATAGGCTGCAGAGTTACGCTTCCAACTGATATCGAGCAAAATCACTGAAAATATGAAAAGGCCAGATTCTCCCATTGGCAATATTAAAATTAATATTAAAATTACAACTGGAGCTGCAAGGCCAAATCCCAGGGCCTTTTTGATCATGTGAGGAACATTATTCTGTGTTTTTAGTTTGAAATGGCACTTCGAAAGGTTAAGAGTTTTCAAAGATAAATGGGGCAGAGCTTTACTGTCTCTTGTTCAGTGTATTTGCAGACGGCTAGCTGGAGGAGTGCATAAAGTTCCCTGGATATCCTCCCCCACTAAGCCTCCAGCCTGCCTCAGAAACAGTTTTATGGTAGCGCAGATGATGCCTAGACTGGCCTGCACAGCCTTGCTTGATTGAGACCCTTAAGTGAACAATTAGTGACCAGTTAAGAGCCATTTCCCACCCAGCCTCAATTTTCAGATGAGTTCAGATGTGGGAGAAGCCTGGAAAGCAATACTGCTCATGTATCAAATTGACTCTTGGATAGCCACATGGTAAAATGAAGAATATGCAGGTTAGTTTTATCTTAGAGTAGGATAATAGGTCGGCACGACATCGTGGGCCGAAGGACCTAGACTGTTTCATGTTCTATATTCTACATACTATGTTCTACGTTCTATGTTCTATGGAACTGACCCATATTAGCTCACCACTATCATCCAATTATAGGCGGTCCCTCCCTCTGGATGCACCCTTTTCCAGAGTCTCTCCATTGACCCATACCTTTCAAGGACCCCCTATACTAACTTGCTGTCAGCCTCTGGGATTTAGATGCTGGGGAACTGCCTGTTGTCTAGCCCTGAAAGCTGCAGTTTCTGGTGCTTCTGGGGCCAGAGAGACTGACAGCTCCATGAGGTAGATATACTGCAGAAGTCCCATATCCATACATTGAACACTCATTGGAGTGATAAATGGGTACAGGGCAGTCAGCATCAGCACTGATGTGTGCCCTGTTGACTCTCTGGATGGATTGATGGAAAACCATGTTAAAAATCCTGGCTAATGGAAGAAAGGAGCAAGGGGAATCACAACAACACAAAATTGTAACAGCACAGAGGAGGCCATTTGGCCCATTGTGCTTGTACCAGCTCTATCCATTATTGCTAACATCCTGCTGTTTTTTCAATTCCCTGCGCACCATTTCTATCAAAATGATCATCCAATGCCCTCTTGAATGTCTTAGTTGAATCTGTGATGTGGAGTTTTCAAATAAACCTGTTGAACTATAACCTGGTGTCGTGTGATGTCCAACCTTAGTCGAACAGCCTCCACCACAACTTCCAGGCAGCACATTTCACAGCTGAACTACTTGCTGTGTGTGTGACAGATTTTTCTAACGCTGCTCTTATTTTTTTGCACATCGCTTTAAATCGGCGTCCTCTTGTTCGTTTTTATGTGTGGGAAAGCTTCTTATCTACTCTGTCCAGTCCACTCGTGATTTTGAAAACCTCTATGCAATCTCCTATCTGCCTTCTTCTCTCCAAGGGAACAGTCCCAGCTTCTTTCACCTATCCTCACAATTGAAGTGTCTCATTTCTGGAACCATTCTTGCAAGGCATTTCTGCACCCTCTCCGATTCTTTCTCATGCCTTAATACAGTGCCCTCAAATCCATGCAGTACCCCAGCTGAGGTCTAACAAGTGTCTTGTACAAGTTCAATATCACATTCTTGCTGTTGATAGTCTTGAACTTCATTTGATTCAAGGGGCAGAAAGGGAGATCAGCTCCAATAAAAGGAACCAAGAGCTAAACAGAGAGCTTCCAGTCTTGAGGTGATCCAAGCAATCTCCCAGTCTCACAAGCCCTCAAGTGAAGCCAAGCACTGTCTGGACTCAAGGCCTGGAGAAGGCTGGAGATTAGGTGCCAACATGGAGTGGGTCAAAAGATTTTGTTCTGAACTTTATTTTCTCCATTTTATAATTTATTCTTAAATCCGCAATGCTGGACTTCTCTATTTATCCAAGGTCTGTAAATGAAAAAGCTGTACCTAGGCATCTTTGCACCCAAGCTGGTGCTGTAGGTGGTAACTTGTACACTTTTCATGGCATTCATCTGAGTAAATATTGAAATAAAGCTAATTCTAATGCTAATTCTTCTGATAGTAGGGGAAACGAGTGTAGAGATAACATTTTTAAGGTATTGTGGCAGGGGATACACTGGGTGAAGGGATGAGAATGTTGCTTAAAAGCAGCAATATCATAAAAGGACTACGTACAGTTAAAACATTTAAAGTTGCTAGCACCCTCTTAGCTGGAACTAGGCTGATGGATATTTTATCCAGCCGTCTTTGGCTGGTTTTTGCAAAGTTTTTCAATTGAATTCAATCTAATTCCAGAGACAGTGAAACCCATGTTGGAGCTTCTCATATATACTGAAAGATTTTATTCCCATGAATGAGTTTGAGTTGCTGTGCTTAGACTGATGTAGCAGCAGCTGTGCAAGCTGTAACCTATCTGCACAGCATGGCAGTCTGCTTTAGAGGCTGCCTTAAAGAGGGTGATCCCATTGTGCCATGCAGTCATTTTGTTTTATTATTTATTCATTCATGGAATGAGGACATCGCTGGCTAGGCCAGTATTTATTGCCATCCCTAATTAGCCAGAGGGAGGTTCAGAGTCAACCACATTGCTGTGGGTCTGGAGTCTCATGTAGGCCAGACCAGGTAAGGATGGCAGTTTCCTCCGCCAAAGGACATTCGTAAACCAGATAGATGTTTCCCCAGACAATCAACAATAGACTCTTCCAGGTTTTTAAGTTCCACCATCTGCCACTGGTGGATTCAAAACTGGGATGCAGGGAAACTGCCGGGGTCTCTGGATTAACAGTACCACGAAGCCATCGCCTCCTCGAGATGGGTAAGTAGGGAAAACAAATAATGGTATGAAGTCTAATCGTGAGGGCAGGAAAAAAAGTAGCGAGAGAGAAAATGTGCTCAGTATCCTCAAGAAGTCATCAGCCGTCATCTGCCTATAAATGAACTCTGGCAGGAATTATAAGGAGAGATATGGCCCCACATTTTGGTTCAAAGATTGGGATCGATCTTTCATGTTCCAACAGGAGGTTCCAAAAATCATCAACAGCAGTAGCCAGTGCCGGAACTGCAACAATTTTCCAATACTGAGGACCCATACAGTTGGAGACCCAGTGCCAGAGTATCATCAGGGCCACACTGGCATGCCCAAATGAGGGCTATCTGGGGACATGGGTTGGGCAATGTGGCCTCCTTTGGGCACAGGATGTGGGACATCAACCTGCAGCTAAAAGTAAGTCTATAACATGTTGCTTTAGAGATTCATTCCTCGCAGCCCTCTTCTGAATGAAAGATCCTGCCATATATCACAAAAGAGGTTGCTAAAAGAATAGGAAGCTGTTTACTGGAGAGTCAAAAGCCAGTTGGTCAACTTAGAAAGTCGAAAAGAATAATCTTTACCCACTGAATGGTTAGAATGTGGGACTCAACATCATATTACATAGGTTCATTTTGTTTTCTCAATCGATTCATGGGATGTGAGTGTTATTGGCTTGGCCAGCATTTATGACCATCCCTGGTTCTTGAGAATATAGTGGCTGACCTTTTGAACAACTGTAGTCCATTTAATGTAGGTAAACTTTCAATGTTGTTAGGAAGAGAGTTCTAGGATTTTGACCCAATGACAGTCAAGGAACTGAGATATATTTCCAAGTCAGAACTGCGTGTGGCTTGGTTGAGGACTTTCAAACAGTGGTGCTTCCATGCATCTTCTTGCTACAGGGTAAATTAACAGGTTTCTTGCATGATAATAAAATGTGAGGCTGGATGAGCACAGCAGGCCAAGCAGCAGCTCAGGAGCACAAAAGCTGACGTTTCGGGCCTAGACCCTTCATCAGAGAGGGGGATGGGGAGAGGGAACTGGAATAAATAGGGAGAGAGGGGGAGGCGGACCGAAGATGGAGAGTAAAGAAGATAGGTGGAGAGAGTATAGGTGGGGAGGTAGGGAGGGGATAGGTCAGTCCAGGGAAGACGGACAGGTCAAGGAGGTGGGATGAGGTTAGTAGGTAGATGGGGGTGCGGCTTGGGGTGGGAGGAAGGGATGGGTGAGAGGAAGAACCGGATAGGGAGGCAGAGACAGGTTGGACTGGTTTTGGGATGCATTGGTGGAGGGGAAGAGCTGGGCTGGTTGTGTGGTGCAGTGGGGGGAGGGGACGAACTGGGCTGGTTTAGGGATGCAGTAGGGGAAGGGGAGATTTTGAAACTGGTGAAGTCCACATTGATACCATATGGCTGCAGGGTTCCCAGGTGGATTATGAGTTGCTGTTCCTGCAACCTTCGGGTGGCATCATTGTGGCAGTGCAGGAGGCCATGATGGACATGTCATCTAGAGAATGGGAGGGGGAGTGGAAATGGTTTGCGACTGGGAGGTGCAGTAGTTTGTTGCGAACTGAGCGGAGGTGTTCTGCAAAGCGGTCTCCAAGCCTCCACTTGGTTTCCCCAATGTAGAGGAAGCAACACCGGGTACAATGGATGCAGTATACTACATTGGCAGATGTGCAGGTGAACCTCTGCTTAATGTGGAATGTCATCTTGGGGCCTGGGATGGGGGTGAGGGAGGAGGTGTGGGGGCAAGTGTAGCATTTCCTGCGGTTGCAGTGGAAGGTGCCGGGTGTGGTGGGGTTGGAGGGCAGTGTGGAGTTGTGTTTCTTGCATGCACTGGTACGTGTTGACAACTAGAGATGTGAATATTTAATGAAATGATTCAATAGTATAATTATATGTGTTAATTTGAACATGCTTTGATAATCTAGTCATGTACTCTGGAATGTCTTCTATGGAAACACCGTTTGATAGAGATGTGAATGAATAAAGTTGGAACCTTTTGATTGGGAATTATTATCTGTAGAAATAATCATTGGAAGCTTGATAGCTATTAAAGTTATATAATATGTTTGCTCTTTTAATAGACATTTGAGCTGTTCGCCATTTTCTTGATGTGTACATCTCCCATGCATTAATGAACAAACATTTAAACAAAGAAACTTGAACCTCATCTTATCTAAGAGGAAATAAAGCTTTAATTAACTCTTTCACTGCTGCTCTTCACCTTCTAAATGATAGCATTTGTAAGGAACTGCCTAAGGAGATTACATTAGATCAGATTCCCTACAGTGTGGAAACAGGCCCTTTGGCCCAACAAGTCCACACTGCCCCTTGAAGCATCCCACCCAGACCCATCTCCCTACAACCCACACACCCCTGAACACTATGGGCAATTTAGCATGGCCGATCCACCTAGCCTGCACATCTTTGGACTGTGGGAGGAAACTGAAGCACCTGGAGGAAACCCCCACAGACACAGGGAGAATATGCAAACTCTGCACAGACAATTACCTGAGGCTGGAATCAAACCTGGGTCCCTGGTGCTGTGAGGCTGCAGTGATAACCACTGAGCCTCCACGCTGCCCCTAAGCCTTGGAACCTTAGTGAATTTTGGCTATTTATCCTGTAGATAGCACAATTGGTAGAGAGGCTGAAAATTTGTGAATGTGGTGCCTATCATGAAGTTGCTTACTACTGGCTAGTGTCGAGCTTCTTCAGCACTGTTGGAATAGCACTCATCCAAGCAGAAAATACTAGGGGAGTATTCCTTCATCGTCCTAATGTGTGCGTTGTAGTTGATGAACAGGCACTTGGGAGTCAGGGAGTGAGTTATTCACTGCAGTATTCCCAGCCTTTAACCTACACTCGTGACCACTCATGTGCATGGCTTTCAGTTCAGTTTCTGGTCAATGGTAATCTCCAGGACATAGATCAGGCAGGATTCAATGATGGTAATGTCAAAGGGCAATGGTTCAATTATCGTTTGTTGAAGATGGTCATTGCCTGGCACTTGTGTGGCACAAATGTTCTTTTCCACTTACAGCTCAAGTATGGGTCTTGCTGCTATTGGATGTGGTCTGTTCCAGTATCACAAGAATCACAAATGGTGCTGAAAATTTTGCAGGCCAGGCAATGGCCTAGTGGTATAATTACTGAACTATTAATCCAGAGACACGAATTGCGTTCTGGGGACCCAGGTTCGAATCCTGTCACGGCAAATAGTGGGCTGAATTTGAATTCAATAAAATATCTGGAATTAACAATCTAATGATGACCATGAACCCATTGTCGACGAAAACCCAGTTGGGGAAGGACACAGCCATTCTTACCTGGTGAGTCCAGACCCACATCATAGTTGACTCTGAATTGCCCTCTTAGCACTTAGGGATGGGCAATAAATGCTGCCTGATCAGAGATGCCCTCATCTCATGAATGAAAAAAGGAAAAAAGAAGGCATTAATGAACATGCTACTCCTGAGCTTATGATGGAGGGAAGGTGATTGATGAGGCAACTAGTTAACAAGATGGCTAGGTCTAGGATACGACCCTGAGAGACTCCTGAAGTGATGTGCCGGAGCTGAGATTACTGCCATCTACTTTCAGGGACTTAAACTATCAATCAAAGGGTGAAGTCAGAAATCCTTTGAGATTGTGACAGCTAAATACGCTTCAAAAGCATTTCCATCGCCCCATCAAATGCTAACTCACACTCTACTGGATAAGGCCCTTCACACAGCTAAAATCAGACTATGCTCAAATGATTCTGTCACCTTGGGATTTCCTTCCTGTAGAAATCATGACCTTCCCCCTTCTCCCACTGGGAAAAATGGCATCCACTAGAAATAAGGGGGGGACTTTTACGTCCAGGTCTGGGTACTTTTTTTTTAATACCTGCAGAGTCTTTCAAACTCCATAAAAATCTTGAGCCTATGGAATTGGCAACATTAGGTTTCCACAGGGATGTAACCTTTGGGCTATACTCTGCTTCTGAGCCTGAAAAAGACAGGACCTTATTTCGACAGCTCCTTCATATGAGAGAGGCAGTGCGCATTTACTCCAAGTCATGGTGTTGGGTAGGGTCAGGGGAGGTAGTTTAGAAAGCAGTTTTCGAAAAAATAAAAAAAATGCTTCATAATTTTCTAAAGTAAATCCCAAATCTTGTTCTTTAAAATAATAGATCTTGGCTCAGCAGACAGGAAATAAATGGAATGTTGAATCGAAGGCGATATTATCTGTCACCCTCGAGTGAGCAGCACATTGTGACTAATGAGGAACATGGGTGAAAAATAACAGAAACATTATCCTATTCATACAACACAGAGGAAAGCCTATGTAATTCAGGTTTGAAACGTGTTTAGCAGAGAGCATTCTTCCCAAATTGGCCTGGTTTTGTTCTGGTGTTCTCACTGTAGTAAATGAAAGGTCTCAGAGGAAATGAAGGGTTTAATTCACCCTTTCACTGCTTCCCTTGACTTTCTAAATGATAATACTTGGAAGGATGTGCTTAAAGACACTTAATGAATGTTTGCTTTTTATCCTGCAGATAGGATTCCTTTTCAATATAAAAAAGACAATAGTGGAAATGCTCAGTAGGTCTGTAGAGAGGAAAGCAGCTTTACCACAGAATGTACAACAGGGTTAGGGACACTCCTTTATCAGGACCAAGTCAGGGTTCTGACTTTGTATTTGCCGACAGTGGGATTGGCTCAGGAATGTAGCACAAACGGTCTTCTGGGTGGTTGCCTCTGGTATTGGCATCCTTCTGAAGATTGCAGATATTGACGCTGCCAGATGAATCATATTTCTGTAGCTCTGGAACCTTGGAAACCCAAACAGAAGCAGCAGGTTGTCCTGAGACACACTGGATATCAAGCAGCTACAGCACCATGGTGCCGTCCTTGGAGAATTGAGCACAGGATTAAAGTTCAGAGGAGCTGAGGAGAAAAGTTGGTTTCCCAACATCCTGATCCACTGTCCCAGTATTTGTCTGCCTCTCTCTGTTTCCTGTCCGCCCTTCCAGGCCACAGTCAGGGAATACTGCCCAAACCTTTAGATTAGTGACTTTTTTAACAGAGTTCTGATTGACCTGAAATGTAAACTTTTGTTTCAAGAACACAAATTAAGAACCAGAAGCAGGAGTAGGCCATCTGGCCCTTCAAGCCTGCTCTACAATT
Source organism: Stegostoma tigrinum (assembly GCF_030684315.1). Taxonomy (NCBI): domain Eukaryota; kingdom Metazoa; phylum Chordata; class Chondrichthyes; order Orectolobiformes; family Stegostomatidae; genus Stegostoma; species Stegostoma tigrinum. Next base: position 113,295,228 of record NC_081358.1, on the reverse strand, counting down.
CAATAAGATCATGGATGATCTTTTCGAGGGCTCAGCTCCACTTACCCACCCTCTTACCATAACCCTTAATTCCTTTACTGTTCAAAACAAAATCTATCTTAACTTTTAAAAATATTCAATGAGGAAGCCTCAATTACTTCACAGGGCAGGGAATTCCACAGATTCACAACTCTTTGAGTGAAGAAGTTCCCACTCAATTCAGTCTAAATCTGCTCCCCCTAATTTTGAGGCGATGCCCTCTTGTTCTAGTTTTACTCACCAGAGGAAACAACCCCCCTGCTTCTATCTTATCTATTCCCTTCATTTTTTTAGATGTTCCTAAAAGATCCCTCCTCATTCTTCGAAATTCTAATGCGTATTGTCCTAGCCTACTCAGTCTGACCCCATAAGCCAACCCTTCCAACTCCGGAATCAACATAGTGAATCTGCCCGGCGCCCCTCCAGTGCCTTTCCCAAGTAAGGAGACCAAAACTGCACACAGCACTCCAGGTGTGGCCTCACTAGCAACCTATGCTGTTGTAGCCTCTCTGCTTTTAAACTCAGTCCCTCTATCAATGAAGGATAAAATTCCATTTGCATTCTTAATTACCTGTTGCACTTGCAAACCAGCCTTCTGTGATTCATGCACAAGGGCACCCAGGTCCCTCTGCATAGCAGCATACTGCAATTTTTTTACTGTTCAAGTAATAGTCCATTTTACTCTTATTCCTACCAAAATGGATGGCTTCATATTTATCAACATTGTACTCTATCTGCCAGCCCTTTGCCCACTCACTTAAACTATCTAGATTCCTCTGCAAACTTTCAGAATCCTCTGTACACTTTGCTCCATCCCTCATCTTAGTGTCATCCAGAAATTTGACACACTGCACGTGGTCCCCAACTCCATATCATCTCTGTAAATTGTAAACAATTCCAGGTCCAACACTGGTCCCTGAGGCACACCACTAGTCACTGATCACCAACCAGAAAAACACTCATTTATCCCCACTCTTTTCTCCCTACTAGTCAACCAATTCTCGGTCCATGCTAAAACACTGCCCATAATGCTGTGCACCTTTATCTTATTCAGCAGTCTTTTGTGTGGCACCCTGTCGAATGCTTTTTGGAAATCCAGATACACCACATCTACTGGATCCCCGTTGTCTATCGCGATTTCATAGAATTCCAGTAAGTTAGTTAAACATGACCAGCCTTTCATGAACCCATGCTGCACCTGTCCAGTGGGACAACTTCTATCTAGGTGCCTTGCTATTTCTTCCTAGATGATAGATTCAAGCATTTTCCCAACTATAGAAGTTCAGCTAACCGGCCTATAATTCCCTATCTTTTGTCTACCTTCTTTTTTAAACAGTGGTGTCACATTTACAGTTTTCCAATCTGCAGGAACTGCCCCAGAGCCCAGTGAATTTTGGAAAATTAGCACAAAGGCATTTACTATTTCTCTCACCATCTCCTTCAGAACTCTGAATTCTGACAGGGCCAAGAGACCGGTCTACTTTTAGCTCCACTAGCCTGCTCAACGCTGCCTCCATTGTGATAATGATTGTTTCTAGGCCCTCAACCACCTTAGTTTCATTGTCATCAGTTACTGTCATGTTATTTGTGCCCTCCTTTTGTGAAGACTGACACAAAATACCTGTTAAATGCCTTGGCTATTTCCTCATTTCCCACTACTAAATCCTCTTTCTTATCCCCGAACGGATTAATGTTAACCTTAGCCACTCTTTTTCATTTCACATATGTGTAGAAACATCTGTTTTTTGTCTTTATATTCTAATCTAGTTTACACTCATAATCTACCTGACTTTTCTTCAGAGCCTTTTTTGTGGCTTTCTGTTAACCTTTTAAGCCTTCACAATCTTCTAGATTCCCACTGGTCTTTGTCACTTTGTATGCCTTATCTTTCGATTTGATATCACCCCTTATTTCCTGAGACACCCATGGCTAATTGCCCCTTTTCCTACAGCCTTTCCTTTTTCACTGGTGTATACTTTTACTGAGCACTTTGAAAAATTGCTTTGAAAGTCCTCCACTGTTCTTCAACTGTCCCACCATACTTTAGATGTGGTCGGTCCCCTCGAGAGTGGGCTCTGACCCATTTAGATGTGGTCGGTCCCCAGTCTACTTTAGCTCCCTCCTCCCTAATTGTAGTCTACTTTGTTTAGCACAGGACCCTGGTATTGGATTTTATCTTCCCACTTTCCCTCTGTATTATAAATTCAACCATACTGTGATTGTTCCTTACAAGAGGAACCATAACCATGAGGTCATTAATTATTCCTGTCTCATTACACAGGACTATATCTAGGATAACTTGCTCCCTCGTCGGTTCCATAACATACCGTCCAAGAGAACTATTGCTTTACATTCAATGAAGTCTTCCTCAAGGGTGCCTTGACCAACCTGGTTTGACCAATCAACATGTAGATTGAAATCCCTGTGATTACTGCCATACCATTTTCACAAGCATGAGTGATTTCTTTCTTTATTGCCTGCCCCAGTGTGATGTTATTATTTGGTGGCCTGTAGACTATGTCTATCAGTGACATTCTCTTCTTAGAATTTCTAATTTCCACCCAAATGGATTCAACTTTATTCTCTACAGAACCTATATCATCTCTCACTATTGCGCTGATGTCATCCTTAAATATCAGCACGACACCACCCCCACTTACCTTCCCGTCGGTCCTTTTGAATAGTCTGATACCTCGCGGATATTTAATTCCCAGTCGTGACTCTGGAAGGGTAGGGGCTTTTAGTTGTGATGGTTAGTATGTCGGTACAGGCTTGCAGGGCCGAAGGGCCTGTTCCTGTGCTGTGATTTTCTTTCTTCTTTGCATGTGGAGAATGGGGATGAAATGTACAACATCAGCAATTTTGTTACTATTAGCACCAGATTCTTGTAAACTGTTGGAATGCTTTGTTTATGTTTAAACTGGAGGGATTTTTCACCTTGCATTATTCATCCACTCCTAAATCCACGTACAGTGCTGAATTATCACTTCCTTATAAATGGCAGCACTTCTGTAGTGCCAAGTTAAATAAAGGCTATTTCAATGACAATGTATTAAAGTCACTGATCTATCACCAAATTTGGCTGAGGAGTCAAGTAATTATTTCTGCTATAGTTGCATGTGTTCCACTGAACTTCTGCTACAGTTTAGTTCAGTGAGAAATCAGTAGGAATTCTTCATCAACATTGACACATAAAAGAAAGTCCATTTCCTTATTTATCTTTCCTTCAGAACAAACCAAAGATGTCAGCTATGGAATGTGTTGACAAACAGTGATTAATTTTTACAGATATATCGTTGATGAATTCAAGTTCATTCCTGTTTGTCAAGTTATGTTGGAAAATGCTCTTGGTTGCTGTGGTTTGACGTAAATGCCATTTAACTTGGAATTATGTGCAAGAGGGGCTTCCAAAATGATTAAGCCAAGAAAACTTATTGAGAAGTTCAACTGTGCTGGATAATGGACACAGGAAGTGGAGAGTGTGAGCTGCATTGTTAATAGTGCCTTGTCATTGGGATTCAGTGCTATGTGAAGAACTCATTGGTATTTGCTAATTACAACTCCTCCAAAAGGCAGCCCTTCTGTAAATTGTAAATATTCCCTTCAAATGACTTGGAGGAAGTAAGCAACCTGGTGAATGCAGTATGGTTGATGATTCACATGTGAACGTTGAACTGTTATCAGATAACAAATTAACAAATCACTCAGTAAAACTGAATCTCATGGGAATTAAGGGGCAATGACTGCATGGATATGAAACTAGTTAAGGGGCACAGTATAAAGAGCTGGACTAAACCTTCATTATATTCCAGACAGAAGGGAAATGGTCTGTGGTCTTCATCCCTCTTCCCACCACCTAATGCCAGCGTTGGGACATCTGTTTGTTTGATATATATTTAAGGATTGAACCCAACGATATCAGGTTATAAATTCAAGTTTAGAGTTGACATGAAAGTTGGAAGTGCAGTAAATTGTGATGAGGATTGTTTCCGTTGAATCCTATCATCCACTTTATCACTTGTAAATTTTATGAGTAGGAATAATTCAAAAAGGCGCCAAAAGCTACTGACTTCAAATGGGCAAAGGCATCATCTGACTTGCTTGCTTTTCAGGCTTTTCAGAGGCCTGTGACCAGTGGTGTGCCACAAGGATCAACACTGGGCCCGCTGCTTTTTGTCATTTATGTAAATGATTTGGATGTGAACATACAGTCAGTAAGTTTGCAGATGACACCAAAATTGGTCGTGCAGTGGACAGTCAAGAATGTTACCCCTCAGAGTACAACAGGGCATTGATCAGATGGGCCGGTATGCCGAGACTCGGCAGATGGAGCTTAATTTAGATAAATGTGAGGTGTTTCATTTTGGAAAGGCAAATCAGGGCAGGAATTATACACCTCCTGGCAAGGTCCTGGGGAGTGTCGCTGAACAAAGAGACCTTGGAGTGCAGGTTCATAGTTCCTTGAAAATGGAGTTGCAGGTAGACAGGATAGTGAAGAAGGCATTTGGTATATTTGTCTTTATTGGTCAGTGCATTGAGTATAGGTGTTGGGAGGTCATGTTACAGTTGTATAGGATATTAGTTAGGTCACTTTTGAAATACTGCACTCAGTTCTGGTCTCGCTGCTGTAAGGAAGGATGTTGTGAAACTTGAAAGGGTTCAGAAAGGATTTACAAGAATGTGGCCAGGATGGGAGGGTTTGAGCTATAGAGAGAAGCTGAACTGGCTGGGGGTATTTTCCCTGGAGCATCAGTGGCTGAGGGGTGACCTTATAGAGGTTTATAAAATCATGAAGGGCATGGATAGGGTGAATAGCCAATGTTTTTACCCAGGGTAGCAGAGTCCAAAACTACAGGTTTAGGGTGAGAGGAGAAATATTTAAAAGCGACCTAAGAGGCAACTTTTTCATGCTAAGTGTGGTATATGGAATGAGCTGCCGGAGGAAGTGGTGGAGACTGGTACAATTACAACATTTAAGAGGCATCTGGGTTTATATATGTACACAAAGGGTTTAGAGGGACATGGGCCAAATGCTGGTAAATGGGATTAGATTAATTTAGAAAAGATGGACGAGTTGGACCGAAGAGTCTGTTTCCATGCTGTACAGCTCTATGGCTCTGAAAGGCAATCTGAGCTGAAATTCACACTCATTCTCAAGTCAGTAAAATCAGTCAACTCCCCCTTGAGGCATGTAAAGGTGTTCAATTCCGACCTGACTCATACTATGATAAGAATCTTCACATGTGGGAGATGAAATATCACTGACAATTATCAAGCCTGAATATAATGAATCCAGCAGATAGGATATACAAAACAGTTGCTATCATCTCCAGTGGCAATTATATGACAGAATCCTTTGAGGTCAAGACAGGAATCAAGCAGGAATATGTCATTGTCCCTGCCCCTTTCTCCATCTTCACCACCACCATTCCTTATCTTGTCAAGAACAAGCTTCCCAGTGGTATGGACACTGCTTACAGGATAGACAGGAAACTTTTCAAACTCAACTGATCGAAATTAAAGAGGAAAATGATGCCTGACTCATTAATGGAACTTCAGAATGTGGATGGCAATGTCATCATTGCTCTCCTGCGATAGAATCTTCAAGCCTTGTTTCATGTCTTTGTGGAAGCATACTAAAGTATTGATCGTGGTCTCAAACTCAAGAAGGCTCAAATCCTTTACCTTCTGTTCCAAGCCAAGTTTTGGTCCATCCCTCCATTAAGATCAATGCAGAAATCCTCCCAACTGTGGAGCATTTGTCTTAGCTGGGAATGTATCTCTCATCTAAGGCTGACACTGATGCAGAGATTCAAATCTCACCCAATCTGCAATTCCTGCTTATAGATGTCTAATAATAAGAGTATTTAATGACAGTGACACCTGTACTAATATTTAAGATTCTCGTTTAAAAATAGTCACCGTTCTGACTCTTCTATATGGCCCTGAAACTTGGACTATGTATAGACATGATACCAAAGCCCTTGAAAAGTAGCATCAACACTGTTTGAGATAGATTCCCCGTATCAGCTCCAGGAACTCACTTGAACAAGAGGCAGACAAAAGAAGTGCTTCAAAGAATCCGTCAAGAAATGTAACTGATTCTCACCCAGAAGAAACCAACTTGAAGGAAGCTCCTGTATAAAGGGGCACAATTCTTTGAGAACACCCATTGGTAAGAAGAAGTATTGAAAGGAGCCAGAGAAAGGAATGCCAACACTCTCAAGGCCAGGATCCAATTCTACTCTCCAGAAAGCCTGCCAAATGTATGGTTGGAGATGTGGGTCTTGGATTGGGCTCCTCAATGGACCACAGAGCCCACGCCCAGACACATAATTTCCTAGGTGGACCATTGTGTTTGTTTGTGTGAGACCCCAATGGTGACAACTGCTCAAAGCCTATATGCAGAATAAACACGTCCTTTATAACTAAAGAAAATGTCATGATTGGCTCCTTACTGGTTCAATAAAAATTAATTGACTGCATTTTCTTTGGAGAAATGTATAACTGCATACAAAGCGAGAGCTTAAACTTTTACTGCAACCAACCAGGCAACACTGGAGGGGAAAGTCGGTCACTACTCCTTATCCAGTTGTGACAATAGCAGCAGAGTCTGGGGAAATGGACGCACTGGTAAACTGGTCAGACACATAGCAAATAGAACATAATACAGAAACACAAGGTGATTTATGTTGGTCAGAAGAATGTGAACATGTAACAATTCTACAATTTCAAAAAGAGTGTTAAGAAACTTTTTGGGAGGCAGGGAATGGGTGAAGTGAGTAGGTGGGGGGGCAGGTTCCTGAGAGAGGGTGCAGAGGAGATTTAATAAAATAGAACTGGGGGTGCAGAGCTCTAGCTCTGGGGAAAACCGGAGAGCCTGTGATTATTCTCCTGAGAGCAGAAAAGGTTAACAGAAAATTGAAGAGGTGTCCAAATGTTTGAATAGGTTCAACAGGGGCAGTAAATAGACTTGACAGAGGATATAAAGAGTAACTATTTTAGTCGGAAAAGTGTCACTAACCAGAGGACACAGATTTAAGGTAATTGGTAAAAGATTCAGCGGTGAGATGAGGAGAATTTCTGCTGCACAGTGAGATATGACCAGAAACACTGCCTGAGGTTGATGAAAACACATTCAACAATAACTTTCAAAAGGCAGATGGGTGAAAACTGAGAGGGGAAAAAAAAGGAAGGCTTTAGTGAAAGGTCAGTGAAGTAGGAATAATTGGATCAGTCTTCTTGAGAGCTGGTACAGAACCAATGGAATGAATGTCCAGCTTCTGAGCTGTATTGTTGTATGATTGTATGATTTTTTGCACTCAATCTGGAAGCATTGAATCTTTATTCAAATTAACAAACCTAGAGCCAAGATGACTAGAGCACCATCAAGGCTGATAAGGCGATGATAGAATGAAGAGAGCATGAGGCTAGCTGGTGTCAAGCTTGAGTGTTAAGATCCTGTACATTGAGTGCAATGGGAATTTATAGCTGTAATATGGACCTCTGCTACAGGCTGATAAATGTATGTTGCAAAGGACTTCCAATTCCCTGGCCCCCAACACCTCATCTTCACCATGGACGTCCAGTCCCTATACACCTGTATTCCGCATGCAGATGGCCTCAAAGGCCTCCGCTTCTTCCTGTCCCACAGGCCCGACCAATCCCCCTCCACCGAAACCCTCATCCGCCTAGCCGAACTCGTCCTCACCCTCAACAACTTCCCTTTCGATTCCTCCCACTTCCTACAGACAAAGGGGGTGGCCATGGGCACCCGCATGGGCCCCAGCTATGCCTGCCTCTTTGTAGGTTACATGGAACAGTCCCTCTTCTGCACCTACACAGGCCCCAAATCCCACCTCTTCCTCCGTTACATTGATGACTGTATCGGCGCCGCCTCTTGCTCCCCAGAGGAGCTCAAACAGTTCATCCACTTCACCAACACTTTCCAGCCCAACCTTCAGTTCACCTGGGCCATCTCCAGCACATTCCTCACCTTCCTGGACCTCTCAGTCTCCATCTCAGGCCACCAGCTTGTAACTGATGTCCATTTCAAGCCCACAGACTCCCACAGCTACCTAGAATACACCTCCTTCCACCCACCCTCCTGCAAAAATTCCATCCCCTATTCCCAATTCCTCCGCCTCCGCCGCATCTGCTCCCACGATGAGGCATTCCACTCCCTCACATCCCAGATGTCGAAGTTCTTCAAGGACCGCAACTTTCCCCCCACAGTGGTCGAGAACGTCCTTGACCGCGTCTCCCGCATTTCCCGCAACACATCCCTCACACCCCGCCCCCGCCACAACCGCCCAAAGAGGATCCATCTCGTTCTCACACACCACCCCACCAACATCCGGATACAACGCATCATCCTCCGACACTTCCGCCATCTACAATCCGACCCCACCATCCAAGACATTTTTCCATTCCCACCCTTGTCTGCTTTCCGGAGAAACCACTCTCTCCGTGACTCCCTTGATCGCTCCACACTGCCCTCCAACCCCACCACACCTGGCACCTTCCCCTGCAACCGCAGGAAATGCTACACTTGTCCCCACACCTCCTCCCTCACCCCTATCCCAGGCCCCAAGATGGCTTTCCATATTAAGCAGAGGTTCACCTGCACATCTGCCAATGTGGTATACTGCATCCACTGTACCCGGTGTGGCTTCCTCTACATTGGGGAAACCAAGCGGAGGATTGGGGACCGCTTTGCAGAACACTTCCACTCGGTTCGCAATAAACAACTGCACCTCCCAGTCGCAAACCATTTCCACTCCCCCTCCCATTCTTTAGATGACATGTCCGTCGTGGGCCTCCTGCAGTGCCACAATGATGCCACCCGAAGGTTGCAGGAACAGCAACTCATATTCCGCTTGGGAACCCTGCAGCCCAATGGTATCAACGTGGACTTCACCAGCTTCAAAATCTCCCCTTCCCCCACCGCATCCCAAAACCAGCCCAGTTCGTCCCCTCCCCCCACTGCACCACACAACCGGCCCAGCTCTTCCCCTCCACCCACTGCATCCCAAAACCAGTCCAACCTGTCTCTGCCTCCCTAACCGGTTCTTCCTCTCACCCATCCCTTCCTCCCACCCCTAGCCGCACCTCCATCTCCTACCTACTAACCTCATCCCACCTCCTTGCCCTGTCCGTCTTCTCTGGACTGACCTATCCCCTCCCTACCACCCCACCTACACTCTCCTCTCCACCTATCTTCTTTTCTCTCCATCTTCGGTCCGCCTCCCCCTCTCTCTCTATTTATTCCAGAACCGTCACCCCATCCCCCTCTCTGATGAAGGGTCTAGGCCCGAAACATCAGCTTTTGTGCTCCTGAGATGCTGCTGGGCCTGCCGTGTTCATCCAGCCCCACATTTTATTATCTTTGATTCTCCAGCATCTGCAGTTCCCATTATCACTGTTGCAAGTGATGTTATGTATTCTCGGCAAGGCTATTTATGGTTTGGATCATTGTTGAGTCTATTACTAATAGAGAGAAAAGGCCATTAGTTGTGATATGATAATGAGGCAAGTATCAGTCAGATTGGGGCTCTTTTGTCTGCTCTGGATGAATATATTATTTGACTCCAGCAATGTTCAAAAGTTCCTTTTTATCTTGATTTTTCACCATCATTTATTCTTGTTCTGAGAGCTGCTTCCTCTTGCCTTCATCTCTAAACTTGTCGATCTAAATCTCCAGCTGAAAAATGGCCCCAGATCCGATGCCAAAACAGCATTGCCTGGAAGAAGACAAGCTTTTAAATTAATGAAAGATATGCAGGAGACATGCTTTCCTATTCATCTGAAAGCACCTTCACCAGTGTTGGTCTAAGAAGTGAATGAATCACCCACAGATTGGAACAGTTTCCCAGAATTAACTGCATCACAGATGGGGATGTCACAGCGGTACCTATATCCTGTGAGATTTCTATTATTGTTCAGTAAGAAAGAAGCATAGACAAAACTTGTTTCACAAATAGGAGAATGTGAATGAATGTCATAGTCCTCTAGCCATCAAACCATTAGCCATAAAATTATAGGAGGAAAATTAAGCTCTCAGCTGAGAAATCCACCTCATATATATAATAAGTTGATTAAATAAAAGTGATTTGCTTTTTTTGTGGATTTAAGATCAACCCACATTCTATTGAAGCTGAAAACACCTTGAAACATACATCAAGGTTAAATTTCAAATCTTAATTTCGGGACAGGAGGACATGAGACAATCTCAGATTCCAAAAGTACTGAGTGCCCAGTTTACTCATTAAAGTATTACTTATACTCTCTGCTTGGTTGGAATCTTGACCAGGAGATGTGTAAACTGTGGGCTTGCATATCAATGGCAGTTTTAAAGACTAGCTGCTTTCCTCCCAAGGTTAGACGCATACCAAGTGAAACAGTGCAAGTTTATCAGAAATAAATTATTCTGGCACTAGACGAAATGGTTGACAAAGGAAAGGAAAAACTAACTTCTTGCTTCTCCATACACATGCCTCCTCCCACCCTGGTTTCATTTAACCCTATTAACATATCCAGCATTTCTTATTCCCTCAGCAACTAAACTATTTACCGCGTCTACTCCATATGATACTGGGTGTCAGTTGATTTCTTCAACATAGATGAGGAAAATTGTTTTGTTATTGATGAACTGGTTCTAGTAAGGAAACACCCACTTAGATGCTATAAATAACACAAATAGAGATCAGAACTTCATTAGAAACTGTTGCATCTCCAAGTTGGATACATGAATGGCCTTTTAACTCTGCTGTGAGTCATTGCAATATTACAGGAGTTAGCTGAATGCAAATTTGATTTTTGTTGCTGGTGATACTTTTCACACAAACACATTAGTGCATGGCCTATCTCGTAACTACCAAATGAATCTTCAAATGAATGTGATGCACTTATCAGGAAACTCAGATCTATTAATGTAGTTGCCACATACAACTAGCTACAACGTACAATTATTAGCACACTGAATGCTTAGTGACTGACATATGGGGAATGGTCTTACCTTAACTCAGTATGCTGAACACCACTTGATGTGGTGAGGGTGTGGATCTCAAACCCTAAGGTCACTGTTTGCTCCTAAGGGCTTTGTTCAAAAAGACTGCAGTGATCCAAGAAGGCAGCTCACCACCACCTTCTCAAGGACAGAGTTCCCATCTGGAAGTCAATGCTGCACATGGACCTTGGAGTTTGGCACACTGACAGAAAAATTAGATGGAGTATTGCTGAAGGACTTCTGGTGGCTGGCAGTAAATGCTGGCCTAACCTGTGATGCCAACTTTGCAAGAATGAATAATACAAAGAGGGTATGACTCCAACCATGAGCAAGTTCTCCCCATAATTTCCACTGAACCCAATTTTGCAAAGGAACCTTGGTGTCACATGCACGTCAAATGCTACCTCAATGTCAAGGGAAGTCACTCTCACCTCGCCTCTACAATTTAACTTCAGGCCATGTTTTGACCAAGGTTGAAATGAGGTCAGGAACTGAGTGTCCCTCGGAGAACCTGATTTGAGTGTCAGTAAGCGGTTATTGCTGTTTAAGTGCCATTTGATAGCGCTACCAATGTTACCTTCCATTGCATTGCTGATGATCAAGTGCAGACTAATAGAGTTTTAATTGGCCACATTGAATTTCTGTCAGAACATAACTGAGCAATTTTCCATATTACCTGCTAAATAGATGCTAAGGCTGTAGCTGCACTTGAAAAACTTGGCTAGGGGTGGCAGCAGGTTATGGAGCACAAGCTGAAATGTTGTCAGGGCCCATAGCCTTTGCAGGATCCAGTGCCTTCAGCTATTTCTTAATAGCCTGTGGAATGAATTGGCTGAAGACTGGCATCTGTGACGCTGGCTCTCGCACAAAAAAGCTGACATCAAACATTCACTCAACAGTTCTGGCTGAAGATAGTCACAAATGCCCTTGTCTTTTGCATTGATGAGCTCGGCTCCCCCATCGAGCCTCCACCATCTCCTGCTATGCTCCTACGGGGCAGCACGGTGGCTCAGTGGTTAGCACTGCTGCCTCACAGCACCAGGGGCCCGGGTTCAATTCCACCCTCGGCCACCTTTCTGTGTGGAGTTTGCACATTCTCCTCTTGTCTGCGTGGGTTTCCTCCGGGTGCTCCGGTTTCCTCCCATAGTCCAAAGATGTGCAGGCTAGGTGGATTGGCCATGCTAAATTTCCTATAGTGACCAGGGATGTGTAGATTAGGTGGGTTACAGGGGAATGGATCCGGGTGGGATGCTCTGAGGTTCAGAGTGGACTTGTTGAACTGAATGGCCTGTTTCCACACTGTAGGGATTCTATGATTCTACACACCCCAAAAACAGAATTAGTAGGAAGCAAATTAATTTTTTTTCTGAGGTAGTTAAATCTGGGAATGGGTTTCTTGCTTTCCCTCATTAAGAAAGGAATGAACTGTGACCTGAAAAAAATCAAAAGAATGCAAAAAGGTTTTCAGAGAAATTCCCACAATTCCCTTGACTATAAGTTCATGGGGCAGGGAACCCAGTGAGATTTATGTCTAAAAACTGAAAGAATTGCAGATGCCGTAAATCAGAAACAAAAACAGAAATTGCTGGAAAAGCTCAGCAGGTCTGGCAGCATCTGTGAAGATAAATCAAAATTAATGTTTCGGGTCTGGTGACCCTTCCTCAGAAAGGTCTGAGATTTATGTCTAATCTATCTAGATCTGCAACACAATGTCTGCGCTTAAAATTTGATGAAATGTTTTGGTTGTGTCATGACTTTCTCCCTAAGGAATGTGTTACTGGACACCAGTCTTTCTGTATGTGACCTGGATTTAATGTTCTAGAAACTATTATACAGAGAATTTCTCGTCAGCTCTCTTTCAATACAGCAAAGATCTAAGATAAGCTAATTTGCAAACTAAAATCAATCAGACCAGTAATGAGCTCTAACATTGCGACCTTATTGTGTTGTGCACTGTGCGTTTTCAGAGAGAAATGGGCAGAACAGACGCTACAATGGCCACATTTGTTTCAAACAAACACTCAAGTCAACAGCTTTCTGATTTGTACAGTGGAACCAATGGGAGGGCAGTGACCAGAGGCTGAATGAAACCAGGTTCTGTCAGTAAGTCCAACATATTTTTTCAGAAACACGAACGACCTGCAGCAGCATCATCCCAAACTGCTTCACACCACACAAGAGCCAGAGCTAAGTGTGGAAAAGCACAGCAATCAATGAGCTGCGGATCTGGCTATCAGAACAGGCAGGAGGGACAAGGAGAGAATTCCTGAACAGGATAGACAGACAATGGCAACATTTGTCAGTATACCTACTCCAAGCTGTGTAAGAGAGGGAGCTTTTGGAACGTGTATATTTGAGCAGGTTCATCTTTGCTAGTTAAAGCATGTTGTGTCTTCTCTCAGTCCTAAGGACAAAGAAGTATTATCGCTGCATTTTTTTAAAATAATAACTAGAGGGCAACCAAAACTTGATTTCCCCACAGGTCAGACCTTCTATTTGTCTGCTCTGAAACAGGGCAGAAAAATCTACTTCTTACTTACTGCATGGGTGTCCTTGGATTTTCACTTCATCAATGGCGATGTACCCAGGCTGGCCTGATGTCACTGCTTCAAATATAACCTTTAATTTAAAAAAAACACATTTTCAATAAATCTGTATGGGTTGTGCAGCCATAAACTTCTAAGTGTACTATCAGACATACATAAAGCTGCAAAGCCAAGCGGAATGATAAAAACCAAACACTCGATTTATAAAGTCCCCATCATTGTTCATTGGGTGTGCCTTGCATACCTTCTGCTTTTTATGGTGAGATAATCTGACCAAGTCAAATCTAGAGGTCTTCCCACCCTTCCATGCACGCATTAAGCCTCCTGAAAAGAAGCTACAAACTAATGATCTTCAAGTCCTGTTGTTCTTTGGGGCCGACACCACAGGCAATGTACTAGTGACTTAAATAATGCATTAGCTGCATAACTTGCTGGAGGGATGCATTCTCTGGGATCAATGTTAAGTGATGTATACATTATTGAAAAAAAGATTAATCATTCAAATTAGTTAAAATGACAGGTACCTGCTCACTGCCCTGAATATGTACAAACTTAAATTACTAAATCAAAATTGAGCAATACATTTATATCATTCAGTGACACTTCTGCAACAGATTCAATCTTACCCACATTTCAGTCAGATACATTGACAACTACATGATATTGCTAAAAAAATACACAAATTGTTGAACGATTTCATTTCATACACATCAGAACACTTGCAAGAAATACCAATGTAAGGGAGAACAATATGGCTCAGTGTTACGGTAGTATTATTACAGCTGTCCTGGTGAGTACAAGACAAAGACATTGAACAAGATGCATTTCTTTTTAGCAATTCTCAGTTTCTACTTTACCAATGATAATCATGTGTTAGATTGACACAACCTGTTGAAACTACCCACATAGTGTCTTGTCAGTCCTATTCCTGACACTTCGGGCGAAAGCTTTCAACATGAGAAGTGAAGGTAAAGCCATCAGGATTCTTCTCTCTGGTCAAGGTGCAGTCATTCATGGGTGAATGGGCCATGTACAACACCACACTCTGTTGCTTACATGTCTCTGGTAAATAGACAACTATCTAAGGTTCACCCAAGAAGCAGAATATAAGTGAGTCACCTGTGCCTAGGCTTAATGCGACATAAATCTGAGTTTATGAGATGTATGGGGACTTTCGATGCAAGTGAAACTCAGAATAGGTGTAAAACTGGCTACTGATTCACTTACGCCTATTCTACACCATTGCACAAGGTCAAACTTACTTGCAATACCTTTGTACAGGATACAGAATGAGAAAAACATACTGACAGCAAATGTGACCTGACTGAAAACATTTATTTCTTAATCATGAAGTAATTTTCACCATCACTGCCTTTGCAATAACTTGAGCTATCTGACAATTGTAAAACACATTCTGCCTCAAGGGGGTGTGAAGGCACAGTGGTAATGTCACTAGACTTGCATTCCAGAACCTCAAACTCATCTTCTCAGGACAAGCCACACGGGGACATTTCAGGTTCTCAGGACAAGCCACATGGGGACATTTAAATTCAGCAACAATCTAGAGTTAAACATTGTTGGCCATATAAGTGTCATCAACAGGGCTATCAAGCAGCATCTGCTCAGCAATAACCTACTCAGTTTGGGTTCTGCCAGGATCACTCAACTCCTGACCTCATTACAGCCTTTGTTCAAACATGTACAAAAGAGCTGAATTCCAGAGGTGAGTTGTGAGTGCAGCCCTTGATATCAAGGCCACATCCGACAGAATGTGGCATCAAGGAGCCCTGGCAAAATTGGAATCAATGGGTACCGGGGGCAAACTCTCTGGTGGGTTAGTGTCACACCTGACATATTGGAGGGTGGGCCATTTCAGCTTCTAGGCAACTCAAGAGATGCAGCCAAATTTGGACAATATCCAGGCTTGGGGTGGAAAGTGACAAGTGACACTTGTGCCTAACAAATGGCAGGCAATGACCATCTCCATATGAGACAATCTAACCACCATCCCTTGATATTCAAAGGCAGCACCAGAACTGAATACCCCAGTATCAACATCCTGGGAGTTACATTTTACCAGAAACTGAACTGGGCTCAAAATAAAAATACAGTGGCTTCAAGTGCAGGTCAGAGGCTCAGAATCTTGCAGCACGTAATTCACCTCCTGACTCCCCAACGTCTATCCACCATTTACAAGGCACAAGTGAGGAGCGTGTTGGAATAGCCCCAATTTTCCTGAATGGGTGCAGCTCCATCAACACTCAAGAAGCTTGATAGTGTCTCGGACAAAGCAGCTCACTTGATTGGCACTACATCCCCAAGTATCCATTCCCCCCCACCATCAATGCTCAGTATCAGCAGTGTGTACAGTCTACAAGTGCTGCTTCAGAAGTTCACAAAATAACCTTAGATCGTGCCTTCTAAGCTCATGACCACTTCCATCTAGAAGGACAAAGGCAGCAGATGCATGGGAACACACCAACTGCAAATTCCCTTCCAAGCCACTCACCATCATGACTTGGAAATATATTGCCGTTCCTTCACTGTTACTGGGTCAAATCTTGGAATTCTCTCCCTAATGGCATTGTGGATCTGCCTACAGCACGTGGGCAGCAGCGGTTCAAAGAGGCAGCTCACTACCACCTTCTCATGGGCAATGAGAAATGGACAATAAATGCTGGCCCAACTAGCAACATCACATCCCTCAGAGAATTAAAACAAAATCATTTCAACAATTGTAAAAAGGACAATTTAGGGACGGGCAATACTTGCTGGTCTGGCTAGAAACTCCCATGTCCTATTAAAAAAATTTAAATTATCCCATTGAAGGTGACAAGCAGTTTGCAAACTATTTTATATTGAAATTACACTGAGATTACAGCACATTTTCATTACTCTGAAGAAAACTGTAGCCTGAAAATGCTAAACCCATTGCTTTCTTTTCACAGATGCTGCCTGATTTGCTGTATATTTTAAGCATTTGCTGCTTTGATTGTCAAATGTGACATATTGACAGCAGCTTATAGTAATGATGATGCTGTTTCAACATACCCTGACTTAGATGTGAGGCTGAATTAATATCCATTGGATTCTGTCGGTGTCAGCATTGCTTCGAGACTGTCTGCATTCAGAATGAGGTGTCTCCCTGTTCCTCAGGCCCATGAAGTGTGAGAGGCAGTAAGTAAGCATTTAACTTCAGTGAGTGTGAAATTGAACTGATGATGGAATAATGCATTGACTAGGTGAATGGTGAGGATTAATCCTTCCCTGCCTAGGAAGCTCACCATTTATAAAGGTGATCGCAATGTATGGGCAGTGCAGGGACGTAGGACCAGTGTAGATAGTATTTTTGGTGGTACAAACTTAATGGAACAAAGGGCCTCTTCTGCACTGTATGGTGTCATGATTCTATGAAATGAATCCACTGGCAGTGAAATTGACAGCGATTTTCAGATGCTGAGGCTTGTTCTGCAGCCAAGAGGGAGAACTGCGGAAGATTTCAACCCTGAAAATGCATAACATGACCGCGGGTGAAATACATAAAGGTTAGACCCGCTTCGAACTTTCCCTGATTGCAGCTAAGGGTTACCTTAAATACTATTGGAATCATCTGCCTCCAGACCCATACTGTCCACAATTTGTGGCTGGTCTGGTAAAACCAGATGAAGATGAATATATATCAGAGTATGAACTATAAATGTACAAGTGAGTCATTGTAAGGTGAAAGTGAAAAAGAGTCCAAAATACCATCAGGAAAATGTTGCCATTCAGTCAGTGCTTAATCTAGTCTGCACCCCCTGAGAGCCCAGCAGCTATTGATCTAATTGTATTTCAAAAGAGAATTGTGTAAAAATCTGAAGGGGAGAAAAAAAATTGCAGGGCCATGAAGACAGGCTTGGGAGTAGGATTAGCTGACTTGCTGAACTCAGAGAACTGACAGCAAGCATGGACACAAGGGCCAAAAAGGTTCCTTTCTGCTCTGCAACTATCCTGTGATCATATAGTTGATTCATTTTTCACTTAACAAGTTCACTCTTTGTGAATTACACACCAATCCAAGATACAAACTTTTATAACTTCCAAATGCCTCTTTCATGAAAACTTTCTTCCCTTTCTGGTAGGTCGCAAATTGGGGCTTCCACACTCAAATCAGTGGGAGCTGAGGTCCAGTCATTGGTCTGTTTTCTTTGGTTGCAACTCTTACTCTGTGAGATGTAAATTGACACTATGCTATTCCACATTACAAACAAACAAGTCGAAAATAAGAGAGGGCTTGGAGATCTTGGAAAGGCTGTTTAAGGAGCCAACGTTGCCATATACTGGATGGCTAATGGAAGGAGATTAGCAATTTGAACCTAGTGTTTGATAGGCCACATTCACTGAAACTGCTGCAGCTGATAAAGGACTTCGAGCAAATGAGCCAGCATCCTCCTTTCTTATCTCTATGGCTCAGCAGCAAGTAGCTGATAGCAAATGGAATTCTCGTCTGGCGATAGCAGAGTGCATAATTCCTATTTCTCCACTTTATTATCTTGGTATGGGACATAACTTCAGAGATGGGATGGCCCCTGTTTAAGAGGAAATTTTAGCTTCAGGCATTCAGCTTAATTAACTGGTGGGTTGCATTCTACAAAGCTACAATCTATATAAATCTCATTTTAAGTTCAAGGAAGTTTGAAGGAAAAGCAAGAACATTGAGTCACTGCAGCTGACTTTCTCTTGAATGACTCAATGTATGGAAATAGGACAGATGGGCCACAAGCAATTGTCATTCATCCTTGCACTGCTAAAAGGAGTAAATTGCCAATGCACCACATGTCTTCCTCTATGAAGATCCTGATCACTCAGATTGCAGAGAGTCTTTCCAGGATAGATGTCATTTTTAAATCTTTAGCTTCTCCACTATCTCATTGCATCCAAAGCCCTCGTATGCCGTCTTTCCTTCCTGGTACATATCACAGACTTGGATAGACATCAGGTACAGAACCCTAATTTACAGTCACTCATTTGCCTTCACTGGCTCCCCAAGAAATGGCTGTTTTTTTTTCATTCACAGGATGTGGAAGTCTCTGGCTAGGCCAACATTTATTGCCCATAACTAATTGCCCAGAATGAAGTCAAAAGTCAACCACATTGCTGTGGATCTGGAGTAACATGTAGGCCAGACAAGGTAAGGATAGCAGTTTCCTTCCTGAAAGGACCTTAGTGAACTAGATGAGTTTTTCCTGACAATCAACAGTGATTTCATGGTCATTGTTACACCCTCAATTCCAGAGTGTTTTGTTTTAAATTGAATTAAAATTCCACCATTTGCCACGGCAGGATTTGAACCCACATCCCCAGAACATTAGTTTCTGGATTAATAGGGCATTAATAGGCATATTGCCTCTTCCTGTGTATGATAAAGGAGTAGGCTGAGCCCTGACTGAAAACAACTTTGGCTGTAGTTGCAAAGCAGCCTGGGTAGATGAGAATGCAAGCCAATGTTCAGGGTCCTAAACTCCATCAGCATGAAGGCTACAGGATACAGTTAAAAGTCAATACCTTCATTGCCCCCTCAGGTACAGCCTAAGAAGGTAGTTAGTGTTTACTGATTTAAATCACCTCAGCTGGAGCAGTTGTTGAGATGTTATAAGAGTCCTGTCTCCTGGGTTTGGAAGGGGAAGAAATTTGAATACATGCCTTTTCCTCACCTTATCCAAAATTCACCCCACCTCTCCACCAGACATGGACATGTTAATGCATATGAGCTTGGGATAGGGTCAGCCTTGGCTATGATGGTCCCTGCAGCCAAATAGATAGAATCAATTGCCACAAAATGTGTCAATGTTACCAGGGAGCTGACTACCAAGAAAAATAAATAGTTTAGAAGAATAAAATGGGTTTAATCAGTATGCTTTCTGATTAGCTCACAACAATTTCCAATATAATGACTAGAAACCATACTGTGATTGGTAATTACTGCGGAAAATCAAAAGAATCCAATCAGAACATGTTCAAATACACAAAATTGAAATGTCAGAAAAGAGTATTGTTCAAAAGAACTGTGCAAGCTGACTGCTGATTGGTGTGGGATTCTGTCCTCAATTTTCCTACATTCTCACCCTGAAAAACTGTCTCTTGAACTTAAAGCAGAAGAATAAAATACTTAATGCTGTTCAGAACCGTGGTGCTTTTGCGGAGATATGGACACATTTCACACTTCAGTCTTAAGTAGTAAAGCTTCCCTTCATGTCATAGGCATGGACACACACACACACACACACACACACACACACACACACACACACACACACACACACACAAGATAAACATTAACTGCTGCTGGTGAAGTATCAACCTCGATGAAAAATGGTCTTCCTCAACTGGGGATTAAATAGTTATAGCTTTAATAACAACCACTGAGCATGTGCACAAGGAGTTTTGTCATCATCATGATCTGAGGTCACATGATGCTACAGACTGACTCCAGAAATTGTCCTCTCTTACCATCCCTCATGAGTACTTATGTTTACTGAAGCCTATTCATCTTCACTTCAGGTGAATAGACCTCACCCTACTACTGAAATAAGCTGGTCGTCCAGAGTGCAGAGCTATTGATATCTAAGTCATAGGCCAGTTACTTTAACTCTCTTATTGAGAATAATGTTAGCATCTATTATAAAGGATGTAATAGCAGAGCAGTTAGAAATGTATAGCAAGATCAAACAGAGTCAACATGGCTTTATGAAAGAAAAATCAGGCCTCACAAACGTACTGAAATTCTTTGAAGAGATAATAATCAGGATAGATTAACAGGAAAGTAGTGGATGTAATATTTGGATTTTTAGAAGATGTTTCTCAAGGTATCAAACATTAGGTTATCTAATTAGGTAAAAGCCCATGAGATATATTAGCATGGTTAAAGGATTGGCTAACCAATAGAAGACCGAGATATGGGAAATTGGGGAGCAGCATTGGGGGGAGACCTTTTAAGAACAGCAACCTATAACTGGTGGTGTGCAACAGGGATCAGTGAACATAGGTAAAGGAATAAGCCATTCTGCCCCTGTTACCTTTTCCATCACTCAATTAGATTATGGCTGATCTGTGAACTAACTCAAAATACTTGCCTTTAGCCCAAATTCCTTAGCATCTTTGCATCACAAAAATGTATCCATCTCAGCTTTAAATCTAACAACTCATCCAGAATTCACTGCTACTTGTGGAAAAGAGTTCCAATCACCTACCAACTTTTATATGAAGAAGTGCTTCCTAGTATCTCTCCTGAATGGCCTGGCCTTAATTCTCAGATTATGACACTAAATTCTTGAATCGCAAACTGGTAGAAGTAGTTTATCTCTACCTGCCCTTAGTCTTTTCTTGTTAAGTCTTGAAGACTTCACTCAGATCACTGCTTATCCTTCTAAAATCTACAGAAAACAGGTCTAATTTGTGTAATGTCTCCTCATAACCTTTGAAGTCCAGGTATCATTCTTACAAAGGCCAATCTATCCTTCCAAATGTGTGGTATCCAGATCTGCTCACAGTAGCCCAAGTGGGGTTGAACAAGGGTTTTGTGTAACTGCACTATCACTTCTGCACCCTCCTATTCCAAACTTCTACCAGTTTTCTGCACCTGTTCATGACATTTTAAAGATCTATGCACCTGAACCCTCAAGCCTCTTTGGACATCCATTGCATTTAACTTCATACCATTCAGTGTTGGTCCCAAGATGACAGAAAGCAATTGAATTCCTAATTGGCTATGGAAAACAGTGATCATAATTTTCAATCAGTGGCATTAAATATGAATACATGCGAAACCCAAACCTCTTTCTTACCTATCATCTAAAAGACCAGGCCAGCCAATGCATGGCCACTTGCTTGGTTTCTAGTACACTGCCCCAGTGAGTCATGACAGTCAATTGGTCAAAATCCAGGAACTGGCATCCTAACAGCACTGTGGGTGGGTGGACCATACCACATAGACCGCAGCAGTTCAAGAAGATGGCTCGCCATCACCCTCTCAAGGGAAATAAAGGATGGGGAAAGCATGTTGATTTTGCCAGCGATATATGTATCCCATAAATGCATTTTTGAAAAAAAAACAGCTTTTAGTCCTAACCATTCCTTTGCGAATGTTCCAGAAATGGGCAAATCAGAAGTCACAGGGTGTTCCATGCAAAATAATTTCGCAACAATTGATACACACACGTTATTTAACCTGTTGACAGGCACAAAAGTTGGTGAGAAATGTTAAATACCATTTACAGAGGATGAGCTAATGGGGAGGAAACTTGAAGAAGAAACAAATATATCTCCCAGTATAGATAGATGGAAGGAATGACAAGGCTGTAATATGGCTTATAAAAGATCAAAAGCAGCAGTAATTATGGAACAAAGAGAAACAGTGTATTAGGTGTGTATTTAGCTACAGTAATGTTGTTAGAGGTTGTTACTCCCTAAAAAGGTGGAAGGATGACTTCTCTGGACATCCACTTGATGTCCTCTGTATCACAGGGATTGGAATTACTACTGGTTTATTACAAAATCATTAGAGGGAATGCCACAAGGTTAACCATTGTGGGATGAGGGATGGTTCCTATGAGGAAAGATTAAGTAGACTGGTCCTATATTCCCTACATTTAAAAAAAACTGGAATTGATTGCCTTATTTACCTTAGCCTGGTGATATCTGTGGGAAGAAAGCAGAGTTGATGTTTCAAGTCCAGTGACTCTTGCTCTGCTGATGATGAAACCTTCTAATTCTGTAATATTCTTTCCCAGAGTATTGCCAATTCATGACTTTATTATGAAGTCTTTCAATGTTCTTTCTCCACCCTTCAGAGTCTTCCTGCTCTTTAAACTTTAATCAATGTCTTCTGAGATATTTTTTGTGCTTTCATATTCTATGACGTTCTGGGATTTTTTTTCTCTTGAACCTGTCTAAGGTCCTGCCTTCAGAGTCTTTCCTTTTCATCCATGTCCCTTGGGCTCTGTTTTAACTTCAAATCCTTAGAGGGTTGTTTCTTGCTTGCCATAATGCCTTATCTTGCACATTAATCCAACACTGCTACCTGTACAGTGATATTCCAATCTGGGGAATTTCTGGGATGTGGGAGACACATGTACACTGTCCCTGAGGCTGTTTACTTCTTCTGCCTAAGTAAGGCTCTTCAAATCTCTATGTATTGTAACATTCAATGTCTTTTTTTTTCACTTCTGCACATAGCAGGTTATCAAGTGTAACTCTCAAATGTAGTATCTAAGACCTCTCTAATATATTCACTCAAGACTGACATCTGCTCTCCTATAAATCTCAAAATATTGTAATTACATGCATCATTAAGATTTATGTGAATCTCATACCCCACAATGACTGCATTATAACATAAATTTCTGAAGGGACCTGATAGTGTAGACGCCAGGACAAAATTTCTCCTAGCTGGGGCATCGAATACGTAGTCTTGCAGTTTCAGAATAAAGTGTTAGCAAGTTATAATCAAGGTGTGGAGAAGTCTTTTTTCACACAGTGTGTCTGTGTGACTTTGGAATTCTGCAGCTGGAAGCACTAGATGTACTTTTTCAGTGTATTCAAGTCAGAGATTAACAGATTGCAGATAGAAATTGGATCAAATGATGTGAAGATAACAATGGAAAGCATGACATAAGTGGATCTGCTATGATTGTATTGAATGTTAGAGCACAGTTCAAGAATCCATTTGGCCTATTCTGTCTGGTGTGTTCCTAAGCTGAACAGTTGTGAATTAACGAATGTTGTAGTTGTAATACTGCCATTGGTCTGTGCGACATGAAACAGGAGTAAAGAAAAATATCCCAATTGCACTTCGGTACTGGCTGGAAGGTTTGTTGTTTGAGATGAAATGAGGCTTTTCATGGCAAGATAACAGGTCAGCATTCATTTTCACGAAATTCTAGGCAGGGATTAGCAGCCAAACTGTACACCAGAATGAGAAAGCATCTTTAAAATAGGGAGAGACAGAATTTGAAAAAAAGGTCAAAATGTATGGAAACTGCAATTCTTAACACATCAATTTGTTACAGACAGCAATCCAACATCTGAACTGTCAAAAAAATGTTTCATTTAGTTTTGTCCCATTACCTGAACCATTTAATTTGTTTACAGCCTCATGATGCACAACCCCCATGTGGCACCAAAAGCAACTTCCATCAACACAGCATGCTATTGCAGCAACCCGTAGCAGAGGCACAATCAGATAAAAACAAACACAAGCCAAGAAAGGAGAGATTAGGAGAGCCATAGAGGCTATACTGTGTGACTTTGTGGGAGGTGAGTTAGGGCTCTAAAGGGGAAAAGGTGAGATTCAGGCAGAGCACAATGTTGAGGTCCAAAGGTGGACGATGTGAGCTGGAGAAACACAGGAATTCAGAATCAGAACATAAAGAACTCATAGGATCAGGTGGAGGTTGAACATTGAAGGGGGTGCAGGCCTCACAAATCTTCACAAAGCCCACACCTAACAAACACAGTTGAGGTTATGTTTGAAGGTACTAACTGTATTTTTTCTTCCTCTCTGCAAACAGGTAGATGGTTCTGTCAGAGATAGTAGGAACTGCCGATGCTGGAGAATCTGAGATAACACGGTGTAGGCTGGATGAACACAGCAGGCCAAGCAGCATCAGAGGAGCAGAATTTCCTGCTCCTCTGATGCTGCTTGGCCTGCTGTGTTCATCCAGCTTCACAACGTGTCATCTCAGATGGTTTTGTCAGTCATTTTCCTCTACTTTTCTTTCTCAGTTAGTCACAAAGATTATTCATGTGACTTGAGACTTTTCCCCTTTTTTTAGTTGATTAATCATTCCATTACAGAAAGAAAATAAGATTGCAACATGACCAAGAGCAGAGAGACTACTATTGAAAGCAGTCTTTGTTTTGGAGGCAGTTTCACAATCCAACTTGTGTCCTGTGTGCTCCCACAGACAACAAGATAAATGACTAGATGGCCTGTTTTTGATGATTTAAGTGCAGGAAAGCATAATAGTGAACACATAGAGAGAGAGGACTTTCCAATGTTGTGCCTTGAATCTTACATTCATTCAAGTAGACGTCCTTTAACGTCTCATCCCAAAGGCTAATCCTTTGGCAGTGTAACAAAGGCCCAGTAATTAACTGACCTAGCAGCTTAAGTTATTTCCTGAATTAGAGCTTGAATCATGGCTGAGCGAATTGTGAGAGTACTGACTTCAAACTGAACTGACAATTTTAAGACTCATTCATCACCTCTTGGTATTCAATGGCAATACCATCACTGATTCCTCCTCTATCAACACATTGGGGTTACTAGTCACCACAAACATCATTAGAGAAGACCTGTAAATCCTATAGATATAAAAGCAGGTTGAATACTGTGAATTTTCACTATGAGTAACTCATTTCCTGTCTCCCCAAAGCCTACGCACCAGCCACAAGACACAGGTCAGGAGTATGACCGGATTTTCTTCTCTTGCCTTCATTTCTGCTGCTCCAATGTCTCAAGTCAGTCCCGTTTGATTAGCACTCCGTCCACCACTTTCAATATTCTCTCCCACAACCAATACACAGTGGCAGTAGTGAGTGGCATCTAAAATGGGCTAAAGCAACTCACTGGGGCTCCTTTGACAACATGTTCCAAGCCCTCAACTCCACCAGCTAGAAGGACAAAGGCAGCAGATGCAGAGAAGCACCACCACCAGTGGGTTACATCTCCAGGTGTGCTATCCACCCTGTTTGGAAGTACATTGCCATTCCTTCATTGCTGTTGATTCAAAATTCTGGAACTCCTTTCCTAACAACTTTGTGGAAGCGCCTACAACAAATGGATTGCAGTGGTTCGAGAAGGTGGCTCACCACCTTGCCATTGATGCTCACATCCCATGAAAGAATAAGAAAAAGGATTGTACAGAGTTTCCAAAGCACAAATCGAAATACAGAAAAAAAGTCAACACATCCCAAATGACTTTCCAATTATTTCAGAAAATATAGAATTTCTTTCTTGTTTAATACTTCTATTGTTGCTCTTCTCAGATGCTCACTCCTATACAAGTACATTCAGTATGTAATCTAAGTGTTTATTTATTATGCATGAGCTTAAAGATATCATAACTGATCTGCTTGTGCTCTGATCCAGTCTCAACATATAACCTGTTTCTAAGAGACATTGTCGACAGTCTCATGATGATATAAAATATGAACTACTGGTCTTTAAATTCCATTGTCTGATATGATAACTTGGACCATCACAGACTAAAATACTTTCACAAATGAACCAAAAACACTGATAAAGTAACTAGTGATATCACCTGATTGACACTTGTGACCAAATTTCCTGTAACCAGTCTGGATTTGACGAATGGCAGCCTGAACTGAAATTAGCTTATTTTTGTTGCCCAAGGAGTATGAAACCATTCCGCAGGCTCCCAGGGTGACATGTAAAGAACCTTATCTCCGAATACATTTACACCTTTATGAGTATCGCCACATGCCAGAAATGAAACATTGCCATAAGAACATAAGACATAGGAGTGGAAGTAAGGCCATTCAGCCCATCGAGTCCACTCCGCCATTTAAATCATGGCTGATGGGCATTTCAACTCCACTTCCCTGCACTCTCCCTGTAGCCCTTGATTCCTTGCGAGATGAAGAATTTTTCGATCTCTGCCTTGAAGGCATCTAACGTCCTGGCCTCCTCTACACTCCGTGGCAATGAATTCCACAAGCCCACCACTCTCTGGCCGAAGAAATGTCTCCTCGTTTCCGTTTTAAATTTACCCCCTCTAATTTTAAGGCTGTGCCCACGGGCCCTAGTCTCCCCTCCTAACGGAAACAACTTCCCAGCATCCACCCTTTCTAAACCATACATTATCTTGTAAGTTTCTATTAGATCTCCCCTCAACCTTCTAAACTTCTATTGCCGACAATAATCAAGCCTGGACACAATGAGCTCAACAGGCAGATATGCAAGAACTAATTATTTTAAGAGTCTCTTTCCTCACAAAGTTGCAAGATGGATTTTAGACTGCAAAACAGAAAGGGGCTGGTAAAGGCTCTCTTTCTGTCTGGCTCCAATGGAAGCAACAGTGAAAAAAATAGTCAGAGAATTGAGAACTTTAAAAATAAATGCAACATGCAATGCTGCTGACAGTTCAAGAAGGAAACTAACTAAATGTGGTCTCAGGTTAAAATCATGTGCAGCAAGTATACTGAAAGAACTCTACACCATATATTTTGATGTGTGTATATGTGTTCACATAACTGTGCAGGGGAATAAGCTTGACTTTTTGTCTTTAATACTTTTTGCATGGTTAGCAGGTAATAAAATTGCTCTTCCTTTTTCTCGAGGAAACCTTGTAATTGGTTCCTGGTCACTTATGTTCCATTTGGAGAAAGGCAGAGCTGCATGCTAAAATAACTTAAACCTTCATTGAGGCCAATTCGGTTCGAAAGAGGAGGGTCAAGGCCCCCCTTCACAGAGAGATGAACCCCTCATTTCCATTACATTGTCCAGAAGGTCTTCAGCCTAAACTAGTCTGAGGGCTAATCTTATAGAAGTTTATAAAATCATGTGGGAACCGATAGGGTGAACAGTCAAGGTCTTTTCCCCATAGTAGGGGAGTCCAAAAAAAGATGGCATAGGTTTAAGGGGATAAGAGAAAGATTTAAAAGGGACCTAAAGGGCAACATTTTCACGCAGAGGGTTAAGCATGAATGGAATAAGCTGCCAGAGGAAATGGTGGAGGCTGGTACAATTGCAATGTTTAAAAGGCATTTGGATGGGTACATGAATCAGCATGGGCGAGATGGACAGTAGGGTCGGTTTCCATGCTGTGCATCTCTACGACTCCAGTGGTCAAACACGATGCCTTGTTCAGATCGGCTTACAGTATTTTGTTTCGTAGTTCATTATAACAGTGTTTCATATCAACCAAGTTTATGAAATGGGCCGACCTGAAACACTGATGACACTTGGGTACAGGTTTTTCATCCTGTTTTAGATACTTTGAGAAATTGCTGTTTGTCATCAGGAAATTAGTCCGTGGTGGCTGGCAGCTACTAATCCTGCTCAATTTGTAAAGATGCCTGAAATATTGCTCAGAAAGATACAGCTCGTTTTGAAATACTGCAAATCCAAGCTCTAAAATTTTCAAGGATCAATTGTTTAGTAGGTGAAGAATGAATGAATATTTTTGCATTTCCCACAGGAAGTTGCTGGAGATGGGGGGGAGGGGCAGAATTACACTAAAAAATCATTCAGTTTGAGAGACTTGCTGGGACCGCTTGTTTAAAAGTGAGATTATTGAAAAAAGCAGTGAAACAAACCATGGGCATAAATCATTCTTTTGTTATTTTAAGTCTTCTTAGAAAATGTTTGACAACCTTATCAGTCAGGAGGCGCCTGAGCAAAACTGTACTCTCACCAAGTTATTCATGAAAAGCGGCTTGTGTGTGTTTTCTTTTAGCCTGTAAAATATCAGGCAACCAGCAAATTCCGCCCAACCAGAAGACAAGGCAGTACCTAGATAGCACATTCTCCTCATTCTCTCTGCTTCAGTAAAACAAGTCAAATCAGCTGTTCACCTTGCCGTATTTCCGAATGCGGTGGTGCCATTGTCACTGGCTGATGAAGCATCAATTACTGGCACAAACCACTCTC
Source organism: Stegostoma tigrinum (assembly GCF_030684315.1). Classification (NCBI taxonomy): domain Eukaryota; kingdom Metazoa; phylum Chordata; class Chondrichthyes; order Orectolobiformes; family Stegostomatidae; genus Stegostoma; species Stegostoma tigrinum. The sequence goes on along the minus strand of NC_081358.1, from coordinate 113,267,003 downwards.
AACTTCAGAGGAACTTGTTTCTGTCAAAGGCAGTTAATACCAAACAGCACAACGTTCTAATTATGCACCATCACTCACATCCGTAACCCTGCTAATCATATATTTGTAGCTTTGCTAAACCCATAAAAAGTTGACACGGTGCAGGATGTTAACTGAACAGTGAGGGGAAGAAAATATCAGTTTTAAGAAATAGCACCAACAGCCTGGAACTAAAAAGCAAGGTTTAACATCCAGACAATTGACCTCAAGCTCATGTTGAAATATACAAGGTTCTGGCAAGTTAATAGCTTTTCACAGCCTGATTTTTCACCTTTGATCTGCTATTACTCAATTTCCCCGGGGACATGTCTTTATTTGCCATTAATACCCCTGCAGAAGTGAAGAATATATTGCAACTCGCTGGCTAAAGATTTATCCAATGAAAAGTAGTTTGAGCAATTTGTTCTGATTTTTGGCGGTCAGGCGACCACGTTAGTGCAAGGAACAATGTCACAAATGAGCTTTGCTCAGTCTCACAAGACAAAATAGAAATAATGTTCTGCTGCCTATTATTCCATTATGAGCCCAGCCATACCCGTTGTCTCAGTCTTTGCTGCAGGACCCCTGGCTGTTTCTAATTTGCATTAACCACTGGAGGTCATCAGATCAAATCCTTCCATGGGCAAGTGAGAAAATTGAATTCAATTATTCTGGTGAGTTGCAGAATTGCAAAACAAGGCAGAAAATTCTGTAATGTCCTTTGTAGAAGGATAGCTGCTGGCTGCTGAAAATTGGGATCCCCTTTCAATCCTGTGCAGCACCAGACCTGATTTAACTGTGTTACAATAGTAACAAGATTCCTGCAAACATACATAAAAGATTTATCCGGCGCCATACTACATTGTTATGAATGCAGTGTTTCAGAAGCATTTGGGAAGTTATTGTTCTTAAAAAGGAATGAAAGCCTACATCAGTGGTCATCCTGATACCATGAGGAGCTGCCTATGGTCATTGACCAAGAGGGTTTACACAGCTGATTGAAATAGCAGATAGCCCGCTCCCTAGATGGAAAATACCAGCAAGGTTAGGTCAATAGAGAAAGAAAGCTAGATGTTGGAAGCTGGATCTTCCCCAACAACAAAGACAGTTAGCACCAAAGGTTACTGCCAAAGAACTGCACAATACTGGAGGCAAACACTCCACCACTCTTTGACATTTGACCTAAACAATTACTGTGGAACGGAAATCAATTTGGTGAAATAAATAAGAGTATCAGTCGCAAATGGTGCTGTGTATATTGTATGACATGGTGATAATGTGCCAGCTTGAGACACTGACACAACACATTGGTGGTTTAGGAGTTAGAAAGAATATTCAGGATGTAGCTGGTAAATTATTTCCAAACAAACCATGAGAGTAGGACAAGGGGATACAGGTTCAAATTATTAAAAGATAAGTTTAGAGCTAATGGCAGGAAGTTCTCACCTACAAAGGTGACTGGCATCTAGAGTAGACTATGGAAATATTCCGGAAGCAATTAGATGGCATGATGGAATTACAGTAATGTCTTTCTGGATGGATTCCCTAGGAGGGACTAAATTGTCTCCTCAACTGTACCTGCCATATAAACTTCTGATAAGTACCTTTTGTGGCGATAATAGAGTCAGAAATGGTCTTCGATAAATAGTCACTAAGTAATCGTGCCCTACCTAATGGCTGGTGCAGAACAACTGCTGTCTGATTAGAGATAATGGGAACTGCAGATGCTGGAGATTCCAAGATAATAAAATGTGAGGCTGGATGAACACAGCAGGCCAAGCAGCATCTCAGGAGCACAAAAGCTGACATTTCGGGCCTAGACCCTTCATCAGAGAGGGGGATGGGGGGAGGGAACTGGAATAAAAAGGGAGAGAGGGGGAGGCGGACCGAAGATGGAGAGTAAAGAAGATAGGTGGAGAGAGTGTAGGTGGGGAGGTAGGGAGGGGATAGGTCAGTCCAGGGAAGACGGACAGGTCAAGGAGGTGGGCTGAGGTTAGTAGGTAGCTGGGGGTGCGGCTTGGGGTGGGAGGAAGGGATGGGTGAGAGGAAGAACCGGTTAGGGAGGCAGAGACAGGTTGGCCTGGTTTTGGGATGCAGTGGGTGGGGGGGAAGAGTTGGGCTGGTTGTGTGGTGCAGTGGGGGGAGGGGATGAACTGGGCTGGTTTAGGGACGCAGTAGGGGAAGGGGAGATTTTGAAACTGGTGAAGTCCACATTGATACCATATGGCTGCAGGGTTCCCAGGCGGAATATGAGTTGCTGTTCCTGCAACCTTCGGGTGGCATCATTGTGGCAGTGCAGGAGGCCCATGATGGACATGTCATAAAGAGAATGGGAGGGGGAGTGGAAATGGCTTGCGACTGGGAGGTGCAGTTGTTTGTTGCGAACTGAACGGAGGTGTTCTGCAAAGCCGTCCCAACTTTCCCCCCACGGTGATCGAGAACGCCCTTGACCGCGTCTCCCGCATTTCCCGCGACACATCCCTCACACCCCGCCCCCGCCACAACCGCCCCAAGAGGATCCCCCTCGTTCTCACACACCACCCTACCAACCTCCGGATACAACGCATTATCCTCCGACACTTCCGCCATTTACAATCCGACCCCACCACCCAAGACATTTTTCCATCCCCTCCCCTGTCTGCTTTCCGGAGAGACCACTCTCTCCGTGACTCCCTTGTTCGCTCCACACTGCCCTCCAACCCCACCACACCCGGCACCTTCCCCTGCAACCGCAGGAAATGCTACACTTGTCCCCACACCTCCTCCCTCACCCCCATCCCAGGCCCCAAGATGACATTCCACATTAAGCAGAGGTTCACCTGCACATCTGCCAATGTGGTATACTGCATCCACTGTACCCGGTGCGGCTTCCTCTACATTGGGGAAACCAAGCGGAGGCTTGGGGACCGCTTTGCAGAACACCTCCGCTCAGTTCGCAACAAACAACTGCACCTCCCAGTCGCAAACCATTTCCACTCCCCCTCCCATTCTCTTGATGACATGTCCATCATGGGCCTCCTGCACTGCCACAATGATGCCACCCGAAGGTTGCAGGAACAGCAACTCATATTCCGCCTGGGAACCCTGCAGCCATATGGTATCAATGTGGACTTCACCAGTTTCAAAATCTCCCCTTCCCCTACTGCATCCCTAAACCAGCCCAGTTCATCCCCTCCCCCCACTGCACCACACAACCAGCCCAGCTCTTCCCCCCCACCCACTGCATCCCAAAACCAGTCCAACCTGTCTCTGCCTCCCTAACCGGTTCTTCCTCTCACCCATCCCTTCCTCCCACCCCAAGCCGCACCCCCAGCTACCTACTAACCTCATCCCACATCCTTGACCTGTCCGTCTTCCCTGGACTGACCTATCCCCTCCCTACCTCCCCACCTACACTCTCTCCACCTATCTTCTTTACTCTCCATCTTCGGTCCGCCTCCCCCTCTCTCCCTATTTATTCCAGTTCCCTCCCCCCATCCCCCTCTCTGATGAAGGGTCTAGGCCCGAAACGTCAGCTTTTGTGCTCCTGAGATGCTGCTTGGCCTGCTGTGTTCATCCAGCCTCACATTTTATTATCTTGCTGTCTGATTAATTGCCCACACCTCAGTCGCTTTTCATGCACAACATCCTTGAGAAAAGCAGATGGAAATGACAACCCTTGATAAGTAAGCCTGACACCCGTGAGCAGAATTTTGCTGGAGCGGTGTTTTACAGAACTGTGGAGATCTACAGCACAGAAAAACACAGTACAGGATGGGCTGAAGGACTAAATGCTAATGATGATATTCGACAGCTGCATGACCCTGAACGAGTCCTGTGAACATAGCTGTCTGGGCTGTAGACAGGCCCAGCAGCTTGTTTTTTCTGTAACCGTGCTTATTGTACTAGATTGTAATTTTCTTCTGCTTTGTCTGCTTTCTTTGTGCTGACTGTTTGTTGCACTGTGAAAGAGCGAGAGAGTTTCATTCCAAGTCACTGGACTTTGATGCAGCTCGGAATCGTGAAAGTTGCCAGGAACTAAGCTATGCCTTCAGACCAGCCATTGATTGAGTAGTCTCTGACAGACAGAGGACTGCGAGGCTTGTTGCTTCTTCTCTTTTTTTTGCCATTTATTATGACCTCTGTAATCATCATTATTACTTAATAAATATTCATATTTAAGCAAACTGCTGTTGGACAAGCTTTTTCTTAACTACATTTAACCGAATCTGGAAAGAACTGCTCGGATACATTCTGTGATCCAAGGCAAAGACCCTTCAGCACATAGTGTCTGCTTGGTCAAAAACAAGCACCTAAATATTCCAGCTTGGCCCATAGGCTTGTAAGCCTTGGCATCGCAAGCACACATCTCAATATTTCTGAAATGTTATGATGGTTTCTGCCAATACCACCCTGACAGGCAGTGAGTTCAGATTCCCATCACCCATCTGGGCACACATGGTTTCTCTCACATCACCTCTAAACTTAAATTTCAGTGTGAGGGGAATTGCTCAACAGCAACAGAAGTACCAGCGAGAGACACACACTGCCTCTTCCTGGGAAGGGTTACATGTCGATCAGGAATTGATGGGAACCTTTGCCTGGATTCAACATCCTGGGTAATGAAAACCCCACCCAGCGAGTGCTGCTAGCCAAATTCAGGATGCCGTGGCTGTGAGTCGAAGCACAGTATGCAAGCTAAGTGAAGTGTTTGCATGTTACTGGTTTCAAGGCCAAAAGACAATGTGATCAGAAGCAACGGCAAGAGGTTGGCTTCTCGCAAACACACCCTCTAACCATGGTCCAATCCATCAATAGGCACTTCTTTGTGTTTGCTTAAGGGTCCCATGTGATGAGCTGCACACAGGTCAGCATGTATTAACAAAATCATATGGCAACAGGCCAGTGTGCAGCCAGAAAAATCCCAATGGTGGGAAACGGTCAATCATCATTAAGTGGTGCATTCCTCATGGCAAGTCTTGGACTAATCACAGTCTGCTCACCAACCAGTCAGCACTGTCATCTCATCTGCAATAAATGTGGTTTTTCTGTTACATTGCTATTAATTGGAAATTTTCCTAGTGAATGCAAGATGGAAATTTTCAACGAAATGGATGTTTCCTCAGCAATACTCAAGTTCTGTACCATCAAACAAACATTTTTCCATCAATGCATTCAAGGTGAAGCTAATTAAGCACATGATGGTGAAGGGATTAAAGGGATGTGCTGGTACGGTTAGATGGAGATATATGGCAAGACAGAAGACGAATCGCCTGGCACCGAGCTAGGCATTGGAGAAGATACTGGCAGAAACAGCCCTGACCTTGCACAGTCCTCCTCACTACCATCTGGGGGTTAGTGACAAAATTTGGAGAGCTGTCTCGCAGGCTAGTCAAGCAACAACCGGACATAGTCATACTCACAGAAACATACCTTATAGATAATGTCCCAGACACCACCATCTCCATCCCTGGAAATGTCCTGTCCCACTGGCAGGACTACCCATTAGAGGCGGTGGCACAGTGGTATACAGTCAGGAGGGCGTTGCTCTGGGAGTCCTCAACATTGACTCAAGACCCATTGCGAATCATGGCTTTGGGTTAAACATGGGCAAGGATGCCTCCTGCTGATTACCACATACTGCCCTCTGTGTTGAACAACACTTGGAGGAAGCACCAAGGATGGCAAGGGCACAAAATGTACTCTGGGTGGGGGATTTCAATGCCCACCAGCAAGTGTGGCTCAGCAGCAGTATTACTGATCAAGCTGGTCGGGTCCAAAAGGACATAGCTGCTAGACTGGGTCTGAAGCAGGAGGTGAGGAAACCAACAAGAGGGAAAACATACTTGGCCTCATCCCTACCAATCTGCCAGATGCCGTTGTATCTATCCATGACAGTATCGGTAAAAGTGACCATCGCACAGTCCTTGTGGAGACGAAGTCCCACCTTCACATTGAGAACAACCTCCATCGTGTTGAGTGGTATTATCCCCGAGCTAAAAGGGACAGATTTTGCACAAATGCCAGGCTATGACCCTCACCAATAAGAGACAATCTAACCACTGCCCCTTAACATTCAATGGTGTTACTATCACTGAATCCTGGGGGTTACCATTGACCAGAAACTCAACTGAACTCACCACATAAACACAGTGGCTACAAGAGCAGGCCAGAAGCTGGGAATACTTCAATAAGTAACTCTCCTTCTGACTCCTCAAAGCCTGTCAGCCATCTACAAGGCACAAGTCAGGAGTGTGATGGAATACTCCCCACTCATCTGGATGAGTGCAGCCCCAACAGCACTCAAGAAACTTGACACCATTCAAGACAAAGCAGTCCGCTTTACTGGCCGTTACATCCACAAGCATTCACTCCCTCCACCACTGACTATCTACAAGATGTACTACAGAAATTCACCAAAGATCCTCAGAAAGCACCTTCCAAACCCACAAACACTTCCATCTAGCAGGACAAGGGCATCAAGCATCTCCAAGTTCCCCTCCAAGCCACTCACCATCCTGACTGGTAAATACATCGGCATTCCTTCACTGTCATTGGGTAAAAATCCTAGGATTCCCTGGCTAATAGTTGGTGGGTCAACCTACAGCAGGAGGGCTGCAGTGGTTCAAGAAGGAAGCTCACCACCATCTTCTCAAGGGTAATTAGGGATGGGCAAGAAATGCTGACCAGCCAGCGACACCCACATTCCACAAATGAATAGGAAAAAAAGTTGGATTGAGAATAGACACCAGTTGGGCCAAAAGGCCTATTTCCATCGTGTATGCTCAACGTAAGTTCAATATTTCTTTATGTCATGACCACATGAAGGTGAACAAGAGCATTACATTGGTCACAAAAATCGAGAAAGAGCTAAAATAGCCACAGCTTGTCAAAAACTGGGTAAAAGGGACAACATTACAATCCTCATTCTCCAATGGTCATCAGAACAAAGATCACAAAACAGGAGGAAATTAAATTAGCGACTAAACAGTGCAAATTCCAAATAATTTCCCATCTCGCGAATGTTCAAAATTGTTCTCATATGATAAGAGCAGTTCACTTGTGTTGAGTAAATATTCTTTCTCCAGATTGACCATCTCGCCAGTATGCAGGGCGAATTACACTTACTTGAGGAGACACTTACGTATTATTCTGCAATTTATTGAATTGCAAGGAGATTTGACACAACAAAAATAAACCAGCAGCAACTACTTCCTCATCAGCAGTTGGACCAAGAGTTACCTTTCTTCACAACGTGACACCTCTAAATGTTGTCCATGAAAGAAACTGTCTACTGTGTTTTCCTACCCACTGTAAAAGGAACTCTAATCAACTCACACAGCAGGCACACCAGCACTCGAAAAACTTCTCAGAATGGACTAAGAAAAATGACTATTGCATATGTTAGCTGAAAGTGTGTTAATAGGCTATAACCCAGTTCTCAAACAATTTAAAAATCATCTTACTGCCAGATTGCGTATTTTTCAAACCATTGTTATTCAATGCTTAATAAAGATTGGTTAAAACAGCAGTTATGTTTGCAAGTTTAGTCACACTATAATTCATTTTAAACCACCACTCCACAGATTATAGGGAGGGTATGACTGATGTCAAACAGCAGGAGGATAATACCATGGAGAACAATATATACGATTTGAGTTCTGACTGAATTGTTTTACTTCTGAAAATGTCCTAGGCACTGTTTTTTTTTCCCCACCTTCTCACTTTCAAAAGGTTCTAGACTCAATTCCACAGATATAGTCAGTTCTTCAATTCCTCACATAGATGGCCATCATTCAGGTAAGTGTTAACAGTGAGGGTCAGAAGATTCACAGAAACATAGAAAATAACAGCAGCAGCTAGCCATTAATCCCTTTGAGACTGCTCTCCCATTCAATGTGATCATGGTTGATCATGCATCTCAGTGTTCCCACTTTCTCCCCACACCCTTTCACCAATTCTAAAAATGTCTTGACAACCTTCAATGTACTGGTGTCAACTACTTTCTGCCTCAGAAAATTCCACAGGTCTACCACTCTCTGGGTGAAGAAAGGGCCTTTGACTTCTGGTAAGTAGTCCAGCAGCCAATAAGTAATAATAAGTAGTAATGAGACATATTACCCTTTCTCACACACAGAGGAGTCAAATGCAGCTTTATCCCTCTCATAATTTATAGAGCAGTGCTACCAGATAGATGTAGTATATTCAAAGTACAGACACAATATATCAAACTTTTCTACAATTTAATAATAGATAGTAAAGGGTCAATCCATATTTGGCAGGCTGTTAAGAAATCCCAGGAAGGATAGATGAATATTGAATGTACAGTACCTGATAGAAATTAGGCCAGAACGTACTTATGGCCAACTCGGCTCTGTTCCAGCTTCTTGTTGTCATTCCAGACACATTCCAGATTGGGTTACCCAGGGGGCCATCATTGACCTTCACGTAAACGTTTAATATCCCAGAGCTGGCCCCGTCCTTCCCAGTTAAAAAGTAATGGAAATCAATGCAGTGTGTGTCATTCTCTTTCAGTTTCAACAGCAGCAGATGGGCTTTTTGTCCTGGCTGTTGTCCAGAGGTGTTAACCACCATAAAGGACCCTGCACAGAAGAGGTGGAAAATGAAGCTTATTACAGGCTGTCCCTTATAAAATCAAACCTGCATTACAAGCATATTATACTGTTACAACATATATCAGAAGATACCGGTAAATATTGCTCTACACAGAGATGCAACTTATTATTTTGTGTGTGCACGTCCTTTAAAGCTGTTTACATGCAGCAGATCAATGTGTTCAACCCAATAACAACAGATATCTTCCTCCTTCTGTGGAAGGTATGAACTCTCGCTGAGTTCTAATATGTTCAGGCAGCCCAGATAATCACCCAGATTGTATTTTACTCAAAACTGAAGTGCATATAAAAATAGCAAATATCACGGATCCCTGTTAAGGACAAGTTCAATTTATAAGTAAATGTTTTCCAGAACGCTACTTTCAGGAAATTGTAAACCACTCTTAATAACAGACACCACAAATGAAAATAATTCCTTCTGGCCCAAGTGCTTTTAAGGGGAGAGTTAAAAATACAAGCAGGTCACTTAGATTTTCTTTTAATGAAGAGTTACTTTTATGTGTCATTTTCTAATTAAACTATAGTTTGTAGAATCTCGTTGAAATAAGCATTCTCTGTAGAATATTGACAGTCAACTCAAATCTCCTTAGCTGTACCTGCTGGTGTTACATGAGATAGCCTTGGATGTTTCTAATCTTTTAAGAAATAAATCTATCTGTTTCACCTTTTTACCTTTTCACCTTTTCTATATTTGTAATACAGTTTGTATTATGAGACCACTCTATGGAATACCAAGTTGATGTTGGTTAGCTGCAAAACCACAAGTGAAGGTCATAAAGGAGATGAAGATGTAATGGCTTTTCTCCTGTTCTCATTTCCAAGACTTAGGCCATGGACCTCTCCAAAGGATTTGTCCACATTTCTGGGCAAATTGCTGCAGTGATTTATCATTGCCTTCTGCAAGCTCGCTGGTCAGAAAATGCTCCTACTCTTACTCGTTGCCAGACTGCAATTCAGAAGTTTTGAATTTCTTGTGAAGCGCTCCCCGAAGGCTTGGAAGGTGCTTTATAAATGTAAGTTGTTTTCTTTCTGTCGTCAAGCGCTATAAAGATGTGTGCTAGTATCAGAAAGTATTATTCAGTTAACTGAAATTAGTCGGGGAATGGAATAATTTCATATTGATAATTGTGCCCTAAATGATTCACTAACTATGCACAGCACTCTCTCTCTTCCTGTTTTGCAGTGAACCATGATGGCAACATAAACTACTGTTACAGTGTCAGACTTTTATTTTTGGATTACTATGGAGCACTGTCCAGATGCTTCCTCCCACTCCTTATTGGCTCCCTTTGCTTGACAAAAAAAACCTCAGAATAAATAGGTCCTGCTAACTGAATAAGAGAGCCAGGTGCTGAAACACACACAAACAATTAACAGGAAAGGAGGCTGAGGCCAGATTTGACCGAGATATACAGGCTTACAATAGGCTTCGATAAAGTGGGCAAAGAAAAGCTGACGGTACAGCTAAACATAGATTTAATGCTGTGGGCAACGGGTATGTGAGGAAGACTGGTTTTTTTTGTGCAGCAAGCGGTGTTCATTGTGAACTAGCTGCCTGCAAGAAAACAGAGCCAATTAATGATTTCAAAGGCAAATTGCATGGACATTTGAGTGAAATAAATTGGTGGCTGCAGGTAGAACAGCAAATTTGACTAAGTGAATTACTCGAAAAATACCTGCAAGAAGTAGTGGTTCAAATGACCTACTTCCACACGGTGGTAACTAGAATTCAATGACGCTTGATAGATGTGAAAATGTAAGCATGTATTGGGAGATAAACAGGTTAAGTAACGGATCAAAAAGTTGGCAGACGGAATATAATGTGGAACAATGTGAGGTTACACACTTTAGTAGAAAGAAGACGTAAGCTGAATGTGAGTTAAATAGAGAAAGACTGCAGAAATCTGCAGCACAGAGGGGTTTAGGTGTCCTTTCATATAAATCACAAAATAGCAAGTATCCAAATTCAGCAAGCAATAAGGACGTTAAATGGAATGTTGACATTTATTCCAAAGAGAATGGAGAATTAAAGTCAGAAGGTCTTTCTAAAATTATACAAGGCACTAGTTAACCACTCAAATAAAAGCAAAATGTGGTGGATCCTAGAAATCTAAAATAAAAGCAAAGTGCTGGAGAATCACAGCAGGTGTAGCAGAATGTGTAGGGACAGAAACAGAGTTAATGTTTCTAGTTTTTGATATGACTTCTTCAGAAGTGAAGTCTGCAGAAGAGTCATATTGGACTCAAAATGTTAACTCTGTCTCTTTGTCTACAAATGCTGTCACACCTGCTGAGTTTCTCCAGTGGTCTGTTTTTGTTATCCTAGTCAGACCACATCTAGAATCCTGTGATCAGTTTGGTCAACTGATCTAGGGACAGATATACTGACTTTGGAAGCAATCCAAATCAGCTTGATCCTAGATATGGGAGGATTTTCTCATGAGGAGAAGTGGAGTAGGTTGGGCTGTATTCATTGGAATCTAGAAGAATGAGAGTGACCTTACTGAAAAATACAAGATTCTTTGGGAGCTTGACATTGTAGATGCTGAGTAAGTGTTTCCCCTTATGGGTAAGTCTATTATCAGAAGGCATAATCTCAGAGTTAGGACAAGAGGAGAACTTCTCCCAGGGGACAGTAAATCTGTGGAATTCTTTACTGCAGAGTTCTGTTGAGGCTGAGGTGTTGCGTGTATTCAGATTGAGACAGACAAATTTTTAATCAGTGAAAGAATTGAGGATTATGTCGCCAAGGCAGGAAAGTGAGGTTGAGGATTATAATCACGTTGAATGGCAGAGCAGATTTGATGGGCTGAATGGCCTAATTCTGTTCCTACATCTTATGACAGTTGTGTATAGTCCAAGCAAAATGGGGATTAAATTTGCCTTCAACAGAAGCTGGATGTGGGCGATTGTGATTTGAATGCTCCAATTACCTGTGCCAACAAAGTGAAAAATAGGTTGTTGATATGCCACCTCTGAAGACAAATTAATATCATAATTAAAACTAATGCAAAAATATTTACATACTAATCATTCTAATTTGAATATTTCAGATTTCATCACTTTGATATCACTATTGAGCAACTATAAATGGATAGCTCTTAAACAGAATAGTTGAAGGACAAGTTTGTTTTTCTCTTAATCCTCACATGTAGTTGATTCTGCCCTTTAAAGGTGGCAGCCAGCCTCTCATTGTTCACAGTATACGCACTGAGATAGTGAATATTGGCTGGCTATTAAAGGAAGTCACAATAATAAAGATAGATGCTGACCTTTTCACATTGGATATCATGAAACCCCACATTCAACTAGGAATAGCTTTCAGACATGGCAAACTTGAGCAATAATAGAGGTCCCGTAATCACACTTTCCAATTCATAGGCCAGAGATCAATACCCACGCCTAGACGTAGGCACTGAGTCACTAGAGATGAAGATTACAACGGAATGTATATCTTTCATCACATATATAGTGTAGCTATTGGAGGTAATTGAACAGTTCTGTTAAAGTGCTGGCATGAAATCATCAAGTGCATTCAGCCTTAATTCAGTTCACAAGCTCAAATAAATTTGATACCCTGTTCACATTGGCTCAAGTATACTTAACATCTTTGTGGGGTCAGCCAAAGTCGCAATGCATTGATGGTTTAAACAGAAAGCCAACCATCTTTGATCAACAAGAAATAACAATAGATAATGAGGGCCTGAGTAACATCTCCCTACTACAAACAAAAATGGTGTAATGCCACAGCAATACAAATCCTATCATCTTTAAAGTTTTGATTTGGCTGCCCTACTTTAGGTAGGGTGCCAAGGCAACGAAGATGATGCAGAAGAGATTTATTAAGACACTTGCAATGAAAACGCGTTACTTTCAAAGGGGAAGCAGAGAAATGTTAGGAAAACAATTTTGAAAGGATGTGGGGGATAGGCTATGAAGTGTTCCATTAGAGTGCTGTCAGAGATGCAATGATCCAAACGATCTCTTTAGTGCTTCAAAATTTAATGAATAACACAGTGGAGATTTCTGAAATATATGTTGGAATGAAGACCTGAACCATTATTGTTTTCTGCTTATTGTATTGTGATTTACTGTCAATATCTTTTCAGACTGCTCTAACCAGGAACGTATTCTAATTGTAATAACAATAGAGATACAAGCTTTTGATAATCAAGCACTCCATCTCTGGATGTTGAGCTTATGTAAGCTATATGTAGCTGATGGAAATATTTATTTCAAGCTGTACTTCCATCCCAATGCACGTTCCCCTTAATCCAAAAGCTCCTAGATTAAAACAGCTTCACCTTGCATGACCATTTGGTTTATTACCTATTCTTAAGAAGGATCGTTACCTTGATGGAAAAATAATTGGCTTTGATTTACTTTGGGACTTGTCACAAAATCCTCTGGAGAGAGAGAGAGAGCGAAAGAGAGAGGTCGGAGGGGAGGGAGAAAGATAGAGAGAGAGATAGTAGGGCATATGTGCCAGCCACAGGCACAAATCTACCTCATATAAACAGATTGAGGATGTTATCAGAAAATTAAATTGATGTTATAACTTTTAACATTTGTGAATCTTGCTGGAAATGAAAATGTCAATGCAATGACAAGTTCAGTTTACATTCCCTAGGGAGAAGTCCATTTTTTAAAAAAACAGTTTCTTCTTTGTGTCAAAGTTATCATTCAGATATGGAAAAATAAAAAGATGGAAACTAGCAGCAGGTGTAGGCCATTCAGACCGTCCAGCCTGGTCTGCTCTTTAAGATGATTATAATTCCCACTTTCGCCTTGTACCTGTTGATGCTTTCAAAGTTTAAAAATCTCTTTCTTGCATATATTCAGTGAAATGGCCTTTACGATCTTCAGTGGTAGAAAATTCCACTGATTCACTATCATTTAAGTGAAGAAATCTTTCCTCATCTCAATCTGAAATAGTCTACCCCACATTCTGTGACGGTGTCCCTTGGTTCAAGACTCCAGAATAATTTTTAAGAGATAATGGGAACTGCAGATGTTGGAGAATCCAAGATAATAAAGTGTGAAGCTGGATGAACACAGCAGGCCAAGCAGCATCTCAGGAGCACAAAAGCTGACGTTTCAGGTTCTGATGAAGGGTCTAGGCCCGAAACGTCAGCTTTTGTGCTCCTGAGATGCTGCTTGGCCTGTTGTGTTCATCCAGAATAATTTTTAAAATCAGCATGTAATACCATGCCTCCAGGACAAGTGGCATTTGAACCCAGGCCTGCTGGCCCAGAGGGAGGGACAGTGACACTGTGTCACAAGAAACCACCTGAAAAACAAACCCCCAAACCTCCTGGACAAAGCCAACTCCTTACTAAACTAGAAGGTCTTGGATTGGATGTCCTTTAATGAGTGGAGCTTGTAAACCATCTCAGGCAAAAACCTGAAGAGGAACCTATAAGTTACGCCACATTTAAACAGATACATAAAGTCAGCTAGCTCAGCTGGCTAGCTTACAATTCAGACAGCAAAAGACCCTGTTAAATTCTGCACAAACTGGCTGAGACCATCACAAAGATCCTGCCTTCTCAACCCTGCTCCTTGCTTGAGGTGTAGTGGTCTCCAGGTTAAAAGTCACCACAAGTTGTCTCTGCCTAACAGGAGAGCAGCTAGTGGCCCTTCTGACATGATAGGACGAGTCAGCTATTCATTAGGTATCACATGTAATGAGTTAGTGATTCTCTGCTCTAAGCAAACAATACTTTTTCTTTATTTCTCTAGCTTAGAAGCTGTGAGGCACCAGTCGTATTATTAACATATTTCATAAATCTTCAGGTGAAGATTTGAAAACAGTGAGTACCCATTAGGGAAGTTATGTGAGAATGGAGGAGAGTGCAACCTTGTGAAGATCGCATGTTTAATGGAGCTAGCGGCCTCAATGGCATCCAACTACTGAAAAATGGGGCCACTGGTCCCATTGATGGCCAAGGTGTGGTCAACTCCTCTCTACAGGTTCCCCAACTCACAAATAAAATTTCAAGTATTAACGATACAGGAGCAAGTGTAAATCATTTGACTATTAACTCTGCTCTGTCATGTAATAAGATCGTGGGAGACCTGATTAAAGAAATTTCCGAAGAACAGCTACATCGGAGTTGAAACTTTGCTTCTGTCTCCACAAATGCTGCTGATGTTCTCCAAGTACTTTCTTTTTATTATTCTGATTGTAGCTGATCTTCTCCTTTCTTGACTATTCCAAAATCTGTTAACAGCCGTGATAGTCAAAAATCTGTCCAATGCAGCCCTGCATGTATACAATAACCCAGGCTCCACTGCTCAACATGAAAAGAATTCCAAATGCTAATACCCCTGAGAGAAGAAATTTCTCCTTATTTCCAATGCAGCACCCCTTATTTTATGCTCTTTCAAGGAGCGCACAGAGGATGATGGCTCAAATGACCTGTTCCTGTGCTGCACCATTTCATAATAAAGCTGTTTGTTAAGGATTATGAGTGACGCCCCTTGGGTACTGGAGGTTTCGTAGGTAAAATTGCAAATGACTTCCACCTAGCCAGGTGCAAAGTTAACTTATATAAACCCTGTTGATGGGGAATCCAGGAGAACCATAAAACCTCACTGTGATCTTAAGACAGAATAGGCACCTTCCTGAATCACAGAATTGTTTTGGCACCAAAGGAGACAATTTGGCACATCATACCTGCACTAGTTCTCTAACCTAGTGCCAACTTCCTGCCTTTACCCCGTATCCCTGCATATCATTTCTGTCCATGTGAGGTGGGGAGTGTGAACCACAGCCTGGCCCAATGTACAGTGGCAACAAAAACAATTGACAGGTCGGTACAACATCGAGGGCCGAAGGGCCTGTACAGTGCTGTTTTTTTTCCCCCACAGATGCTACCAGACCCGCTGAGCTTTTCCAGCAACATTGTTTTTGTTCCTGATTTACAGCATCCGCAGTTCTTTCAGTTTCCATTGTACAGTGGGGTTGCCAACCCTCCTGGATTTCTCTGGAGTCTCTGACAAATTAGGAATAAATGTCCTGGGTAACCCTGTGCAAGCAGTACAATGGTTGGTTAAAAAAAGGCGATTAACTTTGAATGCCTTTGTTTATCAGTTATAACAGGTTAGATGTGGTTAAAACAAAGGCTGTTTAACAACGAATTGAAAGTCATGAAGCCTCCAGTAATTTGCCGAAGTAGAGTTTGCAAAACTATTGTGCGATGTTATCCACTTGACTAATCATAATTATTGCAAAGCAAGCCGGGAGGCAGTGAATAAACCTGGAAATATAGGTTAATGTTGTTGATTGGGATATTGTTCAAATATTAACACAAGATTATACCTAGGGGAAAGGCGAAAACCTTCATGCTGATCCGCAATCAATGCTAATGATTTTTATCTTGATTTTTCAGTTGTTCAGTCTGTGTCATTAAGTCTGATATTGACAGATGAATACAATGCATTAAATGAAAGATTTAGCAAAACTTATGGCTTGATAAGAAGTGTCCACCATTTTTTCTTTATGAAAATAGTTCACAGCAATTCTGTTCAGATTCAAATGTAATAACTCACCTTGCGCACAACTTTGTTTTACACTGAGTATTTTCAGAAACCTCTTTACAAGTGCAAGCTGCATTGCATCTGGACCACAGCAGGAGTACCATTAACTTTAAAACCCCCGTCAAACAAAGATATAAATTAATTTACTTATTTTGTTCCTACACTGCTGCGTTGAAGTGGAGGTTTATTACAACAAGAATTTGTCACAATCATTTTTTTCAAATCTTCAAAAATGTGCAATTTGTTATCTCCTCTGATCTCATCATTTCAAAACCAAGCTTATTTCGCTCCTTTTGCAATTTGTCAGACTTCCACTGCACTTTGCAATTAACATTACAGGTTTTCACTCCTCACTCTCGTCCTTTGATGTCAGAAAAGAGATGACGGAGTGGCTATTAAAATGTACAACTTAAAAAAAGAGCTCATCAAATAAAAACATACACTTTCCACAGAAAATCCTCTGGAAGCCTCCATAATTCAATCAATGAAATATTCCATTATGAAGTTAAGGTCCTGATCAAAGCTGCCTTTACATGAAACAATGTTACAATTTCAATTTAATAAATGAAATTTGCAATGAAAGATTAGAGAGCTGCTGATTTTATTGAGGAAATGAAAATATGAGCCAAAGACAATCTTCCCGTCAGCCACGAGACACATACATACTGTATCCCTCTGGGAAATATCCTGAGTTGCTTGTATAAGGCAAGATAATTCATGTAGTTTTAACTTAATTGCTACACTACATCTGTTTTCTCTTTGTTCTTGATAACTAATAGTTTGTCAAACAAATCCATTCCTGACAACTCGACCATCATGTTGTTTACATAGCATGGTTTAGCTTATGTTGATTTCTCACCAAAGGAAGAAAATGTTATTTGGAGGTCCTGTGCAAGAAAAAAGTCTTGCCATACCACACCACACAACCCTGCCACAGCAACATCTACAACACATGCCAGATTATTGACATAGACGCTACCATCACACCTGGGAACACCACCCCACCGTGTGCGTGGCAGATACTCATGTGGTCTGGCTAATGTTGTCTACCTCATACACTGCAGGAAAGGATGCCCCGAGG
Organism: Stegostoma tigrinum; assembly: GCF_030684315.1. Classification (NCBI taxonomy): domain Eukaryota; kingdom Metazoa; phylum Chordata; class Chondrichthyes; order Orectolobiformes; family Stegostomatidae; genus Stegostoma; species Stegostoma tigrinum. The sequence continues at coordinate 113,249,747 of NC_081358.1, read as the reverse complement.
CATGGTATATTGATGATAACATGCAGACACTATGACAACGGATGAAGGGACACCACGCAGCAATCATCAGACAGGGATATTTCCTCCCAGTTTGGGAACATTTCAGCGGTCAAGGGTATTCAGCCTCCAATCTTTGAGCAACCATCCTCCAAGGCAGCCCTCAAGATACACAATAATGAAGAATCACCAACGAGAATCAGATGGCCAAGCTCCGTACCCATGAAGACTCCCTCATGATGTTGGGCTTGTGTCACACGACCCGTGACCCCACCATTCTGTATCTGTAACATCTTCCTTACTGTTCTGTTTCGACACCATCACCTTGGTGACTTGTTATGGTCTCTGTGACTTAATTAGTTTTTACAGTTTTGGGTTATTTGTTATATTGGTTAGATCCTTAGCATATGACTTTAATACCCATCATGTTATTGCGGTCATTTGGTTTGTCTCCAGCAACAGCCCATTTTTTACTTTTTTGTAATTATTTCTTCGCCTCAATTAAATGGATCACAGGTCATCCCTTCACTTACCGTTCAGCTGGTGACACTTCACTCATACTGTCTGACACTTTTGATCACCTGCAGAGAGTTTTTCGGCCTGTTGACACTCCACTCACACCATTTGTAGGATCTTTTGATCTCTCTGCCCATTGATCTCTCTGCCTATAAATTCTGTGCTTGTGTGCTTCTCTTTCACTTCTTCTGATGAAGGAACAATGCTCCAAAAGTTTGTGATCTCAAATATACCTGTTGGACTATAACCTGGTGTCATGTGACTTCTGACCCAGTTCAAAACTAGCACCTCCACATTGTGAAGGATGGCTGACCACCACGGCGAGTGAATTGCCAAAATAAAATCATGGTCTATCGAGGCAGTTGTCACATTGATTTTCCCAGTTTGTGCATCAGCTAGGACCACTCCACAGAGACAATGGAAGATTGGGTAAATGGAGTGGTGATCGGACTTGATGTTGTAAGTGTACATGTGAAGTTGGTTTTATGCTTTTATGAGGAAGAAGAGGACAGAGAAACGGAGAGGTCAGTGGTGTCATGAGAAAATATGGAGCAGGGCAAGGAAGAGATGCCATTTCTGGAGGTGAGAGGTTGTCATGAAGCTCACCAATTTTTAGCCTGTTATGGTAAGTGTAAGTATGCGTTACCTAGCAATCCCTCATTTTGGTGGCCGAATTTAACTACACCATGGACTAGTTGCATCCCTGGTGTCTTCCATATAACCAGTAGCAGTGAGGAATCTGAAACGGGCATCATTAAAACTCTCTTATATCTCTCTGTGACTTCATAGTGAAATCTCTTTGACCAGTTCAAAGTTTCTGTAAGCTAGGGATCAGAAATGCCATAAAAAGCAAGAGCTTAGCAGTCTCATTTTGTCGGGCTGTAAGTTTTCCTGCGCCTCTGATGCTGCTTGGCCTGCTGTGTTCATCCAGCTCCACTCCTTTACTATCTCAGGTTCAAAAGTTAATTTGATGTACACTCGTGTCATCTAAAGAATGGGAGGGGGAGATGGAAATGTCCATCATGGGCCTCCTGCAGTGCCACAATGATGCCACCCGAAGGTTGCAGGAACAGCAACTCATATTCCGCTTGGGAACCCTGCAGCCCAATGGTATCAATGTGCACTTCACCAGCTTCAAAATCTCCCCTTCCCCCACCGCATCCCAAAACCAGCCCCGTTCATCCCCTCCCCCCACTGCACCACACAACCAGCCCAGCTCTTCCCCTCCACCCACTGCATCCCAAAACCAGTCCAACCTGTCTCTGCCTCCCTAACCTGTTCTTCCTCTCACCCATCCCTTCCTCCCACCCCAAGCCGCACCTCCATCTCCTACCTACTAACCTCATCCTACCTCCTTGACCTGTTCGTCTTCCCTGGACTGACCTATCCCCTTCCTACCTCCCCACGTAAACGCTCCTCTCCACCTATCTTCTTTTCTCTCCATCTTCGATCCGCCTCCCCCCTCTCCCTATTTATTCCAGAACCGTCACCCCATCCCCCCCTCTGATGAAGGGTCTAGGCCCGAAACATCAGCTTTTGTGCTCCTGAGATGCTGCTGGGCCTGCTGTGTTCATCCAGCCTCACATTTCATTATCTTGGATTCTCCAGCATCTGCAGTTCCCATTATCAGTGTAGAAGTGATGTTGTCTTTTCATCTTTAGGGACCATTTGTAACACAGGAAGAATTTTAAAATTTGTTCAAGGGATTTGAATATCAATGGCGAAGTTAAAATTTATTGCTCGCTCCTAATTGCCCTGCAGAATGTGGTGATGAAATATCCTTTTGAACCGCCACAGTTCATCTGATGTAGATAGGCTCACAGTACTGTTAGGGAGCAAGTTCCAAATTTGACTCAACAGGTATATTTCCAAGTCAGGGTGGTGAGGGGCTTGAAGGGCAATTCGCAGTTGACCATGTTTCCATGCATCTGCTGCCCTCTTCCATCATGATGGTAGAGATGGCAGGCCTGGGAATGTTGTCAAAGGAAGCTTAGTGAGTTACTGCAGGGAATCTTGAGGGTGCCACACGGTGCCACCATTATGCATCGACGGCTGAGGGTATGAGGTAAAATAAGGTAACGTCAACACTGTCCAAGAGGGTCATAAGGTTGACAGCTCTCTATGATTGGTCGTAGCTGTCAATGAGGCGTGCTGTCTGACACTAGGTAGTTAGATGTTTATTGAGTAGTTTTATGCAGATTTTCTGAAATATTCTAAGAGCCTGAATGGATAAACCCCTAATGGAGAAAGTCTTCCTTAGTTTGAAATGGTATTTTGGTTCACCTGCTCAGCCAACACTGCCTTCACAACCCGTTTGTGTTGTTTTGTATAGTCTTGCAACTGAAATATGTCAGCACTTCCCAAATTGCTTCACCGAATGGGAGAGGAAATGGTTAATAAGTAGAAATGAAAACTGCTAGAAATATCCAGATCAGGCAACATCTGTGGATCAGAAACATTTAACACCAGACAGGCCGGAAATTTCCATCATTTCCTGCTTTTATTCCAGGTTGCCAACATCTACATTGTTCAACTTTAGTTTTACAGGTGGTGGTGGCAAATAAGAGTGACACTTTGTTCCTAATTATGTCCATTTGTCTGTCAGATTGAATATGTCATTTGAAATACTTTCTGAATATACGTACTAGAGCCCCTCCCTCACCCACTCAGTTCTCCACTAATGATCTTTGAACTCACCAGCCATTTAGAAGCAGATGCACTACCCACAGAGGCGTGGCTGAGATGACCCAAGAGTATTCATCTCCCCTCCGTGCTCTTCAATACGCCAGGTGAAAGGAGGGGTCTTTCAGACAGACTCTGCGGTAGTCAGGCACGTCACAGGATATTCACAGTGCAGAAGGAGGCCAGTCAGCCCATTGTATTTGTGCTATCTCTCTGCACGACCAATTCATTCCGTGCCACTTCCCGGCCTTCTCCCCCTAAACCCCATGCCTTCTTCCTTCTCAAGATCTCTAACTGCCAAATTGTCTTGTGAGCACTTTGAACCTGCATCCTACCTCCATATGTTCAGACGGTGTATTCCAGAACAAAACACTCACTGTGCGAAATAGTATCAGAGATAATGGGAACTGCAGATGCTGGAGATTCCAAGATAATAAAATGTGAGGCTGGATGAACACAGCAGGCCAAGCAGCATCTCAGGAGCACAAAAGCTGACGTTTCGGGCCTAGACCCTTCATCAGAGAGGGGGATGGGGGGAGGGAACTGGAATAAATAGGGAGAGAGGGGGAGGCGGACCGAAGATGGAGAGTAAAGAAGATAGGTGGAGAAGGTGTGGGTGGGGAGGTAGGGAGGGGATAGGGCTTGAAACCACACAACCAGCCCAGCTCTTCCCCCCCACCCACTGCATCCCAAAACCAGTCCAACCTGTCTCTGCCTCCCTAACCGGTTCTTCCTCTCACCCATCCCTTCCTCCCACCCCAAGCCGCACCCCCAGCTACCTACTAACCTCATCCCACCTGCTTGACCTGTCCGTCTTCCCTGGACTGACCTATCCCCTCCCTACCTCCCCACCCACACCTTCTCCACCTATCTTCTTTACTCTCCATCTTCGGTCCGCCTCCCCCTCTCTCCCTATTTATTCCAGTTCCCTCCCCCCATCCCCCTCTCTGATGAAGGGTCTAGGCCCGAAACGTCAGCTTTTGTGCTCCTGAGATGCTGCTTGGCCTGCTGTGTTCATCCAGCCTCACATTTTATTAACTCACTGTGCGAAGGTGTGTTTCTTTTCCTCATGTCACCTTTAATTCTTTTACCAAATAAGGAGTGACTTCAGGAGTGCCTCTTGGCTGGTGTCGGGGGGCCCAAGCACTGCTCGTGGGCCCCAAAGGAGCAGAAGTGCCCCAATAAGGTTGTGGTAAAATTAGCTGGAGGGCCTTAGACGTACCAATATTTCACCATAACTGCATATTTATTGGAGGTCCCTTGGCAGCTGCACCACAGGGTCAATTGGCTCAATTGGTAATTAAATATTTACAGTCCGTAATGTTTTGGTTTAGAGACAATTAATCTGTCTCACACATGGGCAAATACCAGAAATAATAATATGTGAGGCAACCAACTTGTGGGATTTTCACTGGACTATTAATTCAGGCACCCAGGTAATGTTCTCAGGGCTTGGGGTTGAATCCTGCCGAGGCAGATGGTAGAATTTGAATTCAATAAAAATACGGAATTTGGAGTCTAGTGATGACCACGAATCCATTGCCAACTGCCAGAAAGTTGGTTCACTAACAGATAGTAGGAACAGCCGAGATAGGAGTCAGAGATAACATAGTGTGGAGCTGGAGGAACAGAGCAGGCCAGGCAGCATCAGAGGAGCAGGAAAGTTGACATTTGGGTTGGGACCCCTCGTCCTTTAGGGAAGGAAACAGCCATCCTCACCTGGTCTGGCCAACATGTGACTCCAGACCTGCCACAATACAGTTGACTCTTAACTGCGCTCTGGGACAATTAAGGATTGGCAATAAATTCTGGCCGAGCTGGTGATGCCCTCATCTTGTGAATGGATAATTAAAAAACAGTAAGCAACAATTCTGTGTAAATAGCTCCAAGATTGAACATGCCATGAACAGAAACAATGGGCAGCATCTTACAGGGGACTATGGCAAGGTGTGTGGCAGAATCGGATGACAAGGTGCCAAGCTGGGACTAGGTCTGGTGACATGGCCTCCAATGTTGGTCCTGTGAGGAAAATAAAAGATCCACCTATGCACCCCACCATCCAGCAGAAGCCCCAGGGCCATGCCCAAAAAACAGGGCAACAACTTACACCTGCCTGCAATGTCTGGGGCATGTGTCAGGAATTCTGCAGTGCAGCTCCATACCGATAGTGCTTGTCCTATTGTCCGATGGCATTTAGAATGTGGCACTACTGGAATACCAGTCAAATCCAGGAACTCCAGTAAGTGGCGTGTTGTTCTAGGAATGGCGTAATGGAAACTGGGGCCTGAATTGGATGTAATATATCCAAAAAGGGCTGAAGAACCAATAGCTGTTTAATGAGATACAGTCAGCCAACAAACTGGGTCTTGTAGTGAAAATCATTCCCTCAAACTCAACACAACTCACACTGGCCCCCAAAAAACCGTAAGATTCAACCTCAATGTCTTTACACGGGCTAGCTATGACTGTACAAAATCTAAGAATTCAATCAATGCCTCATTCCTCACAAAGCACCGGATGTTCTACTGTCACACAGAAATGAAAGATTTGCCCTTATCAGATCTCACAGCTCCTTACAGCCAGCACAGTATTTCTGATGTCCAATCATTGTTGCAGCGCTGGAAAGATGGCAGCCAAGTTATGCACAGCAAGACCTCACAAACAGCACTGCAGCAAAAACTAAACTCTTAAGTTATGTTGATTGAAGGACAAACATTTGCCCAGACATATATGAATACCGTCTTGCTCTTCTTTGTAATAGGGCCACAATTATATTTAATTGAGCTTCTGTTTCATATTTTATCATTCCCAACAATGGAGCACCCCCTCAGTACTGCAGTGGAATGTACACCGAATTTATTATACTTAAAGTGGGTTTTGAACCCAATACTATCACAGAGGCAAGAACACTACCCACTGAGCTATAGTTGATATAACCTCATACATTGTGAGCACCTTGGTCAAGATGCATCATTCTCAGGTATTCAAACCACAAACGCAGCATTGGGTCGGGATAGAGGACAGAATAAATACAGCTCTCAAGGGAAGGGAATGATATGGTAAATCAGCAGTTAGCTCTTTAACTTCAGTGTGATATGTCTCAGCCTCAAATAATGGTTTAGACTCAAATTGCAAGAAAACAAAAGCATTTCCATTGCCCATGGCGCAGAAGATGAAGCGACATAAAATGTTGTGAAACGTATGTGTGACACATCAATAACCTGGAGAGCATGCAAGCCCTAGGCAGCACTTACTTACAAGAGTAATTTTCTCCATTTTCTCCTTTTTTTTATCTGCCTGACTTAAGGCAGTAATAACACACAAGTGCTTTGTTGTATTCACAAAAATTATTGCAGGAATTAAAACATGCCAGCAAGCTGAGAAACAGCATTTCATCAGGGTCACATATAAAGTAAGGGAATGTTGCTGGATTCACAACACTCTCTGATGACCTGCAGCTTTTCCAGAGTAAACAAGTACAGTCATGTCCCCGGATGCTTTTGCACAAAATCATTTTTGACAAATGAATGAGTTTTAGGTTCATGTGTTACAAGTTGCTATGGAAATGCTGAGATGAAACAACAACAAAAAGGGTGATGTGAATTGAGTTGCGTTAAACTAACAACACTCCAGTGTCTAGTTTGATGTGCAGGGAGTGCTTTTTCTTGTTTTCAACAAGTGCTTCTAACATTAAGCATTTGCCTAAGATTTACTGCACAGCATCTCAAACTGTGCTTGTTTATGGAACACTGCTTTTGTTTGCTTGCTTTAGCCATTGTGTTAAGCTGCAATTACAACTTTGCAGGAGTTTGGCCAATATGAGACACAATGGCCTATAAATCTGGTTGCATGGCATCTATCCCTCAATGAGCTAAGTGTGCGCCACGGTGAGTAGTAAGCACATTTTTGTGGGCGTCTGCAGTAAATTGTAGTGGGAAAGGAAAAAATGTATTCCCATGCCCAGAACAGATACTACATTCTCTACATTACCTGCACTTGGGAGGCTTCATAAGGTGTATGTTGGCAGCCTGAACTGCATGATTCACTTACACTGAAAAGCAGACCTTGTGACTGTCCCCAGCAAAAGTCATTTTGTGAAACATATTTCCTTGAATGTGGCGCGGGGATATCAACTCTCCTAACTGCACTTTTTTTTCAAAAAAACTGCTGGCCATTGTCACTGCTTCAATGCTGGGAACAAATTTATCTTCAACACAGTGACAGACGTCTAAAATTAAGCTTGCCCCAGATTGGGAGGGACAGCTATTTTCAGAAACCAGCTTAAGAGATTGAACATGAAGTAGACACTAGATAATTAACTCAGAAAACCATGAAGTGACATATTTCAGAAGGAAGAATGTGGTAAAAAGTTTAAAGGGATGAAATATCACTCAGTTGTATTTAACTGCTTTAAGTTCTGATAAAAGAACTGAGACGAGAGAGACCACCTGGCATCAACCAAAGCACCAGAAACAATAGTGCACCCAACCTTACTTAACTGCTCAGAGTTTGTGGCAATATTGGATGAGTTATCCTATAGCCATATCAAGCATCAGCCTAACACAGGCATATTCATGAAATCATATCTTGCAGGCAATGCCCAAAGCAGTGCCATTACCGACGCTGGGTATGTCCCATCCCACCAAAATGACAGGCCCATTAGAGGTGGTGACCTAGCAATACGCAGTTGGCAGGGATTGTTCTCTGAGTCCTCAATATTGTTGCAGGGATCCATGAAGTCTAAAAGACTAGACCAGGTAAGGATGACAGCATTCCCTCCATAAAGGACGTTAATGACTCAGATGGATTTTTTCCAACAGTCAATAATGGTTTCATGATCATTAGACCCTTAATTCCAGACTTTTTTCATTGAATTCAAATTCCACCATTAGCCATGGTAAGATTTGAACCATGTCCCTGAGTTTCCTGAATTAATAGTCTAGCTGGGCCATTGTCTCCCTCGGCACCAGGTATGACTCCAACCAGCGGAGGGCTTTTCCCCGGATTCCCATTCATTCTAATATTCCTGGGGCTCCTCAATGCCACATTTGAAAAAATGTAACCTCGATGTCGCGGAAGTGACTCTCACCTCACCTCTGGAATTCAGTTCTTTATTCCGTGTTTGTACCTACGTTGTATTGAGGCCAGCCAACGTAGCTACAGGGGATCACTGAAGAAATTCCCCAGCGTAGAGTTCCTGGGCCAAACCATCTTCATCTGCTTCATCAATGACCTTCCCTCTATCATAAGCTCTTAGTCGGGGGAAGTTAACTGATGATTGTACAATGGTCAACACCATTCACAACTCCTCAGTTACTGAAGACCATCTCCAGTAAGAAGGAATCCAAACATAACCGCATGACATTCAATGGCACTGCTTTCACTCAATCCCCCACTATAAACATTACAACTGACCAGAGACTGAACTGGACCAGCCACATGAATACTTAAGCTACCACAGCAGGTCACAGGTGAAGAATTTATGGGGAAGTATGCCACAGCGGTAATGTTGTTGGACTAATAATTTAGAAACCTAGGCTTGTTCTCTGGGGGCAAGTATTTGAATGCTACCATAGCAGATCATGAAATTTGAATTCAGAAATGTCTGGAATGAAAAGCTAGTCTAAGAGTGACCAAGTAACTGTTGTCAATTGTTCTAAATGACCATCTGGTTCACTTAGAGAAGGAAGTCTGCCATCCTTGGTTTAGACTCTATGTGGCTTTAAATCCACAGCAATACGGTTGACTCTTAGCTGCTCTGTGAAATGACTTAGACAGCACCTATCGGTGCAATGGACATCTGGGAATGGGCAACAAATCCTGGCCTCAGCAACAATGCCCACATCTCATTAAAAAAAATGTTAAACTTCTGCAGCAAGTAGGTCTTTCTTGTCTCCTTAATGCTTGTCCACGAGTCAGGATTTGTGAATATGGCCCGCGTGTCCGAGTGAGTGCAGCTCCAACAAGAAGCTTGATATCATTCAGAACAAAGCAACTACTTGTTGATACCCCAACCACTGCTTTCAAATAGCACTGCTTTCAACACTGAAGCACTGTGTGCCACTTACAAGATGACACTAGTATTCATCCAGGCTCCTTAGACACCATCTTCCAAACTAATGACCTCTACCATGTAAAAGGACAACAGCGGCAGATACCTGGTAAGACCACTGCCTGTAATTTCCCCTCCTTTGTACTCATTATCCTGTCTTGGAAATATATCACCATTGCTTCAACGTTGCTTGCTCAAAATCCTGGAACTTCTTCCCAAAAGGCCTTGCGGGTGTATTTACACCTCAAAGGCTGCAATAGTCCAAAAGGGCAGCTTACAACACCTTCTGAAGGGTAATTAAGGATAAGCAATAAATACTGGTACAGCCAGCAATGCCCACACCCTGTGAATAAATATGTAATGTAAGGGCAGCATGATGGCTCAGTGGTGAGCACTGCCGCCTCACAGCACAAGGGACCTGGGTTTGATTCCATCCTTGGGTGACTGCGTGAAGTTTGCACATTCTTCCCGTGTCTGCATGGGTTTCTTCTGGGCATTGCGGTTTCCACTGCCAGTCCAAAGATGTGCAAGTTAGGTGAATTGGCCATTTTAAATTGCCTGCAGTGTTCAGAGGTGTGTAAGTTAGCTGGATTAGACATGGGAAATGCATGGTTTAAGGAGATGGGTCTGGGTGGGTGCTCTTTGGAGGGGCAGCGTGGACTTGTTAGGCTGAATGGCCTGTTTCCAAACCACAGCGATTCTATAAAAAGAATCTTTAAAAGTGAAAGGAGAAGCTGATAAAGCTGAAAATAAGTCTCCTACAGTTTTAGGATTTATAAAATACGACCATCAAGTTTAAAGGCAACGATGAAACGTTCAAACTTACTGGGTCAGGCAGCATGGGTAGATTTCCAAGTGGGCTCCCCCTGTCATCTGTCATTCCAGGAAAAATGATTACCATAAACATCCTAAAATAACAGCCGGAGCACTCCACTTGTAATGATGAACAGCAGAGTCAGTCCAGAGGAAAGCTCGGCTTTCTGCTTCGGAGTGTGTTTTGCGACTCAGATCATGAGTAGCACAATCACTAAGCCATGCTGCCTGTGAAGAACATGTATGCAGGGATGCAGTTTACTGAGAAAACCAACTCGGTTCTTGCCCACTGCAGCAACATTGTTTAAAGGCCCTCCAAACCTCACCTCTCAACAGTCTCATTCCCAGAACCCACTCCTCCGGAAACCCCACGCCCCCTCCATCCATCTGTCACTATCCTCCATTGCCCCTTATCCAGTACCTGTAATGTACAGCCTACAGATTCTATGCAAGGTCAATAGAAAATAGGTTACATTCCTTACCATCTCACACAAAGCTTCATCAAACATGTTATCACTGAAACAGAAAAAAGACATGCATTCTGTCATGTGAAAAAATCTTAGGTGCTGGTTATCGCATTAGTTCTGTCAACAAACCAGAAACAACATCAAAGGTACAATATCTTTAACCTTGAACTGGTTATTACAACCTTTTAAAACTGACATTTTATTTTAAATGAATGGAACGTTTAATGGACTGAAACCTATTAACACATGAACTCTGTCAAGCATTCATAATAAATACAGCTACCCAAAATATAGTGCCGTCTCCGAGATGGAAAGATCACAAGGTACTTATTTCTATTTCAAATCAAAGTGTCTGTCAATCATTTTTTCAAGTGTCAAATGCAGGGTTTTGTTTTTAATCAGCCAGAGCTGCAACTCAATTTAAATCACACTACAAAACATGACAGCATTGGCTGACCAGACATCTTTCACTGCATTCTGCTTTCTTTTCCATTGGAAAAGTTTTGTAAAGCATGTCAATAATTACACAATGCTGGTAAATGTAAGTGTCAACTTAGCATGTAAAACAGATCCCAAAGACTGCATTAAAATCGTATCTACATTCCTATACAGCACCTAATTAAAACAGTAGTTTTATCCTCTGCTTTCAGATTGTTCTCAACTCTACCCTAGTCTCGCTACTTTCTTCAAACCCTGCATTGTCTTTAAAGAGTGCACAGAAGGAAATCTTTTGAAAATTGGGCCCGCTGTGGTAAAGAGCAGAGGTAGGTGTGCATTTTAAGAGGCATTCCCAATCTGCAAAAACACCAGAGGAAAATGGCATGGGGTTGGGAATAAGGAGGAAAATCAGATTTCTTCCACCAGAGGTACGCACCCTCAGAAAACATTGGCACTTCTTGAACAAAAAATGATTTTATTTATGTGTATCAGAATTAGTTTCCTTACATTTCTAGCAACTTTTCAATTCCTAGTGTCTTTATTTAGATAGAGGTGATTGCTTAGCTTGCCAACGAGATAGCACCATGCTTTGAATTTATACATAGTTTATTGTGCCAAATGGACTGATCACCCATTGGACTACATAGGAACTGAGAGAAAAGAGATGCCTCCACGTATATAGGTCGCATATTTCAACTCAAAAATGGGAAAAAGAAATGATCTGGATATGTTGCAGTATTCTGCTTCTGAATTATTTGCATTGAAAAAATGGCAGGGTTACTTCTATGTTCTATTTAAAGATTTCTCCTAGAGTTAGAGCCAACCAGTTTCACAACCCCGTTGAGACTGTATCAGTAATTAATGATATCTACTGGGGTGATTACTGCCAGGACGTTGACTTTGTTACAGGAATCTCGACATTGTGAATGCCAAAATACTAAAATTTTTGGTCTGTTAAGTTGGATCTCATAATGTGATAGTCAGTGAGGGAGTGTGAGCCAAACTGCAGAGCCATACAGAACTGTGGCCAAGAGGCTTTCTATGCTTGTATGCTAGCTAGTTTCTCGACCTTGTGCACAAAAGGATAATTTGACAACGCCAGAATGAAAGCCCTGATGAAAAAATATGAATAGTAACCCATTCATCTCAAACTGTTTGAGCTTGCTCTTTGCAAAAATCATACATTTGGTCCCAATTTCCTGCTCTTTTTCCACAACTCTTGTATTTTCCCTTGTACATCTTGAGACTGTCATCCTAGTCTCTTTCATTGTCTCACCCATAAAGAACAGCAAGAAATAATAGACCTCAGTGCAAACACAAACTCAGCGTTAGGCAGTGAAATACTCAGCTGTGGGTATCGACATTGGCCCTTTAACATCACAGTGCAGCTTCCGACAACAGAGCTCCCTCTATGGACAAAGCTGTGATGTGGAAATTGAAATATAATGTGAAAGCTCGTTGTATGGTCCAGTAACATAAACGCGCCTTTACTCTTAGCTGGTTTTGCAGTGAGTTTACATTTTCCCATCACTACAGTAGCACACCTTCATCAGCAAGGTCCAAGTCTGTGACCTCTACGATCTAAAAAGACAATGACAGCAAATGCATGGGAACGCCATCACCTCCTGCAAATTCACCTCCAGATCACACCCTATCTTGACTTGGAAACATATTACTGCCATTTCAGTGTTGCTGTGTCAAAATCCTGGAACATTGTGCGCCTACCTACCAGAAATGGGGTGCAATGGGTGTAAAAGACTGGGCACTGCCACCTTCTTAAGGGCAGTTCAGGATGGGCAGTAACACCAACACAGAGCAATACTCTCGACTCAAGAATGAGAATCAAATGAACCATGAATACTGGCACAGGAGATGCCCAGCCAACTTTCAATGGTATTATTGTTGTCAAATGCCTGTCATCAATACACTGAGAGTCACTATTGACAATAACTGGACTTGCCACATAAATACTACCGCTATAAGGCCAGATCAGATGCTAGGAAATCTGTGGCAAGGAATTTAGCTCTTGTCCCCTTAAAGCCTGTTGACAAGGCACAAGTCAGGACAGTGATGTAAAGCTCTGAACTTGCCTGCTGAGTATATTTTTGATTGACCATATAACTAAGGCTGCAAATTAACATTGAACTAAATAGTGGGGGATGAGTACCTAAGTGAAGAGAAACTTAGAAAATTAAACAGTAGGGACAAGACATTAGTGCAGAGTCTCAGTATGGACAATGAAAACAAAAGTGGGCTAGGAAGAGACGCAGTGTAGAAATGTAAGAGTGCATCAGAAATACAATCAGAATCAGGAAAAATGGCAAAAAGATAGGAAGAAAGATATTTATCTCAGCACTCACATCAGTCATAAAGAGATGAATTGATGGTAGTGTAGACAGATCTTGCATATGAAACACAAACATGTTAGCATGCAGGTAAAGCAAATCACATGCCTATCTGACTTGGAAATATATCATCATACCTTCATTGCAAATTAACCAAAACCCTGGAACACCCTACTTGACAGCAGAATGGGTATACCTTCAGCTAAGAGGATAGTGCATGACAGTGACTTATCATCAGCTTCTCAAAGGCAATTATGGATGAGCAAAATCTATTGATGTTCCCAACAAGGTCACTGTCCTGTGAAAACTTAAAGAGAAAATAACACCTATGCAATCAACTTGTTTTTAAATCTGGCGTTAGGTTCAATGGCCATCAACGTAAAAGCTATTTCAATGGATCTAGCACTATAGCTCAAACCATACTAAGTAGCAAGACAGGTCAATACAATACATTAGCCCTTCCACTGACCAACCTTCACACATTCTTGGATCTTACTGTGCATCTAAATAAGAATAAGTAGGGAAAAGTCAATGAAAGAAAAATCTCCTTTTGGAACAGTCTGGCGTAAATTGCCTTTGGAATCACTTAACATTTGCATTATATTTGGAGAACAACAAGGGAAAGGACATTACAAAAGGATCTCCAAATACGCTAGGAGAGAAATGAGAGCACATTGAACACGACAATGAAAGACAGAAGACCATTTCAATCCGCAGTCCCCTTTGGAAAACCTTAATGATGAGTCTGCGGTCGAATATACGTTTGTATTTTTGAAGAATTTGAGTAAGACCCTACACTGCTTTTTGTAAATATTTCTCTTTCTTCATATGAAAAGCATTTATCTCGGACAGCCCTTTGTCCTGAAGTGCATGATGTTAAATATCAAAAACTGTCTTATGGTGGTAAACAGAAAAAGCTTATCCATTCCCTTTCCCCTGTGTAGAGTGGTCCATCTACAAGAAGGTAGCTTGCACAGGAGCGAGCTTGTCATTTTAAAATAACTAGTCCTTTACATTTTGTGCCTGATTTTTATTTTCTCCAACTAGTTCTGGCAGGCAGCAGAAGAGCACAGATTGAAATCCAAGGGACTGGGAGTCTTTACAGTTGGAAATTTTGAGTTGGAAATACGAGTGTCTGAAACTTTTCATGAGCCAAACATCCAGTTGATCTGGATCCCAGAACCGCACTCCAAAACGGCTGGGATATATGCTGGGAGGCCCAAGTTTTATGACTGACCTTTAAACGTGATATATGTATATTGGAGGCAGTGCTGCTAACATGGAAGTCGGTTAGAATAGCAGCTGAGATAACAGGGGATTCCCTGTGACGAGAAGCTGAGTAAATTGGCCCTGCAGCCTCTGGAGTTTTGAAGAGTATGAGGTGAACTCCCTGAATCAAACAAGGAGTAGACAGTAGTTTCCCTTGTTCAAAATTGAGAGGCGCATCATTTCGGAGTGAGATCAGGAGAATTTCCCAGATTGTTGTGGATTATCCACACAGGTAATAGGTAAGATGCAGATGAAAAGTGTTTTGGTCTATCAGGGATATGGAAAGCAGGAGCCACAGATCAGCTATAATCCTACTGAACTGCAGTGCAGGAATAGAGCTTGATGAACACAGCAGGCCAAGCAGCATCATAGGAGCAGGAAGGCTGACTTTTCAGGCCTCGACCCTTTTCTGATGAAGGGTCTAGGCCCAAAACGTCAGCCTTCCTGCTCCTAAGATGCTGCTAGGCCTGCTGTGTTCATCCAGCTCCACACTTTGTTATCTCGGATTCTCCAGCATCTGCAGTTCCTACTATGTCTGCAGTGCAGGAATGACTGGATTTATGGTCTACTCCTTCTGCTATTTCTTACATTCTCGTCCATGTGAGCTTATCCAACCCATTGTCATTCAATCATATCGGTGTATCCTTCTATTGCTTTCTCCCTCATGTGTTTATCATGTTTACCCTTAAACACCTCCATGCTATTTGCCTTAAACTCTCCTGATGGTAGTGAGCCCCAAGTGCAAAACCATTCTCTGGGTGAAGGTATTTAGCTGTGTTTCTTCTTCAAAGACATGAATCTCTAAAGTAAATGGGCAGAAAATTGACGGCTGACCATCACAGAAGCAGGAGGTTTTATTGTTACATCCTACTGCTGTGTTTCAAATGCTGTTGCAAAGGAAAATGATATTTCTGCCTTAATCCCACAATGTTAAATTGGTGGAAGCAAATGATGTTATCTGATTGCTCAGCTGATTAACACAATAAACACGAGAGTTATACAGAGAAGGAAAATCCAAAGATTTACCTCCAATTAATATTGAATTGAGCACCCTCACCCAGGGGTCAGGAATTGGTTTGCTGTAATTGTTCATTAATCCCCACTAGATTTTGGGAGGACAAAAACATCTAGATCAGCTGTGCCATCAATAGTGAATATTTATCCACAGACAGGAAAGAAAAACAGAATGCAAGTAAGAAATCCATGCCTTCAGCAGAGGAAGTCTGAAAGGGGGAAATGGCCGTCGAAAAGGTGGATAATTAGTGAAATTTTCGAAGTCTGTTGATCTATCGCATTCTTTCCAGTGACCAATGGGAACTGTGTGGTCAGTTGTTTCTACTATCATGAATGTAATTGTGAGCCAGAAATCAGTGCACTCTAAATAGCATGCTCATTTACAGCTTTCCACATTCGGCAACAGGATTCACAGTCTGAGGAAGGGTCACCAGACCCGAAATGTTGTCTCTGACCTTTTCTTCACAGATGCTGCCAGAGCTGCTGAACTTTTCCAGCAAATTCTGTCTTTGCACAGTCAGCAGGAATTACGCATACTGCTCAGTTGTACCCGTGTCACCTAAGTGCCTGAAATTGTAGCAATTCACGCAGGATATCTGTGTCATCATAGTCCTGCTTTAGCCACTCTCTGTCTGCAGAAAACAGTAATTCATGTGTTAAAAACAGCAAAAAAAAATGCAAACGTGTGGATTGTACAGCACAGAAACAGGTCACTCAGTCCAGCTCATCTAGACATGGTTTTATACTCGACATGAACCATATTTAGAGTCATAGAGAAGTACAGCACAGAAACAGGCCCTTCATTCCATCTTATCCATGCCAAATATAGCCATAGAGGTGTTCAACACAGAAGCAGACCATTTGGTCCAACTCATCCATGCTGACCAGATATCCTAAATTAATATTTAATAATTAATATCCTAAATTAACATTTGGTCCATATCCCTCTCAACACTTCCCATTCATGTACCCATCCAGATGCCTTTAAAATGTCATAATTGTACCAGCTGCACCACTTCCTCTGGCAGCTCATTCCATACATGTGCCATCATCTGCATGAAAAGGTTGCCCCTGAGGTCCCTTTTAAATCTTGCCCCTCTCACCTTAAACCTATGCCCTCTAGTTTGGACTACCCCCACCTGGGGAAAAGACCTTGGCTATTCACCCTATTGATGCTCCTCATGATTTTATAAACCTCTCTAAGGTCACCCTTCAGCCTCCAAAGCTTCAGGGAAAAATGCCCCAAACTATTCAGCTTCCCCCTATAATCAAACACTCCATCCTCAGCAACATCCTTGTCAATCTTTTTTGAAGTCTTTCACGTTTAACAACATCCTTCCTGTAGCAGGGAGACTAGAATTGAATGCAGTATATTCTAAACGAGGTCTCACTAATAACCCGTACACCCACAACATGACCTCCCAATTCCTATTCTCAGTACACTGTCCAATGAAGATAAGTGTGCCAAACGCCGTCTTTGCCACCCTATCAACCTACAACTCCACTTTCAAGAAATTATGCACCGGCACCCCTAGGTCTCTTTGTCTGGCAACACTCCTCAGGGCGCTATTATTAACTGTGTAAGTCCTTTCCTGGATTGCTTTAGTAAATACAGCTAAAATGCCACTCCATGGCCCATTGGCCCATCTGCTCAAGTTTCCTTTGTACTCAGATACACCCCGTGTGGCTGGTTGGGCTGCAGGCTGTCTCACACATACCTCCTGCTGTTATGCCTTATCATTCACTAATAATTATTCACCCTTTGTAATGGCATCTCACTGCATGGCACTAGCAAGACAACAATCAAAGGATTTTGGGAATGCGTGCCTCTCTGTCATGGGTGCATGACAGAAAAGTGTTGGTGGACAGGCAAGTAATTGGTGCTATTAGAAATGAAGATGAAGTGGTCTTGTTTGAGAGCGGCTGATTTTAGTCACTGGGGAATAACAAATGACTGCATACGTCAGACTGCCTGCAGCTTCCCACAGTTCTTGTGGTATCTGAGCTCTTCTGATGCAGTAAGTTGCAACATATTTAAATATTGAACAATAGATCCTTGGACTGATAGGTAGGTTAACTGATTCAGTGAATGTAGAGAACACAGCAGTCTGAAGATAGATTGGGAGATAGGATGGGTATGGGATAGTCAGTTTGTAAGGGTAGCGCTTAGTGCTGTGATTAACCCATCAACAGTGCTCTGTCGGTAAACAGATATCATTTTGTGGACAGAATTACTATGTATGCTGGAATCTGTACTGAAAACAGCAAAATGCTGGAGATCACCGCAACTGGAACTCTCCATAGATGCTGCGTGGCCAGCAGTGTTTTTTTGTTTTCGATCTCTTTGTAGACAGTTGCATGTATAATTGAATAGTCTCCAGGATTAATTGAGCCCTTCCACCCAGTTATTTGTTAAAGGATGCTGGAGTGTGCAGTGTGGAGATAATCACTTGGAGCTTTTCCCTGGGAGACAGGGGGAACTGGATGCTGACCAGACTATTTCCCTCTGATGACCTTAGTGACAGAACATTCTGAACATCTGCCACAGGTGGTGCTTGTGGACAGACCCTCCTGATAACAGGCCAACACACATCTTCCAAGCTCCAACTTTCCGCTGACAGCACTCCTCCATTTTACCACCCCTCCCATGCCAATGCCAAAAGGCTGACAATTTCTATCAGGACATATGTTGAGCAATGGGATCAGCTTTCATTTGTTGATGAGCTGCCAGACTAACCCAGTCACTTTGCATCAAATTTTCAATCAGCAGCGTTTGTCAACGTATCACAGGATACCAGTTTCTCGACAAATCCTAACTATTCTCCTTAAATTAATGCTTTCTAGCTAGGTCTGTGCAAGTACATCTGCACCTCCCCATAAAACCCAACCCTCCCCCAAAGCAGAGATCCCACTGACAGAGTACAGCTGACAGAAGAACCGTGGTTACTAAGAAACAGGGTTGTTCCAAACACTATTCTGCAGTTTCACTGAATAAAGGGAAAAAGGCAGCCTGGTCTATAATTTACACTGTTCTTTTCTGCTCGAACATGATTGCTGAATATGCTTTTTTGCTCCAATTATCATACACTTGAAGACACTATCGATTGCTTGCAAATGTAAATAATATTGAACTTATTACTGAATTTATTTGCGGCTGGTGACAGAAACTTCTTTTGTCTGTCAGAGAGTACCTTTTACTTTGTTGTACTATTATTAGCTTGCAATACAGTTATTTATTTTTGACAGACTGCAGTAATCCAGAAGCTTTCAACCAGCCTGTCAATTCTGGTCAGGGTGAGATTAAGTTTTGAAGTGCGCTCTT
This sequence comes from Stegostoma tigrinum, assembly GCF_030684315.1. Taxonomy (NCBI): domain Eukaryota; kingdom Metazoa; phylum Chordata; class Chondrichthyes; order Orectolobiformes; family Stegostomatidae; genus Stegostoma; species Stegostoma tigrinum. The sequence continues at coordinate 113,230,832 of NC_081358.1, read as the reverse complement.
ATTACTTAAGGCCTGTATTGAACTGGAGTTCTATTGTCTAGTATTTTGCTTCTAGCTTAGTTTTGGCATATCTGGTTTATCCTGACAACATTGGGATATATCACTCCACCACAAATTCTACTCATAGTGGTCCTTGCTGCTTCACATCATGGTCTAGCATTGCTATTACTTGTGGTCAATGATTGATGTGCTTCAATCCTCCATTGCGTTTAGCTGGGCTCTAATTTCCTTACTCAAAAGATGGGCCTTAAAGTGGGAATGGGGTTGCTAACCCCCCCAAGGAATAAATCGCAAGCTCCCCACCTCCAGGAATAAAAAGGAACCTCCCACCAGGGAGAAAAATACAATGGTACCAGTGTGGGGTTATTTAAAGAGAAAATGAATACGAGAAACAGGACTGCTCATGAAGGCAAAGTGCTTTGGAAAAAATAGAGCAGCAAAGCAATTAAAATTCCAAGAATATATCCAACCAGTGAAGACACGAAGAATGTGAGGTTATACACTTTGGAAGGAGGAATAGAGAAGCCAAATATTATATAAATGAAGGAATACTGTTGAAAGACACAGCAGAGTGAAATATGAACATCTTTGTGCATAACTCACTTTTTAAAAAAACACATGCAAGTTCAGGGAGACAAAGGAACTGCTGGTCTTTATTTCAATAGAAACTGAGTATAAAAATATGGGTGTCTTGTGAAAAGTGCACAAGGTACTCATTAGACCACAGTTCGAACACTGTGAACAGTTTTGGTCCTGAGACTAAGGGAAAATATAACTGGCACTGGAGGCAGCCCACTCGGTTTCACTAATTTGATCCCAAGTATGGAGGGATTATCTAATGAGAATATGAGGAGTGTACTCTTTGAAGTTTAGAAGAATGCAGGGAGACTTGAATGAAACATATAAGACTCTACAGCTGCTTTAGTGTTGATGCAGAAATGTTGTTGTGCCTTGTGAGACAGTCTTGCACCAGATAGCATAATCTCAGTCTGAGCATGCCCATTTAATAGAGATGAGGAGTAATTTCCTCTCTCAGAGGTAAGTGAATCTATGGAATTCTTTACCACTGTTCTTAATTGAGGTTGGATCATTAAGAGTAATCAAAGCCGAAATGGACAGATTTTTCTTCATGAAGGAAATCAAGGGTTACGGGGAAAACGCGCGAAAGAGGAGTTGTGGTTTGTCAGATTAGCCGGGATCTCATTGAAAGGCAGAGCAGATTTAATAGACTGAATGGCCTACTTCTATTAAAATGGCTTACATTCCTGGGACTCCCAGGAGCTTGTTTGCCTCCTGTCAGGTGGAAGAACAATAGACCCTCATTCAATGTAAGATCAGCAATTGGCCTTCAGGTAGTGCAGCTCAGAGCTGGGGCCTGGGTGCTCATGACTGCTGACACGTTCTGGGTACACTTCTTCTTATTAGCCTCGGGGAGCTTCTTCCCCAGAACAGATCAGAAAAGATATCGATTTGTTAAAATGAAGTCCACTCAACAACCCAACAAGTGTTGGCGAATCAGTCTGAAAGGATGCCTCCGAGCAGGGTGTCAAGTCCAAGGATTTTCAACCTCTGCTTTTATTAAAGATCTGTCGCTTCATTTTCCATGCAAAAGTGTTTGCAAGACCCTTTTTACTTTGGAAACAAACAAGGGTGAGGAGGGAGGAATTTCCACCATACCGGTCCCAGGGTAGAGGAGTCCAAAAATAGGGGGCATAGGTTTAAGTTGAGTGGGGAAAGAATTAAAAGAGACTTGGAGGTCAACTTTTTCATGCAGAGGGTGGTCCATGAATGGAATGAGCTGCAAGTGGCAGAGGTGGGTACAATTACAACATTTAAAAGGCATCTAGATGGGTACATGAATAGGAAAAGTTTAGAAGAATATGGGCCAAATGCCGGCAAATGGGACGAGATCAGTATCGGATATTTGGTTGGTATGGACAAGTTGAATTGAATGTTTCCATGCCATGTAACTCTATGACTGGATGCAAACTGGCAGCATGATTGGTTACCTCATTACAGAAATTACACAATAATTTTCATTTTAAATTATAATTGAACTGCTTTCCTAAGTCAATTCGCAATCTGGAATGTTGGATGTTATGTTCAGGCAGCAAGCTGTTTTATTATGCAGGCTCCATTAATATTCTGTGGCTTTTATTTCAAAGGAAATGGAATATAAAAATTGTTGTGTCTTGCTAAAACTACACAAGGTACTTATTAAACTGAAGCTCAAATATTGTGAACGGCACTTAGCACAAATTTACAAGAGCGAGAGAACTTCAGCCTGTTTCTGGTATGGCGCCAGCCTGTATAGTATTTTAAAGAGGCAACAGTGGCCCCACAAAATGTGAAAATCATAGCAACAAGTAGTGAAACCCTATTAACCTTCTTTGTCATTATTAATTGTGAAGCACAGAATAGTTCTCCTCGGAGCCAAAGCATCATCAGCCTGTGAGATGACACTTTAACATATCTACTTGACCTTTCCATGGTGTAGGGTCCATGGGGAATCTATTCAATGCCTGGCAATTAATCTGCACTCTCAAAGTGGCTCCTGACCATTTTAATGGAGCATTAAGGGCATATTGAACTGTACATTTAATCATGTAATTACTTTTTACAAGAATCTGAAAGGGGATGCCATCATATCTGATGTTATAGACCTGCTAATATTTTCGTAAAACCAAATAGCTTTTAGTTTTGAGTTCAATATGTTCACAATCGGCCCGAGTGAAACACGCATCTAAAGTTTCACTGTCGGAAGAATTGCAGTCAGTGAACTTAATGACTCTTTAGTCCAGACATTGGCATTAATGATTTGATTTCCTATATTGATGAAGTTCAGTATATTTGCAGTGTTCTGTGTGTTGAGGAAACAGTTCCAATCATTTGATCTCAGCCTGAGATACAAGCTCATTTTGGAAATGCAAGTCATTATGTCCTTACTTAGGTAAACTTCCATTTTCATGAAACACGAATACCCTGCTCCGCTGGCTGAAGCAAATAAGTAATATTACTCTATGACTGGATACAAATTGGCATCAGGGATTAGTTACCTATTATAGAAACTACATAATAATTTTCATTGTAGATTACAATTGAGTTGCTTTCTTAAGTAGGCACACAATCTGCAATATTAGATGTTATGCTCAGGCAGCAAGTTGTTTAATAATACGGGTTCCATGAATATTCTGTGGCCTTTATTTGAGGGACAAATAAATGTAACTTGAAGATCTCAATCAATAGGTACAGCCAATTTCCCCAAACATGTCCTCTCATGATAATAGGGGAAAGCGGGGTGCATTTCAATAATGCCTTTGTACATGTATTCTTATAGTGGAATGGAGAACAGGCTCTATGTTGCCAACAAGGGAAGATGCCTCTAAAGCTACATGGTGGAATATCATTAATGGAAGGACAGACACCTCAACCACCTGCCTGAACTTCACTACAGATGTCACCTAGGAGAGGTAATAACCTGGAGGTACTAACGCTGAACTGTAAATCAAGAGACCCACGTAATGTTCTGGGGACCTGGGTGTGAATCCTGCCACAGCAGATGGTGGAATTTGAATTCAATAAAAATCTGGAATTAAGGATCCAATGACGACCATGAATTTATTGTTGATTGTCAGGAAAAACAACCTATCTGGCTCGCTAGTGTCCTTCAGGGAAGGAAACTGCTGCCTACATGTACACCTAACTCCAGACCCACAGCAATATGGTTGACTCTTAGCTGCCCCCTGGGTAATTAGGGATGGGTAATAAATGCTGCCTGGCCAGCAACACCCCTATCCTGTGAATAAGTTAAGAAAAAACCTTGTCTAGGAAAAGCAAGAAGTCAAAATCGTATGTTTAAGTTTCACAGGCTGCCCAGGCCCTATGGAAGATCTATCAGATGATTATTCTGTCTAGATGGTGAAAATTTGGAGCTATTTGGCTAGAGAAGGCAATGCTCAACAACTCATGGGTTAATATCTGCATGTGGTATCAGTTTGCAGACAGAGCACTAGAAGAAACAGGTTTCCTGAAAACACAACCAAGCTTTATCACCTCTAAACAAGTTACTGGTCAAAGCTCAACATTTGTACACGATCCACGGATCCTCGGAGAAGAGTTTTTAACATAATTCTGTCGGATTTTTGCTTCTTGCTTTCCCACCTTAGGGTGGCACAGTGGCCCAGTGATTGGCACTACTGCCTCACAGCACCAGGGACCCTGGTTCAATCACCCTTGGGTGACTGTCTGTGTGACATTCTCCCCGTGTCTGCTTGGGTTTCCTCTGAGTGCTCTGATTTCCTCCCACAGTCCAAAGATGTTCAGGTGAAGGGGATTGGCCATGCTGAATTTCCCATATTGTCCGCATATGTGCAGGTTAAGCAGGTTAGCCATGGGAAATGCAGGGACACTGCTATATAACTGATCGTTGTGTAAACCCGAGACCCTACCCTTGCAGGGCCTCCCACCCATCCACCTCCTCTAACCTTATACACCAGGGACAAATCAAGGTAAGCTTCTCTTTTTTTTTAACCTTCTGTTTAGGGGATTAGCAGGGATGGCAGTACAGGTAGAGGAATGTTCCTCCTGCATGATGTATGAGGTGAGGGACGCCATTAGTGTCCCATCCAAATACGTCTGCAGGAAGTGCACCCAACTCTTGCTCCTCCAAGACCGTGTGAGGGAACTGGAGCGGGAGCTGGATGAACTTCGGATCATTCGGGAGGCAGAGTCAGTGATAGGCAAGAGTTACAGGGAAGTAGTACCTCCTAAGTGTGAAGAAAGCTGGGGAACTGTTAGAAGGGGGAAAAGCAGTCAGTGCAGGGATCCCCTGTGGTCGTTCCCCTGAAAAACAAGTATACCGTTTTGGATACTGTTGGAGGGGGGACTTACCAGGGGCATGCAGTAGGATGCAGGTCTCTGGCACAGAGTCTGTCCCTCTTGCACAAAAGGGAAGGATGGATAGAAAGAGAGTGATAGTCATTGCGGACTCAATAGTTAGAGGGACTGATAGAAGGTTTGCCGGGAACGAAAGAGACTCACGATTGGTGTGTTGCCTCCCAGGTGCCAGGGTCCGTGATGTCTTGGATCGTGTCTTTGGGGTCCTGAAGGGAGAGGGTGACCAGCCCCAAGTCGTGATCCACATAGGCACCAACGACATAGGTAGAAAGAGGGATAGGGATGTCAGGCAGGATTTCAGGGAGCTAGGGTGGAAGCTGAGAGCTAGAACAAACAGAGTGGCTATCTCTGGTTTGTTACCTGTGCCACGTGATCGCGAGGCAAAGAACAGGGAGAGATTTCAGCTGAAGATGTGGCTGCAGGGATGGTGCAGGAGGGAGGGCTTCAGGTACATGGACAATTGGGGCTCATTCTAGGGAAGGTGGGACCTCGACAAACAGGACGGTCTCCACTTGAACCAGAGGGGCACTAATATCCTGAGTGGGAAATTCGCTAGTGCTATTCAGGTGGATTTAAACTAGCTCTGGAGGGGGATGGGAAACTGAGGTGTAGTCCGAGTACACAGGAGGATGAGCGTAGGGAGGACATGTTCAGGACCTCACTGTCACAGGAGTGTGCTGGCAGACAGCAAGCTGGATTGAAGTGTGTCTACTTTAATGCCAGCAGTATCCGGAATAAGGTAGGTGAGCTTGCAGCTTGGATAGGTACCTGGAACTTCGATGTTGTGGCCATTTCGGAGACATGGATAGAGCAGCGTCAGGAATGGATGTTGCAGGTTCCAGGGTTTAGATCTTTCATTAAAGTCAGGGAAGGTGGTAAAAGAGGGGGAGGTGTGGCTTTGTTGGTCAAGGACAGTATAACGGCTGCTGAAAGAACCTTTGACGAGGACTCGTCTCCTGAGGTGGTATGGGCTGAGGTTGCCGAGGAAGGTTTGTCGACTGAGTCAGTATGGGTGGAAGTTAGGAACAGCAAGGGAGCAGTCACCTCACTGGGGGTTTTCTACAGACCCCCAATAGTAGTAGGGAGATCGAAGAACTCATTGACCAGCAGATTGTTGAAAAGTGCAAACGTAGCAGGGTTATTGTTATGGGTGACTTCAACTTTCCCAATATCGATTGGAACCTCCTTAGTGCAGATGGTTTGGATGGAGCCGTTTTTGTCAGGTGTCTTCAGGAGGGTTTCCTTACTCAGTATGTGGACAGGCCGACGAGGGGGGAGGCCATTTTGGATTTGTTGCTCGGCAATGAGCCAGGACAGGTGTCAGATCTCGTGGTGGGAGAACACTTTGGCGACAGTGACCACAATGGCCTCACATTTACCATAGCCATGGAAAGGGAAAGGAGCAGTTACCAGGGGAAGATATTTAACTGGGGTAAAGGAAACTATGATGCTATCAGACAGGGGTTGGGAAGTACTGATTGGGAGCAATTGTTCCACAGAAAGGGCACAGCAGACATGTGGAGGCTGTTTAAGGAGCAGTTGTTGCAAGCGATGTGTAAATTTGTTCCTCTGACACAGGTAAGAAGGGGTAAGATTAAGGAGCCTTGGATGATGGGTACAGAGGTGTTTCTTGTCAAAAAGAAAAAGGCAGCGTACGTAAGGTGGAGGAAGAAAGGGTCTAGCACAGCTTTAGAGGATTACAGGCTTGCTCGGAAGGAGCTCAAAAGTGGACTGAGGAGGGCCAGGAGGGGGCACGATAAAGGCTTGGCAGGAAGGATTAGGGAGAGCCTGAAGGCATTTTACTCATACGTGAGGAATAAGAGAATGATCAGGGAGAAGGTAGGGCTGATCAGGGGTAGCATAGGGAACTTGTGCGTGGAGTCTGAGCAGATAGGGGAAACCCTAAATGAGTTTTTTGCTTTGGTTTTCACTAAGGAAAGGGACCTTGTTGTGAATGAGAACTTTGAGGAGCAGGAAAACAGGCTTGAACAGATCAAGATTGAGGAAGTTGATGTGCTGGAAATTTTGGCAAACATTAAGATTGATAAGTCCCCAGGGCCAGACCAGATTTATCCTAGGTTGCTCCGGGAAGCGAGAAAGGAGGTTGCTAAGACACTGGCGAAGATCTTTGCTTCCTCACTCTCCACGGGAGTCGTACCGGAAGATTGGAGGGAGGTAAATGTTGTTCCTCTTTTCAAGAAAGGGAATAGGGAAATCCCTGGAAATTACAGACCAGTCAGTCTTACGTCTGTGGTCAGCAAGGCTTTGGAAAGAATTCAGAGAGATAGGATTTATGACTATTTGGAAAAGCATAGCGTGATTAAAGGGAGTCGGCATGGCTTTGTGAGGGGCAGGTCATGCCTTAAAAATCTTATTGAGTTCTTTGAGGAAGTCACGAGACAGGTTGGCGAGGGTGGAGCAGTGGATGTGGTGTACATGGACTTCAGCAAGGCATTTGATAAGTTTCCCCACTGCAGGCTCATTCATAAAGTCAGGAGGTATGGGATACAGGGTGAATTGGTTGTCTGGATTCAGAATTGGCTGGCTGACAGGAGGCAGTGAGTGGTTGTAGATGGTAAGTATTCTGCCTGGAGGTCAGTGCTGAGTGGTGTCCCGCAAGGCTCTGTTCTTGGGCCTCTGCTCTTTGTAGTTTTTATAAATGACTTGGGTGAGGAGGTTGAGGGGTGGGTTAATATGTTTGCTGATGACACAAAGGTTGGAGGTGCCGTTGATAGTATCGAGGGCTATTGCAGGCTTCAGCGAGACATTGACAGAATGCAGAGCTGGGCTGAGAAATGGCAGATGGAGTTCAACCTGGATAAATGCGAAATGATGCATTTTGGAAGGTCGAACTTAAATACTGAATAGAGGATTAAAGGCAGGATTCTCGGCAGTATGGAGGAACAGCGGGATCTTGGTGTTCAAGTGCATAGCTCCCTCAAAGTTGCACCCAAGTGGATAAGGTTGTTAAGAAAGCATATGGTGTTTTGGCTTTCATTAACTGGGGGATCAAGTTTAAGAGCCGCGAGATTATGCTGCAGGTCTACAAAACCCTGGTGAGACCACACTTGGAATATTGTGTCCAGTTCTGGCCATCTTATTATAGGAAAGATGTGGAGGCTTTGGAGAGGGTGCAAAGGAGGTTTACCAGGATGCTGCCTGGACTGGAGGGCTTGTCTTACGAGGAGAGGTTGACTGAGCTCGGACTTTTCTCTCTGGAGAGAAGGAGGAAGAGAGGTGACCTGATCGAGGTGTACAAGGTAATGAGAGGCATGGATAGAGTCCATAGCCAGAGACTTTTCCCCAGGGCAGGAGTGACTGCCACGAGGGGGCATAGTTTTAAGGTGTTAGGAGGAAGGTATAAAGGAGATGTCAGAGGGAGGTTCTTCACCTAGAGAGTTGTGAGCGCGTGGAATAGTTTACCAGTGGCAGTCGTGGAAGCAGAGTCATTAGTGACATTTAAGCGACTGCTGGACATGCACATGGACAGCAGTGAATTGAGGTGAACGTAGGTTAGATTATTTCATTTTTGGATTAGGATTATTCCACGGCACAACATTGTGGGCCAAAGGGCCTGTACTGTGCTGTACTTTTCTATGTTCTATGTTCTATGTAAGGGTGGCTCTGTGAGGGATGCTCTTTGGAGGATGGGTGTACACTTGATGGGCTGAATGGACTACTTCCACACTGAACAGTTTCTATGATATTTACAATTCATCTACAGCTCAGATAATCATGTAGAAACAAAGATATTGAGCTGTTAATCAAAGACATTGCAAGAGTTTCAGCCAGGGAATGGGGTGTCGATTTAATATAGTGCCAGAAGATTGGACAGAGGCAAACATCATTCCTTTGTTCAAAAAAGGGAATCAGGATAACCCCAGAAATTACAGACCAGTTAGTCTTACTTCAGTGGTGGCCAAATTATTGGAAAGGGCTCTGAGAGACAGTGTTTATGATCACTTGGAAAGGGACAGTTTGATTCGTGATAGATGGATTTGTGAGGGGTAGATCGTGCCTCACAAACCTTATTGAATTCTTTGAAGAGGTGAGCAAACACATGGATGAAGGTAGAGCAGTGGATGTGGTGTACATGGATTTAAGGAAGGCATTTGATAAGGTTCCCCATGGTAGGCTCATGCAGAAGGTAAGGAGGCATGGGACAGGGGGAAATGTGGCAGATTGGATTCAGAATTGGCTGACCCTTAGAAGACTAAGGGTGGGAGTGGACGGAAAATATTCAACATGGTGCTCAGTTAAGGATCTGTTGTGGGTGCTCTTCTATTTGTGAGTTTTGTAAATGATTTGGATGTAGGAGTGGAAGGGTGGATTAGCAAGTTCATAGACAATATGAAGATGGGTCGTGCTGTGCATAGTGTGGAGGGCTGCTCTTCGTTACAAAGGACACTGATAGGATGCAGAGCTGGGCTGAGAAGTGGCAGATGGAGTTCAACCCTGAAAAGTGTGAGGTGATTTATTTTGGAAGAACAAACTTGAAAGCAGGGTTAACAGAAAAATTCTTGGCAGTGTGGAGGAGCAGAGGCATCATGGGGTTCATGTCCACAGTTCCCTGAAAGCTGTCACCCAGGTGGATAGAGTTGTTAAGAAGATGTATGGTGTGTTAGCTTTCATTACTAGAGGGTTTGAGTTCAAGAACTCCAACTATACAAAACGCTGGTTCGGCCACATCTGGAGTATTGTGTCTGGTTGCCTCATCACAGGAAAGATGTGGAAGTGTTGGAAAAGGTGCAGAGGAGATTTACCAGGATGTTGCCTGGGATGGAGGGAAGGTCTTACGAGGAAATGTTGAGAGAGCTAGGGCTTTTCTCTTTAGAGTGATGAAGGATGAGAGGTGACTTGATAGAGGTGTACACAATGATCAGAGTGGACAGCCAGAGACTTTTTCCTCGGGTGGAGGTAGTTATTACGAAGGGGCATAGTTTTAAAGTGAGTAGAGGTCGATATAGGGGAGACGTCAGAGGTAGGTTCCTTACTTAGAAAGTGGTTGGGGCATTGCTGGAGAGGGTAGTGGAGTCAGCGTCATTAGGGGCATTTAAGTGGCTATTAGATAGGCGTATGGATGATAGTATAACAGAGGGAGGGAGGTTAGATAGACCTTAGGTTTAGGGTAAAAATTCAACACAACATTGTGTGGGCCAAAGGCCCTGTACTGCGCTGTTCTGTTCTACATTCTATAATATTTTGGTGTCCCAAGATAGTTTATATCACAAAACAGGAACTGGGTTTCCCTAAATAATGGCAACCAGATCGACTGGAATCATCAAATCATGGAATGGTTATCGTGCAGAAAGTGCCCATTCAGCCCAGTGTGTATGTCCCACCATTTTCAAGAGCAACTCACCTTGTACCAATTAGCTGCCTTTCCCCGAAGCTCTACAGATTATTTCTGTCAGGTAATTATCCCAATTCTCCTTTGAAAGCCTCAGTTGCACATGCTGGAAGGCAGTATATTCTACATCCAAACTGGTTTGTGCCGTGGCTGCTATCTCCAGGGATAGTGCAGCTCCTATAGGCTCAAGCCTTCATCTTTGTACCCTGGTTGATGATTCTGCCTACCACGGGGATCTGGGTTTTTTTAAAAAATTCATTTGTGGGATGTGTACATCGCTGCCTAGTGATGTCCACATCCCAAGTTGCCCTTCAGGATGTGCTGGTGAGCTGCCTTCTTAAAGTGCTGCAGTCCACCTCATGTGGGTTGATCCACAATGTTGTTATCGAGGGAATTCCAGGATTTTGACCATGACAGAAAAGGAACAGCAATATATATTTCCAAGTCAGGATGGTGAGTGGCTTGGAGGGGAACATGAAGGTGTTGATGTTCCCATATACCTATTGCCCTTGTCCTTTGGTATACAAATGTTTATACTGCATCCTGTGGCTGCTCTCCTTAGCTAGATTGTCTTTACTTTTATCTGTACCTATTTTTTTTTCTAGAGGTGGTTATTATCTGGCTCTTAGTTCATTCTGATGTTCAGGATACTGATTATATTTCTCTGCCTCTCCTGTTCCTCTTTTCTCAATCACACGTGACAGTTAATGTCAGAGGTACATCACCTTCATTGACATATTCATTCCTACGATACTTCCCGAACCATGTGCTAAGTTAAAAATATTTTTCCCATGTCTCCATTGCTCCTTTCACACCTCACCTTGAATCACCAACTCCTAGTTCTGGACCCTTTCTTCATTTTCCAGCCACCACAAGATTCTTGGACCCATCAATATAGAGAACTTCCAGAGGGAAGAGTTGGTAAGCAACAGGTGAGAAACAGGGAGGTCCATCAATAGCTCAGTAGTTAAAAGAAACTGTTAATGCAACTATAAGTCAGCGAGTACCTTCTACCTTCAGGTGACCTAGTATTGTCCATTCAACCACATTCAAGTTGTCAGCTGTCTGACTTGATACATAGACTGTCAAATGTTGCATTGAACCATCCAAGGTCAAGAAATAATCTTTTAGTCGCTGTGCCTTGTGCTGTACACAGCGGGCACGATGTAACTTTCACTGGTGGTTCCCATGGTAGAAATCTAGGTTATTATGTTGTTTATCCAAAATGCAAAATGTAGTGTGTAAATACAAATGGCAGTTTGGAGATTGTCCACTTGACTGACATTGTCTACTTCCTCTTTTGATGCCAACAGTAAAATACAGGCCAGTCGGTTCCCATCTCTGGCTCATGGAAATTTGACTTGAACAACAGTTTGGCTGTTTTAATTTTCTCAGTACCATGAAGGAGGAAGATGAAAGAAGTAAGTCAAAGACAGGATGGTGAAGGGAGTAATTGGGAACCTTGAGAGTAAGCAGTGTGCAAGTAGAAAAAAGATTAAAGAGCGAACCTGAGAAGCAGCAGTGCAAGAATGGAGGGAGCACTAAAAAGTGAACCCAGAGGGAAAGCATGAGAGCAGAGGCAAACATAAGAATGTAAGAAATCAGAGCATGCATAGGCCATTCAGCCTGCTCTGTCATTCAATAGGACCTGACTCACTTGTCAATCAAAAATCTGAATCTATTCAATGACGCAGACTCCACTGCTTTTTGGGGAAGGGTATACCAAAAATTAACAGCAGAAATCCTTCTTCATTCTTGTCTTGAACTGTAGCCTTCTGCAGATGTGAGGAAGGGTCACTGGACCTGAAATGTTAACTCTGATTTCTCTCCACAGATGCTGCCAGACCTGCTGAGCTTTTCCAGCAACTTCTGTTTATGCAGCCGTCTGCTGTCTGTAGTTACTTAACAACAAAGTTCTGCTTTACATTTCTTCTTGTCAAACTGGTTCAGTGTTTTGTTCCACATGACGCTGCTTCTGACAGTGTTCAGCACACACAATTAACCTGCCCATATCCCTTTGCAGGTTCTTTGTCCTTACCACAACATTGTTTCATTTCTATCTTTGTAGCATCAGGAAGTTTGACTGCAATATAGTCTGTCTCTTCATCCAAGTTTTGTATATAATGTGATGATCCCAATATGTTTTAATACTGGACAAGTTAGATCCTAGTGTGAAAACTGAGTTTATCGGCTATAAACTTTACTTTTGCAGTTTGGTTACATTCGCATTCAATCATTGAACATGTTCACATAAAGCTGCCAATGTACTTTTAACAAAACAGCATAGGGGAACTATACAACAGAAAATAAGAAAAAATATATGGATATATATATGGTAAGTAGTAAAAATTTATAAACAGCAAAAAGATTGAACCCTTTTCTCAGCAATAGTGTAGAGAAGTATTACTGGTATCCGTGATAATGGGAACTGCAGATGCTGGAGAATCCAAGATAATAAAATGTGAGGCTGGATGAACACAGCAGGCCCAGCAGCATCTCAGGAGCACAAAAGCTGACGTTTCGGGCCTAGACGCCTCGGTCTAGGCCCGAAATGTCAACTTTTGTGCTCCTGAGATGCTGCTGGGCCTGCTGTGTTCATCCAGCCTCACATTTTATTACTGGTATCCGTACACTTTAGTTTCTCACTCAACTGACAAAGTTGCAAGCATTTCCTTTAGATAACTAGAGACCCCACTCCCAAGGGCAGCACAGTAGCTCAGTGGTTAGTACCACCTGCCTCACAGCACCAGAGACCCACATTTGATTCCACCCTCAGGTGTCTGTCCATGTGGAATTTGCACATTCTCCTCGTGTCTGCATAAGGTTCCTCCCACTAACTAAAGATGTTCTGATCAGCAGAATTGGCCATGCTAAATTGCTCATAGTGTCCAAAGATATACAGGTTAGGTGGATTAGCCAGGGAAATGCAGGGTTACGGGGATGGGGGATTGGTGGATCACAAAGATGAGTCTGTCTGTGAATCACAGAGCTACTGAGTTTTTTCCTTTCCTCTTGTTCATCTGAAATCTCAAATACTACAGTCAAAAAGTCAGAAAGCTGTACAGGATGGAAACAGACCCTTTAGCCCAATTTGTCCATGCCAACCAGATATCCTAAGTAATTATATTCACATTTGCTAGCATTTGGCCCACATCCCTCTAAACCCTTCCTATCCATATACCCATCCAGATGCTTTTAAAATGTTGTAATTGTACCAGCCTCCATCACTTCCTCTGGCAGCTCATTCTATACACGCAACACCCTCTGCCTGAAAGAGTCGCCCTTTAGGTCCCTTCAGAAGGGTCTAAGTCTGAAACGCCAGCTTTCCTGCTCCTCTGATGCTGCTTGGCCTACTGTGTTCATCCAGCTCTATACCTTGGTATCTCAGATTCTCTAGCATCTGCAGTTCCTACTCTCTCTTTAGCCTCTGGCTTCTCTTTCTCTGGGCCAACTGAGCACTTCAGCAAGTATTGCACCAGGTAATTTATAAAACTTGAATCACATGATTTCTTATTAATGCTGTTTTAAATCACTGCCAAAAAATGAGTTTCTGACCCTTAAAAGAAAGCTTCCTTCATAGAACTGAAAATATTAGAAAATATTTATTGTGCTCTATGCTTCTATTTCAAGTCTCAGTTGTGATCATTTTGTCATCATATTGCAGTAATGAATATCATGCCATTTATTTCTATTGTGCTATCAATTAATACATTGTAAGATAAAAGATTGTTAAATCTGTCTTTTTATTATTTTTCCCTACTCCGGGTTTACTTGCTGGTGCACATTTATGTTTGTAAGTGCCCAAAGATGCATTAAGACTGATTAAAGTTGCATTAAGACTGATTAAAAACACACACACACACACACACACACACACAAAATTGAGTTAAAGTCACACTCAAATCAAGGGGTAGCCAATGACTGGTTTCCCTAACTGTGTTTCCAACCTTTTTCAATAATTTTTACAGTATTCTACATGTTTCCTTTCAATTTGATACCATTCTTAACTCCCTTAGTTGGCAATGGATGGTGCATTTATTTTTAGCACCTTTTTTAGTCATAGGGACATGTTTTATTGAACACTATGAAAAAGTTACTACGGTATTACTACCACTTTAGGTTTTGACCTATTTTTCAATATAACTTTAGTCCTTTTCACACCTTGTAATTATCTGTAATTATGGTGAAAATTCTATTTTCAGAGCCAAGTTTCTCTCACTCAGAATGAATGTGAAAGTGTATCACGTTATGATCACTCTTGCCTTAGAGAATCTTTTATTATGATCTCATGAAATGATGTTGTCTCAAGGTGAATTAACAGGTTTAAAATTAACTGTTTTCATTTCGTTCCAGAATGTACAGTTCAATGAAACAGCACCAAAATGCTCTTTGTACTCATTATCTAGTCTACTTTAGCCAATTTGATTCATTCAATTTACATGAAGATCAAAATCTGCTTTGAATGTTGCATTATCTCTGTTACGAGTCCTATTATTTCTTGATTAACCAACTTCACCCAACATTGTAGTGACTTTTGGCGGGAGGTAATGAGCAACCGTATCCACTGACTTCTTTGCTATTTCTTATCTCAACAAGGTCTCCACAGTTTAAATCTCCAAACTAAGATAATCTCTCACTACTGTACTGATTGTATTCTTAATCACAGAGCCACTGACTTCTTTTTCCTTTCCTCCTATCCATCTGAAATCTCAAATACTCGAGTCAAAAGTCAGAAAGCTGTACAGAATGGAAACAGGCCCTTTAGTCCAACTTGTCCATGCCAACCAGATATCCTAAGTAAATCTATTCACATTTGCTAGCATTTGGCCTGCATCCCTCTAAACCCTTCCTTTCCATATACCCATCCAGATGCTTTTAAAATATTGTAATTGTACCAGCCTCCACCACTTTCTCTGGCAGCTCATTCCATACACACAACACCCTCTGC
Source organism: Stegostoma tigrinum (assembly GCF_030684315.1). Taxonomy (NCBI): domain Eukaryota; kingdom Metazoa; phylum Chordata; class Chondrichthyes; order Orectolobiformes; family Stegostomatidae; genus Stegostoma; species Stegostoma tigrinum. The sequence continues at coordinate 113,215,638 of NC_081358.1, read as the reverse complement.
CTGAAAGAGTTGCCCCTTAGGTCCCTTTTAAATCTTTCCCCTCTCACCTGAAAACTGTGCCCTCTAGTTTTGAACTCCACAACCCTGAGAAAAGGACTTTGGCTCTTCACCCTATCCATGCCCCTCATAATTTGAGAAACCTCAATAAGGCCACTCCTTAGCCTATTAGATTCTAGGGAAAATAGTTCCGGCCTAATTAGCCTCTCCCTACGACTCAAATCCTCTAACACGGCAATATCCTTGTAAATCTTTTCCAAACCCTTTCTACTCTTGAATATTATTGAATATGTTTACCAGACTGATTGCTAGAATGGCAGGACTGATTTATGAAGACAGACTAGATTGGTTAGGGCCATGTCTACTGAAGTTTAGAAGAATTGGGAGGGCGGGGTGCGGGGAGCTGGATGGGGAGAATCTCATAGAAATGTATAAAACTGTAACAGTATTAGGCAGAGTAAATGCAGGAAGGCTGTTCCCGATGACTGGAAGTCCAGAACCGAGGGTCACAGCCTCAGGCTATGGGGCAAGCTATTTAGGACTGAGATAAGGAGATATTACTTTGCCCAAAGATTGATGAGCTTGTGGAATTCTCTGCGCCTGAAACCAAAGCATTGAAGGCCTTCAAGGAGTTAGATATAGATCTTCAAGCTATGTGGGGGGTGGGGGGATTCAAAGGACATGAGGAGAAAGGGGGAACAGGGTCCCGATCTGGATGATCAGCCATGATAATATTGAATGCTGGAGCTGGCTCGAAGGGCTGAATGGTCTACTCTTGCTCCTATTTTCTATGTTTCTATTCAAGTCTCAATTGTGGTGATCATGTTGCAATCATGTCACTGCAATAAATATCATGCTATTTGTTTCTAATGCTATCAATGCATCCATCATGAGAATAAAATGTCTTTAATTCTGTCTTTTTACCATTCTTCCCTATCCTGAGCTTACTTGCTATTTTTGTGTACACTGTTCTTTCCTGTCACACTTCAATTATTGTCTCCAACATTGGTACCCAGCACTTCTCACTTCCCCATTCTATTCCACAAACCTTCTCTTAAATGAACTTTCCATCTAGTCAATAAAATGTGAGGCTGGATGAACACAGCAGGCCAAGCAGCATCTCAGGAGCACAAAAGCTGACGTTTCGGGCCTGGACCCTTCATCAGAGAGGGGGATGGGGAGAGGGAACTGGAATAAATAGGGAGAGAGGGGGAGGCGGACCGAAGATGGAGAGTAAAGAAGATAGGTGGAGAGAGTATAGGTGGGGAGGTAGGGAGGGGATAGGTCAGTCCAGGGAAGACGGACAGGTCAAGGAGGTGGGATGAGGTTAGTAAGTAGATGGGGGTGTGGCTTGGGGTGGGAGGAAGGGATGGGTGAGAGGAAGAACCGGTTAGGGAGGCAGAGACAGGTTGGACTGATTTTGGGATGCAGTGGGTGGGGGGGAAGAGCTGGGCTGGTTGTGTGGTGCAGTGGGGGGAGGGGACGAGCTGGGCTGGTTTAGGGATGCAGTTGGGGAAGGGGAGATTTTGAAACTGGTGAAGTCCACATTGATACCATTAGGCTGCAAGGTTCCCAGGCGGAATATGAGTTGCTGTTCCTGCAACCTTCGGGTGGCATCATTGTGGCAGTGCAGGAGGCCCATGATGGACATGTCATCTAAAGAATGGGAGGGGGAGTGGAAATGGTTTGCGACTGGGAGGTGCAGTAGTTTGTTGCGAACTGAGCGGAGGTGTTCTGCAAAGCGGTCTCCAAGCCTCCGCTTGGTTTCCCCAATGTAGAGGAAGCCACACCGGGTACAGTGGATGCAGTATACCACATTGGCAGATGTGCAGGTGAACCTCTGCTTAATGTGGAATGTCATCTTGGGGCCTGGGATAGGGGTGAGGGAGGAGGTGTGGAGGCAAGTGTAGCATTTCCTGCGGTTGCAGTGGAAGGTGCCGGGTGTGGTGGGGTTGGAGGGCAGTGTGGAGCGAACAAGGGAGTCACGGAGAGAGTGGTCTCTCCGGAAAGCAGACAGGGGTGGGGATGGAAAAGTGACAAGGGTGGCGCAGTGGTAGTATGGCGCACTGACCTCTACATCGCCAAGGCCAGACGCCAACTCTCCAACACCACCTCCGACCGCCCCCTCGATCATGACCCCACACCCGAGCACCAAACCATCATCTCCAACACCATTCATGACCTCATCACCTCAGGGGACCTCCCACCCACAGCCTCCAAACTCATTGTTCCCCAACCCCCTACAGCCCGTTTCTATCTCCTTCCCAAAATCCACAAACCTGCCTGCCCTGGTCGACCCATCGTCTCAGCCTGCTCCTGCCCCACCGAACTCATCTCCACCTATCTGGACTCCATTTTCTCCCCTTTGGTCCAGGAACTCCCCACCCACGTCCGTGACACCACCCACGCCCTCCACCTCCTCCAGGACTTCCAATTCCCTGGCCCCCAACACCTCATCATTACCATGGACCTCCAGTCCCTATACACCTGCATTCCGCATGCAGATGGCCTCAAGGTCCTCCGCTTCTTCCTGTCCCGCAGGCCCGACCAGTCCCCCTCCACCGAGACCCTCATCCGCCTAGCTGAACTCGTCCTCACCCTCAACAACTTCTCTTTTGACTCCTCCCACTTCCTACAGACTAAGGGGGTGGCCATGGGCACCCGCATGGGCCCCAGCTATGCCTGCCTCTTTGTAGGTTACGTGGAACAGTCCCTCTTCCACACCTACACAGGCCCAAAACCCCACCTCTTCCTCCGGTACATTGATGACTGTATCGGCGCCGCCTCTTGCTCCCCAGAGGAGCTCGAACAGTTCATCCACTTCACCAACAACTTCCACCCCAACCTTCAGTTCACCTGGGCCATCTCCAGCACATCCCTCACCTTCCTGGACCTCTCAGTCTCCATCTCAGGCAACCAGCTTGTAACTGATGTCCATTTCAAGCCCACCGACTCCCACAGCTACCTAGAATACACCTCCTCCCACCCAACCTCCTGCAAAAATTCCATCCCCTATTCCCAATTCCTCCGCCTCCGCTGCATCTGCTCCCACGATAAGACATTCCACTCCCGCACATCCCAGATGTCCAAGTTCTTCAAGGACAGCAACTTTCCCCCCACAGTGATCGAGAACGCCCTTGACTGCGTCTCCCGTATTTCCCGCAACACATCCCTCACACCCCGCCCCCGCCACAACCGCCCAAAGAGGATCCCCCTCGTTCTCACACACCACCCTACCAACCTCCGGATACAACGCATCAACCTCCGACACTTCCGCCATTTAGAATCCGACCCCACAACCCTTGTCATTTTTCCATCCCCACCCCTGTCTGCTTTCCGGAGAGACCACTCTCTCCGTGACTCCCTTGTTCGCTCCACACTGCCCTCCAACCCCACCACACCCGGCACCTTCCCCTGCAACCGCAGGAAGTGCTACACTTGTCCCCACACCTCCTCCCTCACCCCTATCCCAGGCCCCAAGATGACATTCCACATTAAGCAGAAGTTTGCAGAACACCTCCGCTCAGTTCGCAACAAACAACTGCACCTCCCAGTCGCAAACCATTTCCACTCCCCCTCCCATTCTTTAGATGACATGTCCGTCATGGGCCTCCTGCAGTGCCACAATGATGCCACCCGAAGGTTGCAGGAACAGCAACTCATATTCCGCCTGGGAACCCTGCAGCCATATGGTATCAATGTGGACTTCACCAGTTTCAAAATCTCCCCTTCCCCAACTGCATCCCTAAACCAGCCCAGCTCATCCCCTTCCCCCACTGCACCACACAACCAGCCCAGCTCTTCCCCCCCACCCACTGCATCCCAAAATCAGTCCAACCTGTCTCTGCCTCCCTAACCGGTTCTTCCTCTCACCCATCCCTTCCTCCCACCCCAAGCCGCACCCCCATCTACCTACTAACCTCATCCCACCTCCTTGACCTGTCCGTCTTCCCTGGACTGACCTATCCCCTCCCTACCTCCCCACCTATACTCTCTCCACCTATCTTCTTTACTCTCCATCTTCGGTCCGCCTCCCCCTCTCTCCCTATTTATTCCAGTTCCCTCTCCCCATCCCCCTCTCTGATGAAGGGTCTAGGCCCGAAACGTCAGCTTTTGTGCTCCTGAGATGCTGCTTGGCCTGCTGTGTTCATCCAGCCTCACATTTTATTATCTTGGAATTCTCCAGCATCTGCAGTTCCCATTATCTCTGATACTATTTCCATCTAGTCATTTCAGTTCAAAGCCCTCTCTAATGCAACCTAGTTATGTGATTCCCCACGGCATTGGTCCCAGGGCAGTTTAGGTAAATATAAACCAAATGGCCAAGTTCCCTCTGTCCTCTGTGTGAATCTAGTTCTCACTCATTCTTGATATTGATCTGACTACATTTACAAATTAGGCTTCAGGAAATTATGGTACTCTCCTCATTGGTGTAGAGAAGGTGATGGAGAAATTTAATTCATATGTTTACAAATATGAATAGTTTCACCAAATTAGGTAAAGAATAACTGGTTTGAGCAGTAAAACAGCTGGTAACACGAGGAAATAGATTGAAAATTATTAGCAAGAAAACGTTGCCTTTTTTACAGCAAATTACAACAATCTGAACAGTGCTGCTTGCAAGAACAGTTGATGAAGGATTAACATTAACTTCCAGAAGGAAATTAGGTTGTTACTTGAAAGGGAGAAGCTTGTAATGGTGTGGTGGAAAGGGCGGCACAGAATTACTAGACAATTCCTTTGAAGGGCTGACACTAGCATGCCGGGCCTCCTTCAGTGCTGCCTAATTCTTGGTCATTTCCTAATTCTTCCAAGTGGACCTTTGGCGTAATTTGTAGGCCCCACATTATTTTCTAACATTACCCTTCAGTCTATATTCAGCTGCTTCCCCTTCAACTGGTCAAATGTATTTGAAGTGTTCCCTTGATCAAAGAACATCAGTGCAGTGTTGGTTGAGCTATTGTCTCCTTTGCCTTGTGTTGCATATCCTGCACGTACTGTATGTGCTGCCTCTTGCAATCTCTTGCTTGTTTTATTGTTCATTGCGGTAACCTTAGTGCACAGTAAAATTAGTTTCAACCCAGCCATTCTTTTTTTAAATGAGGCACTTCCTTCAAAAAATATTAAGTAAGCTCTTTGAATTTGCTCAGGAAGGAAAGTGAGCCATGCATCATTTTGGCTTGACAATCTGACTCACAATTAACAGGATGGTTGTCTGGCCTAACTGTAAACAGATCAAAATATTTCTCACCATATCTCTAAAATTCCTATTCTTAACTAAGGTGCCAATTCTGTCCACAATGCACTCCTACAGGCATCATAAGCCCCCCATCCCACCCCCCCAACCATGTCTTTTACGCAAATGTCGAAGTGTTGTTTCATACAAATCTTTCTCTGGTCCTGTTTACAAATAAGAATCTGGTCAACAGGCTATGGTGTGATTTGATTCATCAGATCATAAAGAAGTTACTAAAGTAGATGCTGAGACACTATCTTCCCAGAGTCAAGGATTTGGACATAGAACATAGAACAACAATACAGTGTAGAACAGGCCCTTCGGCCCTCGAAGTTGCGCCGACCTGTGGACTAATCTAAGCCCCTCCCCCAACACTATCCCATCACAATCCATATGCGTATCCAAGGACTGTTTAAATGCCCCTAATGTGGCTGAGTTAACTCATAAACCCAAGCTAAAAGGTTGGTCAGTCAACAATGAAAGGAGGAGAAACCTCTTTACTTAGAGAGTTGTGAATCTTTGGAATTGTCTACCCTAGAGGGCTGTGGATGTTCAATCACTGAATAGAGTCCAGCTTCGGATTCATGGGAAGTGGGGATTCAATGAGGGAATGGATTTAGCTGTGGTCAGCCATGACTTTACGAAACTGGTGGTGCAGGTTTCAGAGGGAGCCTGACAACCTCCTCCAGGTCCTATTTCTTATAATAGTTATAATAATCAGGTCCAGCCCAATTCCATCTTCACTTTTTAACTCCGGTGACTGGATTGGAATGGGAGCAGGGACTGTAGCTGATTCTTTTTAACCCTCCCTAGCGTAAGCATGGCCTGTATGAATGGTTAACATTCCACGTATTCTCTTTACCGAATCAAACTGTACACTTGTAATCAGTAACGATCAGTAACTAATAGAAAATAGGAGCAGCAGTAGACCATTCGGCCCTTCAAGTCTGCTCTGCCATTCAATATGAACTTGGTTGATCATCCAACTCCATCCGCTATTTAGTCCTGAGAACCAAATCTAACTCCAACACGTGCCAGAAACACATAATCAGCAACAGAATAGAAATATTCGGAGATAGTTGATGGCTTACAGAATAAAATGCACATTGTAAAACAGTTCCAAATAACAGTTGGCCTTCCATTATAAAGGTTTTCATTTCAACTTTCCAAAACCTAACGATGCTTAGAATTAGAGCTTTTACTTATTCATCAAATGTGGTTATAATTGGCCAGGTCAACAGATATTGCCCATCAACAGTCACCCAGAGGGCAGTTAGGAGTTAACCACATTGGTCTAGAGTTACTTGCAGGCCATAATATTTGAGGATAGCAGATTTCCTTCATAAAAGGGTATTAGTGAACCAGATGGGTTTTTATTGACAGTAGTTACATTGTTACCACTGGAGTTTAGAAGAGCGAGAGATGACTTGATTGAAACATATAAGATCCAAGTCATCTGATTGAGTGGCAGGCTCGAGGGGCTGAATAGTCCACGTCTGCTTAAAATTTGTATGCTCATTGAAAGCAGAGTGACATTGGATTATGTGATAAAGAGCAACAACTGAGTGAGAGTGCTTTCAATCCTATAACCACCGTGTTAAAAATAGCAAGAATAGCTTTTCTTTAGGCATGTGGACACATGCAGCAAGTTAGAGAGAAATTGCTGATTTTCATTATGGGTATTGCAAATTTTAAAGAGCTGGGATTTGCCCATAAGACCATGTTAAGTGACATTGATGTTTAAAATTAGTGGCTAAATTCATAGAAGCATTTACTGATGTTGACCAGGAAGTCCGATGATGAACAATGGTCTTTGTCTACTAGACAGATGTAATTGAGTAACAGGGTTGCCACATTTAGACCCTGTACTCCAGCGACAGGGAAATGAGATCCATAAATCCTGTTCAGTTAACTCCCTGGGGGTCTTGCAAGGAAAAACAGGATGGCCAATGTCACCTGATGACAGGAATGAGTTCCTTGAGAATCCCAGCTGCACAGCCTCACGGTTCAATGATACAGCACCAGGCCAGTATTCATTATTCAAGCTCATACATAAAGACTGGCCACTTGGGTACCGCATGGGTATGCGATGGTCAATGGCATTATCACTGCACTGTTAATCTGGAGTTAATTTGAATTCAATAAATATCTGGAATTAAAAGTCAAATGATGACCATGAGCCCATTGCTGATTATTGGAAAACCCCATCTAACTCCTTTAGGGAAGGAAACTGCTATCCTTACCTGGTCTTCCCTGGAGACCCACAGCGATGTGGTTGACTCTTAGCTTCTCTCTGTGCAATTAGGGATGGTCAGTGAATTCGTGTTTAGCCAGCAATGTCCTCATTATTGTGCATAAAAAAATGGGAGGAGCACTGGGAGCTCCCACAGAACATGATGTGGTGTGATGTGACACAAAAAGAGACCAGGTTGTAGACATCAGAGATAATGGGAACTGCAGACGCTGGAGAATCCAATAACGTAGTGTGGAGCTGGATGAACACAGCAGGCCAAGCAGCATCTCAGAAGCACAAAAGCTGACGTTTTGGGCTCTGATGAAGGGTCTAGGCCTGAAACATCAGCTTTTGTGCTCCTAAGATGCTGCTTGGCCTGCTGTGTTCATCCAGCTCCACACTACGTTATTTCAGGTTGTGGACATGCTCGCCCAGCCAGTGTATTTGATTGCAGATGTTTCATCACCCTGTTGTCTAATGTCGTCAGTGTGCCTCTGATGAAACATTGGTGGACTGTCCCACCTGTTATTTATATGCCTCGGATTGCTGGGGTGATCAGTATTATTTCCAGTTTTGTTTCTCTGTGGTTTGCATACAGGTTCTAATTCAACATGTTTGTTGACGGAGTTCTGGTTGGAATATCTGGCCTCCCAGAATTCCCTGGCATGCCTCTGTTTGGCTTGTGCAACTACAGATGTGTTGTCTCAGTCGAATTTGTGTCCCTCATTGTCCATGTGCATTGAGACCAGTGAGAATTGGTCATGTCTCTTGGTAGCTAGTTGGTGTTCATGTATCTTTATTGTCAGTTTTCTTCTAGTTGGGCCTATATAGTGTTTCTCACAGTCCTTGCATGATTTTTTGTATATAACCCCAGTTTTGCCAGTTTTGTGTGATGGGATCCTTTACGTTTGTCAGTAGCTGTCTTAGGGTTTTTGTAAGTTCGTGGGCTACTCTGGTACAAAAAGAGACCATTTAGCCCACTGTACCTGTGCTAGCTCTTTACTGTACATTAAATAATGGTTCCTGCGCACTCTTGGCTGACAGAGTTAAATAAGCGATTAGTTGTTAAAGGGTGAACAAGTCAAGCATTTAAACTTTGTCATTAATTTGATTGTTAAAGAGAACAGAGGGCATTCTCACATTGACATGTATTAATCACTGCCATTATCAGCAAAACAGCTCTGATTAGCTGATGTATTATGCCTCTTACACAAACATTTAATTGTATTTGAAACTGAAACAACTGTGTTGGGACTACAACGTTGCACTCATCCATTAACTACTTTTTTGGAATAAACACAATATATTTACTGTCCTTCAGACTTTACAAATTTGATTTTGGTATTGGCAATTACGCTGACAAGCATGGAGAACCAAAATAGAAGTTTAAGTCAAAAGATGTCCAATGCCATCAAGACAGAAAGAGTAATACACAAAGGAGGTAAATCAGGAAGTAGTTACTGTTGTGGCAAATTTGCACTTTAATAAACTGAAATTTGCAGAAGGAATAATACTTATGAATAATATGATGAGGGACAAAGTAGATGTGAAATTAAATGTGCCATTCTCTGTATAATAAAATGAATTTAGATAAAAAGGGAATTACGAATGAATATTCAAATAAAAGCAAGTCACTGAAGATGCCAGAAATTTGAAACCAACACAAGAAACCTGGAGAAACTGAGCAAATCTGGCAGCGTCAGTGGAGAAAGAAATAGATTTTATGTTTCAAGTCCAGTATGGCTCTTCTAAACGTTCATATTGGATGAAAAGCATTATCTTTGTATCCAGCGTAGAATCCCTACAGAGCAGAAGCAGGCCATTTGGCCCATGGAGTCCACACCACCCTATGAAGAGTATCCCACCCAGACCCACCTCACTATTCTTGTAACTCTGTATTTCTCATGGCTTATCCACCTAGCTTGTGCATCTCTGGACACTAAAGGCAATTTTGCATGGTAGTTACCTGAGGGTGGAATCAAACTCAGGTCCCTGGCACTGTAAGGCAGCAGTTCTGACCACTGCGCCATCACACTACCCAGAAATGGCTAAACCTTGTTATAAAACTCTCCACATGATAAATCAAATTCTATTGAAGGATACAGCCAGTCTAATTTTAAGGACATAGTTGAGATGAGGACACTCCTGGCAGATGAATAAAACAGCAGTCCATAATGTGAAACTAGAATCTAATAAGGTATCCTATCTTCCTGACCGATAGATGGTCAAACTGTTGTAACTTAATTCAAAACCTAAACAGGTTCTACTTGAACAGGATCAGTCAGTCAGTCAGATTCAAAATGTCTCGTCAGCAATACAGCTTCAACTGTTCATTCACTTTGTTCACCAAAACCAGGATTCTGACCTGAAACATTGACTTCCTTGCTCCCTGGGTGCTGTCTGACCGGCTGTGCTTTTCCAATTCCACATTTTTTTACTCTAGCTTCCAGCACCTGCAGTCTTTTTGGTCTCCTACCTTTTTTAGCATGGAGCTTAAGAGTCTCCTCATGACCCAGAGAAAAACGTCAGCTCAGCTTACGGATGGTGTGCCTCAGATAGCTGGAAGTTGAGTTTGGAGCTGGTTTAGGTGTGGGGTGAATCACGATGCCTGCATAGTTGAAGAAGCAGCCTTCTGACTTAGCAGAAAGACTTTTCGTATTATTTCACCAGCTCCTGGCTGCTGGTGGGCGTAGAAGCCATAGAGACATAAGCACATCAGCAGCATGTCCAGCTTCTAATGTATGTATAAATAGGTCCTAATGACTGTTCCATATGTTCATCTTCAAATAAAGACCACATATGTTTAACAGTGAGATAGACAGCTGCATTGTGCTGCTGCATACTTTGCACCTTCTTCAAGCCTGAACAGTGGGTGCAATGTATACCAATATCTACCTCATTGGGTTTTATGGAAGTTCGCTATTACTTCTGGTGGTACCATTTGGTAATGATACTTTCTCAGGTGCAGAATGGACAACACATCCGCCTTTGGCTTACCCAACACTGTGCTTTGAGTGAGCTGTCAGTACCTGTTGCTCTCCCACCCTGTCCGCACCCCCTCAACCTCCATTAACACCACTCTCAGAGCCTCACTGTCATAATTCCCGTTTCAGTTTGAGGGCCTAGCTCACTCTGGAGCCTGGCCCTTGGGTGACCCCTCGGGAAAGGTTAGTTGATGAAGGTTGGGCGTGGTGGCAGACAGAAGAAACAACAGTTGGGGAGCTAATCCTGAGCTGGCTGTGGACTTTAATTGTAAAGCAGGAGCAACAAAGTGTGAACAGTGAGGCCCAGTTAGTTTGACAACTGCCATGAGAATTATTGTTGTATATGTAGAAAATTGTTAAAGAAGTTGTTGGAGGGCACTTAGAAAAATTCAAGGTAATCAGGCAGAGTCAGCATGGATTTGTCAAAAGGGAAATAATGTTTAAGAAATTTATTGGAGTTCTTTGATGAAATATGTACTGGAGAAAGAGAAGTACTGCACAGTTACCAGAGGCATTTGATAAGATGCCATATCAATGATTACTGCAGAAAATTTAAAAAACCAAACTATTGATATGGATAGAAGATTACATGGATAACAGGAAACAGAGAGTTGTCCTAAATGGATTTTTTTTTTGATTGGCAAGATGTGACAAGTCATGTGCTGAGGCCTCAATATTGTATGATTTATGAATGACTTTGATGAAGGGTCTGTTGGTATGGTGAGTAAATCTGATGATGACACACAGATAGGTGGAACGTAAGTTGGGAAGTGGACATAGCAAGTCAGAAAGGGGTTATAGACAGGTTAAGTGAATGGGAAAGTTTTGGAAAATAGACTACAATTAAGGGAAATGTGAAATTGTCCATTTTGGCTGGAACATACAATATTACGGGAGAGAATATAGGATCCTTCAAGGACCAAAGTGGACAAGTATATGTGAAACTGTAGGAGATGGGTGAGGTCCTCAATGAATATTTCTCTTCTATGTTTACCATGGAGAAAGACATGAAGACTTGGGAACTTGGGAATGTTCGAGAATGATATCTTGGGGACAGTCCGTATCACAGTAGAGGAGGCGCTGGAAGTATTAGAATGTATGAAGATGGATAACTGTCTTGGTCCTGACCAAATATATCCAAAATGCAAGAGGCTAGAGAAGAAATTGCGGGCGTCCTGGCTGATGTATTTGCATCATCGTTAGCTACGGGTGAGGCGCTGAAAGACTGAAGGGTAGCGAATGTGGTGACCTTATTCAAGAAGGGCTGCAAAGAAAAGCCGAGGAACTATAGACCAGTGAGCTTAACATCTATGGTAGGTAAGTTATTTGAGAAGATTCTGAAGGATAACATGTATGTGCATTTGGAAAGACAGGGTTTGATTAGGAGTAGTCAGCATGGCTTCACATACTGAAGATCACGTCTCACAAAATTGTTAGGGTTCTTTGATGAAGTGACCAGGAAGGATCCAGTCTATATGGTTTTCCGTAAAGCCTTTGACAGTGTTCTACATGGTAGGCTGCTCTGGGAGGTGAGATCTCATGGAATCTCGGGAGAGCTGGGAAACTGGTTACATAATTGACTTGATGGTGGGAAGCAGAAGGTTATAGTGGAAGGATACTTGTCAGACTGAGGCCTGTGACTAACGGTGTGCCTCAGGGGTCGGTGCTGGGCCCATTGCTGTTTATTATCAATATCAATGATTCAGATGGAAATGTGCAAGGCATGATTAGCAAGTTTGTGGATGGCACTAAAATTGGCAATATCGTGAAAAGTGAGGAATGTTCTCAGACATTGCAGCAGGATTTTGATCAGCTGAGGAAGTGGGCTGAGAAATGGCAAATGGAGTTTAATATAGATAAGTGTGAGGTGCTGCATTTTGTAAAGTCAAATCAAAGTAGGAATTTCATGGTGAATGGTGGGAACTTAAGGAGTGTATTGGAATGGATAGACCTTGGAATACGGGTGCACAGTTCTCTGAAAGTGGAGTCACAGGTAGTCAGGGCAGTGAAGAAGGCTTTTGGCACACTGGCCTTCATCAGTCAGGGCACTGAGTACAGAAGTTGGGAAGTTATGTTGCAAGTGTACAGGACATTGGTGAGGCTGCACTTGGAGTATTGTGTTCAGTTTTGGTCACCTTGCTATAGGAAGGATGTTATTAAACTGGAAAGAGCGCAGAAGGAATTTACAAGAATGTTGCCAGGGCTCAAGGGGCTGAGTTATATGGAGAGGTTGGACAAGCTGGGACATTTTTCTTCAGAGCGTAGGAGACTGACTGGGACTCTCATAGAAGCTTGTAAGATCATGACAGGCATGGATAGGGTGAATCCAGCTTTGGGGAATCAAGGAATAGAGGGCATCAGTTTAAAGAAAGTGGGGAAAGAAGACATGGGAACCTGAGGGGTAACTTTTTTACACAGAGGATGGTACACATATGGAATAAGCTGCCAGCGAAAGTGGTTGAGGCGGGTTCAGTAATAAATTTAAAAGGCATTTGGACGAATACATGGATAGGAAAGATTTAGAAAGATATGAACCAAGTGCAGGGAAATGGGGGTGGCATGGATGGACATTTTGGTCAGTATGGACCAGTTTAGGTCAAAGTGACTGTCTCTGTGCTGTAGGACTCTATGACACTAAGATAAACCTATTACCTAAAAGTTGACAGATTGCACAGCTCTGAGATGCAGAGAGACCTGGATCTCCTAGTCCATGATTCATAAAAGGTTAGAATGAGAGGGGACGAAGTAATGAAGAAATCTGATAGAATACGTAGAAACATGCGTAGGCCATTCAGCCCCATGAAGCCGTCCTGCCATTCAATGAAATTCATGGCTGATCTGCAGCCTAACTCCATGGATCTGACTTTGGTCCACATCCCTTCGTACCTTTGCTTAACAAAAAAAAATTAGGTCAGGCTTAAAACTAACAACTGATCCAGCATCCACTGACACAGAAACAGAAAATGCTGGAGAAACTCAACGGATCTGGCGGCATGTACGAAGAGAAAGCAGAGTAATCGTTTCAGATGCATCGACCCTTCTTCTGTGACCTGTCATCTGCTGTTTGTTGAAGAGAGTTCCAAACATCTACAACACTCTGTGCATAGAATGTTAGTGTTTATTGTGAGGGCAATTGAATATAAAATTAGGAGGGTTGTGCTTTAGTTATTCAGGACACTACTGAGTAATGGAGTACTGCAGCACTGGAATACTATTGAATTCATTGTTTCAAGAAAGATGCAAATGCATTGGGAAGAGTTGGAGAAGGTTTACCTGGCTAATACTGGGTATTACCAGGTATGACAGCCGCATCACCTGTCTGTCTCCTCTCCACTTATCTTCTCCTCTATCCATCTTTGACCTGCCTCCTCCTCTCTCCCTATTTATTTCAGAACCCTCTCCCCCTCTCCCTTTTCTGATGAAGGGTCTAGGCCCGAAACGTCAGCTTTTGTGCTCCTAAGCGGCTGCTTGGCCTGCTGTGTTCGTTCAGCTCCACACTTTTTTATCTCTGATTCTCCAGCATCTGTAGTCCCCATTATCTCTGATACAGTTTTAACCCCACTGCGAAGCATCTTCTCGGGATGCCTAACCTGAAGAAGTTACCCTCCTCCCTCCGGACAAACCTCAGGGGATCTCTCTCCCACTGCAAATCTTTTGTAATCTCTTCAGCCCCGAAACTGCTCGACCATGTCCTGAAGCAAACCAGGTACCACAGGCACATCACCGTTCTGTCTCCTCTCCACCTATCTTCTCCTCTGTCCATCTTCGATCTGCCTCCCCTTCTCTCTATTTATTTCAGAATCCTCTCCCACTCCCCCTTTTCTGATGAAGGGTCTAGGCCCGAAACATCAGCTTTTGTGCTCCTAAGATGCTGCTTGGCCTGCTGTGTTCATCTAGCTCCACACTTTGTTATCTCTAATATTGGGCATTGTTGGGTTGTCCCATGAGAAAATGTTGGACAAGCCAGGCCTGTATCCTTTGGAACTTAAAGGGGTAAGATCCTGAGGTGTCTTAAGAGGTTGGATATGAAAAGGATGATTCCCATTGTGGGGAAAAATACTAGGGGGCCATGGTTTAAAAGTAAGGAGCTACCCATTTAAGACAAAGAGAAGGAGATTTTCTTTCACAGAGGACCGTGAATCTTTGGAAATCTCTTTCTCAAAAAGCAGAAGAAGTAGAGTCTTTGAATACTTTTAATGCAGAGGCAGACAAGAAAAAGAGTGAATGGCCATTGAGAGTAATTAGGAATGAGGAGATTAGCTATGGACTTTTTGAATGGCACAACAGGCTTAAGGGGCAAAGTGATCTCCTCATGCACTAATTCATAATCATATTTGCAGTCAAAAATTTCTTTGAAGGGAGGACGTACCAGCAATTCTATCAATAAAAGATGTCTTTCATTAACAAATCCAATAAAAGAAATGGACTTTGCACAGTTCCCCTTCAATATGATATTAGATGTAATTGCTTACTAAATTGTGACAAGCTCCTGTCTACATCATTCTCATCACGACTATCTCTTTTTGGATGTCACACATTCCCGTTTCTACAAAAAAACCCAAAGTGAATTGTGGAATGGAATTCTGAAATGCCAGTAAAATTTCTAAAAGTTTAATGTAATATAAAGTCATTAACCTACTCCACCACAATGAGGCAATGACCTTAGTCATAACCCTTTATTCAGAGTTTTTTTTTCAGTGTACGGTGCTTTTCAAGTTGTCAGCTATTTTGAGACTATGTTAGCTTTTATTTTTTTCAGCTGCTTGTCAGCTTCTTTAAGTTGCGAGCATTGGCCCATATTCAAAATCATTTATAGATCTTGCTTTCAATACAATTTCTTTCAGTAAGCAGCATTTCTGTTCCTGGGCTAATTATTTTATATTTATTACATTGAGGACATTACTCTTATCCCTTATTTACTTTACCAGTACTGCCATACTAACATTACCTGGTGCCAAAAATACAGAACTCGGAAAATGATCATTTTCCATTATTAGTTCAGATTGCTATTTTCAGAGTTTGGTAACTAACGAATGGGCTGCTTAGGTTATCCCTCTGCAAATATTGACAGGATGTGACGGTACGGTGACAATCACCTCCATAAAACCATCATTTTGAAGCTTTTCTGTGTGGGGTGACCTACCCAATTTATCACTTGCCCAGCAAAAACTTGTTGATATTTATGAATACCTTCTCTCCCAACTCTTCAAAATCCATGTCAGGTATGTCATATTTTTAATATCACACAACATAACTGACAGACAAGAGTCAATCAGTAATGAATTTAAAGAATAAATCTGCCAATAACTGAACAGGAATTGGATTAATTTGGATGGCTTATGACCTTGGGAAATGGAATTAGGGGCAAAACAACTGGCCCCTTGAGCATAGTCCTTTGCCCAATATGATTGTGCTTGATTTTCCATCTCAACTTCACTTAACCATCCACTTCCTATTTCCCTGCATTCTTTAAGTGGCCAAAAATCTGTCAATATAATCAAGAATCCAGATGGGTACAGAATTCCAAACATTCTCATTCACTACTTTTTGAGTGAAGAGATTTCTCCCCATCTTAGCACAAAGTGATCAATTATTTATCCTGAGACTGAGTTCAATGTTCTAGATTCCCCAGCCAGGAAAACTGATCTCTCAGTATTTATTAGTCAAGATCCTTCAAAAGCACACTGTCAAAGACAACTGGGCACCTTTTTCCTCACATTCAGAAAGCATAGATCCAATTTACTCAACATCTCATCATGGGACATACCAATCCTCCCAGGAACCAATCACTCCAAAGCAAATATATCCTTTCTTAAACATTGGGAGCAAAACTGCACTATGTATTCCATGTGTGAATACAGGAAAGCTCTGTGAAATTGGAGAAATATTTTCTTATTCTTAACTATCCCCTTGGAATAAAATGCCAACATGCTGCTTGCCTTACCAATCACTTACAGTCACTACCTGTACACTTTCTGGGTCCCTTTTCTGAGTACTCTGAAGACCCTCTAACCACTGAAAAATTATACAACATTTGCCTTCTGCTTATGCCTGTAAAACACTTCCACTTCCTTGGCACACATGGGAGCTTGACTGTCACAGAGTCACGCACGAGAAAATAAATCGCTAGACCTGAACGAGTGACTACTGAACTGGCACAACAAATTGAAGACAATGTCAACTGTCACCCACTTGAAAATACAAATATTAATGACATTATCATGTTATTGCCTGCCTTTGATACAGTTCAGTGCTATTAACCTTGACTGTCAACCAGGGAACCAGTTGTGGTTAATGTCAAGATACTGAAGTCTCTCTGCAAAACAAATAACTTCATCTGGAAAATCTGGAGAGTCACAATTCACGAAGCAATATTTATCCAGTCACTGCAGAAAATGATCTGTATGAATCTGTGCAACTAATTTAAGTGGATATTTTACTCAGAATTGCACAGATTATCTATAATCAATGTATTCGGGATCATTATACAAACCAAGTCATCCTTCAATGAGTACCATCTGAGAGCAATAGGTAAATGTTAGTGCTGTGACCTCCGGGTCAGATGATTCAGGTTTAAGCTCTGTCAGAAATGCTGTCTTTCAGATGAGACACTTTCGGCTTCAATAGGTACACATAAAAGATCAGATAGCGCGATATAAAAGAGACTGAGGAAATATCTCTCACTCAGTAGAACCAGAACCAATTATCTGATCTTCTGTGTTACCGTCACTGTCAAGAGACAGATAACTTTTAAAATCAGATTCAAAGTTCTAGTTAGCAGCTGAAAGAATGGTACAGCAAGATTTCATGCATGACACATTTTGCAAATGATGAAGAAGTATTATTACTCAAGCGATATTTCCTTCAGCAACTTGTGCATTATAATTGCAGAGGGAAGCATCATCATCATCAGAACCTCCACCAAATTACAAAGGATTCCAATAGGTTTCCAGATCCCAATTTCATTGAATAGCCATTTCAACTGGCTAGCTCCAGGAATTTTTGTCAGATTTTGAAAAAAAATCTTGAGATTTACCCCGGCAGTAAAATCTGTTTCAATGATGCTTCTTTGAATGCACACTGTCACTCTCCTGCATCTCGCCATGGTGGCTTACAAAGCCAAGCAGCCTTTTCTCCGTTGATGTCCACACAGAACCTCAAACAAAAACAGAAATTGCTGGAGAAACTCACCAGGCCTGGCAGCATCCCTGGGGAGAAAGCAAAGTTAACATTTTAAGTGCAATGTTAATTGCAGAACTGCTGTTAGCTTGTCAGGAACCTCTGTTGTCTGTGATAATTTGCTGGGAAGCCGGCAACCAGATCTCAGAACTAAAACGGCTTCCTCTGGTTCATTGTCCATCGCTTGTGAAACAAGTTAATTTTGATTCTGAGATGAAGTGTCAGTTTATTATTCTTGACCACATCTCCCCTTCATTGCAGACAAAATGTAAAGTTCACAGCATAACCGAATAGTCAATAGTTTTAACAACTTTCGAGGACATTGGAAGACTCAGGGTCATTTTACTGTAAACTCAAAAACTCTTTACCATTGTTTACAAGTGTAAAGACATTGAACGTTACATCTTACACCCAGACAGATACATGAATGGGACAGGTATGTTGGGATTTAGACCAAATGCAGGCAAATAGGACCAGTTTAATTGTGAACACTAGGCAGTACGGGCAAGTCGGCCAAAGGGCTTGTTTTCATGCTGTAGACTTCCTTGAGTCCATGACTTTCTTCTCAGAAAAACTATCCAAATCTTCCTTTGACTTCTAATAATCAAATCACCCAGGGTTACTGCCTGGTCGATTTTTGCAGAAGAGTTCGTATGATCACTTCAATTCAAAGCTCCAAAGGTAAATAAAGCCTAAATCTAAGGAACACAAGATGATTCCTTCCTTATCACTAACCCAACCCCCAACCCTTCAAGCCATATTACACCTAGCTTATAAACCTCAGAATTATTACATATGCTTCATTGTTAAATGTAGGACTTTGATGTGTTTCCACACAACACAATAGTGATCATATTTCAGAAGCAGAGACAACAAAGTGTAAAGCACTTCATTGGCTGTGAGGCATAGTTGGATGATCAGCAGTTCTAAAACAGCACTATATAAATGCAACGACTTTCAAATATTCTTGGTTTCAAAGCAATTTTTGGAATTTTTTTCACTTGCTAACCTTTCACTGACGAGCACTCCAAATTCTGTGCTTTGACAAGAATTAATGTCACATTTGGGAAAATGAAAAGAAAGAATTGCTATCGAGAGAGACATCGTGCATAGGCTTTTCGGCATTTGAAATTTTGCATTCTTGCAAATTTTCCTGACAAATACAATTTGTAAAGTTTCAGCAAATGTCTCCTTTTCCAACATTGTTCAGATTCTGTACAACTGAGCAACTAGAGAAATGGAAAATCTTGGTTAATGAGGAATTTCTCAATTTAAGACTTCCAATTGTACCAATGAGTAAAGGAATTAGATTCCGTTCCTTTCTTTTGTTAATTTTATAATCAACCAAAGTTAGATATTTGCCTGGATCTGATCTATATTCCCAATCATGCACCCAGTGTCAGTATCAAGTACATCCAGAAAATATACAGCATGGTCAGCTGTCAACACCCTTTCTATTTAACCTGAGACTGGGAAAGTTGCTACTTACATGTACAATTTTATTCCATTTCAATCCGAAAAAGTACATCCTTGCATCCACTTAATGCTTATTCAATTTCTTAGAGCCTCGCACCGCCATCATCATTAAATTGGCTGTAATTCATTTAAATTAAAATGCACTGCCACTGAGACTGGAATAAGACAAATTGGGAAATGTGAACAGGTAAGTTGGTGCCAATAAGTTCCAAATTAGTAACAATTTTATGCTTTGCTTCTATGAGTTAAGGCTGCGTAAACTCATTTGGCATAGCACTTTACTTCAGAAGTAAGCAATTAGCTGACATTATGAGGATTATTTTAATGTTCTAAAACTCATGTACTTGGGTTGACTGAGATAGAAAAGTGCATAAGATTCTCAAGTTCCAACCAAATCCCTCCTGAATCTACACACTTCAGTTTTCCCCAGAGGCTAAAACGGGGGTTGCAGAATTGTGTGTGGAATCAACCCACTCCCATGAGTTACTAAAATGCGAGGCTGGATGAACACAGCAGGCCAAGCAGCATCTCAGGAGCACAAAAGCTGACGTTTCGGGCCTAGACCCTTCATCAGAGAGGGGGATGGGGGGAGGGAACTGGAATAAATAGGGAGAGAGGGAGAGGCGGACCGAAGATGGAGAGTAAAGAAGATAGGTGGAGAGAGTGTAGGTGGGGAGATAGGGAGGGGATAGGTCAGTCCAGGGAAGACGGACAGGTCAAGGAGGTGGGATGAGGTTAGTAGGTAGCGGGGGGTGCGGCTTGGGGTAGGAGGAAGGGATGGGTGAGAGGAAGAACCGGTTAGGGAGGCAGAGACAGGTTGGACTGGTTTTGGGATGTAGTGGGTGGGGGGGAAGAGCTGGGCTGGTTGTGTGGTGCAGTGGGGGGAGGGGATGAACTGGGCTGGTTTAGGGATGCAGTAGGGGAAGGGGAGATTTTGAAACTGGTGAAGTCCACATTGATACCATATGGCTGCAGGGTTCCCAGGCGGAATATGAGTTGCTGTTCCTGCAACCTTCGGGTGGCATCATTGTGGCAGTGCAGGAGGCCCATGATGGACATGTCATCAAGAGAATGGGAGGGGGAGTGGAAATGGTTTGCGACTGGGAGGACCGCTTTGCAGAACACCTCCGCTCAGTTCGCAACAAACAACTGCACCTCCCAGTCGCAAACCATTTCCACTCCCCCTCCCATTCTCTTGATGACATGTCCATCATGGGCCTCCTGCACTGCCACAATGATGCCACCCGAAGATTGCAGGAACAGCAACTCATATTCCGCCTGGGAACCCTGCAGCCATATGGTATCAATGTGGACTTCACCAGTTTCAAAATCTCCCCTTCCCCTACTGCATCCCTAAACCAGCCCAGTTCATCCCCTCCCCCCACTGCACCACACAACCAGCCCAGCTCTTCCCCCCCACCCACTACATCCCAAAACCAGTCCAACCTGTCTCTGCCTCCCTAACCGGTTCTTCCTCTCACCCATCCCTTCCTCCCACCCCAAGCCGCACCCCCCGCTACCTACTAACCTCATCCCACCTCCTTGACCTGTCCGTCTTCCCTGGACTGACCTATCTCCTCCCTACCTCCCCACCTATACTCTCTCCACCTATCTTCTTTACTCTCCATCTTCGGTCCGCCTCCGCCTCTCTCCCTATTTATTCCAGTTCCCTCTCCCCATCTCCCTCTCTGATGAAGGGTCTAGGCCCGAAACGTCAGCTTTTGTGCTCCTGAGATGCTGCTTGGCCTGCTGTGTTCATCCAGCCTCACATTTTATTATCTTGGAATCTCCAGCATCTGCAGTTCCCATTATCTCTCACTCCCATGAGTTGTCTCTTTTAATATTTTAAGGAGGGTGTGGGTTTCAGATTCTATCACACTTCTGCTTTTAATCCCAGTTGCCTGGGCTTCTGAGATCTCAGGAAACCTGATTGCTAAAGGAGGCAAGGCTTGCTATGTGAAAGAGACGGCTTCCGTTATCTAACACATTTGTAGGGCAGGAGGACCATGAAGGAAGACATCATGGGGGATGGCATGGTGGCAGAGTGATTAGCGCTGTTGCCTCACAGCGCCAGGGATCGAGGTTCGATCTGGTGACTGTTTGTGTGAAGACTAGACATTTTTCCAGTGTCCATGTGGGTTTCATCCAGGTCCGCCAGTTTCCTCCCACATTCAAATGGTGTGAAGGTTAGGTGGAATGGCCATGGGAAATGCAGGGATAGGGTAGAGGTGTGGGTCTGTGTGGGATGCTGTTCGGAGGGTCGGTATGAACTCGATGGGCCTAATGGCCTGCTTCACTTGAGGCAGTGCTCGGCAAGCTAATGGGGCTGAAGGTAGACAAGTCTCCTGGCCCTGATGACTTGCATTCCAGGGTACTGAAAGAGGTGCTGAGGGAAATAGCAAAAGCACTAGTAATTATTTCCCAGAATTCACTGGACTCTGGAGTGATTCCCACAGATTGGAAATCAGCCAATGTGACGCCACTGTTTAAAAAAGGAAGTAGACAAAAAGCAGGTAACTCTAGGCCAGTTAGCTTAACTTCGGTCGTGTGGAAAATGCTTGAATCTGTCATTAAGGAAGAAATAGCAAGACATCTGGATATAAATTGTCCCATTGGAAACACACAGCATGGGTTCATGAAGGGTAGGTCACGTTTAACTAATTTGGTGGAATTTTTTGAGGTCATTACTTGCATGGTGGATAGTGGGAAACCTGTGGATATGGTGAATCTGGATTTCCAGAAGGCATTTGACAAGGTGCCACACCAAAGGCTGCTACATAAGATAAAGTTGCATGGTATTACAGGTAATGTATTGACATGGATAGAGGATTGGTTGACCAGTAAGAAGCAAAGAGTAGGGATATATGGGTGTTTTTCTGGTTGGTGGTCAGTGGCTAGTGGTGTGCCTCAGGGATCAGTGTTGGGACCTCAACTGTTTACAATTTACATAGATGATTTGGAGTTGGGGACTAAGTGTGATGTGTCAAAATTTGCAGATGACACTAAGGTGAGTGGTAGAGCGAAGTGTGCAGAAGACTGAAAGTCTGAAAGTCTGCAGAGGGATATGGATAGTCTAAGTGAGTGGGAAAAGGTCTGGCAGATGGAGGACGATGTTGTTAAGTGTGAGGTCATCCATTTTGGTAGGAATAACAGCAAAATGGACTATGTTTTAAATGGTAAAAAATTGCAGCACGCTGCTGTGCAGAGGGACTTGGGTGTCCTTGTGCATGAATTGCTGAAGGTGGGATTGCAGGGGCAGCAGGTAATTAAAAAGGCAAATGGGATTTTGTATGCCATTGCTCGAGGGATGGAGTTTAAAAACAGGGAGGCTATGCTGCAGCTGTACAGGGTCCTGGTGAGGCCACATCTGGAGTACTGTGTGCAGTTTTGGTCTCCTTACTTGAGAAGGGACATACTAGCACTGGAGGGGGTGCAGAGGAGATTCACTCAGTTGATTCCAGAGTTGAGAGGGTTGGATTATGAGAAAAGACTGAGTAGGCTGAGATTATACTTATTGGAATTCAGAAGAATTAGGGGAGATCTTACAGAAATATATAAGATTATGCAGGGAATAGATAAAGTGGAGGCAAAATAATGAGAAACAGATGTAGGACTGAGGTCATGAGGAAGTTCTTCACCAAAGGGTTGTGAATCTATGGAATTCCCTGCCCAGTGAAGCGGTCGAAGCTACCTCACTGAAAGTTTTTAAGGCAAGGCTAGATAAATTTTTGAACAGTAAAGGAATTAAGGGTTATGATGAGTGGGCGGGTAAGTGGAGCTGAGTCTCAAAAAGATCAGCCATGATCTTATTAAATGGCGGGGTAGGCTCAAGGGGCCGGATGGCCTACTCCTGCTCCTCGTTCTTATGTTCCATACTGCAGGCATTCTATGATGATTTGATGATCCCCATTAATCAGACAGCCTAACTCCCTGCCCACCTCACTGACTCTTTAAACCATGTTGTCTCCTGTCACCTTCGCCAACAAAAGGAACAAAGAGATCTACTTGCCCCATGCTTTGGCTTTTTCAGGTCAATAGTGATGCGAGTCTGTCAATAAAGCCAGTCTTTGGGAGGCAATAGTATCAAAAATCAAGTTGCCTCATCAATCAAGGGTCCAGAACTATTCCCCAAACTCATTCCTGCTCCATTGGAAATCCTGTCTTTGTAAATATCGTATCACAGGTAGACAGGATAATCAAGAAGGTACTTGCCTTTATTGGTCAGTGCATTGAGTATAGGTGTTGGGAGGTCATGTTGCAGTTGTATAGGATATTGGTTAGACCCCTTTTGGAACACTGTGTTCAGCACTGGTCTCCCTGCTATAGGAAAGATGTTGCTAAACTTAAAAGGGTTCAGAAAACATTGACAAGGACGTTTGCAGGATTGGAGGCCTTGAACTATGGGGAGAGGCTGAATAGCTTAGGCTATTTTCCCTGGAGTCTCAGATGCCCAGGGTGACATTATTGAAGTTTATAAAATCATGAGTGGCATGGATTAAGTGAATAGTCAAGGCTTTTTCCTGGGGGTGAGGGAATCCAAAACTAGAGGGTGCAGAGCTGGATGAACAGGCAGGCCCAACCTGTCCATCTCCACTGACACCCTCATCTGCCTAGCCTCACCCTCAACAACTTCTCTTTCAATTCCTCCCACATCCTATAGACAAAGGGCGTGGCCGTGGGTACCCGCACGGGCCCAAGCTATGCCTGCCTCTTTGTAGGTTACGTGGAACAGTCCCTCTTCCGCACCTACACAGGCCCCAAACCCCACCTCTTCCTCCGTCACATTGATGACTGTATCAGTGCCGCCTCATGCTCCCAAGAGGAGCTCGAACAGTTCATCCACTTCACCAACAACTTCCATCCCAACCTTAAGTTCACCTGGACCATCTCTAACACTACTCTCTCCTTCCTGGACCTCTCTGTCTCCATCTCCAGCTACCATCTGATATCCATTTCAAGTTCACCGACTCCCACAGCTACCTGGAATACACCTCCTCCCACCTACCTTCCTGCAAAAATGCCATCCCCTATTCCCAAAGCCTTCACCTCCACTGCATCTGCTCCCAGGATGAGGCATTCCACTCCTGTACATCTCAGATGTCCTCGTTTATCAAGGACAGCAACATCCCCCCCTCAGTGGTCGAGAACGCCTTCGACCATGTGTCCCGCATTTCCCGCAACTCATCCCTCACACCCCGTCCCCGCAATAACAACCAAAACAGAATCCCCCTCGTCCTCACGTACCACCCACCAACCTCTGGATCCAACGCATCATCTCTGACACTTCCGCCATCTGCAATCTGACCCCACCACCAGAGACATTTTTCCCTCCCCACCCTTATCCACTTTTCAGAGGGACCACTCTCTTCATGACTCCCTTGTCCTCTCCACACTCCCCTCCAGCCCCACCACACCCAGCACTTCTCCCTGCAACCGCAGGAAGTGCTACACCTGCCCCTACACCTCCCCCCTCACCCCCATCCCTGGCCCCAAGAAGACTTTCCACATCAAGCAGAACACCTACGCTTTGCAGAATACCTACACTCGGTTCACAATAAACAACTGCACCTCCCAGTCGCGAACCATTTCAACTCCCCCTCCCATTCCACAGGTGACATGTCCATCCTGGGCCTCGTGCAGTGCCACAACGATGCCACCCGAAGGTTGCAGGAACAGCAACTCATATTCCACTTGGGAACCCTGCAGCCCAATGGTATCAATGTGGGCTTCACAAGCTTCAAAATCTCCCCTCCCCCTACAGCATCCCAAAACCAGCGCAACTCGTCCCCACCTCCCTAACCTGTCCTTCCTTCCACCTATCCCCTCCTCCCACCTCAAGCCCCACCCTCATTTCCTACCTACTAACCTCAACCCACCCGCTTGACCTGTCCATCCTCCCTGGACTGACTATCTCCTCCCTACCTCCCCACCTACACTCACATTTACTGACTCCATCTCCATCTCTTTGACCAGTCTGTCTCCTCTCCACCTATCGTCTCCTCTATCCATCTTCTATCCGCCTCCCCCTCTCCCTATTTATTTCAGAACCCCCTTCCCCTCCCCCATTTCTGAAGTAGGATCTAGGCTCAAAACGTCAGACTTCCTGCTCTTCTGATGCTGCTTGACCTGCTGTGTTCATCCAACTCTACACCTTGTTATCTAAGATTCTCCAACATCTGCAGTTCCTACTACCTCTGAGCCAAAATCTCTCATCAGTTTTGTCAAACCTTTCTTCAATCTCCAGTAGCTGAAGATCACTTAAACATGTGATGATGTTGTCTCTTTCTCAAATTTCTAGAGCCCTGACTGAAAAATTATGAGCTTCCCATGACCATCACATTTGATCCTGCTACTTCTATATAATCCAAAGATTACTTTGTCAAGAGATAACAGCCTGATGACATAAAGTAGCAAAGAAAATAATGTAAGCAGTCGACCATAACAGCAATTTTATTTTTAAAATATCCGTGTTGAGCAGTTGCCACTCTTGTTTTATTAGTCAACACGCCATTTAACCAATAAAATTCGAGGAACCAAAATAAATTTGAGACCTTATGAAACAATAACACAATCATTCACTTCATGCCCCAGGACCACGAGGTAAACAACTGCACCCTGGGCAACATAAGTGATCATGAATATGCAATAATATACTCTCTCTTCAGATATTAAAGTTGCATAAACACAAATGTAGCTTCAGCACTAAAACTACAGTGTAATGCTGCAGTTGGTGAGTTCGAATCGAGCAGACTGATACTTCTTGGAACGCTCTGAAATGACCCTGGCCCTCGATTTATTGTACATTTTCACTACTTTTTTCATTTAACTCCCTTCAGACAATTTTGCCACAGTTCTTGTATTCTCTCCAACGATTCAAGCCTACCGTTGGACTTCAGTTCACAATCTTGTCTGACATCCCCAATGTAGTCCTGGATGAATGTTGCATTGTTGGAAAAGCTGCTTTCTACCTGAGGTGTTAAATTAAAGGTTCTGTTTGCCCTCGGAAATAAACATTAAAGATCCATGGCTGTTAAAAAAGAGCGGAGAATTTTCCTGCGGTTTTTGTCAACGTTTAACCAATGTGCAAAGTCATGAAAATGCTTTGATTGGCCTTGTGCTTTGTGGGACCTCACTGTGCACATGTTGAGTGACTTGCTGTTACAAGAGCAACCATCCTTCAGAAATAAAGCATCAATAGTGATGTACTGTATGATTTAAACTTATAAATTCAATGCCAATCCTCACCACATTTACAATGTCACTTAGTTAAAGGGATAGGAGGGAAATCAGTCAAATGCTCACTGAAAATAGTCTGGCCCTTTCCCGATCGCTACCAAAAAACAACAGTTCACCCAGACCCTCTCCAATCCTTCAACAGCTTCAATACATCATGAATACAAGCAGCTTTAGAGTAAGTCTTGCCTCTACATCATCATTTTGAGGTAACTGATCTGGTTGGAGATGTGTATACTTATGGCAGGTTTTATTAGGCAGAATTTTAAAGGCTGTTTCCACAAATACCGGAATTTGAAGGATTTCTGCTCCTGTTTGGGGAGCTTCTGCTGTGTCTCCAATGTATGAGACACATTGGAGACACAACATCTGATCAAACTAGAGCGCACTGTGTCCCAGTATGCATCTAGAATAATTTCCATTGCAGCCGTTCAAGAAGGCAGCTCACCAACCCCTTTTCAATGGCAACTAGGGCCCAGCCGATGACACGCACAACTTGTGACAGAATTGAAAAAATAATCAAATTAAATGTGTTTCCTGAGCGCACACACTTTTGTTACACTCTCTGAAGATGGCCCTAGACAGGGAGATTATTACAATTGGCAACAGTAAACATCTTGTTGACCTTTTGTAGACATCCTTGGATTCCATGGCCACAGTGGTTTGACACCATCTCAACCAACTAAGTGTGACAGACTCTAATTTCCCCCAAACGTCTAAGAGTGGCACCACAGTTTTGATGATATAGTTATGGACATAAAAGAACTGAGTAGTTGTCACATTCAGAGCCACAGACAGACCGCTGTGAGGTGGCTGCACATCTCTCCATTTCCTCTTTCATAAAGCACTGTGGGTGTTCCTACACACACACACACACACACACACACACACACACACACACACACACATGCCATTATGTCTCGCTCTCCCTCATTCCTACACCACATAGGCTTACTTGGATCTCTCAAACAGGCCACTCAGCCTAACAGGTCAATACTGATGTTTGTTACTTGCATTCCATCCACTTTAGTTACTACCCATGCCCCTCTATTCCCTTTTCTTTCAAACAAATCATAAGTTACCAATTCTACCCCTGCATCTGAGAAGCTTTCATTGTGGCTTGAGTCAGATTAAAAGCAAATCCAAGCCTGTCTAGTTTGAGTTGCAGAAAGAAATGTAAAAGTCACTCAGCAAAATATATTATCTACCGCTGCTATTCAGGTTCAGAAATTCCTTAGGGCATGGTTTAAAAAAGAGCAAGGGAGCATTTCAATGTCTTGGCCAATACTTCTAACCAACATCTAAACAGTGGCTTATCATGATATCGTTGTTTGAAGAAGCTTCTGTATAAACTGGCTGCTGTACTAAATTACAACAGGAACGACAGTTTAAAAAGGACACCATTGATGTAAAACACTCAGAGATGTCCTGAGGTTGTGAAAAATGATAGATAATTGCATATCATTTTTCTACTTTCTTTACAACTCTGCCAGTCCCTGCTAAGCTTGGCAATAGCTGTGCCTTCTAGTTCAAACTGTGACTGTGAGCCTCAGTGATTAGTCAGAGGGATGAACTGTACAAGGACATTCAGGGCTATTGAGAAAAGGATCATCAATTTTGGAGTGGCTTCTGCTCCAGCCAGAAAGTACCTATCCCAGTTTAGTCCTGGGAAAAAAAAGTAATGCATTTCAAGGCCCTGAAGATTTCTATGAAAGACCGGCTTTGAGCTATTCACAATAAACTGGAGAAACAGTCAGAGAATATAGATGTTCTATACATTCTCCAGTGTGATCTTAAAGTAGAGTGTATCATGGTAGATAGTGAATGCTGCAGCATAGAGCAACAATGACACAGCATGGTACAAACTAGCTTTTCCCAAGAACAGTGAGTTTAACCCTCTGGGGATCAAGGGTTACTGGGAGAAGGCAGGAGATTGAATGGTGAAGTGAACTTGATGGGCCAAATGGCCTAATTTTACTCCTCATGGCCTTATCTAAAAAGAGCAGTGTCATCTGCAAGAAGAGAGAATTCAACCGTCTCTCCTTGACATTCAATGGCATTCCCATTGCTGTATCTACCATTATACTGGGAGAACCCAAAACTGAACTGGATCAGCAATGTAGCACTATGGTTACAATAACAGACCAGGGGCTGAAAATTCTGTGCTGAGTAACTCACCTTCTGACTCCCCAGAGCTTTTCCACCATCCACAAAGCACATATCAGGATGGGTTACTCCACATTTGCCTAGATGAGTGCAGCTCCAAAACACCCGCGAAGCTTAAGACGGGGAAAAGCAACATCCAAAAGGCTCACATCCACAATGTTTCAGCATTCACTCCATCCACACCAGCACACCATGGAAGCAGTGTGCCATATCTTAAACCTGCATTGCCAGTCATTCCTTCAACAGCATTTTCCAAATGCATGTCCTCCACTGTCTTGAAGGACAAGGGTTAGAAACTGCATGGAAACATCGCCACTGCATGTTTCCCTCCAAATACATATTCTCCTGACTAGAAACTACATCACTGCTCCCCAAGAATCACTGGGTCTAAATCCTGGAATTCCCACCCTAACGGTACACTGAACTTAATATACATCACATGGAATGCAATGGTTTAAGAAGGCCATAAGACATAGGAGCCCAAATTAGGTCATTCAGCCCATCGAGTCTTCTCCGCCATTCAATCATGGCTGATAATTTCCTCAAACCCATTCTCCCACTTTCTCCCCATAACTCTTGATCCCCCTGATAATCAAGAACCTATCTATCTCCATCTTAAATGTACTCCATGGCCTGGCCTCCACAGCCTTCTGTGGCAGTGAATTCCATAGACTCACCACTCTCTGGCTGAAGAAGTTTCTCCTATCTCTGTTCTAAAAGGTCTTCCCTTTACTCTAAAGCTGTGCCCTTGGGCCCTAGTCTCTCCTACCAATGGAAGGTAACTCACTACCACCTTTTCAAGGGCAACTAGGGAAGGGGAATAACTGCTGACTCAGCCGGTGACACCTATATTTCATGAAGAAAAGAAACATATGAAAGATTCGCTTTGAATAATCCTTCACTTCACTTAGACACTTGTTGCATTAATTCCGATTCTGAAAATCTGAGCTTCCTTTTTCTTATTTATGAATTCTCATCATATCTGAAATCTTAGCTGATGTATAAACAGCTGAAAACTGTTCTTTGACTTCAGTCAGACGTTTGAACAGATAAATGTCATCCCACATCATGAGCCGCTGCTTTTGAATATGAGGTTAAGCCTTCGGGCAATGTGAAAGATCATCAGTGTCAAGGGGTTACAGTCCACTTGAAATGGTAGAGCAGTCATTCAGTTATCTCCTGAAACTCTAATAGCTATGAAATTCTCCAAATAAACTGTGAGTAAAGAGCAGGCATTCAATCTGGTAAACAGTGCTTATGTCAACTGTGCTTCACACAAAAACAATGTAAAAATGGCCTGCTGCGCAAGTTAGTAAGATCCTGTTAGAGACATTTACCATTATTTGCATGCCATGTTTGCCACCATGAAGGCTAAAACACAAAGAAAGCCCTGCATCTAAACGGGCTCTTGGTTGCACAGTGTCCTCCAACATCATGTCTTAGCCCAGTCTCCTGCGGGAAATCTACACAAATTACACAGCATTTACATGAGTTGGCAGTTGGTTAGCTCAGATGGCTGGACAGCTGGTGTGACGCCAACAGTGTGGGTTCAATTCCTGCACAGGTTGAGGTCACCATGGAAGACCCTTCTTTTGAATATCTCCTGTCCCCTGAGGCTCGGTGCCCCTCAGGCTAAACCTATTGCCAGTCATTTCTCTCTAATGAGATTATGGGGAACTTAATTTTATTTACATTTCTTGCATGGCCATATTAAGCTTTAGACTGCGTGACAAACAATTCCAGTGCTCAGCCACCCATCAAAAAGAATTGTCTTTTGTGAAGTATGTACGTGTTCCTATAACCATCTGTTGAAAAGAAATTAGCCCAACCATCTGACAATGGAATATGCTGCTACTTCTCATCTCAGTATCTTCGCTATCTCCTTTGTGATATTCAAGAATGCTCAAGCAGAGAATCTCTTATAATGTGACCTCATTCCCTTCCACCCACTCACATCAACATTGCTTTTGTCTCTTTTTGTCAGAGACTTTGCTTCAGCCTTGTTTGATGGCCCAAAATGTACTCAATCCATCAATACATTCACCAATGGATCTCCAGCATTCTCTTCCAGCACATCACAAAGAGGAGAAAAATTCTCAGAGAAGCTCTTTACAAAGTGCCTGACCTGTGACAACACTTCATAAAAAGAGGGATGAAACAGACAGGGAAAAAACCTTTACAAAGATCAGATGTGGTTCAAGTGCTTTCTTTGTGTTCCAGTGGAACTGTCTATAGCAGTTGAAATATTTTCAAGGAAAATTAAACTGAAAAGATTTTACACCATGGAAATGCAAATTAATCTGAACTTGTCAGAGGTTCAACCACAGTCATTACAGTTAATTATGAATCTGACATAAGCACATAATTATCATTTAATTTGTGGATATTAAAGCGTTTATTTAAGGCAAGTTTCAGTTTTGATTTATTGTGGGATCAGTCTGAAAGCTCTGTGAAAGAGGAAGAATTCCAATGGTTGCATGGAGAAGGACACTGTCAGTAGAAAACAGAGACACTCCCTGCAATGTCTTCTTCTCCAGCTCTGCAGCAAAGGACTTGCTTAATTAGGGGACCGGAGGTTATAGGGACTGGCATCAAATATTACTCAGAACATCATGATACATTCTGCTGCTATGGCGAAGTGCCTGCTTTCTGTGTGGGGCAATGGGCCAGAATCAAATAACAGAGTTGGGAACATGCCTACATAGAAATTAAAAAACAGAGAACGAAAGGTCATCAGGGTAATACAGCCAGTCCTGTCCCATAGTAACACAATCTGCACCAAACAAAAACCCAACAGAAAAGCCTTTAGAGCAGTTCACAGTCATGGAGTCATACGGAAGCTGACTCTTCAGTCCAACTTGTCCAGGCCAATCATATTTCCGATCTACACTAGTCCCACTTGCCTTTGTTTGGCCCATGTCTCTCTAAACCTTTCTTACTCGTGTACCTATCCAAATGTCTTTTACATGTTGTCATTGCACCTGCATCTACCACTTCACCCAGCAGATCATTCCACTAAAGAAACATCCTCTGTCCCTTTTAAATCTTTCTCCCCTCACTGTAAAAATATGTCCTCTAGTTTTGAACTTCCTACCCTGGGAAAAAGATCTTTCCATACTTCACAAAGGATAGCAAAGATGATTCTCGATAGGAGTGAGAGAGACAGGGTAGTTGTCATGAGGGACTTCAACTTTCCAAATGATGACTAGGAACACTACAGTTTGAGTACTATAGATGGGTCAGTTTTTGTCCAGTGTGTGCAGGAGGGCTTCCTGACACAGTATGTAGATAGGCCAACAAGGGGCAAAGCCACATTAGATTTGGTACTGGGTAATGAGCCCGGCCAGGTGTTAGATTTGGAAGTAGGTGAGCATTTTGGTGATAGCGATCACAATTCTGTTATGTTTACTTTAGTGATGGAAAGGGATAGGTGTATACCACCGGGCAAGAGTTATAGCTGGGGGAAAGGCAATTACGATGAGATTAGGCAAGATTTAGGGAGCGTAGGATGGGGAAGGAAACTGCAGGGGATGGGCACATTAGAAATGTGGAGCCTATTCAAGGAAAAGCTCCTGTGTGTCCTAGATAAGTACATACCTGTCAGGCAGGGAGAAAGCTGTAGAGCGCGGGAGCCGTGGTTTACGAAGGAAGTGGAATCTCTGGTCAAGAGAAAGAAGAAGGCTTATGTTAGGATGAGATGTGAAGGCTCAGTTAGTGCACTTGAGGGCTACGAGGTAGCCTGGAAAGACCTAAAGAGAGAGCTCAGAAGAGCCAGGAGGAGACATGAGAAGTTGTTGGCGGATAGGATCAGGGTAAACCCTAAGGCTTTCTATAGGTATTTAAGTAATAAAAGAATGACAGAAATGAGATTAGGGCCAATCAAGGATAGTAGTGGGAAGTTGTGTGTGGAGTCAGATGAGATAGGGGAAGCACTAAATGAATATTTTTCGACAGTATTCACTCTAGAAAACGATAATGTTGTCGAGGAGGATACTGAGATACAGGCTACTAGGCTAGGTGGGATTGAGGTTCACAAGGAAGAGGTATTAGAAATCCGACAGAGTGTGAAGATAGATAAGTCCCCTGGGCCGGATGGGATTTATCCTAGGATCCTCTGGGAAGCCAGGGAGGAGATTGCCGAGCCTTTGGCATTGATCTTTAACTCGTCGTTGTCTACAGGAATAGTGCCAGATGACTGGAAGATAGCAAATGTGGTTCTCCTGTTCAAGAAGGGGAGTAGAGACAACCCTAGTAATTATAGACCAGTGAGCCTTACTTCAGTTGTTGGTATAGTGTTGGAAAAGGTTATAAGGGATAGGATTTATAATCATCTAGAAAAGAATAAATTGATTAGGGATAGTCAGCACGGTTTTGTGAAGGGTAGGTCGTGCCTCACAAACCTTATTGAGTTCTTTGAGAAGGTGACCAAACAGGTAGATGAGAGTAAACTGGTTGATGTGGTGTATATGGATTTCAGCAAGGTTTTCGATTGGGTTCCTCACAGGAGGCTATTGTACAAAATGCGGAGGAATGGAATTGTGGGCGATATAGCAGTTTGGATCAGAAATTGGCTTGCTGAAAGAAGACAGAGGGTGGTAGTTGATGGGAAATGTTCATCCTGGAGACCAGTTACTACTGGTGTACTGCAAGCGTCGGTGTTGGGTCCACTGCTGTTTGTCATTTTTGTAAATGACCTGGATGAGGGTGTAGAAGGATGGGTTAGTAAATTTGCAGACGACACCAAGGTCGGTGGAGTTGTGAATAGTGACGAAGGATGCTGTAGGTTGCAGAGAGACATGGACAAGCTGCAGAGCTGGGCTGAGAGGTGGCAAATGGAGTTTAATGCAGACAAGTGTGAGGTGATGCACTTTGGTAGGAGTAACCGGAAGGCAAAGTACAGGGCTAATGGTAAGATTCTTGGTGGTGTAGATGAGCAGAGAGATCTCGGTGTCCATGTACACAGATCCTTGAAAGTTGCCACCCAGGTTGACAGGGCTGTTAAGAAGGCATACAGTGTTTTAGCTTTTATTAATAGAGGGATCGAGTTCCGGAACCAAGAGGTTATGCTGCAGCTGTACAAAACTCTGGTGCGGCCGCACTTGGAGTATTGTGTACAGTTCTGGTCACCGCATTATAAGAAGGATGTGGGAGCTTTGGAAAGGGTGCAGAGGAGATTTACTAGGATGTTGCCTGGTATGGAGGGAAGGTCTTACGAGGAAAGGCTGAGGGACTTGAGGCTGTTTTCGTTAGAAAGAAGAAGGTTGAGAGGTGACTTAATTGAGACATATAAAATAATCAGAAGGTTAGATAGGGTGGATAGGGAGAGCCTTTTTCCTCGGATGGTGACGGCGAGCACGAGGGGGCATAGCTTTAAATTGAGGGGTGAAAGATATAGGACAGATGTCAGAGATAGTTTCTTTACTCAGAGAGTAGTAAGGGAATGGAACGCTTTGCCTGCAACGGTAGTAGATTTGCCTACTTTAAGTACATTTAAATCATCATTGGACAAGCATATGGGCGTACATGGAATGGTGTAGGTTAAATGGGCTTGAGATCGGTATGACAGGTCGGCACAACATCGAGGGCCAAAGGGCCTGTACTGTGCTGTAATGTTCTATGTTCTATATTCATCTTATCTACACCCCTCATGATCTTATAAACCTATATGTAGTCAACCCTCAACCTCCTGAAATCCAATGAAAAATGTCGCAGCCTCTCCAACCTCTCCCAATAACTCAAAACCTTCTGTCCCAGTAAAACAACCATTCCAGAGAAGACCTCTCCAATCGCCGAAGGCAAACAAACAAATTCTAACAATCAATCGCTATAACCAACTCTCTGAATATTGTCGATAACATATAGAATCCCTACAGTGTGGAAGTAGGCCATTAGGTCCATACTGACCCTCCGAGGAATATCCCACACAGACCCACCCACCCCTATAACCCTGCATTTAAATGGCTAATAAACCC
The DNA here is from genome assembly GCF_030684315.1 of Stegostoma tigrinum. Lineage (NCBI taxonomy): Eukaryota > Metazoa > Chordata > Chondrichthyes > Orectolobiformes > Stegostomatidae > Stegostoma > Stegostoma tigrinum. The sequence continues at coordinate 113,181,162 of NC_081358.1, read as the reverse complement.
AGACTGCACATTCCTGGACACTATGGGCAATTTAGCATGGTCAGTCTACTTAACCTGCACACAGTTGGACTGCGGGAGGAAACCCACACAGACAGTCGCCCAAAGCTGGAATTGAACTGGGTCTCTGGCGCTGTGAGGCAGCAGTACTAATCAATGAGCCACCGTGCCACCCATATGCCAGAGAAAATGTACAACACAAAACGAGGCCATTTGGCCCATTCTGGCTTAGTTGGTTCAAAAGAGTTATGCAGCCTGATGGTGGTTTCCACCTCTCAGTCTTTTGTCTTGCCAGTCATGACTCCTCAGGGGCATATCCAACACTTTTTAATGTTAGCAGGGTTTCTGCCTCTGCCACTGTTTGAGATAGTGAGTTCCAGATGCTACCAGTTTCCTTAAATGTTTCAACCCAATATCATTCCAGCCTTTGCTACCTGCAAATCGAAAACCGTATTTTCCGCAATTAATTCTCCCCTCAGCCTCTCTGCTCCAAAAAGTACAAACTATTTACAGGATTTCGAATCCTGAGCCCATCCACAAGTTGATTCGTACACAAATCTGAACAAAGTGTAAGCTAATATAGAGATAATATAATATAATGTCATAATATTACGTTCATAAATGTAAGAAATGTTCACGTGTTGGATCTTTAAAATTACACTCCTAGGTGGGATCGTGTTTGTAAGTATAAGCGACCGTAAGTCAGACGTCAACAAATCGCAAACCCCTGTGATCTCTTTGCATAACTAAAATTTTCTCTTCCCGCCTACACCTGTTTAAATCTCCCTTGCACCCTTTTGAATACAACCATGTTCAGAATTAATAATAGAAGCAGAATTGGACATTATTGAAAGGTTATTTTTACAGAGTATGGTGGAGGGAGGAGTTCAGACAGATGTAATGAAGAGGATAGTTTGTTCAGATAACTGCCTGAAACACAATGAACTGAGTTCTTTTTGTTCAACAAGACGATCAAAACAGTAAATGAGAGCATGGAATTCAAATCACAAACTGATTAGCCACGATTTTATTGATCAGTAGGGCAGGTTCGAGGGACCAAATAGCCTCCTTCTGCTCCTAATTCACATGTTTTTATGATTGGCCTCCTTTTGGACAATCATGTGATCCTACACCCAGCAGAAGTCATGTGACACCAATCAGATTCACTCCCTAAAAATAAAACGGGCTATCTTTCAGAGAAAAGAGCAGAGTGCAATCTTCAGTACAGCCAGAGGAGAATTGTTAATTTGCAGTATGTTTCCTGTCATTCTTTCTTTATCTTTGCAGCCCATTGTCAAAGACTAGTGGAATATTTATTGACACACCTCAACCAGAATACTTCGTAAAGTAGATGCGTCTTATAGGCTCCTTTGTGGATCGTCTAAGGTACAGAGGGGTGTCTTCCAGGTACCAGAAAGAAACTTGGATTAATTTCATGCTAAGACATGGCCAATGCAAACCCAATCCAAACCAAATGAATCAGTCACATCATCCCCCACAATGGGTGATAAAATTGGTATCATTAGGGAATGGTATTAGTTCCAAAGCTTAAAACTATAGTCGAGCCTGCAAATGTGGATCCTAGGGGAATGCTAATGCCTACCTCAGCAAGACAGGAAAATTAAATTACCGCAGCATAATTATGCATGTTTAAAATTCATAATTTGCATCGTGGTCCTCTGAAAGTCTAAGCTCTCAAGACACAGATAAACACTCAACTGTGTTTAGCAGTTTGGAATACATTTATAGCGAAAATTACTTTGTTGATAACTAATTAAACTTTATTTCTGTTGTGTGGCTTGCCACTTATCTATTGCTCAGTTTGCTATATGTTTGAGGTTTTAGTATTCTGTGGAATAGCTTGTTCAGGGATAACTTCAGTCTGAAGAATAACAGACTTTCACTGCCAGAGGACCCTGTAAACTTCATATAATTGTGGCACGGTGCCAGCACTTGGAACAAAACCATGAATGTAGCAGTCAGGCAAAGCCCTCAGATATTTTAGCACTCAGCTGACAAAGGAGGCTTCACTGGTTCAGGCATATTTGTAGAATGAAAGCCATTTACACACTTATGGGTTTTCTATACAGTGAAGAAGCGAGAGCTAGATGACCAGTAAAATGCTCAAAGCTTCACTTCAAGGATGTGTGACAAGAGGCCCAAAACATTAGCTGACAAAAGAAGAACGTGGATACACTCCCTGTGAGTTGGCATGTGTCAACATGATGATTCATACCCCCAATAGCTTGGTAAGATGAGCCAACACCAGATAAAACTAAACCTAATACCCACTTCAAGTACAATGGTACCTGTGGCAGGATCTCATATGAAGCTCTCCATCTGACAATGGATTTGCTGCATTTTCATCATGTTGCCAAGATGGAAGCATGGCATCTTTATGATTAACGCTCTCCAGCTTCTCCGTGGAACAGAAAACCCCCAACCTCTGGAATCATTTTTTAATGCATCATTTAGGGCATCTCTTCTAAACCTCTAAAACCTTCACAACCTTTCTAACGTGCAGACCCAGAATTTAACACAATGGTCTGATGAGGCCAAATCAGATTTTAGTAAAGCATATCATAATTATTTTGTTTTGGTAATATTACAAATATATCTTTCTTACCTATTCAAAAAGTGTACCAATTTAGTCCTGATAAAATTACAAACAGTACATATGATGCAATGATGCATTCTTTCATGTATTTGCAAAGATGGGAAAAGACAGTCAAATTTTATTTTTGTGAACAAATGGTATCTCTAAAGGGCAACACTCAAAATGGAGGAACAGTCATTTCTAACTCCTTGACAGTTCTCTCCTTTTTCCTCTAAATGGCATGATTCGAGCTGGAAAAAAACAACAAAGAAATAATAAAACTTCATTTATTCACAGTCTATTTCCACCAATTCCTCATTCTTCTGGAGACAGATATTGAGGCAGGTCTTGATAGCTACTTAAATGTCTTTTTATAGCTTATGACAGGTAGTGAAGAGTTGCTTTTTATGGTGTATTTCAGTAATATAATGCAACCTGAGACAGCATGCCACTGCTAAGACTGCTAAGTTATATTTTTCTATTCTAAGAGTAACACTGGTTTAGATCTACATGCTCCACTGACACATCACAGACATCCACAGACTATGTTTCTTGGCTGTCTTATGTATGACTTCATGCATTGGAAATTTTGTGTTGTCCCTAAATATAACAGCATGCCAGGCTGGAAAGAGATCTGGATTTTCACTTCTAAAGCAGACTTTAACAATTATGTTTTATCCACTTAGACTGTCTGCTTCATCTTCAGAAGTGTCCAGATGCTGAGTACCCTGTAATTTCAATGAGATTTGTACATTCATGCTCCCAAACATCATGGTATTATTTTTGTTCTCAATTTCATGTTATTAAACTAGTAGACACAGCATTATATACTATCTATATTAACATTGCTAACTACTACCTTTTTTTCCAATTGTGCAGTTTTCATTTGTGCAGATATAAATGTTGAATAGTGTTGGCATGTCAGTAACTAAAATGCAATTTATTGCACCTCCTGTGACAGTTTAGCAGGTATTGTTTTTTAATTCAATCTTGGGATGAGGGCATCTCTGGCTAGGCCAGCATTTATTTCCCATACCTAATTGCCCAGAGGGCAGTTAAGAGTCAACCACATTGTTGTGGCTCTGGAGTCACATGTAGGCCAGACCAGGTAAGGAATGCAGTCTCCCTCCCTAATTAGTGAAGTATTAGTGAACCAGATGGGTTTTCACAATGACAACAGATCTGTGGTCATCATTACACTCTTAGTTCCTGATTTGTTATTGAATTCAAATTCCACCATCTGCCATGGCAGGATTTGGTCCCGGGTCTCCAGACCACTACCTGGGTCTTTAGATTAACAATCCGGTGATAATATCACTAGGGTGTTACTTCCCCTCATATGTGTTTAGCATGAATACTAATGTCTTAATACTGCACTGAGTTCAATGGTCTAGGACTACAGGGGATACTGTATTTGCATTGACTCTAAGACTGGGTGTCACACTTCAGGAAGGAAGTGAAGCCATTGAAGATACTATAGAATTTTGTTACAAGGATGGTTTCAGGGATGAGGAATCTCAATTATAAAGACTGAATTCCATGGAGAAGAGAAGGTTGAGAGGGGAATGACTGAAGTATTCAAAATCATCAGAGTTCTGGACGAAGTAAGCAGGGAGAAAATGTTAAGTAAAAACCGAAAGAACTGTGGATGCTGTAAATCAGGAACAAAAACAAAGTTGCTGGAAAAGCTCAGTAGGCCTGACAGCATCTGTGAAGGAGAAAACTGAGTTAAAGTTTCGGGCCTGGTGACCCTTCCTCAGAACTGATGGTGGCTGGGAAAACAGCAGTTTATGTGCAGGGAGAAAATGCTCCCCGTCATGAAAGGATTGAAAATGAGATGATATAGATTTAAAATAATTAGCAAAAGAAACAAAAGTGGCAGAGGCCGTCATTTTTATGCAGTGAGTTGTTAGGATCTGGAATCCATTGCCTGGGAGTGTGGTGGAGCTAGGTTCAGGCGAGGCCTGCAAAAAGGAATTAAGCAATTTTTTGTGAAAGAGACCAATGCGCAGGGTTATGGGGAAGGGCAATAGTTGAGATGCTCATTCAAATAGCCATTTGCAGACACAAAGGCCTAATGGCGTCCTTCAGCACTGTAACAATTCTGTGACTGAGTGATACATATCTAGGGAGGGGCAAGGGCCTCAGTAGCAGAAGGGGGAACAATCAGAGCTAATGGGTCTCCGCGAATGGTTGCTAAAGAGCGGATTCCAGCTAAAATAAAATAACTCGCGGTTGCAGTTTCAAACACATGATGTATTTTAATTTCCTTTACTTTTGGGTGAACCAAGGAAACTGAACGTAGAGCTAGTTGCAATTTCAAAAATCACATTTACTGGAGGGTACTGTGAGTTGTATCCTGCACTGCTGAACAGTGAGGGCAAAAACGAACAGTAAGACAGCTAATTGCTAGACAACAACATTTTGATTGGCTTTAGATCAGGTGACCACATCTTATGCTGGGCCAGTGTTGCAAAGAGCCACCCAGTCTTCAAAGAGAAAGTAGCAAAATTGTGTGTGTGTGTGTGTGTGTGTGTGTGTGTGTGTGTGTGTGTGTCTGTCTGTCTGTCTGTCTGTCTGTCTGTTTTTCCTGTGTACATACCAGAAGGTATTCGATAACAGCTAACAAACTTGCTCCCACATATCTCTATAAATCCCATGTTGAAGGATGAATAAAATGCCTTCATGGGTGGTGACAGCATGAAGTTTCAACCAGTGAATGAAATGCAAGCAACCTTGTGTCAAGATAATAGAATGAAAAGGACCTGGAATAAAAATGAAAGTGAACAACTCATCAAATCCTGTGGTCCGGACTACTGCTACCAAAATATATGCTCCTGATTTTTATTTTCTTTGTTAAAATGTCCTTCAAAAGTCGTTTATTTAAAAATCCCCTTGCAATCCACGTTTTGTCTGTCTTTTTCTGTATGTTTGGAGGGTATCAATTTCAAAAAAAGCTAGAATCTAAGTTGTGCAGTTATAAGTGAGCCTAATTGCTTTCACTTAAAGGCAATTCATTCATTAAAAGAATATATTTTCTTGTCATTTACAGGAACCTGGTGAGAGTTTACTTTTTACCCAAGTTCAGGTCAGTCAGATAAATTGGGGGCTTCATATGAACATAGGAACAGAGCAACAGGAGTAGGCCACTCAGCCCCTTTCTCCTGTTCCACCATTCAATGCGATCATGGTTGATCTGTGGTTTATATCCAGATACCTGCCTTTGGCCCACATCCCTTAATACCTGTACTTCAGACATGGTTTGACTAAATTCATTCACGATTGCGATGACCCCAGGAGTGGGACTGGATTTATAGCACTCTACCCCAGCGAACTGTGACAATCACTGTGATTTTTGTATAATTTTTTCCAGCAGGAATTGATGCTTCTAGGATTTTAAACAAAGTTGGACCAAAGCACAGACTCATTTCTGGAAAGTTGCAACTTGCTCTTGTTATTACTGTGCACGGCGATTGAGGAGAATAGGCAGCTATGAAACAGTTTCCTATTGACCTTATCTTTTAATTGGCTCCTGGGACATTATTTACACCACAACTTCAAGGTGATTCCATAGATTACTTCTCAGAAAATGTGATTTTTTTTGCCTTAAATGTTAGATAAGGTTGGGATATCAGAGAAAAAAAAATCTTTATTTCTAATGCGCTATGCATTCAAGTCCCATCTTCACTGAAGGAAAAACATCAAACTAACTCAAGGTTTTGAAAGGAAATTCTTGCAACAAAACCCAAAAGGAAAGTGGAGATACATTAATTTCACTTTTTTTTTTCACAAACTTACAGCTTTGCAAATGTGGCAAAGTGTGCAGTTCTACTGCCCTCGTGGCACCTGCAGTGTTTCTTTTCAGTGAACATACCAATAAAACCAAAGAGTGGACTCATCTGAATGTGAACAAACCAGAAATGAGTGATTTGTCATGGTACTTTAATCATCAAACTCCTATTGAGAATGCTCCAATGATGACCCTGTGGGTGAGCACATCGTCTGTTGTAACACAGGCTCAGTTCATTGCTTGAAGAACTTGTCCACAGGGCATTGATGCATTTCCTGTTTACCCAGTGTGCTTTCAATTTAGCATGACCTTCAACAATCCGTTTTCCCCTTCTTGATTGTAAATCAAGGGGCTGAGAGGGGAGAATCTGCTTGGGCCACTTTTACAGTTGATCCAATTTTCTGAGAAGCCTTTAAAATTGCCTATGCCTAGTATTTCCTTCCACTTCAGATCAGAGACAATCTGAGCTTTATTATTTCATGGCATTTATCACTGACCAGTTTTTGTCCACCTCTAAGTCCACGTCAGCTCAATGGCTTTCTAGGTCATTTCAGAAGGGCAGTCAAGACTCTCCACATCGAGGCTACATTCGACCAAGTGTGGCATCAAGGACCCCTAGCAAAACCAGAATCATTGAGCATCAGGGGCAAACTCTCCATTTATTAGAGTTACACCTGACACATAGGAAGATGGCCGTGGTTGTTAGAGATCAGTTATCTCAGCTCCAGGACATCTCTGCAGGAGTTCCTCAGGGTAGTGTCCTGAATCCAACCATCTCCGGCTGTTTCATCAATGAGCTTTCCTCCATCATAAGGTCAGAAGTAGGGATGTTCACTGAGAGTTGCACAATGTTCAGTACCATTTGCGACTCCTCAGATAATGAAGCAATCCGTGTTCAAATGCAACAAGATCTGGACAATATCCAGGTTTGGGCTGACATGTGGGTAAGTAACATTCATGCCGTACAAATGCCAGGGTATGACCATCACTAATAAGAGACAACTTAAACACTCCCCCTTGACATTCAATGGTCTTACCATCACTGAATCCCTCACTATCCTGGGAATTACCATTGACAGAAACTCAACTGGACTCAGCACATAAATACAGGGACTACCAGAGCAGGTCTGCCCACCATCTATAAGGTACAAGTCTGGAGAGTGATGGAATACTCCCAAGTTGTGTGGAGGAATGCAGCCCCAACAACAGTCAAGAAGTTTGCCATCATCCAGGACAAAACAGCCCGCTTGATTGGCAGTAGGCAATACCATCACTATTGGTGGGCTGCTATTCCAAAGCCAAAAGGGTCTACTCTATCTGTCAAAGAGTGCCCACCAGGAAGATACCAGATTGCAGCTGGTGATTTCCCCAGGAGCTGATGGTGCTGCGCTTGTCGTAGTGGCCCAGGCAGGAAGCCTCCCCCGCGATACGCTTGAAAATATCATTGATAATGAGTTCATGATGCTGTCCTCAAACCATTGAGCTGAAAGTGACATAGCAGAGTGGCACAGTGGTTAGCACTGCTGCCTCTCAGTGCCAGGGACCTGGGTTTGATTCCTGCATTGGGCAACTGTCTGTGTGGAGTTTGCACATTCTCCCTGTGACTGTGCGGGTTTGGTCCGGGTGCTCTGGTTTCTTCCCACGGTCCAAAGATGTGCAGGCTAGGTGGATTGGCCGTGCGAAATTGCCCATAGTGATTAGGGGGGTGGATCTGGGTAGGATAATCTGAGGCTCAGTGTGGACTTGTTGGGCCAAAGGGCCTGTTTCCACATTGTAGGGATTCTATTATTTCATCATAAGACCGCCTCCCGCACATGGTTAGATACCATCAGAACTGGCCCTTAAATGGCTAATTGGGCACAAGGTGGGTGGATCATCTGCCATCATACCCAGTACACCAGGCAAAGTAGGACAGTGACTGTATGATGACAAACACACCAGCAGCTCTCTTTATATGTCATCCTGCCAGCTCATAACGAACAAACTGGCTCAATCCAGCTCAAGGGAGTGTTACCATCAAAGCTCCTTTAGAAAAATGATCAACATTATCGTTTAAAAAATTTAGCTTCTGTGATTTTATAGCAACAGAAATCTTTAAATGTTCTTCAATGAGTATTAAATAATATTAATTCTGTTGTCATGATTTTATTGCAAAGGAGATCTGTCAGTCAAATACAGAAAGAAATGATATCAAACTGTTAAAAATGTTCTGCATTTTCCAGCATTGTCAATTAATTGATTTGAAGCACCAGTGGTGTGTTGAACATGAATGAGTGCGATGATGCACACTGCTCTAAATTAGAAGTAGGGTTTTTCATTTATTTCTTTATCAGCACTGAGCTGTTGGACTGCCTCATCTACTCCATCTCAGTATTAAAATTCTGCTGCTACACTCTCGAAAGCACCATTCCTGCCATTAATCTCCACTACTGTCTTCATTATCAGTCCCAAAAAAATTGTTTTTTAAATTTACAATTACTCAGTCTTCTGCCATGTACTGTCTCCAAAACTGTCTCGTAAAAATTAAACTTACAACTTACTTGTGGTTGCAGAAGTAATCAAATAAGTGTGTTAGCAGGCATCTTATGCTGATCACTAACCACTCTACTGGTCTTTCAACAGCAATGTAATTCAAAGTTTGAAAGCATCAGTTAAGGTTTCAGCGTGTTCTGAATTAAGAAATGCTTGCATCAATTGTTCTTTTTAAAGTCCCTTCCAATTTTCCCCTCGCTTTTCCTGAAATGTTAGAGAGTTGCTTCAGTGCCTCGCTGAAACAACCATTTCTCCAATGTAAATCTAGACTGTCACTTTGAAAAGGACTTTTCAACAGGCTAATTCCTGGCCCTTGTGGCGCAGTGATAGCATGCCTACCTTTGGACCAGGAAGCCGAGGTTCAAGCCCCACCTGCCCCAGCAATGTGTTAGAACATTTCTGAACAGGGAGTGCAACAGTTCAAAAAAGCAGCTCACAACCACCTTCTCATCCCATGAGTGAATAAAAAGGAACAGACTGATTAGAAAATATTTGTCCTCCTCTAGCCTTACAACTGTCTGAGACTTCCACACTGCTCTCTGGCTCCAGCATGGCTGTCCCTCAGCTCAGAATCAAAGCACAGTCCCACCATGGCTAAGCACTTGAGAAAGACTGTAATGTTTGAACTTTCAGCTTTGTTTCTTTATTTGCTACTTAAAACTAAAATGGTCTGCAATGTGTAACTTTTAGCATTATTTTGTATCCTTTATTCATTAATGGGATGAGGGCGTTGCCGGCTAGGCCAGCATTTATTGCCCATCCCTAAATACCCAGAAGGCAGTTGAGAGTCAACCACATTGCTGTGGGCCTGGAGACACATGTAGGCCAGACCAGGTAAGGATGACAGATTTCCCTTCATAAAGGACATTAATGACTCAGATGGGTTTTTCCAACAATCAATAATGGTTTCACAAACATTAGACACATAATTTCAGACTTTTTTATTGAATTCAAATTCCACCATTAGCCATGGTAGGATTTGAACCATGTCCCTGAGTTTCCTGAATCAATAGTCTAGCTAGGCCATTGTCTCCCTCGGCACCAGGTATGACTCCAACCAGCGGAGAGCTTTTCCCCGGATTCCCATTCATTCCAATTTTCCTGGGGCTCCTCGATGCCACATTTGAACAAATGTAACCTCGCTGTCAAGGGAAGTGACTCTCACCTCACCTCTGGAATTCAGTTCTTTATTCCGTGTTTGTGCCTACGTTGTATTGAGGCCAGCCAACGTAGCTACAGGGGATCACTGAAGAAATTCCCCAGCATAGAGTTATGAGCCAAACCATCTGATGAAGATGCTTCATCAATGACCTTCCCTCTATCATAAGCTCTTAGTTGGGGGTGGGGGCAGTTAACTGATGATTGTACAATGGTCAGTGGGGCTTAGCAAAGGCCAAAGTGGCAAGCTATGCATGAGGTCAGCGGGCATGGTTGAGGTCTTAAATGAATATTTTTTATTTGTATGAACTGAGGAGAAAGACATTGTGGATGGAAAAGTCAGTTTTGGCGAGGTTCTACAACACAGTAAGATTAATAAGTAGAAAGTATTAGATGTTTTAGTGGGCATAAAGGTGCATAAATCCTCAGGGCCTGATGAGGTTCTCCACAGGCTGCTATGAGAATCAAGGGAGAAGATTGCTAAAGCCCTGGCAGAAATATTTAGTAATTCACTGGCCACAGTTGCAGTGCCATATCACTAGAAGATAGCTGAAGTGGTTCCTTTTTTCAAGAAAGGCAGCAGGAATAGGCCTGGTAATTACAGACCTGTTAGTGTGGCAACAGTGATAGGAAAATTACAAGAAAAAATTCTAAGGGACAAGACAAAACAACACTTGGGAAAGCAGTGATTGGTCTGGGAAATTCAGCATGCATTTGTTAGAGGGAGATCTTGAATAATTTGAGTTTTTTGGAAAGGCGATTAAATATATTGATGAGGATAAAACAATTTATGTGATTTACAATAGACTTCAGTAAGGCTTTTGACAAAGTCCCACATGGAAGGTTGGTCCAGGGATAAGAGACCACTGGATCCAAGACAAATGGTAAATGGGATCCAAAATTGTTTTGCAAACAAGATGCAAAGGATGAAAGGCAAGGGATCATTTTGAGATCAGAAGACTATGACCTGCAATGTGCTGACACTCTAGCTGTTTGTCATGTTCGTTAATGACTTGGACGTAAATGCAGAAAGTACAATTCGTAAGTTTGCAGATAACACAAAATATAGTGATGTTGATAGTGAGGAGGATGATCTCAGGCTGCAGCCTACAATTGATCAGCTGGTAAATTGGGCACAGCAATGGCAGGTGGAATGTAATCATGATAAGTGCAAGGTGATGCATTTTGGGAAGTCTAATAAGGAAAGGATATACAATGAATGGTAGGCCCCAAGGGAGTATGAAGGAACAAAGGGACCTTGGAGCACGAGTCCATATGTCTCTGAAGGTGTTAGCACAGGTGGACAGATTGGTGAAGAAAGCATATGGCATATCTGTCTTCATTAGCCAGGGTGTGGAATGCAGGACCAAGGAATTGTTACAACTTTATAAAACATTAGTTAGATCACAGATGAAATACTGTGTGCAGTTCTGGTTGCCACACTGTTGGAAGGATGTGATTGCATTGGAGAAGGTGCAGAGGAGATTTACCAGGATGATATCTATGAAGCAAAGTTGGTGTAGTACATGTGGATTGAAAGCAGGATATAGGGGGGAAGAGTGCATGGTCCCCTTAAAGATGTGTATATTTTAGGGTTGGAGGTTTTTTAAAATGTCACAGGCAGCAGCAGATGTACAGAGAGCTCTTAAAATTGAAACATTGCATCAAAGGGCTATACTGTTCGCAGGCAAAGCAGCATTTTTACCAAGACAATAGGTTTTTGAATTTAGCCAATTAATTTAAAACAGGCCCTAGACACCAAATCCCAATGAAATTTAAATCTGATGGTTTTGACAACTACCAACCAATCCTATTGTAAGAAATTAATAGGTCATCAAGGGTTTAAAGAAGAGAGCATTTCAAACTCAGGTGAGAGCAAACTGCCATCTGTTAAGGGAACAGCTCTCAATAGCCATCAGCTCAAAAAAAATTCATTGGCTCTCACCGAAATCTTTAAGCTCTCAGAGTAAGCACCATCTAAATAAAGGCACTACAGCACTCTTAGCTAATATTCCTGAAACATAAGAGCTCAACAGAGGAAGGCATTTTTGTCTGGAGGACAGCAGAGAAGGCAAAGAACATTCTGGAAGACCTTTCCTGGCTGTAATTTTGAGAGATTAAGCTTTAATTTTTTTTATTAATTTACTTAACTTAAGTGGGACCTACATCTTTTGCAACAGCATACTATTAGAATTTTGTTTTATTCAGGAACATTTAGTAGTTAAGGGGGAATTGTTCGGTTTGTTAGTAGTTCTGTTACTTTGTCAACTGTTACTTGTTGATTATAAAGTGAGTATCAGGGATTTTTTTCATTAAACCACTCACTTAATAGATTATGAGAGAACATAAGCTTCCCTGGGTGTTTCACTTTTAGTTATCAGGCAGGGAGTCGACCACTTCTTCGTAACACCTGGGATAAAAATGCTCCGTTCTGAAGAGGGACCAGATGGGCTCGGTTTGTTTGCCTTGAGCAGAGGAGGCTAAAGGAGATCTGTTTGAGGGATACTAAATTATGAGAGAGGTTGATAGACTATGGGAATCTTTTTCCCCATGGCTGTCATGTCTAAGACCAGAGTGCATTAGTTTAAGATGAGGGGTAAATCATGCAGAGGGGATCTCAGAAAAAGTAGTTTTCACCCAGAGGGTGGTAGAAACATGGAATGTGCTGCCTTAGAGGGTGGTGGGGACAGGTACTCTCACAACATTTAAAAACCACCTAGATGAGCACTCACAATGCCAGGGCATAGTAGAACATCGAATAAGTGTGAATAAAACAATTAGTATAGCCTACTATACATTGGTCAGTATAGACATGGTGGGCCAAAGGGCCTGTTTCTATGTTGTATGAGTCAAGGACCATTCTCATCATTTGCCATCCTGTTTTTGCTACTAAGGTGGATAACCTCACACTTACTCAAATTATACCTCATCTGCCATGCATCTGCCCACTCACTCAACCTGCCCAAATCACACTGAGGCATGTCTACATCTTCTTCGCAGCTCACCCTCCCACTCAATCTTGCTTAAAGCTAAAATGGACAGATTTTTAAACAGCAAAGGAATCAAAGATTTTTGGGAAAAGGCAAGGAAGTGGAGTTGAGATCAGCCATGATTTCATTGAATAGTACAGCTGACTTGATGGGCCAAAGGGTCAACTTCTGCTCCTACCTCTACGGCCTTGTGGCCCCGACATCAGCAGGGATACATTCTTGGCAACCTTTCCTCTGGCAGGGTGGGAAGCCATCTGTAAAACTGTGCCTCGTGTCTCTTTCTGTAGCTGAGTATCAAACCTCATTTGTTCATTTGTTTCTGGCAATTTTGCTCCTGCAAAGTGGCTTAGAATGTTTCATTTCATGAAGGCACTGTGTAAATGCTAATTGTTGCGGTGTAAGTCTGACACAGCCATGACCTGCACAAATGCCTATTTACATCTTGTGCCAGAGGATAGTGATTGACAGTAACCTCTTGACTGCCCTCTCCCGTCTCCATCTAATTCCACCAATGCAGAGTCCCTCAGCAATGACTGAAGCGAACTCACCCAGAAAGAGCTAAGAATCGAAGCTGCAAGGTTTACTCCTTACCTTTTGAATCATCAATCAATCCACTTTTCATCACAATCTTCACCTGGTGACACTTCCCTACTGTACTCAACCCATTTGACCTGGGGTACTTTGATGTCTCCTTGGAGCTGAGTAGCTCCAAAGACAAACACAGTAACTTACAGAAAAATGCAAAACAAAAAATTGCCAACAACAGTGAAGTAGCATTCAGAACTCTTAATGGGATTTTAACCTAACATCTACGAAGTGCAGATTTGCTGGTGCAATTAAAAATCCATCAAACCTTCCCAATTAATTTAGAAAGTCTCAGCGGTTGATTAACAGAGGTTAATAGAATTAACCTTCCTCCAATTCAGACTTTTTAATCTTGCTGTGTTTGCAGTGAAATGGGCTTTGAGTCGAAGACTTTCCTGATTTGAAATGCTTTCTTATTATTTTTCTCTCTTCCCATTGAAACAGAATCTGAGTGCAGAGAATAGTAAGTTGGCTGACCAGCATAGCCTGCAATGCTGTTCATTTGGCTAATACAGTTACATTTCACTTTACCATTTCATCTCTTTTTTTGCATTTCTTTAGTTTTCCATCCATTTTAGACTCAGACCGAGCTATAAGTCCATGCTCTGTCAATATTCATGAATATAAACTTGGTGAATCCTGTCTCGCGCCTGGAGTAAAGCACTTTTGTCCCCAACCAGATGAAGAGTGAGAACACGAGATCATCGGAAAATTAATGACAAGCCAGTTATGTTTCCATTTATTGAACACTTTCCTCGAATTCTATGTCACCTGACATCGGTCAGGACAAGATGAGGCGCAGTCGGGATGGACTGCAGTCTAACAATAGCAACTTGCATTTGTATGGCACCGTAGAAGTAAAACGTTCCAAGATCCTTCGAGGAAATGTTATCAAACAAAATCTGACCCTGCCTGTGCCACAAGAAGGCATGTTTGAACAGATCACCAAAAATTTAGTCAAGGAACTCTTTTCCAACGAGTGCCTTAAAGAAGCAGAAAGAGGTGGAGAAAGGAAAATATCCAAAGTGATTTTAGAGCCAAAGAATGTGGACACCATTGTTAATAAGGCCTACAGTCATCGAGTAATACCACGCAGAAACAGACCGTTCAGCCCAACTTTTTCAGATGGCCAGGTTTCCGAAACTGAAGTAGCCCCATTTGCCTTCATTTGGCCCATATCCCTTTAAGCCTTTCCTATCCACGTACCTGTCCAAATGCCTTTTAAACGTTGTAATTGTGCCAGCTTCTACATTTCCTCTAGCAACCCATTCTCCATTTGTGCACTACCCTCTGTGTGAAAAAATTGCCCTCAGGTCCCTTCTAAATCTTTCCCCTCTCATTTTAAACCTATGTCCTCTAGATTTTAACTCCCCTGCCCTGGGAAAAAGACTTTGACTATTCACCTTATCTGTGCCCCTCATGATTTTATTGATCGCTTGTCAGTCACCCCTCAGTATTCTGTGCTCCAGGAAAGGAACATCCCAGACACTCCTATTAACACAAAAGTTGGCAACATCCTTGTAAATCTTTTTGACACCCTTTCCAGTTTAATAACATCCTTCCTATACCAAGGTGATAAGAATTGTACACTCTAGTCCAAATGTGGCCTCACCAAATTTTTACAGCCGTAACATGACATCCGAACTCCTGTACTCAGTGCTCTTACTGATGCAGGCAAGGGTGCCAAATGCTTTCTTCACCACCTTGTTTACCTGTGATGCCACTTTCAAGGAACTGTGCACCTGTCCCCCTTGATTTCTCTGTTCAACACACTCACCAGGGCCCGACCACTACTGCATAGGTCCTGTCCTGGTTTGTCTTACCATTACATATTTCCAAATTAAACTCCATCTGCCATTACCCACTCCACTAGCCAGTTGATCAAAATCTCATTGTACTCTTCGACAACGTTATTCACTATTCCACTATGTCTCCAATTTTGGTGAAAACTTACTAACCATGTCTCCTACATTCACATCCAAACTGTTTCTACAAATGACAGACAACAGTGGACTTAGCACCAATCACTGCTGGTCACAGGCCTCTAATCTGAAAACAATCCTCTACCACCACCCTGTGCCTCCTACAATCAAGCCGATTTTGTATCCAATTGGCTTGCTTTCCCTGGATTCCATGTGAACTTACCCTACTAACCAGTTACCAAGAAGAACCTGGTTGAAGGCCTTGCTAACAGTCACGTAGACAACATCTACTACACTGCCCTCATCTATGTTAGAAGCATACAGTCATTGAGCTGTATAGCACAGAAACAGACCCTTCAGTCCAACTCACCCACGCCAACCAGATAACCTACATTATCTAGTCCCATTTGCCAGCATTTGGCCCATATCCCTCTAAACCCTTCCTATTCATATACCCATTCAGATGTCTTTTAAATGTTTTAATTGTACCAGCCTCCACTACTTCCTCTGGCAGCTCATTTCAAACACATGCCAGCCTCTGCATGAAAAAATTTCCCCTTAGGTCCCTTTTGAATCTTACCCCTCTCACCTTAAACTTATGCCTCTAGTTTTGGACTTCTCCACCCCAGGGAAAAGACCATGTCTATTTACCCTACCTATGCCTCTCATGGTTTTAGAAACCTCTATAAGGTCACCCCGTCAGCCTCCGAAGCTCCAGAGAAAATAGCCCCAGTCTTCTCAGCCTCTCCCTGTAGGTCAAGCCCTCCAACTCTGGCAACATCCTCGTACATCTTTTCTGATACCTTTCAAGTTTCACAATATTCTTCCTTTAACACGGACAACAGAACTGAATGCAGCATTCCAAAAGTGGCCAAGCCAACGTCCTGCGCAGTGGCACCATGACCTCCCAACCTCTATACTCAGTGCACTGACCAATAAATGCACGCATACCAAATGCTGCCTTCACTACCCTGTCTAAAAGTCACTCCATCCTCAAGGAACTATGAAGCTGCACTGTAAGGTCTCTTTGTTCAGCAACACTCCACAGGGCCTTACTGTTAAGTGTATAAGTCCTGACTTGATTTGCCTTTCCAAAATGCAGCGCCTCACATTTATCTAAATTACTCTCCATCTGCCACTGCTCAGCTCATTGGCCTATTGACCCAAAGATCCCTTTGTATTCTGAGGTAACCTTCTATGCTCTCCACTACACACCAATTTTGGTGTCATTGCAAACTTACCATGCCTCCTTTGTACAGGTCAAAATCATTTATATAAATGACTAAAAGCAATGGAACCAGCACTGATCCTTGCGGCACGCCACTGGTCACAGACCTCCAGTGTCCCTTTCACCACCCTTTGTCTTCTATCTCCAAGCCCGTTCTATATCCAAATGGCCAGTTCTCGCTGTATTCCATGTGATCAAACCCTGCTGACTGATCTACTATGAGGAAATTAGATAACTAGGTTTACAGCTGGATGGACACAGCAGACCAAGCAGCATCAGAGGAGCAGGAAAGCTGAAATTTCAGGCCTGGACCCCTCTTCAGAAAATGGGGAACCTTGAGGAATCTACTGTGTGGAACCTTATCGAATGCCTTACTGAATTCCACACACGTCATATCCACTGCTCGGCCCTCATCAATTTCTTTATTACTTCTTCAAAAAATGCAATCAAGTTAATGAGGCATGATTTCCTGTGCACAAAACCATGTTGACCATATCTAATCAGTCCTTGCCTTTCCAAATCTCTGCAAATCCTGTCTCTCAGGATTCCTTCCAACAACTTGCAACCACCAACATCAGGCTCACTGGTCTACAATTCAGTGGGGGGAGGGGACGAGCTGGGCTGGTTTTGGGATGCGGTGGGGGAAGGGGAGATTTTGAAGCTGGTGAAGTCCACATTGATACCATTGGGCTGCAGGGTTCCCAAGCGGAATATGAGTTGCTGTTCCTGCAACCTTCGGGTGGCATCATTGTGGCACTGCAGGAGGCCCATGATGGACATGTCATCTAAAGAATGGGAGGGGGAGTGGAAATGGTTTGCGACATTGGAGGTGCAGTTGTTTATTGCAAACCGAGCGGAGGTGTTCTGCAAAGCGGTCCCCAAGCCTCTGGTTGGTTTCCCCAATGTAGAGTAAGCCACACCGGATACAGTGGATACAGTATACTACATTGGCAGATGTGCAGGTGAACATCTGCTTAATATGGAAAGTCATCTTGGGGCCTGGGATGGGGGTGAGGGAGGAGGTGTGGGGGCAAATGTAGCACTTCCTGCGATTGCAGGGGAAGGTGCCAGGTGTGGTGGGGTTGGAGGGGAGTGTGGAGCGGACAAGGGAGTCACGGAGAGAGTGGTCTCTCTGGCGAGGAGGAAATTCTTCCATCTGGAACCAGTCAATCGTAGCTGTGTCAGCCACTGTTAAGACCTCATGCAGAAATAGGAGTACAACAGTGGTGAAACACCTCCCAGAATGCCCTTTACTACTGTAACCATGCAGCCCTGAAGATCTGACTGTCTTCAGCTCTCTAGTAACAGCCTGTGAAGAGAGTGGCAAGGGAAGGTACAGCAACACATGAAGCGGTGAGGATAATCAAGGCAGTAACAGGATCTCTAGAGAGAAAAGAAGGATTTAAAGTAATCAAACAGCATTCCTGCTCCGTATTGCCACCAACTGTTTAACCAGGGCTGATAGAAGGTCATTGACCTGAAGCAACAACCTTGTTTCACCATCCTCAGGCACTGCCTGATCTGCTAAACATTTCCAGTATTTTTGGTTTTGATTATACAGTCTACTTTTCCTCTATTCCATATAGCCAATCCTTAATTCAGAGGTTTAATATTTTGATTCCTCCAGGAAGTCAATAATCAGCATTGCATTTACTATTGCCCTAAATGTCATCACTCTTTTTGTACCTCACATTTCAAGGATGCATGTGTGCAAGTATTATTTTTAATCTACATTATGTTTCATGAGCTTACAGTACCCAAGTTAATGGCACAAGCCCAGACATGTTCAGTTACTGAAAGGATATTGTGTGGAACACATCAAAAACCGAAGCCTTGATCTGGGGCTTGCTAAAATTGCTTGCTGCTTTTATTTAATAGACGTGAGAATATTTGGCTCAAAGTTTAATCAGTTCAAGGGCTATGTCAAATGCTAAACAACTGATGTGATTCAAATTATTCAGCTCGTGGTGGGATAACCTAGAAAATGCGAAGTAGCAGGCAAGGGTTCAGTCTATAACCAGCAATAACCAGTCTGTGGGAGGTTAATTACTCTCAACAGTCAAAGCCTTCAAATGTGTTATTAATATATTCAACTTCAGTCAAACACCCTTTATTGATGCCATTGAAGGCTCTCCCTTTTGAATACAGCATGGGTCCTGGAAAATAAGCTATTTCAACATGTTAAATGGTTCTCGGCATATTCAAGTACAATATGAGTTTATTTTGCATTAATGAACATTATGTTTTTTTGAGGAACTGACTCTCCTGATCTCTTCAAGTCACTGGCTCCGACTGAGCTATCTCACTCGTGCTTACAGCATGGATAGAGAGTAACATCTACTAGATTACTGCTGTTCCTATCCTCAAACTGCACCTGCACAATGATGCTTGCCAGCTTCAATTGGATACAGCAACACTGGTTCATTTCTTCCCTTCCCCAGTAAAAGACAGTGGTTATAGTAACTGAAGCATTGACACTGTGAAAATGAGCTAATTCATCAGGTCTTAACAATTGAACCTGCACCCATCTTCTCTGTGTAACTCTGCATGAGCTGAGTGAGACAGGTCTGCTGAATAATTCTTTACCGTGTTTAGGCAACGGAATGATTTTGGCCTCACCATGCACTTGGAACCAAATCAGCCAATGGCTGAACAGGCCGAAGGTAAGAACTGGCCCAGATTAATGAACTCTTGGAGCAGCACTGAATTTAAGAGCAGAGTAATGTCGGAACAGCAAAGGGGCATGTGACACATTGGGAAGTACTATGCCGACTCCAAAACTACCCATCTATGTGGACAGCACAGGTGTGGGAAGATTGATGGGGGAACTGAATTTTGATGATGTCTAAAGACAAGACAGGAAGGATGAGCTTGACCTTCACGTGCCCTGAGCAGGGTGAGCCATCGTCCAGCAGTCATCTGCAAAGTGGTGGCATGGATGGCCACGCTGGTGAGTTTTGTTCTTGCCCACAACTGATCGAGTTGAAGAGATGAGCTGAGGATGTGTCACCAGACCCGAAACATTAACTCCTGATTTCTCTCCACAAATGCTACCAGACCTTCTGAGCATTTCTGGCAATTTCTGTTTTTGTTTGTATTGAAGAGATGATGTTGGATGCTGACACTGGGTAACAGGTCATCTCAGATAAGGAGGATGAGAATCTCATACATAACCCACTTAAAAGAAAAAGATTCCACTCTATCAACAATACAAACCTTTATTTTTCGCCAATTTTTCCAATAAACTTCTACGACATTTGTCAGAAAGAGTATTCCTCCATTTTAGAAGACAGCAATTAAAAATAATTGGGAATGTTTTGCAAATAATGCAAAATGATTATTAAATTTCAGATATTTCATCAGGACAGTCCATCATTAAAATCTGCAGAAGGCACAGGTTTCTGACTGACTTATTGATATCTGAAATGATGATTTATGCACAAATGACATGAAGAGTGTCTCAGAAGATACAAACGTACAAAAAACAGGGACAAGCAGAGTTTGAACAGCAGGAAATTATTTAGCTCAGTCCAGATAAGAGCCAATGTGGCCAATTATTTAAATCACAAACCAATTAAATGGACTACAGTTACTAAATACTGGAAATAAAACCATGTAAATATTTTAAAGTGTTCGGAACAAAATGTTTGTTCTTTGATGTCTGCTTCCCCTCTCAATCTTCTCAGTCTTCCCCATCTCTTTCTCTTTCTGTTATCAGTGCGTTGACTGATACCATATCTTCATTCATTTTCCTAACTTGTAAATACGACATCCATTTCACCACAGCCTCATGTGTTCAAACCAAGGCACAATATAGTCTACTCATGTTTTTCCTTCAGAACCACAATCTGTGAGACTCCATATATCTCTAAGCTTCCTCTTTCTGATGTTGTTGATAAGTTTTTACAAGGTTGGCTCAATTTCATTTTGCTAGTAACATTGCATGCCTCATCTTTTTAATATCTTTTGTACCTCCTCATTTTTTCATCCTTCCAAATGCTCTATCCTGTCATTTCTGCCTCTGTATATAAATTGTCCAAAATAAGAAAGGAAATAATTTGACTCCAAAGTAAACAGAAGATGAGTGGGAAGAACATAAGAACCTAAAAAGTAAGAACGGCCATCCATTTGGTTTCCTGAGCCTGCTCCAGCAAACAATAAAATCATGGCTGAGCTTCTAACTCTGGTTTCCTGTATTATCACCATATCCTTTCATTACTTTAGCATCCAAAACGCAATTGAATTCTTACAGAGATACTGGAGATGCTGGAGAATCGTAGATAACACAGTGTGACACTGATTGAATAGAGCAGGTCAAGCAGCATCAGAGCAGCAGGAAAGTTTGACGTTTCTGGTCGAGACACTTCTTCAGAAATGGCGGAGGGGAAGGGGATTCTGAAATAAATAGGGAGACAGGGGGAGGTGGATAGAAGATGGATAGAGGAGAAGATAGGGTGAGAGGAGACGGACAGGTCAAAGAAGCGGGGTTAGAGCCAGTGAAGGTGGGGAGTTAGGGAGGGGAGAGGTGAGTCCAGGGAGGACGGACAGGTCAAGGAGGCGGGATGAAGTTAGTGGGTAGTCGGTGGGGATGGGGCTTGAGGTGGGAGGAAGGACAGGTTAGGGAGGTGGGGACTAGCTGGGCTGGTTTTCAGATGTGGTC
Organism: Stegostoma tigrinum; assembly: GCF_030684315.1. Classification (NCBI taxonomy): domain Eukaryota; kingdom Metazoa; phylum Chordata; class Chondrichthyes; order Orectolobiformes; family Stegostomatidae; genus Stegostoma; species Stegostoma tigrinum. The sequence goes on along the minus strand of NC_081358.1, from coordinate 113,159,704 downwards.
GGGGGAGGGGAGATTTTGAAGCTTGTGAAGTCCACATTGATACCCTTGGGCTACAGGTTTCCCAAGCGAAATATGAGGAGCTGTTCCTGCATCTTTCATGTGGCATCATCGTGGCACTGCAGGAGGCCCAGGATGGAGATGTTGTCCGAGGAGTGGGGGGTTGGGAGGGGGTGGAGGAGTTGAAATAGTTCACGACTGGGAGGTGCAGTTGTTTGTTACAAACCGAGTGTAGGTGTTCTGCAAAGTGGCCCCCAAGCCTCCACTTTGTTTCCCTGATGTAGAGGAGGCCACAATGGGAACAGCGGATACATTATTTCATATTAACAGATGTGCAGGTGAACATCTGTTTGATGTGAAAAGTCTTCTTAGGGCCTGGGATGAGAAGGGAGAGGGGCAGGTGTAGCACTTGCTTCGGTAGCAGGGAGAAGTTTTGGGAGTGGAGGGGCTGGAGGGGAGTGTGGTGCAGACAAGGGAGTCATGGAGAGAGTGGTCCCTCCGGAAAGCGCATAAGGGTGGGGAGGGAGAAATGTCTTTGATAGTGGGGTCAGATTGCAGATGGCGGAAATGTCGGAGGATGATGCATTGGATTTGGAGGATAGTGGGGTATGTGAGGATGAGGGGGATTCTGTTTTGGTTATTATTGTGAATAGCAGGTGTGAGGGATGAGTTGTGGGAAATGCGGGAGGCATGGTCGAGGGCATTTTCGATCACTGTGAAAGGGAAGTTGCGGTTCTTGAAAAAAGAGGACATCTGGGATGCTCGGGAATGGAGTAGATGCGGCAGAGGTGAAGCCATTGGGAATAGGGGATGGCCTTTTTACAGGAAGGTGGGTGAGAGGAGGAATATTCTAGGTAGTTGTGGGAGTCGGTAGGCTTTAAATGGATATCGGTTTCCAGGTGGATGCCAGAGATGGAGAGAGAGAGGTTCAAGAAGGAGAGAGAGGTGTCAGAAATGGTCCAGGTAAACTGAAGGTTGGGGTGGAAGGTGTTGGTGAAGTGGATGAACTGTTTGAGCTCCTTGTGGGAACACGAGGCGGCGCCAAAACAGTCATCACTGTAACGGAGGAAGAGGTGGGGTTTGGGGCCAGTGTAGGTGCGGAAGAGGGACTGTTCCATGTAACCTACAAAGAGGCAGGCATAGCTTGGGCCCATGCGGGTACCCATGGCCACCCCCTTTGTCTGTAGGAAGTGGGAGGAATTAAAGGAGAAGTTGTTGAGGGTGAGGACAAGTTCCGATAAGCGGATGAGGGTGTCAGTGGAAGGGGACTGGTCGGGCCTGCAGGACAGGAAGAAGCGGAGGCCCTTTAGGCCATCTGCATGGGGAATGCAAGTGTACAGGGACTGGATGTCTAGAGTAAAAATGAGGTGTTGGGGATCGGGGAATTCGAAGTTCTGGAGGAGATGGAGAGCGTGGGAGGTGTCACGGACGTAGGTAGGGAGTTCCTGGACCAAGGGGGAGAAAATGGAGTCAAAATAGGTGGACTATTGAAGTTGAATTCTGCCTTGAACATAGTCAATACTGAGCATCCAGAGCTCTCTGAGATATAAACCATTATGTAGCCCCAGTACTCAACTCAGACTCCACCTAAAAAATTCCTTCTACAATGGCCTTCCCTAACCAACTTTGATCTTTCAAGATTTTTATTTCCACTTTATGTTATTTTTACTGCCGTGTACCTCATTTAACCTTTCAGCCAGAGGGATTTTGTAGAGTTTTGAACAATATGCACTCAGGACATTGTTAATTTATGTTTCTGTTCACATTGCTGTCTTTAAATTAATAATTGTGACATTTTGCAAATAAATGAGGTAAAATATTGAGCAAAGTATCACTCAGTAATTAAGAGGAATAATCAATATCCCAAGTTGCAATTTCCAGTTTGGAATTAAGGGACAGAAATAAATGAAGTTGAAACAATCAGAACCTAATGTTGCATTGTGAATGTTTAGGTAAAAGCTGGACCTGGAAAGAATACAGTAAATAAAGTATTTAAGCTGACTTCTCTTTGGCTTTAAAATAAATTGTTCCTCGGGTTCCCAGTCTACATCACATTCACCCCATACGAACTTGATGAATTCACTGTGACTGGACAACATTTTGTTATAGGCCTCTTCACAGAAGCTGATGTCACATTGGAACGCTGTTATAAGGTGTGAGACATGGTGAGTCAATCAGCTTTCAAAGAGATGGCTGAGAAAACGAAGTGACTGTTAGATGGAAAACTCTCATATACATCAACAGCCTGGAATTTAAAAGGTGGTGGTGGAGCTCTTGGTGGTAGAGTGGCAATAGTCCTGCCTCTGGGTCAGAAGGACCAGCTAAAATCCCCCATCTGCCCTGGGCATGAGTTATAATTTGTCTGACCCGATGAAAAAAATTAAAAGAGCTGTGTTCTTACATGGCTGAATGGGTAATCGGTGTAACCTCTAAGAGGACCGTGATTTTACCAGAAGATTGCAGTCTCGCTGCTACTTCATTAAGGGGTTCACAAGGTGCAGTGGTAGTGCCTCTACTCCAACTTTACATCCTACCGGCCTCAAGATGTGTATGAACAGGTTTATTAACAACACACAATGGTGATCTGATAAAGGTGTTGAAAATGTTAATGGCCATTGTATAAAATGCGGAGGAATGGAATTGTGGGAGATATAGCAGTTTGGATCCGAAATTGGCTTGCTGAAAGAAGACAGAGGGTGGTAGTTGATGGGAAATGTTCATCCTGGAGACCAGTTACTACTGGTGTACTGCAAGGGTCGGTGTTGGGTCCACTGCTGTTTGTCATTTTTATTAATGACCTGGGTGAGGGTGTAGAAGGATGGGTTAGTAAATTTGCAGACGACACTAAGGTTGGTGGAGTTGTGGATAGTGACGAAGGATGCTGTAGGTTGCAGAGAGACATAGATAAGCTGCAGAGCTGGGCTGAGAGGTGGCAAATGGAGTTTAATGCAGACAAGTGTGAGGTGATGCACTTTGATAAGAGTAACTGGAAGGTAAAGTACAGGGCTAATGGTAAGATTCTTAGCAGTGTAGATGCGCAGAGAGATCTCGGTGTCCATGTACACAGATCCTTGAAAGTTGCCACCCAGGTTGACAGGGCTGTTAAGAAGGCATACAGTGTTTTAGCTTTTATTAATAGAGGGATCGAGTTCTGGAACCAAGAGGTTATGGTGAAGCTGTACAAAACTCTGGTGCAGCCGCACTTGGAGTATTGTGTACAGTTCTGGTCACCGCATTATAAGAAGGATGTGGAAGCTTTGGAAAGGGTGCAGAGGAGATTTACTATGATGTTGCCTGGTATGGAGGGAAGGACTTATGAGGAAAGGCTGAGGGACTTGAGGCTGTTTTCATTAGAGAGAAGAAGGTTGAGAGGTGACTTAATTGAAACATATAAAATAATCAGAGGGTTAGATAGGGTGGATAGGGAGAGCCTTTTTCCTAGGATGGTGACGGTGAGCACGAGGGGCCATAGCTTTAAATTGAGGGGTGATAGATATAGGACAGATGTCAGAGGTAGTTTCTTTACTCACAGAGTAGTAAGGGAATGGACCACTTTGCCTGCAATGGTAGTAGATTCACCAACTTTAGGTACATTTAAGTTGTCATTGGATAAGCATATGGGCGTACATGGAATGGTGTAGGTTAGATGGGCTTGAGATCGGTATGACAGGTCGGCACAACATCGAGGGCTGAAGGGCCTGTACTGTGCTGTAATGTTCTATGTTCTATGTTCTATGTCTAGGATTTGATAAGGTAGTGACTAAGGAGAAATTATTTCTTCTGGTGCAGAAATCCAAAGGTAGAGAGGTCTTGATCTGATAATTACAGTTATGTAGTAAGATTGAAAAGTAAGAAGCTCTCAATTTCACCAAAAGCTGATGAGAATATGGAACTACTCCTTCCAAAACGGAGTGGGTGGAGTGACAGTTGGATTAAATTTTTTGTCACAGGTATAAAGGCATGTAGAACATGGAGTTGACCAGATTTAATTGGTCTGACAGAATACTGGAGCTAGTCAAATCAACAAAATCGTCCATATCTCCTCGTACGTTTCTATATAGATGCTCGTGGACTTGTTAATTATTTACAGTTTTCATTTCAAGGTGGGATTAGGGTAGCCACAGGAAGAAAAATACCCACGTGTTAAGAGCAAATAGCACTGGCACCTTTTCAGGAGCAACAGAAAAGCAGCTTTTGTTGCTGGGTCTCTGCATTGAGAGCTCTGGTTCAGGAATACCAGTGTTTGACGTGACTTATTGCGTAAACAATTAATGAAATATGAAACTAACTTGTTTAAGTAAACCGTTCCGAGATTACCGTTTACCTGGATGAGACAAGTCATTTTAAGCTTGGTAACAGCTGTGGAGAGAAATCAGAGTCAACATTTCAGATCCAGTGACCCTTCCTCAGAACTGTTTTTGTTACTGATTTACAGCATCTGCAGTTCTTTCAGTTTAAAGTCTATGTTGTGTGCTTTGAGTGTAAATCTGTACATTTTACAACTGTACTTCTTGTAAGGTTCATGGAAGCAGAGGTAAAATTTAAAAATTCCAAAAAGAAAGGTCTAAAAGCATAAAGGTAAAAAGTGGCAGGACTGTGGAGAGGAAGATACCAGTTAGTGACACCATCATACAGCTCTTTCAAAGAGCTGACACGAGCATTATGGCCTCCTGCTGTATTATCTCATGATGCCCCATTCATTCTCTGGTAGGGGTATCTTTCCTGCCTTTCTGTCATGAAATCCTATTTTTATTGCAGGATTGAGCTGGAAAAAGCTTTAAATGGGAAATGATTTCTCGTATCAGAGGCTGGAAACACCACTTTGCAGCAACTGTACATGGCATAGGTGCATTCGCTGGTTTGAGGAGATGTGCTGGCCAAGAGCAAACTCGGAGACTCTGGGTGTTTTCCTGAATGGGTTTTCTGTGTCACCTCCCTATCACTGAGAACCCTGAAGAATTCCACCCTCATTTGCAGCAGCCAGTGTGCCACTGCTGCCAGGCAGGACAGCTGTCCTGAACTCAATGTCGAAGGCACTTGCTTAAATGCCTTAACATGTCCAGCAGTCAAAAGCATCCAGGGAGAAGCCATTTGGTGGACCAGGTTTAACAGTCTTAACACTGCTCCTGTCACCTAGAGAAAGTTGTATCTAGTGAAGCACAATCAACAAGAAGATATCCACTGAAGTAAACAGAGGGGAGCTTCCCAGCTTTAAAGTATTGATTGTGATTGTGATTGATAGCAAAACTCGTCAAAACTGCTTATCCTTCTGCTTATTATCTTTAAAACAAAGATAATGGTTTTAGAATTTACAGACATATAAAATAGGAGTGAAATGAGACTGTTCAGCTCCTCAAACCTGCTCCACCATTCAACATGATAAAGGCCAAACTGATTTTTTTGTCTAACAAGGATCGTTCCACCTCTGTCTTCAAAGTATTCAGTGACCCTGCTTTTACTGCCTTCTTCGGCAGAGAATTCCAAAGTCACACAACCTTCAGATTAAAAAACACACCTTACCTCTGTCCTAAAAGGATGATCCCTATCTTTAAAACTGTTCCCTCCACCTCTGGACTCAATCACAAGACGATCATAGAACCCCTACATCGTGGAAGCAGGCCATTCAGCCCACACCAACCCTCCAAACAGCATCCCACCCAGACCCACACCCCTACCTACCCTATTCCTGTAACCCTGCATTTCCCATGGCTAACTCACCTCACTTGAATGTACCTGAATACTACAGACAATCCACCTAGCCTGCACATCTTTAGACTGTGGGAGGAAACTGGAGACCCAGAGGAAACCCATGCAAACATGGGGAGAATGTGCAAACTCTACACAGATAGTCAAACGAGGCTAGAATCGAACCCAGGTCACTGAGGCTATGAAGTGGCAGTGCTCTGAGCCATGATGCCAATCTCTAAAGGAATCATCTTTTTCCACAACTTCTTCATCACAACCATTCAGGAGCATATGTACTTCAATCAAGTTATTCTACCTATCCAGTGAAAAAAAAATACAACCTGTCCAACCCATCCTCACAAGACAAGCCACTGATTCTAGCTTTCAATCCAGTAAACCTCCTCTGAATTCATTTGACTAGGTTTACTGCCTTCTTTAAATAAAGAGACTAAACTTGCACGCAGTATTTGAGATGTAGGCTCATTGATTCCTTGCAGCAGAACATCTTCAATCTGATGTTCAATACTTCTTGGAGTAAAGGGAGGCATCCCACTAGCTTTCTAGATTTCACACTTTACCTGCATGCTAACCTATTAAGGCTCACATACGTAAATCCACCTAAACTTCAGAATTCCGCAGTTGTTCTCCATTTAAGTAATACTCCCTACACTTTTTCATATTTACTCTGAAATATTCCCTGAAATGTCCTCCACTGTATTTCTAGATATTTTCTGATCAACCTGTTCAGAGATGTTATTACATACCTCTGGAGCAGGTGGGACTTGAATCCAGGCCTCCTGGTTCAGTGGTAGGAGCACTACCATTGTACCATAAGAGCCCCCTGTGCCCATATGTTTCTATTGATCTTGTACACCAGTCACGCAAGTAGACAAGCGCAGCCAGCAAATAGGAAGGTTAATTGTATGTTCATCCTCATTGCAAGAGGATTTGAGTTCAGACATAGGGATGCCTTACTGATCCTATACAGGATCTCGGTGACACCACAGTTCGGACACCCTAAAATGAAGGATCCTAAGAAAGCACTCTGTGAACTCCTCATCTAGACCATTATTGCCAATCTGATTTTTACAGTTTATGTGTAAATTAAAGTACCCATGATTATTCCCACCTCAAGTGCCCAATATAGTGAGCCAAAATCTGGATGAATAGATTTTGCTTGTTTTAATTTTAACAAGTTGTTCTTTCAATATTGCTTCAGCATAATTTCTGCCAACTTTGTTTTATGAATGTAACAGAAGGTGATCACACAAAAAAACCAAACTGCTTATATTAAACACAAATTTCAAAACAGACAGTAAAAATATAATCCCATCAATCTAAACAGCATCCCTTTACAGTACTCATACCAGAAAGAATTCCGTTTAAAGTTTAACTTAATTGATGATTCAACTTCTAGTCTTTAGACTAATAGCCTCTTTTTTGAGTTTTCATATAACTGAGCTGAGATTTTCTCAGCTTCAAATAACCATTTCAGGGTTTTACCCTAAAATATCTGGCCTGGAACTTTCAAATTAAACTCTTTACATTGAGGTATATCCTTTATTAACAGTTTAAAATATCCCTTTACACATTCAACTTTATCCAAGGAGGTGGCACGGTGGCTCAATGGTTAGCACGGCTGCCTCGCAGCACCAGGGACCTGGGTTTGATTCTACCCTCGGGCAAGTGTCTGTGTGGGGTTTGCATGTTCTCCATGTATCTGTGTGGGTTTCCTACGGGTGCGCTGGTTTCCTCCCACAGTCCAAAGATGTGCAGATTAGGTGGACTGGCCATGCTAAATTGCCTGTAGTGTTCAGGGGTGTATAGATTAGGGGGTGGGTCAAGGTGGGATGCTCTGAGGGTCAGTGTGGACTTGTTGGGCCGAAGGGCCTTTTTCCACCCTGCAGGGATTCTAAGATTCTGAAAGTTGAAACTAAAAAGGTTTCTGAAGCTATGGATGTTCCTCCTAAGCCAAAGAAAAACAAGCTAAATGTTTTGACTCCTCTCTGATGAAGGGTCTAGGCCCGAAACATCAGCTTTTGTGCTCCTGAGATGCTGCTGGGCCTGCTGTGTTCATCCAGCTTCACACTTTATTATCTTAAATGTTTTGACCTGAAGCCTAATGCACAACTGTTTATGAACCTCACCCAATATAAACAAAATCCTGTTACTCTCCAGAAAGTCTCTCCCTCTCTCACGCTGTGTTTTAAAAGAAATCATAATGACTACAGAAATACTGACAAAATAATCATTCAACTCCTTCGTAGACACAGACCACCACATGCCACTAGTTCAAAATCGAAACATGAAAAGAAATTATATTGAAAGATATGTAAACCATACACTTTATGTCACAGTGGTCATTCCCTGAAATGTAGGCACACAAGGCTGCAGTGAAAAATCAATCCTTGATTATCCTAAACCAAGTGTAAACTAATATCTTTCAATGATAATCCCTGTGGTAAACTTCACAGTATAGACAAGCAATTTTCAATTAACATACTAAGGACCTTGTAGCCACCTGATCTCTGGCACATTTAATTAAGTAATGATTCCGGAAAGGAATCTCTAACCCTGTTTTTATTTGAAGAAGCCCCTTCACAGCATTCATTTGCCACTGGCTTGAAATCAAACTCTAAAAATAACATGTGTATATCGCACAATTTTCATCACATCTTCCTAAATGAAGCATCAAGTTAAGTGCAAATTTTATATTTTCACACTGAAGCTCAGAATCAAACTGAAACGCATACCGACACCCAGATCAGTGACTCAGATTGCAGACCTGACCAGGAGGTTCATGTAAGGAACCACTAAGTCAATTAAGAAGGTCAAGCACCAAGACCATATGTATAAAAAAGAATTCCAATTGAACTTCATAGCAGCAAGCATTATAACCACCAGCACTATGTTGCAACAAATAAAGGTTTTATCATTTGGTATCAAACAGGATACAATAACTCATACTTAACAATCAGATTCGCATCTTTGATCCACTAATAAAACAAACCTGTTGGCATCCATGGATCCATGGAAGGCTTCACCATTGTGTTGATTTGCTCCCACTCAAGGTCACTATCTTCCATTCCCTGGGTGTACCCACAATCACTGAATGGTTCATCAAAGGAACAGCTTCCTGTTGAACCAGAGGAAACAAAAATGAACAAAAGGAAAATCCATTTTAATTTAAAAAGCATTCTTCCATTTCTTCTTAGTCAGAGTTTTTAATTAAAATTCCTTTTGATAAAGTGACTAGGCAGCCCTTTCTTCACTCTGAATAGTCTGCCCATCTAGAATACACTGAAGTCATCTTTAATGCAATAACTCAAACAAAATGCCCAATCAGACAATCTTAACACCATTATACATGCAGAACTCTCAATGCCATTGAGATCCTGCCTTCATTAATTTTATGAAAAACTGAAGCTGAGTAACAAATTATTACATTTTTTTATTAGGATTAGCCCAAGATATGAATTTTATCCAAGATATGTGAAAATGCATTCTTAATTTCCATTTTCTAAAAGTAAAGTCCACAAACAAGTGTCAGGGGACAGCCTAAAGGCAATAAATTCAGATTGGAGGGCTGGGTGATATAGACTTCTACTAATTAACCTGTTCAGAAATGTCATTACATATCACTGGAACTGGTGGGAATTGAACCCATGTCTCCTGGCTCAGAGGTTTGGACCACTACCATAGCACCACTTCAAACATTGCTCTCTTACTTCTGATATCTGGGTTAAATGATTTCACACTGACTGGATGAATCTTTTTCCTGCTAGAATCATGCGTAAAATGAAACAGGCATTCTATATCTGATTGCAAAGTTATAAATATAAAGCTATCCCACTGCATTTTTGAACTATCTGACACTTCACTCACATGCGTTATGTGGTTTTTTTTTGCTCAGTTGCTTTAATGGGAATTTTAAGAAGGAAAATTTTCTATCATTACTAAATATTTTTCAAGCTCAAGTGTACAATGAAAGGAAAACTACGAGCTATCAATTCTCAATCATCAATTAACATTTATACGAATGCAAGCGTATTTATTCAATTGGATTGCTTTCCTGTCTATGGCACAAATGCCAACCATCTTGCATTTCTGACATGTCCACTTTGTCTATCCAGTTAAGCTGAATATAACTTCTAGTGTTGAGCTGGATATAAATCAAAGAATTGAGGTGGCCAAATTTTGTGAGCTGGTTAGTGCAAGCAGTTGACGACTGAGTATTCCAATATTGCCTTGGTCATTTTTCAATCTCCATGGACTTTAGCTCATCCAAAACTTTGCTGCCTGCATTTCACATCAAGACTTAATCAACCATTAGCCCCACACCCACTGATGAACAAAAGCTCTTGCTCTACCAATGCCTCCATTTTAAAATTCCAATCTTTGTGTTCCCTTTATGATGTCATCTTTTCCTATCTTTCTAGAGCCACAACTATAGTGATTGGAACCAGGTGGATCTTGTTGACCAGAGATAATGGGAACTGCAGATGCTGGAGAATCCAAGATAACAAAAGTGTGGGGCTGGATGAACACTGCAGGCCAAGCAAGAGCACAAAAGCTGACAGTTCGGGCCTAGACCCTTCATCAGAGAGGGGGATAAGGAGAGGGCTCTGAAATAAATAGGGAGAGAGGGGGTGGAGGACCGTAGATGGATAGAGGAGAAGATAGGGGGAGAGGAGAGTATAGGTGGGGAGGTAGGGAGGGGTAGGTCAGTCCAGGGAGGATGGACAGGTCAAGGAGGCGGGATGAGGTTAGTAGGTGGGAAATGTTAGTGCGGCTTGAGGTGGGAGGAGAGGATAGGTGAGAGGAAGAACAGGTTAGGAAGGTGGGGACAAGCTCGGCTGGTTTTCCTCAATCCATCTTCCCCCTCTCTCCTATTTACTTCAGAACCCTCTCCCCACCCCCTCTCGGATGAAGGTTCTAGGCCCGAAACGTCAGCTTTTGTGCTCCTAAGATGCTGCTTGACCTGCTGTGTTCATCCAGCTTCACACTTTGTAATCTTGGATCTTGTTGACTATCCTGCCTGGGGGTTATTAACTCAGGCCAATCAGGAAGCCCTGGCCGACCAATATAACAAGGGATTTAGCATCTTCTCAGTCAAGGACTGACTCCAAGCTGGCTGATCATAAGCTAGTATGCTATGCACAAGTAAGGAAAGGATGGCTTAGTGATGGGATACCTCTGTGTAGTTATTTCAACAACCCCCCCCTAGATTGCTGCATGCTGTATTGCTCATTCATAGCTTTCTGTGTTCCACTTTTGACATCAATGTCTTCAGCTGTTTAGACCCTAAGCACTGCTATCCCTTCTTTAAAACTTCCAGCCTCCCAAACTGCACCTTCTTTAAAACCTCTCCTGTTGATCCATTTCAGTCTCCTGAATCCATGTGTCAATGTCTGATGTAAGCTGGTGTTACTGTTGGAGAAACCATCAGTAAAAATGCAGAGGCCCCCAAATTTACAAGACCAGGTTAGACAGCTCATCTGCATGAGCAAGACTGTCAATCCTTGGCCAGTGGAATTTTAAACAGGTCGTTTGCGAGCGCTCATTGAACTTTCCACATCTTGTTCTTCCAAAATGAAATTATTTGGCAGGTGAAGAAACAATAAAGAACATGACACAATAATACTGAAACTTTTTGTAGCTCCCTCTGGTGCTATAAAACTAACATAAATCGGGGGGGGGGGCGGAAATTAACACAGTGCAGGAATTAAGTAAATCTGCATTGACATAAATTGCTGCTTTGCAATCATTTAACAAGTAAAGGATGTGTTTATGCTCTAACATGTTCGAAATATTTACTCTTAGGAAAACGCGTAGGAGGATTGATAAAAATTAATGCTCAGCACTCAATTTGCTACGTTTCATGCTTTAAGATGATGTTTTTCTTCTTTCTAACAAAAAAAACAGACTGTACAGACAAGTACCAGAAAAGCAGGTACATTTATTATCTCTGTCTCTGTCTGGATTCAGCCTCTCACTGTAGCAATAAATACAGCCAGTCATTGAAACCAGCTCAGCTATCACATTCTTTTCATTCAGTACACAAATGGATGAATTCAGCAAGCAACCCAGATGGTTGAGGTCTTTTGCAACTGCTCAGCCACACATTCCTGAAAGTACTTTTGTCCTTCCTTTTTCGCCACCAGCAGTTTGTGTTCTGCCTGTGTTTCACTGCAGGGAAAATTGCGACTACAAGGAGTATTGGTAATGTTTAAAATCTCTAATAGCTCATTTTTGCTTTACTATTTTTAGCCACTCAAAGGAAATTATCTGAGACAAAAGTTGTGACTTGTATAATGGACACTCACCTATATTAATGTGTACATAAGGGACAATCAAGACCTTATGCAGGTTTGACAGAAATTGTCTGAGCAAAGATGAGTTTATATATATTACAATGTTGATCAATTGACTGGTAATACTTGTTCATGTTTCTAACATTTTTGTTTGTTCCTGAGATGTAGGTATCACTATCAAGGACCCATTTATTGCACTTTTCTGAGTTGAGTTGCTTTTCAAGCCATTCGAATGGTGTTGTGTATTCTCACAGCACTGTTAAGGAGGGAATTTCTGATTTTTACCCAGGGAAGGAATGGCAAAATATTTCCAATTTGTAGCTTGAAGAGAACTTAGAGGCAGAAGTATTCTCATGCACCTGTAATTTTTGTCCATCTTGAATTTAAGAATTTACAGATTTGGAAAGTGTTGTCCAATAATTCTTGGTGAGTCACTGTATTGTCTTGCTGATGGTACACACTTGACGCTGTGCCTTGCTGGTGGCTGGAACACATGTTAAGAATGATTGGAGAGTTGATCGAATGTCATTACTGTCCTGGGTGGTGTCAAGTTGTTTGAGTTTTGCTGGACCTGCACTTGTCCAGGCAAAGTCAGGAGTCACACAACACCAGTCCAACAGGTTTCTGTGAAATCTCTCAAGCTTTCCCAGCTGCACCTGATGATGAAGGTGCCTCTCTGCCTCTCTGCCTCACACACTCTGCCCCCCCCCCAACTCACGCACATATATATGTTAATCTCTGAAGAGAAAAATTTGTATTTGCAGATACATCTTATTTTTAAAAAAACACACAATTTATAGACAGCCAGTCAAAGGCATTTTATAAATTCCTACTTTAGAAAGAAAACCACTCTGATTCCAGACTAAAACACAAACCCATTCGAAGGAAGGCCTCACATCTAACATGCATTAGCTGACGTAAAATGTTACCTCTTCTTTACACTGATGAAACCTGTCGCATCTGCTCCCAGGATGAGGCATTCCACTCCCGTACATCCCAGATGTCCGCGTTCTTCCAGGACCGCAACATCCCCCCATCTCCCGCCCCCTCGACCGTGTCTCCTGCATTTCCTGCAACTCATCCCTCACACCATGCCCCCGCAATAACCACCAAAAGAGAATCCCCCTAGTCCTCACATACCACCCCACCAACCTCCAGATACAACGCATCATGCTCCGACACTTCCGCCATCTACAATCCGACACCACCACCCAAGACATTTTTCCATCCCCACCCTTGTCTGCCTTCTGGAGAGACCACTCTCTCTGTGATTCCCTTGTCCGCTCCACACTCCCCTCCAACCCCACCACACCCGGCACCTTCCCCTGCAACCGCAGGAAGTGCTACACTTACCCCCATACCTCCTCCCTCACCCCCATCCCAGGTCCCAAGATGCACATCTGCCAATGTGGTATACTGTATCCACTGTACCCAGTGTGGTTTCCTCTACGTTGGGGAAACCAAGCGGAGGCTTGGGGACTGCTCTGCAGAACACCTCCGCTCAGTTCGCAATAAACAACTGCACCTTCCAGTTGTGAACCATTTCCACTCCCCCTCCCATTCTTTAGATGACATGTCCATCATGGGCCTCCTGCAGTGCCATAATGATGCCACCCGAAGGTTGCAGGAACAGCAACTCATATTCCGCTTGGGAACCCTGCAGCCCAATGGTATCAATGTGGACTTCACAAGCTTCAAAATCTCCCCTTCCCCCACTGCATCTCAAAATCAGCCCAGCTCGTCCCCGCCTCCCTAAGCTGTTCTTCCTCTCACCTATCCCCTCCTCCCACCTCAAGCCGCACCTCCATTTCCCACCTCATCCAGCCCCCTTGACCCGTCCGTCCTCCCCGGACTGACCTACCCTCTCCCTAATTCCCCACCTATACTCTCCTCTCCACCTATCTTCTTTTCTCTCCATCTTCGGTCCGCCTCCCCCTCTCTCCCTATTTATTCCAGAACCCTCTCCCCATCCCCTTCTCTGACGAAGGGTCTAGGCCCGAAACGTCAGCTTTTGTGCCTACAACTGCTTCTAATTTGTATGTTTATATGTACACAGTACTCCAAGTGTAATCTGACCACAGGGTTCAATTCAAATTTGTATTGCAGCTCTACTTTCCAACCCTCAAACAGTCTGTGTGTAATGTAAACACACCTTGAGTTTAATCAAAAGATTTACACATTTGATGACATTTGTTGAAAATTCTGCTCTTAAATAGAACAAGGCTTTTATTAAATTTAAGATAACACAGTGTGAAGCTGGATGAACACAGCGGGCCAAGCAGCATCAGAGGAGCAGGAAAGCTAGACGTTTCGGGTCGAGACCCTTCCTCGGAAATCTTCAGAAATTTTATTAAATTTAGTTTATTGTACATATTAATTTTGATAGCAACAGAAAGGTAGGGATTCTTGCAAATGATATCCAGTTTAGGGCTATTGTTTGCTCAGGTGGAACATATGTTTAATGACTGGAATTCTCACAGGGAAGACCCTGATGATAAATGATGGACTTCTGTGATGGACAGAATAGTACTTGAACAGATGGGCTATGTTTGGTAGAATAACATTAAGATTTTTTACAATGACTTAAAATCCTCTTAAGATAAATAGTTATTTACACACTTTTCTTTCCTCCAAGCTGTTCCTTTAAGTTTCTGAAGAATGATTTTATTTTCTCTCTCCAGCTTTTGAAGGGACCATTCCTGTGAAGCTATAGAGGTCCTGAACTACAAGTGGGATTGAGAAGTGTGAATTGTTAAATATCAATATCATTTTTGAACAAAGTCTCCACTCTGAGGACTGTATCCCAAGAAGCATTCATGTTTGTTCCTGAGCATTTGGCTTTTAATCCAATACATGCTGATCATGTTTTATACAGCAACAGAACAATCCCATTAGTGCTACAAAAGCTGCATCTTGAAGTGGAAGGCTTCAGTTCATATCCACATCTGCTCACACATCCGGTTATGAGTGTCTACTGAAGAGAGGCCAAAAGCCGAAAAGCTTCTGTACAAGAATGCAAGGATTATCAGACAAAGTATCACCATCAGGACAGTTATTTTTTTAGTGACCCTAATTAAATCAACTGATGCCAGATAACAATCAATCCCTCTGACTATTCATCTGGGGAAATGTTCTGAAAGGCAAGTTGAAGCTTGACATGAATTGCATAGCATAGCTAATGTGTAAACAAGTAATTATGTTGCTCAGAGAATTATAGCTGTCCTGACTAGTTGTAACTTTCTGAATAACTTGTCTGGATATTTCACTGACTTGCTTTGGAGCCACTGTTACTATCAGAGATCACAGGCAGACAGAAGTTTGGACTGTAGAAGGAGGAAATTCTGCTTATCAGTCCTATGCCTGAGCTATCCCAATCCCAGTTCCCATTCTTTCCGCGATACTTATTAAATGTTCATTTTGGATTTTTATCTATTCTCCCTTTAAGAATTCTTATGGATTCTGATCCCACCCTTTTTGTTTGGAAATTCCCAAACAATTGCTCATCTGAAAACAATTGTAGCTTTTTCTTCTGACAGTAATTTAGTCATTATGCCTCTAGTTACTGACTCACTGCCTACTGGAATCAGGGTTTCATTATTTACTATCAATGCTCCTCAAGGTTTAGAGCACTTTGCTAAGTTCCTTTTTTAAAATGTTCTGAGGAAGGGTCACTCAACCCCATACGTTAACTCTGATTTCTCTACACAGATGTTGTCAGACCTGCTCAGCTTTTCAAGCAATTCCTTTTTTTATTCTTTCTTAACCTTCTTTGTTCAGATTCTGTAGCCAACTCTCTTTTAACTAAAGGTCTAATACTGTTATCAAACTGGTAAATCTCTCAACAATCTTGATTTCTTTCTTAAATTTTTGCATCAAAGAGACAACAGTCTAACTGTGGCCCACTGGTGATTTGTCCATGTTTAAGACTCGTTCTTCTGAAAGTGCTTTTCCTTTTCTAATTATTTTCCTCCTGCCCTCAAAAATTTTTGTATTCAAGACCTTAATTTTCACCTCTTCCTGCTTCTTTTATTATCGTACATTTCCTTTCTTTTCTTCTTTTTCAGACAATAACCTTAGCATACAGAAAACAATTAAATGCCTAAAATCAGATTAACCAAACAATGAAGCTTCACAAAAATAATTGAAAATGGTGATATCAAATCCATATATCTAATATTGCCAGTTTCAAAATGGCTACAAGAGCAATTTGACTCTACAATTGGAATACCTCAAAGCAATACTTATGTGAACCTGAAAAGACCACTTTTGCAAAGTGAGAATTGTGAGTGACTTCATTTTAAGTCCATTAAACACCAGATCTTCAGAGCTATTGGTCACAATAGTTACAGTGACTCAGAACCAGAGTTCAGAGGCTGAGGATGTGAGCAGCGATTCAAAAGGAAGCAAGGTGACAGATGGTGAACGTTAGATTAGGTTAAACCACAGCTGATTCAAGGGGAAGTGCTCTCACCTTTAAGCCAGAAGGTCATGAGTTCAAGTCCCACTCCAGAGATTTGAACAAATGAGACTGGACATCCAGTGAAATACTGAGGAACTATGTGGCTTGAGATGTTGATTCAAGCAGTGTCTGCCCTCTCGAGTGGATATAAAAGATGCCACAGCACTAGTTCAAAGAAGAGCAGGGCTGTCTCACAGTATCTGGTCAATAATTGGCACTTAACCAGTATCAATAAAAACAGATTATCTGGCCTTTATAACATTTGTTTTAGGACCTTGCTGTGAGAAATTGGTGTCACATCTCCAACATTAGAAAAGTGATTATGCTTTATTGGTTGTAAAGGGAATTTGAGAAATTCTGAGATCATGAAAGGTGCTATACAAATGCAAGTCATCGTGTTTAAAGAAGAATGCAATTGAGCTCCAAGTTCATGAACTGAGTTTGCATTTTAAAATATCAGTAGCTGATGATTTACTGCCACTCTTGCGCTAAACTTCCAAACCTATTGTTAAACTATCTTGCTAACATTATCTTGGCTCTTGTCCAATTTTTGACCTGTCAAACAGATTTCCATCAAAAGACATCAGATCCAAATCCGAGAACAATCTCTGAGAACAGGTCTTTGTGGTCAGCAGTCCTGTTTTATTCAGGCAGTGAGGGGTGACTGTAAATTTGTCAAGAAAGTGTCAGACTAACAAGTAGGATTTGATTGCCCATTATTTGTCAGAACTTAAAAACGCTTTGTTTCCATTTGGGGATTCACCACAATGTGAACAAGCGATTAGCAAGAAGAACATTATATACTTAAATCAAGAAGCAAGAAACAAAACTGAGAAAATGACTGGAAGTTTCTAACCAAAATATTAACCTATTATATACTTTTAGATTATGGCCTGCTGTGCACTTCCAGTGTTTTCTGTTTTTCATTTCTGATTTCCATTATTCACAGATTTCATTTTATAGCTGAAGTAGGTTAAGTAGAACAGAAGAGCAAAGAAATTAAAATTGCATTGAACTTTGGCAAGAACACAATTCTCTTTGTCATATTACAAAGTTCATGGAACACAGCACTGTAAATGATGTTGTGCCGAACATGATGCCAAATTAAACCAAACACTTTGCCTGTCCTTGGTCCATATCCCTCCATTCCTTGCATATTCATGTGCTTACCTAAATGTCCCTTATACGCCCCTATCATACTTGTCTCCACCACTACCCCGGTGCGTTCCAGACTCCTAACACTTTCTGTGTTTAAAAACCTGCCCCTCACATCTCCATTAAAATTTTCGCCTTAATCTTAAACGCAAGTTTTTCTAACCTGTCCTTATAGCTCATACCCTCTAATCCAGGCAGCAACCTGGTCATTTCTTCTACACCCTCTCCAAAGCCTCTATATCCTTCCTATAAGTGGGGTTCAGGAGTGAATGCGATACTCTAAGTGTGGCCTAACTAATGTCTTACAAAGTTGCAACATGACATCCTGATTCTTATACTCAATTCCCCATACAATAGAGCCAAGCATGCCATATAGCTTCTTTACCACCTTATCGACTTGTGTGGCCACTTTCAGGGAGATATTGACTTGAACTCCAAGATCCCTCTGTACATAATTACTGTTCAGTGTCCAGACATTAACTGTATACTTTTCATTAACATTTGTTTTCCTAAAATGCATCACCTCACACTTACATAATTGAAATTCTGTCTGCCATTTCTTCACCCATATCTACAACTGATCAATATCCCATTGTATCCTTTGACAACCTTCTACACAATCTACAACTCCACCAATCTTTGTATCATCTGCAAACTTACTAACCCACCCATCTACCTTTTCATCCAAGTCATTTATATATGTCACAAACAGCAGGGGTTCCTGTACGGATCCCTGCAGAACACTGCTAGTAACAGGCTTTCAGCAAGAAAAACACTATCCCATCACTATCCTCTGTCTTCTATGGGCAAGCCAATTCTGAAACTATGTGGCCAAGTCACCGTGGATCCCATGCATCTCAATCTTCCAGCTGAGCCTGCCATGATAGGATATCATTATCAGAGGAGGTGTAGTGCAGATGATTAAGAAATGCTTTAAATGCATTTAAGAGTGAGCTAGTCAAAAGTAATGAGAAGGGAATGGAGGACTATACTGATAGAGGTGGATGAGAAAAATTTGGAGGAGGCTAGAATTGGACACCAAAATTGATATGTCTTGTGCATAGCCACTTCTTGCATTATATATACTACAATTTCAAATCCACCTGAATGGCAAAATTGTTTGCGGAGAGGATAAATGAATATTTTTACAGGCCATTGTATGGAAACCAAACCATGGATGTAGTGAGGCTATACAGATTTTCTGGACTGACTTTGAATTAGGAGTGAAATTTCCCCTGTCATGATTATGCAGCATGTAGAAAATCTCTATAGGATTAATAGTACTCAGTCATAAAGAGCAAATGGCCTGTTCCCAGTCCAGACTTTCTTACATACTTTGACATGATTTCTTGGAGGCTCATTTAAATGAAAAGTGCAAGACTTTATCTCACAAAATCCAGGCAATTGCCCCTGTTGTATTACTGGCACCTGAATAATAATGGCTATATTTGCATAAAAATGCAACAAGGGAGAACTCTGTATGTGAACTGCTCCTATTGTTGTAGAGAGGAAGGAAAGTCAGAACTATTTGACAGGTGAGTGCAATGAATTGAAAATTTCTTTCAAAAGGCCAAATGATTTTCTTTTGTGCAGAATCACTCTAAGATTCTTTACTCTTTAAATTGTAGCCTTGTTTACCCTACAGCAGTCTTACTCTACTATTGTTTCATATTGTGTTGATTCATTGTGAGAGCTACAGGGGCAGTTATCTTATTTCGATCAGTAAAGATGCATTGGGTAGATTGGAATGCCATCCCAATTTTATGATGCAGGCAAGCTGCTGGTATTTGTAGGGCATACTAAAGTCAATCAGCTTCAAAACTGCAGTAAGCAAATGCAAATGATGCCTTCTATCAAAAAACAGCTCATCAACTGACAGCTCAATGAAATGGTAAAATATGATCATTTTAGCTTTATTTACCTCAACGAAATGGAGATATATGTCTAGGAGTTATTTAGTACCTTTCATGACCATAACAGGAGTCAGCGCTAATGTCAAGAGACACATCTGTAGTTATTGTAACAAGGTCACCCAAGTGGATCTCATAGAACGTGTGACAGAGATAGTAGGAACTGCCGATACTGGAGAATCTGAGATAACAATGTGTTCCCTGATTGAAGCTGTTAATCTGGTCCAATCAGGGAGCCCTGGCTGAGAGATATAAACAGGAGTGTCAGGGGTTCTATTTACTATGAGAGTTGGCCCTGGGGGAGCTGGACCAGTGTCAAGGACTCTCCACACGTAAATAAAGGGTGACTTGATGATGGGTTATTGGCCTCTGTGGACATATTTCAACATCAACCATTTGTGCAAAACAAGTTTCCGCAAACAGTAATATGCCAATGGCTAGACAATTGATCTATAGTTGCTGAGGGGTAAATATTGGCCATGAGATTCTTTATGCCCATCCACGTGTCAGATTGAAACTTGACATCTCCCACAAAAGTTGGCACTCCAGCCAATGTTATGGGCAAGATGTTCAATTAATAAAATAGATAGGTTAAACTGGAAAGTGTCCCAACTTAATAGACCCTCTTTGGTTTAAAGACCCCAGGAGGATACAGGATGGGTAAGAGAAAGGATGTGTCGAAGAGGACATCAGTTGGCACATTAGGTGGTATAGGGGTTGATAGAATATGAGGAATGAGAGTTAAAGAGTGTACCTCCAATGGGAATTACAGGGACAGAGTTATGGGGAACTGCCCAGGTTTTCTAACCAGCCCATCATGGCAATTCCCTCATAGTCAACCAGGGTCTGCTTCCAGAGTTAATGGCTCCAACTCAATCCCACCCTGTCTTCCAACAGCAAAACTTGGATTTAACTGAGCCTTTCAACTGAGGTCGGCATGCTGTACTGGCAAATATCCCTAAACTGAGCTGTTCAACTCAGCAGCGAAGATCCTGCTGATAAATGTGAGCCATTTGCAATTCCCAAAGCTCAGGTTTCAGAGATTGACTTGGGAATTTAGAATAACTGTTCTTTATAGATTCCATTCAAAATATCTAATACAGGTAATTAGTGAGTATGTGGTACAGATTATTGCCACCCCTCTCTGCTAACTGCTTCCAGTTGAAGTAACACCTTTGATCATCAGTGAAGCTTACTCTATATGCGTTTTTGGATGGGTTGCACAATACTGGGGCAGCAATGGCCACGTGGAATTTGACAGATCTGCTTTATGACTTTGCAGCTCAGGAGAGCATTTTCAAGTGCTAGAGTAGATCCTCAATGACTAATGACTGGGAAAACACATTGTCAGTAAACACAAGCAGGCTAACAAAGTGTGAAGCTGGATGAACACAGCAGGCCAAGCAGCATCCTAGGAGCACAAAGCTGACATTTCGGGTCTAGGCCCGAAACGTCAGCTTTTTTGCTCCTAAGATGCTGCTTGGCCTGCTGTGTTCATCCAGCTTCACACTTTGTTATCTTGGATTCTCCAGCATCTGCAGTTCCCATTATCTCTGTACACAAGCAGGCTGAATGCTTATCCCATCCACAAACAGACACTAAAGCAACAAATAAAGTTGCTGGTAACATTTGTAGACAGACTCTCAGTGTGCAATGTTGAAATCAGGGCTGTTGTTGGAAGTAGTGTTGAAGATATTATTTATGGACGGGTCAAGTTGCTTTCCTTTGATGTGAGATGTACATTCCATCATATTTTAACAGCTAGACAATTAAAAGTTGCACAAAAAGCAACACACAAGAGTAATGATAATAAAATGTGAGGCTGGATGAACACAGCAGGCCAAGCAGCATCCCAGGAGCACAAAAGCTGACGTTTCGGGCCTAGACCCTTCATCAGAGAGGGGGATGGGGGGAGGGAACTGGAATAAATAGGGAGAGAGGGGGAGGCGGACCGAAGATGGAGAGCAAAGAAGATAGGTGGAGAGGGTGTAGGTGGGGAGGTAGGGAGGGGATAGGTCAGTCCAGGGAAGACGGACAGGTCAAGGAGGTGGGATGAGGTTAGTAGGTAGCTGGGGGTGCGGCTGGGGGTGGGAGGAAGGGATGGGTGAGAGGAAGAACCGGTTAGGGAGGCAGAGACAGGTTGGACTGGTTTTGGGATGCAGTGGGTGGGGGGGAAGAGCTGGGCTGGTTGTGTGGTGCAGTGGGGGGAGGGGATGAACTGGGCTGGTTTAGGGATGCAGTGGGGGAAGGGGAGATTTTGAAACTGGTGAAGTCCACATTGATACCATATGGCTGCAGGGTTCCCAGGCGGAATATGAGTTGCTGTTCCTGCAACCTTCGGGTGGCATCATTGTGGCAGTGCAGGAGGCCCATGATGGACATGTCATCAAGAGAATGGGAGGGGGAGTGGAAATGGTTTGCGACTGGGAGGTGCAGTTGTTTGTTGCGGACTGAGCGGAGGTGTTCTGCAAAGCGGTCCCCAAGCCTCCGCTTGGTTTCCCCAATGTAGAGAAAGCCGCACCGGGTACAGTGGATGCAGTATACCACATTGGCAGATGTGCAGGTGAACCTCTGCTTAATGTGGAATGTCATCTTGGGGCCTGGGATGGGGGTGAGGGAGGAGGTGTGGGGACAAGTGTAGCATTTCCTGCGGTTGCAGGGGAAGGTGCCGGGTGTGGTGGGGTTGGAGGGCAGTGTGGAGCGAACAAGGGAGTCACGGAGAGAGTGGTCTCTCCGGAAAGCAGACAGGGGTGGGGATGGAAAAATGTCTTGGGTGGTGGGGTCGGATTGTAAATGGCGGAAGTGTCGGAGGATAATGCGTTGTATCCGGAGGTTGGTAGGGTGGTGTGTGAGAACGAGGGGGATCCTCTTGGGGCGGTTGTGGCGGGGGCGGGGTGTGAGGGATGTGTCGCGGGAAATGCGGGAGACGCGGTCAAGGGCGTTCTCAATCACCGTGGGGGGGAAGTTGCGGTCCTTAAAGAACTTGGACATCTGGGATGTGCGGGAGTGGAATGTCTTATCGTGGGAGCAGATGCGGCGGAGGCGGAGGAATTGGGAATAGGGGATGGAGTTTTTGCAGGAGGGTGGGTGGGAGGAGGTGTATTCTAGGTAGCTGTGGGAGTCGGTGGGCTTGAAATGGACATCAGTTACAAGCTGGTTGCCTGAGATGGAGACTGAGAGGTCCAGGAAGGTGAGGGATGTGCTGGAGATGGCCCAGGTGAACTGAAGGTTGGGGTGGAAGGTGTTGGTGAAGTGGATGAACTGTTCGAGCTCCTCTGGGGAGCAAGAGGCGGCGCCGATACAGTCATCAATGTACCGGAGGAAGAGGTGGGGTTTGGGGCCTGTGTAGGTGCGGAAGATGGACTGTTCCACGTAACCTACAAAGAGGCAGGCATAGCTGGGGCCCATGCGGGTGCCCATGGCCACCCCCTTAGTCTGTAGGAAGTGGGAGGAGTCAAAAGAGAAGTTGTTGAGTGTGAGGACGAGTTCCGCTAGGCGGATGAGAGTGTCGGTGGAGGGGGCCTGGTCGGGCCTGCGGGACAGGAAGAAGCGGAGGGCCTTGAGGCCATCTCCATGCGGAATGCAGGTGTACAGGGACTGGACGTCCATGGTGAATATGAGGTGTTGGGGGCCAGGGAATTGGAAGTCCTGGAGGAGGTGGAGGGCGTGGGTGGTGTCACGGACATAGGTGGGGAGTTCCTGGACCAAAGGGGAGAAAATGGAGTCCAATGGACTTCACCAGTTTCAAAATCTCCCCTTCCCCCACTGCATCCCTAAACCAGCCCAGTTCATCCCCTCCCCCCACTGCACCACACAACCAGCCCAGCTCTTCCCCCCCACCCACTGCATCCCAAAACCAGTCCAACCTGTCTCTGCCTCCCTAACCGGTTCTTCCTCTCACCCATCCCTTCCTCCCACCCCCAGCCGCACCCCCAGCTACCTACTAACCTCATCCCACCTCCTTGACCTGTCCGTCTTCCCTGGACTGACCTATCCCCTCCCTACCTCCCCACCTACACCCTCTCCACCTATCTTCTTTGCTCTCCATCTTCGGTCCGCCTCCCCCTCTCTCCCTATTTATTCCAGTTCCCTCCCCCCATCCCCCTCTCTGATGAAGGGTCTAGGCCCGAAACGTCAGCTTTTGTGCTCCTGGGATGCTGCTTGGCCTGCTGTGTTCATCCAGCCTCACATTTTATTATCTTGGAGTCTCCAGCATCTGCAGTTCCCATTATCTCTGACACAAGAGTAATGCCTTGTGACAAGAACGTCATTCGGTACAGCTGCATTGTAAGTCATTGAAACATCAGTAACTTTACTCTACAAATGGAAATTGTACACTATTGGGAGGTTAAGTCACCCAGCACAGATCAACTTGACTCAGACTGGCTGTAAGTTTGACTGTAATAAATTAAAAGAAGAGACTGCAGAGATGGCCTGCTGGGAATCATTAAAATGATGGGAATGCTAGTGTTGATAGGTGATAATAAGGAAAAGATGTTTCACCTTCTGAGGAAGTCTAAAACAATGGCTCATAAATACAGGATAATCACTAATAGAGCAGTAAGGAATTCAGTAATCATTTTACCAAAGCGTAACACAGTGGTGATGGTGTGGGCTGTCTCAAGGATTTTGTTCAGGTCAGGAAGGGGATAGATGCTATTGCTGCACATTTATGTAATTGCTGTGATTCATGAGATGGCAGAATGTTTATTGGTAAAAAAACAACGTACAAACAAAATAGTGTCTTGCACCCCAGGACCACTGTGTCCTGACCCTTGCTGGGCATAGTTTCACGGATCCAGCAACAGCTCCCCACAAACCAATCTCCCAACCTGCAGCACACCAAAGACAGCCATTCTTCACAAGCAAGACACTAAACAAGAGACAAATAAAAAAGAAATAGAAAAACCGACTCTCAGATACCATGTACCCACAATTAGTTCAGTCAGTAGTTCTTTTTAAACCATCAAGGGATGGAACTATATCTAATGGACTGTCACAAAGGACCTAATGTTCTTCCAATGATTGTTCTATTATATAGGGGCAGTGACACAGATACCAGAATAATAATGTGACCATCACAAATTGCAGTAAAGGAGCTCATAATGTACAATACAGCCTAAGTCCCTGTCATTTTATATTCATAATTTTCTTCTTTGATGTTTTGCGATCATCAATTCCAAATTCAGTGCTGTGTAAAAATTTGCAGCAATGCTCCCACAAGACCCAAGACTCTGTTATTAAAATATATAAGTTGGGAATTCATTCTATGAAACTTTACATTATTAATTGTTTTCTAACAGTTACCATGAGGCACAATGCTCTGACTATTTCCCAATTCATCGATTTGCAGTGTGCTGGTCAATGTAGAGAGAACAAAAAGCACAATATCAGAGTGCTTCAGTACTCCAGATTAAAACTATTATCTTGTACCTCAGGTAATTTTTTTTCCAAGGTAGCTATCACCATCAACATCTAGATGTAATTTTGAATGCTTACAAGTTCTTATTTTAACAAATGACTTATTCAATTCTCTACTCAGAGCGCAGAGGCAGCTCATGAATTGATTCAAATTGCATTTACTCACTATTTTATATTAAAATCAATGCCTTTGGAATTCTGTCTACACTCCCACCCCCTTCACAGACTGCTGAGAGACGCAATTGTCATGAAAATTTCATTCATTCATTACTTTGGCCTTCAAGTGTTTTACCTTTCTCCCCTTGATAACTGCAATTTGCTGTGACCTTTTCCATCACCTATTAAAATTCGTACAATGACAGGGTAATTTTAGAAGTGGTAAAATAATTACAGTGAATTGGGAGTGGGGAGGGAGGGGATGGGGGCAGCACAGAGTTAGTGAGATACAGAATCCCAATGGCCCAGCGATCATGATGTACCATCTGTTCTGGAAGTGAGCCATATACATCACAATGACAATGCGCAAAATGTGCTGATTTGGTGAGTGCGCCACAAGAAGTTTCAGGCATGACTTGCCTACAAGTGAAAATTGACTGGAACTTCAGAACTCTTGTGGCACAGTGGCAGTGTCCCTCTCTCTAAGTCAGAAGGTCCAGGTTCAAGTCCCACCTGCTTTATGGCTGAACGGGTTGATTAAGAAATATCCCCACTGGGATTCTGTAGCGACAGCCCTGATTCAATGGATAGCTCTCTTGTTGCTATGGTAGACGATTCAGTATACCATCCATCAGAATTTGGCCACTCAAACACAAGCTGACCCTCTGAGACAAGGCTGAAGTTATTGCTGACTCTATGGTGACTTGTAAAACTATAGCATTATTATCTCACTCATGTATCTTAGATACTATGACAGCCCTCAAACAATAATTTTCTCCCAGTATCCTGGTCCATGCAAAAGAAGTTGTGTAAAGAGACAAAGGGTTTAGATAGGATAAAGAAGATAAGAATAAGTCAGATGAAGTAGAACGTGATGTTATCCAGCCAGTTTGGAAAACATGAAAGTTAGAAGACCCTTTGAATGGTGAGGGGCTAGATAACATTAGTAATCAGAAGGACCTAGGGATAATGGCACAAGAATCACAGAAAGCTAGCCATCAAGTTCAGCATTAATAAGCCAAGTGATACACAACAATTCTAAATGCAAGCCTTTCTTTTCTTTCTTCTGAAAAGGGGGTGCTGGAGAATGGATAAAGAAGTCTTGGTGCAATGGTGGCCAGGTTGGATGGAACCTGAAGCACTCTTGACTGATTTGTGAGGCTGGATGAACACAGCAGGCCAAGCAGCATCTCAGGAGCACAAAAGCTGACGTTTCGGGCCTAGACCCTTCATCAGAGAGGGGGATGGGGGGAGGGAACTGGAATAAATAGGGAGAGAGGGGGAGGCGGACCGAAGATGGAGAGTAAAGAAGATAGGTGGAGCTATCTTCTTTACTCTCCATCTTCGGTCCGCCTCCCCCTCTCTCCCTATTTATTCCAGTTCCCTCCCCCCATCCCCCTCTCTGATGAAGGGTCTAGGCCCGAAACGTCAGCTTTTGTGCTCCTGAGATGCTGCTTGGCCTGCTGTGTTCATCCAGCCTCACATTTTATTATCTTGGAATCTCCAGCATCTGCAGTTCCCATTATCTCTTGACTGATTTGGCCTCCTTACATAAGATTAAGTAATGGTTGTAAATTCTCTGGATTTTAGAAGAGTGAGTAATGATGTCATTGAAATCTATAATATTTTAAAGCATAGTACATGCTGGGAGGATGTTTTCATTGGGTTAAGGAGTCCAGAACGAAGGATCCACAATATCCAAAAAGGGGCTGGGACATATAGAATGAGATAAATGTGGAGAAATCTCTTCCCTAAACTTGACTAAGAGTTGTGAATGTTCACATGTTGAGCATATTCAAGGTAAGAGTCAACAAATTCTTTTAAACTAAGAGAATCACGGGATATGGGGCTGGAATTTGAAGGAAGCCGAGGTAGAAAATCAGGTAAGATCTTATTGAGGGAAAGAACAGGCTCAAAGGGGCTGAGTAGCCAGCTTCTGCTGCTCTTTTTTTACATTCTTATGTCAACTTGTACCATTCAACCCATTTCACTAAAAACACATGATATAGTCACTAATGCATTGTTATTTGTGGGATCTATCTGTATGAAAACTGGTTGCTCCATTTGCTATATTGACTGCACTTCAAAGGTACATCATCGGTTTTAGGATGTACTGAGGTTGTGACAGGTGTGATATAAATGCAAGGTCATTCCTTCTCCTTTCCCAGTTCCTCTAGCCCATAATGAAGTGGATGTGTGTGGATGTCACTGGCAATATGAGTGATTATGATGTCCTTATCAGTGACGTAGCCAGTTCACTGTCTAGTCTTATGGGATGATTTCTATCCAGTAGGACTGGACAGCCAATATCTGTTAACTATGCCCTCCCCAGAGTTGGCACATTCAGGACAGGAAGGAAATAAACAGCGTTGTGATTGGCACTTCACCTGACACAATATTAAGAAATGCAGCAATGTTCCCTCTGTCTTTGTTCTGCCTACTCAGCTTTTATCAGTCTTTCATGTGCCTTTTAGCTTCAGCACAGTAAACCACAAGCGTGCTTTTTGCTCAATCATCCTCCACAGTGCTAGTCACTTAAACGAACATCTTGTCTTTGTGTTTCCCAGAGGACAGAAACCACAAAGCAATCTCAGGTAATTTAAAACCAATGTCTGATGACTCCTCCATCCACTGTCTGCTTAAACTCAAAATCTTTCTGCTATATCCATTTGGGAAATGCAGGACCATTTTCGACAAATCGTGCAAGACCAGTCACATTAGAAGTTTCTACTAGATTGATTGTGTCAATAGCAGTTGTCAGTGTTTGGACTTTCGGATGGATTGAGAATGTCACTCTTAATATCACGACTAGTCTGAAAGCAGAGCGCTCGCACTGATTCTGACAAATAAATGTTTGAAGGCTGATTTCCATGGTTAATCTTTTTTCCATTTATTCAATCACATTTCCAGCTGTTTCTTCACATGCTCACAACCTGCTACATCACAAAGGCTCAGATAAGGGATTAGCCAGTCTTTGTTCTTTTTTTAAGCTCCTCATCTCTGGATCATCACTCTATGGTTTGGAAATAATGTCCAGCTTTCAAAATCTTGTTTGTTTACACTAAAATTATGCTCTGTCAATGGCAGATTGATTCATTTAAAAAAATCCATGTAAATTGCATAAGGAGGAAGCATTGTTCCCTGAAGCATTAAATTATCAAAATTCCTTCTGTTTTTCAGCCTTTACTGTGGAGGTTCTGGGTTATCATTCCATGGCCAACATACTCAGATAGCCATTTTCCATGTTTGTAGCCAAACTGTGAGTGTGTGCTTGCTATTCAGCAACAAAGAAACAGTTAATAATTAGGATCAGTTCATCAAGCTAACAAAGTGTGGAGCTGAATGAACACAGCTGGCCAAGCAGCATTTTTAGGAGCACAAAAGCTGACGTTTCGGGCCTAGACTCCCTTCTAGGTGACACTGTCAGTGCTGTTTAGTCACCGTTGAAGTGCTGTTCTTCTCTCCTGCTCTGAACAACAGCACTTCAACGGCGTCTACACAGGCACTGACAATGTCACTCAGAAGGGAGACGAAACATTTACATGAAAACCAGTCAGCTCGGTGAACCAACCAACAAACTCCAACCGCAACCCAAGCTACAAACCTTTGTTGAACATTAAGCTGGAGCCATGGTTAATTCACCCCTTCCAAGTCCAGGATTGTTCCAAGACTATCTGCTGTTTGCTAGACAATGCTCCCCCACTCCTGATGAGATAAAACAAATTCAAAATCACACGACACCAGGGTTATGGTCCAACAGGTCTATTTGAAAACGCAGGCTTTCTTAGCTCAGCTTTTCTTCAGGCGAAAAGCTTTTGTTTTCAAGTATAAACCTGTTGGACTATAACCTGGCGTCATGTGATTTTGGTCCAACACCAAGTCTCTCCACATCAGAGATAAAACAGCACAGACTGAGGTTTGAACCCTTGACCTTCCTGGGCGGCGCAGCTCATGACAACACCCACCAGAGCACTCATTTGCTAAACTGATTGAGGAAGTTGATTCTGTACATTCTTCACACAGTCATAAGCACTAAGGCTATCTTTCAAAGGGTAACTCAGAGAATGATCACAAATATCTACATTTTAACGGGGATCGTAGCACAATGGTAATATGGGGTTAATCTAGAGGAAGTCAGACCACACCACAAAGACTCAGCTCAGTAATAAGAATCGTGAAACTATTGAATTGTTGCAAAAATAACCCACCAGGTTCACCAATGCCCTTCCAGAAAGGAAATTTGCCTTCCTTATTCTCTTTGGCCACCATGTGACTCCAGACCCACAGCAATGTGGTTGGTTTTTGACTGCCGTCTGAAACAGCCCTAGCAAGACACCCCACTGCATTAAGTTGCAACAACAAAGTTAAATAAGGTCAGAAGGAGCATCTAGGCTCTCAGAAACCTCCTGCTAATCCACACTGCTGTCTTAGGAGTAGGGAGTGGTACACATTGACACAACACATGTCTAAAAGTTCAATGCCCAAACCTGCCCCATCCTAAAATCCATCCATTATCTCTTGAGTGAAAAATCCAATCACAGAATAAAGATTCCAAGATGCCTCCCTGTCACACACATACTCTGCCTCATTAATTAATTTTCTCTTCTTGATGTTTAGCTATCTCAGGTTCTTTTCTTTTCAGTATAGTAAAATGGTTCACGAGTGTTTCTACGTGTACAATGAGTAGTGTTTAACCATGCAAGTCCACTGCTGGTCAGTAATCAAAACCCAGCAAGAATTTCACAAGAAACCTCTTTGCTCAGAGAGCAAAGTTTGGAACTGGATGAACACAGCAGGCCAAGCAGCATCTCAGGAGCACAAAAGCTGATGTTTTGGGCCTAGACCCTTCATCAGAGACCCTTTTCTGATGAAGGGTCCAGGCCCGAAACGTCAGCTTTTGTGCTCCTGAGATGCTGCTTGGCCTGCTGTGTTCATCCAGCTCCAAACTTTGCTATCTTAGAGTCTCCAGCATCTGCAGTTCCCATTATCTCTTTGCCCAGAGAGCTGTTTGAAACTGAAATTGCTGACATGAGGAGATGCTGAGCTTAGGTGTCTTCAAGGGAAAATCAGATAATCACAGCAGGGAGGCTGAAACAGAAGGATTGGGTAATGTGTCTGAATAGAGAAGTGTGGAAGGAGACTTGGGAACATCCTAAACACTGTCACGGACCTGAAGTGTCAAAAGGCCTGGTTTTGTCCTGTGAATATTATCTAACTAAATAATAAAACTTACCTTCCCATTTGAAAGGTACACATAATGCCCTTTGTCTTCCTACTCAACAGGTCTCCATGGTAACCTGTAACAGTATTTGGCCGATCAGCAGAGCTGTTAGATTTTGATTGGACAAGTTTGAAATTGAAGTACCAGACAGTGTTTCTAATATCGGTTGCAAACCTAAAATGTAATTGAATTGTAATTATTGCAATCCTAGCATGAACTTCCTTTATCCCAATAGTACATTTGTGTTACTAGCTAAACTCATCGTTTTGGGAATGGGAGATAATGGGAACTGCAGATGCTGGAGAATACCAAGATAATAAAATGTGAGGCTGGATGAACACAGCAGGCCAAGCAGCATCTCAGGAGCACAAAAGCTGACGAAGGGTCTAGGCCCGAAACGTCAGCTTTTGTGCTCCTGAGATGCTGCTTGGCCTGCTGTGTTCATCCAGCCTCACATTTTATTGTTTTGGGAATGGGGTTTGGTTGGGGGAAACAAATTTCTAATCTCAAATCAGTTTCAGAAATGCCACTAGGTTCATCACTTGTGACAAAAAGATACAATTTTGCTTCCAACCCCAATACTATTCTGAGAGCCATGAATGAAATGAATGTAAAGGAAATGTATCTCATAAGCATTTCTCATTTATCTGTCGTTGTTTATTGTTTAAGCATTTTCGAAAGGCAAACCAGGGCAGGATTTATACACCTAGTGGTAAGGTCCTGGGGAGTGCTGCTGAACAAAGAGACCTTGAAGTGTAATTCATAATTCCCTGAAAGTGAAATCTTAACTCGATGGGTAGTGAAGAAGGCTTTTGATATGCTTGCCTTTATTGATCAGTGCATTGAGTATAGGAGTTGGGAGGTTATGTTACTTCTGTTCGGGACATTGGTTTGGCCACTTTTGGAATACTGTGTTCAATTCTGGTCTCCCTGATGTCGGAAGGTTGTTGTGAAACTTGAAAGGGTTCAGAAAAGATTTACAAAGATGTTGACGGGTTGTGGGGTTTGAGCTATGGGGAGAGGCTGAATAGGACTGGGGCTATTTTCCCCAGAATGTCAGAGGCTGAGGGGTGACCTTATAGAGGTTTGTAAAATTATGAGAGGCATGGATAGGGTAAATAGACATGGTCTTTACCCCGGGTGGAGGAATCCAGAACTAGAGGGCATAGGTTTCAGGTGAGAGGGGAAAGGCTTAAAAGGGATCTAAGGTGCAACTTTTTCATGCAGAGGGTGGTGCATGTTTGGAATGAGCTGGCAGAGGAAGTGTTGGAGGCTGGTACAATTACACCATTTAAAATGGGCATATGAATAGGAAGGGTGTAGAGGGATATGGGCCAAATGTTGGCAAATGGGGCTGGATTTATTTAGGATATGTTGTCATCATAGTTGGACCGAAGGGTCTTTCTCCGTGCTGTACAGCTCCATGACTCTGTGGCCTGGCAGAAAACATAACAAAGGGCATCACCACATTAGGGCTTGACATATCAAAACCTTTCTATGGTGCAGATTCATCCAAATTTAATAAGCTCAGAAACACAGTCACAACCAGCTTTGTCTTGTGATCGCAGTGGTGTCTTGTGTGAGAAGTTATGTAAGTTATTGACATGCTGAACCTGCTGGCACTTTTTAAAGAACACTGCAGTTTCTTGGAGATGGCTCAGCAGGTAGGGCTGTAAACCTTCTAGGATTAGCCTGGAATATGAGTGCAATTCACTGAATATATTTCAGAGGAAAATAATTAGATTTTTACAGGCTACAGTTGACAAAGTGAATGGGGGGACAGAGAGTGTGTGTGGTGTTGAAACTGAGGATGGTCACATTGAAGAGGGAATTAGCTCGATGGACTGAATGGCGTATTGTTGCTTCTATCTTCTATATTCCGTTTAAAGTCAAATTACTGCTGTAAGCAACTCTCGGAGAAAAGTCATGGGTGTATTCAAAAAATGATTTATTTTCAGTTTTAAAGCTATTGGAGGTTGAGAAGAGGGTCTGTTTGAGAGGGGACTGTGTTTGAAATGTGTGGTAAAACTTCCAATATATCCAGCTAGAGTTGGCAACATATTAACTGTTGTCTGGTGGTCAACCTGCCATGCGATACCACAATGAATGACACATAGAAAGAACATACATTTGCTTCAGCTTCCAAGTGTATTTCGCCTACAAAAACTAAATGCTGGAAATCTGAAACATACAGAAAAGATTCTGGAAATGCTCAGGTGTCTGACAAGCTGAGCATTCTCTTATATCAGAGATAATGGGAACTGCAGATGCTGGGGATTCCAAGCTAATAAAATGTGAGGCTGGACGAACATAGCAGGCCAAGCAGCATCTCAGGAGCACAAAAGCTGACGTTTCGGGCCTAGACCCTAGGCCCGAAACGTCAGCTTTTGTGCTCCTGAGATGCTGCTTGGCCTGCTGTGTTCGTCCAGCCTCACATTTTATTAGCTGAGCATTCTCTTATGCTTTCTCTTTCCATTCTTCAACTAAATTTGGTTTCTTGTGGAAAATTTGTTAGTTATTATCAGCTTAGGTGTGGAATTGGGACTTGTATGTTCAAGACAGAAAGGTAACTCCAATCCAGCAGCGATTTGCTTTTAAGGAAACGGCAATGATGAGGGAACTGGCAAGAAGGTAATCAGATAAATGGCGAAGGACAGGTCAAAAAGTGGAAATCCCTGCAGCATTGGGGCTGCACAATTCTGGGCTCAAGACACTCTCAGCTCTGTTAACATCTTCATGTTTAATCCTGAAGCTGACATCCAAATGGTTTTGATTTTCTTCCAAAGCTCTTTTGAAAGTCGAAGACAAAGGCGATGTCTGTTTAACATGAATCTGAGGATATTTTTCTCAACAGGCAGGTTCTGTCTTATCCTCGTTACTTTGTTTAAATTGTGATAGACGAGTGCATTAAGTTTTCAACAGCAATGCAAAATCTCACAAACTTAAATAACGCAGGTCCAAATGTATATCCTACCAGCAAATGTTCGGTGTTTATCACAATCTGAAACAATTTGACATTTTATATTTGCAACAAAGCTTGGCTGCCTCAAACAATTTGTAGAGAGGCCCCTGTGATATATGCATCATGTCATAAAATTTGCATTCCCCTGCTTAGAAGACACAGCGAAATATTTTCAAGTACTGTAATTATAATGTGTTTTATTTTGCTGACTCAGCTATTTTGAGCTGGCTCAGCTTTCTCACAGCCCTGACAGCCAATAATGTGTTTATTGCATTGGATCAGCAACCAAACCAACTAAAATTAGCCATTGCTTACAGCTTATTTTCTCTTACACAGACATAATATGGAGTTCTGCCCAGTGCCTCGGAACAATTATCTTGCCAGGTAATATGATTGTACGCAGTAACAGATTCCTTCGCATTGTGAATGATGATTAACTATTGAGCCACACAGTAATTTCTTGTTAGTATGGATTGTCTGCAGCCTTCCAAAAATGTTTGTTTTCTCAACAAACAGTTAACAAGTCCTTCACTTTCCAATTGTCATTCTGGTGTGGGCATTAATTTGGAGTAGAATTCTACTGCACATACCCCACTGCTACTTACCTCATGTGAGTTTGTCTCCAACAATGTGTTTTATCCGACGTGATGTGGAAGTGCTGCTGTTGGACTGAGGTGGACATGGTCAGGAATCACATGGCACCAGCTTATAGTCCAACAGGTTTACTTGAAAACACAAGCTTTTGGCGTCTCAGTCCTTCTTCAGGTGTTAGAAAGACTGAGTCTCTGAAAGTTTGTGTTTTCAAATAAACCTGTTGGACTATAAACTGGTGTCGTGTGATTTCTGACTTTATCTGATGTGGCAATGCTTATGTTATTCCCTATACGAAATGGAACCGGGCAGGTATACTGTGGTATTGAAGAATCCAACAGACATTTATTCCAATTAACTGTTATATAGTATTACAATTAACTGTTATATATTATCATATATTCAGTAGACAATTGGCTATTATATATTGTCAATAATATATTGCATTTCTCAAACACAAGTACCTGAACTAAAATTAAACTCGTAACTTACCACGGAGCAGTGCATTTCTGGTAGAGTATCATGCTTCCAGTAGTCTAAGGTAAGATGGAGTAGACCTTTATACCCTCAGCACGTCATGTTAGTGATCATATGATGAGCATGTCTCTTAAAGATAACAGACATACTGCCCTTGAGACATAATGCAACATAGGAGCTTTGTGTATGTTTACCACCCTCCAACATGCACACAAAATAGTTTTAATATTATCAAAAAGGTAAGGAGACATGTAGCTTTCTTTCTACTGGTACTGACGCAATGTTTTTTAAAACTCACAGTAACACAAACGGTATTATTACCTAATTGCATTCACATTGAATGCACAATTGTCTGTTATTTCTAAATGTTTATGCTTTTATGCTAAATAAATACTATTTCTTTATTCATTAAAGGGATGAGGGGCATTGCTGGCTAGACAGCATTTATTGCCCAGAGGAAAGTTCGGAGTCAACCACATATCTGTGGGTCTGGGGCCAAATGTTAGGCCAGACCAGATAAGGACAGCAGTTTCCTTCTCGAAAGGGTATTTAGAAGGACACTTCTAAATTGAAGTGCTGATGGATTTTACCATTATTGAGGTGTTGTTGCCTGGTTACCCGCAAGTCAATGGGTCTCTCATTCACTTCTTTCAGTCATGGGTTCACTCTGGAAATGTTTCGGAGACTTGAGCTTATGAACACAGTTACCACACCGGTGCAGTACTGAGTAAGTGTTGCACTGCCAGATAAGTTTCTAAAAATTAATTCATTAATACAACATGTGCAGCTGGCAAAGCCAGACTCATTTGCCTTGTCAGATGGAGATAAAAACACCAAGGGTGAACAGAGGAGCTTTCCTTGCAAAGCTTTAGCCATTGATTGGTCATTTCATGGCTGTTTTTTTTGTATCCAAAGTGATTGAAAAGCATTTCTGCATCAGGTATACCCTAGATATGAAGGCAATTTTAACCCTATTCCCAATCGCCAGAAATTAGTTAAACAGGATGTTAAAATCCCTCACTTGATTTAACAGCTCTGGAGCCAGTGTGATCTGACCTATCACCATTTACACCAAGGCTCCCCAGCAGATATAAAGAATAATCGTCTTTCTAACTTGCACATGTTGCATCCTAATGACGTTGCCATGACCTGACTGCAGGTTTTACAAGGTAATGTAAACAAGATGTGACAGCGTAAGTCCCAGCAGACCATCAAAGAGGCTCAAACGCTAAGACTTATAGCTCATTATTTAACGTTCCTCATCGGACCAGGCATTATGCAATTTCACTGGAATCCTCAATGAAAGATTCTGATTCATCTGTCTTAATCTCATCTGCACCATCCTAATCACATTGACCGCTCCCCCACCACACCCTCCACAAGACAAGCCAGAGTCAATCCCACCACTTCCCAGATCTCTGGGCCACACAGTTTCAGTGTTATCAAAACGGTTGGGAGATATGCAGCTTTCTACTGGTACTGATGTAATGTTTTTTTAAAAGCACACAATAACGCAAATGCTTCCACTGCTTCTTATTTCCTACACAGATATCAGTGAATTTAGTATGGCTCAGACCAGATGGCTTGATCTCAGTAACAGGGTCATGTAGAGCTTCTCTCAGAGGATAGCGAGTCTGTGGAATTCTTTACTGCAGAGTGCTATCGAGATCAGCTTGTTAAGTCTGTTCAAGTGTTATGGGAGAAAAGGCAAGAAGGTGGAGGTAAGGACATCGGATCAGCCATTGAATAATATAGGAAGCTAGTTAGCCTACTTCTGCTCCAACATCTTATAGTCTAACACAAAAAAAGTTGTTGCTGTTTAGAGAAGCTTTGGTTACGGCAGCTCAGTTGCCTAAATAGCTTGAGGATGGGTCAGATTAATGCCCATGATATGCGCTCAATCCATTTTTGAGCTCTGTTGTTTATGGAGACCCGCATTCCCACTTGCCCCACACTTGGTGTCCTTCAATAGAATGACTAAGAATCTCTCTCCAAAGGATGCCTATATTAGCTCCTTTGTGGACTATGGCCAATTCCTTTTGAAGCTGTCTAAAAGGTCTCGGCTATTAACTCTCATTGACAGTCAGACATAATTTTATAGCTGACAAAAAGTAGATGTATTGATGATGTCCTTAATGATGTGCATTAACTCAGTCAGGCATTTTAAAACAAAATAGCAATGTATTAATAGGCCAATTGATTGAACATACAAAGAAATAATTTTGTTTCCCAAACATGAAAGAAAATATAGATAACACAGTGTGGAGCTGGATGAACACAGCAGGTCAGGCAGCATCAGAGGAGCAGGATAGCTAACATTTCGGGTTGGGACCCTTCTTCAGAAATGAATGGTCCCAACCCGAAATGTCAAATTTCCTGCTCCACTGATGCTGCCTGGCCGGCTGTGTTCCTCCAGCTGCACACTGTGTTATCTCTGACTCCAGCATTGGCAGTTCTTACTATCTCCCTGCAAGAAAATATGTTTTTTTGTTCATTCATGGGAGGTGGGCATCACTGGCTGGGCCAGCATTTATTGCCTATTGAGAAGGTGCTGGTGAGCTGCCCTCTTGAAATTTACAGTTTGAAAGTCAAGATTACTACTTCTTAGTTACATGTACTCATTAATAGATTTGTAGATACACATCTCAATGGATCAATAATGCCATGCATGTATGGCTCAATTACATTCAAGAATGGAGTTGATGGAAGAAGGCCTGTTGCCTCTCTTCCTTTTGCACACTGTTTCTACATAAGGCCTCACAAACCAAGGCCTCAATGTTCTTAATAAGACAAAGGACAGATACATTAGTGTGAAGGTTTCCTCAATTACGGTCCAACATGTGCCTTGACTACAGACCATGAAGAACACTACACCTGCATCAGAATATCATTTCCAGCATTCCCAACTACCATCCTGTAAGATCTGAGACTAGTCAGCTTAGACTTAGATAATAGCTAGCCTTCAGTTGCATGCAGATACCCACTATGAATTGACTGAAAATGTCTCAACTTATTTAACTTGGCATCTCGACAGCCAACAAAGAAAAGAGACTTTCAAACCATTAGTAAGGGCTGAATTTACAATCCGGCCTCAGAGGAGGAAGAACATCACTTTATATCAGCGTCCCACCCAATCCTTTAAGAAGCAACATTGTAAATTCTGAATGTCTGCACTCAGCAATGTAGCATGAGACTGAAAGACTTCACTAATAGCCCATCTTAGATGGTTTCCCTTGTAGGTTTGAAGAGCTGAAGAATGTATACTTCTGACAAACAATCCCACCCTAAATTTATCCTGCATGGTTTTCTTCAGATGACAATAACTCGGGGACAATATAGGCAGGTCTGACAACTTATCAGCACCACAGTTCCCCAGCGTCAGTGTTTTTTGCTAAATCTTTCTAATCTTGTGCCAGGACTGACACTTGTCCTTCATAAAAGTATATTTTATTCCTCATTAGGTTTCATTTCCTCCATTTAAAACTCAAATATCATTTATGTTATGGAAGTCAGCTCACCCCTCTCTACCCAGGGAATGATGATACTATTCAAAACATTTCCCATCTAGACAGAATCTAGAAGATAAGATATTCATTCTGTGAATTCTGAAAGGTTAATATTCCATCTTCACAGTGTAACATAAAACATATCACCTCTTTTTAGAATTTAGTTAGTGCAGAGGGCAAACTTTCTCAGACAGATTTCTATCTACTTAACAATCATATGAGGATCACTGGCTCACAGATTCTGTTAAGGGCTCAGCAACGTGTGGTTTAATTTGATTCTTGAATGTAATTTTTAAGGAGTTGAATTTTTAAAGAATCCTAGACAAGATGCACGAGAGAAAACTCATTCTCTGATAAGTAATTATCCTCTATCATCTCTATCACCACTTTTTCTGTCTATCAGAATCTTGTTTCTCTTGCCATTTTAATAACATTAGAATGATGAAAAAAGCAGGTTTGTCTGAAACAAACACTTGTGCACAAGTGAGTTTTGATTTTGAAAGCACTGTTTGGACCATTGGTTGAAACAGATTCAATAAATCCTTTGAAAAAGATTTGAGTAAATGCTTGAAGAGGAAAAGAAATACAGGGATAAGAGAAAATAAAACGGCAAAGTGATCCCAATTGGATTGGTCTTTCAAAGAGCTTGCATTGGCATAATTGGTTGAATGGCCAATTTCCATGCTGCATCATTGACTCTATGTTCACCGTCCAAACTTTCTTGCCATAACCCTCCAAATACTTTTGTTTGTTATTATATTCATGATTTGGATGAGAATATAGGAGTCATGGTTAGTAAGTCTGTGGATGATACCACAACTGGTGGTACAGTGGCCAGTGAAGAAGGTTGTCTAAGATTAGAATAGGTCTCAATCAATTGGGTCAATGGCCAGAGGAGTGGCAGATGGAGTTTAATTTGGATAAATGCAAGATATTGCATTTGGGTAAAACAAACAACACTTATACAATTAATTGTAGGGCCTTGGGTACTGTTGGCAAACAGAGACCTCAGGGTTCAGATATATAATTCTTTGAAATTTGCATCATACGTACACAGAGTGGTTAAAAAGGTGTTGAGCACATTTGCCTTCAGTGCTCAGACTATTGAGTACTGAGGTTGGGATGTCATGTCGAGATTGAACAGGATGTTGATGAGGCCTTTTCTGGAGTATTGCGTGCGGTTCTGGTCACCCCATTATAGGAAGGATATTACTTAGCTGGAGGAGGTTCAGAAAAGATTTACCATGACGTGGCCGGGAATGGACAGTTTGAGTTGTAAAAGTAGGCTGGATCTTTTTTTCACTGGAGCCTGGGAGGTTGAGGGGTGACATTATAGACGTTTTATAAAATCATAAGGGCATGGATAAGGTGAATAGCAAAGGTCTTTTCCCTGAGGTGGGGGTGTTCAAAACTAGGGGGCACATTTTTCAGGTGAGAGGAAAAAAGGTTTAAAAAGGACATAACGGGCAACTTTTTGTTCTACACAGAGGGTGGTTAATGTGTGGGATGAACTGCCAAAGGAGGAGCTGGATGCAGGTACAGTTACAGCATTTAAAAGACATTTAGATAAGTACATGAATAGGAAATGTTTGGAGTGATAGGGGCTAAATGCAGGCATGTGGGAATGGTGTAGTTTGGGAGCATGGTCAGCATGGACTAGTTAGACTCAAAGCATCTGTTTCCATCATGCTGTATGACTCTATAGAATCCTACATTCTCTACTTCCTATATTTCCACTTATCCATTTTTTATGGGGGCATCAATTCTTCAACGAGTTTCTCTCACCCTCCTGTTGTGTTTGATCTTCTCTATCAGAAGCACTTTTTTTCTAATCCATTCGTGGGATGTGGACTGAGGTCATTAATTATTTCTCAACCATACTTTCCACGGCGGAGGTCAGAAGTCACACGACACCAAGTTACAGTCCAACAGGTTTTTCTGAAACCGCAAGCTTTCGGAATGCTGCCCCTTCGTCAGGCAGATTGCACCAGCTCTAAGACACTGTCAAGCAGATGAAGCAACAGAACTACGCCACCTACATGCACACCAAGAACAGGAAATTGGACAAGCTCAGCATCACTACCAGCAGTAGCCAAACTCCATCGCACCCCCCACCCCGACTACCATGGTTGAAACCGGTATCACCACAGGGAAATCCATCTTCAACCTGTCTGACTACACCCTTCAACCAGGTGATCTCAGCCATGGGCTCAATTTCTGTGCCACTACCAAAGTGGACCCCATTAGTCTCGAGGCAGACAAGAAGAATTTATCAGGCGAACGAGGCTCTGGGAATTCTTTCACAAACACCAAGATGTCAGCAGCAATCCCAGTGAGAAAACCAATGAACTGGAAGATTTAACAGAGAGATGCACAGTGCAGTGACCAAAGAAGAAAGAGTTGAATTTGACCCCTCCAGAAGGCTCCTGCCCTCGGCTTGACATATATGCTCAAGCCACCAGGAGATGCTTTAAAGCCAGAAACATCAGCTGCGCTGACAAGATAACGCAGAACATCACCCAAGCACAACACAATGCCACCCAGGCTTTCAAGACCAATTGCAACATCATCATCAAACCAGCAGACAAAGGAGGAACCATTGTTGTACAGAATAGAACAGACCACCACAAAGAAGCATACTGACAACTGAACAACCACAACTAAACCTGTTCCTTGTAGATGGTGCGCATGTTTTGGGGAGCCAGAAGGTGAGATATTAACTGCAGGATTCCCAGTCTCTGATCAGCTTTCATGGCCACGTTATAAATGGCTAATCCAGCTCAGTTTCTGGTCAATGTTGCTTCAGCCCCTCATTTTTTTTTTCAATTGATAACCTGCAACTCTGCTGTGCTTCCATTTACCAGAACCTCTACTGGATGTTCTTAACTCCCTCATGTGATACCCAGTAAGGCAGATCAACACTCGACCTTTCCTTCCACCTCAAAATGACCATTTTTTAAAAGTTAAGTTTTCAACCATTTAGAGACTACTTCTTTCAGTTATTCCATTCAATTAGACTGTTGGTCTAAGATCATGCATTACATTAAACTGGTTGACCTAATCATTTCCATTAGATTTGTAGAAAATGTTGTTTCATGAAGACAAAGATAAAAATCTATTAAACTGCACAGATCAAATGCTACAAGCAACCCAGCATTTTTATAGTGTTAATTTGGAGAGATAAATTAGTAATTAGTTATGTTAGCGCAATTCCCTGGCACATACAAAGGCAGGAGCCTTCCTTGCGAGGAGCTGGGGGTGGGGAATAATTTTAAATCATTCACTGTTTGCCATTAAACAAGGTACAATTTAAGCAAAGTCAATTTAATTAGTTCTTGCCAGGATAGCATTTGACAAGCCACATTTTTATAGTATGTTATAGGACGTTATTTATTTTTGTTGACATGTCACCTACTTTTCTCCTCTGTTTACAAGGCAGTAACTATCAGTACAGTGACTGGCAGTCCTTTGGTATCTCTTCTCAGAGCATGGAGTTGCCCATTGAAAACAGAGATGGGCAGATTTTTCTTTTCTCAGAGCACGGTGAATCAGTGGAATTCTTTACCCTGAGGCTGAGTCAAAAAGTATATTTAAAGATGGAACAGACAAATTTTTTAATCAGTGAGTGAATAAAGGGTTATGGGGAAAGGGCAGGAAAGTGGAGTTGAGGATGATCAGATCAACCATGATCTCATTGAATGTCAGAGCAAACTCGATGGGTCAAACGGTCCACTTCCGCTCCTACATTTTATGGCCTTTCTCAAAAATCAACAGGCAACTCTACCCAAAGGAAATACAATCTTCACTCAGTTACTTTCAGTAGCAGTATTAGTGTATAATGGCTAGGCATGGGAATCTTGACTCAAGTGGGAGAAAGCGGGATTTTTTTCACACTTATCTTCATCAGTTAAGATTGCACTGCGCCTCAGCTACTGCAGTGCGGGGTTTTTTTTCTATTTAATTGTGGGGTGTATGCATCGCTACAAAGCCAACATTTATTGTCCATTCCTAATTGTCCTTGAGAAGCTAGTGGTGAGCAGCTGCCTTGAGGTGCTATAGTCCATTTGTAGTAGGCCCACAGAGCTGTTAGAGAGGGACGTCTAGCATTCTGCTACAGCTTAGAAATCTTAATTTTGCAACCAGAAAGAAAAAATTGTTTTGATGCAACTTCTCATTAGAATAGCTAGATTAATTCGTCAAAATTACAGGGGTGGGGGGGGAGAGGAAGTGGAGGGAAAGTGAGGAAAAAGTAGCTATGTTAAGGGAATGCCTTTTTATTTCTAAGCAAGCCTTCTCGATATCACAGTTACAGATCTGCTCTGACGTTAGTATGGTTGAGTGCTTGCTGATCAACTCTCAACTAGTATTAAACGTATCACTCAAATTCGTCCCAAGGAATGTGCAGAGAGCTTACTCATATTGATCCATGTGTGATGAAGAGCCAGTATATGCAGTGTAACCTCTTTCCACATTGCTGCAAAACAGGTGGTAATCTCTGAAAGGTATTGTAAGGTTCTCTCACAATACTAATTGGTATTAGCCTTTGATTTCCCCACTTCATGTCCAACTTTCTGACTGGACTGCCTCAGGAACAGCTTTATCCTCTGTAAACCGCAATAGGACTTGACTTACCCTGGCTGAGAGATCCAAGACAAATTGGGCAGTTAGGAGGGATAAAGGAATTGCAATAAAATTCTACAATGTTAACACTACAAAATGTGTCGCAAAATACAAGTTTAATGAATAGGAATGAAGGCATAGGATACTGAAGATACTGAAGAGTGACAATGAAGTTATCAGATCCAGTAGAGGAAGGGAATTGAGAGAAACAGATAGAGTCACACTTTAGCCCTGTCTCTGTAATCTCCTCTCACATCCTGAGCTTTCCATTGTTCTGATTCTGAACTCCTATGAATTCTGTCTGATCTTCATTCCAACATTGATGGTTATGCCCTCAGGTGTCCAGACCCCATGATCTGAAACTTAATCTCTGAACTCCGCATCGTCTCTATCCTTTCCTCCTTCCTTAAAACCCTCCTCACTGAGCAATCAGCTTTTTTATCCTCTGTGATCTAATACGAGTATTGACGGTGTACAGAGACAGCCATGGCATTGAATGTCAACAGGAAATTTTCAACTGCACTGGGTGAAAAAGAACCATCACCGTTGAGCTTGATCCTGATGATCCTCTCAATGTCTGCACACATGTCCCAAACCTCTGTCCCATTGAATTCAGCCTTACTTCTGTCTAGCTTGACATTTTATGAACAAAAGCCATTGGTGTTGTATTTAAATGATTTATGCTTTGCACAGCTTTCTATGTATTTAGCAAAACTTATAATTTTTCTATTAGCTGAGTAATGATTTAAACTGTGACTTAATTTCCCAACAGAATAATTATTCAGATATATGTTTTGCAACTGTAAATAATGATATGTATTTTAACTGTAATAAAATTTATTCAACTGTGTTTACATTTTATTTCAATATCATTTAATTAACTGCTTCTTCATTTTGTTACAATACATTGACTGTGTCAAGGATTAGTTTATCAAATCTATGTTTTGCTGTCAGATTAATAAACCACAAATAATTTACTCTATATTTGCTGTTTTTTTCCCATTTGCACTAATTAGCCTTTTAATTTATGAAAAGAGATTTTAAGAGCAGTTCACAGCACCACCGCCAATTCATCTTAATCTGTGACATGTATATATCCATCAGGGAACAGTTAATGTAATTAGACACCAGCAATTGCTTATGGAGTCTGGTAGACCTAAGCTATACTGCTAGTTCTATTACTCTAGTTACAAATACAAAGTTAATTAATTTGCTATGTTTTAAGATTGTCAGTTTAATTTAAGCTCAGATGAAACAGAAAAGCTGGTCTTGTCCTCATTAAGTCTCACTGGCAAATATTAAGTATGTCAAGTTTTATAAGCAGTTATACTTTAAACAGTCCATTTTAATTCCAAAATGGAATAGAGTTTGAGGCATTAAAAATAGCTTTTCACCTGGATACAAGGCCCACATGATTCACAAAGCCATGGAGATGGCCTCTGAGAGAAGAACAAGTCTTCAAAAGCCGTTGTAGTATTAGCTTACAGGATTTTCTTAAATTACCTGTGCACTTTAGATTCAGATCAGTTTGTAAAAATCTGACAGGGAGCAGAGACCCAGAGACAACTATTGTCCACTGCTTGTGAAGCAGAATGTGACTGTGAGCTCACAATCAGGTTAAAACAATTGAGTTCCTGAGCGTGTCAACAAACCTGAAAGATTTGCCTAGTTTTGATGAGAGTGAGAAATCAGTTTAACCACCAACTATATGAATGTT
Source organism: Stegostoma tigrinum (assembly GCF_030684315.1). Classification (NCBI taxonomy): domain Eukaryota; kingdom Metazoa; phylum Chordata; class Chondrichthyes; order Orectolobiformes; family Stegostomatidae; genus Stegostoma; species Stegostoma tigrinum. The sequence continues at coordinate 113,115,513 of NC_081358.1, read as the reverse complement.
GGAAAACTCCACAGCACCTCATTCTAAATAGGCGTTCATAAGTGTGAGATTGGCCCTCTAAATTGAACCTCTTTATTAACAGAGGTAACACGATCTGGTCTTCAGTCAGTGTATAAATAGTATTACTTTTCATATGTACATTGATGACACCAACTCTACTCCTTGACAGCCCCTCTCCAAAACCTGTTGCCACATTATGAAACTTATCAACCTACTTATCCAACACGCAGTACTGGATGAGTTAAACTTTCCAATTAAATATTGGGAAGACTAAAGTTATTATTTTTGGTCCCCACTCACAACTATGTTCCCCAGATCCCAACTCCATCCCTCTCCCTGCCAACAGTCTGGGATTAAGACAATGTATTTATAATATCGGTATCACATTTATTCTTGAGTTTAGCTTTGTTCTCATTTTTGTGCTTTTACTAAACCACCTATTTCCACCTCATTAAAATCAGTCATTCAATCCTCATTCATCGGTTGCTGAAACGCTTGTTTAGACCTGACTATTCCAGTGCAATCCTGCCTGATACCCCACTCCCATCCATAAACTTGAGCTCACTGAATCTCAGCTGCCCTGTCCTTACTTGCAACAAATTCTATTTCCCTATCACCCCATCCTCACTGAACTAGCCTGGCTCCTGGTCAAGAAATTCTCAAGCTTTTTTGAAATTCCTCTGTGGCCTCCCTGTTTCTATAATCTTCTCCTGCCTGAAACTGTACTAAAATATCTATGTTCCTTAGATATTAGCCTTTTTGTATCACAGCCATATTTTGCTCTTCACTGGAAGTTGCGCCTTCAGATATCTGGGCTCTAAGATCTGGAATTCCCTCCCTATGAATCTCTGCCTTTTCTACTTCCCTCATTTAAGATACTTCCAAAAAAACTGACCTCTTTGATCATATTTTTGGTCACCTGAACTGACCTAATCTCAATTTATGCAGCTCTGTTTTATATTTTGTTTCTTAATATTTCTGCCTTGTGAGGTTTCCTTAGACTAAAAGTGCAATTTAAAGTTACTGCCATTGTTTTACTGATATATAAGGTGTTGCAGTGAGTGCAGCTGGGTAGCTCAATGTGTTGGATCGGTTAGTTTTCCACCATATTAGCCTATCAACTTGTAGTAATGTCACAAACAGCAATTCTTTTATCTGAAAACCACCAAAGAAGTAAAAATCTAACATTTTTTTCAATCTTACAGTCACTATCCAAAAAGAATAATGAGCTTAGATACAATTGAAAGCATATATACTACGCACATCAGATTTCAACCTGGTAATCTGGGTTCATCCAGTGATTTTAAACCTCTCGAGCCTTGCTCCCTAATTTGTGATACATTTGGAATGCCTCAATTAGATTACTGCCTCACAACAACTCCCAGATCCTTTCTAAGTCAATATTTCCAGTTCAGTGTTCCGTGCTGATGTGATTGGGTTCCTATGACCATGCTTTCAACCACATACTGATCTACTTGATACAATATAACTAGTCCAAAGTCATCGATTTGAATACAGTTCAAGGTTTGGCGTGCAGAGGTCTTTGGATGATTTGCATTGCAAACCTGTCGATGGTGAAACAATGGACTCAATTTATTTTCCTTAATATTATTTGCCATTGAAGTCAATTGGATGTAAAGTAAAGCAGGTGGGCTCATTCGTGCTATTTTTCCAATCCAGAAAGCTAATTTCACCTCAATCCCTCACCATCTCCACTTCCCAATGGGTGCAGCATAATAGTTACTGCTTTACAACTGAAATGTATAAAGTTTTCCAGTGTTTTACTGGAACAGTTAATGGGTTATTACACTCGCCTTCATAGTCAATAGGGGGACACACTTGTGGTGCAGTGGTAGTGTCAGGAGGCCTGGGTTCAAGTTCCACCTGCTCCAGAGGTGTGTCATAATATCTCTGAACAATGTTTCAGAAAACGAAATCAGTACAGCCTAGTCAGTTCTTGGCTAAGTTGAAAGAAATAACAATAATGTCAGAGACTGCTGATCACAGTTCTGATTGTTCAACATGATAGCATATTTTCAGAATTTCACTGTCCTCCAAATACAGAGGAGTGAGGTGTACAGTATTTGAGGTGGATTATAGGGTGAAAGAGAAGAAGGTAGAACAGAAAGAAAGGGACAAGGTGAAAGGTGAAGGGAAGCCAGTCAGCCTCTAACTTGCTGACCGGCAGTAAAACACTAAGGCAGGTGTAACCTCACGCCTATTTCCCAATTCACCAATGGTCTCACATTCCCTACCTCCCTCTAGCACAGGCTATCAAATTGTCTACTTCATCACAATGCAAGAAATAAAATTCTACACAATATAAACATTTCACAAACAAACGTATAGATAATATTTTACTGTGCACCCAGTTCAACTATTCACCTATAATCGCTCTTCTTAAAAATTTGACAGTTATTACCAGCTAGGCCTGCTTTTATTGACTATCCCTAATTGCCCTGGAAAAGGTGGGGGTGAGCTGCCTTCTTGCACTGCTGCAGTTTATGTGATGTAGATACCCCACACTACTGGTCAGGAAGGAGTCCCAAGATTTTGACCCAGTAGCACTGAAGGAATGGCAATACATTTCCAAGTCAGGTTGGCATGTGATTTGGAAGGGACGCTATAGGTTGTTGTGTTCCCATGTATCTGCTGTCGTTTTTCTCCTAGATGGAAAGAGTCATGGTTATGGAAAACGCTGGCAAAGAAGTTTTGCCTGGTTACTGCACTGCATCTTGCTGATGGTATGCACTGTCACCATTGTAGGTGAGAGGTGAAGACACTCAATGTCCAAGATGTTAGATAAGGCACCAATCAAGCAGGCCGCATTGTCCTGGGCTGTGTCGAGCTTCCTGAGTGCTGTTTGGGCTGCACTCATTCAGGAAAGTAGAGAATATTACATCACACACACCTGCTTTGTAGCTGACGGACAAGCTTTAGGGAGACAGAAGGTGATTTACCACAGAATAGCCTCCGACCTGCTATTTTGGTACTGTGTTTATATGGTTAGTTTAGTTCGGTTTCCCTCACTGACAATGCCCAGGGCATTTCAGCAACGGTAATGCTGTTAAATGTCAGGGGACAATAGTTAGACTCCCCCTTGTTCATTCAGAAATAATCATGTTGTGCAAATGTTCCTTGCCACTTATCAACCCAAAATCTGGATGCTGCCCAGATCTTGCTGCATATTGACACAGTCTGCTTCAGCATCTGTGGAGTCATAAACAATGCTGAACATTTTGCAATCATGGGCAAACATCCCCACTTCTGATATTATGATGGAGGAGCTGAAGATGGTTAGGTCAGGGGTATTATTCTTCAATCTACCTTTGTCCGTCCCAGTGCTTCTGTGCAGCGCGACGCCAGTAACTGTTGGGAAGGCTGCTGATGTTCAATGGAGGAGATGGTGACTGGCCTTGGAAGTCAATCTTGAGCAGCTCAGGCCAAGAGGGTCCAGTTTCAGGCTACAGCACCTTACTGGCAGCATCTTGGATTGACTGGTTGAGAAGGTGAATGACAGAGTGGCAGTGGTGCCAGTGCTGTCACCCTGAGAGTATTGGAGCCATTGCCACTCCCATCCCAGCCATCCATTGGAGGATAGATTGGTAAGTTGGTGTAACATTCACAAGCCCTTGTGGTGGTGTGGTGCAAATGGTCTGGGCTTGCCACACAAGTGGAACAAGCTTGAATATTAACACCCTAATTTAGGCTAAGCTCAGCCTGAGGTCCCACTCAGACTTCGAGTAGAAGCTGCTTATGTTCAAATGAAAGCTGAAATGTTAGCCAATAGTGGAAAAAAGAGGCTCAAAACTGTTGTGCCAACTTGGTACTGAACTCATCCATGATCCTTGACACCAGCAACAGGTTTGTTAACAGTACTTCTCCACGCACAAAACAGCCTTCTTCAATAGTTTGACTCAATGTGGTTCTCCTTTGAGCCATCTGCAGTAGGGCTTATGGGATGCCTTGCTCTCCAGAAATTTGTGTTTGGACCAATCGTGCCTTCTGCCTCTCGGCCTTATCCACTGCAGCTATCTGCTCCCACTGCATTGTCATTGGGTTTCAGGGGAGGGCTCCCAGTTCTTCGAAAATGCAGGATATCTCTCCACCTTATCAACTCCTCCAGTGCATCATTGCAAACCCTGGTTGATCACATACTCCTGTATTCCACCATGTTTTCTCATTCCCAGATCAACTCACAGAGCTCTCTCTGCTCCTGCTTCACCATGCCCTCCTTGTAAAAGTTACAGTCTAGCTTTAAGCACTGCAGGCCAACTTTAATGAAGACATCTCAATTTCTGTATGGCCCATTTTGGATATGTATTCATCCAACATCGCATTTAGCCCGGAATGCATGCTAATGCACAAATGAATATCCAGAATTATCCATCACACAGCCCACTTGCAGGGGCTCGGCAATATATCCTTATTTAAATATTGAATTTATTTTTGTTTGGCCCATCGTCATTAACCTCACCAAGTCAAAACAAAGCCAACCAAATATCTTCTGCAGTCTCATGAGCTACAGAGAGCTGACAGAAATGTCAGAGTCTGTCCCATCTTGAGCCCAAAATGAATGAAACTTATATTTGACAGATCTGACTGGCATTTCACATGTTTATCCAGGAAACATGCCACTGAGTACCAATTTGCGGATGTCTGACAAAGATGGGTTCAGGCTCAGTTATGATGCCGTACGTAATTAAATACTGTATTGACACTCACTGCCTAGCCCTGAATACTTAGGAGAGGCAGACGACAATATCTTGAAATGAACAGGGACCTGCAGCAATGAAAGAGGAAGGATTAGGAAAAATTGGGAGTCAAGTGTGTTTTTAATTGTAGCCTCATTCTCACACAAATTGCTTTCTTAAATTAAAAAATAAACATAACATTTCTTGAATTATGACACGCATGTAAATTGCTGTTTATATTAAAACTCAGAACAAGAATAATTACCATACATCTTAAAAGTTTTAAATCTGTTGGAGGTAACAGATTTAAAGCCAATAATTTTTAATGAAAGCCATCCAGAATTTTCATCCTCTAAAATCCTTCAGGATTTCTTTGAAAGATGATTGACGAACTTGTGAGATATAAGAAGGTCTCCCTGTGGATATTTTGTTTTACAAACAGACACTCCAGTAGAATTACTGCTGGTTTAGTTGGGCTCATAAGACATTGTATTGCAAAATCCAATTTTATTGTCAGATTTTTCAGTCGCATTATTACACAAAAATAATTTAATATTGATTAGTCGTAGGCTGCTGCAGTCACTAAAGATTTTGTCTACCTTATTAGTCATGCCAGAAGCCCTTAGTTATAAATCGTCACATCTATGAAGCTCCATAGACATCTGTACACACAATCCAATGTGCCTCACTACCCTTGTAAACTATCAGGTTTTCATCTCTGATACATAATAGCAAGGATTTAACCCAGAGTATCTTTGCACCACAATGACTATTTTTATTGCATGGTCACTGAGATTAGAAGATTCCATCAATAAATTGCTCCCCCGAGAGCTGCACTCATCTTACCAACTCCAATTGAAAAAGCCCGTGACAAATCAATCGCTCCCCATTTAATGAACTGCTGTATTTAACCTGAATATATTACCTATGATAAAGCCAGATAACCATGCAGTGTATAACATCTACACTATCAGACTGCAAATGCACTGAACTAAGCTCCCCACTCAACTCCTACACTTCATTTTCCGATGTTACCTCTTTGTGTCTTTCATCTGTCCGTCTTCAGAAGAAATCTGTTTATAAGTGCTTAAATCATCTGCATGGCAGTCATGTATAGTAGATTGTGTCAGTGCCCAGATGAAATCTGACACTGCCCCATCCTACAAACCTAACAAAAAGAAGTTAACCTCAATTCCTGGTCTGCAGCATTTCAAAACCAAAAGGGAAAGATGTAGAGCCAGCTCTATACTCAGTGATGAAGGCATTGGAGAGAGTACAGAGTGGATTCATGTGAATGTTTGCAGGGTGAGGAACATCAGTTATGGAGATTGACTGGAGAGAGCTTTCATCTGTCTTGGAGAAGAAAGAGTTGATTAAAGATTTGATTGAAGTATTCAAAATATAATCAGGCAGAATCTGAATAGAGTAAACAGAGAGAAAAAGGGAGAAACGGTTCCCATTAGTGGGAGGATTCAAGAGAATTGTTATGAGAAACAAAGGAGACATGAGGAGAAGCCTGCTCATGCAGTGTGTGATCAGGATCTAGAATACACAGCATTTCAATCCATGAGATGCAGATTCAATCAAGGCTTTTAAAGGGAATTAGATAATTATCTGAAAAGAATTGTGTTGCAGGGATACAGGGAGAAGCCATGAGAGAGGTAATGGATGAATTGCTAATTTGCAGATTTGGTGCAGACATGAATAGCTTCCTTCTGTGCTGTAACCATTCAGAGAAAAGATTGCAGCTTCTGGAAGGTCCATGACATGTTGGAGTTTCATTTGCTCCATTCCTCCTCAAATTCACTCCACAACCTGCAAACACACTGCATCTCAACAAAGAAGATAGGAGGGACATGTACATCATTTTGTGATCCAGTTACTGGCCTGATTTTCACTCACTTTGTGAGGAAGGTTAGACAGTCTTTAGGCCTTCATTCTGGTTGTCACCCCTCAAGAATGGAGAGCTGTCAACAAAATTTCCCTCTCAGTGTGGCCCCAGTGAACTGTGCATAGAGTAACTAACCAGGCTTCGATATATTCCTGGAGGTTTCCTGATGTGGTCAATGACAATAAGCACCATTAACATAATTAAACATTTGACATAAAGCCACACAAGGAGATATTAAGATGCTAATTTGGCCAAAGAGGTAAGTTTTAAAAAGAAGAGTGGGAGATGGGGTGGTTGAGAGAGGAAGTTTCAGATTTTAGGCTTTTGGTCGCTAATGACAGAAGCAAGAAAAAAGTCAGAGTTGTGCAAGATGCCAGGATTCGAACAGTATGAAGATCTCAGAGATATATCAGCACACCTCCAATTTCTCCATCCACCCCCAAACCTCTGTTATTAGTCACATCAAAAAGTAACAAACAAACAAAGGCAAAACACTGAGAATGCTGGAAATCTGAAACAGACACAGAAGACACAGATAATAAAATGTGAGTCTGGATGAACACAGCAGGCCCAGCAGCATCTCAGGAGCACAAAAGCTGACGTTTCGGGCCTAGACCACCGAAGGGTCTAGGCCCGAAACGTCAGCTTTTGTGCTCCTGAGATGCTGCTGGGCCTGCTGTGTTCATCCAGCCTCACATTTTATTATCTTGGATTCTCCAGCATCTGCAGTTCCCATTATCACGGACGACACTGAAATATTCAGCAGGTCCGGCAGCATCTATCGAGAGTCAATAATGGTTAACATTTCAAATCCAGTGGGACCCATCTTCAGAACTCTGGGCTAAAAACGTTAATTCTGTTTCTCTTTTCACAGATGCTACCAGACCTGCTGAGTTTCACCAGCTTCCTCTGTGTTTGTTTCATAAACAAACAAACTTTTTATTCCTTGACTGAATGATTCTTCATTGTCAGTCAACTTTCTAAACCCATCTATGACATTTTTGTACCTGATCAATGTTAAATTCAGAGGAAAAAATAGGCTAATAACTTTTATGTTGTTTTATGGTTTATGGCATTGTCTGGGGAGACTAATCTCTGATTCGGGGAAACTTTTAAGGCTTAACTCTAAAATGACATTGCACCAATTCCTTGTGGCCAACAAAATCAACCAACCCAGTTATCACATTCAAATCTATGGGCTAATGCTGTAAGGTAGCATGAATGTAGATAGACTGCAGAAGACTTGAGTGGCTGAAGGGTCTCTTTTAAGCAGTACGACTCTATGAGAATTGCTGCATCTCTCTGGCCTGATAATTCAGAATCGTGTTGGTTCAGGAGCTAAACAACTGAATCACTGAGGCTCTCTTGGCAAAAAAACCCATTGCAGGAAGATTTCCTCTGCAGCCTTTTTTGTGGCAAAGTTACAGACCTTTATCGTGGAAATCTTACTTTCACATTCTTACAAAGCCAAAACAGATACAACACTTACCAGCTTCCAAGCATCAATGGTTTATTGAAAACTACTGCAAATCTGATATGCTTATCTGAGACATGAGTACACAACTCAGACTGACACCCCAATGAGGCACAGTAAGAATGTCAAAGGTGTTGTCTTTCAGATGTGACATTAAGCTGAAGCTTCATCTTTCGTCTCAGACAGACTTAAAAGATCCCACAGCATAACCCACCGAGGAGCTGGGGAGTGTATCACAGTGCCCTGGTCATTACTGACACTCAACCAACAGCATTAGAACAACTTACGCAATGATTTATCTCTTTGCTGTTTGTGTGATGCTACTGTTGGCAGCTGCATTATTTTAGTTCAAAACTAGGGGGCATATTTTGAAGGTGAGAGGAGAAAGATTTTAAAAGAATATGATGGGGCAAACTTTTTTTTACACAGAGTGTGGTTCGTGTATGGAATGAACTGCCGGAGGAAGAGGTACAGTTACAACACTTAAAAGGCATTTTGATAAATTCATGAATAGGAAAGGTTTAGAGCGATGTGGACCAATTGCAGGCAGGTGAAACTAATTTAGTTGGGGAATATAGTCAAGCATGGACTGATTGGACCGAAGGGTCTGTTCCCATGCTGTATGACTCTAAAACACTTGAGTTCATTTCAATAGCACAGCGGAACCCAGACCTAAGGCACTCACAAATGACGGATGACTGAAAAATGTGAATGTGTTTTGACAAGTATTATATGTAATAAAGGATCACAAGAGGAACTCTGAAACTAGTTGCAAATTTCACACAGCCTTCAACATAACAAATCTATTTATTGGAGGTGTTTTACACCTTAAAATTACTGGCATTTATCAACTTCTAACAAATTATGCCTATTTAATAGATGCTAGTTACAATTTTATTTCCCTAAATGTTATAATCATGAAATAAGAACCTTATAAAGTTAATTCCAGGGAACATCTAAGACAACGACTACCAGATCCAAAGGTTAGCATTTGACCAAATTTATCAACACCTTTAAGTGATTTCTTTTATTTGACCAGGGAATGTAGGCATCCTGGCTAATCAATGGAGTCACATGAAGACAGTGTAGATAAGGGCAGCAGATTTCTTTCCCTAAAGGGCATTAAGAAACCAAATCAGTTTTTACACCAGTTGATAGTGGTTATATGGGCACCATTGGGCTAGCTTTCTCATTCCAGACTTTTTTCTGTTGATTGAAATTAAAATTCAACACTTGCCATGGTGGGATTAGAACCCATGTTCCCAGAATATCAACCTGGGGTTCGGGACTACTAGTCTAGTAACATGACCACTCCATCACTGCCTCCCTGAAATTACAAAGGATGGATGAATTTACACAAATGAGTAATTGAACATGCTTATTAATTGTTGGTGTTATGGAAATGGAAGCTATCATTCAGAGATATGTTTGCAGGAATACTTTAAGAATCTACCAGGTAAAATAAAGTGACAACTATCTATGTGACCAAAACAACAGACAGTACAATGACCATTTGGAAAATACAGTAACAAGAACTAGATAGGTGATACTGGTCTCCAAGAGTTTATAATTCACAGTTTCACAGAACAGGCACTTATTTAACGCTTTGGGAATCACTGTTGGACATCCTGAGATTGTGAAAAGGCAGCATTAAAATGCAGGAACAAATTACTGCAGATGCTTAAATCTGTACTGAAAACAACAAATGCTGGAGATCACAACGGGTCAGACAGCGTCCATGTAGAGACAGCAAATTAACGTTTCGAGTCTAGAATGCTCTTCTTCAGAGCTGGTGAAGTGTAGAGGGTAGAGCATTAATGCTATAGTTTGGGAGAGTGAGGAGAGTCTGGGGGCTATGGGTGTAGGGTGCTGGTGGAGCGAACACCATCAGTGAAATGGACAGCAACAAAAATGTACACTTGCTCTCTTTCCCTGCATGCTGCCTGACCCACTGCGATCTCCAACATTTTCAGTACAGAACAGGAATGTACATTCTTTCATTCTAAGCCTTCCAATATCCACATTTAGTTCAGATCAAGGGTGACACCAGAAAAATTAACTGTCTTTTCTGATTTTCTAAATGTTGCATATTTTCAGCTCTTTTTATGCCTGTTTAAAGCTCCAGCCTTAGTGGTTCTATTTTGTGGCATTAGGTACTTTTCTTCCCAATATAATGCATGTTGAGCCATTGTGTTGGATGGGGCCTGGACAAAAGATCACATCAAATGTGAAGCCTAGACCATATGGTACGCAATTCAGCCAGTCCTGACAGTGTTTCAACCACTGTTACATTGCCTAAAACTCCCTCCAGATAATTGGCTTGTAAATTCAGCCGCTGTCATTTAATCAACACGACCCAAAAACTGATGAGACTAACCTTCTCTCCCAATTCATGGAAGTTCAGTGATTAAAGTTTGATTGCGGTTGCAGGCAGCTCCCATTCTTTTTACATAATAGATTCAGCAGAGTGCATGTTCAGCAATGCATAAATATCAGCAAATAGAGGAGTCTTTTCATAAATGGCACTTATTAATGGCTTTTACATGGACATGCAGCACAAAATTTCAAAACTTCCCAATGAGGTGAATCTGGATTTGGCAGTAAACCATCAGAAGAATGGTGACAGGCTTTAAGAGAATGTAGATACGCTATTGAAATGTGCAGGCACATGGCAGATGAAATTAAACACAGTAAAATTTCAATGGCTACATTTTAGTTAGAAGAATGAGGAGAAACAATGTAAACTGGATGATAATCTTTCAGAAGAGGCAAAAGATTTCAAAGTAACCTTTGAAATCCACTGTGTGAGCAAGTTAAATCTTTCCGCTCTCACCTTAAACCTATGTCCTCTAGATTTGGACTCCCCTATCCCAGGATAAAGACTGGCTATTTACCCTATCCATGCCCCTCATGAAATTAACCATTGCAAGGTCATCTCTCAGCCTCCAGGGAAGATAGTCCATCTATTCAGCCTCTTTACGCAGCTCAATTCCAGCAACATCCTTGTCCATCTTTTCTCAACCCTTTCAAGTTTAGTAACATTCTTCCTATAACAGGAAGACCAGAATTGAAAGCAGTATGCTAAAACCGGCCTTACCAATGTCCTGTACAGCCACACCATGAGTCCCAACTCCCATACTTGATGTGCTGACCAGCAAAGGTAACTGTATCAAATGCCTTCTTCGCCACCCTGTCTATCTGCAACTCCCCTTTCAAGAAACTATGCATCTGCAACCTCTTTGCTCAGCAACACCCCCCAGGGCCCTGCCATTAACTGTATAAGCCCTGCCTACTTTGCCTTGACAACGCCTCACATTTATCGAAATTAAATTCTATCTGCCACTCCTCAGCCCATTGGCCCATTTGATTAAGATAATGTTAGATCCTGAGATAATTTTCTTCATGGTCCACTACACCACCAATTTTGGCATCATCTACAAATTTATTAGCCATACCTCTTATTTACGCAGACAAATTATTAACATAAATTAAGAAAAGCAGTGGACCTAGTACAAATCTTCGCAGCACAATGCTGGTTACATGCCTCCAGTCTGAAAAACAAACCTGTACCACCACCCTCTACGTCCTACCTTCAAGCCAATTTTGTATCTACTTGGCTAGCACCCCCAGGATTCCATGTGATCCAACCTTGCTAACCAGGCTGCCATGCAGAACTTTGTCAAACACTTTGCTGAAGTCTTGTTATGAAAGACAAGACTTCTTTGTGGTTTACTCTCCCTCACTGATTACTGAACAGCACCTTGGACCACAGGATAGAGGGTTAGTGACAGCACTACCACCCAACCACGGGCCAGCAGGAATCATCCCCATCACACTGGAACACCTCAAAATACAGTGATGTGCATCAAAGCTAAATACCACAAACATGAATCTGTGTTCTCTGACATTCTCAGCCTTTCCACTCATGGGAACTGTTTTACTCTCTCTATTCTATCCAAACACCTTACGAATTTGACCACCTCTATCAAATCCCCCCTCAAGAGTCTCTAAAATGAACAATCCAACCCTAACTTCCAACCGTCCATGTAACCCAAGTTCCAGATCGCGGGAAATACTCCTGCAAGAATTTTTTGGATTTTCCCTTCCTCGCCAAATAATAATCTACGTTCATCAATATATTGATCAGGATGCCAGAAAGAAATCCCAAGAAATGCTTTATGTCAGATGCATGCTGAGATTTTCCACATTAACCTCAGAAAGCAAACAAGGCTCCAGGTTAACACTTCATCTGAAACATGGTACTGCTAACATTGACGCATTTTTCAGCAATGCACTGGAGTCTCCGCCTAGGTTTTGTGCCGTAGAGTAGGTCTTCAAACCATGAAATCCTCGATAGAATCATAGCTATTTTAAAACTAGCCAATTCAGAGATGCAATTATACACCTATGGAGAATATGGGACTTGAACCCAGGCCTCTAGGTTCAGAAGTAGGGAATTCTACCACTGTACTATAGAAGACCTCAAAGGATTGGATACATATGTGGATCCAAATGATCTTTGATAAACATTTCACTGTATCTTAGAAAACCGCCACTTACAATACTGTAATAACACCGGGAAAATGGAACACAGCACCAGTTAGTTACTGCTGATTATGTTTTCAAGCAATATTAAATTTAGAGGAGATTTATTTGCAATTAAGATATGTCCTTCCATCTTACATTGTCCCTATTGCAGGCTAATGGCATTCCAATTAGCATTGTTCTGCGTAAATCAATGATTTGCAATCTGAGGGTCCTAAGCACATACAACAGGAATAGACAAATGTGAAAACACAACTGAAAGTGATCCCTGCTCCACTGAACTAAATGTTAATCTAAAAGACAACACTAAAGACCACTAGTAATAACTGCTTCCTGTGTTTAATTGACAATGCAGGTCATAATTCAGGCTCAAGTCAGAAAAACAAAGGCTTGATCAAAGAGCTCACTCTTCCATGTCAAAGTCATTGTTCTGTTATTCCAGAAACAAAGGTTGATTTTCAGCAGTGTGCCAACATGTTAAATAAACACCACTGAGATAATCTCAGAAATAATTTATAGATAGATTGTTTATTGACGCAAGAAAAGAACAGTATGTTCCACACAGATTTGGGGATATAATGTTGGGTTATCATTTGTGCATTTTGTTTATCAGAAGTAACAGGAAAATAGATTCCTCTGCAGCCCATCTTGAAAATGGACTTGCATAGCAGGCAACTTAAAAGCAGAGAAGCTTACAAATGGTACCTCTGTCTTAATTTTGGATCAGCGATGACAAGAGATAATTGTACCAGCTCCCACTCAATGGAAACCAGCCTCAAAGAGCAACAGTTTGAATGGAGATGGGTGACCTGCACACTCTTGTTCGGTGCTGCTGTGATTTTAAAAGGTTTGCTTTTTTGGGCTTTCAAGCAGTTACCCGGGTTAATTCGCATTGATAAAATGCTGTTACCATCTTAACCTTGGACGGCATGACACAGTTTCAGCCAATGAGGTGGTAGATTTAATACAAAGCTGAGGATGGAATTAATTCCCTCGAATCTGTGGAATTCATGACCCCGGAGTGAGATGGAGGCCCGCACACTGAATACTTTAAGGAGAACATATACAGATTTTCAATTAGTAACAGATTGAAGATGAAAGGGGGAAGGGGAATGGAGGCCGAGATGAATCTAGCCATGATAGTATTCAGTGGCACAGCAGGCTCAAAGGCTGAACTGCCTACTTCTGCTCTGAGTTTGTGCGTTCTAATTTGAGTGCACGTGATAATAAACCAATTCTAAATTCTAACCTGGAAGTCTCTGACCCAAAAGCAATCTAGTCAGACTACCAGAATGACATCGAAAGACTACCTTTGAACATGGGGTTTCCCTGGCTCCACAGAGAAATGGAAAGACTCCATCCAACCAAGACTGACACCCCCCACCCCAATGCCACTTTTCCAAAAGCACTGACAGATAAGAAAAATGCCCATGTGGAGCCTCAAGGAGCTGGAATGATTTTTCTGATTCTACGTTATGACTGTCATCTGCTGCTGTTCAGTGTGCTCAGCAACCTCTGTCTTCCCCTGCCCAATTCCCTCTCCCCAGACCTTCAAGGCAGGAGGTCCTCAGGGCAGTGTTATGGCTGATTTCATCCCTAAAATCATCTGCTTCTCCTGGGAATCAGGAGGGAATGTTAGCTGGTCAGTAGCTTTAGTGGGAATAAGGCCAAGGAGGCAGCCCTCATGACGAGCCGAGTGCAGACAGTGCAAGAGAGGAGAAAGGAGACAAAATGTAGTAACGTGTAAGTTTGGGAAAAGGGCAGATAAAGGTTGCATTATTTCAAAAAATGCTTCATCTATCTTTAATAAATTCACTGCAAAATGTTTTCCTTTACACAAGTGTACACTGTTTTAAAACAGAATCCTTAATTAATTCATTCAATCCAACCTGTGAAGATAGGAAATTAATCAAACTTATGGAACTTGGCGAGAAACATTTACAAGTAAACAGAGTACCAATTGAAAATGGTGCAATTAGATAGTACAAATGGACTTTATTCTGAATTGCACGGAATAGCATTAGGCTGCAAGAATCATTGAATCATAAGAATCATACAGTACAGTAGAGACCCTTCAGCCATCAAGTGCATCCTGCTACACCTATGTAAATCTGTATTGGCCCCAACTTCCAGCGCTTTGTCCACAGCTTCGAATGTCATGGCATTTCAAGTGCTCATTCAAATACTTTTAAGAGACTTTTAAAGTCATTCTAGACTCGAAACACTAATTTTGTTTCTCTCTCCCCAGATGCTGCCAGACTTGCTAAGTTTCTACAGCATTCTCTGTGTTTGTATAATTTACTACAGCCTGGCTGAGCCATTTCCTGCATCCACAGTGTTTTGGTTTTATTCCATTGTGATCTAATGCTGCTTTGTAATGGCAAACTGAAGGTACATGCATACCAGTTTGTGAACTTTGCTATAATTTACTGTGTTAAAAGCTTACTAATACGCCATGTCTAATATATCTAAAAGTGCAGCAACATTAAAATGGTAAAACCATTTCTCTGTGTTCAAATTCAAATGAGTTTGGAACTGCTCCAAGCCCAATAAACAGAAAACAAATTAAATAGACTGCCACAACAGTAAGTAAAATCATTTCAAACCAAAAAAGCCCACAATCTGCTGCATATATAATAAGTGATAATAGATGCATGCCAGTAAATTAAAGGCAGAATCCAATTTCAGAGCTCGGATGATACACATTAACAGTTCTCACAAATTACCATGTCATTTGAGCCCGTGAATTAGATTACTATCCTGTAACTTGCTTACGGCTTCCCTTTAGGTATTCAAGGAGGGTTATGCACATAAAAGCTGGGCGATTGCAATAAGATTATAATCAAGGAGATCCAGATGAAGATTTCATTTGTTGCCATTGTAATCATTTGTAATAATTGGAACCAAATCCATGGAAAGTTGATTAAACGTCTCTCGGAATATTTGGAAAAAAGGGAATCTTTCCCCTCATGTCTGCTTCTTGTAAAATATGGTACCCAACATCTTTTGGATACTTTATCCAAAATTATTATGGATTGCCAAGCCATTGAGGTAGTCAGTAAAAACAAAATGAATTAAAGTTTTGCATTCAGTTGAGTAACCACCCAGAATGTAGTTAGCTTTAGGGATGGTACATGGAGAGAGGCTTTTGAGGCTTTGTTGTGTGCAAAATTGGACAACAATATGTCATGTCAGTTGCCTAATTGTGTCCATCTCCTCCCATTCCTTCAATTAAAACAAAGAACCGTGGATGTTGGAGATCTGAAATGAAAATGTAAATTGCTGGCAAAACTCAGCAGGTCTGGAAACATCTATGGGAAGTAAGGAGAATTAACATTTTGAGTCTGTGGCTCTTCATCAGAACCCATTCCTTTGTTCCCTCCCATTCAGCAGTTTTATATTATTCATTCACAGGATGAGGGCACTCCTGACTAAGCATTTATTGCCGAAACCTTCATTGATTGCTGTGGGTCTGGAGTCACATGTCGGCCAGACCAGGTGAGGATGGCAGTGCCCTTCCCTAAGGGATATTTGTGAACTAGATGGATTTTCCTGACAATGGTCATCATGAGACTCTTAACTCCTAATCTTTGGTGATTTCAAGTTCTGTAATCTGCCCTGCTGGGATTTGAACCTGGGTCCCCATGTCATTACCTGGGCCTCTGGATTAACAGTCTAGCACTAATACCACTAGGCCATTGCCTCTCCTTAATGGAAAGTAACGGAATGCCAAACAGGCTCAGTCAATGGACAATAAGCAGCAAGTTTCAAAGGATGCTGACATTTTGATAGCATTATTTGGCCATAGGTCATTGTCACAATCTCAGCTATTTAGAGCAGGTGCATGCAGCAGGAGGTCAGAGTATTGCAATGTGGCAATTTCAGAGCAGTTGCAATAAACCTAAATGCATCCATGAGCCAGAGCAGCTCCTGGGCATTACTCTCACACATAGTACACACGCTGCAGAAGCGGTCCTTAGCTTCTACTCTCTACTTCACTCCTTTGTCCTTCTTGCCATTCAGCCCATCAATCTTGATCCACTGTTCAATCAGTTCATAAAACAACATTTCAAAGGCTTTGGGGTAGGTATATGAATTGGAAGGGTTTAGAGGGATATGGGCCAAGTGCTGGCAAATGGGTCCAGAATTATTTAGGATATCTGTTTGGCATGGATGAGTTGGACCAAGAGGTCTGCTTCCGTGCTATATATCTCTATGATTCTATAACTATTACTAATTAACTGTTCCAATACAGCAACATCCCATAAACACACCCTTAACAAACCACTTTCCTGCACTATCCCATATCACTTGATATTCATCTCCAGAAATCTAGCATTTTCTGTCCTGAGCATGCCCAATGATTAAGTTTCCACAAGTGCCTGGAGTAGAGAATTCCAAAGATTCATCCGCTCCGAGTGAAGAAATTCCTCTTCATGTCAGTTCCTTGTTCTGAGACTGAGGGAGAATATTCGGGGCTGGTCTGTAACACAGGGCAAGGGTTGGGCCAAGTGTGGAATTAATTGCACGGTTGGCCAAAATTCAGAATCTTGTCACGGAGATGAACTTTCACATTGAAGCTCTTGGAGATACAAAAGCAGGTCTAGCTTCCCGACACCTTGCAGGGGTATGCAGTCACTTTGTTGTTCTATTTTGGAGCCATTGGTTGAGATCAAGTGGCTGCAGTCTAAGGTGCATGGGGGATAGAGGATAAATGACGGAGAGAGGCTGCGGTGTAATGGGACTGGGGTAAGGTGAAAGTGTCACCTGAGAAATGTAGAAAGGTAATATATGAATGTAAGTGGTGCTGCTACAGGTGAGGTAGGGACAGTGGTAGAGAATTGTAACTGTGATCAAGCTGTGGCTTTAAGAGGTCATTTTGTCCTTTTCATTTCTTTGGAGACAGGTTTTAAGGCAGAGGTACTGTGCAGTCTGCCAGTAGGACTACAGTAAACTGCTTGTGAGGCCTTGGGTTTTTTTTAAGTCAGAACAATAGAAGCAGCCTGAAAGGGTGGGATCAAGCTCCCATGGATCCAGGATCTTTAGTTTCGCTTTCATCAGTTGCTGTTGGCATCTTGAAGTAATGAAAGCTATTTCTTCCCTTTCTCAAATACAGCAAAAACAGTGGGTTCTCTTCCTGCTGCTGGAGTTGCATGTGAGATACTCTGTGTTCTGAATTTGCCTTTTGTCAAGGGTGTATTTATAGGATGTTACTGTGTTGGAACAGTTAATTAGTAATAGTTATAGAATCAGAGATATATACAGCATGGAAGTAGACCTTTTGGTTCAACTCATCCATGCCAAACAGATATCCTAAATAATTCTAGGCCCATTTGCCAGCATTTGGCCCATTTCCCTCGAAACCCTTCCAATTCATATACCCATCCCCAATGACTTTTAAATGTTGTATTTCTACCAGCCTCCTTCAGTTTCTGTGGCAGCTCATTCCATACATGCACCACTCTCTGCATGAAAATGTTGCCCCTTAACATTTAAGTTTTTCCCCTCTCAGATCAAACCTCTGCCTTCTAGTTTTGGTAGTTTGATCAATCAAATTGCATCTGGAATGCAACTGCTTACATTTACCTTTAGAGTAAGAAAATGTTCTGAATATTTCCAGGGGTTCGATCTGATCCATAACAGTACCTTAGAGGAGGAATTATTGACGTCAATTGTGTGGATTTGTTGACAGTACTAGAACGCAGCTTAGATAGTGAGAGGGGGAGTGGGATACAGAGATTGGGGGCAGGAGAGGGAGTTCCAGGGTCAGAGGTGATGTGATGGCAAGTGTCTTTAAAAGTGAACAGCAGGTAGTTTTGATAATGTGTGGCTACAGGTCAAGTTGTAGATGGAGACAATGATGAGTGTGACTCAGGAGAGTACAAAATGACTGCTGTCTTGGTATCCAGCGTATTGGGAAAGACGCTCAATGGTTACGTGGGGTGATCAGTCCTAGCATGGGAATGGTCAAAGATAATGCAGGGGGTTGCGGAGGTCGATAGGTGAGAGTGAGATTGTACAATGTGGTGGATCTTCTTCTGAAAGTGGTGTGCAACATTGCACCTTTCTCTAGTTCAGAACACAGCTTCTCCCTGCTAGTGAGAAATAGGAGTGTCTTTCAAATGGGAGGAGTTAGTGTAGTGTTAAGCAGACTAACTAAATGACATAATGAATCAAATGGGTGAAAGTCATCCTCAGGCTTGTTTTCCTTTCAATGGAGAAGTTGGTTGGGCTGGCTACCAGTCAATCCCATATTATCAACACAATACTATTAACCAGTAACTAAACTAGACTCAACATATACATACATCGGCTAAAAGAGCAGATCAGACGTTACAAATCCTGCAGCCTGTAAGTCACCTCCTGAAAAACATTCTACCATCTAAAGGCACAAGTCAGGAATGAGGTGGAATATTCCCTACTTGCATGATTGCAGCTCCAACAATATGGGTGGAGCTTGATACCATCCAGGAAAAGCAGCCTGCTGGATTGGTACCACATCCATGATTATCAGAAAAACCCATCTGATTCACTAATGTCCTTCAGGGAAGGAAACTGGCATCTTTACTTTATCTGGCCTGCATGTGACTCCAGACCCCCATGAATGTGGTCGGCTCTTAAACTCTGGGCAATTAGGAAAGGGCAATAAATTCTGCCTAGTCAGGCCGCCCACATCCCATGAATGAATAAAGGAATAAAGGATTCACTCTCATCGGACTACGGACACTTAGGGGCAGCAGTCTGTACCATCCACAAGATATGCTGCTAAGGCTCCTTACAGCAGCTTGCAAACTCACAGTTACCATCTAGTAGGGCAACGGCAGCAGTACATCTGGATGCTGCACTGCAAGTCACTCATTATTCTGACTTGGAAATATATCGCTATTCCTTCAAAGCCTTCCCTAACATCATCACAGGTGTCCTTAACTGCATAATGAGTGTTCAAAAGGCAGCTCATCACCTACTTCTCCAGTGCAACCAGGGATAGGCAATAAATATTGGCTCAACCAGTGATGCCCACATCTCATGTGCGAATTAAAAAAATCTTTCTGCTTGACGTCTTAAGGGTTTCATGATTTTGAGATGCCCAGCAATTTCAGGAGGTGCATTTATATTTGAGACGAAGGACGTCTGCTGTTTTATGGGGCACAGACAGAAGAAGAGGTGCAAAAGCAAAATTCAAGCAGCTAGATCCTTGCGATTTATATACATCAACTGCATGAAGCCTCAGACAGGGACAAGTGAACTACACTTCTAGCAGCTAGTACAGCTGGCATTAATGAACCATGCAATCTCTTTCTGTTGTCCCTGTGAAATCTCTGGGTGTGGTGGTTGAAAGTGAAGGGAGTGAAACAGATGCTCGTGGCTTCTAGCGCAAGAATGCAAGAATGTGGCCTTTCAATGTGGCGCCAGAACCTCCACCCAGAACAGTCATGGTAGGGGAGAGAACCTGATGCCAATTTGCTCCAAAGAATTGAGTGTTAAATTTGCCAATGCATATGTAATGAGGGGAGAAACATGTAACCCACTAACAGAACACCTTCCACTTTCACAGCCAATGCCACACTTGGACTGCAAAGTGGAAGATACTACCGTAGATACCCTGCATTTAGACTCAACAGCCAATGGAAACATCCCATCCTGCCATCCATGCAATTCAACAATTTTGTTCATTTCAGTGAGATCATCTCTAATTCTTCTTGTGAATGCAGTTCCCTCAATATCTTCTCATGAGAGAATCTCGCCATTCCAGGGTTGAATTTGGTGAAATTCCATTGTTCACGCTCTGTGGCAAGAACATCCTTCCTCTGATAAGGAGACCAAAACTGCCCACAATACTCTGCTTGTGGTCTCATTCACAAAGGGTCTGCTCAATTCCAGCAAGATACCTTTACTTCTGTATTCAAATTCCCTTTGAATATTGCACCTTAGCAGCACACTGGCATCGTAGCTGCTGTGAAGTCTGCTAGTGTACTGATTGGTCTTCCTCCCCCTCAATCCACCTGCCCTCTCTGAGATTACAGGTAGCCTGTTAGTCGATTAACTTCTGAAAAACAGACCTAGTCTGTGTGCTGTCCTGGTGACCAGGATATGGGATATAAATATTCAAGGTGTTTTGGCCTCCAAGTCCAGATATTCAACCAATTGGGCCAGTCTACATCACCTTGGGTCTCACAGCCATTCACACATGTTCTGATGCTCATACACTCTAAGGTGCTCTTGGCTTGTCTTTCTCCTTACACTCTCCTTCTCCACCCTCCCCTTCTACCATTTCAGCTCGCCTTCCCCTAGCAGGCAACCTTATACAAAGCCCTTACCCTAGGTCACTGCCAAAAAGCAGTAGACTTAAACTGGATGCAAATTAACGGACAAGAAAGGAAACGGAACAGATGATGCCCAGTTTTTGCTAAGGCCCAGGTGCCCCTGTGAGAATGTACACTGAAAGCACAATGTCATTTTCCTGCCAAAAATGGGCTGTAACAAATCACTAACATTGGGCTGCCTACACTACGCCTGCAATTCTAATCAGGATTTGTGGGGCAGAATGGGTGCAGTAGTAGACTGGGTAATGTAGAGTGAAGGAGAAAGTCCAGCACAAGCAGGGAAAATTCCTTTCTCCTTCACAGGAAAGACATAGCCATTGAATATCTTCTTGTTTGCAGGTAGCAGCTAGAAGGCTAATGAGATGGCCACCTGCGCTCTTGGCGACCCACTTCATTGCACACCAGCAGTCCAGCCAACTGAGTTAACAGACCACACATCAGCTAAGGACTCCATAAAAATCCTGCGTTCTCAACTTCTCCTCTTACCTGAAAGGCATAGTGTGTCTCAGGTTAAACTCAGCACCAGTTCTCTCTCTCTCTCTTTCTCTAATGAGGGGGCAGCCCTAAGGTCTTCTGGACTATAATGGCTTTACCGTTTTACACCGGTAAATCATTCCCATCAGCCTCTCAGTTCGGGAGGAACGGCTGCATTTTCACATCCTTTTGTCACTTCTGCTGATCTGGGCCTTACCTAATGAGCTGAACCCAATCATCATGGAGCATTACGTCCATCCAACTGAGTTCACCAGCCTGGTGGAGGCTAACAAAGGTTATCTCCTGTGCGTGTCTCCCATGTATGGACTAGATCAAACCCCCTGAAAATATATTAAGAAATCAACATCCACACAAATTTTTTCTTATGTTAAAGCCAAGTGTAAGGCATTGCAATCCAGGTGCACTTCGACTGGTCAAACTACTCAACTTTAAACAAAACACACTTATTTTTACACTACAGTTAAAATACAAACAAAATAAAAAGAAAAGAAAAGAATTAGCTTAACTATAACTCTATCGAAATGCTTAACATAATATACATTAACAACTTTTAATTAATGGTTCCAATCAAGTAACATCCTACAAACACACACTTGGTAGAAGTAAACTGAGTAAGTTGGAATGTTTCATTTGCAATTCTTACAGCAGGAAGGGAACCCAAGATTTTTACCTGTAACAGAGAGAGGACTAAGAGCTTCCACATCTAGCTTTGAGAGCCAGAACTGTTAAAGCTAAAACTAAAAATCCTGGTTCTGTGGTAGCTTCACCCAAGCTGTTTCTATTGTTCCAACTTTAAAAAGAAAACCTCAAAGTCTCACAAGCTGTTTATTTTGTTGGCTTTGAGATAACTACTCAGAACCTCTGACTCAATCTTTCCTCATTAAAAAAAACCCACCAGGACAAAATACACCTCTTAAAGACATAAAATGATCACACCTGTGCCCATTGAGGCGCACCTCTTCCATACACTTCCCTTCATCACCTCATGCTGCCGCTGAAGCAAAACTTCCTAACCTTTTGCTGAGGCCAGCCTACTTGACCCATGTTCCCCTGTTGTTGGCTAATGAATGATCTAAGCCCAGAAGGGTTCAGATTCATTCTCCAATCTATACTGCGTTAGCTAATTTCTTAGCTAATCTTTAGCCAATCCAATGTGACCATTATCATTAATGTTCTAGATTCATGATGGAATCCTGATCTCAGGTCTTAGTCCAAATTGAGGTCCAGCAGCTCCTACAGAAAGTGCCTATTGGCTGAAGGTGGGAGATGGGCAGCAATTTCATTTCTATGACTGACATTCACCATCAGGGTTCACACTTCTCTACTCACCTCTTGAAAGAGATACCAGAGAACAATCAATAGCCACAAAACCAGATTCCAACATAGATTCAGTACCTTCACGGAGAGGGAGGGAAATAATCTATGGAGAAAATCTCTTATTTCTAAGACTCAAGTTTATGTAAAGATCACAAGCAAGAAATTTCTCCTGTTGATCTTACAGAAAAGGCGAATTAAGATTATCAACAGGTGGAATTTAAGCAACAAAGGCCTTTGTTTCAGAAAACCAGGAATTCATGCTTTGTTGCCTTCACCATTCACTCAACAGCATTCAAACATTCTTCCTCTTGCTGACTCATAGTCACTGGGAGTGAAATCCTACTGCATGGATCAGTAAAAGTCAATATGCAGGTTGACTTTTTTCGAAGTAAAGTGAAGCCATTCTGTTTATCAGAGATACTTAGGCTTAGCAGAGCATAATGAAGTGAAGTTTTTATTTAACATTCACATTCCCAACTCTGGGTATCCAGAACACCTGGGCATGTTTCTTTTCACCCTTCTTAGCTGCCAATAAAGGCTGAATAGTTTTCCACCCAGTGTACCAAGGATAAAAGGGAATTGAGATTTTTGCATGATTGTAATCCAATAAGGCTTGCAAGTGTTTAATAGGTGAGGAGAGAGATCAACATGAGAGGTTAATAGAGAATGTCAATGGCCGACAAACAACTGACCTGTTATCTTTTGCAATATTCTCTCTGTGCAATCACTTGGCAGTAAACCTGGAGGTGACACTGACACTCGTGGTATTTTGTTCCCTTTGGAGATAGCCCTGAACACAGAAGACGTGGCTAAAGGAAAATATAATACAATATAATTGCCCTGCAGTGCCCAGGGATGTGCAGGTTAGGTGGATTATCCATAGCAAATGCAGGATTGCAGAGATGGGGTCGGAGGGTGGGTCTGAGGTAGGATGCTGTTCTGAGGGTGAGTGTGGGCTCGATGGGCTGAATAGGGTTTCTATGATTCAATGCGGAAATCTCATTTCCTGTGGTGTCAGCCATGACTTACAGACAGTGGTTTGCCTTTGAGTCGGAAAGCTACAGTTTCATGAACCCCTTTGGGAATTAGAGCATTTTTTTTCACATTCATAGGATGTGGTCATCGTTGGCTAGGCCAGCATTTATTGCCCATCCCTAGTTGCCCTTTAGATGGTGGTGGTGAGCTGCCTTCTTGAGCTGCCTTCAGTCCATGTGCTGTAGGTAGACCCACAATTCCCTTAGGGAGGGAATATCAGCATTTTGACCCAATAACACTGAAGGATGGTGATATATTTTCAAATGGAATGGTAAGTGGCTTGGAGGGGAGTTTAGAGGCGGTGATGCCCCAATGTATCTGCTGCCCCTGTCCTTCTAGATAGTGGTTACTATCAGTTTGGAACGCGCTGCCTAAAGGAGTCTTGGTGAATTTCTGCAGTGCATCGTGTAGACAGTCCACACTGCTACAAGATAGCATTGGTGGTGGAGGGACTAGATGTTTGTAGATGTGGCACCAATCAAGCAGGCTGCTTTGTCCTGGAGGGTGTCAAGCTTTGTGAGTCTTTCTGGAGCTGCACTCATCCACATAAATGGGGAATATTCCATCAAACTCTAATCTCGTGCCTTGTAGATGCCAAGCAAGCTTTGAGGTAGTGACTTGCTCGCTGCAGAAATCCTAGTCCCTTGTACCTACAGTAAATATATGGCTGGTTCAAATCACCTTCTGGTTTCAGTTTTCAGTGGTAACCCCCAGGAGTTTGATAGTAGAGAATTCTGCAATGGCACTGCCATTGAATGTCAAGTGGCAGTGGTTAGTTTTTCCCCTGTTGGAGATGGCCGTTGCCTGGTACTTGTGTGACATCAATGTTATTTGCCAGTTGTCAGCCCAATCCTAAAGATAAGCATTTACAGTAATAGAGGGAGACCATTTTGCCAACAGTTTCTGTTCCAGTCAACAAAGATCTCACGACACTGATCCCATTTTCTGTGCTCTTGTTCAGTAACCATGGAGGATATGAAACCATAAGTAAATGTAATATTACCATTTAGATGTTATGATAGCGCATTACCTCATACTTCTCTGATTTTAATTCCAATTGCCATTTCTCTACCTGCCTGACCAGTCCACTGATACCATCCAGCAGTTTACATTTATCTTCCTCATCATTTAACACATTTTCATCTCATCAGTGAACTTCCTCATTTTCGTGCCATATTTAAGTCTAAATGATGAATGTATGCATGATTAAATGTAACCCACGATTAAATATACAACTGATCAATTGATGCAAAGACTGCAGCACTGAGGGCTGCAGAACCCCCACGGGAAATAGACTTACAGAAATATGTCTTTACCATCACCCTCTGCTTTCTGCCTCTCAACTAATCTTGGATCCATCATGCCTCATTGCCTTGGATCCCTTGGGCTCCTACTTCCTCAACCAGTCATTCACGAGGGGCTTTAAGAAAAAAATTGCTGAAGTCCATTGTAGATAACATCAAATGTAATACTCTTATCAACATTCCTGACTGCCCCTTCAAAAAATTCAATCAAGTTTGTCAAACATGACCTTAACATGGCCTAAATCCAGGCCTTGCTGAATTTGGACAAACCCTTCGTTCAGCACCATTAGCGGCTCTTCAGATACTAAGTGCAGTCATCAGTAAACATTGCACTTCCGACCTTATGAAGATGGTTGGTTCTGAGACACCACCCTGAGGAAGTTTTGTGGACATAATTTAGCCAACTGAAGGACTGCAGCACTGTCAGCTGAGAGATGGTTTAGGTACCACTACCAGCCATTTTTAGTGAAATGTCAATTCCATTTTTCTTCTTTTGGCTACACATTCACCATTCTCCATGTAAAGAATGGTCAAAGAAAACTTCCTGTACTTGTTTACAATGCTGCAGTAATCAGACAAAAGAACACTATTTCCTGTTCCTAGTCTCACTCTTAGCTTACCCAATTACGTGAAAGTAAGTCATTGACTGTAAAAGAGCATTGTACCATTTCTGAGTGACATGTTGTGAAATTAGATAAATACACCTTTCTTTGTACATGATTCAAGTTTCATTTCTCATGAGTCTTTTGATCCCATTGTCTATTCTATATAACATGCACTCTTTTTGTGCTTTAGTTTTTAACTTTCTTACAAATTGCATCGTCTGATTCCTTCCCCAAAAATATAGGGATTGCCAGTGCCTGTGAAACTTTACTGCTTCACAGGTCAGCATTTTCACAGGAAAATTATCTAAGTAAGACAGATGTCAGAAAGCAGGGCGTATGCAGGAAGACAGATGGTTAAGTTGACAAGTAACATAGTTGGATTGATTGGTTTAATTTACATCATAAACCACAACAGGGAGCTCTGACTTTATTAACTTTGAAGACGTTTATAAATTGGATTGGTTTTTGATCATCTGAATGGGTGGAGGTAATTTTGTATTTGAATAATCTATTTTTATTAAAACTATGGAATGGTTAGAGTAGGCAGGAGGTCATTCAGACTCTTGTCTGTACCCCAGCTCTTAAGGGAACAACTCAGCTCATTTCATTTGTCCACTCTTTCCTTGGAGCCCTCCAAGTTTTCCTTCTAGGTGAAAATCCAAAAGCCTGGATTGGGTCAGCAACCACCACACCCTCAGGCAGTGTATTCAAGACACAGACTGATTGCTGCACTTTTGTTCATGTTGCAATTGCCTCTGTCTCACATCAGCTTAAACCAGTGTCGTCTGTTACTTAAACCTGCTTCCAGTTGGGATATTTTCCTTCTCCAACTGCTTTGGTCAGACCCCTCATGATTTTGAACACATCTATCAGATGACCTTGTTAATTTTCTCTTCCCTAGACAGCAATGATCCCTCTAAACAGATCAGCCACTCAGAGGGTCCACACATGCTGGTCAATGTGTGGGAGCATTGGCTTCTGGTTTCAAAACCCATTGCAATGTATGGACTTTGCAGTTCCATACAGCAACAGGAAAATGTATAGGAAACATAGCGAGAGAGAAGAGTACATGTCTCACCATTCTATTCATGTAGCCACATCCCCTTATCCCTGGAACTATTGTAGTAATATTTTCTGCACCCTCCCTAGGGCTTTATTATCCTTCTATGCATGCAGTGCCTGGAATTGGACACAATGTTCCAGCTGACACCAAACTATCAATTCATGAGGTTTGTCATGACCTTCTATCTTCTGTACCCTATGCTTCCACTTTTAAAGCCCAGGGCATGATTAGTTTTTCTTTAAACCACTTAATTAACCTGTCCTGCTAATTCCAAGGCTACAAAAGACATGGCGGTCAATAGCAGAACAAGGTAAACCTGGGACACTCACAAAGCTTGAATTAGAGCAGTATGGAGATAGAATATAGAACATAGAACACAACAGCATAGTAAAGGCCCTTTGGCCCTCGATGTTGTGCCGACCTGTGAAACCAATCTGAAGCCCATCTAACCTATACTATTCCATTATCGTCCATATGTTTATCCAATGGCCATTTAAATGCCATTAAACTTGGCAAGTCTACAACTGTTGCAGGCAGGGCATTCCACGCCCTTACTACTCTCTGAGTACAGAACCTACCTCTAATATCTGTCCTATATCTATCACCCCTCAATTTAAAGCTATGTCCCCTCGTGCTAGCCATCTCCATCGAGGAAAAAGTCTCTCACTGTCCACCCTATCTAATCCACTGATCATCTTGTATGTCTCTATTAAGTTGCCTCTTAACCTTCTTCTCTCTAACGAAAAAGGCCTCAAGTCCATCAGCCTTTCCTCATAAGACCTTCCCTCCATACCAGGCAACATCCTGGTAAATCTCCTCTGCAGCCTTTCCAATGCTTCCACATCCTTCCTATGGTGCAGTGACCAGAACTGGACACAATACTCCAAGTGTGGCCACAGCAGAGTTTTGTACAGCTGCAACATGATCTCATGGCTCCGAAACTCAGTCCCTCTACCAATAAAACCTAACACACCATACGCCTTCTCAACAACCCTGTCAACCTGGGTGGCAACTTTCAGGGATCTATGCACATAGACACTGAGATCTCTCTGCTCATCCACACTGCCACGAATCTTACCATTAGCCCAGTGCTCTGTATTCCAAAGTGAATCATCTCACACTTTTCCGCCATAAACTCCATTTGCCACCTCTCTGCCCAGCTCTGCAGCTTATCTATGTCCCTCGCAAAGTTTGATGGCTGTGGGACATCAGATAGAAAAGGGGGGCAAAACCAAGGAGGGATTTAAAATCATGGATGAGAGCTTTGAAAGTGGGGCATTGTCAGAATTGAGGCCATTGTTGATCAATGAGCCCTGGGATGATTGGTGAACATGACCTGGTATGAGTTAAGGCAAGGACAGCAGAGTTTTGCATGACTTCAAATTTGTAGACAGTGTACAGCTGCCAATTTGCCAAATCTTCCAACATTAATTTGCTTCCAAAAGGTCTATTTTCCACCTCACCATCATCTTCAAATGGGCAGACTAGGTTACCAGCTTGACAAGTTACATTCTAAATTCCAAACCACCCAGGAGAAACATTAAAGATAATGAAATATACAAAAGTTCCAGCTGATGACTTTTGATACCTAAGTGTTCACCAACTACATAATCTCACAAACATTCATCAGACATTTAATTTGTTCATATCACTTGCGCAGAGATGGGCAGATCAGTGACAGATGGAATTTAACCCTGTTAAGTGATGCAGTTTGGAAGGCATAACAAGACAAGGGAGTATTTGTTGAATGACAGGACACTGGATTGCTCAGAGGAATGGCAAGATCTTGAGGTGTTTGTCCACAGATCCCTGAAGATAGCAGGGCAAGTTTATAGAGATAATGGGAAGTGCAGATGCTGGAGAATCCGAGATAACAAAGTGTGAAGCTTGATGAGCACAGCAGGCCGAGCAGCATCTTAGAAGCACAAAAGCTGACGTTTTGGGCCTAGACCCTTCATCAGAAAGCCTTTCCGATGAAGAGTCTAGGCCTGAAACATCAGTTTTTGTGCTCCTAAGATGCTGCTCAGCCTGCTGTGTTCATCCATCTCGAAACTTTGTTATCGGGGCAAGTTAATAGGCTGGTTATGAAGGCATAAAGGACTATTGCTTTAATCATACTGAAGTGAAGACACTGACAACATTTGAAAGGCAACTGCATAAATGTAAGATAGTCGTCAATAAATCTGACAGGGAATTAAAGAAAAGCCTCATAACCAAGTGTTTGGGATGTGGAACTGAATACCAGAGGGAGTGTCTAAAGCAAATAGCATTTAAAGGAGGGCTTTTTTAAAATTTATTAACAGGACAAGAACATTACTGGCTAGGCAGCATTTATTGCCCATCTCTAAGTGCCCAGAATCAACTACATGTGGGTCTAGAGTCACATGGAAGCCAGACCACATAAGGTTGGCAGTTTCCTTCCCCAAAGGGCATTAGTGAACCAGATGGGTTTTTCCTGACAATCACCAATGAATTCATAGTCATCATTAGACTCTTAATTCCAGATATTATATTGAATTCAAATTTTACCATCCACTGGGGCAGGATTTGAACTCAGGGCCCCAGAACATTACCTGGGTCTCTAGATTAACAGTCTAGTGATAATACCATAAGGCCATCACCTCCTTCGAAAGCATGCAAAAGAGAAAAATCTCAATGACCTGTTTCTGTACAGTCCATGTGCTACATCTACGTACTGTATAAGAATTTCTAACAAAGGTACATAAAAGGTTACAGGCTAAAGGTGGGGAATTAGCCTGCAGCTACAGTTAAAAAGCAGTAAAGACATATTTGGCCAAATGGTGTCGTGTGATGTTTTAACTGCAATGATTTACACAACAGTTTACAAAAGCTGAAACGGTTGTGAAGTTTATAAGTTTATTCAAGAAATTGATGAATCATGAAAATGTAATTAAGCCAGTCTAAATGACATTTTTCTCATTTAAAATACTTTTATTGCTATTTGTCTGGCAACGTCAAGTGCTTTGGATGCAAATCATTTTAAAATGACAATATAACTTCAATATTAATTCAAAATTGGGAAAAGAGCAAAGAACATTGTCCTTTTTTATTTCCTTTCAGAAGAAATGAGCATTGCTAGCCAGCCGAATATTCATTGCCACCCTCCTGATAGAATCTGTGCCTGATATCATCCTGATGGTGAATGACCACATTCACTTAACTTCTTTAATCATTCTAAAATGTTAGGATACAATTTCTGACTAGCAATGTTCACAAACAAATCCCTAACACACTCCTACTGCATACCTTCAGGGACAATAATCTAATGGATATCTAAAAATAAGCACCCTCCAGTGAAAATGTATTAAACCTTCATTCATGAACTTTGATGATTTCATCTTCCTGCAGAAAATTAGGAAGGACAGAAGAATTACTACTATCCTACCTGTTAGAAGTCAAGTTGCTATGAAGGATTTTTGTGACAAATTGGATACAGCGAGTATTTCAAGGAGCAGCATGCATTTGTTCAGCTGAACACCCTTCTTCTGTGCTGTTTTATTCTATAATTCTACGACTGCCAATAAGTTCAATGTCTTCTCATTGAATTTATTCATGATGAATTCTAAAAATACTTTGATCTAAATAGTTTCATGATGATGTCATAAAATAGGGACATTTTGTAGGCAATACAGGGCCAGGCATAATCAGGAAGCTGAAACAGAGTTTATAGTTAACCACATACATGTCGAGTCGGGAACATTAAAACTGCACACAGGCATTTAGCATTCAGCAACTCTTCCTAACCAGTTTGCCTGACATATAATTAACATTTGTAATTAACAGTTGGAATAAAGTTCTTTCCAAACAGACAGAAAAAAATCAAAACTTTTTGCAAGTTTTGAGTCCCCTCTTGTCTCTGAAAGCAATGATTTAATTTTGGGACATCATGAGAGACAGGGTGTTATAATGTCAAAAAGAGTCATTTCCTGCACTGAAGGATGCCATTGGTCCTTTGAGACCATGTTGGCTTTCCATGGTGTTATCCAGTCATTTGTAATTCCCCATTAAAGAACTGCCTGCAAGTTTATTTCCTTCAAGAGTCCAACCAATTTCGTTTTGGAATTATCAATTGTTTCCATGTCTCCCACTCCTAGTCAAAGAGTCACAGAGTTATACAGCATGAAAATAGACCCTTTGGTCCAACTCATCCACGCTAACCAGATATCCTAAAGTCCCTATTATAACAGGTAATGGAAACAGTTTTCCATAGCCTACCTTATCTAAACTGGTCATTATCTTGTACACTCCTATCAAAACTCTCTTCAAACTTCTTTGCTTCCAAAGAGAACTATCCCACCATTCTTGACTGAAACTTATAGCTAAACTTCCCTATCACTGGAACCAATCTGATAATTCCATTTCTCAAACGTCCCTTACCTTCTTCCTTCTGATATCTTAGTCTTGTCATCATTCCCCACTTCTAAGTCAGGTTCATAGCAACTCACAATAATTTCCTGAAAGATATGAGCATTTCCCAGAAAGACTGATTGGGCAGAATTTAAGAGTAGGCACCTGGACTGATTTACTTTGCATGGCTGAGTCAAGAGTTGTGAGATCATAAGCCATAGAAGTGTTTGTAAGCCATTCAGCCTATTCAATGAGATCATGATTGTTCTGATAATTCTTAATTCAACTCTCCTGCCTTTTCCCCATAACCCTTTGTCTACTTCAGCCTTGAATATACCTAATGACCCAGTCTCCACAGGCTTCTGTGGTAAAAAAATTCCATAGATTCTCTGCCCTCTGAGTATTCCTCACCAGCTTTATCCTCACTAGTGACCTCTTAACCTGAGATTATGCCGTCTGCTCCCTTCACCATAGAAGAAACCTCACCACACCTTTCCTGTCAAGACCCATGAGAATCTTATGCGTGTCAAGAATATCCTCTCAATCTTCTCCAATGATCACAGGCCCAATCGATTCAACCACTCCTATAAGAAAATCTTTGCATACTTGGGATTAACTACATGAACCTTTGCCAGACTGCCTCCAATACTCATGTATCTTTCTTTAGATAAAGAAACCAAAATTGTTCATAGTATTCTAGGTGTGGTCTAATTTATATAGTTTTAGCAAGATCTTTGAAATAAAGATCAATATTTGTTTTAGCTTCTCGATGACCTCCTGAATTTTTATAGCTTTTTATGATTTATACATGGAGAACTCCAAATCCCTCAGCACTGCAGCTTTCTACAGTGTTTCTTCAGTTAAATAATATTCAGCTCGTCTATTCATTCCGCTAAAGTGCATGTCCTCACATTTGTCCACGTTGTGTTCCATCTGCCAAGTTTTTGTCTATTCCTTGAACTGACTATCACCCTCTGCAGATTCTGTGTCATCCTCACCACTCAGCATCCTACCCATCATCTGTAAACTTAGCTGTTGTACATTCACATCCCTTATCACAGTTATAAATATATATCATAAATAATTCTGGTCCTAGCACTGATATTTGTGGCACTACACTTACAGGTTACCATCCAGAAATATCCCATTTAAACTAACTCTCTGTTTTCTATTAGACAGTCAATTCTCTTGTTATGCTCTTATATTGCACCTAACGTGATGGGGTCTTATTCAGTAGCCTAACATGTGACAATTTATCAAACACCTTCTGGAAATCCAAATATATTATTCCCCTTTAACTATCCTACTTGTTACCTCAATGAATTCAAATAAGTTTATTAGGTATGATCTTCCCTTCATGAAGCCATGCTGACTCTGTTTGATGATGTAATTTTTTTACTAAATGCTCTGCTATCCTGTCCTTTACAATAGACGACAACAGTTGCCCTAGAAAAGATGTTAAGCTAACTGGCCTATAGTTGCCTTCCCTTTTCTGTGTCCTTCCCTTTTTGAATGAGAATGTCATATTGGCATTGTTTCAATACACTGGGACTTTTTCAGATCTAAGGATTCTCGGAAGATTAAAGCTAGTCCTTCCACTATCTTGATAGCTACTTCCCTTTATAACCTAATATGCAACCCGTCAGATCCAAGAATTATCAGCCTTTATCTCTAAGAATGTCCTTAATGATAGTTATCGTATTTATTTCCTCTGCCTTTCTTTTTGCCCTTTGATTATTCTGTATTTTTGGAAAGATACTAGTGTCTTGTAAGATAAAGGAAAATAAAAAATGTTCATTCAACTGCCATTTCCTGGTTCGGCATTATTATTTGCCATTCGGCCTTCCGTTTCTTTTCATGTATATAAGGAAGCTTCTACTTTTTTCAATATATTATTTGCTAGTTTACTCTCAATGCTTATGTTCTCCCTTATATTGGTCATTTTTGTCGGCTTTTAAAACTTTTCCAATCGTCTAGGAATCACTATTTTTTATTGCAATGTATGCTTTTCTTTTACCTTGATAATATCCTTGACTTCTTTGGTTTATCCCTTTGCTTGAATCCTTCTTCTTTATTGTGAATCTGAACTACTTTCTTAAAGATCTAGCATCTTTCATCAACTATCTTTTCTACTAAACTTCTATCCCAATCGACTCCAGCTCTCTCTGCCCTTAGTCTTTTGCACAACTGTTTCTGACCTAAATTTCTTCACAAATTCTACAATAATATAGTCACTGCTTCCTAGAGGAAACTTTTACTAGAAAATCATTTATTAAACTTGCCTCATTGCATATTTCCAGATTGCCAAATAGCCTGGTCCCTGGATGGATCCACAAATTTTGAGGAAATTGTCCTGAAAATACTCTTTGGTTTCTTCACTGTGGTTACCTCTACCAATTTGATATTCCCAAGCAATATGAAAATTAAAGTAACCCCTGATTAATGGACTGTATATTTTAAATATCCTCATTATTCCCTGATCTATTCTCTGTCACAATTACTGTTATGGGGCAGAGAGACTACTCCCACCAATGTCTTCTTCCCCTGTTACTTCTTATGTCCACCAATATGGATTCTACATCTTCCGATCCAGTCCTTGCTATTATACTTATTCCTTCCCATACAAAGTAATTTATCCCACCTACCTTTTCTTTCTGCCTGCCCTTCTGAAACATCATATCCCCTGAATATCTTGTTCTGACCTTTGTTCTCCTTGTAACAATGTCTCTCTCATGGTAATAACATCATATCTGTTAACCTCCAGTTGTACAGTTAATGTGTTTATTTTGTTCTGAATGTTACACACATTGAAGTAAAGAATGATTATTTTGCCATTCTACCATGCTTTCCACCTTTGACCACATTTGCTCTGTTGTTATACATTCTGTCCCTTCCTTGTCTCATTCTGCAATGCTGCCATATCCTTTTACTTTGAAAGTCTGCATGTCATCTCTGTCCCAGGCCCTCACCCTCCCAGCCACCCTAACTAAAGGTCTCTCAGTGAGCTTTGTTATTCAATCACCATGACACTGGTCCCAGTATAGTTCAAGTGAAACTCTTCCCAGTGGAACAGCTCCCTTCTATCCCAGGGGTCTCTTAAATTGAAGCCTGTCTATCTGCACCAAACTTTGAGCCATACATTTAACTAATTGTTTTTTTTTTCACCCTGTGCCAGTTTGCCTGTGGTTCAGATAGTCATCCTGAGATTATCACCTCGGAGCTTCTCCCAACTGTTCAAATTCTTCCCTCAGAACCTCCTTCCCAGTCTGACAGTGTCATTTATACCTTTTTATATATAATTGGATGACAATAATGCGATCTCTCCCCTCCCATTTCAAGTTCTAATCCAACCTGATGAGAGGTCCTTAACCCTGGCACTAGGCAGGCAGCACAGTCTTTGTGCTTGACACTTCTGCAGAGAACAGTTCATTGCTTTCTAATGATACAGTACCCTATCACTACTCTATTCCTCTCTCCTTCTCTTACATGAACTCTCCCTCTCTGAAAATGCTGTGAAATGTTTGCTCATTCTCCAGGTAGTCTCCACTCTCATCCACAGAACTTGTATGATCCTCATAATTATTGAACTGCAGAGCAGAGGCTCCTCGAATACATACTTCCCTTGATCTCTCTACTTTTATCACTTACAGTCACACCCTCCTGTCCCTGACCACAGACCAACTTTCAATTACCTGCTTTGAATGGTGTGACCCTCAGACTAATTTTAGTGTCCAAGTTATTCTCCTAGCTGAGTCGGTCTCACTGAGGACCAGTCACAGATAGATCTGATGTGCTTGTTTACCTATGTCATCTGAGGAGCTTGTTCTTTGATTTCCCACAGAAATGCCAAATCATGATGTTTGGACACTCTTCTGCAAGCTCTGTATTGTGCATATTTCACTGGCTTAGCCTACTGTAGGCAGGGAGTGTAGAATTGAACCGTTATTTTTTAATGTTGCCTTGAAACTCCAGAGTTTTACCTGAAATATTATTCACTGTAGTCCATTTCTTAATCTTGTTTTTTCTTTCCTTTCTTCTTTGTATAAAAAGCACATCAGAGCCCACAAAGCAGAAAGTGCTATTTATGTTTATCAAGTCTAGTTATTTCACCAATTGCCCTGATGGGACTTCACCTTAACACTGGTTAATAGACTGATCTGCTTGTTATTCTTCCATGTGTCTCTCCACTATTATACATGTGTTTTATCTCTCTCTCTATTGTGCTGATTGATTTTCTTCCTTTCATTGTCATTCATTCACCCTTGTTCTCTAGTATAGCCTCCTCTCTCTTTCTAAATCTCTGTTACTGGAGCTCTCTCTATTTTTATAGCAATTGCAAAACATTTCAAACAGCTGCTCTTTCTCTGCGGCCAGCTCTTGTAACTTTACATTCATCAATGTAAATGTTGCAAATGATACTTGGACTCTTTCCTTCCACAAGCCGCTAAATTGTGTATCAGTGCAGTATGTTAATTGACACTCCACTTTCCAAACACTTAAGCAGTCAATGAGTGTGCTGTGTACGTTGGTTTGTCATTCCATGAACTTCATACCAGCAGATCAGTACATATCGAACTACTTCATTAAATTGGAAAGATAAATCAGAGTTGGACATGACAATAGAGCTCAGAACTGGGAACCCCACAAGTCAGAGGTTCCCTTAATGTACAGGTGGGGGTTGAGCCAGCTCTGCTTAAAGTGACACATGTGAGATTTTGCAATAAACGTCCTCTATCATTGTCAGTCCACAATCAAGTTTCCACTATTCTGTATTGTATAATATGGGAATTTTATGTCATGTCTTTTCCATGTAGGTTCATTGCTGGGGTGCAATTGGCAGTTCCAGGAGACAGCGTATGATGATTTACAATGAGTTCTAACAATAGCATAATGCATTGACATAGAACCTCTAACACTAAAGTGCTTCACTAGAGTATTATCAAACAAAATTTAGAACCAAGCCTCTTAAGGAGATTTTAAGTCAAAGAGGTAGGTTTCGAAGAGGAGAGAGGTGGAGCATCAGAGATGAGGAAGAGACCTGAACTCAAACACAGAAAACACAAGCATTTGCAAAGCTGGAGGAGGTTATGAAGCTAGGGCAGGAGAATGCTATAAGATTGTGAAAGCATCATGGGTGACTGTTCAGAACTAACCACCATGCAGTGGTGTGGCTAGATAACAGTACCCCATCAGATCTTTCCCCTCCTTAAGATGCTCACACTATTAATCAATCTCCTGCCTACTGTCAGAGAAAGGCATCTAGGTTCGTTGTAAAACTCCAGATTGACACCACACCTGCAATCGGAAGATTAACATTGCAACAACTGTTCTGCTAATTTCCTATGTACCTGCAAACTAAAATTACAAGGCATGCCAACTTAAATCCAATGACAAAATTACATCATGACACAGTCCCAATTATACCGTGCTTTATTAAATATGTCAAAGCTGTTATCTCAGAGATTGTGACATTACACAACCTGCTAGGGATGTACCTAAGGAGAATAAAGTTCCCTGAGGGCAGAATTGCCTGTCTTTGCCATGGGAGCAGCGTAATAAATCCAATCTGACAGCTATTCAGAGACAGAAGCATTATTCTATCAAATGTTTTTAAAGTCAGCTGCACACAAGTCAAGCATAGCTTCCTTGGAGATTTATTAGAAATTTACCTTGAAACATGTGATTACTAACTCCTGCCAATAAAAAGCATATTTACGTAACTGAGTTTGAAGCCTGTAAAATTAACCACCATCTTGAAGAAGACCCTCTGTCTCAGCCACACTCGATATCTGATAGGGGAAGGCCAGAGGTGTAATACAGAGAGAAAAGTAATCATTTATATTAACTTGGTGGTGTTTCTTAACACAGAATGAAATCATTTATTTTAACCTTCATATCACTTCTATATTCCACGAGTCACTAATCTGTCCCACATACCTTCTACAACGACATAAAAAGGGATATCTAAACCTACACTCCCACTCAGTTCATCAACTTATTTTGCTATCAAGCCAATATCTCTACTGCATTCCATCAATGATTAAATTTTTAAAAAGTCAGTGGCCAAGGCAATTCAAATTATGTCCATGAAAGTCAACACTGGCTTCTTTTCTGTACTTTTTTTAGTAATTGAACATTCTTCCCATCTATTCATCTTACAGTCACATTTGCTTCCTCTTTTCCTGAGTTTCAAGGATAAGAGGAGAATTTGATTTTCAGCTGAAGATTAACGCAGGAAAAAAATCAGTGTCCCAGTTCTTTTGTCCATTGACATGCATACAGCCTCTTGAGATCACCAATGCTGAGAGAAATTACTGGCAGGTGGTCTTCTTTGACATAAGACCAACCCTTTCCAGGAATGGAGGTCATGCTCAGCCTGTGAAGAGTGATGGAGCCTACCAATTAAAGTCATGTGCAACCTAACCTCACCCTGCTCTGACCATATTTCAGGCTCTTGAAACTCAGGCAGGAGAACTTGTCAAGTGAGCTCAATGGCCTAAATAAAAATATGGTTCGACATCGTAAGTAAAGCTTCACCTTTGGGAGCTGCAGCTTAGCCAAATAAAAATTCCAGGGCCCGTTCCTCAGCATTGCTGGGGCTAGGCCAAAGCCTGATATTGTAACTTCAGAAGAGAGATTTTCTTTTACCAATTCCTTCATGTGCTATGGGTTTCATTGTCAACGCCAATATTACCCATCCCTAATTGTTTTTAAACTGAGTGGTTTGCTAGGTCATTTGCAAGGGTAGTTAAAAGTCAATTGCGTTGCTGTGGGCCTGGAGTCCCATGTAGACCAGGCCAAGTAAGGATGGCAACTTCCTTCCCTAGAACACGTCAGTTTAGACCATAAGACCACAAGACATAGGAGTGGAAGTAAGGCTATTTGGCCCATCAAGTCCACTCCGCCATTTAAATCATGGCTGATGGGCATTTCAACACCACTTCCCTGCACTCACCCCGTAGTCCTTGATTCCTTTTGAGATCAAGAATTTGTCGATCTCTGCCTTGAAGGCATCTAACATCCCGGCCTCCTCTGCAATCCGTGGCAATGAATTCCACAAGCCCACCACTCTCTGGCTGAAGAAATGTCGTCTCATTTCAGTTTTAAATTTACCCCCTCTAATTTTAAGGCTGTGCCCACGGGTCCTAGTCTAGTTTATAAAATCATGAGGGGCATGGACAGGGTGAATAGACAAGGTATTTTCCCAGGGTAGGGGAGTCCAAAACTAGAGGGCATAGGTTTAAGGTGACAGGGCAATGACATAAGAAGGATCTAAGTGGAAACTTTTTCAGGCAGAGGTTAGTGCGTGTATGGAATAAGCTGCCAGAAGAAGTGGTGAAGGTTGGTACAACTACACCAATTAAAAGGCATCTGGATGGGTACATGAATAGGAAAGGTTCAGACTGATATGGGCCTAATGCTGGCAAATGGATCTAGATAAATTTAGGATATCTGCTGGCATGGACCAAAGGTTCTATTTCTGTGCTGTGCATCTCTATTACTCTATGGCTCTAGAGAAGCAGATGGGAATTTGACAAAATTGTCAATGGCTTCCTAGTCACAATTTAGCTGCGGCATGGGTCATGATCATGATTTCTAACAAATGGTTCATGCACGGGAACACTGGGGTGAGGAGCACCAACAGGCAGTGATGTCTTCATTCCTGAACAGCCAATCCAACATCTAGATTTACATACATAGAACAGAGTGTTCAGTAAAGTAGTAGAGAGTGACTGGTTCTGTGTAAAGTGAAACCTAACCAGATATCACCTTCAAATGAGAGAAGAAATAAAACAGAGGAGAAGTTAGAAGCCTTCAGAGGTCCTACGACGCTACTTAAACAATCTGCATTCACAAAACTTTCCAAATGTAGGAGCTCATTATAAAGTAATAATTTTACCTGTGAGCGGATCAGAGGGGATCAATTGGTGTGATTTCAAAATTAGTGCTGACATTAAAAATTGCCAAACAAGTGAGTCCAGAAGCTGTTATTGATAAGCACTTGAAGAATGATTTAACTCTACTTTGTTAAATTACATTGCTAATATTATATTATTTGTGGTGATATTAGCAGAGAAGATTTCCTCTCTTTTATTTTTATTAACCCATTTGCTACATGCCTGTATTAAAAAAAAGGAGAAAAGTCATGTATTTTTGTTTGAGTATGCAACTATTTACGCTAACAGTTATAGGTTACAAATTTGAACTTGAGTGTCGGCAGAACTGTCTTGCCCGTGCCCGTCGTATGGTCAAAGGAGGGAGCTACATGAACATTATGCATGTCACAGCAACAACAGCCCTTAGCCAGACTGAATAGTCCAGCTAAAAACCAAAAGAACTGCAGATGCTGCAAATTGGGAACAAAAACAATGTTGCTAGAAAAGCTCAGCAGGTCTGGCAGCATATGTGAAGGACTAAACAGAATTAACGTTTCGGGTCCAGTGACCCTTTCTCAGAACACTCCAGCTGTAAGATTGGGCCCACAGTCAGGATCATTGTTCCACAGGGACTGAATAAGTCAAAGACCCTGTCAAACTGCTTGTGGTTTCAGGATCTCAAGCCATGTTTCACTGAGTGCACCCCACCATTTCACCCACTCACAATGTGATGCCCTGTTCCACAGTGAGGCAGTCAAATAAATCATGTCCCTCCCTCCTCAATTATCTTATGCACTTGAAAACTGATCAAAAATCCTCAGAACACTGGCAGAATATCAAAAGATATAGCTGGAGGTAATCTCTCACTTTGTGGAACAGTGATAGCAAGGGTTAAGAGTTAACACGCCTCTTTTCAACACTGGCCCTGCATGAGGGCGGATTCCTCAGGATGAAGTTCCATCCCAGTCCTACAATAAAGCAAGTAATTGGAAGCTAATGTCCTTACTGCCTGCTTCACTTGATTTAACTGCCTGCTGGCTGATATGAATTAATCATACAGGTGACATGAGGTTTCTATGCAATGCGTGAAGTAAGTGTTTACTTTTCTTAAAGCACTCGTGCACAATGATTCGTGGTAGTCTTTGTCAACACCAGAATGCATGATGACATGACCTGGAAGAAAATACTTACCAGTTCCCAGCCGGTATTTAACGTACGTCATTTAGTACCGAGCCTGACAAAGAGAGTTGGATCTGATGGTCTGGAGAGTGGAGAGACTGCTTCAGCCACATCACCAAAATATAACAAAGTCAAGTGGTATCTCACTTTTTCCATCC
This sequence comes from Stegostoma tigrinum, assembly GCF_030684315.1. NCBI lineage: Eukaryota > Metazoa > Chordata > Chondrichthyes > Orectolobiformes > Stegostomatidae > Stegostoma > Stegostoma tigrinum. The sequence goes on along the minus strand of NC_081358.1, from coordinate 113,075,184 downwards.
CCTGGAACACCTACTTCATTCTAAAGATACACAGCACCATCATTCATGGATATATGTTATTTTACTCAATACTAATATAACAAACTGCTATTGCGAATGAAGCAATGGATTCTAGTACTACATTTTCCATCTCAGTTTGTTCCACATTTAAGATAATGCTCAAAAATGAGACGGAATTGTTTAAAAGGGTTCTGATCTGTGCCCTCTTATTAATTCAGACTTGTGTTCATGTAGATTGTGAATGATCAGACAGCTAGAGGTGGATATAATTAATAAATCTTTTGAATTTTGGAATTAAGAGGCCCTGATGATTTTCTGGCTGAATGGTACCAGCTGGCATGGCTTTGAGCAGAACACATCAGCTTTCATTCTGAGTTCTGTTGGCCTGGCTCAGCCCAGTATCAGCCAAAATGTTGGCAAGGGAGCTATAACTCCTTAGTATTCATGGGCTAGATGGGAGAGAGGGCGGAGATATCAGCCAATTTTTCTGCTATTACAATATTATCACTACCAAAAAGTACATGACTGGTGGTGGATGCGTGCCTGTGGTTCAAAGTTCTCACACTTAAACCACAAGTTTCAGGTTTCATGTCCAAAAATTGAGTGAGATACTCAGCAGTGCTGCACCGTTCGCAGTGCCAGTTTTCACTGAAATGTTATATTAGGGGTTTCATTACCCCATCAGGTGGACATAGACAACCCTGTAGTTATACTTTAAGGTACAGTAAGAGAGTCATCCCAGCACCCTCATCACTATTCATCCTACAGTCGGCACAGAATCATAGAATCCCTACAGAGTGGAAGCAGGCCATTCAGCCCATCACGTCCACACCAACCATCCAAACAGTATCCCAACCCCCTACCACATGCCTGTAAGCCTGCATTTCCCATGGCTAATCCACCTAATATGCACATCCCTGGACACTATGGGCAATTTAGTAGCTAATCCACCAACCCTACTCATCTTCGGACTGTAGGAGAAAACCAGAGCACCTGGAAAAAAACCCATGCAGACACAGGTAGAATGTGCAAGCTCCACACAGACGGTCACCCAATGTTGGAATTGAACTCAGGTCCCTGGTGCTATGAGGCAGCAGTGCTTTCCAGTGAGCCACTGTGCAGAAACATATTATTTCATTAGCTTGTTGAACTTGAAATCTTCAATTGCTCCAGCCTAGAGGAAGAGGCTTTTGAGGTTATTATTATTGTTGCTTATGGAAGTTTACTTCGTGCAAATTGATTGGTGTGTTTCCCTTTACAACATGAACAACACTCAAACGGTTCATCATTGGATGCAAAGAACGGTTGACACCTGGTGGTTGTGAACAGCACTATAACAACGCAAGTCTTTATTCTTTATTTTCCTTTCTCCTTTTTTCTTCCTTTGCGAGAATATATATATATTCTCCTGCATGTCTCCTTGTACATTAGCTGCACCACTAGATTTCTAGGCTGGCAGCCAGAACTTACCACCTTGGAAACCATTGACGGGTCTCTATGTTAAATTGTTCCATGATGCAATCCCTGTGAGATTAAATGCCAACCTAAAAATTGGCCATAAAGCTTGATTTAATTCCTATAAATGGATGAAAGAAAACACCAGTGCGGGAACGCAGAAACAAAAACTGAATGTGGTGGAAAAATAAAGTAGAGCATGTGAAGAAGAAAAGAAAACAGAATAAAGCACAGCTAGGAACCTTCAAAGGTCAATTCTAGTATTCTGTAAAGAAAACAGTCTTGCAATTATGATAGCAAAACTCCCAAATGCTTCACAGCCAATGAAGTAGTTTTGAAATATAAACTGAAAGAACTGCGGATGCTGGAAATCAGGAACAAAAACAAAGTTGCTGGAAAAGTTCAGCAAGTCTGGCAGCATCTGTGAAGGAAGAAGCAAGAGTTAACATTTCGGGTCCAGTGACCCTTCCTCAGAACTCTAGATAGTGGGGAGGGAGGAGGTAAATGGGCAGATGTTGCACCTTCGCTGGTTACAGGGGCTGATGGTGGCATCTTGCTGGAGGTGGCGGAAATGGCATCTGATGATCTTCTGGATGTGGATGCTGGTGGGATGGTAGGTGAGGATAAGGGGAACCCTATAGCTGTTGGAGGACGGAAGAGAAGGGGTCACGGCAGAAGTGTGGGAGATGGGTCGGACCTGGTTGAGGGCCCTGTCGACAAAGGAGTTCTGAGGTAGCGTCACCAGATTTGAAACATTAACTCTGTTTTCTCCTCCACAGATGCTGCCAGACTTGCTGAGCTTTTCCAGCAACTTTGTTTTTGTTCCTAGTTTTGAAATGTTGTTCTGTAAGAAACATGACAGCCAATTTGCACACAGCGAGATCCCACATTCAATAATGTAACAATGACCGGATAGTTTGCTGATGTGATATTGATTAAGGGATAAATATTGGCCAAGACAGCAATAATAACTCCACTGCTCTCTTAGTGCCCAAGAATCATTTTTGTCCACCTGAAAGGCCAGGGCCTCGGTTCAAATATCTCAGACAAAGACAGCACCTCCAACAGTGCTGCATTCCCTCTACAGTGCTTGGAGTTTCAGCCTCGGCTTCATTGCGCTCAACTTTTGGGGGTGGATTTGAATAAAAACCTTGCATCTCAAAGGCAACAATGTTTCCAAGTGAGTCACAGCTGACACCACCAAACTGCAGATAGCAACGTGTAGGGCTGGATGAACACAGCAGGCCAAGCAGCATCAGAGAAGCAGGAAAGCTGACGTTTCGGTCTTGACCTGCTGTGTTCATCCAGCTCTACACCTTGTTATCTCAGATTCTCCAGCATCTGCAGTTCCTACTATCTCCCACTACCAAACTGCAACTGAGTTTACAACGGAAGCATCAACCCATCTTCTACTTTGGGGTCACCAGACCCAAAATATTAACTCTGACATCTCTGCACAGATGCCGCCAAATCTGCTGAGCTTTTCCAGCAACTTCTGCTTTTGTTTCTGATTTACAGTGTCTGCAGTTCTTTCGGTTTTTATTTTTCTACTTTCCAATGTTTACCAGGTTGCTGTGCATCGGGAACATTTTCTGTACTTTGTTAGTCATTATAGGGTTTATAAGATTCTCATGTTTTGGGGTTGTGTCTTCAATTTAAGGTGAAATGAAAGGGGTCATGTGACCTGCTCTGACAACAAACCAAAGTGATTGAAGATTATATGGGGACTGGATTATTTAATTTGGGAGGAAGTGCAAAGTATTTACAGGTTGAGACAAAGGCAGCAGCATGTCTGGTAATAGTGGATAGACTTTGAGTTTCCAATGTCCCAGAAAAGTGCTGTGAGTGTAACGGTGTAAATAGCTGTGCTTTAAATCAAGATAAAAGAGAGCTGTGGTCTCAAAGAGAGCTACCTTAGGACAACGCATCTTAAGGTCATAATGTTATAGCAATATACACCATGGAAACAGATGCTTCAGTCTAATTCATCCATGCTGACCAGATATCTTAAATTAATCTAGTCCCATCTACCAGAATTTGGCCCATATCACCCTAAACCCTTCTTATTCTTCATATACAAATCCAGATGCCCTTTAAATGCTGTAAGTGTACCAGCCTCCACCACTTCCTCTGGCAGTTCCTTCCATACATGTATCACCCTCTGCCTGAAAAGGTTACCCCTTAGGTCCCTTTTAAATCTTTCCCCTCTCACCTTAAACCTATGCCGTCTAGTTCTGGACTCCCCTATCCCAAGGAAAAGACTTTGACTGTATCCATGCCCCTCATGATTTTATAAACCTCTAGAAGATCACCCCTCAGCCTCGGGTGCTCCAGAGAAAATAGCCGCAGCCTATTCAGTCTCTCCCTATAACTCAAACCCTTCAACCCTGGCAACATCCTTGTCAATTTTTTCTGACATCTTGCAAGTTGAACACTATCTTTCCTAAACCTTTGTGATTCAAATTTCTGAGGGCTTTCAGAATGGACAATATCCTTTAAAACCCAGGACAATATTAGTCTGCCAGCAGAGGGTCCACACCTGTAAGCAACAAGTAGTTATCATTCAACTTGCAGACGTGCTGGTAGGATGTCACACTCCAAGTGAAAAGAGGAGTTAAAATGAGGTTAGATAATTCATCTAACCTGCACTGGAGGAACAGTCTCTAGGGAGAGAAACTTCACTGGGAAAGACAGTTCTGAGATTAAAGATTCTCAGGCTGAGAATAGAAAAGTACAAGCCAACCTCAACAGCCAAGAATAGCTTTGGACTGGTTCCTGGAGGACTGAATACCTGCTTATAGGGCAGTGCAACATATATCTGGGAGGTGTGTTTTTTGCTTGAGACAAAGCAAGTGGAATGTTCTTATTGAGATAGCAGGAACTGCCGATGCTGGAGAATCTGAGATAACATGGTGTAGCGCTGGATAAACACAGCAGGCCAAGTAGCATCACTGGAGCAGGAAAGCTGACGTTTCAGGTTGAGACCCTTCTTCAGAAAGGGATCTCGACCCGAAACGTCAGCTTTCCTGCTCCTCTGATGCTGCTTGGCCTGCTGTGTTCATCTAGCTCCACACCGTATTACCTTGGGATATTCTCAAATATAAATTACTGATAAAGAAATTGTCTGTGTTTTGATCCGGTTTGTTAAAAATAGTTTTTTTATTGTTCTTTTGGCTATTAACTGAAGTGCTCATTTCTTTATGATAGTTATCTGTCTCTACAGAGATCGTAAGTATTTAACTCAAGTGATACTGGAATATTGTGAAAAATTGATGATGTGAATGACCATAAGTAAATAGTCAAGCAAGTTGACCAAATCAATTTTTAGTGTATGAAAATAATATCCTTTTAATGTTCACAAGAACAAAGTCTGATGTCCTTTAAGTTTCCTAAGAAGTGATGTCTACTTTAATTTTAAACAAATGGTGCAACAGTACAAAAATAATTTGCCGGAGTAAGATATTGGTGTGTTGTCAGTTCTCATCAGAGTATTAGATATAATACAAGATGGAGAGAGTCTGTGAAGGCAGGGGCAGAAAACAGAAATGAAAATGTCAGCAGTTTGAGAAAACTGTTAAATGGCAGAGAGTGCCTGGCTGGAATGTTTGCTTACCCATGTGCTCCCTGTCTCTCTCGATCTGTCGCTTTAAAGGACAAGGAACCTCAGGAGAAAGCTCTGCCCTAAGTCAGCACTAAGCAGCGCACCATCACAGCTCATCCCGCCTCAGGCAAATGCATGCCTGTCATTCTGTTGCCTTCTCTACAATCTGCCCTCTGTCAGGGTAAGACATGACTAAAGCTATGAGATATGACTAGCGGCCTTCAAATCGCCAAACAAGGGAGTTTGCAAATGTTAAGCTCTAGGGAGAAGATCCCATCCTGTTGTATCACTGCTACAACTGTTTTGGTGTCACTAAAGGTCACATTTGCAATCTAAATAACAATGACTACTTGAATATCATCTACATATTAATCATATTATGTTGTCTTTTTGAAAATACAAACTGAAATTTTTTTTCAAATCAGCAAATAAACAAAACAATTTTCCTCAATAATATGTTTTGACTTTTTATTTAAACAGTTTAAATCTGCATCAAAGGTTACCAGAAAGTCGTGCAGCAGACTTTATTCTATCTCCCTTGTGTCCTCCTCCCTAACTCAGGACCAACAAGGATGAAGGAAAACACCATTCCAGAACCCAAATCAGCTGGAACTGTCCTAATGCATTTGTTTTTAATTTCTTGGAATGTTGGCATCCCATGGCAAGGTTTGTGTCCATCCTTCTGCCAGAGAATAACTTCCAATACTGATTGGTTGGTAAACAAAATGCACGGAATTCATTGAGTACAGAAACATTCAGGGAAAAAGTAAACTTTGAAGCAGAAGCAAACATGTTAGTGTCTGTGTTGGGACTGTTAATGAAGCAACGTAAAATGTAAGCAAAGTGCTTGAACATTGGAGCATTCTAAAATGCTACTGAGACAGTACAGTTCACTGGGCAGGTTATACTGGGCACTTTTCTGGACAACAGAAAAAGGCTGAATGGAACAGAGCTTCTTCAGCAAAGAGAAACAAGAAGTTGAGGCAATTGGATCATAAGATTGGATCAGAAGTAGGCCATTGAGCCCATTTTATTAGATCATTGATGATCTAATTATCCTCAGCCCCAATGTCCTGCCTTATTCCCATAACCCTTGATGCTCTTACTGATTTACAAGCATGATTCTGAGAAACTTCAATCATGAGGATAGATTGAAGAGGTTGGGTCTTTTCTCCTTGGAGCAAAGAAGGCTGAGAGAAAATTGACAGAGTAGCGGAGGGACAAGGTTTCTTGCTCATAAAAGGAACAAGAATGTGAAGGCATAGATTTAAAATGATGTCTAAATGAAGCAAGGTTCATACGAGAGAAATTGTTTTTACAGTGCCTGGAACACAGTGACTGGAAATGTGGTGGAGGCAGGTTCGATTCCGGCATTCAGAAAGATTTGGATAGAGATGGTGTGCAGAAGAATGGGGAAAGGATCAGAAATTAGCACAAGGTCACAAAATCACTGCAGGCATTATGGGCAGAATGGCCTCATTCTACACTGTAGCAATTCCATCATTCTGTGAAATCGATTAAAAATATCAATATCAGCCTCAAATGCATTTAGGGAAACAGACTTGTCAGACTCCCTTGATAACAAATTTTATAGATTCCCTAACCTCAGAGAAGATATTCCTCCTTATCTATTTATAGAAATACTCAAACTCTACATGTTATAGAGATCACAGGATGGTTACCAAACTGAAGGAACTGGCCCATTGTGTATTTATACTAACAATTCACTTGGTGCCACTCATTCCCTTTTTACCCATGACCCTGTAAATGTTTCTTCTTCAAAAAAATGGCTTAACTCCCTCTTGAAAGCCATGAACGACTTTACCCCCATCACACTCTCAGGCAACAGGGTTCACATTTCAAACCTCCTGCAGAAAAAAAGAGGTTTCTTCAGGTTGCCATTGTTTCGAGTGCAAATGAGGTTAATGAGCATACCTGTACCATCTCATTCTTGATCCTTTTACCAATGGGAACAATCTTTCCCTGCAGTCTCTGTCCCCACATTTCATGACCACGAAATCCAATCTCTGCTTAGCCTTCTTGAAGACAGCAGCTGCAAATTCTCCATTCATATGGAAAACTGAACTTCCTCAACCCTAGAACCAGTCTTCTCTGGACACTTTATAACATATCCACATCATTCTTAAATTGTGGGACCAGTAGAAGATGCAGTTCTGCAGCTGAAGCTTAAATATGTTCAATATAGAATCTTCACGGCTCTCTCACTTTTATACTCTATATCCCTATTCATAAAATCTAATAAAAATAAATATGATTTATTGACCACCCGTTCAAACTGCCTTGCCTTCAACAATTTGTGCATGTGCATAGCCAAGTCCTTCTCTCCTTCACCCCTTCAGACTTGTACTCTTTAATTTACATTTTATCTCTGCATTCGTGCCAATAAAATTAATTACTTCACCCTTCTCTACATTAAATTTCACCTACCACTTAGGTACCCATCTCCCTACACTGCACATGTCCTTTTGAAGTCTGCACTATCCTCTGCATGACTCACAATGTTTTCCAACAACAGTCCCTTGCTAGCTTTCCCTCAGACTGACAATCAACTTCTCACCAGTGTTTCAGTCAATTTCACATCCACATTCTTCATGTCCCTTTTGTGCCATAATTCTAATTTTGCTAATAAGTCAGGTGTGTGGCACTTTACCATAGGTCCTTTAGAATTCCATGTGCACTAAGTCAATGGCATTATCCTCGTTGACCCTCCTGGTTACCTTAGCTATAACCCAATGGACTGAGCTATACAAGTCACCAGATCCGAGACACCCCCAGGCCCAGCCCTTTTGAGACCCATAACGAGAAAGAGGTTCCAACTCAACAGTGCTAAACAGAAGGCTGGCAACTCTCCAGCGCTCTCCAGGACAGAGAAATACATCTTTGTAGCAAGATTTAGCTATACACTTGGGGATCCTGCCAGTTGTCAAGCTGGCATGCCCTTCCAAGAAGGTGGTGGTATAAAAAACAAGATAAAAACAAGGGTGAGGGGAATAAAAAAATAGGATTTGGGGAGTGGGCTAAGATTGCTGTGGGGTTGAGATTTAAGGGACCACATAGCAGGAGTGCAACATGGAAAGGAGTGGATAAAATCTTCAGGTACACCCACTAATGAGTTTGGCGAATTTGGAGGGAGGCGGTTACCGTTGAGGAGGGATACAGCTTGCTACCTCCGGGCAGAGAAACTTGCCAAGCTGGGTATCTTGAGCCAGTTAAATCCCAGTTGCAGCAGGAAAAAATCCTTCATTGGACATTAATTAACCTATTTTAAGGGCGTTGATTGGCTCACTAATGAACAATCATCAGATAACATTGCAGTGGTAATAGGAGAGGCAGGACTAAAGTTGCAGGATCAGTGATCCCCACCAACTTCAGATCTGTTGGCAGCAGAGCACAATCATATCAGTCAAATATTATTTACCTGCACCAGATCCACACAGGCTTTCTTTCCTCTCATTCCATACAATTTATCAGAAAGGTTACAATAGAATGAAGCATGGATTTTATTATTATCAATGGATTGGCCATTCTGAAAAACATGACCTCAAAACCTTGTTGAAATCTCCTCAAAAATATGTGATGAGTTCCCTTGATTAATCTGCTTTTAGCTACATAGTAATTTTCTCCCAAAATCGTTGTTTCCAGAAGCTGTCCACCACAGAGGTTAAACTGACTGGCTTGCAGTTTCTGTGCTTACCTTTACACCCTTCTTTCAACAATTTGCAATTCTCCTGTAACATCAATCCTGTGTCTAAGCGTGGATTCAGAAATTTACACCCAGTGTCTCCATACTTCCCTCAATAAACTTGGATGCATTGCATCCAATCCTTTCCCTTATGACCTTAAAGCACATGCGGACTGTGTAATACTTCCTCCTATCAATGTCAACCCTATCGAGTGCCTGAACAACCTCGACTTTGTCATGATCTGGGCAGCAAATGATGCAAAGTATGCATTTAATATCTCAGTCATGTCCCCCTTCTCCCAGTGTAAATTATCACCTTGGTTCCTAAACGACCTCACTTCTCCTTGAAACACTGTTTTCCCATTTATACATCAATAGGTGGATTTGAGATTCATTTAGGAAGAACTACAGCTGGTGATTTTTAAACATTATTTGGCATTACCATTGTTGAAAGCCTCTCATCAATCCCTTTCTTCAATTAATTTCTTTGGGGTGATCTGCTGATGATTTGACAAAACAACGAAATCGACTAGCAAGCAATTATCAAGAAATCTCTTGAGTGCTCATTGGGTAATGTCATATGATTTACAGCCATACAGACCTGCAAGATGCCAAGTCTGATCTCTAGAGTACTGAGTCAAAAGATTGCAGCATGTAGAGATCTACAATGAAGGAATAGTAAGTGTGAGCAAAGGAGGTAGACAAAGCCTCAGTGCGAGCTCTGCTGGTCATTATCCAGTGACTTGTTACTGGCATGTGTAGAGATGTGAAGTGAGGGCAAGTTCAGGCTGGGCTTTGATGTTGCCTGCCAATTCTTCCTTGTCTGGGCTTGTTCCTAGAGAATGCTCCCTTAACCAAGTAACTGGAGGGATGCCAGATACAGACTTGGGGCCAACATTACTGAGCACTTTCAGGAGAAAGAGGAGGAGGAAGTGTGGCAGAGAAGAAATGGTAGGGGAGGTGGGGGAGGGAGAATTCAACTTGAGAACATATCTGTAAATAACTATGTATCCAAATGATCAACACCAAAAGCTGAGAGGACTGCAAATAGTCCAACCGGTTAATTGACGACAAAAAGCTCGACAGAAAATTCACATTATTATAAATTCAGTTTTGATAAACCATTTCCTGGAACAAAGCTCTCATCTGCCCTTTGGCTCAAACATTATTATTGTCACTCGAGCAGTTTCATTCTCCATAAGATGAACTCCTGATAACAAGTAGAGTATTATTCTGCGGATCCCTGTGAGTTTATAATAACAAGGATTGACTGTACTCGGCATCTCAGAGAAAGCAATATCCTTTGCAGCTTTTGAAGTGCATCATTGGTATATATCGAAGTGCAGTTGAAACATTATTATAGACATTCCCTCAGGTCAATCAAGAGAGCAGGTACTAATGTGTCACAAACCCAACATTCAGATAATGATTTCAGCAGAGATTGAGAAAAATTTTATCCAGTGCTCTCTTGATGCCTTGATTGGTTCAGGCAGTGATTAGCTGAAGGATATAGAATTCCTGAGCTGTGTTGAATCGGCTTATAACAGCAGAGCCAGGCGAAAGAGGGTGGGGTGGGAGGGAACAGGGGGAAACTGTAATGAGATTTAGTACCTGGGCTAAGACAGACAATGACAGTTTGCACTTCTGGGCAACACTCATTGACTTGTGCTGGAATGTACTTTTTTTTTGTCTTGCTAATCACAAATGGTAAGACAATAATTTGGTGAGGGGGCATCATAAGGTGAAGGGCAGGGGGTTTAGAGGTGTTTTATTCACCCAGAAAGCAATGGGAGACTGGAATGCACAGCCTGGTAAGTTAGTTGAAACAGGAAGCCTCACAACCTTTAAAATGTACTTGGAGGAGCACTTAAAATGTGGCTAACAGTCCCCACTAATAGCTATCCATCCTCCCAGCCAGATTGTTATCCACTCCTTCGTCTGTCAAATTGCTTTTCTGTCTTTTTGGGCTCTATTCCTATCTATGATTTACTTCTTATCCCCTCCACCCACGCAATGATCTGGATATAAACCAACATTCTCCTAGTTACCATCAAATCTGAGGAAGGGTCACTTGACCTGAAACGTTAACTCTGATTTCTCTCCACAGATGCTGCCAGGCCTGGTTTTAAGTTGGCCTCCACTTCCCAATGCCTTGATCAGAAACTGTGTGCCTTTGAATGAGGGGTCCCTTTTCCCCTCTTCCTGCAAGTCCACAACTGAACAACCCACACAGGTTAGCCTGTCGTTCTCCCAGGACTGTCAATGAAGTCTTCAATGGGAAGGGGTTCTCAATTCAGCAGTGAGCAATTCAGTGGCTGACAGGGCAGGAAGTCCAACAATGGGCCTTCTGGGATTTGAATCCATGTACCGCCAAGTATTATCTCGATGTTGTAGAAATACTGGTGCAGTGACATTATCAAGTAGACATCTCCTCCCCTGTTATACAGCGTCTATTGAAGTTATACTGACTTTGTAATCTCCCCGAGATGGCGATAGGGCATTTGTTTACTGCCTCATCAAACGACGGTACCTCTGGCAGTGTTGTACTTCTTGAGTACCCTGTCTGTCCAGATTATGTATGTGAATCCTCTACTGGGTTTTGAATACACAGCCTTTTGACTGAGGGTTCGATTTTACATTGTTTCATATTTACATTTACATCAGCTACCAGGCAGAGAAAATCTTCAATATGATGCGATGTAAAATCTCATTTAGCAATATGTTCCACTAAGCCATTGGCATCCTGCCCCTCGATTTTTCTCACTGATGAGGAATTATAGGCCCCTGCCAGGAACCAGTAAAATTAGGTATTATGGCAAGACAGGATTAAGGGTCAGAAATGATGGTAGGATTTGGAATTATTGTACTATGGAAATGTTGTTTTTAAGAACGTCATCCACAGCATTTGTAACAGATCAGGAGAACATATCACTGTGAAGATGTATCAGTCAAAACAAATCTGAAGCAGACATGACTATGGACTTAATCTTCCAAAGAGATTAACCTCTAAGAATACAAGTTGCTAGAAAACCTTCCCATGGATTGTTAAGCCACTAACCATATATAAAAGTCACACAAAGAAAGATGCTGCTGGGCCTGCTGTGTTCATCCAGCCTCACATTTTATTATCAAAGAAAGAACATGCTGGAAATGAGATACATGACAAAAAGCGTTGAAAACATTCAGCTGGTCAACAAGGATCTGTGGAGGGCAGGAGGCAAACTTCTCAGTTATGGTCTCAACAGAACACAAGGTATGTTTAAAGTTACACTTCTGGAAACAACCTAGTCACTAAAAGGTCAAATCAAGAAACTATCTTGATTGTTTAAAATAAAAAGAAAGAAAACTACACTTTCCCCAAATAAATGAATTCTCCCTTTTACCTTTGGCCAAAAGATTGGTTGATAAGGTACTTGATTTGTAACATCACTGACATCTCCTCCTCTAAGGATTGTTTTCCTGTTTTAAGACACCTCCACATGCCTACCTGTTTGATCAAGGTACTTGTCCACCTATTTCTGTATGTATCTCCAATGCGGAGGCAATGGCCTAGTGGTATTATTGCTGAAGTGTTAATCCAGAGACCCAGATAGCATTTAGGGAGGCTGGGTTTGAATCCTGCCATGGCAGATGGTGGAATTTGAATTCAATAAATATCTGGAATTAACAGTCTCATAATGACCATGAATCCATTGTTGATTGTTTGGGGAAAACCCATCTGGTTCCCTAACGTCCTTTCGGGAAGGAAACTGCCATTATTACCTGGTCTAACCTCAATGTGACTCCAGACCCACAGCAATGTGATTGACTCTTAACCGCCCTCTGGGCAATTAGGAATGGGCAATAAATGCTGGTCTGGCCAGTGACACACTCATCATAAAGAAAAACAAAGTAAAATATTTATGATAACATTCCTCTGAAGCTTTACTATGTTAAAGTTGGTGCGCGAATAGTTAAAATGGCCAAGGACTGTCCACTGGAAAAGGGATAGGAACTCCTTCAAGTTTTAGGCATGAGAGAGTTAACCTCACTCTAAAATTTTGGCTCAACTCCCTAACCTCCATTTGTGGCATGATTAATATTGTGGCTTGGAAAAAGACCACAGGACACTACATTGTATACATGGGTTCACTCTATCAGGCCAGCTCAGAGATGTTGGCAAACTCCACTATTGGTTCCACATGCCTTTATCTAGTGTGGTATTGTACAGTGTCTTGAAAAAAAAAGAACTCCAAAAAACAACAAAGCGCTTTGTGGAAACCTACAATGGATGTTATAAATTCAATTGCTCTTCCTAGTCACAAGGGCTTTATTTAGATTTGTGAAGAGGTCAAGTGTTGTATTATTCCTCGTTCGGAGTAGCGTGCCAATTCTGTATTCTTTTAAAAAGACTAGGGCAGTGTTTTCTGGAAGTGTTGCTACAGCTGATAAGATAACAGGACTTCCATTAGATATAAAAGAAAACAGTTCAACTTCTTGAAACACAGTTGATAAAAGAAAAAAATTAAATAGATACACTTACTGACTAGGTGGCATTTTCTCTTTATTCATGTTCAGCTGTTGCCAAAATAAATACGCGCACTGTATTTAAAGTATTTTTCAGTACACAGTTATGGGCCATTAGAAATATTCCTTTAGGCGCACCAATGACAAATACCTTTCTCAAGCCATTTGAGGGAAAAGAAAAAACACTTAGCCAGTGTTTAAATGTGATTTAGTGTAAGCTTTCTCCTCTCAGCTAGTAATGCCCCTGGCCATGTATACAACTCAATCAAACAGACAAGGTTGATTTCTTTTATTCTTTCACAAGACATGAGTGTCGATTGTTGAGCTAACATTTATTTCCCATGCTTGATTACCCTTGAGAAAGTGGTGACGAGTTGCTTTCTAAAACCACTGCAGTCCATATGGTGAGGTACACCATCACTGCTGTTAGGGAGGGGTTTCAGGATTTTGACCAAACAACAGGGGAAGAATTGTGATGTATTTCCATGCCAGGATAGTGTATGGTTTGGAGGGGAACTTGCAGCGTCTGCTGCCCTTCACATTCTAGATAGCAGAGGTTGTGGGTTTGATAAGTGTTGTCTAATTGAACTCCTGCATTACATTTTGTAGATGGTCCACACTGCTGCTCGTGAGACTCACAGAATCACAGAAGTGTTACGGCCCAAAGGAGACCGTTCAGCCCATTTTACCAGGAATGGTTTGTTAAATGAGCATCATGACTTAGTGCCAATCTCCTGCTTTTTCTCCATGCCCTTGCACATTAATTTCATCCAAATAATCATCCAATGCCCTCTTGAGTGCTTCAGTTTGGTGTTGGAGGGAGTGAATGTTTGTGGATGTGGTGCCAGTCAAGGAGGCTGCTTTCTCATTCAATGTCATCCAGTGTAATGGATTGGTTGTCAGATTCTCCCTTGTTTGGAAATGATCATTGTTCAGCACCTGTCTGGCATAAATGGCGCTTGCCTTTTATCAGCTGAGGTCTGGATATTGTCCAAATCTTGTTGCATTTGAACATAGACTGCTTCAGTATCTGAGGAGTCATGAATGGTGCTGAATATTGCACAATCACCAGTGAACATCCCCACTTCTGATGTGAATATGGACGGAAGGTCATTGATGAAGTAGCTGAAGCTAGTTGGTTCTAGGCAACTATGCGAAGGAACACTTGCTGAGATGTTCTGGAACTGAGATGACTGAGATCCAGCAACCATAACCACCTTCCTATGTACTTATATGACTCTGATCAGCAAAGAGTTTGCCCCCTGTTTCCCATTGATTTTGACCTGATCCCTCATTCAGTCGAATGCAGCCTTGATGTCAAGTGCTGTCACTCTCCCCTCAACTCTGGAATTCAGCTCTTTTGTCTATATTTAAATTAAGGCTGTAATGAGGTCAGGAGCTGAATGGCCCTGACTGAATTCAAAGTGGGCTTCACTGAGCAGGTTATTGCTGAGCAGGTACTGCTCGATAGCACTGGTCATAGCACATTCCATCACTTTACTGACAATTGAAAGTAGACTGATGGGGCAGTAATTGGCTGGATCAGATTTGTCCTGCTTTTTGAGTACAGGACATAATTCAGCAATTTTTGACACTGTCAGGTAGATGCCAGTATTGTAACTGTACTGGAACATCTTGGATAAGGGTGCAGCAAGTTCCCCACCACAGAGCCAGGAGGCCTGGGTTCAAGTCTTGCTCCAGATAATACATCATAACATCATTGAGCAGGTTAAATAGAAAATATCTTAAGTTCCGTCTTACTAATATGGACAGCGCTTGTTAGACATACATCTGATATAACTAGTGACTCTCTGCCCTCTGTCTCTGTTTCATGGAAATATACAGCAGGCGAATTATCAATTTTTTTTCTGAATTTGTCTTTTTTTATCTTTACAAGACACTTTGAGATTATCAATTGCATTCTTAGTAGGAAATTCAACTGATGTCCTTTCTCACCTCCAATGAGCCTGTTGCATCATTCATTTGCCAGAACCTTTTCCCAGACGACTACAGACATAACTTGGGGCGGCGCAGCAGCTCAGTGGTTTGCACTGCTGCCTCACAGCACCAGGAACCCAAGTTCAATTCCACCCTCAGGCAACTGTCTGTGTGGAGTTGGCATGTTCTCCATTGAGTCAATTCACCAATTAAAGCTCTCAGATGCATCTTTGCAGTACCAACAGAAGTACCAAAAGGGGAAGTATCCCATGGTCTCATTGTGTTTGTGTCAATGTTATCTTTTCTCTCTGAAGTAGCCACTCATTTTGGATAAATGTTTTAACAGTGGCAACCATACACACAAGTGTTTATCTTTATTACAATGAATCTACACAGGTTCTCAACAAGCAGTTGAGGCTTTGTAACAGAGTTTGGATCTTCCTTAATGTAACATGAACAAGTGCCCAGTTTTTCTGGCATGGAAGGGTCACTGATTAATAATTAAGAGCAAAAATTGAAGTTTATTAACTTTACCAGAGATTCTACTGGATAATTTAGTGCAACAGGTGATATCAGATCAGCAACCTGTTATTCCATATTCCCATTAAATCCAACAGAAATGAATAGATAAATGAAATGGAAAATGGGAAAAGTAGAGTCATAGAGCACAGAAACGGAACATTCCTACCATCTCAAGCATGCTAACCAGGTTTCCTGAACTGAACTAGTCCCTTTTGCTTGCGTTTGGCCCAAATCAGTTTGAACCTTCCTTATTCATGTACCTGTCTAAATGTGAGCAGGTTGAGAGGTTACCTAATAGAGGTTTATAAAATCATGAGTGGCATAGGTAGGGTGAATAGCCAACATCTTTTTCCCAGGGTAAGGAAGCCAAAACCAGAGGGCATAGGTTTAAGGTGAGAAGGTAAGATTTAAAAAGGGACCTGAGGGGTAACTTTTTCACACATAGCATGGTGCGGGTTTGGAACAGGCTGCCAGACGTAGTGGCAGGAGCAAGTACTGTTACTACATTGAAAAGACATTTGGAGAAGTACTTGGATAGGAAAGGTCGAGGGGGATATGAGCCAAATGCAAGCAAGTGGGACTAGTTTAGTTTGCAGGACATGGTCAGCGCAGGCAAGTTGGACCGAAGGGTCTGTTTCTACGCTGTATGACTCTATGACTCTTTAATATGTTGGGCCAAATTGTCTCATCCTGCACTGTAACAAATTCTGTGGTATTCTGCAAGTATTTTATGACTCACTCATGGGACAGGGGTTCACTGGTCAGGTCAGTAATTATTGCCCATTGTTAGTTGCGCTTGAGAAGGTGGTGTGAGCTGCCTTCTTGAATCATTGCACTCCATGGTCTATACATAGACCCACTATGCAATTAGGGAGGGAATTCCAGGATTTTGACCCAACAGCACTAAAGGAACAGGGATATATTCCCCAGTTAGGATGTTGTGTTAGCTTGGGGTGCAATTTGAAGGTGGTAGTGTTCCTAGGTATCTGCTGCCCTTGTCCTTCTGGGTGGTAAGGATCATGAATTTGGAAGGTGCTGTTGAGGGATATATGACAAATTTCAGCAGTGCATCTCAGAGGTGATCCAGAATTACTGCAAACTTCCAACTCGGTGTGAACCAGCAATCTTCCAGCAAGGTGGGCTGGTAAGAATTACCCTAGCATCTCAGTGCAATGAGTGACATACACTGATGAAACTGCATGAAAAATTAATTTCTTGACTTCTTTGGCAAAGTGAATATGTTGCCAGAAAATTATGGTAATTTGTCGACTTAGCAATTGCTGTCAAGATCTTTATTGCCTCATATTGCTGAAATAAATAGACTGCATCAGCACTGTAAAAAAAAAGGCAGTTTGCATTTAACTGCTTGACCTGAAAAATGGTCAAGGCACATCATGAGAGATATAAATGCGAGGAGATGTCTAAAAGGTGCGCGTGAAAAAGTAGTTTCCTATACTTAGTCTCAGCCATTTAATAAAGGTACAAATTATGTGAAAATAATGTCAATACAGGTCCCGTCCCCCAGCTCCCAGCCAATAACTGTCATGCTCTGGGTTCATGGTCCTCTATAATTTACGTCAAACATAATATATTCAAATCATTTGCATATGACCTATTCTTTTTTATCCTCAATGGGTGCGACTAAGTGCAACCCCAGGAGAGCAAATGTTATCATCACATAAAAGAAACATGATGGATTAATACGCACCACAGTAAAACCATCGGCGCAGCCCTTCGCCTTCATTTGGAATGCCTGTCTACTTTTCACAACTCTTGCATCCCTAATTAGCAGTGGCAGCATTTCATTTATCCATCAGCTTCCTGATGTGGCACTTTCTACTGCACTGCAGACAACAGACAATTATTTCGCAAACCCTCTGGTTAAGTCCACCGATTCATTAGTGGGAGTGCTGTTGAGGCCGCAGGTGGCAAAACTGTACTGGTATTTTTGCTGATGGTCTACTATCAGATGCCTGTCATTACCTTTTTTAATGACATGTTACAGCGCAAAAGGTGCTGCCATGTCAATATTAATGGCACTGAGCAAAACTACTGCATAACAGCCAGTGACTTGATAACTGAATTATGGATTCGCAGTTTGAAAAATCCCACTGTACCTTCATTGGGCTGGAGAGATGTTTTTAATAAACGTCAAAAAATTAGAAATGGACTTGCATTAGCAAAATGGAAATTATTTTTGGATTAATAACATAATATTCACGTCTTATACAAAATAACTTTTACCCAACAGGAGCACTGTACTTCTAATTGTGCTTGGTGAAAGTGTGGATATGTTGCATAAAATTATGTCCATTTCATTTTTAGGGTTCATTTCTGGTTCCATGCAAGGTCATTAACTTTTTGCACATGGATTACAAAAGACGGACATCCGTGCTCCTTTCTGTCATGACTCGTAGAATGTATTGGAAGCACGGTGACTGATAAGGGAAGTCACAGAAACAAGATAACAAACTTTTGCACTTCTGGTCAATATGTCAGCCTCTGAGTTGGAGCTTCTTGAGTTTCAAATCCACCGCCAGTGATTCAGCACACATGTTAGACTGTTAGTTTAGCACAGTGCTGGGCTGTCAGATGCATCAAGTTAAACCAAGATTATGTCCACCCTGTCAAGTGGATGTAAGAAATCGTAAGGCACTATCCAAAGAACAGCTAGAGAGTTTTCTTTATGCCTTAGTCAATAATTGCCCCACAAACGCCAGTACTCAAGAATAAATTTCAGTTGGTTTCCTCAATGATGTGCTTAGAACATTTCTGTGTCTGAGTTACAAAAGCCAGTGGAGCACATTGGGACATCCTCGAGTTGTGAAAAGACACAACATATATGCAAGTTGTTTCTCTCTTTGATTTTTGTCATTCTGCTGTGATTGTAGAACAAGAATGCTTCTTCAGGAAAATGTATGTGTGCTAAAAAAAATCTTGTGAGTATTAAAGCATTGATTTTTTATCAGTACTATTTTAAGTCAAATGCTTTATTGTCAGACAGATGCTATAATTATTTGAATAGAGCTCCATGACTTTTATTGTCACTTGATGCTCACTATCATGTTTTACTACAAGCTCCAGCTCCTAACAATTGACTCACATTGTCTGCTGATCTAATGATGCCACTGGTTTTCTTATCAACTCTCACCAACTGCCACTGCTCTACACCAAACCCTTCACACACAGACATTTCTCTTTCAATTCATTGGTGCTTGAAGATAGCTTCACATCAAAGACCAAGATGAAAAAGTTGAAGAAAGGCATATCATTCTTCACATTATTCCTGTTGGTTATTACTGTGAAATGTTACTGTTCACTCAATCAATACAACTCACAGAGGATGTTCGAGCTTTTGTGTTTTGCTTTCGGAAAATGCAACCTGCTCCAATACAATCTGATGTATTTTTATCACTCAGCATACCTGTAATGTGGGAGGTTTTCCTTCCACGTGGGCTGTGATCATAGCCTCAAATTGATGTCATATACATGTCATTAAATAACTATAACTTTTCTAAAGATTATTAAGACAATTTAGTTTTTTAACAAAGAATTCAGAAGGAAAATGGTTAGAATCTGAACCTTGCAAACACAAGAGGGATAGATTGGGCTTTGATCATTTCAGGGGAAATTTGCTAAATAAATGAGAGAGAAACAATGAGAGGTATGAGCTGACTCTTTTGGAGTTAGAAATAGTTCCTAGGGCTAAAGGGATCAATGGGTGGAGGAAGAATGCAGGAACAGGTGGATGATCAGCCATGATTATATTGAAAGGCACAGCAGGTTCAAAGGGTCAAATAGTCTACGCCTGCTCTTTTTCATATGTTTCTGATGTTTTTATGTACCTGCATTGCTTATAGTCATGCTCTCTGTGCAATGGAGTTAGTATAGCGTCTTCAGTCAGTCAACTGTCTGTGTATTATTTATAATAACATCAGAAAGCACAGGACCTCAACTATATGTTTATAATCTGTATGTGTTAGCCATGTAAACAGTTGGTGATGTAAATAGACTTTAAGACATCTGTCTCAACAAGAACCTGAATTTTGTAAACATATGTTTCATAGGTTAATGTATAGTAAGCCATGAATGACATAATGGTAGTGAAAAGTGAATGTGGAACTTTAGTAGTGACAGCTAGTTAAAGGCAGAAAGTGGGCACTAAAGGCTAAAACAGTGACTGCATTGCAGCAGTCATGAAAAATATCTTTTCTCGACTGGCATCTATTGTCTTCTAGGTTCAGAGCTGAAGTTAAAAGGAATAACCAAGACTAAAGTGCTCCAACATAAACTAAAGGCGTCAAACCTCACCTGGAGTAGAATGAGTATTCTATCACCATCTCTGTTTTTTAAAAAAAAATTGTGTTTACATGACGCCTAGAACAGATTCTATTAAAAAAACAACTAAAGCACGCTGAAAGATCTAAGGTCATATATCTAATCTACAGAACTGATGCCAGAGCAAGTTGCAGCTTAAAAATATTAGAAGCAATATTTTCTATGCTAAAGAAACATTACTTATTTCCAGATGTTGTTTGATTCCACCATTTTCTTTTACTGAAAATAGTGGCACATGTGATGCTATACAGCCAGTGATCTTATAACATGGAAAAAGACCTTCAGCCTATTGCATTCACATTGGCCATCAAGCATCTATCTGTGCAGCAATTTGCCAAAATTTATCAACACCAGTGCCGGTACAAATGTTATCCCTTCATACATGAGATATGTCCAGGATACTGACAAAACATGGTGTCACACAAGATAAACCAACTGATTACAATGGGCCTGACATCCTTGCATTGGCATTATCAGTGGTAGATGCCGATATGGATTGTCAGGATGGATATATAAAACCTTTTACATCACTGAAACAAACCAACACACAATCAGCATTGATCTCCATATCACACAATTTAAAAGGTGGCAAACACATCAGTTACAACACCAAAGATTCGAGATCTCAACATCAACATCTGCCTTTATCCAGGCAGGTATAATGCTACAGGCAACGCTGAAGGTAATGCAGTGTTACTTTTGAAAGATGGCATGTAAGTGCAATAGTCACTTTGACAAAAGCCGAAACTGCAATTGGATTCAACTATTAAATCACATCATCCCAAAGATTGAGCATCGTACTAATTGGTGCTGCATAGTTATGTGAGCTTTGAAGAAAAAAAATACTATATCTGTATGTTTATATCCAAGGCAACGGAACATTGCACTAAAAAGATGTCCACACATGTTTTCTACCCTGGGAATGCTTAATCCCAAGTTTTCAGTGTCAAGGTATTTCTTCAGTTTGTATGCCACGAATTGATATAGATCCATACATCTTTCCCTGGTATCCTAAGACATCTTCTAAAGCACCTTTTGGTAGATACTGTCTCCATCAGCAGGCCCATGTTCCAACATACGGATCATATGGCTAGCACGAGGGGTCATAGTTTTAAGCTGGTTGGTGGAAAGTATAGAGGGGATGTCAGAGGCAGGTTCTTTACGCAGAGAGTTGTGAGAGCATGGAATGCGTTGCCAGCAGCAGTTGTGGAAGCAAGGTCATTGGGGTCATTTAAGAGACTGCTGGACATGCATATGGTCACAGAAATTTGAGGGTGCATCCATGAGGATCAATGGTCGGCACAACATTGTGGGCTGAAGGGCCTGTTCTGTGCTGTACTGTTCTATGTTCTATGTTCTATGTTCTATATCTTTGATAATCCACCAAGTTTTCCCTGTGGGTGGCATTGAAGCTCTCAGAAGAACAAAACATCAGCTTTGGCAAGAATTTCTATCAGTGCAGTACAGTGACACAAAACACAGCTTTATATTCAACAGTGCGCAACAGTATAAATCAGCTACTTTTCACGTCAATTTCCTTATCAATTGGTATTAGTTCTGATCATCCTAAAATAAAAGACATACAAAGATGCCTATAGGAAGACAAAAGGTGACTTACAAAGGCATCTATCTTTTACTTTTTATTTAAACTCCATGTGTTCCAAATTTTGCAATTGAGGTATCTTCTCCACAAAAGCAAATATGGCAGGAAATTACCAGTTCATTTTTCAATCTCAGAAAAGCTCTGTCCTTCACTAAATATGTGCTTCAAATCAATTATCCTTCTAGTTTACCACATTCAAAACTGAAGCTTTGAAGCCCAGAAAAGCCTCGGAGCGTGTCTGCAAGAGGATGACAAGCCTATTGCATTTGGTTCTGAGTTCCTTATGATAGGTCAGGCAAATTACAGTGCAAGACAGAGCCTTGCTCTGCTTTTATATGTATCCATTTGGTATTGTTCATATTCACAACAAACCACTAAACATGATTTTAGGTCAATATTTCTTTCTTTAACTATTTTAATCTGTGGAAAGTTTCTGCTATAACAATTAGATGATGGAAGTGAATAGTTGATTGCCCATGAGATAGTAGAAACTGCCAATACTGGGAAATCTGAGATAACAAGGTGTAGAGCTGGGTGAACACAGCAGGCCAAGCAGCATCAGAGGAGCAAGCTGACGTTTCAGGCCTAGATCCTTCTTCAATGTGAACTTCACAAGCTTCAAAATCTCCCCTCCCCCTACCACATCGCAAAACCAGCCCAGCTTGTCCCCGCCTCCCTAATCTGTCCTTCCTCCCACCTATGCCCTCCTCCCACCTCAAGCCCCAAACCCATCTCCTATCTCCTAGCCTCATCCCAGCCCCTTGAACTGTCCATCCTCCCTGGACTGACCTATCCCCTCCTTATCTCCCCACCTACACTCACCTTTACTAGCTCCATCCCCACCTCTTTGACCTGTCTGTCTCCTCTCTACCTATCTTCTCCTCTATCCATCTTCTATCCACTTCCCCCATCTCCCTATTTATTTCAGAATCCCCTTCCCCACCACCATTTCTGAAGAAGGCTCTATGCCTGAAGCATCAGTCTTCCTGCTCCTCTGATGCTGCTTGGCCTGCTGTGTTCATCCAGCTCTACACCTTGTTAGCTCAGTTGATTGTCCATATCTATCAGTATCATAACACACCCTCACTGCAAAGAACAAACATGAATGATATTTATCTATATGAACAATATGTTACAATGTCACCATGAAATAACAATACAAAGATTTGGATGACATTAAAATTATCCCTACTTAAAGGAGACCATGGGATGGCTGTGTAAGAAGTACAGAATTGTTATACTTGGCAGTAAATCTAGACATTGAGGATGAAGATTGCTATTCAGTAAGGGAGGTGGAAGGTTTATTCTTTATGTGGTTATCCTATACAGGTTCACCAAGATGTTAAGTTGCCCCATTCCTCAGCATGAGTGTCTACCACTGTGGTACTTTCTGAACTACATCCTTTTATGGGATATGGAAATCACTTGAAAGGGCAGCATTTATCATCAGCTCATAACTGCCCTGAGAAGACGGTGATGAGCTGCCTTTGTGAACCACTGCACTCCAGTTGATATAGGGAAGGATTTCCATGATTTTGACCCAACAACAGTGTAGGTTGGTGATATATTTCTAAGTCAGATTGCAATGTGACTTGAAGAGGAATTTGCAGCTTGTGCTGTGCCTATGCACTTTTTGCCCTGGGTAGTAAAGCTCGCAAGTTTGGAAGATACTGCTTAAGAAGCTGACTGAGTTGATACAATAGGAAATTGTACATCCCGTAGGCACATTGTTGGAGGGTGTGAATGTTTAAAAAGATATATGGAGTGCCAGTTAGCAGGCTGGTTTGTCCTTAATGGTGTTGAGCTTCTTGACTATTGTTGGAGCCACTTCCCAGACAAATGGAGAACATTCCATCACACTCCTGACTGGAGTCTTGTAGATGACAGACAAGTTTTGGGAATACAGAAACTGAATTACTCAGCTTAGGCAACGAGTTAGAGCCAATCGCATTGCTTTGGGTCCAATGTGACAAATAAACCCGATCAGGTCAGAGCAGCAGATTGTCTTCGCTAAAGGACATTAGTAAACCAGATGGGCTTTTATGACTACAAGCTAGTTAATTTAACTGATAGTTTTTTCTAATTACAGATTTATTTATGATCTGAATTTTCAAGTCCTCAGCTGCGACAATGAGAATTGTTACTCTCCTAACTGTGCACAGATATTAACCCTCAGTTAAAGCCAATGGAAATTCACAGGAAGATCATTTGCACTCGTGTACTGAAGAGCCCTTATGCCCTCATGTTACAGTTTACGGCAACAGCAAAGTCTCCCTTTCCCTTTTGAAATAAATCATTCCTTGTTCCATATACATGAAAAACTTAAACCTGCAGTGTGTGTCAACAGGGCCCAGATTTGTTGTGAGGTATTCATCATTCATACAATGTAAGAAAATAAGTGGTCATTCCAATTTTTATAGTATGTAATTTAATTATAAATGTTTGATTTATTCATTTCCAGCATAAGACTCACTAAAGCAGTTTTTGAGACGAGGGAATTGCCCTGACATGGGAGATTAATAGAATAGCCTAATGGGCCCTGGATTTTAAAAGAAAACAAGCTGATCTAAACAAAACATTCAAAAATTCTTCAGACGTTTGACAGATTAGATGTTAAGAAAATGTCTCCTCTGACTGAATAAGAGGCAAGTCATTTAGGGTTGAGGTCAGGATAAATTTCTCCACTAAAATGCTTGAAAACCTCTGCAATTTTCTACATCAGAGAATTGTAGAAGCTAAAATATTGAATATATTCAAGACAGATCAATAGCTTTTTGGATCCTATCGAAATTAAGGGGTATGGGGAAAGTGTGTTAAGGTAGAGTTGAGGTAAAAAGGCAATCATGATCTTAATGAATGAAAAGTGGCATCGAAAGGCCAAATGATTTAGCCCAACTTCAGATCTTACATTACTGCGTGGGAATGAAGGCTTGCATCTTATACTGTAGATGGCAATCTCCTAATGGATTTCATGGTTTTGCCCGTCATTAGCAGTACACTAGAATAGGCCATTGTTGCTACAGTCTGCTGTACCACCAGCTTGATAAGACAGAGGTATATCTCTGCTAGTCAATTCCCAAGTTCACTGCATAACCTGCATAAAAATTGCCAGCAAAGGGAGATAAAGAAAAATTCTGTGAAATTTCATCTTGTGTATTGGAAAGGAGGCATTCAAAGTGACTAGTGAGCTGACTGGGAAGAGATTGTTGAGACAAAGTAGATCCAAACAAAAGAAAAAACATATGTTGTCAAACAGAGTGCAAAAATAAATCATTGAAAATATTACCAATGAATCAGTCACTTCAGCAGAAGGCATCATTCTGACCTTGCTCTTCAAATAACAGGCGAGCTGAATCAAAAATGTGGCATTCTTCTTTCAAAAGTCTTCAGACTCTGTTGCATAGACTGTGCATGTATGAAAAGCAGCAGCTCTTATTTTTACATCTTCCTATTCAATTATTCAATTTGTACAGAAGTCACAATCCAAGGACTGTGCTTTAACTCCCAGTGTAGCTGAGGCACACTATAAACCTCATCTATCAGCAAAACATTTACGAATAAATACAACATGCCTCATTGCACCCTACTTTCCTTCATAAAATATTACTTGAATCTGTGTTATTGAAATCATTTTGCTACAACTGTCTGACCTTGTGAAAAGGCTCAATGAGCTGAATCTCTAAAACGAACATTAATTTTGTTGGAACTGCTGTCCCAATTCTGGAATTGGTGGTGGGGGAGGGGGTTGGTGGAGGTGGAAGTGCGGGGTTTCTTGTGTTTGGTGTTGGTGGATCTTTGTCTGTACTCAGAGATATAAGTATGAGCTTTGTTCCCAAACAGGTATTTTATACAGCATTTTATCTGTATTAAGAAACACCATATTGTTTATGCAGCCTCGCTTGGTCTGTGAGGAATTTTTATTGTCTGTGGAAATGTACTGCAGCTGAAAAGGAATTGGTATTACTTATCATAGTATTTAATTGCTATGAATTTCAGATTGCTATGAACAGCTCAAGAACATTTTTCTTTGCACTATCACTATGGAAGGAGTTTGAGGGAGCACCACCACTGACAAGATCCCCTCTAAGCCACTCACTATCTTGTCTCTGAAACATATCACCATTCATTCAGTGTCCCTATGTCCAAAATCCTGGAATTCTCCCCCAAATGACATTGTGGGTTTACCTATAGCATAAGGACTGCAGCGATTCAAGAAGTCAGATCATCAACCATCTTCTGAGGACAACTAGGAATAGGCAAGAATTACTAGTCCAGCCAGTGAAATCAACATCCCATGAATGAGCAAAAGAAAATGTATTAAATGACTTAGGTAAACAATGAAGCTTAAAAGGCAAAGTTAGTAAGGACGTACAAACACAAAATGATACAATTTAGGAACTGGAGTAGGCCATTCGACCCCTGCCCACAATTTAATGAGATTACCAATAATCTGATTATGACCTTAATTATACTTTCTTGCTAAATCCCAAAAACCGTTGACTTTCTTGTGCGTGTTTTATCCATCACTGTCTTAAAAGATTTCAGTGACTGTATTTTCTGGAAGACAGAGTTCCACGGAGTAACAACCATCTATGAGAAAACCAAATTGCCTCATCTCTATCTTAAATGGGGCATTGCCTAATCTTAAATTGTGCCCCCAATTTCTAGTGTCTTCCTAAGGCGAAACATCTTTCAAGCAAGGATCTTCATACACAGGCAACATCCCTTATTTATGTTTAAAATGTTAGTTTTAGATTCACTTTTCTCTTCCTCAAACTGAATGCAAAATGCAATCATGTTATGATCACTGCTACCTCAGAACATCTTTACTATGAGTTCATTCACTAATTCTGTCTCATTACTCATTATCTGATCTAGAATAGCCTGCTCTCTACCTGGCTCAAGAAATGTTCACAGGTACTGCCTGACTAGCAGAGGGCTTTCAACAGTTTGCGTTTCCATTTTAGGTTTATAGCATCTGTTGTATTTCCTATTCTCACAAGAGCAACTCAGCTACGCAAACAGAAAGGAATCTGTGAAAGCTTATCACAAATATTAGCAATTGATGTTGAGGCAATGTGAAGACATAGAGATTGTTTTCAATCTTGTAGAGGAAAAGTGGGATAAAGATAAAGAGGACACATTGGTTTACATCAGCAACTGTAAGCATGAACATTAACATTGAGTAACTGAGCATATTTTTACATTTTAATCTATATTCAAATTACAACATCACTTCTTTGGAAAGATGTGGAGGTGCCAGTGTTGGACTGGGATGGACTGGTCTTGACTTCTTTGGAAGGGAGAAGGGTGTTTTATCAATTTTGGGAATGGTTTTGATTGCTGGTAGGTAATTTTGTTGCTTTGTAACAGATTAGGTGTTCCCTGGTTGAATTGCATTTTTGGTTCAGTGCGTTTTGATGGGGCTGTGCGGATTGTTTTTGTTCAAAAGCACCCTGACCCAATTATTTTCAGACCACTGAGGCTACACAAATTCTCAGAAGGTAATCCAGTTTGGAATTTGCCTGCTGGTGGCTTTGGTGAATTAACAAAATAACTTTTTAATTTATTAAAATATTGTGTGTGCTTGCAGACAACGTGACAATTCCTGGGTCACACTTTACATAAGTTTGTTGTCATTTTTCCAATCAACTTCCTCAGATGCAATTTCCTTACTTTCATAAATTGGCAGATTGGCAGTAAAATAGGTTATCCATCACACCTGCTCATTCTGATACAGGTGACTTGTTAGCTTCATTCTGCCTGCTACTTTAAGAGACTACTATTTGCAGGTAGTACTTTTAGTCTGTACAGACTGTGAAAAGTGCCTTATATTGTGAGTCACTAGCACTATTCAATGGCAGTCTGTAACCGTTGAAACAGTTACATCTTTGCAAGAAATTAATATAAAAGATGAGAAATGTGAATCATAGCAGTGACACATTTTGATGAGTGGCTGATTATGCCAAAGTGTATGCATAAAATGCATTAGAGGTTTTGGTGCAAAGCATGAAGAGAAGGTGAGACATCCAATATCAGCAACAGAGCAGGACACCCATCATGTAAACATGCAGGCAGCAAAAGGAGGACAGAGCGGTGGAGGTTAATGCCTGGAATGTTATCCAAAAACATGAATGTAGTGTTGGATAAAAGTGAACAATTTCCCTCACATTGTCCAAGTGAGTGCATTCATCTTGAAATAACATCCCATAAATTAAACCATGAGCCTCAGCCACAGATCAACTTGTTATACACCCCTCACCCATTTACCAATCAATATCTATCAAACAGTACACAACTATTGGATACATACATGGTACCTCACCCTCACCACTTATTAAGCTTACGCATGCACCACACACCTTGCACACACTAGCAGATTTTCCAGCACATTATCCAAGCACACAGTGCAACACTCACTAACACACTTCCCTCTTGTTAGAAATAGTGAGATATAGCAGGCTGCAGCAGGATGGAACTGGAGGAGGACAAATGTGCCTGTATGTTTTAACCCCATGGAGGAGATGAGGCTGACCATCATGGAAAAGGAATCCCAGCGGGTAAGGCCACTGGCATGCCAGAGAGACTGATGATCAGATTAACTGTGTTACCTCTTCCTATTTCTCCCTCACCCCACAATCACCTTCAAATCACAAACTGCAGATAGTAACTGTGCACAGTTCTCACTTTCTCCTCTGCTCCCACCCGCTGCCTTTTTCATTTCAAATTCAGGAACTTAAGTCATTTGACTTAATAATTGTAGCGAGTTTTTTTTTAATTTATTCATTCACAGGATGAGGGATTGTTGGCTAGGCCAATATTTATTGCTCAGAGGGCAGTTAAGAGTCAACCACATTGTCGCGAGTCTGGAGTCACATGTAGGCCAGGCCAGGGATGGATGGCACTTTCCTTCTCTAAAGGACATAGTGAACCAGAGAGGTTCTTTTCCCCTGAAAATCATAGATTCATGATCATCATTAGACTCTTTTTTATTAAATTCAAATTCAACCGTTTGCTGTGGCGGGATTCAAACCCCAGCCCATGGGACATTACCTGCGTCTCTAGCAGTCCAGTGATAACACCACCAGCCTATTGCCTCTCCTTTGCACTTATTAAATCTACAAAAAGAAAAGTAGATAGCCAGCCACCAGGTACAAATGTGCAGAAATCAGTGTGCAAGCACATTTTAGGAAATGGAGTGGCTCCTTTCATTGCAGCCCTCGATTAGGCTGTCACATGGTTAGATATAGGTGGTGTTTGCATACGCTAACCGTAAACACCATGACCCTTAGACTGAGTGACCAGCAGCACACTTCAGAAGATATCCAATCCAGACCCTAAGCTGTGATATCTCAGAGCAGTCAGTGCCCATTGGAGATGCAGGGAGAAAAAGCACACAAAAATAAATACTTACTGTCTAAAAGCATGGGAGAGGCAGAAACCCTCAAGAAATTGAGGGGAGTTATCGGGAGTTGGTCACTCCTAAGGCTCAGGACGAGGATAGATGGGTTACAGTTAGGGGGAGGAAAGGGGACAGACAGACAGACAGTGCAGAGATCCCCTGTGGGCATTCCCCTCAGCAATAAGTATACCGTTTTGGATACTGCTGGGGGGATGACCTACCAGAGGAAAGCCATAGTAGTCAGTTCTCTGGCACTGAGCCTGACACTGTGGCAAAGAAGGGAAGGGGGCAGAATAGAAAAGTACTCGTGGTAGGGGAATCGATAGTTAGGGGAATCGACAGGAGATTTTGTGGGCAAGATCGGGATTCCCGGAAGGTATGTTGCCTCCCTGGTGCCAGGGTCCGGGACGTCTCCGATCAGGTGTATAAGGTTCTAAAAGGGGAGGGTGAACAGCCAGAAATCGTGTTACATATTGGCACAAATGATATAGCCAGAAATAGGTTTGAGGATATAAAAAGTGATTTCAGGGAGTTAGGATGGAAGCTGCAGAGCAGGACGAACAGAGTAGTGTTCTCTGGTTTACTACCGGTGCCACGAGATAGCGAGGTGAGGAACAGGGAGTGGGCGCAGCTGAACACGTGGCTACGCAGCTGGTGTAGGAGGGAGGGCTTCAGATATGTTGATAATTGGGATGCCTTCTGGGGAAGGTGGGACCTGTACAAGAAGGACGGGTTGCATCTGAACTGGAAGGGGACCAATGTCCTGGGTGGAAGGTTTGCTCGAGTAGTTCGAGAGGGTTTAAACTAGTATGGCAGGGGGGTGGGAACCTGAGCTGTATACCAGAGGTGAGCGTTGATGCAGGTGAGGCAGTAGCAAGAGGTAGACCAGCTAGTGGGAAGGATTTTCCTGGGAAGGAACCAAGGGATCGGTTAAAGTGTGTTTGCTTTAATGCAAGGAGTATCAGGAATAAAAGTGATGAACTTAGAGCATGGATCAGTACCTGGTGCTATGATGTTGTGGCCATAACAGAGACATGGGTTTCTCATGGGCAGGAACGGTTGCTGGATCTTCCAGGGTTTAGAACATTTAAAAAGAATAGGGAGGGGGGAAAAAGAGGAGGGGGTGTAGCACTACTAATCAGAGAGGGTATCACAGCTACAGAAGCTTCCATTGTCGAGGAAGATCTGCCTACCGAGTCAGTATGGGTGGAAATTAGGAACAGCAAGGGAGTAGTCACCTCGTTAGGGGTTTACTACAGGCCCCCCAATAGCAGCAGGGAGATTGAAGAAAGCATAGGTCGACAGATTTTGGAAAAGTGTGCACGCAGTAGGGGTTGTAATGGGTGACTTTAACTTTCCTAATATTGATTGGAACCTCCTTCGAGCAGAAGATTTGAATGGAGCTGTTTTTGTAAGGTGTGTTCAGGAGGGTTTCCTAACGCAGTACGTTGACAGGCCGACGAGGGGAGAGGCCATTCTAGACTTGGTGCTCGGAAACGAGCCGGGGCAGGTATCAGATCTTGTGGTGGGAGAGCATTTTGGTGATAGTGACCATAACTGCCTCACATTCTACATAGCTATGGAGAAGGAGAGGATTAGGCAAAATGGGAGGATATTTAATTGGGGAAGAGGAAACTATGATGCGATTAGACATGAGTTAGGAAGCATGGACTGGGAGCAGTTGTTCCATGGTAAGGGAACTATAGACATGTGGAGACTGTTTAAGAAACAGTTGTTGGGAGTGATGAGTAAATATGTCCCTCTGAGACAGGCAAGAAGGGGTAAGACAAAGGAACCTTGGATGACGAGAGCGGTGGAGCTTCTTGTGAAAAGGAAGAAGGTAGCTTACATAAGGTGGGGGAAGCTAGGGTCAAGTTCAGCTAGAGAGGATTACATGCAGGCAAGGAAGGAGCTCAAAAATGGTCTGAGGAGAGCCAGGAGGGGGCACGAGAAAGGCTTGGCAGAAGGAATCCGGGAAAACACAAAGGCATTTTACACTTATGTGAGGAATAAGAGAATGATCAAAGAAAGAGTAGGGCCGATCAGGGATAGCATAGGGAACTTGTGTGTGGATCCTGAGGAGGTAGGGGAAGCCCTAAATGAGTTTTTTGCTTCTGTCTTTACGAAAGAAACCAACTTTGTAGTGAATGAAACCTTTGAAGAGCAGGTGTGCATGCTGGAATGGATAGAGATAGACGAAGCTGATGTGCTGAAAATTTTGTCAAACATTAAGATTGACAAGTCGCCAGGCCCGGATCAGATTTGTCCTCAGCTGCTTTGGGAAGCGAGAAATGCAATTGCTTCGCCACTTGCGAAGATCTTTGCATCCTCACTCTCCACTGGAGTCGTACCTGAGTACTGGAGAGAGGCAAATGTAATTCCTCTCTTCAAGAAAGGAAATAGGGAAATCCCCGGCAATTATAGACCAGTAAGTCTCACGTCTGTCGTCTGCAAGGTGTTAGAAAGGATTCTGAGGGATAAGATTTATGACCATCTGGAAGAGCATGGCTTGATCAAATACAGTCAACACGGCTTTGTGAGGGGTAGGTCATGCCTTACAAACCTTATCGAGTTTTTTGAGGATGTGACTAGAAAAGTTGATGAGGGTCGAGCTGTGGATGTGGTGTATATGGACTTCAGTAAGGCATTTGATAAGGTTCCCCATGGTAGAAGGTCAGGAGGAATGGGATACAGGGGAAGTTAGCTGCTTGGATACAGAATTGGCTGGTCAACAGAAGACAGCGAATGGTAGTAGAAGGAAAATATTCTGCCTGGAAGTCAGTGGTGAGTGGAGTTCCACAGGGCTCTGTCCTTGGGCCTCTACTGTTTGTAATTTTTATTAATGACTTGGACGAGAGGATTGAAGGATGGGTCAGCAAGTTTGCAGACGACACAAAGGTCGGAGGTGTCGTTGACAGTGTAGAGGGCTGTTGTAGGCTGCAGCGGGACATTGACAGGATGCAGAGATGGGCTGAGAGGTGGCAGATGGAGTTCAACCTGGATAAATGCGAGGTGATGCATTTTGGAAGGTCGAATTTGAAAGCTGAGTACAGGATTAAGGATAGGATTCTTGGCAGCGTGGAGGAACAGAGGGATCTTGGTATGCAGATACATAGATCCCTTAAAATGGCCACCCAAGTGGACAGGGTTGTTAAGAAAGCATATGGTGTTTTGGCTTTCATTAACAGGGGGATTGAGTTTAAGAGTTGTGAGATCTTGTTGCAGCTCTATAAAACTTTGGTTAGACC
Organism: Stegostoma tigrinum; assembly: GCF_030684315.1. NCBI lineage: Eukaryota > Metazoa > Chordata > Chondrichthyes > Orectolobiformes > Stegostomatidae > Stegostoma > Stegostoma tigrinum. Next base: position 113,042,868 of record NC_081358.1, on the reverse strand, counting down.
GCACTTGGAATACTGCGTCCAGTTCTGGGCGCCCTATTATAGGAAAGATGTGGATGCTTTGGAGAAGGTTCAGAGGAGGTTTACCAGGATGCTGCCTGGACTGGAGCGCTTATCTTATGAAGAGAGGTTGACTGAGCTCGGTCTCTTTTCATTGGAGAAAAGGAGGAGGAGAGGGGACCTGATTGAGGTATACAAGATAATGAGAGGCATAGATAGAGTTGATAGCCAGAGACTATTTCCCAGGGCAGAAATGGCTAGCACGAGGGGTCATAGTTTTAAGCTGGTTGGTGGAAAGTATAGAGGGGATGTCAGAGGCAGGTTCTTTACGCAGAGAGTTGTGAGAGCATGGAATGCGTTGCCAGCAGCAGTTGTGGAAGCAAGGTCATTGGGGTCATTTAAGAGACTGCTGGACATGTATATGGTCACAGAAATTTGAGGGTGCATACATGAGGATCAATGGTCGGCACAACATTGTGGGCTGAAGGGCCTGTTCTGTGCTGTACTGTTCTATGTTCTATGTTCTATGTTCTAAATTTAAAAGCTGAACACTTGAAATCCCATAGCATGCAGAGCTGAGTGCTTGGAAGCGGGGTTAGAATAGATGGATGTTTGATGACTGGCACAAACATGATGGGCCAAAGAGCCCTTTTCCATGCTGTAAAAACTCTGAGTCACTGACTTTTAAAAAATAGTTGAACTCAACATTTTAATACATTCAGCGCCTGCCAAATTTATTACTTGCCTTTGCATGACAACATAACTCTCCTGTGAAAGAAGTTATTAGGATTTTAGTGTAATCCCTGCAGGATATGATTCTGCCTATGTAGTGAACTCCCCCAAAGCCCAATAGATTTTATTATTTAATAATTTGAAAATATCCCAAGCATTGCAGCCATGTCATTCCCTCTGTGGGCTGCACTGTCAGATACTTGTCACATCCTTATGGCTCTGAATTATTTATTTCCCAATCTTTATGCAAGTCCCTTAGCAGCAATATAGGCAGCGAGGTTTTAGCTGTTTGATGTTATATCTCCTCAAGTGACGAAAGGCAGTGCAAACCAGCCAATGGTTTAACTGTGCTGAACTAGTTCTATTAGTGGAAAAGTACTGCCCATTCAAACTGCTAAGTAAATCCTCTGAGCGCCTAGAGACAATTCAGGCATGAAAGCAACTGTTAAAAACTTGACAACATCCAAACTGTTCCCATTTAATCCCGCTCCCAAGGTGAAGAATAATTATAAGTAAACATATGCCTTCATTATTTGCTTTACTGGTCTCTAATACCCAATCTCTCACACACATAAAAAATGCCAGCCAAGGATTAAATGCAATCTCTGCTGGATTTTACACATTTTGAAATAGAAAAATCTATTCGCTATGGAGATTGTAACGTATATTTCTCTTCATTTCCATTTCTTTGCCCACAGACCTTCACTCTACTGAAATTTTTGCAGGGTATATAAGCACATAGTGTGTACAGTTTGATAAAGCGACTGCTATTCTACAAATTGTCTTAACATATCTCCTACAGTATGGATCCAGCTAAGATACAGACATCGGGAAGTACAAGTCTTTCTTGTGATAAACAGGATTACAAACCTGCTTTTAAAAATATGGAGTGGGAGATTTAGCCAAAGCTACAGTACCCAGTATTAAATTATCATTTAAAGTTACTGGTTCCATTTTTAATATATGAATGTACCAAATTTGACTCATGTTTTTACATTCTTAATTAACGTGATCTAGTTGATTTTAAAAAATGCGATTCAAATCTTGTCATAGAATGTATGCAACTTTTAGCAGAAGCTAGGGTTAATTATGACATTGGTGATCATACAAAATGTGTGAAATCACCCCCACCCCTCAATATTTTACTTGTCTCAATATAATATTGCCAAACGTAACACATTGTAAATCCCTGCTGCAGGATCAGGCCATTCAGCCCCTCAAATCTGCCCATCACTCAACAAGAACACGGCTGATTTGATTGTAACCTCAATTCTTACCCATGATTTCACCATCTTGCTTAACGAGAATCTACTTCTGCCTTGAAGATAATCAAGGACTCTGCTTCCACCATTTTATCAGGAACTGAGTTCCAAAGACTCATGGCCATTTTAGAGAAAAAACACTTGCCTCATTATTTTCCATAAACTAATAGTCCATATCTCAAATGTGAAGCTCTGTAAAAGTGCATTAAATGTATGAACATAAGATACACAAACTTTATGGTGATTCATGGCAAATTAGTTTGCAGCTCAAAATGTGCTGTACATTATAAACCATCATTTCTACCTGCCATCAATTAGCTATTTTCAGCCAACTGGGTTGATGTAATCCACTTCCAGCCTTGGTAGTGGTGTAAGGACACCTTCTGGACAAACAAAACAGATCCCTTTATATCCCCACTGCCCAGCGTTTTACAAAGGCTCACATCTAGTGCAGAGACCAATTTTCTCTCTACCTTTGGAAATTGATTATGGAAGTTTCTCAGTGATGGTTGCACAAGGCTCAGCATCCTGAAGAGATTTAAATGCTTCTCATTTCCACACACAGTTCAGCTATTGCTTTCTTTAAAAGGAGCATCTGCTTATAAGCACACAAACAAGGAACAAGTGTGGGCTAATCGGGCCTTTGAGCCAGCTCCACCACTGAGTAAGATCATGGCTGATCTGTTTTTGACCTTAACTCTACATTCTTGCACATCCCTGATAATATGTCATGCCATTGGTGATAAGAAACTATTTCACTCTGCCTTAAAAATATCAAGATTCTGCATCTCCTATCTTTAGAGGGAGGGAACTCCAAAGATTAAAACAATCTGAGGAAAAAAATCTCCTCTTTTTTAATGCCCCTCTAAATTTTAAACCAATGCCCCGAGTTCAAGAATGTCCCACAAGAGGAAACATCCCTTTCATTTCTATTTGGTCAAGTCCTCTATGTTTCATTTAAGCCACCTCTGACTTCTCTAAACTCCAGTGGATACAGGACTTTCCTCATGAGGTAACTTGTCCATTCCAAGTTTACACCAAGTAAACCTTCTCTGAACTGCTTCCAACACATTAATATCTTTCCATAAATACAGTGATCAGTACTGTACATGGTGCTCGAAATATGGTCTTACCAATAACCTGTATAACGGAGGCACAAACTCCCTACTCTTGCATTTAATTGCCTTCACAATAAAACAGAACATTCTATCAGCTTTCCTTGCTGTAGCTCAATACTGACCTTCTGCCAGATCCTTCAGCATAAGCATATTTGCTTTGTTTCCTTTTATCCTCCCCTTTCTATGATCAGTCTTCACCAGAGCCTCTGTCCTCCACACCACCAACATCTCCGAACTGCTAAGTTGACATTCCCATAGAAACACCGGAATAAAGATGAACTACATCCCTCACCATCACGCCAGTCCACCTCAGCCCATCTGCCAACAATTTGTTTTTGTAACTTCCTATGTACCTGGCTAGCTCGAATCACTGTAAACCTCAGCTCATTCAAAAGTTTGCTCCAACCCCTCTCCTCATACCCTATCCTGTGCCACTCAACAATCACCCCTGTCCTCACATTATCTCATGGCCCCCTAGTGGCTCAAATTTAAAATTTTCACCTCTGCTCCAAAATAATTCAGGATTTCACCCTTCCTTGTCACAAAAACTTACTCAAGAAAAATCCAAAGAACTGACAATGCTGGAAGTTAGAACCAAAGTAGAAATTGCTGGAAAAACTCAGCAAGTCAGTTCTGAAGAAGGGACAATAGACCCAAAACATTAACTCTGCTTTCTCTCTGCACTTGCTTCCTGACCTGATGAGTTTATTCCAGCAATTTCTGATAATAACCTCCTCTTTCCCCTGACAATTAGAGATACTTTCTAATCCATCTGTGTGGAGATGTTATTGCGCACTTCAGGGAGAACACTTAAACTCAGGTTTTCTGGTTTCAGTGGTAGGGCTATTAATGATATGCTGCAATAACCTTACCCCTGCTAATTGTATAATACCTGAACATTTAATTGGGTACTAACTGGGGATTCACTTGTGTACTCTCACTGTGGTTGGCTTTAGTGAAGCCCATTTGTATCTCTGTTAGTGAGGGCTTCTGAAATGTGGAAAGGTTAAGCTCTAGTTGGCTCTGTAGCTAATGAGACCTACAGTTCCACCAAATTCTTCACTCCCTTACTCTGCACTGCCTGATACAGTGAAGCACAGGGCTATCTTGTAAAGGACACTTCGGCACTGACAGCTCACCAACCTTGATGGAAATGTGACTAGTTCCACATTGATGGCCAAATGCACTGGATGGGGGATCCACCATTTTACTGTAGCATTAATACATCTTGTGTTATGCCTACAATTAACTTCATACATAGTGGCACAGTAGTTAACACTGCTGCTTCACAGCGCCAGGGGCCTGTGTTTGATTTCCACTTCAGGTGACTGTCTGTGTGGGTTTCCTCTGGGTGCTCCAGTTTCCTCCCATAGTCCAAAGATGTGCGGGTTAGGTGGGTTGGCCATGCTAAATTGCCCCAGAGTGTCCTAGGATGTGCAGCATGGGTTAGCCATGGGAAATGCAGGGATAGGGTGGGGAAGTGTGTTGCTAGTTCAAGGTTTGCTCTGGGCTAAATGGCCTGCTTCTACACTGTGGGGATTCCATGATTCTGTGAGTTGTTCACAAAACTTGGAAGTGTTGGAGCAGATGTTCTCAATTTCATCAAGCAGAGTTGCACGGAATGAACTGACTGCAAAACAGCTGAATGTGATGTTAAAGCGAGAAATGGATCAATGGCTCTCATCTTAAGGGTTTTATTGATGAACTCCTGGTGGGGGGGTCAAGCTGAACTGCTTTGTTTTTCCTGCTTGTTTGCAGCGGGACACCGTTTTGTGTCATAGTGTGGCCACAACAATGCATGAAAACCACAGGATGATGTTGCTGCTCCAAAAAGATCACAGGAAAATGCCTTTCCTATGTCATCAGAGCATAGGAACTCAATCTTCCCCTTATAGGAAGTGCGGGCAGAGCAACTGACCTGCCCATCAGCCACATTCTTAAAATATTAAAGCCCCTGTGCAACTCTTACTGGCCACAGATCACAAGATAACTACTCCTCGCATGTTAGGAAAGGAGGAGGCTAAAAGAGGCCACAAGGTCATTGTTTTGTGGTTTAAGTTGAGGGAAACAGAATGATTCACAATCCCCAAAATGTTGGTAAAACTCTCAGAAAATCCTAGAATCAAATGGAATCTGGCACATTCAGTCGCTGTGAATCCCAACTCTACACAGAGAAGAATTGAGGAATGTGATTCCTCAAATACTGGTAAACATCCTAACAGTGCCTTAATAAGACAAAATTTGGTTTATTCAGGCACCATAAGGCAGTAACCTTGCTCAGTGGGGCTGAAAGTGAAGGCTTTCCAATTTTGAAACGTAGCTTTTGGCTGTTTCTTTCTTCTGCTAGACTCTCACCCCAAAAACGTAATGTAGATTCATTGAATGGACCAAGTGCTAATGCATTAGTGACTGGCAATCGGCAGGAACACTGAGGCAGGCAGATGTAATTTGACATTAATGGAACGTTTTGCCTGTGGTCATTTGCCAGGGAAAAAAAATGGAGCCACCTGCCTCCTGCCTTCAACCTGGTAATCAAATGTCAGACAGGATTAATTAGCAGCCTGCAGTTTTCCTGTTCTCCATTGATAGGCACAATGCATCTCCATAACATGAGAAAATATTAATGCCAGTTGCAAATCAGGTCAACATTGAGCGAAGCATTTATTTATTGCTGTTGCTAGCTGCATTCTACTTGCCTGTGCAATTTATTTCAACACAAATGTTTCAAGTTTTGAATATTCTGGCAAAGGAAGTCCAGAAAGGATTTAATCAGTCTTTACGCCAACCTTTGCCTTTCTATCTGTACAACAACAAAGAAGTGCTGGATTGCTTAGGATAGCCCTTTGGGCTCCCAACAGTCTAATCAATAAATTCCACTCTCTATCAAGCATGAAACCATATTTGGCTATGATTCCTGCTTTTGGCTGAGTTCCCCAATGTTATTGTAATAACAGGAGCTTACAGTGACCCAGCAATAGGTATCTTGTAGTGAGCATTGTGAATTGGATCTTGTACCCCGCCCATTAGATCACATTTCTTTAAGATCATAAATTTCTCCCCTGGAAAAAAAAGTGGCTTGCTACATCTTTTCAAGGGGCTGTTAAATGATAACCACATCGCTGTGGGTCAATGACATGTGAGCTGCATTTGGCAGACCAAGCAAGGATGGCACATTTCTGCCCCTGAGGGGCATTAGCGAAAAAAGGAAGCTTGATATTCTTCATTAATGAGGTGACCATTTTATTCCCAATTATTAACCAAATTTAAATATCCTCCAATTGGCATTGTTAGATTTGAACTTGTGTTTCCAGAGCAATAATATTACCTCTGTGCTTCACCCATCAGTTGTACACAATATTTGGAGTACTTTGTGTCGATATGCCTGTTTTAACAATGCAAGAGCAATCAGTAAGTAGAGAGATAGTTGGAACTGCCGATGCTGGAGAATCTGAGATAACACGGTGTGAAGCTGGATGGACACAACGGGCCAAGCAGCATCAGAGGAGCAGGGAAGTTTGATATTTCTGAAGAAGGGTCTCGAATCGAAACGTCAAACTTTCCTGCTCCTCTGATGCTGCTTGGCCTGCTGTGTTCATCCAGCATCACACCGTGTTATCTCAGCAATCAGTAAGTGTCTGTTTTGAACGCTGCATAATAATCATTCACAACCAACATGTAGCAAGCTTTTGGTCCGAATCAGGCTTGCTGTGGGTTTTTGAATTTTGTATAGTGAAGGAGGCCCACACAATAATGACATTGAGATTAAGCACCCATTAGTGTGCCACAGGGAGTACTTTGGGAAAAAATGGTACCAAAGGCCAGTAAGGACTGTGGACCATTTAGGAGAGAGTTGCGAGCAACAAATTAGCAATGATAGATTAGACTGGCCAAGAGATAATTCCAACTGTGATTGCTACCCTTCCTGACAGATCTATCATCTATCCTTGTTTACCTGATTTATACTTTCAAATCTACTCTTTAGCTTTCAGTTTTTCATTTTGTCACAAACCTCCTCCCTTGATTTGATTTTGTACGCAATAATATAACAAGAGTCTGAGTAGCTTTAAACTTGTCAATATTCATTCCAGTTTCCAAATAATAAAGATTTTTAATTTGAAAAGGAATACAATGGATAGGGTGAATGCACTTTGGATTGTAAGATTCTTCCATCAGTGACAATTTCTCTTAGTGGAAGCAACTGGACATTAAGAAAACAGTTGGCAATGCAGGTCCAGGAATAGTGAGCCTCAGTATTAATCCTCCCATAGCAGGGTCAGGAAAGACTTAGCTACAAATATTCTTGCCAGCGGGGTTCTTGTGCAACTGGGCGTTTGAATTAGATTAACAGTTGCTTGGCAATGTTCCCCAAGACTAATGGAAACCCATCAACACGAGTGAAGTGTGAGATGCTAGCTCCAGAATGGAAGGGCTTTTTGCAGCACTCCTTGTGGTCCAGGCTGAGCAGGAGTACTCTCCCAATCTGACAAGGAGTCCTTCAACCTTATCTCTGCAATCACCCTTTCTTTCTTTTTTCCCCTGCTCTAAATTACCAAACTCTCCTCTAGATTTCATATCTCACCCACTTCACTGTTCCAACAGAGTCAATCCATGGTTGAGATCTCTTGTGGTTTGTTTCCTACTCGCCAGGCTTCTAAATGTAACCAGGAAGTGGAGGTCTTGCTTGTAAGTTCAGCAGGACCTCTAAACACCTAGCTTCCCCAAATTCCTTTGCACTTTCTTTGCTTCCACAAACATATTGGCAATTGTGAGTCTGCAAATTGATACTGTATTCAAACCTCTCAGTATAATAAAGTGTAAAAACACAAACTGTTCACCCATGATCTTATTGACATGGAGAAATGGTGGTGTAATGCTGCTGAACCCGTCGTGTTACCCCAGGCTAATGGGTTCAAATCCCATCCTGGCAAAATTTAAATTTAATAAAAAAGCTGATCCATTGGAAGCCATGTGACTGCTGTCTGTTATCATAAAGCTCTATCTCGTTCACCACTGTTTGTTAGGGAATGAAATCTTCTGTCTTTATGTACGGCTTGTAGGTAACTCTGGACCCACATGTTTGATCCTTGACTACCCTCTAGGAAATTAGGGGTGGGCAATTAATGCTAATCTAGCCTGTGACATCCAAATCCCATGAATCAATTAAAAAGTTAATTGTGTTTGCATTTTAATCAGGAATTAATACAGCTATGATACTTGGAAAGAGTGGTTTGTCTAATGAGGATCTTTTAGACATACTGGGCTTGTTTCCAGTGGAACTTGGAACGGCAAGGAATGATTTGATTGACGTGTAAAAGGTCCTGAATGGTTTTGACAAGGTCGATATAGAAAGGATGTTTCCTCTTGTGGGTGAGTCAAGAGCTAGTGGGCACTGTTGAAAAGTAGGGTCACCCTTTCAAAATAGAGATGAGGAGAATTCTTTACCAAGAGAGTTACAGATGAGGAGAATTCTTTTTCTCTGAGAGTTACATAAAACTATGAAACTTTATACCTCAAAAGGTGGTGATGGTGGAGCCTTTGAATATTTTTAAAGCTGACTTGGATGGATTCTTTTTAGGCAGGAGATTCAAGGTTTATCGGGGATAGCTGGGAATCTGGAATGCAAAAAACAAAAAATCATCTACAATCTTATTATGACCTGGAGGTGCCAGTGTTGGACTGGGGTGGATAAAGTCAGAAGTCACATGACTCCAGATTATAGTCCAACAGGTTTATTTGAAATCACAAGCTTGTAGAGAGTAGTCCCATCATCACCTGACAAGGGAACAGAGCTCTGAAAGCTTGTAATTTCAAACAAACCTGTTGGCCAGAACCTGGTGTCATGTGACTTCTGACCATGATCTTACTGAACGATGGAGGCAGTTTTGGAGATGAATGATCCAATTCTGCTTCTATTCTGTTATGTGCATTTGGTATGTAAAATTATATAAAGAGATAAACTTTAACAAATTCAAACATCCAAACCAATTTGGACCTATCTTTAGTTCCTGACCTTAATGTAGATGGTCCACAGCTGAAACGTTCATGGGGTATACGTACTACAAATATTAGTGAACCCAAGCTGACTTTTTGATTTTTAATTGCTTGTTGGGAAGGATGCTCTTTGCACATTAGCCCACAGCAGGATTATTTGGGATGAGAGCTCTCTTTTTGCTGAATCAAACGAAGCGCCTAGACTCATAGACACAGAATGGCCATGGGGTAAGGCATCAATACAGAATGTAATAGAATCCCTACAGCATGGAAACAGGCCATTCAGCCCAACAAGTCAACAGCAACCTTCCAAAGATCATCCCATCCAAACCCATTCCCCCATCACCAAATTCTATCCTTTAACCCTGAATTTCCCTTGGGTAACTGACATCACCTTCACATCCCTGAACATTATGGGCAATTTAGCATTACCAATCCATCTAACCTGTACATCTTTGGACTGTGGGAGGAAACCGGAGCACTCAGAAGAAACCCACACAGACACAGGGAGAACATACAAACTCCACACAGGCAGTCAAACCCGAGTCCCTGGCACTGTGAGGCAACAGTGCTAACTGCTGGACCACTGTGCCCCCCATTAGAAGTATAATGTTTTATGTCGACATGATGAATAACCTTGGAGGAGGGAGATGGCTGGAAGAAGAAAACCAATTCTAAACCCATCGTGTTGTTGCTGGTACACTCCCTTTGGCAGAGTATTTCTCCACACAATGATTATTGCTGGACAGGAAGGGTGTGCTCCCTTTGACAGGTGACACATGATGATACAATAACACTTTCCAATCCAGTGACCACTTGATGCCAATGAACTGGGACCCATGCGGTGCTTAATTTGCAATGTTTTTAAATATGGATTGGAAGCTGGCCAGTTGAATACTGGGGGCTGTTGCGAGACTGTAATGCATTCTTAAACCAGAAGAGCAATGTTCAAACATTGGATAAGGTCCCTGCCAGATGTTTCAGACATAAACAACTACGCTCTTTCGAAAAGGTTTTAAAACCCATGCTGGTCAATTAGACAATGCCCTTTCACCTCATGGATCTCAACATGAATGCAGCCCAGGCTGATGGAGATAAAAATTATTTCCATCTGCTGCTGTGGGTAGACTTCTAAAACCAGCACTGGCAGTCATAAACCAGCTCCTGTGAGACCCAAGAGCCAACTTTAACTCAATGGGCCTCGCTCAGAGTCAGAAGGTTATGTGTTCAGGTCCTGCTATAGGAAGGCTGCAGACAAATCCAATCGGATACTCTAGCTGAAATATGCTGTTGCTTGGATGTGATGTTCAATGCTTTGACTGCCCTTTCCATTGGATGTAAAAGACCCAATGGCCCCACTGGAAGAAAAGTCAGGGAATTATTCTTCGTTATCTGGAACACCTCACAGCCATAATGCACTGGAAATGCACTTCCTCAAGTCATCACAAAAGTAAAGGTTTTATAAAAGTACACAAAATTCCCAGAAGTATCTTTTAAACCAAGGTCAATAGAAAGCATGGACCAGGTTTCTGAATTTTAAAAGAATGATTGCTTATTTCAAGAAAATACGCTTCCCACTTCAATTTCTGGTTATAATGCTGAGCTCCTCCAACTGGTTTACAAGCAAAAATTGAAGCGTGAGAACCCAGTACCAAAACTTGAGCAGTGCTGGTCTGAGGCAATGGAAGGGCTTCTAGGGAATTGCTTAAAGTCAGTGACTGGGCCATATGCAAGAGCTCAGCAGCCAACCTAAACGCATATGCCACTACCATCACAGCCTTCATTAGTGAGTAAAATGAAGATGTTAATCCAAGCATTCCCTACCTGAAAACCATGGATGAACCAGGAGATCCATTCCTTGCTGAAGTCCAGGTCTGAATAGTACAGGTCAGGCAACCCTGGCCTATACAGGAAATCCAGGTATGACCTTGGTGAAGCCATCAGAGGTGCCAAGAGGCAACACCAAATTAATCTTGAGACCCAGCCAAACCACACAGACACCTGTCACTTGTGGCGAAGCTTACACAACGTGATGAGCTACAAAGCAAAGTTGAATTGAATCGCAGGCAACAATTCCTCCCTACCTGACAAGCTTAATGTATTTGTGTTTGCTTGGAACAGAAGGTCAGTGAAACGATGCCAGCTATCCCAACAGCCTCATATGCACCTCTACCCACAGACATTGTTGCAGATGTTAGGTTGGCTTTCTTGAGAGAGAACCCTTGGAAAGCAAATGTCCTCAATGCAGACCCTGACCGTGCACTCAGATCCTGTACAAACCAGCTGGCTGGAGTTTTCGCAAATATGTTTAATCTCTCCTTACCATGACCTGAAATCACCACCTGCTTCAAGAAGACCATCATTAATGTGTCTCAATGACTATTGCCTGGTGGCTCTGACCTCCATCATTATGAAGGGCTTCGAGAGGTTAATCATGGTTCACATCAACTCCACCTTCCCAGATTACATTGATCCTTTCCAATTCACCTACCAACACAACAGGTCCTCTACATTACCGTCATACAGGATATCTACATTAGGCTCCTGCTTATTGATTACAGTTTAGCCATAATACCAAACAAACTCATCTCTAAACTCCGAGACCTAGGTCTCAGCCTCTTCCTCTGTAAATGGATCCTTGACTTCCTGACCCATAGGCTGCAAACAGTAAGAATAGGCAACAACACCTCCTCCACAATAATCCTCAACATCAGTGTCCCGCAAGGCTGCGTACTCAGTCCTCTACTATACTCCTTATACATTCACAATTGTGTGGCCAAATTCTGTCCCAGCTCTATTAACAAGTTTGCTGACGACACCACAGTTGTCAGGCAGATCTCAAAGAGCAACGAGTCAGAATACAGGAAAGAGATTGTTATCTTTACACCATGCTGCTGAGCACTCAATCTCTGTAGTAATCAGCAAAATGAAGGAGCTTGTCATTGACTTCAGGAAGTGGAGCAGAGGGCACGCAGCCAGTCTACATTAATGATGCTGAAGTGGACATGGTCAACAGCATCAAGTTCCTAGGAGGGTTGATCACCAACAGTTTCTGAAGAAGGGTCTAGGCCCGAAACGTCAGCCTTCCTGCTCCTCTGATGCTGCTTGATGCTGATGCTATCGCCAACGGTCTGTCCTGGTCCACACATGTCAACACAACGATCAAGAAAGCACAACAATGTCTCTATTTCCTCAGAAAGCTAAGGAAATTTGTCATGTCCACAAGAACTTTTGCAAAATTTTTATAGATGCACCATAGAGAGCATTCTATCTGATGCATCACAGTGTGGTTTGGCAATAAGACTGTAAGAAGCTACAGAGGATTGTGAACACACTCCAGTCTATCACACAAACCAGCCTTCCATACATTGACTCCATCTATACTTCTCGTTGCCTTGGAAAACCAGCCAACATAATCAAAGATCCGTCCTGCCCTGGTTATACTCTCTTCTACACTCTTCCATTGGGCAGAAGACATAAAACTTTGTATGCATGTACAAGTAGATGCATGAACAGCTTCCTCCTTAATGTTATTAGACTATAGACAGCATCTCTAAAATTTTAAATTTAAGGTTGAACCCTTCTCTACAGCCATAACATCGTATTCTTCACTCTGTTCTGCTACCCTAATGCACATTGAATGGTATGATCTGCCTGTTCTGCACATAAAACAAAACTTTTCTCTGGACCTAGCTACATGTGACTGTAATAAATCCAATCAAATAGATTCTAGTCACCGATAAACAATTAGGAACATTCGATATATAACTCTACCAGTTAAGACTCTAACCTCTTTATAAAACGTCCCTACACACACAAATAGATAGACACTGACCAGAAACAGATATAAAAGGGTGTGTTGGGCGGAGAGAAAGACTGGGAAGGCCATGTAATGGTCCCTGTTCACAGGATTCACTGGTCCTTTCGGCTTATCATGACCTGCTCCTTGATCTTCACTCTCCATATACTTACTTGCAGCAGATACAGGGTGGCTGGTTCATATTTACATCATCTCTGGCTTACTGGTTAAGATCCATAGCTTATACCAATGGTGAGGAAAAGTAAACTGGCTATGTTCAGAACTGAGAGACTTCTTTACTGCCAAGCCAAACACAACTCTTTTGCCTTCAGAGCTCCAATGGCTTATGCCTATAATAGCTCAGGATGCCTGACTGGAAAGGAACATCATTTATTGTTGAATACCAAAATATAGCCACTACTTGTGGTATATGTAGGCTATTGCTAGCCTGGGACAGAGAGTTCTGCAGATCCATTCCTGGGTTTGCTTCATAAAGCTCCAGCTGGGCAGGCCATTGGCTGTTACTAAAGTAATTCATTCTGAACAAGTTCTACAAGCATATTAATGAATGATGCCCTATGAGCCTTTAGGGGTTATCACACTGCCCATTCACATACCCATCACGGTTATCTACATACAAGAAACTAAACACACAGCAGCAAGTTACTGTTATCAATAACTGGTCATTAGTCCACAGACCAATCCCTTTTGTAACCAGCCAAAGCACTATTCATACACACACCCTGACTCCAGTTCATCTGCAAACTAGGCCTCCACGACCACTTCAACAAGAAGCTGCGGAACAGCACTTACAATTAGTATCACGTTACTCCCTTCTGAACAGCACAGCACTCCTTCAACAATCCTTGGCTTTTAAATCAATTTGTTTGCCATTTCCATCCACAATCAAAAGCATAGAGAAATAAAAAGATAAAATGGTCTTTACATGTCCTGCACAACAGTTGTCCCTTAGCCAAAACCAACGAATGCAAACCATCTGGTGACCAGGCTGCTGTTTATGGGAGCTAGTTGTACTTGATTGGTTACCCAGTTTTCTTCATCACAACAGTTCAAATTTCAAGCTACTTAAGTGGAAGTTAGGTCCTACAATTTTGAAAGGCACTATTTAATAAATCTCTTTCTTTTACAGCACAAACCTTTCTGCTAATAAGGTGCTAATTCTCTAATGTGAAGATCTAGCTCAGAAAGAGGAGATTCATAAAATCATACAGTACAGCAGAGTCATAGGTTAATACAGCATGGAAACATGCCCTTCAGCCCAAACTGGTCCATGCTGATCATGGTGCACATTCAGTTAGTTCCAATTGACCGCATTTGGTCTATATCCCTCTAAACCCTTCCCATCCATGTACCTATCCAAATGATTTTAAAATATTGCTATTGTACCTGCCTCAAACCACCTTCTCTGCAGTCCATTCCATATATACAACACTCTCTGTGTGAAGAAGTTGCCCCTCAGGTCCTTCTTAAATCTTCATCCTTAAGCCTATACCCTCTAGTTTTCAACACCCCATCCCTGGGAAACGATTACATGCATTCATCCCATCAATGCTCCTCATGATTTTGTATACTTCAGTAAGGTCACCCCTCATTCTCCTACATTCCAAGGAATAAAGTCCAAGGAATAAAGAGCCTCTTGAGCACATTGACTCTACACTGGAAAACTACTCTAAATCTACACTAGTCCCACTGTCCGGCTTTTTATAGCTAAACTGCTCCATTCCCGGCAACATCCGGGTGCAATTCTTCTGCACCTTCCCCAATACAATCACATCCTCCCTATAGTGCGATGACCAGAACTGCACACAGTAGTGCAGCCTAAGCAAAAACCTTGAACGGCTCCAACACAACCTTCTTGCTCTTATAGTCATGCCACAACTGATCAAGTCTAGTGTGCCATACACAGAGAGGATGAGTGGGAGGTGGGCAAATGGAGCACAGCCACAGCACTGTCAGAGATAAGTTAATAAGACTAAGCCGAGACATATAATTGGAGCAGAATCAAAGGAGGTTTGCCAAGAATAAGGGACATAAGGATAAGGCGTAAGTCACTCAGGACTGAGATGAGGAAGTATTTCTTCACTCAGAGTGTTGTAAACCTGTGGAATACTCTACCAGTTTTGCTGGGGCCATGTTGTTAGATATATATCGTTGGACTGAAGGGCCTGTTTCCACATTGTAGGGATAAGGAAGGTGGACGTAGCACTTGCAGCTAAAAGGATCAAACAGTATGGAGAGAAAATGGGAGTGGGTTACTGAAACTGCACAATCAGCCATAATCATATTGAATGGTGGTACAGGCTCGAAGGGCTGAAGGGCCCACTTCTGCACCTATTTTCTAAGTCTCTATGTAACCTAACGTAGGACTTTTTGGTGCTTTTCATGTAAAATATGTTCTGCCCGTCAGCATTCAGACTCTGGCTATAATGTTCACAGACAAAACAATCGACTTAAATTCTTTTATGGCTGCATTTCAATTGATGCACACATCAATAAAATCTTTGCTACTTGGTAGTAGCCCAGGGAGTAAACTTTTCACAATGTTCGCATCTTGCCATTAAGTATTTCTCTCTTTTCCTGTTAACCATGAGGTCTGGAGTGGGAGACGTTTCAAGGTATACTTGTGCAAGGAAACATTCACCAGTGGGAAAGCTCACTTATTCACAGGAACCTTGGAATGAAGCTAATGTTAAAACTTGATGAGCACCATATAAGCCTGAATTACTTTTGTTAAGTGTACTTTTGTGGATGAAGTTGCTTCCAAGAAAAAAATGTAGTTGTGAAAGCCAGAAAATTTGCATTCATGCCATAAATCAATTGAATATTATCACTAAGGTTATCTGATAAGGGTTGCATGCTTCTGCACCAAGTCATCCACAGCTTGGTAACATTATATAATTAATATGTGAAATTATCCAAATAAATTCAAACAAACTTTAGTCCCAAGGAGCGTCACTGTCCAGACAGAAGAGGCATATTTAGTGTGCTACTGATCAGCACTATCTCCAGGAGGATACCATTCAGCCCACTGTGATTGTCCTTCTCTTTGATAGCCTTGCTAATCACCCTCTCCGTTGCCTTTCCCATACAGCTGCAAATGTATAAAACCAACGTGATCTGCTTTTCAGAGAACTCACAGCATTTAAAATGCAAATTAGGAATATATTTTCCATGTTCCACAGTCCAACTTCCCTTTTAAAGACAAATTGGAAAAGATGCAAAATATTTAACATAGCTTGGGTTCCTTTTCATGCTTTAGAACACAGGTGCCTTTGTCAGGAGGGCTTACTGAGCTCTGATACTGAATGCTTTCCAAAAAGGTTACCATATGGAGTGCCAAATAGTATTAGGCCACCATCAGCAGAGGGCACTGTAAATAAGAAGCTTGCATATTTGACTACGCTACAAGCTTTTTGTAAACTTTCGTTATGTGGGATATGCCTGATTATTTGACTTCTGTCATCAAATCCCTACAGTGTGGAAACAGGCCCTTCAGCCCAACAAGTCCACACTGACCCTCAGAACATCTCACACAGACCCATCCCCCTTAATCTACACATCCCTGAATGCTACAGGCAATTTAGCATGGCCAATCCACCTAGCCTGCACATCTTTGGAGTGTGGGAGGAAACCGGGGCACCCAAAGGAAACCCACGCAGGCACGGGGAGAATGTGCAAACTCCGCACAGTCGCCTGAGGGTGGAATCAAACCCAGGTCCCTGGTGCAGTGAGACAGCAGTGTTAACCACTGTGCCACCCCTTTTCCTAATTTCAGCAAATAAGTGCCCATGGTGACAGATTTTTCTTATTATTCATTCAAGGGATGAAGGCATCACCTGCTGGGCCAGCATTTATTGCCCATCCCTAATTGCTCAAGGGCAGTTAAGTATCGACAAAGTCGCTGTGGGTCTGGAGTCACATGCAGGCCACTCCAGGTAAAGATGGGAGATTCCTTCCTTACAGGACATAATGAACCAGATGGATGTTTCTGATAATTGACAATGGATTCATGGTCATCATTAGACTGAGTTCCAGATTCCTTTAAATGGTCTATCTAATAGCACCTTTATCTAAATATACACAAATAATGCTAAAAATGCACACAGGATGTGTCAACATTTGAAAAACAAAATTAGATTAATTTCCAGATTTTTATTGAATTCAAATTCCATCACCTACCATGGTGAGAATTGAACTAATGTACCCAGAACTTTATGTGGGTCTCTGGATCAACAGTTCAAAGATAATACCACTAGACCATCACAACCCCACAATGTGCACGGGAGCATTTGAGACATATTATTTACTGTTATTTTTGCTTGTTTTGACTGTAACATCTCCAATGCTTGATGAATGGGCTCCTGAAGATTTTATCAGATGACCTGTCTCCACAATTGCCCTGTAATTACACCCCTGTCCCTTACCCCGACACCCCAGTCAGAAAATTGTTAAGAGTCTTCACAACCTTATTGCATCATTCTTAACCATCAGGCTTTATTCTCATCTCTGTCATCATTAAAACTGGTCAGCTAAATTACACAAACTTTCTGTACGCTAAAATAATGAGAAATTCTTTTTAATCCCTGCTATACCCAATCTCCAACATGAACTTTCTTCAGTGTTACTCCTGTGGTTTTCAGTAAATTAATACGTGGTCACAGGAGGCTTCAGACAGCCCGGAAGTTGAACAAGCCTGTATTTGTGATTGTATTTGTTTGAGGTAAACAAGTCTGCTCTTTCCAGGCATCACCAGTTAGATGGAAGTGTCCAGTTTATGATTGGTGTGCATAAGACAATAAGAAATAGGAGCACAATTACATGCCTGAGTTCTCCCCTAACATCCTGGTTGGTCTTCTACTCAGCTACATCTTCCTGCATTATTCCCACGTCCCTTGATTTCCTCATTTTCCCACTCTTGATCCAACCTGGGGTATTCCATACAATTTTGGAAGGACAGATGTAGTTGTATCAGAGGGAGTTCAGAAGACATTCACATTCACTAGATTGATTCCAGAGATGAGGGTTTTAACTTATGAGAGAGATTGAACACTTTTAAGTCTGTACTGTCTAGACTTTCAAAGAATGAGAGGAGATCTAGTTGAGGCGTATGAGACGCTAAAGGGGATTGACAAAGTAGACATACAAAGGATGTTTTCCTCATGTGGGGCAATCTAGAACAATGCATCATAGTTTTAGGATAAGGGACAGCAGATTTAAAACAGAACCAAGGAAAAATCACTTCTCACAAAGGGTCATGAACCTGTGGAACTCACTAGCCAGAGAGGGTTGTTTGGCAAGACATTGAGCAACTTAAGGAAGAGATAGGCAGATTTTTGATGAGTAATGGGTTATAGGGTTATTGAGAGCAGGCAGGAAAGTGAGTTGAGATCAGCCATGATCATAAAGAATGGCAGAGCAGGCTCGAGGGAATGAGTTGCAAGTTCTTGTGTTCCTATGTTCTGAGGCCATCAGTAAAGCCCTCATTAACATCAGGCACTAGCTCACATTAGGTATGAATCCAGCAAGATGGACACCAATCTTTCTAAAAATACCCTCATTACGCAGCAATTGGCTCGAATCTGCAAAGAGAAAAACAGAAATTGCTGGACCTGCTGAGCTTTTCCAGCAATTTTGGGGGTTTTTTTCTGATTTACAGCGTGCGCAATTCTTTCAGTTTTTATTTAGAATCTAGAAAGCCCTGGCTTTGACTATGGTATGGTGGAACCAAATTTTGTTGTGCCTTTCAAATAAAAGGATTGGATGAGGGGAAGAGACTGCAGGGCTGTGAGAAGAAGGCAGTGGTGTGAAATTCTCTCAGACACAGCCAGCATATACACGATGGGTCAAATAGACTCTTTTTTTGCTGGGAAAATTCTTTGTTTCTGAGAATTGCAGGGCTCCCTCCTACAATACCTCAGAGCATTTCCCAATTCAACCATCGAATAAAAATGTTTTTTTGTACTCAAGGTACCAAGGAAGGATCAGCGCTGGTTATATTAACATAGAACATAGAACATTACAGCATAGTACAGGCCCTTCGGCCTTCGATGTTGTGCCGAACTGTCATACCAATCTCAAGCCCATCTAACCTACACTATTCCATGTTCGCCCATATGCTTGTCCAATGACGATTTAAATGTACGTAAAGTTGGCGAATCTATTACCGTTGCAGGCAAAGCGTTCCATTTCCTTACTACTCTCTGAGTAAAGAAACTACCTCTGACATCTGTCCTGTATCTTTCACCCCTCAATTTAAAGCTATGCCCCCTCGTGCTTGTCGTCACCATCCTAGGAAAAAGGCTCTCCCTATCCACCCTATCAGACCCTCTGATTATTTTACATGTTTCCATTAAGTCACCTCTCAACCTTCTCTTTAATGAAAACAGTCTCAAGTCCCTCAGCCTTTCCTCGTAAGACCTTCCCTCCATACCAGGCAACATCTTAGTAAATCTCCTCTGCACCCTTTCCAAAGCTTCCACATCCTTCTTATAATGCAGTGACCAGAACTGTATGCAATACTCCAAGTGCGGCTGCACCAGAGTTTTGTACAGCTGCAGCATAACCTCATGGTTCCGGAACTCGATCCCTCTATTAATAAAAGCTAAAACACTGTATGCCTTCTTAATAACCCTGTCAACCTGGGTGGTAATTTTCAAGGATCTGCGTACATGGACACTGAGATCTCTCTGCTCATTTACACTACCAAGAATCTTACCATTAGCCCAGTACTTTGCATTCCGGTTACTCCTGCCAAAGTGCATCACCTCACACTTGTCTGCATTAAACTCCATTTGCCACCTCTCAGCCCAGCTCTGCATCTTATCTATGTCTCTCTGTAACCTACAGCATCCTTCGTCACTATCCACAACTCCACCGACCTTGGTGTCGTCTGCAAATTTACTAACCCATCCTTCTACGCCCTCATCCAGGTCATTTATAAAAATGACGAACAACAGTGGACCCAACATCGACCCTTGCGGTACACCACTAGTAACTGGTCTCCAGGATGAACATTTCCCATCAACCACCACCCTCTGTCTTCTTTCAGCAAGCCAATTTCTGATCCAAACTGCTATATCTCCCATAATCCCATTCCTCTGCATTTTGTACAATAGCCTACTGTGGGGAACCTTATCGAACACCTTGCTGAAATCCATATACACCACATCAACCAGTTTACTCTCATCTACCTGGTCACTTCTCAAAGAACTCAATAAGGTTTGTGAGGCACGACCTACCCTTCACAAAACCGTGCTGACTATCCCTCATCAAATTTTTCTTTTCTAGATGATTATAAATCCTATCTCTTATAACCTTTTCCAACACTTTACCAACAACTTAGGTAAGGCTCACTGGTCTATAATTACCAGGGTTGTCTCTACTCCCCTTCTTGAACAGGGGAACCACATTTGCTATCGTCCAGTCGTCTGGCACTACTCCTGTACAATATTCCTATTGCTGTACACTTGACATCAACATTCCCTTTAAATCACACAACCACTCAGAGAGTCCACAAACATACTGACTTCCAGTTTTGGAATCACTGCCATGCTTGAAGCTTGGAGGTCTGCATAGCAACAGGAAAATTTGGAGGGAACATAGCCTCATACCCAAGCTCTCCCCTGACAGTGAAACATGGCTAAAAATGTCACATCATCATGCACTTTCATCTCACAAACCCTTAGCATTCACAGAGGCATGTCTATCCTCAGAACAGTTGTGTTCAAAAACATCCTGTTTTCACAAAGAAACTGAATGCAGCTTGTGTTCCTTTTTACTTACCATTTACACATTTATTAGGAAATATAAACACTCTTCTAGAATTTCTGCCAGTGAAATGTTTAAATATTGACAGAACGCTAATGCTCACTGGTGCAGAAGAGGATGGCCAAGCACAACATCTGTCCTGGTAATATAATCATATCACATCCCTGTTGTACTGATAAACAGGACAATGAACATGCAAGCATAAATATTCTTTACTCCACACCCTGTTTGAAAATAATTCCTGAAGTTGCATTGCAATAGAGATGCTGTGCTGCAGTTTGTGCAGATCTAAAGCACAAAGCAAAATGATGAGACAACTGAAGTTAATGGAATGGAAAATCAAGCGAGATATACAACACTCAAAGGCTTTCCACGATGGAGGAACTTGCTGCCACAAAGAACAGTTGACCTGGCTAATATGGTGAATTTAAGGGGAAGCTAGGTTAGTAAAAAGGAATAGAAGGACATGTTAATTAGATAAAGTGGGAGCCAGGAGACTCAAGTGGAATAAAAACGGTGCCTTTTTATACTTTACAAATTTTACATAATTCCATCTAATTCTTGAAAAACCTCAGCAGGTCTGGCAGTATTTGTGAAGGAAAATCAACCAGAATTAACGTTTGGGGTCTGGTGATCCTTAGGGAGGTCACCAGACCCAGAGTTAACTCTGGTCTTTTCTTCACAGATGCTGCCAGACCGGCTCAATTTTTCCAGCAGCTTCTGTTTTTGTTCCTGATTTACAGCATCCGCAGTTCCTTCAGTTTCCACTGAATTCTTCATACTTTATTGAATTTAGAAAGCAGAATATCCCTGTAGTTTACAGAAGTGATTCCACAATGTCATACTGCCAGAGGAGAGCCAGAATCACCCGAAATACAGCTCAGAATATAGCTACTAGCTTAGACAGATTTCTGCAGTCCACACTACATGTGGCTTTCTGCTGGGAGTGCAGGATTCAGGCGTTGCCAACTGTGGCTGGAGAAAACCCCGGCAATTTCTTCACATGCCCCACCCCCACAACCTCCATCCCCCTGCCTCCAATTTTCCTGCCCCACACTCCTTCCATTGGTGAGCCAGTGTATCCAACCCCACATCCCATTTTTTGGTAAATAGCGAGCAGACGTGTGAAGGGATAGCGTTTTTATAGCATAACCTTCAATTCCACACAGACGGGTGATCACAGCAAATTTCTGGGAATTAGTCTTTCAGTCCTGGGAACCCTCAGAATCATCCCCACCTGGCCTCAAAGCCCCAACGATGGAAACACATTACAAATAAATAATTTAAGACATAACTGTTGCAAGCGAAGAAACTTTACTGAACAGACAACTGCTTTCTGGTAATGCAGTGTAAAGAGGTTATACCTCCCCCACAGGAAGGAACTTAGCAAAGACCAAGCACCTGTTGAACTCTTCACTACTGTGTTGGATTCAGGATTAGGGATAAGGTTAAAGCTAGGGTTCAGGTTAAGGAAAGGGCAGTAGCCCAGCATTCCAACAGTGCTGAAACAAAAGAACCACTCAAATGATTTGCAATATGATGATCCGATTTGCTCTGGGTCATTTTAACACTTTCCCAACAGAAGCAGCGCAAGAGATAGCACTCATGTTTTCTTGCTGCATTCATGTCACCCTTACATTGGTGTTTAATGTTTCCTAATAAAGGTGAAACTACCCCCAACTCCCTGCACATTCACGGTTTGTCTTTGAGACACTCCCAGGGGCAAAGAGCGAGTGTCAGACGTAGCTATGAACAAACTGCAGCTTCAAGGCAGTGACCCCCACCCCTTCTGTGCAACCAAAACCCTCAACACAGCTTAATTAAGAATAGAGAAATGGATAAAGGATGGTGTGTTAAGTCAGTTCCTTCAGCTCTTGATTACACAGCAAAATAAAGCTTAGGCCTAACCAGTGACAATTGTGGGACACTGCAGATTTAATTACAATCTAGTCTAATCAAAGAGAAGGACTGGATTGTAAATAATAGACTGAAGGATTAAAAATGATTCATTCATTAGGAAATCAATTTTATCAGAATAATACCAGGAATGCGTTTTTGTGTGTTTTTATTATTAGTGCTTCCCTCTGCTGGAGAGGAGTTCAAGCAGACTAAGGTGAAAAAATATGAGGTTGATTTTAACCTGGATTTGGGGAATATAACAACATGGGAACAGGAGTAGGCCATTTAGCCCCTTGAGCCGGTTCTGCCATTCAGTGAGATCATGGCTGATCTGTGGCCCAACTCCATATTCCTAGTTACTTCCTGAAATATTTCACCCATTTAAAGCACACTTTAAGTTTCCACTGGGGGCAAAGTCAGTGGAGTTCAAGTGAGCTGTAAAATGAATGGCTAATCCAGGGCCAAAGACAGAAATAAAGGCCTCTGGTGCTGCTTCTGGCTCAGGCTTTTGTCCCTGGCCTAATCACAATCGACCACCCTAGAGCTCCAGGACCCTGCCTATGGGGCCCTGATGTATACCTCGCTCCCTCACCTTCCATGCCCAGGGCTGAACCACCAACTTCCCATTTCTACCCTGACAGGCACAGTTAAAATTGGACCTTAATCACTGAGTCTCACTGTGACCGTACTCTTACTGGAATAAATCAGGTGCACAGGTCACAGGCACTCTGCCTCTGTTGGCCGGGTTACTTTCTAGTGACATCAGCACACCCTGAATTTGATTCTCCCATGAGTGATTTCAGGGGATTGGCAACTTTGGTTAGGTCCCAGTTCATGACAAATTAAGTCTTAAGTATCTTCCAGTCAACCAGTTCAATGATATTACTGCGTACCTCTGAAGCAGGAGGGACTTAACCATCGAAAATAGGAGCAGGAGTCATCCATTTAGCTCTGCGAGCTGACTCCACCATTCACTATAATCATGGCTGATCATCCATCTCAACACCCTGTTCACGCTCCATCCCCTTTGATCCCTTTAGCCCTAAAAACTATGTAGTTCTTTTTGAAAACATTCAATCGTTTGGCCTTAACCACTGTCTGTGGCAGAGAATTCCACAGACTCACGACTCTCTAGGTGAAGAAATTTCTCCTCATCTCAGGCCTAAACAGCATACCCATAGCCTTAGGTCGTGATCCCTAGTTCTGGACTCTGGTCATTGGGAACATTCTTCCTGTGTTTACCCTGTCTGCTCCTATTAGAAAGTTAGAGATTTCTGTAAGCTCAACCCTCATTGTTCTAAACTCCAGTGAATATCGTCCTAACCATTTCAATTTCATTCTCACGTCAGTCCTGCATTCTCACGGATCAGGCTGGTAAACCTTTGTTGCACTCCCCCCACAGCCACAACTCCTTGCTTAAATAAGGAGAGCAAAATGCACACATTGCTATATGTGTGGTCTCCCCAAGGCCCTGTACAACTGCAGCAAGATATCCCTGTTCCTGTACTCTAATCCCCTCACTGTGAAGGCCAACATACCACTTGCTTTCTTCGCCTGCTGCAATTGCATGCTTGTTTAAGGACACCCGAGACTCATTGCACAACCCCTTTCCCACTCTATCACTATTCAGATAATAATCTGCCTGCCTTTATTTGCCATAAAATTGGATGGGCTCACATTTATCTGCATGATACTCGTCTGCCACGCATTTGCCCAGTCACCAAACTTACCCTCAATTTGAACCTGGGTCTCTGGATCAGAGGTAGGGACACTACCAGTGCGCCACAACAGTCCTTAATTGTAGTCTTACCTGGTGTGTTTGGATGAAAACTTAAATGATTGGCTGAATTGTGCTGATTAAAAAAAGGGACAACTGAAATGCAGTTTTGCTGACAGCTGGAATGCAAAATTACAACATTTAATCAAATGCTTTCCAATTATGATGTGTAATCCAGCTGACGCATTACACAGAATTTAAAGATGGAATGTTGGCTTAAAGGAACAAAGTTTTGGAAGTAAAATTCAACTTTGATAAGGAGACAAAATAGGCTGCAAGAGGTCAACCATCCAGAAAGGCTACTGAAAGTCAGTGAAAAGCAACATGTATAATGCCCGGTTACAGGAATAACTTTTCAAAGAAAAATACACAGTACTTTCAGCACAGAGTAGGACATTTGCCTGGTAATTATACCCCAGCCTCTCTTTCTCCCGTTTTATTTATCTCATCCCAGCCTATCGATATATTTTATAATCCTTCCTTCCTAACTTTCCCTTAACTGCATCTCTGACATTTTCCTCAGTTGTAGCAATTTTCACATTCTCATCACTCCCTAGGTAAAGAACTTTCTCCTGAAATCTCTACAGTTGTTAATGACTGACTTATTTTTGCGACACCTCATTTTGGACTACACCATAGATGGAAACATTCTTTCTACGAACCACTTTGCAAATTAAAGAATTCCAACAGGTCAACATTTTTAAAGAAAAAGCAGGCAGCTTTGCCCTGGATAGCTACAATCTCACAGTCTGGTTGTGACTTTGTTGTGGTACGTATCAGCATCACAGGACAGCTGTGTTATCGCTGGGTGGAGGTCAGAAGAGATGCCTAATAGAATAAGTCTGTCCAATCAGAAGCTTTCCCTGGCTGTGTAAGTCCTATTAATGCTGCTGATGCCATACAAAATCAGAACAATTTTATACAATCAGCCAACCACACAGAATAGATCAAACAATGACATTGGCACACATCACTGACACTATTTCACACCCTCTGAATTAGAAAAGAAAATGACAATGCACCTTCAACAAAAGCCTCCAGGCAGGCAATATTTTAGAAAGCTATAATTGGTTGTGTTGCTATCTTACTGGGTAGTGTATGGAAATAAATGAAACTGAATATGCTATTAGGTAAATAATGGGCATCTAGCCCAGACTGATGGGATGAAAATCTTTTTTCTCTCTATCTCTATCTATCTATTAACTGTAAGGCTTACTTGTGAAATGACTGGCAAATTGCAACTCTGTTGCTGGTAGTTCTGAACTTGCAGAGCCAAACTAGCCTGCATTTTCACAAAATGTTCAATCGACTCATAAAAACCCGAAAGATAGTTTATGTAGGAAACTTGGAGATTTGTACTGGTGTAATCAGGATTAGGGCACTCTTTTCAGTTCAAGGCAAAGACAACTTAACTCTGCAACTAGCTACTTCTATCAAATTGAAAACTTGCACAATTATCCTATGCCATGGGACCGAAACCCTACATCTCAATCAGGAGAACATTCACCAGTGTCAATTATTCACATGAAAATTACTAGCAATTTTAGAGATAGCCACCGCCATCAAAATGAAGATAACAAAGTGTGAAACTGAATGAACACAGCAGGCCAAGCAGCATCTCAGAAAATGAAGTTGATTTGTGGTTTTTATGCGATTATTCGAATTCTTGATGATTTTCTCTAATTCCAGGACTGCTCCAGATACTCTCTAGTTCAATATTGAAAGAATTTCCTGGAAGTGGAGCCCATGATTAGGAGTTTGATTTTACTGCCCAACCTTTACTCAGATGACACAATGCCATATTAGGAAGGCACTTTCTAGGATTAATTGTCCATTCTAAACATGCACCAATCCTCAAAAATACACAGTGAATGGGATGCTGGTGACGCAATTTCAAGAAGACACCAGAAGCATGAACTCACATGATCTATGCGTGTCTGCTGGAATTTAAATTCGGAACAAAGGCCATAAGAACAGAGCAGCAGGAGCAGGCCATTCAGCCCCTCAAGCTTGTTCCGCCATTCAATGAGATCATGGCTGATTAAACCTCATATCCCTTCCTGTGGCCCATGTCCCCTAATATTTTTTCTTCACAAAAATGTACCTCACTCAGATTTAAAATTAATAACTGATCTAGCATCCACTGCTGCTTGGGGAAATGAGTTCTAAGCCTCTACCACCATTTGTGTGTAGGCATGCTTCCTAACGTCTCTCCAGAATGGTCTGGTCCTAATTCTCAGACTCCTAGCTCTAGAAGGCCCAACTAGTGGAAATAGCCTAATTTGTATAATCTCTCTCTATAACATAATCTCTGATGTCAAGGAATCATTCTTGTCAACCTGCATCGTACCCTCTAAAAGCGAGCTGATTCCATCAAGGGCAAATAGCGATGGTAACGAATGTGGACCTTTCCAGAGACACCCGCATCGCATGAGAGAATACAAGAAAAGATTTGTCCTCGGAGTAATAAATCCCGAAATTTAGCTTGTTTCAGATTGCTTCCCCCAACAAGTTAAACAACATAGATGCAACATCATTCCAGATAGTGGGCTTACTCGAAGCTTCCTAGTTAACGACTTCTCTGAATCTGATTGGTTTTATCATAAACTTAGGCAGCTATGTGAGCACAGCACAGTCACCCATCCCCTCATAACCTACCATCCCTCTTAGAAAATAAATGTTGGTCTTAAAGTTCTCACTCGAAAGGTCCTGCCTCCCAGAGGTGGTCATCCAATCTGAGGGCTTGCAGCATGCCTGTGACTGGTGCCACCAGCACCAGACTGTCATGGCGAGTGAACATCAGGGGATTCTTGCAGGCACAGTGTAAAATTGCCTTGAGGAGACTTTGATGGGCACTGGATGTGCCAGATGGGCACCTGAAAAGGCCTCCTTGCCTGGTCAGCGGTCAAGTGGTGTTAGCCCCGCCCACAAAGCAGTATCTGGAAGAAGCCCTTAGGTGGTCATTGTTTGGCCGTTTTAAGGTGCTGAATTGTTCCAAAGGTGAACAGATTCCCGATACCTCTCATGGCACCAGTAAGTTCGCAGTACAATGGATAGAAGGCAGGGGCCTGACTTCATGCTGGCCACCTACAATCCTCTGCTGAAAATTCCAGCCTTTGACATTCACCCCTAAAGTTCTCAATCTTTACCAGAAATAAATTCAATCCCTCTTAAGTCATGTAGTCAGGTATTGCCAAATACTGCTATGATACAGAGTAAAAGTAAGCATCTATGAATACACTGCAGGAGGTTATAGTGTCGACAATAACTGTACCATTTTACCTCCTTGCGGGAACAATCCAAAACTAAACCAATTGACTTTCTCTTTTTCCACAGCCTTGGATTGTTTTTTTCTGCTTCTAATATTTATCCACGTTTCCCTAAAAAGGAAAATTACTTGCTGGGGCAAATACATCAAGCTGCAACAAAGCTGTTAAATTGATCATTCCTTTTCACTGATTTCTTGAAGTGAGGAATTGTTTTTGTGCCTTTTCATCCCTTCAAAACTTTGCACCATATAGTTCAATAAATTCTCGGCTCTCTGCTTTCCGGTGCAAATCGCACCCGGTATCTCAAATCTTTTTGTTAATCTCTGCTATCAACTTGGTGGGTCTGCATTACACACTGTCCACAGCTACGATGTTCCTTCTATGATACAGTTATCAAATCAGCCCATAAAAACTCTAATAGTTTTCTAATTATTTCTTTATTCTAGTACATCATGTCCTGTCATATAAAAATGTTCCCAGTGATTATTTTGTAGCTTTGAATCTACCTCCACTTGTAGTTTGAAGAATTTATACATTTTCAGCCACAGTGTCTCTCTGATCATCCACACTGTAGTAGCATCTTCCTATTGAGTGCACAATTCAAATGGCTTGAAAGCATACATTGCAAATGACTAATTCATTGATAACAGGTCCTTTTACCCACCGTTTTACAGAAAAGTGTGCTCATTTTTATCCAGCTAAAAACCTGAGGAATCTGCTGCTATTAAGGAACAGCACAATTTGAACCATAACCATGCACAGGACTGGTTTATAAGCCATCAAACCACACTGCTGCCAAACAGCTGCACAGTAGGACTTAGGTTGCTACAGTAACGGCCTTGTGATAGTTACTGTGCAAGCCAAAGGTCACAATAAGGAAGAAAATCCACACTTGGATGCCGCACTGCCAAACCAACTTCAGAACCTGCCTACAAAATCGTTAAGAAAACAAACAAATTAATCATGACAGGACATGGGACCTGGCAATTTTGATTTTTAGTTCATTTTTGCTGTATTATGTGAGCCAGTGGACTGACGGAACTTCCAAATTAGATTACAGCTTCATCATCATTCACTTGCCGTCCATTCTTCCGACAACAAAATGTAAACAATAACCTTTGGTGAGGGATGAATTTTCACCCCTAATCACTCAATTAGATGTGAAATGCTGAGGCTTCAAACAACACTCACTCAAAATTCAGAATGAGTTCAAGTAGGTTGGAGGCGGCACAGCGGGGGGACATATAGCAGCAGGTGGATGTGTTGAGATAGTCTTTGAACAGTGCCCTCATCCTCAGTTTGGTTCACCAGCTGTGAGCAACACAAACGTCTTTGTTTAAAGAGATGTGCCAGCTGCTGGAGAAGGACTCACAGAGCCATGGATACAGATTAATTAGCTACCTGTTGCATCAGCACAGGCCAGACCAGCTATCACATTGCTGCACAAAATACAAGAACGTGATCCAGATTCAAAGACTGAGAAAATAACAGCGTGCTGCTCCCCCGCAACTAGACGCGCTCGGCAGCATGTCACTACTGACTAATCGACTTACAAGGAAATATAAGTTCAGCAATTAGAGTGAGAGACAGTAATAAACAGTCAGGTTCACTCTCCTCCCACACATGCCCTTAAGTCAGCCACAGTCATTTAAAAAAATCTCTGTATCTTTTTGTACAGTCAAAAAAGAAATCACTTCTAGATAGCAATTTGTAGAAGCGTTGTCATCCAAAGCCAGAAAATTTCTTATGGTTGTTATTGTGATTGAAATTGCACATAACACTGATGCATGCTACCTTTTGTGTCTCAGGGTGTCAATTAAAGTATAACTTGGCATTTCGGCGAGAGATCCTTCCACATGAGTCCGGATTTGGCTTCTTTCAGTGTTATCAGTTCTGATTATAGATTTATAGTATTCTTATTTTCCTTTTGTGCCTACTAAAGTGAGTGAAGATGTTAGTGACTGCAAATTTCTGATACCCATTGTCAGCATCCTGCACTCCCAGTACAAGAGAGACACTACTAAAATGTAGGGCATAGTGCCCACTCTTTACCTGATGGAAAGCACCCTCCAATGTCACAGGGGCATTTTCCCACTTTACACACCTAACATCCTGAATGGTATTGGATTTGTGGTGATTAGTGCAAAACCTACTGGAATTTGACTGGGCAACATCTGCAGAAGGAGAGACAGTATTAATGTTCCTGTTGATGACGTAACATCAGAACTGATGTCAACATTAAGTTCTTTTCTCTTTCTACAGAGGGTGTCTGTCCTGCGGTGTCATTCCAGCATCTCCTGCTGTTCTGTCAGATTTCCACTGACTGCAAAATCTTACTTGTCTAGGGTCTAGGCCCGAAACGTCAGCTTTCCTGCTCCTAAGATGCTGCTTGGCCTGCTGTGTTCATCCAGCTCCACACCTTGTTATTACCAGGAACTGGACTGAATTTAACTCATCTCATTTCTTATAGGGCCGTTCGGCAACGAGACAAAGCAGTTTTTAATTCAATTGGTACTTGGCTATGTTTGATTTCACGCACCAGAAGTCTAGCTGCGTAAGAGTATTGTCAAATCTACTGCATCAAGCAATTTTGGGCTGGCATTGAGCCTCACAGTTGCTCAGCACTGATCCTGGGATCAAGAAACAGATTCAGATGAATGCTTACCAACCTCATACCAAGGCTGGATGGTATTTATACAACAACTAAGTGGTTTCCACAATGTTTAGACAGACGTTAAAATGTTCCCTCCTGTGTTATGCCTATGTATTTGTTACTGCCTCTATACCTCTAGTAATGTGGACTAATTCAAAAGAAAAGCCAACAATTGGGAATGTGTTCTCGTAAATCTAAAATACCATACCATAGCAATTTTCAAAGTTGGAAATTGTTATATTGGCCTTCCTCACCGTCAAATAACCAGGCATGAGTAAATGTGACTGTTTGAGGACAATTAAATCCAACTGCAAATGTGTCAAATTTTTGTGTTTTCTTTTCCAAGGAAATTCCCTAAGTGCTTCAGTACTTTATCCAATTTAGAACAGTCTCAGAATTGCCAGGGAAATACAAACAGTTCAGTAAATTAATCTGTACTAAGGAGCAAATGTAGTGAGAATCAGATAATGAGATGGTGCAGTTGTAGAAATGCCGACTGTTACAAAATTGGTGAGGATAAAGTGCCCCAATCATTAATGTGTCTTATACAGTGAAGACAAAATACATAATGTGATTACACAATATTGTAGACAATATGTCAGAAGTGTGATGAAATATTCTCCACTTGCCTGGATGACTGAAGCTTAACACCATCCAGAACAATGCAGCCTGGTTAACTGGCAACCCCTTCAGCATCTTCAACATTCATCTCCTCCAGCTCTGACACACAGTGTACAATCTACAAGATGCACTACAGAAATTCACCAAGGATCCTGAGGCAGCAAGTTCGAAAACCACAAAACCTACCATCTAGAAGGTCAACTGCAGATCAGTGAGGCCACAATCATGTTCCCCTCTACACCACTCATCATTCTGACTTGCAAATATGTCAGTATTCCTTCAATATCGCTGGATCACTTTTATCTTAACTTCAGTCTTGGAACATGGACATTGCTAACTGTGCCAGCATTTATTATCCCATCACTAGTTACCTTTGTGAAGGGGGATGTGAGCTGCCTGCTTAAACTACTGCAGGGACTTCACCTGATGAAGCAGCAGTGCTCCAAAAGCTTATGATCTCCAATAAACTTGTTGGATTATAACCTGGTGTTGAGTGACTTCTGACTTTGTCCACCCCAGTTAAACACTGGGATCTCCATATCGTGGTTCCATGTAATGTAGGGTAGACCCTGAATGTCACTAGGGAGGGAATTTCCAGAATTTTTGGCCCAGCGACGCTGGAATTCCTTCCTAATGGTACTGTACAACATGGAGTACAAGTGCACCATAGTTCAAGTAGGCAGATCACCAATCACCTACTCAAGGGCAATTTGAGATGGAGAAAAGGGTGTTGATCTTTCCAGCAATGTTCTCATCGCAATAATTTTTTTAAAGTTTTGACAATACTTTCCTAATTGCTCAAGATATATTTCCAGTGTGGCTGTGAGACCCAACCAGGAAAGGTCCAGCACTAGCTTTTCCTGACTTTGTTTGGGTGGTTTCCTAAAATGGCTGACAGAACCCTACTCTCGTCCTCCGTCTATCACCATTACTGATGACTTTGATCAACAAAGGATAAATTAGGAGTGTACATCCAGTTGTCACAATCTTGCCATCTTCTTACCAAAAATTGTTTTTACAAAACTCCTGAAATTTTCACAGAATTGCAGTTACATATGAAGGCAAAGCATTCCATACTAGCTCTGAAGGGTAGCCTTAGTTTGGAGTCACAACTTTGGCATCAAACTTCACATGCCATAATGGAATTCTGTATCATCAGTTAAATTCTTCCTAATTAATGAAAGGGTATTGTCCTGAAAAATGGCTGTTAAATGAAATGGCGTTATGAATGTAGCAAGTTTTCAGAATTGTTTAAAGTACAATATCTACTAAGTAAAGCATTAATTTGCATTGCAAATGTTTAACTTCAGATTTGACTCTGTCATTTACACCGCCCCCCAATTTACATGCTGATTTTCTTGAACCCCAGCTCAACTATTTAGCTGTTTTAAAGCTTCTAAAGATAATTGATCTATTTAAATTTCACCTTAGCTATCAGTTTGGTAAATTCAACATTGACAGATGGCTAAAATTTTGCTGAGTGGCATTTTTGACACCACTGTCCAGGTGACTGTAAGCTTGATCACATTGACAGATTTATGAGCAGTCAAAAGGCTTATGATTTTAAAGTGGATTTTGAAATACTGGTTGTTTTCTTTGCAGACTTAGCGGTTTCTGAGTGACATTTCAATATTATTATAGAGCAACTGAGTTAGTCATATGGTGAACACAGGGTGGGAGGATACAGGAATGTGCATGATTATGGAGAAGGTATTAGGGTGAAGGGTAAGGCAAGGAGTGAGGGGATATAGAGGCAAAGGGTGCTGGTGTGAGTAGGGATGGTGGTTGTGTTCAGGAGTAATGAGTCTGAGAGGAGGCTTTTCACTCAAATGTCGAGCTGAGCCAATATCGCAGCAAACTGAGGCAAACCTTCTGCTGCCTGGGCTAATGCAGGAGGTGACAGGGTCCATGACTCCAGTATCTCCCCTCCACCCACTCCTCACTCTAGTGAGTACTGTCGTTCACAAGGCAGGATCACGACTTCAGGAAATCCCCAAATTGTGATTCCTCGCCTCATGTCAGGGAAATGGAACCACCTTCTGAACTTAGTCTTGATGATTGGATTGTAAACACTAGCTGCTGGTGGCCTGCCAGCACCGTTATGTCAATCCAGAATAAAGAGGAGCCATGTGGACAAGATGTCAAAGAAGATGGGATTAACAACAGCCGCAAAGTAACTCAGCAACATTAGAAGATGCAAATGAATTAATGAAACAGAAGTAAAAGCAAGGCACTATTTCCTGACATGATGCAGTTTTTAGCCTTTCCTGTCAGAAGTATGTATTGGAAATTTAAGGCATTTATGATCTTCAAATCATTTAAATGAATGCTCAGAAGATTGGACAAAGTAAATACTCCCGATTCGGGAAATAAGTTTAGAAAATTAAACTGTTCTGAGGAAGAGTCACCAGACCCGAAACATTAACACTGTTTTCTCCTTCACAGATGCTGCCAGACCTGCTGAGCTTTTCCAGCAACTTTGTTTTTGTTCCTGATTTACAGCATCCGCAGCTCTTTTGGTTTTTAAACCTTAAGCCAAGCTAATTTTACCAAGGCCAGAGATTAGTACCTGTACCTCCATGCCCCAAGAATTGAAAACATATTTAACTGTCTGATTCCCTTGGGCTGGATTGCAAGTAGATTATATGCCATGTTCAATGCTCTTCTAAAACAGTAGTCATTGTACCAAGATCTGTATTTTAAACGGTCCTGCCATCCGGCTCAGGCAGATCACTTCCTGTGAGTAACTGAGAAATGTTGTGGTGACAATTGGCAATGATGGTAGGACACATCCAGTCTCTTCTCAGGCACAAACTGCTGAACCCAGTGGCTCCAAAGTCTATCCTGTTGTATTGCTCACCCAACTCTAGTTCACCCCCTTCCTCCAGACTGGAGATCAGCTGGGAGACGAACATTGTAGCAGAATGTGCACATTCTGTGGACACTTATTTTTCACCCCCAGCCTGTCAGCCTGATTGAAATGAAGCTGCTCCCTCCAAACTGACCTCTCATGGAATAACCAACAGCAATCTGATACCTTCCGCCGGCTGCAGACATATTGTCCTCTCAACTCAAACAAGTACCTCACTAACAATGTATTTATTGTTTGCTTGTGAAGAGCAGCGAGATAGAAAGTTTCTTCCATCTTCTTGAAAGAAGGCAGTACAAAATGCTAACTATGATTTCTTTTGACTTTCTTGATCCAGTTTCGCCTCCCTCAGCCTTCTTCTCCATCAACAGTAGGAATTGTTGCCCTTAGAACTTTGTAAAGTGGTTGGCAATCTTTGGCATCTCACCCAAGTAGCTATTCCTTTAGGGAGCTTAGTCTGTGCGTATTGGCAAGATATTCCTCCAGCTGAAGCATGAGAGATAAGCCTGACTCTAATATTTATTCCTGACATTGTTTGGAAAGGAAAACTGCATACAAATCAGGAGCAGAGACCTGTTTTGATCATTCTCCCTTGCCTGTTGCCCAGCATTGCTGGTGCCAATTTTGAAGTCCCAGCTCAGTTCAGTTAGCCTAGCACAGAAATAAAATTATAATCTGAACTCCCTCTGGTTTATATGGTTGCACACCACACAGGACAATGTGTTTACCAACTGAGTCACAGGAATTCGAGTTTCCAACCCAAACTCTGCAAAATACACTTTGCAAGATAATTACTAACAGATGTGACTAGTGACACACGGCACGGTTTCACTGGTCACAATGCTTTACAGCCCCGGAACAATATTGTGCGAGACACTCTGTAAAATGTCTTAAACAATTTTGAAAAGTGATAACTCCCTCCAAAACCCAAGTCGTTTTTGAACAGATTATCCGAACAGGATTGACTCCAATACAGCTATCAAATAAGAAACGTTGTGCTTCAGATACAGTAGTTGTTTTAAATTCTATTAAGCTCGTAGAATATTTCATAATTTAGCAGATGTTAAAGTGGGAAAAGGGGAAGATGATTTAAAAGGATTGAAAGAGTCTTTTGGCACTCAAAGGGTTTGAACTGCCTGGGGAATAGAAGCGTCCAGTGTTGTGCCAAAAAAACAGGAAAGCAGTCAGCTGCTGACTCAAACTTTATACACTGTTAAACAATGCAAGGCCCTTACCAACACTGATTGACATTGTATCATGAAAGGAAGTCAGACTAGTGACAAAATGAAAGACTCATAAAGGAAATAGCTGATCCCAGGGCAGTAGTGTATTTTAGGATACCGTCTGCCTGCCACAGGGTTTATTATGGTGGGAGCAGTGGGTGGGGTGGCTGAGTGTGAACTGATACAATGAGCTAGCATGTTGGTCAACTGGTGACTTGTCCAAGGAAGCTCCTTTTGAAATAACACTTGACCATCTCAGGTTTGTTGTTTAATTCAAAATGAATGCACAGAATACAGTCCTAGCTTGTGAGATGCTGGTAGAAAGTGGCAAACAGACAATGGAATACTTTCAGGTCTATTGAACAACTTTCTTGCGGCCTGTGTGATACAAAAGGCATATGGAGACATTGAACATTCACATACAGTGAAAGCCATGACTCCTGGATACAGAGATAGTAGGAGCTGCAGATGCTGGAGAATCTGAGATAACAAGGTGTAGAGCTGGATGAACACAGCAGGCGTAGCAGCATCAGAGGAGCAGGAAGGCTGACGTTTCGAGCCTAGACCCCTCTTCAGAAATTTCTGAAGAAGGGTCTAAATCCAAAACGTCAGCCTTCCTGCTCCTCTGATGCCGCTTGGCCTGCTGCGTTCATCCAGCTCTACACCTTGTTTACTCCCATGTACAACCTGTAACCTCTTCGGCAGCCTGTGATTGTTGAGACACCTGCTGTAATACAGGTACAAATGCAGCAACTATGTTCTGCTTTATTTGCTAAGGCCTGCAAGGAGGAAACCCAATTGTCATTGCTAAAGTGAAAGGACAGTGAACAAAACAGATGTTTTCCAATAATCCATTACTGCTTTTGTATAATAATCCGTTATGTTATGAAAAATCATTGAATTCCATTTGGTATCTATCACCCTGATATGAGTTTGAACCTTTACATCAACAGATTGAAACCTTCATATAAATATGTTTACTGCTGCCAGTTAACTGGCAATTGAGTTGACTAACAATTGAGGGCAATTAACTGGGAAAATGCTGTCATTTCCCTTACTTCCGGATCTGTTCCATTTGTCTGCATTCTTATCCAAAAATTTAAAAACTGGCTTTTCTGCGATTCCACATTAACTTCCATTTGCTGATTAAAACAATGAGTATTTGGGAGCACTTCCAGATGCGAGGTAATGGGATTCTCCTGCACTGGACCTACTTTGTATCACTATTGTCCATATGTGTTCATACTATTTCTACACATCGTAAGGTATTTAGAGAATGATTGAACCTGCCCTGGTCTGTGATGGTCAACCTGGTGGAAGCAGAATTCCTGAATATTTTTTAAGGTGGAATAGATAGATTCTTGTTCAACAATGGGGTGAAAGGTTACCAGTGATATGGAGAAATGTGGATTTATTTCACCGTTAGATCGGCCATGATCTTATTGAATGGCTTGAGGGGATGAATGTACTAATCCTACTCCTGTGTTTGTGTTTATCTGTTCCCCTGTATTCCTCATGGCAATGTAAGGACAAACACTCTGACTACCTCTTGAGTCTCCTCTTTTGTTGCCCCATTCCATGACATTCCTCCTGCTTGGTTTTTCTCCTACCTGAATGAGTTTGATCAGGATATCTTCTGAAATGGATCCAACTCCCGTCATTAAAAGACCACAGTGGATGTGCCCCTTTGTTCCTCTCTGACTCCGTGCTTTTTCTCCTATACATATGGATGATGATGGGATAGTGTATGGGGATGGGCTTAGATTAGTTCACAGGTCGGCGCAACATCGAGGGCCGAAGGGCCTGTTCTGTGCTGTATTGTTCTATGTTCTATGTTCTACATGTTGCCCATCGATGACATCATTGCAGGCAATGAGGCAACTTCCCAAACTATTCCAGCAGCAACAAATGGTCCATTCCCTCTATTCTCCTCACTTCTCTGAACACAAGTAAGGCCATAAGATGTAGGAGCAGATGTGGGCCAAATGTAGGCATGCTCGCTGTGCATATGAGAGGTCGTGGGATCAATGCCCATTATTCACCATTTTTCATTCAAGGCAAAGTTCAGCCAAAGCGTGACCTCGAGCACATGGCCCACACATTACCAAACTCTTTGTTCACATCACAGGCCAGAATTCAGACTACTCCTTGCAGGAGGCATTAGATCATAAAACGTAGGAGCACAAGTAAGCCAATCAGTCCATCAAATTCACTCCATCATTCAGTTACATCATGGCTAATCTGTCTACTTTCCTGTTTTAACCTCATTACTCTTTATTCCCTTATTTGATTACAATTCTGTCTATCTCAGCCTTAAATACACTTAATGACGTAGCTTCGACAACTCTCCATGGTAAAGAATTCCATCGATTCGTCAACATTTGAGGGAAAAAAATCCTCCTCATCTCTATCTTAAAAGAGCAACCTTTTATTTTGAATAATGCTGTCTGGTCCTAGTCCCTTCCAGAAAGGGATGCAATCTCTCCACATCTACCCTATGAAGATCACCAAGAATCTTATATGTTTCAATAAGGTTGCCTCTCATTCTTCTAAATTCCAAGAAGTGCAATCCCAAAATTCTCAATCTCTCCTCATGAGGAAATCCTTCCATAACTGCAATTAACCTGCTGAACCTTCACTAGACTGCCTTCCATGACACTATATCTGTCCTCAGATCAGGAATTAAAACTCTTCAGAATGTTCCAAATGTGGGCTGACTAGCGTCTTGTGTAGTTTTAACAAGACTTCCCCATTTTTATACTATATTCATAGAACATAGAACATAGAACATAGAACAAGGCAGCGCAGAACAGGGCCTTCAGCCCTCAATGTTGCACCGACCTGTGAACTAATCTAAGCCCCTCCCCCTACACTATCCCATCATTATCCATATGCTTATCCACTGACTGTTTAAATGCCCCTAATGTGGCTGAATTAACTACATTGGCAGGCAGGGCATTCCACGCCCTTACCACTCTCTGAATAAAGAACCCGCCTCTGACACCTGTCTTAAATCTATCACTCCTCAATATGTAGCTATGCCCCCTTGTACAAGCTGAAGTCATCATCCTCGGAAAAAGACTCTCACTGTTCTCCCTATCTAATCCTCTGATCATCTTGTATGTCTCTACTAAATCCCCTCTTAGCCTCCTTCTCTCCAATGAGAACAGACCCAAGTCCCTCAGCCTTTCTTCATACAGCCTGTGCTCCAGACCAGGCAACATCCTGGTAAATCTCTTCTGCACCTTTTTCAATGCTTCCACATCCTTTCTGCAATGGAGCGACCAGAACTGCACACAATAATCCAAATGAGGCCGCACTAGCGTTTTGTACAATTGTATTATGACATCACGGCTCCGAAACTCAATCCCTCTACCAGTAAAACCTAAAACACTGTATGCATTCTTAACAGCACTATCAACCTGGGTGGCAACTTCCAGGGATCTATGTACATGGACACCAAGATTCCTCTGCACATCTACACTACCAAAAATCTTTCCATTGACCCGGTCTTCTGCCTTCCTATTATTCCTCCCAAAGTGAATCACCTCACATTCATCCATATTAAACTCCATTTGCCACCTTTCAGCCTAATTCTGAAGTTTATCCAAGTCTCCCTGCAACCTGCCACATTCTTCCACATTCCCTTCAAAATAAAAGCTGACATTCTTTTTTGCTTTCATGACTACCCACTCTTTGGTTCAAAAATCCTGAAATCCTCTTGCAAACAGCAATGTAGCTCTACCTACAGCAAATGGACTACAGAAATTTGAGAAAGAAGCTCACCACCACCTTCTCATGGGCAACTAGGGATGTACAGTAAATGCTGGCCCAGCCAGAGATGCTGAAATACCCAAATCCCTCTGTGCATAGCTTTCTGCAATATTCCTTCTTTCATATAGTATTCAGCTCCTGTGTGTTGTGCTCATTGGCCTATAGTTACCTGTAATTGTCCCCTTCCCTTTTTGAATGGGCATGTTACATTAGTAGTTTTCCCATCCTCCAGGTCTTTTCCAGCATCCAAGGTTTCTTGGAACATTACTACCAGTGTATCCATTATCTCTGAAACTATTCATTTAATATCCTTGGATATGTCCCATCTGTTTGAGGGGACCTATCAGTTGTTTGATCCATTACTTTATACCTTTTTTCAAGTGATAGCTTTTGTATTAATTGTCTTTTCTCCTGTCGCTCTTTTCCCATGAAGAAAAAGGAAAAGTATTTAACTCCTCTGTCATTTCCTGATTCTCCATTATTATATATAAGAAGCTCTTGCAGTCTACCTTGATATTATTTGCAGTTTGCCCTCAAAGTTTATTTTCTTACCCTTTCTTTGGCCATCTTTGTCCATTTTGCAAACTTTCTAAACCCTCTAGTTCACCACTAATCTTGGCCATATTATATGCTTAGATAATAAAATGTGAGGCTGGACGAACACAGCAGGCCAAGCAGCATCTCAGGAGCACAAAAGCTGATGTTTCGGGCCTAGACCCTTCATCAGAGAGGGGGATGGGGGGAGGGAACTGGAATAAATAGGGAGAGAGGGGGAGGCGGACCGAAGATGGAGAGTAAAGAAGATAGGTGGAGAGAGTGTAGGTGGGGAGGTAGGGAGGGGATAGGTCAGTCCAGGGAAGACGGACAGGTCAAGGAGGTGGGATGAGGTTAGTAGGTAGCGGGGGGTGCGGCTTGGGGTGGGAGGAAGGGATGGGTGAGAGGAAGAACCGGTTAGGGAGGCAGAGACAGGTTGGACTGGTTTTGGGATGCAGTGGGTGGGGGGGGAAGAGCTGGGCTGGTTGTGTGGTGCAGTGGGGGGAGGGGACGAACTGGGCTGGTTGAGGGATGCAGTAGGGGAAGGGGAGATTTTGAAACTGGTGAAGTCCACATTGATACCATATGGCTGCAGGGTTCCCAGGCGGAATATGAGTTGCTGTTCCTGCAACCTTCGGGTGGCATCATTGTGGCAGTGCAGGAGGCCCATGATGGACATGTCATCAAGAGAATGGGAGGGGGAGTGGAAATGGTTTGCGACTGGGAGGTGCAGTTGTTTTTTGTGAACTGAGCGGAGGTGTTCTGCAAAGCGGTCCCCAAGCCTCCGCTTGGTTTCCCCAATGTAGAGGAAGTCGCACCGGGTACAGTGGATGCAGTATACCACATTGGCAGATGTGCAGGTGAACCTCTGCTTGATGTGGAATGTCATCTTGGGGCCTGGGATGGGGGTGAGGGAGGAGGTGTGGGGACAAGTGTAGCATTTCCTGCGGTTGCAGGGGAAGGTGCCGAGTGTGGTGGGGTTGGAGGGCAGTGTGGAGCGAACAAGGGAGTCACGGAGAGAGTGGTCTCTCCGGAAAGCAGACAGGGGAGGGGATGGAAAAATGTCTTGGGTGGTGGGGTCGGATTGTAAATGGCGGAAGTGTCGGAGGATGATGCGTTGTATCCGGAGGTTGGTAGGGTGGTGTGTGAGAACGAGGGGGATCCTCTTGGGGCGGTTGTGGCGGGGGCGGGGTGTGAGGGATGTGTCGCGGGAAATGCGGGAGACGCGGTCAAGGGCGTTCTCGATCACCGTGGGGGGAAAGTTGCGGTCCTTAAAGAACTTGGACTGCTTCTTTTGTTTTCAATTTGTTGGTATGTGCTGAGCCAATTCAGCACCATGCTAAAAATGAGCATCAACTTCCAAGAAAATAAGATGCTCTGGGACAAAGACCTCATGTTTAGCTCCTGTCAAGACCTCAGCACAGCCCGGGGGTGTGCAAACTGTAGCTTGGAGCAGAATGGGGCTCATTAAGGACTCAAGTGTGCATCTATTTTGATGGTGATTAAATGGTTTGTTTGTTTTCTTCAAACCCTTGTTCACATTGTAAGAAAGCATTGTGTAGTTAACATTTTTTGATTGTAAAGACCTTGCACATATTGTTGAAATGTATCAGAGACAATGGGAACTGCAGATGCTGGAGAAATGTATCTTTGTTTTTATTGTTCACCATTATTGACATTTTAATGACAGCATTACACCTCTTAGTTTATTTTTGTTTTAAATTGTCCTTGTTATTAAGGATACTGATCCCTAGTTCAGTCCCTGTCCTCAATGCTCCTTCCCAGCTGCTCACATCTGAAACACCATTTTAGTGCCTTGTTTCCACGGCTGGCTGACCAACTGGCCTTTATTTGCTCAGTTTCAGGGTCTGTGCTATTTTAAATGGAACTCATGCCAAGTCTCAGCTACTGAACCTTCTATTGGGAAGACAATCCCAGAGAACCACTGGTAACCATCAAACAAACACCAGAGCCCAATTTGTTTGTCTCAGCGGATCATTCAAAGAGCAGGAAGAAGAGTTTCCAGAAAATGCTGTGAGGAAACTCTGAGGATGCTGAGAGATGGGAGACAGAGGGTCGATGTTCGGATTGCTGCATAAAACCTAAGACAGAAGGGATGTTGCAGTGGCCTTTTCCCGCTATAAACCAGCCCTTGATTAGAATGACACAGAATCATTACAATCTGATCCCGCAACACAGAAGCTGTCTTTGCAAATAAATTTGTGTTTGACTGGTAGCAACGTATCAAAGTGAGCCGCTTTCTCCAGCTGGTTGTGGGGAGCGGGTAAATCGATTTTACGGAAGCCAAGGCTGGAGTTTAACTCCAAAGTTACCAGAAGGAAAGGCAGAACAAAAACACATCATGAAAACAGTACAGTATCTCCCCAAACTCCATGTCCATTACATGGGCCACTTTGGAGTCAATTCTATCCGGTTCTCGGATTCACTCATCTGGTCTGAATCCTACTGCCCAGCTGTTCCGTGGGAAAATGCTTCCCTTTCGGTCTAACAGCGAGGAAGATAAAGGCAGCCTTTCATCTCGAACTGTTGCGTGGAAGGTAAACTTCATTCTGTGTGTTTGTGTGTGTGAAGTGATGTGAGCTCAGAAAGTTTCCTGGCTTCTCATCTCTTGCTGCATTGAGTTTTCGGTATGTGTAACGCAATGAGGAAGCAACAGCAGCGGGAGCCGGGGGCTCCGAGCACAACTTCCTCAGTCCGTCCCTGATCTGGGTGGAAAGTGGTTCTCATTTAGCAATATCGCCAAATGACAATACGCAGTGTCAGAACAGGAGCTGGATATAAAAACTGCAGCCCTATCTGTTCTGAGTCACAGACAGCACTTGGCCGCGGTGGGTAAAGCTGTGTATTTAATTTAACTGCACTCTCTCCCAAATGCCGTACAGCTCAGTCTCACTGACCAGATTCTACCCGGGAGAGAGACAGTTTTCTGCTGGATTGGGGAATAGTGGATATTAGAAAGTTTCCAAGAGGTAAAATGTGAACGGCGAATCTTCCTCGAGGTTGTTTAAGAAACACACAATTTCCGACCGGAATCAAACCAGAGAACTGTGCTTTGATTTCTGACGGTCTGTGATCAGATACAGGGAGCTGAGCACTGCTCCCGGCGCGATGTACTCTCAGCAGAAGGGCACGGCAACATTAACACCGGC
Organism: Stegostoma tigrinum; assembly: GCF_030684315.1. NCBI lineage: Eukaryota > Metazoa > Chordata > Chondrichthyes > Orectolobiformes > Stegostomatidae > Stegostoma > Stegostoma tigrinum. The sequence goes on along the minus strand of NC_081358.1, from coordinate 113,000,392 downwards.
GTTTCAGCTCGAAGCTAACCCCAAACAGCGGACTGCAATGTTTATTGAAGAGCAGTTTAGCTCACAATTCCTACATTCAGGTCCAAACACCCAGCGTTTGCTGCAGTCATTACTCAGGAAGGTCCTGTATTAACTCTGGGTACATTACCGGGCTGCACCTGTGGGTGGAGGGGGGGGGGGGGGGGAGGTGGTGGAGAACAGAAACCACAGTGTGGGGCTGGAGGAGCACTGCAGGCCAGGCAGCATCGGGGGAACAGTTCTGGGTCGGGACCCTTCCTCAGACTGTGTTATCTCTGACTCCAGCATCTGCCGTTCTTGCTATCTCTGAGTGAGGAAACCAGAAATACGTGTGTGCCGTTTATTTCATTGCTTTGTGAGTCCAGCCTAGTGCCTGGTCCCTCGAGCCAAGACCAGGAAACCCCTCGGTGGGTTCCCTCCTCCAGCTCCCCTTGACCAGCCACTTGCAGCGCTGAAGCCGAACCCGGGCACGTCAATTCAATCCGAGTAAAAAGTTCTCGGATAACTTGTCTGCCTGAAATCTTTGTCTCCACTATGTGTCTTTCTGTCCCGTCCTTCATTAAACTCTGAGGCTGAGTGGAAGGGAGCTTTCAGTGTATCCCTATCCCATCCGCCCCCCCCCCCATGGGAAACGGTCAGAACCAAGTCCCCCCTCCCCAACTCTCCCAATCTGCCCTGGAGTATCCCGGGCTGGGATCCCGTTTTCTCCCATTTCATGCCTAACTTTAAGAGAGTGCGTGTGCCCATGAGACACCAGCCCTTCCAACATTGCCATGCTCGCTCCTGTCCCAGCCCCATATTCTGGGGGCGGCAATGACTGAAGTGCATGTCTCCCCTCCCCTCCCCGGGGCCTGTACAGCAGCTGACTGCACACAGTCTCTGCCCTACCAGCTGTGACGGAGTTCCAGCAAAACTTGCATTTCGATTTTGCGACATTTTGAGCTGCATTACTATCGCCGTTTGTAACTGTTTCCCCAAAAACAAACAAGCACAGGAAGAGTTTACACCTCCCCCACCCAACACAAGCCAAAAATAAAATGTTCAGCACGTTTCAAATCTCCTAATCCTTCCTTGGAGTATCCAATCTCCATTTTCAGTGCGTGTGGAGATAGGATTTCACTGCTTCGTTCCCATTCCGCGGGCTGGTTCTTTGCTCAGTCTGTTGTGAACGGACGGGGTCTGGAGGCGGTGAAAAGTTTAACTTGCTCATCTTGAGCTAGGTGGTGGCTGGGTATTGGGAATAAAGTGGGAGAGAGCTGGGGAGTGGGGATCAGGGGGAGAGACTTGGTGATGGGGAACAGAGAGAGAGAGCTAAGGAGAGGGGAAATTAGAGAGAGCTGAGGAGTGGGGAACAGGGGGAGAGAGCTGGGGAGTGGGGAACAGAGCGAGAGAACTAAGGAGAGGGGAAATTAGAAAGAGAGCTGGGGAGTGAGGATCGGGGGAGAGAGCTGGGGAGTGGGGATCAGGGGAGAGAGCTGGGGAGAGGGGAAATTAGAGCGAGAGCTGAGGAGAGGGGAAATTAGAGAGAGAGCTGGGGAGTGGGGATCAGGGGGAGAGAGATGGGGAGTGGGGGCCGGGGGAAAGAGCTGGAGAGTGGGAACCGGGGGAGAGAGCTGGGGAGTGGGGATCAGGGGGAGAGAGCTAGGGAGTGGGGATCGGGGGAGAGAGCTGGGGAGTGTGGATCAGGGGGAGAGAAGTGGGGAGTGGGGATCAGGGGAGAGAGCTGGGGAGTGGAGATCAGGGGAGAGAGCTGGGGAGTGGGGATCAGGGGAAAGAGCTGGAGAGTGGGAACCAGGGGGAGAGAGCAGGGGAGTGGGGATTGGGGGAGGGAGCTGGGGAGTGGGGATCGGGGGAGAGAGCTGGGGAGTGTGGATCAGGGGGAGAGAAGTGGGGAGTGGGGATCAGGGGAGAGAGCTGGGGAGTGGAGATCAGGGGAGAGAGCTGGGGAGTGGGGATCAGGGGGAGAGAGCTAGGGAGTGGGGACCAGGGGGAGAGACCTAGAGAGTGGGGATCAGGGGGAGAGACCTGGAGAGTGGGGGAGCGAGCTGGGGAGTGGGGATCGGGGGAGAGACCTGGGGAGTGGGGGAGCGAGCTGGGGAGTGGGGATCGGGGGAGAGACCTGGGGAGTGGGGGAGCGAGCTGGGCTGTGGGGATCAGAGGGAGGGAGCGGGGGAGTGGGGAGCAGGGGCAGAGAGCTGGAGAGGTACAGAGCTGTCAGAAGCTGAAACTTTGCGGTTTGGGAAGCTGCTGAGCGCAATGCCCTCACGGAGGCTGCAAACTTCAGCCCACCGCTGCCGCCGCTGCTTCTGGCCAGGGGCTGTGTGGTTAAGGAAAGCACCGGTTCACAAAATAGTCCGTGCAGAGACCGGGAACTGGGCTGGGCCGAGCTGCACTACAAGCAGGGTCAGTGTAACACGGCCAGCCGGTCCAATACACGGGAAGCTGCCGGAATCAGGGCACAGCAGGAGCCCAGGAGTTGTGGCAGTGCAAGGACAGAGAGCGGGGGGAGAGAGCTAGGGAGTGTGGATCAGGGGGAGAGAGCTAGGGAGTGGGGATCAGGGGGAGAGAGCTGGGGAGTGTGGATCAGGGGGAGAGAGCTAGGGAGTGGGGATCAGGGGGAGAGAGCTGGGGAGTGTGGATCAGGGGGAGAGAGCTAGGGAGTGGGGATCAGGGGGAGAGAGCTAGGGAGTGTGGATCAGGGGGAGAGAGCTAGGGAGTGGGGATCAGGGGGAGAGAGCTAGGGAGTGGGGATCAGGGGGAGAGAGCTGGGGAGTGGGGATCGGGGGAGAGAGCTGGGGAGTGGGGATCGGGGGAGAGAGCTGGGGAGTGTGGATCAGGGGGAGAGAAGGGTGGTTTCAATGCTTTTTAGTTTTCCGAAAGATAGGGGGGAACGCTGTGCGTCCAACCTCGCGTTCAAATCTAAAGTTTCAAAAACTGGAGAGGGCTAGAGGGGTTCGAGGGAGAGTGGGAGCAACGGGATAGAGGGGAGGAGGGGGATACAGGGAGTGTGAGGAGGAGGAAGATAATGGGATAGAGAGGATGAGGGGGATGGAGGGAAGAGAGTTGCGGATCAAGAATTGAGGATGTTTGACAGGAAGATTCAGGGCTGAGGATCCCAGAGATAGGGAGGGGCGTCCCAGGGAAACGGAGGGGATGTCAAGGATGGGGAGGGGGCCCTTGGATCGTGACAGGGCCCCAGGCTTGATTAGGGGAGTGTCAGGATCAGTAGGGTTGGGAAGTTGAGGCGGGGGGGGGGGCTGTGCTGTCAGGAGGTGGGTAAGGGGAGCTGTGGCGTGGGGGGGGGGGATCCAGGAGGCGATCCCAGTGCGTGGTGCTCTCTGGGCAGGGTCCCAGATAGAGATAGAGGCGGAAAGAGAAGCTGCCAGAGCTGTCAGTATGGTCAAGTGTGGGGTCCCGGAGACTTGAGAGGAGGAGGTGGGGGGGGGGGGCGGCAGGACAGGGACATGGAGAGTTTGGGTTGTAAAGGGGTTGGCGGGTGAAAGGCGAGCTGTTGGCAGGAAATCACTTTGCTCCATGCCCCTGATCTGGCTCTTACCTGCGAATGTCTGTCCTCTGACTCCCAGGGAAAGATGCAGCCCCAACAGAATGTAAGTTAGAAGCGGCTTCATGCCGGAGCCTGGATTGGAAAGCAGCTCCAGAGAGAGAGAGAGAGAGAGCAGGAATCTCCCGGCGCTTTCTGCCAGCTCCGCTCCTTCCCCCTAAGTTCAGCGCCTCACACGCTCAGCTTTATTTTCCACTACTTCTGGTGACTTGGCTCTGACAGTCTGGCCAGCAAAGAGCTGACGTCGCGGGGAGGGGGGGGGGGGGGGGGGGGCGCGTGCACGCCGCCCGGAAGGCCCGTCCGCGCTCTCATTCCAACCCCCTCCAACCCGCCTCGGAGGCGCGCGTGGCGATGACTCTCGGGAACGCGCCACCCTCTGAACTCCGGAACCAGCTTTTACGAAAACCAACTGGAAAGTGACAGCGAACGGGGCAGGAGATCAGAGAAGGGGGCAAGGAGAGGGAGGGAGGAATAGAGAAGAAACGGGAGAGAAATGAGAGAGAGGAGAAAGAGAGGTGGAAAGTGGAGGAGCAAGGAAGGAAGAAGAGATAGAGGAAAAAGAGATGGAAAAGTTATAAACGGAGGGGAAAGAACGGGAAGAAGAGGAAGAGAAAGACGAGGAAGATGAGAGTGGAAGTAAAAGAGAGAGAGTGTGGGAGAAGAGACAGAGAGAACAGAAAGAAGAAATGTGGAGAGAGGCAAAAAGGGAGAAAGGAGGTGCAGGTCAGTGAGATTGAAGAGAAGAAGGAAAGAGAAAATAGAGCAGAGAGAAAGACAGTGAGAGAGGAGAAAGAGGAGAGAGGAGTAAGGGGAGAAAAGGGGCACATAGAAGTGGGAGGGTGAGGGTCAGAGCGGAAAGGCCCGGGCTTACCCTGACTGATAACAGCTGTATAATTTAAGTTGAGATGGTTCCAATTGCTTTTGGTAGAAGTTTCTTGCTTATTTTGGCTTTACTTTTACTTTAATTGGACCGTGCATTTCTCTGCTATATTGGTGATTTCCTTAAAAGGGGAAATTTCCTGTTGCTTGGTTTGTTTTGGGGCAATCAAAATGACCCAACCCAAACAAGTAGTCAATTTCCACAGAGTGCTGGTTCACTGACACTAGACGAAAATTACACACTTTAAACTAAATTGTAAGATAGCCCTCTGAGCAACAGATGTCAGCGTGCACAGGGCTTACATAGTTATTTGTGTCACTGTGGTGAAGATTAGCAACGTTTAAAACTACTCTTAGGCAGCAGATATGACCCTCAAATACTAATGTACAAAGACCTCCTTTGAATGGACTGTTCAGGGTTTTTATTTTCATTCAGCAACTTTTGTTTTTGTCTCTACCTTTATTGAGCCTTGACTTGTGTAAATGCCAATGACTGGCACTCCTGCAGCTGGTACAATTTGGTGTGAGGGCTTTGGTTCAATTTGACTGGGCTAGCCTGAAGCAAGAAGTGCATTATATCCAGGTCAGAGGAGAGAATTGAATTGTTGGCAGGTTGATTTCTTATCAGAATAAAGCCTATTTCATGGCTATGATTCTCAACCTTTGACTTAGTTCAAAGTTTATCTGAGGACATTTTCAACCGACAATGCAATGTACTGCAGAGTATTGCCCAGTTTGTTCCTGTTTTCCATAAAGAAAGTAATAATTCCTTTCAAAAAAGGACCATAAAAATGTACAGAACTGCCATAATTCTCTCCACCAAGGGCACTGTGTTAGTTGGTGAGGTGTGGTTCAGCAGGGAATCCTGAAAATATTCTCCCATCTAACTGAAGATGCTTCGACTCCGTCATCAACTCAGGTTGCCAACTCCCTAGGATTTTCCTGAAGCCTGCGGTAATTAATTAATCTCAGAGACACCAGATGCATCAATTCTACAGAAAGTATATTGGAGCATGAATGATAATGTCTTTTTTGTACATTTAATTTGAAAGTTTTCATTTAATAGTTATGAACGTTGTTAACATGTCCCGCTGCCGCCTTGTTTAATAAAGTTCTAGTATGATGAGGTCTTTGAATGTTCATACAAGCTCAGACCAGAATTCTTAGTAACTGCCACACTGCTTATTACCACACTGTACATATTTGGAGGTACCAGTGGTGGACTGGTGTAGACAAAGTCAGAAGTCAGGTTACAGGCAACAGTCATCACCTGATGAAGGAGCAGCATTATGGAAGCTTGTGATTTCAAATAAACCTGTAGTACTATAACCTGGTGTGGTGTGACTTCTAACACTGTCTATGACCACAAAGCTGCAGAGCAACACACTCCATACTGTACAGGGTACAACTTCTTAGTTGAACACTAAGCCATAGGATTAGAATGGTTTGTGGTTGCTTTTAGCTGGGACAGAGTTGATGAGCCGAAGGGCCTATTCTGTGCTGTGAATCTATGCCTCTATGACATGTCTGTTGATGTCACAATAATATCATATATAAATATGGAAAATAGGAGCAGGAGTAGGCCATTCAGCCATTCAAATGTGCTAATACAACTCAACTAAGTGGCTTACCTGGATGTTTATTAAACAATATCTCTGCAAAAATATTTGAGTTGAGGTGTGGGGTGCAGAAAGCCTGTTTGACAAATGGCCAAGTAACACCTAATCTGGTATTGAACAATGTGCTCCATTTCAAATTTGTGTATGTAGAATTTCGGTGACCACTGGCACGATCTTCTGAAATGGGGCCAAGGTAATCACACAATGAATCTGATCAGGACCAGCAATGCTCCCAAACAGCCAATTCGCTCCTATCTTCTCTCAGATAAATTCAATATGGATAAAAGGTGAATTTCAATTCAATTTAATTGATGATAAACATTTATATTGAACTGTTTTACTACATATTATGCCTGGGATTGCCAAGAATGCCGACAACATTTATATTTTGACCATAAATAGTTCAGAGACATTTCACAGATCTACAGCTAGGAACTAAATGCTGAGGCAGAAAAGGAGAATGGAATGAAAAAGGGACAAGTTCTGAAGAACTTTTTAAGATATAGAGAGAGGTGGCACTGGTTGACTGGATTTAAGGAAACACCTTGTATAAAAAGTGGCTAAAATATAATAAAGCACAGCAAGTGTTTTACAGGAGCATTATGAAGTGAAGTTTGACACCGAGCCATGATACAATATAACTAGGACTAATGGCTAAACACTTGTTCAAAGAGTAGGTTTTAAGGAGGAGCTTAAAGGAATAAAAAGAGATGGTGAGTTTCAGTGAGTTTATTCCAGAGCTTACAAATTTGACTTTGGGAGAAAGAGAGGTGGAGAGATGTAAGGAATGTATTGCAGAGCTCAGAAGCTAAAGAAACAAAAAGTGCAACTATCAAATGATTAAAATTGGGATGCATAAGAGGGTGGAACTAAAGGGGCACAAATATCTCAGGGTGTTGTGATGCTGGAGGATATGACAGAGATAGAGAGGGGGGATGGATATGGAGGGAGTTGGAAGCAAGGATGAGAGTTTTAAATGGAGCCATAGCTCAAACAGGAGCAATGTAGGTCGGAGGGCACAAGAGTGGTGAGTGATTGGGACTTCGTAAATGTTCAAAAAGGAAAATAGAGTTTGGATAATCTCAAGTTTATTGACAGTAAGCTGTGGGAGTCCAGCTGGAACTCCGTTAGAATAGTGAAGTCTAATTGTATAAAAGGCATGGACAAGGCTGGTGAGCTAAAGAAGGGTCAGTGTTTCCCAAATGAAACCGAAAGGCACACATTTTCACTGAGTCTAATCCTAAAACAATGCCCTTGTCTCTGTTGATCCTAATCCTGAAATGTAAGTACAGTTTTACCCTGGCCCTAAACAAAGACACTGTTTATAATTATCCTAATCCTCAAATAAAGTGCTGTCTATTTTTGCTGTAATCCTAAAACGAGACTTATGTTTTTTTGCTAACCCTGGGCTTGTGTTGTGCTAAAATTAATACATAAGTATATCCATTGGAGGCAGCGATAAGGTCATGGACTTCTCTTACATGGAGCTTAGTAAAGCAAATCAGCTTTGTTTCAGGGAGAGAAGATTCACAAAAATACATTAAAATGGGTCTTGAGAAAAAGGCAGTAGCCATGTCAATCACCTGTGCATAATGTACTTCTCAATGCCCTGGACACGGCATGTTTTAAGCCATTTTCACATTATATTTGGAATCATACAGTCTAAATGGAGACCAATCACAGCAATAACACCTCTTTGGAATAACAACTCAGTGTGTCCCATTCTCTTTTTCTCCCTCTCCAATAGTTTTTCAAGCAAAAGTCCAATTTCTACTTGGAAGTTACTAAATAAATCTCTTTCCAAATGGTAACAAATCACTACATTAAAAATAATATCCTAATTTCCCCTCTGGCTTTTTTGACATCCAACAATGGATGAAAGGTTAAACCACGGTCCTCATAGTTGAGTGTAAAAGGTCGCATTGCTGCATCTGAATGACGAGCAGGGGTGTTCTCTCATGTCTTGGGCCTGTATTAATCCCTTAACCAATGACAGGCCATTATCACGTTGCTGGCCATGGGAGCTTGCTGTGTGCAGATTGCCTGCTAAATTTCCTATTCCACAGCAGCAATTGCACTTCAAAAGCATTTCTTTGCCTGCAAAGCACATTGGAATGTCCCTGTGTAAGAAAATATACAGGCTGGGATGCTTTTTGGAGACTTGGTGTGGACTTCATGGGCTGCATAGCCTGTTTCCACACTGTAGCAATGCTATGAATGCATGTTCTTTCTTTGATGTTATAGAAAAAGAATACATTACTCCCAAATCTACTTTTGAATAATGCTGTTCTGCCATGTTATCACACACCTCTGGAGCAGGTAGGGATATGCCTCCTGGCTTACAAGTAGGGATGCTATTACTGCACTACAACAGCCACCTAATTTTATTGAATTGATGAATTTACTATCATCTGCCATAGTTGGAGTTGAACTCACATCCTACTGTATTAGCTTGGATATATGGGATTATCAGTTCAGTGGAGTACCACTTCACCTTCCCCTTAACTTCAAATCAAAAAATTCTGGAAACAGATTTCACTGGAGCTTTCAATGGATAATTGGACATGTATTTGAAGTGGACTAATTTAGAGTTTTGTGAGGAAGAAGTTGAGACAAAATTGAACAGCTTTTGAAAGACCCAGGACAGGCACAATGGGTCAAATGCCTTCATTTAGTGCTCCAAAATGACATGATACTACAGGGTACCAGTCTATCAGCTATTGGAAGCCTGCTGTCTGAATGGTGACTAAAGATCAAAAGAAGAGCAGGTGGTAATAGTTCAGTTAGAAGTATATCAGTGTTCTACAATTCTCAGCGTAAGTGAACAAAATGTGGCCAGCCAACAAACTTGCTGAATGCATAAAGATATTCTTTATCTTCCAGTCTAAACCATTACATCTACTCTGTTCCAACACATAATCTCAAAACTGGAGAATTGACAGTGCAGCTCAGTGTCATTGAAGATGTTGCTTACTTCAACTGTACAGATTGGGAGCCTCAGAATTGGTTTTTGCTCTGCCCACATTTTAAGAACACAGATATTTTTACTTCTTGGAACTGGTTCTGAGAAAGACCAGAAGATTTATTGTGTGTTCTTGTACCTCTGCTTCCTTAACCTCATTGTAGTTCTCCAGGCAAAGCCCGGCAATAGCATTTACAACTGGTGGATAGGAAAGAATTCAGCTCTTTATTTTTGAGTGGAGATTTAGGGGCACCTCATGAAAGCTATAACTAATGTGGCTCTTAAGTAACATCAGGTTTGCAATGTTCCCCCAATTTACAATATCTTCAGATGTGGAACTATTAGCACAGGGGACTGGCCAGACTTAAAAATAGCTTCACTTGGGGCTCTGTAATTGGCCTTAGTGCTCCTGAATTGTGTAGAAGCAAATCATCCAGGTTTCTTGCTCTTGACTACTCTGAGTTTTTCTTTATTTGGCTGGTGTGGAGCGCAAAAGTATAGGTTCATAGCTGAAGAATAATAAGTTGGTTCAGACTCTGGTGCAATGATGGTGGCTTGGAAAAGGATATGTTGCCAGAGTTAAATCAGCCTTTAGAAGACAAAATGTAATGGACAGATGGAGAATTTAATGTATTTAATTAACCAATAATAGTATATAAAAGCAAAGTCATCTCAACTGGGCCAGTTTGTGCTTAAGAATGAACATAATTTCCCAATGAAAAGTTAAACTGGAGTTGAATCTTGAAAATACTGGAAGGAAATACAGAACCATATTATATGATGGCTGAGTTCTAAGAAAGGGAAACATTTGTGTTACATTTGACTCATTAACTTATTTAAAACAAACACTACTTTATCCATAAAATGAAACAAAGAACTGCGGATGCTGAAGGTCTGAAATAAAATAGAATGTGCTGGAGAAACTCAGCAGGTTTGTCAGCATCAGCAGAGAGAGAGAAACAGAGTTAATTTTCAAGTCCAGTGACCCTTCTTCAGTACTGGATGTTACTAAATCCATGTTGGCCGAAACAAACTGCTGGGAGATAAACAAATGTAATTAACAGAAATTGTGGTCTTGTAGATTTCAGGAAATCACATTGTTTCCTGCCATGCAGACGCCGAGCTTTTAAACAAATGTCTTTCCAGTGAGACAGATCTAATACATATATATATTTCTTATTGAATATGTTTCTTTTTGAACTGATTTTGTTGTTAAACTAAACTTTGGTTACGATAAGTTAAAAGCCTCATTACCTCCTCAACTTTTGTAACTTTATGAATGTATTTCTCGGCCTTCTAACCCTGACAAAATCTCATCCGTTGTCGCAATTTGAGCTTGTCAACTTTGAGAAGGGTATTTTCCATTTTGAGAGAATTTTATCCTATTTCATCTGAATAGATAAACGACTTCCTGACTGCAGTGGCCTTTTAAGCTGTGCTCGAGATAGTTTAAACGTCATTGCTTAAGTGAATGTTATGAAGCCAACTGTCTGTGCAGAGCCTTTTCAATCCCAATGCAGTGATGATCATCAAAGGCAGGGTTTTTCTTGACAAGAAATCAAATTTTTTTGAAACTAGGTAGGGTCTCTGAACCAAGTTTTGGCTGTTTACTATGTTTCTTTGACTAACTCAGAAAGGAATGTTTTATCCTTGGCACGGGTCGGCTTTCCTCAATAGATATTTTGATGCAAGACAAATAAACTGTAGCTCAACCTAAATAGTTTGGCCAGCTGAATTACAACAAAGTTGACACCAAGTAACTCTTGACTGCTTCTGAAACAGCCTAACATGTCACTCCATTCGAGGGTAATGTAGGATGGGCAACAAATGTGGATCTTAAGAGTGATGATCACAACCCATGAAAGAATGAAAATCAGTCTCAGTACGTTGCTGAATGCTTGGATTGTTTATCCTGAGTCAATTTTTTCTGGGCCAGTGGCTGAAGCCATTGCACAACAATCGACTCTTTAACAAGAATCAACGTAACACAAAGTTTAAACCCTTCTGGTAGTATCAGGGATGAGCAATTGCAAAATGAAAAGCCGCCAACCCTGACAATTCTGATGTCCTCTGATGAAGGGTCTAGGCGTGAAACGTCAGCTTTTGTGGTCCTGAGATGCTGCTTGGCCTGCTGTGTTCATCCAGCTCCACACTTTGTTACCCTGACAACTTTTCCTGGTTCATACCTTTAAACTGTGACCTTACAATCATAGAGTCAAAGAGTTTTACAGCCTGGAAATAGACCCTTCAGTCTAACTCGTCTGTGCTGACCGGATATCCTAAATTCATCTGGTCCCATTTGCCAGAATTTGGCCAATGTCCCTCCAAACCCTTCTTATTCATATATCCATCCAGATGCCTTTTAAATGCTGTAACTGTATCAGCCTCCACCACTTCCTGTTGCACCTTATTCCATACACACACCAGCCTTTACATGAAAAAGTTGCCCCTTAGGTCCCTTTTAAATCTACCCCTCTCACTTTGAACCTGCACCATCTAGTTTTGGACTCCCCTACCCTCGAAAAAAGACCTTGGCTATTCACTCTATCCATGTTCCTCATGATTTTATAAACCCCTGTAAGGTCACCCCTCAACCTTCCATGCTGCAGGCAAAATAACCTCAGCCTATTCAGCCTCTCTGTCTAGCTTCTGTGAATGTATGTGCTTCTGTGAATCAATTTCTGTCTGTGTTGGTCTCTTTAAATCTTCATGCTTGCTTGATAATAATTTGATACCCAACTGAGGGAAGGAGTATTAGAGGACATGGGTCTCAAACCGCAGACTAATGTTTTGGTTAACTGAAAGTGAGGTTTGTCACCCGTGCTCCAATATGCTTCAGAGATTTGGATAGCCTTTAGCAGGCACCCCAAAGCCCTGGAGAAGTATTGCCAATGGTGCCTTAGCAAGGTTGTCTAGATCTAGTGGCAAGAAAGGCAAGACAACAGCAGCTCCCTCTCATCAAGCAACATGCCCAACATCTGAGCTGTGATCACTCAAAACCAGCTCCACTGGCCAGGATGGTTTTCATATGCCTAACACCAGAATCCTAAAGCAGCAGTTGTGAACATGGCAGCTGGTGGGTACCATACACATATACATATACACGCACGCACATGCACACACACACACACACACACACACACACACACATGCTCACACACACACACACACACACACACACACACACACACCTGCACGCACACACTGACAGATGCACAGAGACACAGAATCTCTCACACACACATACACACACACACAGACTGTCGCACTTACACAGAAACAGCACACACACTCACATGCCCACATACACACACGCAATCACACAGGCACACACAAACACACCTCCAAGTGTGTGTGAAAGAGATCTGTAGGTATATGTGTGTGAGAGAAAGGTCAATGGAGGTGTGTTGGTGCGAGTGAGAGAGAGAGGGGGAGATCTAAATGTGTATGTGTGTGTGGCAGAGTATGAGGCCAGACCACCTCCGAACCCAAGGTTCCAGATTGGAAACAAGTCTTCATTGATCCTGAGGGACTCCCTATGAAGTTGACCCAGCATCATCTAATGTCTGCTAAGGTGCAGATCAAATCATGGGCACTCTCTACTTGCATCAACTTGATTAGCTGTTATAGAGTCATAGAGTAATACAGAATGGAAACCTGCCCTTCAGCTCAAACTGGTCCATGCTGACCATGGTGCCCACTCAGCTAGTTCCAATTGACAGCATTTGGCCCATATCCCTCTAAACCCTTCCCATCCAAGTACCTATCCAACTGTTTTTAAAATGTTGCTATTGTACCTGCCTCAATCACTTTCTCTGGCAGCTGTTTCCATACACACACCATTCTCTGTGAGAAGAAGTTGCCCCTCAGGTCTTACTTAAATCATCGCACTCTCATCTTAAACCTATACCCTCTAATTTTCAATTCCCCATCCTTGGTAAAAAGACTATATGCATTCATTCCATCTATCCCCCTCACGATTTTATATACCACAATAAGGTCAACACTAATGCTCTTACATTCCAAGGAATAAAGCCCTATCCTGGCCAACCTCTGCCTATAACTCAGGCCTACTCGTCCTGGCAACATCCTTGTAAATCTTCTTTGCAAGCTTTCCAGTTTAATTATGTCTTTCATTTCACAGGATGACCAAAACTGTACACAATACCCCATGTGTGTCCTCACCAATAACTTATACAGTTCTAACATAATGTTCCAACTCCTGTACTCAGTGTCTTGATTGATGAACACCAGCATGCTAAATGCCTTCTTCACCACTCTGCCTACCTGTGATGCTGCTTTCAATGAACTATGTACTTGTACACTTAGGTCCCTCTGTTCTACAACACTCCTCAGGAACTTACCATTTACTGTATAAGTCCTACCTTAGTTTGACTTTCCAAAGTGCAACACCTCACACTCATCTGTATTGAAATACATTTGCCAATCCTCAGCCTACTTTCCCAGTTGATCAAGATCCCTCTGTAATTTTTGATAACCTTCCTCACTATCAACAATACCTCCTAATTTCATATCATCTTACTTGTATCATCTATAAAACTTACTAATCATACCTTGTACATTCACATCCAAAGGTCCCAGCACCAACTCCTGTGACACATCACTAGTCATGAGTCTCCAGTCTGAGAAACAATCTTCAACCATCACCCTCTGCTTTCTACCATCGAGCCAGTTTTGCATCCAATTAAGTAGGTCTCCCTGGATTCTATGCAACCTAACCTTCACGATGAGCCTGCCTTGCGGATCTTGTCTAAAGCCTTACTAAAGTCCATTTAGACAACATCCACTGCCCTACCCTCATCTATCCTATTGTATGTGTAATTTTGTTTATGTGTCTGTGCCTTGTGTGTGCTTCTGGTCCATGTGTCGTGTGTGTGTGTGTGTGTGTGTGTGTGTGTGTGTGTGTGTGTTTATTCTGCATGGTTTTCTCACAAGTAATGTAGGATTCATGCGTGTTTGAGTGTATCTGTTCCATGTGTCTTGTTGGTTTATCTTCTGTGTGTTTCCATGTATCAGTGGGTGGGTGTGTGTTTCTTATGCCAGTGTGCAGACGGTATGGCCGGTTGTATCCACCTTCATCTCTAGGTGTACATGTGTGTGAGAGACAGAGACTTGTGGAGTTGTGCGGGGATGAGTGACAGAGAGATCTATAGGTGTGGGTATGTGTAAGAGAAATCTATGGGTGTGTGTGTGTGAGTGTGTGTGTGAAGGGTCCGTGAGCTTTTGTGCTTCTAAGATACTGTTCAACCAGCTCCACACTTTTTGTTATCTCGGATTCTCCAGCATCTGCACTTCCCGTTACCTCTGATACATTCTCCAGCTCAGATCGATTTTGTTTCTCCCCCGTCCTCCGGTGTGGGACAGCTACAGAACGGGAGAAGGCACTCTGATTTGGCAGCGTCACCGACTTCCGAGGCAGAGCTGGTCACACGCCCAGCCTGGGTGACATAACAGTCCATTTGCAGGAGCTGTTAGACCAAGCGTGCCTCCTGCCTCCGTTTGTTTCTCAGCAGATATTTGCGAACGTGCCAGTGAAGTCCCAGGGTGTATATATAGGATTTATATAGGATACTCGGCACCGGCTCCCCTCTAATCTTTTAAATGACCTCCAAATAAGTCCAAACACAAACAAGCAACAAACGGTCAACAGGAAGAACTGCGAGAGAAACTTATCACAATTAGGTTGCTTTGAGTGGTATCAGAGATAACGGGAACTGCAGATGCTGGAGAATCCAAGATAATAAAGTGTGGAGCTGGATGAACACAGCAGGCCAAGCAGCATCTCAGGAGCACAAAAGCTGACGTTTCGGGCCTCTCTAATGAAGGGTCTAGGCACAAAACGTCAGCTTTTGTGCTCCTGAGATGCTGCTTGGCCTGCTGTGTTCATCCAACTCCACACTTTTTGTTATCTCAGGTTATTTTGAGTATTCCTGAGAACCGATTGACAGACAAATCGAACAATTCATAGCACACGTAGCAGGAGAATTGCATTTGTCTGCCCGACCCCGGTGATATTTAAGGGCATTTGAGTTGTTTCTCTTGCTTCTGAGGCCAATGGATGCGAACACCCCCTTCCCCTGATTGAATGTTTTAATGTGACTATTTGAATGAATCAACTGATCTTCACAGATAGAGAGAGAAAAAAAAGAGAACTGTTTTTTTTCAGAGAACAGAATCTGTACAAAGACGCACGCTGGCACGAATTGCTGGCTCGGACTGAGAGCTGTTGTGTAGACTCAGTTTTACCCCCGTCTGCAAAAGGCAGCTTGTGTCTCCGCGCTTGGAGCTGATTTGACTTCTCTTCCCCGAACTCTGTAGTGACAGCGAGTGCCCGCGGCGTAACAGCGCCCTCTACTGATGCTCAGGTGGAGAATCCGTCTGAGAATCCTACCCTTGCCCATTGCTCTGAAACAGCCTCTGTTTTATAGTCCAGAACCCTGTAATGTAGAACAAAATAAACCTGTCTCCCCCAAAAATGCCGGTGTCACGTGCAAAGGCCCAGGGCACCGTTGTAAGGTGAGAGGAGAGAGATTTACAAAAGAGATGAGGGGCAATATTTTTTACACAGCGGGTGGGGTTCTGCGTGTGGAATGAACTTCCCGAAGTGGTGGATATGGGTACAATCACAATGTTTAAAAGACCGTTGGATAAACACATGAGATAACAAGGTGTCGAGCTGGATGAACACAGCAGGCCAAGCAGCGTAAGAGAAGCAGGAAAGCTGACGTTTCGGGCCTCGACCCTTCTTCAGAAATGGATAGCTACATGAACAGGAAAGGTTTGGAGGGATATGGGCCAAGGGCAGGCAGATGGGACTAGTTTCGTTCGGAATTATGTTCGGCATGGACTGCTTGGGCCAAAGAGTCTGTTTCTGTGCTGTATGACTCTGATCCTATATCGGGCACTTATGGGATGCTTTGATTCAGTGCTGTCCAAATTCACATGAGAGAAAATGAATCCTTGCCAAATTTGGGAGCATTCAATATTTTCTCATTATATGTTGAAGGCACCTTTCTGTTCAAGCCCTGACAGTTAGTATTGGTGGGCATCCCTCTCAGCTCCTCCTGCTCAATGCTCATGTACTGTTTGACCTGTCCTATATTCCCTTTCAAATGTGGGTGCAGTGTAGTTGATGATAGTGTGCAAGCCTGGAATCCTCAGTACAGGAGGGATGTGATACCACTGGAAAGAATGCAGATTGTATGGACTGGGGTGGACAAAGTCAGAAGTCAGGTGATAGCTCAACAGGTTTAATTGAAACCACAAAAGCTTTCAGAGCACAGCCTCTTCATCGGGTGCAGTGAGACAGAAGATCACACAGACACAGAGTTTATAGGTAGAGAGATCAAGGGCAGAGAGATCAAAAGATCATATGACTGGTGTGAGTGGAGTGTCAGATGTTAAGTCTCTGCAGGTGACCAAGAATGTTTAAAGTGTTCAACGGTGTGTAAAGTGTTTATGAAGTCAATGCCAGTGTTGTGCTGTCATGACAATCAGGCAGAGTGATAGGAATATACAAACAGTGACATCTCAGGTCTGACAATGGATTGTAGGAGTGAAAAACCGCATGACCTCCTTGGAAGACAGATGCAGGATAGGACCAATAGAGTATTCTCTAGTTCATTATCTAGTACTTCCCCAGAATGGAGAAACTACGCCATGCTCACTGCAACCATCAACATGTCATCAATGTCGACAAGCATCTCGCCAAGATCAACCCTACGCCTCCACTTCTCACCTTCAAAACAACAGCCAAACCTGTTAAACAGACCATTGTTCATAATAAACTATCCAACCTCCAGGAGAGCATCGACCACAGCACCACACAATCTGTCACGGCAACCTCTGCAAGACATGTCAGATCACCGATACGGAGACTACCATCACACGTGGGACCACCACCCATCGTGTGCGCGGCAGGTACTCATGTGACTCGGCCAACATTGTCTATCCCATTCGCTGCAGGGGCATTCACTGCCTTGAGGCATGGTATGCCAGTGGGACCATGCAGACACTACAACAACGGATGAATTGCACTGCATGACAGCTGTCAGACAGGAATGCTTCCTCCCAGTTAGGGAGCACTTCAGGGGTAAAGGGCATTCAGCCTCCAATTTTCATGTAAGCATCCTCCAAGGCAGCCTCCAAGATACATAACAGTGCAATAGCATCAAATAGAGACTGATAGCCAAGTTCCATACCCATGGAGATGGCCTCAACCTTGATGTTAGGTCTATGTCACATTACATGTGACCCCACCACACTGTTGTATATCTGTAAAATCTCCACTTTCCAGCTTTGACAGCATCACCTTCATAAATTGTAATGATCTCTCTACCTTAATTAGCTTATACATTTCTGAATTACTTCCTACAATCTCTCGCATACGCACACACTCACACACACTCTCATACGCACATGCTCACACACGCACTCTTTCACACATACACACACAGTCTCTTACACGCACGGTCCCACACACACTCACACAGACCTTCTCTCACACAGTCTCTGACACACACATATATTCTCTCACACACATATGCTCTCTCATACACAGTCTCTCTCAAGCACAAACACACACACAATCACATATATACATACACTGTTTCTCTCTCTCTCTCTCTTTCTCTGTCTCTCTCACACACACACACAGAAATAAATCTATGGGGCAAATCATTTAATCCAAGATGTTTGTTTATTTGCAGATACATTCCATCTTGTTCAAAAAACGCACAATTTGGAGTCACAGTCAGTCAGTGTGGCATCTTATAAATTCCTGCTTTCAGAATAAAACCAGCCTGATTCCAGATGAAAACTCTGAGACAGATTCTGAACAAAGTCTCATACCTACAATTCAGTGTCTGACCTGAGATGTCACCTTCATTCCTATCGATGTCTCGTTAAACTCTGTGTCTATGTGCTCTCCTCTCTCACTGCACCTGATGAAGGGGCTGCATTCCGAAAGCTTGTGTGATTTCAGATAAATCTGTTGGACTATAACTTGGTGTCACATGACTACTGACTTTGCCTGTAGGGGTGATAGAGGCAGAAACTCATTTAATACTTATTTAGATACACAGTTGTGAGCCAAGTCATGTAAAGTTATAAGCCAAGTGCTTTGAAATGCGATTAGAGTAGATAGATGGTTGGTTTCGACCAGTTCAGCTTCAATGAGCCAAAGGGCCCTGTTCTGTGTTGTAGATCTCTATGACTCTTTGCCCTTAGATTAAATGGCAGCCTTTTTTTCAGGCATCAGCTCTCACCTCTGAGTAAATTTGAAAAGGTTGTCTGCTCAAGTCTTATTCCAGAGACCCAAAATGTAATACAGTGCAGTGTTGGGGCAATGCAGCATTGTCAGCGCTGCTGGCTTTCAGCTGACATGTTCAGCTGAGGTCCTGTAATCTCTACAATAAAAGCAAATCCCAGCAGAGGCTGAAAATTTGAA
Organism: Stegostoma tigrinum; assembly: GCF_030684315.1. Taxonomy (NCBI): domain Eukaryota; kingdom Metazoa; phylum Chordata; class Chondrichthyes; order Orectolobiformes; family Stegostomatidae; genus Stegostoma; species Stegostoma tigrinum. The sequence goes on along the minus strand of NC_081358.1, from coordinate 112,981,883 downwards.
ATACAGACAAGAAATGGTGGCAAAACCCAACTGGTCAGGCAACACTTATGGACAGAGAAACAGAGTTAATCTTTCAGCTTAATGATCTTTTTGTTCACTTCAGTCCAGGGTGAAGCTCAGATTACTCAAATTTGAATTCTTATTCTTTGACCAACGTAACTAAAAACACAATCTGGTCAGTACAGGACATTGGTTAGGCCCTCTTTGGAATAACGTATGCAATTCTGGTCTCCCTGCTACAGGAAGGATGTTGTGAAACTTGAAAGGGTTCAGAAAAGATTTACAAGGATATTGCCAGGGTTGGAGGGTTTGAGTTACAGGGAGAGGCTGAATACACTGGAGCATCAGAGGCTAAGGGATGACCTTATAGAGGTTTATAAAATCATGAGGGACATAGATAGGGTGAATCAACAAGGTCCTTTCCCTGGCGTAGGGGTGTCCAAGGCTGGAGTACATTGCTTTAAGGCAACAGGGGAAAAATTTAAAGGGACCTGTGGACAACTTTTTCATGCAGAGGGTGGCACTTGTGGGGAATGAGCTGCCAGAGGAAGTGGTGGAGGCCGGTACAATTACAATATTTAAAAGGCATCTAGATGAGTACATGCAATAGGAAGGGTTTAGAGGGAATATGGGCCAAATACTGGAAAATTGGACTAAATTAATTTTGGATATCTGGTCAACATGGATGAGTGGGACTGAAAGATCTGTTTCCACGCTATACGGTTCTGTGACTCTATGACTGTTACCTCATTACTGAGTGTGGGGTCTTGCTATGTGAAAATGCTGCTGTGTTTGCTACATTACAACAGGGACAACACTGCAAAATGTTTTAATGCATGTAGAGCACTTTGGGACATCTGGAAGGGGAAGACATTCCATAAATGCAAGTATCTTAATTTTTCAATTCTGCCTCATGCATTTCAGAACATGAGGCTGATATTTGAGATCAGCAATTAATCAAATGGCCTTTACTTCTGAGCACAGATTATGAATGACCAGACATCAAAAATGTCTTAATCACTCAATTTACTTTGTTATAGCTCACCATTGCCACCTTCTCAAGGACAGTACTTTTCATGCCCTCAAGATGTTCCAAAGCAGAATATCAGAAATGTGGGAGCTATTTTGCACACAGCAAGCTCCCACAAATAGAAATGTACCCATTACCAGATAATCCATTTTTATTTTGGATACCTATCGGAAGGATAATTCTTGGTCAGATCACTGGGGAAAACTGCCCTGCCTTTCTTCAAAATAGTGTCGCAAGATCTCCCATGTCCACCTGTGAGGGCAGATGGAGCCAAGGGTTTAAAATCTCATCCAAAACAAAATATCTCCAAGGATGGAGCACTCCATCATAACTGCACAAATATTTCCTGCACCCAAATCTGGGATTCACAACTCTCTGACCCCTTTCGCCTTGGTAAAAGTGCTTCCCAGTGAGCCATAACTGGGACCAAGTAGTGTTGTTCGTCTTTAATGCTGAGGGAAAGGAAAATTGCATTTTGTACAGTATTTCTCATGACAATAGGGTGTCCGTAGCCCTCCGTAAATAATAAATGATTCTGTACGGTTGTCAATTCTGTAATTTGTGTGGCACCAGACAGCGAATTTTCATGATGAGATCAGCCAGCTCAACTAACCCTGACACCTTCCTCCCCCATGCTTCATTTTGTTGCACTATATACCAAGTGAACCAGCAAAATGCCTTCAATATTTTAATATTCTGTAATTGCTGTGCAAACAAAAATGGATTGTCCAAAATCATCACAGAAAGATGCAAACTGTTCTGCAAGTTGGTTGCTGGCAGACGTGTGGAGGACGGATAACTGCATAGACTGGTTCTGTATCTGTTGAAAAATACATTTCTGTTTATCTTTTCAAAGATTAAAATGGATCAACTTCCCCTCTCTGGCATGCTTCACCTGATTTTCTCTATGTTTCAATATTTTAAATACAGTTTATATAAATAATTGTTGTCTTCAGTTTTGCAGCAAGCACCATCTCAAAAAACACAGAACGATGTAAATTTCATGAACCTGTTCCATCTTGTGTAATCAGTTATGGAGGCTCCATCACAAACTGCAAGCATCAGAAGCATTAGTGTGCCTTGATCAATTGTTCTGAGCATTAAAACTGGAAAAATGTACATTTGCAAATTATTTGGCAAACTGTTGTAACTGACTCTAAACCCAGTTTCACCTCTCATTTATGCTCACACAGTTATACATGTCCTCACTGAAAAGTGAGCAGAAATAGCAAGAATTTTCTTTACCTATATAAGGGAAGCGCATTTGGATTCAATTATCCAACTGTAAAGCGGGTATAAAGCAATTAAGCAACAGATCCTTTTACCGGAGATAATGGGAACTGCAGATGCTGGAGAATTCCAAGGTAATAAAACGTGAGGCTGGATGAACACAGCAGGCCAAGAAGCATCTCAGGAGCACAAAAGATCAAGCAGCATCTCAGGAGAGATCTTTTTACCAGTTTGTTAGTTAGCAAGATTAAATCTCTTGAGGTTGTATCTCTCACAGACCATAGTGAGTATGGAGACCGTCAGTTAAAATCCCAGCACGGTAATTCCTTCTTCATTTCTTTGCCTGATGACAGGGCTTATTCACAGTCCTACAATCTCCATCATAGCGAGGAACAGGAGGCAGATTGAGAATCTACCCCACATAGCATAGGTTTATACTGTTGGCTCCAAAATGATACATACCATCGATCAAAGCAACTGAGGCGACTCTCTAGCCAGAGGAGCCTAATTTGCTGTGGCAACATTGACTTTTACATCCATGTCGTAGCCTGGGGCTATGAATAGTGATGTTGGATACTCCTTTTTCCTTTCATCACATGGTTGACCAGTCATCGCCTACCATTGGCATAAGCTGGAAAGATTTACAAGTTAATACTCCATATGCCTGATGCGTTACGAGCACATTTTCCTTGACCATCAAATCCTAAGGTGGAAATTGAACTTGGTGCTTCTGGTTCAGAGGCTGGGATACTATGATTACAAAACAAGGCTCCCCTCACCACCATGGGAATTTACTAAAATAAATTCAGTATATTTGGTCAATTATAACTACCAATGGAAAATGCTTATGAAAACCACTGGAATGTTGTAACAATATACAGTAGAGAGCCTGGGGTAAGGGAGAGTGTACTTAGGAGAGATTAACAGGGGAGAAATTAATATATGACAGCAAAGTAGAAAAAATTAAAAAACACAGATAGTGAGAGCTTCCACAGGTATATAAAAAGGAAGAGAACAGCTAAAGTTTAAAAAATTCCTTTCGAGACTGGGGAATTAATAACAAGAAACAAAGAACTTACAACTTTAAACAGAAAACTACATATCTGTCCTTATAGTGAAACATAAAGGAAACGCCCCAAGAATAATATAAAATCAAGTAGTGAAAAGGAGAGAGGAACTTGAAACAATCACAACTGCTAGTGGAAAAAGCACTTGGAAAACTAATGGGGCCGAGACTCCACAGTCGGATGACTGTCTAGCTGGAGTTTGCACATTCTTCCTGAGTCTGCGTTGGTTTCCTTCGAAGGTTATGGTTTCTTCTCACAGGTGAAAGATGTGCAGATTAGCTGGATTGGCCATGCTGAATTGCCCATAATGTCCAGGGATGTGCAAGCTAGGTCGATTAGCAATGGGAAATGCAGGTTTGCAGGGATAGGGTAGGGAGGTTGGTCTGGGGATACTCTACGAAGGGGCTCGATGGGCTGAATGGCCTGCTTCCCCACTGTAGGGATTCTACAATTCTAAGTCACCGAGATCTAAAGTCCTGCCTCCTCTGATTTTTAAAGAACTGACTGCAAAAGGAATGGAAGTGTTGTTTGTTATTGTCCAATATTTCCCAGGAAATTGGAAATGTGCCTGCAGTTCAGAAAACTGCAAAAATGTAGCACCTTATTCAGGAAATATGGTAGGCAGAAAGCAGGGAACGATGGGTCAGTTACCCTGATGTCTGTCATGGGAGAATGGTAGGCCCATTCTAAAGGAAGGAACAGCAAGACATTTAGAAAGTCATAATACAAACAAGCAAAGTCAACATGTTTTGATCAAATGCTTGATATATTACTTGATAAGTTATGTGAAACCTACAGGTTCAAATGAATATCAAAAAAAGGGGAAATTGTACTGCTGGGTATATTTTATGCACAGGAAATGTTCAGAGAAGTTCAAAAATAATAGGACAGTAATGCTACGTAATTTCACCTACTTGAATATTATATGGCATAGAATTCCTAACGTGAATTCAGGAGAACATCTTAACCCATTTTTAGCCCTCGACTTAGACTTAAGGAATGAAGTTGAGCAGTTGGAAGAGACATTAGTGTGAGAATATTTTGGTGCCAGTGATTGTAATTCAGTTAGATTTAATGCAGTTATGGAATAGGGCAAAGATGAGCAAAGTATAATTTTTTTTAATTATAAAACCGAAACAGTATTAGGGCAATGGGAGCATCCAACATGGCGACAAAATGGATTCAGAAAAAATATGCACTCAACTCAAGTACTGAGTAGTTCTTTACCCTAAACTTTCGAAAAGATGTAAAGATGCTTGAGAGTTTATGGAGGAGATATACCAGAATGATCCCAAGTATGGGGTCACTGGCTATAAAATTGGATCGGAAAAGCTAGCATTTTGCTTCTTTCTTTTTTTCACCGAATGGCCAGCATTGATTGCCTATCTCTAATTGCCCTTGCTTGGCCATTTCAGGGGGCAGTTAACAATCAATCACAATACTACAAGTCAGTTGATCACACCAGGTGAGGTGGCAGATTTTCAGTATCTAGCTGTCTCCCCTTTCTCAGGCAATGTGCTCTGCTGCGTGAGGTAATGGTTTTAAAAGGGTTAATGTCAGAGACTACATTGGGCACAACCCTATCTGATGATGTCATTCAGTCTTGACTGGAAATTCAAAAAGCCTAGCTCCAGATTACAATGGTGGCAGACATGCCATCCTTGGCTCTTGATATTTTTAGTAAGGATGCCTAACTAAGCAGTGTAAATTGTACCAACTGCTATCATGCAAGGCTCAAGTATGTTTGCCCTCTACCACTGGACTCCATCCTGGGCAAAGCAACTCATTTGTTTGGCATCACATCCACAAACATCCACTCCCTGCATCACCAACACTCAGTCATGACGCTGTGTATTCTGTACAAGATGCCTGCAGAAATTCTCCAATGAACTTAGACAGCACCGTCCAAACCATAATCACTATCATCTAGGAAAATGGTACAGAATTATCAAAACAAATAAGCAGGGCAATACAGCAACATTGATTTAACACAAGGTTAGAAACATGAAAGTCAAATGATTAAAATAGCAAGATTATATCTTTAGCAAAACAGCAGACTCCCAACATCGAGATGCTGCAGATTTAAAACAAATTTGAAGGAAGAGAATAAATGACTACATGAAGAAAAAAAAGTAATAGTAATAAGATTAAATCTAAAAGCATTATAATCCCATAGGGATGGTCTCTCATTCAAGAGATAACTGATGGTGAGTTTAATCTGAGGCTCAACACACCTCAGGTAAGGAGTGAGGTTGCGAAAGTAAGACTTTATAGTGATGTCAGCTGGCATAGGAATTGAGCCCATGCTCTTGGCTTCACTCTGCTTTGCAAATCAATCACCCAGCCAGCTGAACTAACTGAATACCTACCACAAGCAATGACATTTCAGAAATAGTCCAAACAAAACATAGAATTGGACATCCAGGAGTAAACAATTCTTAACATACAGATATCCTTCAATATAAAATATTTAATTATAAATGAGTAAATATTGAATAGGATCTATAGTAGATAACATAATAAATCAACAAAATATGAAAGAAAGTTCAGATATTCTTAAATACTTTCTTAAAGTTTGTTGATAGTTACTTTAATCTGAAAATATACAAAACTCTAGAAAAGGCAAGAATTAACATAAGTGTTCAACACTAAGGGGAAATCAATACATAATTTCAAGAGTGACCTGTACAGTTTAATGAAAATCTGGAACTATTAAGCTTTGAAATCAGAACTCATAAGAGATAAAATTGTTGTTAGCAATATTAATGGGTTGTGACCAGATTCTATGCAGTCTAACTACCTTTCTGTTACAGAATTATCTTGGAGGCAGCATTAAGAGAGAAGGTGGGATCTGACAGCCACCTCTTGGGGAAAACACAGGATTACAAAAATAATCAAATGGTGATGCCATGGAAAAATATATTAAAATGGTTTTGCCATGGGAAAGTCATGAGATGATTGATTGATGATTAACTCCTTTAGGGACCATGTAGATTGCTGATGTTGTAGAAAGCAAAATTTTAGGTACCTACCTTATAAGTAATCAAGAGACAGTAGCAGAGGGAAGTAAAAAATGAGTGATTCTATTGTCTATTTTATTTTTATGTGGTAGAGTCCATTATATTACTAAATTTTAAAGTAAGCAGTGGTGAGAAAAGGTATTAATTTAATTCAATAAGTAATAAAGAATATAACTAATTACTTAATTAGGACAAAATAAAGATAGCAGGGCTGGTGTTAAATTGCAGTATGTGGGAACTCCTGTACATAAGTGAGGCCCAATGCAAACATGTCCGCACTAAGTGTTAATGACACAAATAACTTTCAGTCAGTGTTTATGAATTAGAGGTAGACTTTCAGATGCTCAAACATATCAAGCTGAGGGAAATTTATCTGCATGCATTGTACCAGGAGGCAGTCATTGAAGCTCTTTGGATAGGATTTCTGATTTAGCCAGTGGTCAGAGACAGAAGGAGGTGACTGACTGTTAGGCAGGAAAGGGAACCCAAAGGGAAGGAATACAGGAAACTGCAACCTTTGCAATTTTTCTACTAGCATGAGATTCCTTTATTTTGTTTGAATGAAAGAGAGGGCTGTAAGGTGGATAAGCTAACTGACTATGGGAATGTGGCACAGGAAGCTATTTCAGGGAGATGAATATAAAGAAATGCGGTGGTAGTCAGAGATAGTAAAGGGAAAATAGGAAAAGTCACCATCGTCTCACCAGACCACAGCATTGATCTCTCGTTAGAGAGAAACGACTGGTTTTGGTTTAACCTGAGGGTCACCACACCTCAGGCAAAGGGAGAGGTTGAGAATGAAAGCCCTGCATGGTAATCTCTGCTCATGTGTATATTGAATCCATACCATCACAAACCAGCCATCCAGCCAACTAAGCCTAGGTAGCAGAGCAGTAACGGGATTTGACACTGCTCTCTGCAACAAAGGTATGAGTCCAGAAGATTGTGTTACCTGTCCAGTGCCAGGGTTTGGGATATCTGCTCTTGGCTGAAGAGGAACTTACAGTAGGAGGCAGGAGATTGTGATCCATGTAGGTTTTAACAACATAGGTAGGACAAGGACAGAGTTACTGCCTAGTCAGTATGAGGAGATGGGTACCCAATTTAAGAGTAAGACATCCAACATAACAATTTCTGGATTAAGATGTTAGTAATGTTTAATTGGCATGTAGGTAAGTAAGATTCGAAAAGTGAATGCATGGCTCAAAGTCTACTTCTGGAGAAAGCAGTTCTGTTTCATGGGGCACTGACACCAATACTGGGAACGTGGGGACTATACTATTGAGAAGGTCTATGCCTGAAGCATCTGCATCCAATGTTTAGCATTTTGCTAAACTAGAGAAGTAATGGGGGCTTTAACATAAATAAAGGGTACAGGAATCAAATTTGTGAAGATATGGTAAATCAAAGAGAAGAGACAAAGTAAGAGAGAAACTGGCCAGGCAAATTAGATTAAGGGGTGAATATTTCAGGTGATATTTCAGAGCATACAGAATAGATGCGTTCCAATGAGAAAATAAAAATTCAAATGGTGAAAGACGAGACTGAGTAGCTTACCCTTGCTCCTAGTGTGTGCGTTCAGCTGTTCTCATATCTGAGCCAGCATACATGTCTTGACCTCAACATCCTTAAGGTAGAAGAGTTCAACTATTCCAAGAGAATAATTCATCTAAAAACAAACATTTGTCAACCAATATGTCAAGAGGCTACTGGTAGAAGATTTAATTGGACTGCCCAAACACATGGCAGACCCACAAAGAATAAAGAATCTATTGTGAACATACAAGCATCCGAACAACTGACATTGCCTCTGAAGGCGGAAGACAGTTCTTTCATATTGCCCTTAGGAATGGCATCAACAAATTTGCAGGAGTGGTGGATTCTTTTTTATTTCTATCTGAACTGAAGAACTTTCAGGTGAACAAAAAAGCAAAGAAAATGCAGAAGAAACAATTAGTGTGAAGTACAATCTACCAAGCTTGTTATTCAAACAGCAAAACAGGCCCGAGAACAAGTTGTTACAGGAGATTTGACTGTTGCCAGGTGATGAGACAGTTAAACTCTTATCTGTCAAAGGAGTGTTATCAGCATTAGTGACAGCTGTAAATCTAAGGAAGCAGCAATCCTCCAGTGCAATGATTGATGATTTGTCTACCTCTTCAGAAAGGTATCCCACAGAAGATGAAAATGTCTGACTTACTCAACAGTACAACTAAAGTCATTGCATACTTCAAAACAAATCTGTGAACAAATTTAGGATGAAAGTTTGCATGAATAAAATTGAGGTGATTTGTAACTAACTCCAAAGAAACCTGAACAACATCCATAGATTTGGGACAGGATTAAAAAAAAGTGATATTTCCGAATGCTAAATCTAAAAATCCAGAATACTGAAAGGAAGAAAGTACTTGTTTTCATAGATTTGCGGTCTTCCATGGTGGACATTCATGAGATTAAAGATTTTCCAGATGATGCCAGGGGCAGCTACCAACTTTCACCAGGAAGAATTGTCCTGCAGAGGGTAGTCAGCAGATTATGCATCCTCCAAAGAAGATAATGAACCAACTATTGACCTGAGGATGTTATACATCCTCCGCAAAGGGCATCCAAGAGATGAAAATCCTCCATAGAATCAATGAGTTGTACAGCATGGACACAGACCCTTTAGTCCAACTAGTCCATGCCAAGCATGATCCCAAACTAAGATAACAAAGTGTGGAGCTAGATGAACACAACAGGCCAAGTAGCATCTTAGGAGCACAAAAGCTGACGTTTCAGGTCTAGACCCTTCATCAGAAAGGGGGCGGGGGAGAGGGTTCTGAATTAAATAGGGAGAGAGAGAGAGGTGGATGGAAGATGGATAGAGGAGAAGATAGGTGGAGAGGAGAGTATAGGTGGGGAGGTCAGTCCGGGGAGACGGACAGGTCAAGGAGGCGGGATGAGGTTAGTAGGTAGGAAATGGAGGTGCGGCTTGAGGTGGGAGGAGGGGATAAGTGAGAGGAAAAACAGATTAGGGAGGCGGGGATGAACTGGACTGGTTTTGGGATGCAGTGGGGGGAGGGGAGATTTTGAAGCTTGTGAAATCCACATTGATACCATTGGGCTGCAGGGTTCCCAAGCGGAATATGAGTTGCTGTTCTTGCAACCTTCGGGTGGCATCGTTGTGGCACTGCAGGAGGCCCAGGATGGACATGTCATCTAAGGAATGAGAGGGGGAGTTGAAATGGTTCGCATGCAATTGTTTATTGCGAACCGAGCAGAGGTGTTCTGCAAAGCGGTCCCCAAGCCTCCACTTGGTTTCCCCAATGTAGAGGAAGCCACACCGGGTACAATGGATACAGTATACCACATTGGCAGATGTGCAGGTGAACATCTGCTTGATATGGAAAGTCATCTTGGGACCTGGGGGTGAGGGAGGAGGTGTGGGGGCAAGTGTAGCACTTCCTGCGGTTGCAGGGAAAAGTGCCGGGTATGGTGAGGTTGGAGGGGAGTGTGGAGCAGACAAGGGAGTCCTGGAGAGAGTGGTGTCTCCGGAAGGCAGACAAGGGTGGGGATGGAAAAATGTCTTTGGTGGTGGAGTCAGACTGTAGATGGCGGAAGTGTCGGAGGATGATACAACGTATCTGGAGGTCGGTGGGGTGGTATGTGAGGATGAGGGGGATTCTCTTAGGGCGGTTATGCTGAGGGCGGGGTGTGAAGGATGAGTTGCGGGAAATGCGGGAGACATGGTCGAGGGCATTCTCGACCACTGCTGGGGGGGACACTGAGGTCCTTGAAGAACGAGGACATCTGGGATGTATGGGAGTGGAATGCCTCATCCTGGGAGCAGATGCGGTGGAGGCAAAGGAATTGGGAATAGGGGATGGAATTTTCGCAGGAAGGTGGGTGGGAGGAGGTGTATTCTATTCCCAAATCCTTCGCCAAAATTCCATCCCCTATTCCCAATTCCTTTGCCAAAATTCCATCCCCTATTCCCAATTCCTTCGCCTTCACCGCATCTCCTCCCAGGATGAAGCATTCCACTCCCGTACATCCCAGATGTCCTTGTTCTTCAAGGACCGCAACATCCCCCTGTAGTGATCAAGAACGCCCTTGTTTGTGTCTCCTGCATTTCCCGCAATTCGTCGCTCACACCCCGCCCCCACAACAACTGCCCTAAGAGGATCCCCCTCGTCCTCACATACCACACCACCAACCTCCGGATACAACGCATTATCCTCCGACACTTCCGCCATCTACAGTCCGACTCCACCACCCAAGACATTTTTCTATCCCCACCCTGGTCTGCCTTCCGGAGAGATCACTCTCTCCAGGACTCCCTTGTCTGCTCCACACTCCCCTCCAACCCCACCACACCCGGCACTTTCCCCTGCAACTGCAGGAAGTGCTACACTTGCCTCCACACCTCCTCCCTCACCCCCATCCCAGGCCCCAAGATGACTTTCCATATCAAGCAGATGTTCACCTGCACATCTGCCAATGTGGTATACTGCATCTGTTGTACCCATTGTGGCTTCCTCTACATTGGGGAAACCAAGCGGAGGCTTGGGGACCGCTTTGCAGAACATCTATGCTTGGCAGGCAATAAACAACTGCACCTTGCAGTCGCGAACCATTTCAACTCCCCCTCCCATTCTTTAGATGACATGTCCATCCCGGGCCTCCTGCAGTGCCACAATGATGCCATCCGAAGGTTGCAGGAACAGCAACTCATATTCCACTTGGGAACCCTGCAACACAATGGTCTCAATGTGGATTTCACAAACTTCAAAATCTCCCCGCCCCCCACTGCATCCCAAAACCAGCTCAGCTCGTCCCCGCCTTCCTAACCTGTTCTTCCTCTCACCTATCCTTTCCTCCCACCTCAAGCTGCACCTCCATTTCCTACCAACTAACCTCATCCCGCCCCCTTGACCTGTCTGTCCTCACCAGACTGACTTATCCCCTCCCTACCTTCCCACCTATACTCTCCTCTCCATCTATCTTTTCTTCTATCCATCTTCTATCTACCTCTCCTTCTCTCCCTATTTATTTCAGAACCCTCTCCCCCTCCCCCTTTTCTGATGAAGGGTCTAGGCCCGAAACGTCAGCTTTTGTGCTCCTAAGATGCTGCTTGGCCTGCTGTGTTCATCCAGCTCCACACTTTGTTATCTTGGATTCTCCAGCATCTGTAGTTCCTATTATCTCTGATACAGTAATCCCAAACTAAACTAGTCCCACCTGCCTGCTCCTGGCACATATCCCTCCAAACATTTCCTATGAATGTATCCATCCAAACATCTTTTAAACATTTTAATTGTACCCACATTTACCAGTTCCTCAGGAAGCTCACTTCACACGCAAACCACCCTCTGTGTAATAAATTTGCATCTTATGTCTTTTTTAAATCTCCCTCTTCTCACCTTAAAAACGTGCCCCCTAGTCTTGAAATTCCTTATCTTGAAGAAAGGACAACTGCTATCACACTAGCTATACCTCAGATTATTTCGACCAGGTCACCACTCACTCCAGTGAAAAGAACCCCAGCCGAACCAAACATTCCTTAAAATTCAAACCTTCCATACCTGGAAACATCCTGGTAAGTCTCTTCTGAATTCTCTCCAACTTGATAATATCCTTCCTTCAGGCCCTTCTGTTCTACAACACTACCCAAGGCCCTACCATTAATTGTATAAGCCCTACCCTTGTTTGTTGTACCAAAATGCAATACCTCACATTTATCCAGATTGAGCTCCATCTGCCATTTTTCAGCCCATTGGCTCATTTGATCAAGATCTCTTTGTAATCTTAGAAAACCTTCTTCACTTCAACTCACTAACTATGCCTTCTATGTTCCCATCCAAATCATTTATGTAAATGACAAACAAAAGAGGACCCAGAACCGATCCCAGTGGAACACCACTGGTGATGGGACTCCAGTCCGAAAAGCAACCCTCCACATTACACTCTGTCCCCTGCTGTTAAGCTAATTATGTATCTAATTGGCAAGCTGACCCTGAATCCCATGTGACCTAACTTTACTCATTAGTTTACCAAGCGAAACCTTGTCAAAGGCTTTACTAAAATCCAGATAAGTCTGCAATCATCAACCTTTTTGGTAACATCCTCAAAAAACTCAATTAAGTTTTTGAAACATGGCTTTCCCTGCACAAAACCATGCTGACTCTCCCTCATCCAACAGAGTAATGACTTAAAAAGATTAGATTCAGGGCCTACTGTCTTCACCCAAAGACATATCAATCTTTCAAGGTGAAAGAAAACATGTTCAGGAAGAATTGCATATCCTCCAAACCACTTGACTTTGTGAAGTCACAATCTTGGGAGGAGAATCAAAGAGTATTGCTCAAGATGTTGCTGCTGTCACATATGTCATTTCCCTGGCTCCTGATACTTTCAGTAATAAGGATTAATTAGCCAATGCAACTTGAACCGATTGCTACCATACAACAAAATTATCATGTCATGGAGTTTTGCAGTATAGAAAGAGGCCACTTGACTCACCGTATTTGTGCTGGCCCCTGGAAGAGCTACCCAGCTAGTTCCATTCTCCGCAGTGTTCTAAAATCAACAGGTTTCATTGTTAAAAAAATTGCATCTTCTAGTTAAGACTCACCTGTATTTATCTTCTGCCACTGTTAAGCCAATATCGGAAGCAACATTTGAGACAGTACTCTACCCTAACCATGAGCTTCCAGTAATTCATTCTAAAAACAATTTTCACATCATTCATCACTCACTTTTTGGAAGATTTTCCCTGTCATCCCTTCTAAACTGCCAACTCTTACTATAAATCTAAACCTTGTGTAGATTTCCTATCTACTGTATCTAGAATCTGAGAGTATTCTACCCTCCATATTTATATATTTTGACTAAGCCTTCAATAAACAATCATAGCATGACTAAATCTCCCCCATAGCTAAAATTTACCTGTCCAGGAGACTGTTACTCCTCATAAATGGGGACGTGTGGGGGACTGGTAATGTCCCTGAACTAGTAATTCAGAATCCAAGCTTGCTGTCGCAAGCCACTCAGATCAAGACATATTTGGGGGTCAGACATAAGCGCTAGCCCAGCCAGGGATTACCGCATCCCACAGAGAACAAAATAAACTCCTCTCCCTCCTTTCTACCGATGAGGAATAAAAGTGTGAAAGACATTCAGCACCGCTCCGCCTCAGCAACAGTGGTCTCATGCTCAGAGTTTCAGCTGAGGCTTTGGAAGTATGTTCAAACTGGTATTCTTTTTTGCCAAATTGTATTTTGTAAAAGCTTAAAATCGACATTGATTTTACTGCAGTTTGGAAAAGATGTTGGATTTGGACAAGCCCATTTGTGAAATCATCCATGGACAGAAGTTGGCCATAATGAGGGGGTTACGAGGTGATTAGAGTTATTTTACTCTCAGTAAAAACCTCCAGAACTTAACATGATTCATTTGTTTTAGAAAGAAAATGCTTAAGTACATGTGCCAACTTGTGTCCTTTTGTGGCATAATAAAAAACAACCCTGATAAGCATGAAAGACAACCAAAAACAACATAGAGGGCAAGGTAGGTCGAAGAGAGACTAAGGAAGAAGATGATGCTGAGGTTCTTGAAGGAGTGGTGATAAAGGGGTCTTTCTCAGGATGGCAGCCTGTGGTGTTCCACAAGGTCAGCGCCGGGACCACAACTTTTTACTTTATACATTAATAATCTAGATGAAGGAACAATGGGCATTCTGGCTAAGTTTGCAGACAATACAAAGATAGGTGGAGGGACAAGTAGTATTGAGTAGATGGCTAGGCTTCAGAAGGATTTGGACAGGTTAGAGGATGGTCAAAGAAGTGGCAGATGGAGTACAATGTGGGAAAGTGTGAGGTCATGCACTTTGGTAAGAAGAATAAAATCATGGACTATTTTCTAAATGGGGAGAAAATTCAAAAGTCTGAAGTGCAAAGAGTCTTGGGAGTTCTAGCCCAGGATTCTCTCAAGGTAAACATGCAGGTTGAGTCAGTAATCAGGAAGGCAAATGCGATGTTTGCATTTATTTTAAGAGGACTTGAATATAAAAGCAGGAATGTTCTACTGAGGCTTTATAAGGCTCTGATAAGGCCACATTTGGAGTAATTGTGCAGTTTTGGCCCCCGTATCTCAGGAAGGATGTATTGGCCCTGGAGCAGGTTCAGAGGAGGTTCACGAGAATGGTCCCAGGAATGAAAAGCTTAACATATGAGGAATGTTTGAGGATTCTGAGAATATACTCGTTGGAGTTGAGAAGGATGAGGCGGGGATCTCATTGAAACTTGCAGAATACAGAAAGGCCTGGGCAAAATGGATGTTGGGAAAATGCATCCATTGGTAGGCGAGTCTAGGACCCGAGGGCACAGCCTTACAGTAAAGGGAAGATCTTTTAGAATGGAGATAAGGACAAACTTCTTCAGCCAGAATCTATGGAATTCACTGCCACAGAAGGCTGTGGAGGCCAGGTCATTGAGTACATTTAAGACTAAGATAGATTAGGTTCTTGATTATCAGGAGGAACAAGGGTTACAGGGAGAAAGCAGGAGAATGGGGTTGAGGAACTTATCAGCCATGATTGAACGGCAGAGCATACTCGATGGGCTGAATAGCCTAATTTCTGCTCCTATGTCTTATGGTCTTCTGGTCTTCTGGAGTTTTCCAGAGGATGTGGTGGAATAAAAAGGGAACACTAGTGGGCTCCTCATGTCAAAACATAGCTCTAGAGGAAGACAGGCCCCTCTCCCTTTCCACCAGGACAACCTGCCAGACATATACCATCATACCCATCCCACGGCTTGGTATGGCATATGTTCTGCCCAGGACTGTAAGAAACTACAGAGAGTTGTGAACACAGCCCAGTCTATCACACAAGCCAACCTTCCATCTACTAACTCCATCTACACTTCTCACTGCCTCAGAAAGGCAGCCAACATCATCAAAGACCCCTCCCACTCCAGTTATAATCTCTTCCAGCCTCTCCCGTCAGGCAGAAGATACAAAAGCTTAAACACACGTACCAACAGGTTCAAGAACAGCTTCTTCCCCACTGTTATTAGATTTCTGAATGGACCCCTCTAATTTTAACCCTAATGTTGATCTTGCTCTTTGTGCACCTTCTCTGCAGCTTTAACTTTGTATTCGTGCTCTGTTCTACCATCCTATGATCTTCATATGTTATGATCTACCTGCACTGCATGCAAAACAAAAAGTTTTCACGATCCCTAGGTACTGTGACAATAATAAGTCAAATCAGATCACACCCCAACTGTCCCTCAACTCCATCACCAGCCCAAAATTGAGGTAAGAGGGGGAGTAACCCTTAAATGGCTGACAAGTGGACATTTCACGCTCTCAATCAGGGCTACCTTAGGCCGTGTCTCACTCCGTAACAGAGGTGGGAGTGTAGCAGGAAGCTCACTGGCAAATTAGACAGGCCCATCCACTTAAAAAACATGAAATTCTCCCTCTGCTGACAGTCCCAACTGGTGAATTGCTCTGTTGAAAACCTCCGACAGAATTTCACGCGGTTGCTCCTACAGCTGTATGTGTTTGCGGGTACTTTCCTGAATTATACCTGAGTACGTGTATGTCCAGTTGAGTAATGTGTCTTTGCCTGGAAAGGATAGATCCATTAGAGGCACCAGCTGGGCCAAGCCAAAGTGAAATACAATATACTTTTACAGTGAATTAAAATGTTGAATTTCAAGTAAGAATTGGAAAATAAATATTTTGTCTAAATCACCTCCTGTGATATTTTGAAGAGAAATTAATTAGCGTGGAGCTGTCAACACAAGGGATTCCAATCAGTATAATCACCAGCAGCTGTCTGCACTTCCCAATCACTCCCCAGTTAATGTCTTATTTACTTCTTGTCGTGTTCTTAATGTGAGTTTGATAGCATGCTGTGATATCACTATCATTGCATTGCTTTAATTGATCTTCCCTTCTGCGTTCTGCTCTCTTTTTCTGCAGTGACATACACATTTGGTTGGAAATGTGAGGGCAAACTTTCCCATTTCAATACTAGGTGGGCCTTGAAAATTGTGACCCCAATGGTCGCTGCATTGTAAGCAGGAGTGGTGGGGTTAGTCAGTGAGGAGGGAGGAGCAGATAGATGGGAGAGAAGATGGACAGTTCAAAGAGGCAGGGATAAGGGGGTGGGGTCTAATCTTGGGATGCGGTCAGAGGTAGGGAGGTTTCGAAGCTAGTAAAGTCCACTTTGAGACCATTGGGCTGTAGACTTTGCACCCGGATTTCCCAGAGTCAGCCTCATTAAACACGCAGAAAGAACTTCCCTGTTTCTTCAATCTGACACAGGGACATCAAATGACAGTGGTTCATAGCTGCTTACAGGTGATGGACCAGCTCTACTATCCCATCAGCCTCCAGGAGCTCCCTCTCCCCTTTAGTTGTTGATTACGTTCACCCCTTCAAATGCTTGCCTTTGGCTCATTGGCTATCAAACACAACCCATCTGCCAAGCTGCTGTAAAGAAGAGCAGCTTCTATCACTTGTTCCCCATCGTGCTGGCTTCAGACCAATTCTGAGAACTTATGTTGCTACCTCAAATAATAGGTTGCTAAATTCATCCCAGTATATCATTGAATTTAGTCTCTACTGCATTCTCTTAATGACCTTGCCAAAGTTTTGAATCAAAGAACCATAGATTGGTTACAGCACTAAAAGAGACCATACGGCCCACCATGTTCGTGCTTGCCCTCTGAGGGAGCAATTTACCTAGTACCACATCCTGTCTTTTGGCTGTACCACTACACATTTTTTATGCTCAGATGATAATCTAATTCTCTTATGGATTCTTTGGTTAAGTATAATTCTATCACATGCTCGGATCCTAATCAGTCCTGACTTCTCTAATTTTGCTGCACAACTGAAGCTCCTCATCCTTCAAACCATTCTTGTAAAAGATGAAACAATATTTTATACACATGTAACAAATCTTCCTTGCTTTTGTACTCTAAAAAGGCCCAGGATATTTTTCTATTCATTTATGTGTGTGGGTGTCACTGGTTAGATTGGCATGGATTGTCTAACCCCTGCGGACCTTGTGAAGGTGCTGGTGAGCTGCATGCTTGAACAACTGCAGTGTATAGGGTGTAAAGATATTGTATGCTTTATTAACTGCTTTCTTAACCTATCGTGCCATTTGTAATGATTTATTGGCATAAGCACCCAGGTTCCTCTGCTCCTGCACTCCTTTTTAGAATTCAACCCAATTTTGCTGCCTGTGGTCTATGCACAAAAATGAATGCCCTCCCAATTCTCTGCATTAAGTCTAATCTACCACTTGCCAACCCATTCCACAAACTCATCCATGGCCGCTTGAAGTTCCACACTATCCCCCTCACAGTTCACAATAGCTGTAAGAAGTAATGGGATTTTGGGAAGGATTCCAGCTGGTGAAGCACTGGTATGTGAGAGACAGCTGGCAAAGTTGGATTTGATGCCAAGATCCAAGAAATCATGATTTCATGTAGAATTATAGAGTTTGAGGACCTTCTGGATCTTGGTGAAGATAGGGACAGTCGACTACAGGCTAGTAAAGGTCTATACACCAGAGTGAAAATTTTAATTTTGAGACATTCAGAGTCTAGGTATCAAGTCAGGGTTCAAGATAGCAGGCAGATTGAGAGAAGTGCTGGAAAGATAGAGTCACATATAACTCTGAGTGATTTCACAAAGCAACAGCAAGTAATTACTTATAGCACAGTTTGGAGCTGGATGAACAGAGCAGACCAGGCAGCATCAGAGGTACAGGAAAACTGATGTTTCGGGTCGGGATCTTTCTTCAGAAATGGGGGAAGGAATGGGGGCTCTGAAATAAATAGAGAGATGGGGAGGCGATGATGGAAGGTAGATAGAGGAGTAGATAGGCATGAGAGAAGATGGACGGGTCAAGGAGGTGGAGATGAAGCTAGTAAAGGTAAGTGTAGGTAAAGAGTGGTGGGGATTTGTCAGTGAGGAGGGAGGAGCAGATAGGTAGGAGAGAAGATGGATAGTTCAAGGGAGGTGGGGATGAGGGGTGTGGCTGGTCTTGGAATGAGGTTGGTGGTGCCGAGATCTTGAAGCTAGTAAAATACACATTGAGACACTTGAGTTGTAGACTTGCAATGTGGAACATGAGGTGCTGTTACTCCAGTTTCCGGGTGCAAAGTCTACAGCCCAATGGGCTCAAAGTGGACTTTACTAGCTTCGAAACCTCCATACCTCTGACCGCATCCCAAGATTAGACACCACCCCCTTATCCCTGCCTCTTTGAACTATCCATCTTCTCTCCCACCTATCTGCTCCTCCCTCCTCACTGACCAATCCCACCACTCCCTACCTATACTCACCTTTACTAGCTTCATCCCCACCTCCTTGATCTGTCTCAGAGATAATGGGAACTGCAGATGCTGGAGATTCCAAGATAATAAAATGTGAGGCTGGATGAACACAGCAGGCCAAGCAACATCTCAGGAGCACAAAAGCTGACGTTTCGGGCCTAGACCCTTCATCAGAGAGGGGGATGGGGGGAGGGAACTGGAATAAATAGGGAGAGAGGGGGAGGCGGACCGAAGATGGAGAGTAAAGAAGATAGGTGGAGAGAGTGTAGGTGGGGAGGTAGGGAGGGGATAGGTCAGTCCAGGGAAGACGGACAGGTCAAGGAGGTGGGATGAGGTTAGTAGGTAGCGGGGGGTGCGGCTTGGGGTGGGAGGAAGGGATGGGTGAGAGGAAGAACCGGTTAGGGAGGCAGAGACAGGTTGGACTGGTTTTGGGATGCAGTGGGTGGGGGGGAAGAGCTGGGCTGGTTGTGTGGTGCAGTGGGGGGAGGGGACGAACTGGGCTGGTTGAGGGATGCAGTAGGGGAAGGGGAGATTTTGAAACTGGTGAAGTCCACATTGATGCCATATGGCTGCAGGGTTCCCAGGCGGAATATGAGTTGCTGTTCCTGCAACCTTCGGGTGGTATCATTGTGGCAGTGCAGGAGGCCCATGCACTGCCACAATGATACCACCCGAAGGTTGCAGGAACAGCAACTCATATTCCGCCTGGGAACCCTGCAGCCATATGGCATCAATGTGGACTTCATCAGTTTCAAAATCTCCCCTTCCCCTACTGCATCCCTCAACCAGCCCAGTTCGTCCCCTCCCCCCACTGCACCACACAACCAGCCCAGCTCTTCCCCCCCCACCCACTGCATCCCAAAACCAGTCCAACCTGTCTCTGCCTCCCTAACCGGTTCTTCCTCTCACCCATCCCTTCCTCCCACCCCAAGCCGCACCCCCCGCTACCTACTAACCTCATCCCACCTCCTTGACCTGTCCGTCTTCCCTGGACTGACCTATCCCCTCCCTACCTCCCCACCTACACTCTCTCCACCTATCTTCTTTACTCTCCATCTTCGGTCCGCCTCCCCCTCTCTCCCTATTTATTCCAGTTCCCTCCCCCCATCCCCCTCTCTCATGAAGGGTCTAGGCCCGAAACGTCAGCTTTTGTGCTCCTGAGATGCTGCTTGGCCTGCTGTGTTCATCCAGCCTCACATTTTATTATCCTTGATCTGTCTGTCTTCTCTCCCACCCTATCTGTTCCACTATCACCACCCACCCCCTCTCTATTTATTTCAGAGCCCCCTTTCCCTTCCCCACTTCTGAAGAAGGGTCCAGACCCGAAACATCAGCTTCCCTGCTCCTCTGATGCTGCCTGGCCTGCTGTGTTCATCCAGCTCCACACTGTGTTATCTCAGATTTTCCAGCATTGGCAGTTCTTACTATCTCTAAGTTATTGATTCTATTGTTGCTAATTTAGAGAAAGCAAGTCCCAGTTCATAGAATCATAGAATCCCTACAGTGTGCTGTTTGGCCCATCAAGTCTGCACCAAACCTCCAAAGAGCATCTTGCCCAGACCAAATTTTCGACCATATCCCCACAACCCTGTATTTCTCCTGGCTAATCCACCTAGACTTCACATCCCTGGACACTATGGGCAATTTAGCATGGTCATTCCACTTAACCTGCACATCTTGGGACTGTTGTATGGTTGTATTGTTTCCATATTGACATCACATTAAGCAAAATAATGATGTCTTGTAGCACACTGGACTTTGAATTTTTGATCTTCCAAGCCGGAAAGCAGGGGAAGAAAACTTGGTGCAACAATTTTGAAGGGGAGAAATGTTAAATTTTTCAATTGATAGAAATATAAAAACATGAGCATAAAAGCTCCACTTCAGAAATCCTAAGTCTAAATCCTTTCTCTGTGTCTCTTACTAGTGTTCTGCAGGAAACAAGCTTTATCTCCCTTTTAAACATTTCTGTAGAATCTGCACCATATAGCATTCTGAAGATGTCCATATTATGCCAAACATTGCCATGTTGAAACAAATATACAGAAATGATTTCCAGCCATTTGATGTTATCGATAGAATGTAACTTCTTGAATCAGTGAACAGTGTTACAATGAATTAAAAGGCAATAAATCTTTAGTAGGAATGGTTAGACAGTTACAGGAGGCAGCTACACAAGTGTGAAATTTTACTGCTAAGTACAAACAGAATAGTGTCCTTACCTCTAGGTTAGGCAGCCTGGGGTCAAGTCTAACCTACACCAAATATGTGTCACAACACTTATGAAATCTTAATTGAAAATCTTATCACATTGAACAGTACAGCACAGGAACAGGCCCTTCGGCCCACCATTTTTGTGCTGACCATAATGCTGTTCTAAACTAATCCCATCTGCCTGCACGTGTTCCATTTCCTTCTATTCTCTGCCTATTCATTTGCCAGTCTAAATACCTCTTAAATGTTGTTATTGTATCTACATCTACCATCTCCCCTGGCAGTGTGCTCCAGGCACTTACCACATTGTGTGTAAAAAATTGCACCACCTCTCTCCTTTAAACTTTCCCCCCTCACCTGTGACCCCTCATATTTAACATTTCAAACCTGGGAAAAAAATTCTCCAACAACCCACTGTACCCATGCCTCTCGCAACTTTATATACTTCTATCAAGTTGTCCCTCAGCCTCCAACACTCCAGTGAAAGCTATCCAAGTTTGTCCAACGTCTCCTTATAGCTAATATACTCCAATCCAGGCTAAATCCTGGTAAACCTCTCTCGCAACCAAATCCAAAGCTTCTGCATACTTAGCGGACCAGGGAGTCACGGAGAGAGCGGTCCCTTCGGAAGGCAGATGAGGGTGGGGAGGGAAAAATGAAACACTCCCTCCTCCACAGCTACACTGGGCCCATCCCCCACTTCTTCCTCCATTATATTGATGACTGTATCAGCGCTGCCTTGCGCTCCCGTGAAGAGCTCGAACACCTCATCCACTTTACTAACAACTTCCACCCCAACCTTAAGCTCACCTGGAACATCTCCGATACCTCTCTCCTTCCTGGATCTCTCTGTCTCCATCTCTGGCAGCCACCTAGAAACTGATATCTATTTCAAGCCCACCAACTCCTACAGCAACCTAGAATACACCTCCTCCCAACCACCTTCCTGCAAAAATTCCATCCCCTATTCCCAATTCCTTTGCCTCTGCCGCATCTGTTCCCAAGAGGAGGCATTCCAATCCCCGACGTCCCTAATGTCCTTGTTTATCAAGGACTGCAACTTCCCCTCTACCATGGTCGAAAACGCCCTCAACCACATCTCTCATGTTTCCCGCAACTCATTCTTCACGCCTCCTCCTCACAATAACAGTAAAAACAAAATCTCCCTCGCCCTCACATACCACCCCACCAATCTCCAGATTCAACGCATCATCCTCTGCCACTTCCACCATCTGCAATCCGACCCCACCACCAAAGACATTTTTCCATCCCCACCCTCGTCTGCCTTCCAGAGGGACCACTCTCTCCATGACTCCCTTGTCCGCTCCACGCTCCCCTCCAGCCCCACCACACCCGGCACTTTTCCCTGCTACCGCAAGAAGTGCTACACCTGTCCCTACACCTCACCCCTCACGCCCATCCCAGGCTCCAAGAAAACCTTCACATTAAACATGTTCACCTGCACATCTGCTAATGTGGTATATTGTATCCACTGTTCCTGATGCGGCCTCCTCGACATCAGGGAAACCAAGCGGAGGCTTGGGGACTGCTTTGTGGATCACCTATGCTCAGTTCGTGAAAAACAACTGCACTTCCCAGTCGTGAACCACTTCAACTTCCCCTCCCACTCCTTGGATGATACGTCCATCCTGGGCCTCCTCCAGTCCCACAACGTCACCCGATGGTTGCAGGAACAGCAACTCATATTTTGCCTGGGCACCCTGCAGCCCAATGGTGTCAATGTAGACTTCACAAGCTTCAAAATCTCCCCACCCTCAACCTCATCCCAAGACCAGCTCATCTTGTCCCCACCTCCTTAACCTGTCCATCTTTTCTCCCACCTGTCCACTCCTCCCACCTCACAGGCCAACCCACCCCCACATTCTACCACTAGCCTCATCCCACCTCCTTGACCTGTCCGTTTTCCCTTGACTGACCAACCCCCATCCTAACTCCCCACATACACTCACCTTTACTGGCTCTAACCTGCCTCGTTGACCTGTCCATCTCCTCTCCACCTATCTGCTCCTTTATCCACCTTCTATCCGCCTCCCCCTCTCTCTCTATTTATTTCAGAATCTCCTTCCCCTCCCGCATTTCTGAAGAAGGGTCCAGACCCAAAACGTCAGCTTTCCTGCTCCTCCATTGCTGCTTGGCCTGCTGTGTTCATCCAGCTCCACACCTTGTTATCCCAAACTACATTAATCCCATTTACCTACATTTGATCCATAGCCCACCAGGCCCTGGCATTTTACCTACTCATCCAGATGCATCTTAAATTTTTCAAGAGTACCACTCTTCCCCACCCTTGCAGGCAGCATATTCCACATATTTAACAATGTCTGGGTGAAAATATTTTTTTCTCAGACCTCTTCTAAATATGTACTCCTCACTTTAATCCTATGCCTTCTGTTCTTTGACACATCTGTCATGGCGGAAGTATTCTCATGATCTATTCTGGCTATGCCTCTCATAATTCTGTGTCTCTCAACCAGGGTCCACCCCCTTCCCCATCCCCTGTAGCCTCCTTTGTTCCAAGTAAAATAAACCCAGCCTACCTCGTATCTTCTCATAACTGAGACTTTCCATCCCAGGCAACATCTTGGTGAATCCCCTCTGCACTCTTGACAGTGCAATCATTTTTGATAATGTGGTGAACAGAACTACAAGTCGTATTCCATCTGTGGCCTGCCAGTCTTGGAAACATGACTTCCTTGCTCTTATATTCTAAGCCTCAGTTAATGAAGGCAAGCATCCTGTATACTTGCTTAACCATCCTGTCTACCTGTGCTGACAGAATCTATGGACTTGTATTCCAAGTCCCTAAGGTGCACTACTGGTCATAGGCTTCCAATCACATAAACACCCCTCCACCATCACCCTTTGCCTCCTGTTGGCAAGCCAATTTTGGAACTAGTTTGCTAACTTTCCTTGTATCCCATGGGCCTTTACCTTACCATAGATATAAAGAGTCATCAAGTCCTGCAGCACAGAGACGGTCCCTTCAGCCCAAACTAGTCCATGCTAACCAAAATGTCCATCTGTGCCATCCCCATATCCCCCTTATCCATTCCTATCCACATATTCGTCCAAATGCCTGTTAAATATTATTAATTTACCCACCTCAACCACTTCCGCTGGCCACTCATTCCATATGCACCCACCCTCTGTGTAAAAAAGTTACCTCTCAGGTTCTCCATATTTTCCCCTCTTATCTCAAACTGATGCCCTCTATTCCTCGATTCCCCAACCCTGGACAAAAGACTGAGCGCGTTCCTTGTATCCATGCCTCTTATGATCTTATACTATTCTAATAGATACCCCCTCTCAGCCTACTTAGCTCTAAAGATAAATATGCCAGCTTGTCCAACATCTCCCCATAACTCAGTCCCTTGAACCCTGGCAACATCCTTGCAAATTTCTTCTGCATTCTTTCAAAATTAATAAATCCTTCCTGTAGCAAGGTGACCAAAACTGAACAAATACTCCAAGTACAGCCTCACCAATGTCCTACACAACTGCAACGTAACTTCCCAACTTCTATACTCAGTGCCCTGTCTGATGAAGGTCAGTGTGCCAAAAACCTTCTTCACTGCCCTGTCTCCCTGTGGCTCCACTTTCAGAGAACTGTGCACCTGAACTCCAAGGTCCCTCTGTTCCACTACACTCCATAAGGCCCTACCATTCACCATGCAACTCCTACCCTGATTTGATTTTCCAAAATGCAAAACCTCACACAATTATATTAAACTCCATTTGCCATTTCT
This sequence comes from Stegostoma tigrinum, assembly GCF_030684315.1. Classification (NCBI taxonomy): domain Eukaryota; kingdom Metazoa; phylum Chordata; class Chondrichthyes; order Orectolobiformes; family Stegostomatidae; genus Stegostoma; species Stegostoma tigrinum. Next base: position 112,957,211 of record NC_081358.1, on the reverse strand, counting down.
TGGTCCGCAAACTTACTAATCATGCCTTGTACATTCTTGTCCAAATTATTGATATAGATAACAAACAACAATGGACCCAGCACCGACCCCTGAGGCACACCATGAGTCACAGACCTCTAGTCCAACAAGCCCCCTTCCACTATTAGTCTCTGTTTCCTATCATCAAGTCAATTATGAATCCAAATTGCCAGCTCTCCCTGGATTCCATGCGATCTTACGTTCCACAGCAGCCCACCATGTGGAACCTTAACAAAGACCTTATTGAAATCCATACAGACTTTGTCTATCGCCCTGCCTTCATCAGCTTTCCTGGTCACTTCATCAAAGAACTGTAACAAATTTGTGAGGCATGATCTCCCCCACATGAAGTCAAGCTGACTGCTCCTATCTGTCTTTCCAAATGCATATATATCTCATCCCTCAGAATCATCTCAAGTAACTCAACCACCATAGATGTTAAACTTACTGGCCTATAGGTGCCAGGATGTTCTTTACAGCCCTTCTTGAATAAGGGCACAACATTCGCTCCCTTCTAGTCTTCCAGGACATCACCCATGGCTAACAATGATGCAAATATATCAGCTAATTTCTTCTCTAGCCTTTTGCACGGTTTTTGGATATATTTGGTCAGGACCAGGAGATTTGTCCACTTTCATACATTCTAATACTTCGAACACATCTTCTACTGTGATATGGAAAGTCCCCAAGATATCACGACTAATTTCCCCAAGTTCCCAAATCTTCGTATCTTTCTCCACAGTAACACAGGAGAGAAATAGACCTCATCCATCTCCTGTGGCTCCGCACATACGTGCCCACTTTGGTCCTTGATCGGTCCTATTCTCCCTCAAGTTATTCTTTTCCTTTTAATATATTGAAAGAATCTCTTTAGATTCACCTTCCCAGTCAAAGCCATCTTGAGCCCCTTTTTTGCCCTCCTGACTACAAAGAACAAAGAAAATTACAGCAGAGGAACAGCGCCTTTGGCCCTCCAAGCCTGCAATGACATGCTGCCCATCACAACTAAATCCCCCTACCCTTCCAGGGACTGTATCCCTCTATTCACATCCTATTCATGTAAGATAACAAAGTGTGGAGCTGGATGAACACAGCAGGCCAAGCAACATTTCAGGAGCACAAAAGCTGATGTTTCAGGCCTAGATCCTTCATCAGAGAGGGGGATGGGGAGAGGGTTCTGAAATAAATAGGGAGAGAGGGGGAGGTGGACCGAAGATGGATAGAGGAGAAGATAGGTGGAGAGGAGGGGACAGGTGGGGAGGTGGGGAGGTGGGGAGGGGATAGGTCAGTCCGGGGAGGACCAACAGGTCAAGGAGGTGAGTTGAGGTTGGTAGGTGGGAAATGAATGTGCGGCTTGAGGTGGGAGGAGGGGATAGGTGAGAGGAAGAACAGGTTAGGGAGGCGGGGACGGGCTGGGCTGGTTTTGTGATGCACTTGAGGGACAGGACAATCTGGGCTGGTTTTGGGATGCAGTGGGGGAGGGGAGATTTTGAAGCTTGTGAGGTCCACATTGATACCATTGGGCTACAGGGCTCCCAAGCGGAATATGAGTTGCTGTTCCTGAAACCTTCGGGTGGCATCATTATGGCACTGCAGGAGGCCCAGGATGGGCATGTCATCTAAGGAATGGGAGGGGGAGTTGAAATGGTTCGCGACTGGGAGGTGCAGTTGTTTATTGCGAACCGAGCAGAGGTGTTCTGCAAAGCAGTCCCCAAGCCTCCGCTTGGTTTCCCCAATGTAGAGGAAGCCACACTGGGTACAGTGGATGCAGTATACCACATTGGCAGATGTGCAGGTGAACATCTGCTTGATATGGAAAGTCACCTTGGGGCCTGGGATGGGGGTGAGGGAGGAGGTGTGGGGGCAAGTGTAGCACTTCCTGCAGTTGCAGGGGAAGGTGCCGGGTGTGGTGGGGTTGGAGGGCAGTGTGGAGCAAACAAGGGAAGTCATGGAGAGAGTGGTCTCTCCCGAAAGCAGAGAAGGGTGGGGATGCAAAAATGTCTTGGGTGGTGGAGTCGGATTGTAGAGTGCGGAAGTGTCGGAGGATGATGCATTGTATCCGAAGGTTGGTGGGGTGGTATGTGAGGACAAGGGGGATTCTCTTAGGGCGGTTATTGCGGGGGCGGGGTGTGAGGGATGTGTTGCGGGAAATGCGGGAGACACGGTCAAGGGCATTCTCGACCACTGTGGGGGGGATGTTGCGGTCCTTGAGGAACACGGACATCTGGGATGTGCGGGAGTGGAATGCCTCATCCTGGGAGCAGATGCGGCGGAGGCGAAGGAATTGGGAATAGGGGATGGAATTTTGCAGGAGGCTGGGTGGGAGGAGGTGTATTCTAGGTAGCTGTGGGAGTCAGTGGGCCTGAAATAAATAGGGAGCGAGGGGGAGGCGGACTGATGATGGATTTGTATTTGTCAAGGCACACATTAAAAGTCACTATCACATCTGCTTCCACTACCTCCCCCAGCAGTGATTTCCAGGCACCCACCACCCTCTGTGTAAAAAAACTTGCCTTGTACATCACCTTTAAACCTTGCCCCTCGCACCTTAAACCCATGGTACCTGGTAACTAATTCTTCCACCCTGGGAAAAAGCTTCTGATTGTCCACTTTGTCCATGCCCTTCATAATCTTGTAGACCTCTATCCGGTTGCCCCTCAAGCTCCATTGTTCCAGTGAAAACAACCCAAGTTTCTCCAACCTCTCCTCATAGCTAATGCCCTCCATACTAGGCAACATCCTGGTAAATCTTTTCTGTATCCTCTCCAAAGCCACCACATCCTTCTGGTAGTGTGGCAACCAGAATGGGGCACAATGTTCCAAATGCGGCCTAACTAATGTTCTACAAAGATGTAACATTACCTACGAATTTTTAACCTCACAGCCTGGGCCGATGAAGGCAAACATGCCATATGCCTTGTTGACTACCTTTTCCACCTGCATTGCTACTTTCAGTGACCTGTGTACCTGTACACCCAGATCCCTCTGCCTATCAGTACTCTTCAGGTTCTGCCATTTACTGTATATTTTCCATCTGGATTTGGCCTTGCATAATGCATTACCTCATATTTTTCTAGATTAAACTCCATCTGCCATCTCTCTGCCCAAGACACCAACCAATCTTTATCCAGCTGTTTCCTTTGACAGTCCTTATTGCAGTCTGCAATTCCACCAATCTTTGTGTCATTAGCAAACTTACTAATCAGACCATTTACATTCTCCTCCAAATCATTCATATATATTACAAACAGCATAGGTCCCAACACTGATCCCTGAGGAACGCCACTAGTCACAGCTCGCCATTCAGAAACGCACCCTTCCACTGCTATCCTCTGTCTTCTATGACTGAGCCAGTTTTTTAAATCCATCTTGCAAGCTCATCTCTGACCCCATGTGACTTTACCTTCTGTATCAGCCTGCCATGAGGGACCTTGTCAAAAGTCCATGCAGACAACATCCACTGCCCTACCGTCATCGATCATCTTTGTCATTTCCTCAAAAAAGTCAACCAAGTTGGTGAGACATGACCACTCCTTCACAAAACCATGTTGCCTCTCGCTTATACACCCATTGATTCCCAGGTGGGAGTAAATCCTGTCTCGAAGAATCCTTTCCAGTAATTTCCCGATCACTGACTTAAGGATCACCGGCCTGTAATTAGCTGGATTATCCTTGCCGTCCTTCTTTAACAAAGGAACAACATTGACCATTCTCAAATCCTCTGGGACCTCCCCTGTCGCCAGTGAGGATACAAAGATTTCCCTCAAAGCCCCAGCAATTCCCTGCCTTGCCTCGCTCAGTAATCTGGGGTATATCCTATCAGGCCCTGGGGACTTGTTTACCTTAATGTGTTTCAAGACCCCGCAATACGTCCTCACTTTTGATCTCAACATGACCCAAACTGTCTACACACCCTTCCCCAGACTCATCATCCAACAAGTCCTTGTCTATGGTGAATACTGGCGCAAAGTACTCAGTTAATACCTCTCCCACTCCCTCTGGCTCCACACATAAATTCCCTTTCCTGTCCTTGAATGGGCTAACCCTCTGCCTGGCTACCCTCTTGCTCTTTATATATCTACAAAAAGCCTTGGGATTTTCCTTAATCCTGTTGGTCAATTACTTTTCACGATCCCTTTTGGCCCTCCAGACTCCTTGATTAAGTTTCTTTCAACTTTCCTTGTATTCCACCTTTGCTTCATGTGTTCCCAGCCTCCTTTCCTTGATAATTGCTTCCTTTTGCTTTTTGATTCGGCTCACAATATCTCTCATTATCCCAGGTTCCCTAAACTTGCCATATTTATCCCACATCCTGAAAGGAACGTGCCAGTCCTCAGTTTCCAGCAACTTACACTTAAAAGCCTCCCACATATCATATGTTGATTTGCCCTCAAACGTCTGCCTCCAATCTACATTCTTCAGTTCCTGCCTAATATTCTTATAATTAGCCTTCCCCCAATTTTCCTTTTTCAGTAAACTCCTGTATCCCCTGTATACCTTCAGGGATTCCCTTGATCCCAGCTGCCTGTACCTGAGCCATGTTTTCTTCTTTTTTTCTGATCAAAGCCTCACTATCTCTTGTCATCCCCACTCCTGCCGACCTTGCCCTTTATCATCACAAGAGCACATAGAGCTTAAACTCTAGTTATCACACCTTTAAAAGCCTCCCACCTGCCAGAGGTCACTTTTCCTGCAAACAAACTGCTCCAATCAACCCCAGAAAGCTCCTGCCTAACTCCCTCAAAATTCACCTTGCTCCAGTTTAGAACTTGAACCTGTGTACCAGTTTTGTCCTTCTCCATTGCCATTTTATTTTCAATAGAAATATGGTCACTGGTCTTGAAATGCTCTCCCACTGTCACCTCAGTCATCTGCCCTGCCCTGTTTCCCAAGATTTTGCCCCTTCCTGAGTAGGACCCACTGTACACTGCTTGAAGAAACTTTCCTGAATACATTTAACAAATTCCACCCCATCTAAGCCCTAAACACTACAACAGTCCCAGTCTATCTTAGGAACATTAAAATGTTCCATTATGACAGCCCTATTTCTTCTGTAAGTCTCCCCAGTCTACCCACATAATTGTTCATCTAATTCCCATCGACTATTTAGGGGCCTACAGTACAACCCCAGTAACATCACTATCCCCTTCTTAAAGTCTTAGCTCCACCCACAAAGCCTCACTGGATGATCCCTCAGTTATTTCAGCATATTTTGAATCAGCCTTTGATGTGGACAGGTTAACACAGCAATTATTGCAATAGCTGTTACACGAAATCATTACTTGATGTGAAACAAGTATCAGAACATCATCAAAATACAGCCATCATAGGTTAAACTGAATCTAACCCTTCAGAACATAATTGTAGAATAGGATCAACAGCTAGATCTGTGCAGATGAAAGCCACTCATTTATATCTATGGAGATGAGCTGTAAAGACAGTTGAATTAAAGCTGTTATTGACCATGCTGGGCTGCTGTAATTAATACATGGCACAAGTATAAAAGCAATTGTTCAGGTAATAGTAGTAAGAAGTTGATTAGCATCTTTACTCTCCTTTGGAAACTGACTTCCTGTCATTTTTGCGTCAGTGACTCACAGTAACTCCTACACTTAATGGCTGTGTCATGAGGAGTGTAGCTGAAAAAAAGAGGCCTTGGGGTTCAGGTTAATAGTTCCTTGAAGGTGGAGTCACAGCTATACAAGGTAGTGAAAAATGTGCTTGCTATACTAGCGCTTATTGGTCAGTGCATTGAGTGTTGGAACTGGGAGATCATATTACAAAACAGACCCTTTAATCCAACACATCTATGCTGACCAGATAACCTAAATTGATCTAGGCCCTTTTGCTAGCATTTGGTCCAAATTCCTCTAAGGCCTTCCTATTAATGTACTCATCCAGGTGCATTTTAAATATCGTAATTGTACCAACCTTCGCTGCTTCCTCATTCCATGCATGCACCACCTTCTGCATGAAAATGTTGCCGCGTAGGTCGCATTTTTATCTCTCCCCTCTCACCTGAAACCTGTGCCCTTTAGTTTTGGACTCCTCTGCCCTGGGAAAAAGGCCTGGTCTTTTACATGCTATCCAACTCTATGACTCCATGACTCTTATTTTCAAGTAGTTCCTCAAGATTTTGCCTTGGATATCTGCATTGTAGCAGCCTTTCATCAAAAAACCATCTGGAAGTCAACAATGGCCAATATCGTTGCAGTTTTCAACATCCTCTTGGGATATCACTGGCTCAAAGACACTGTGGATGATTAGACTGGTCCACAGCGGATACCGTATCCCTAACCCTGCACTCATCCGAGGAACATTTGGGCAACAAGGACACCTATGTCAGACTCCTGCTCATCCACTACAGCTCCACCTTCAACACCATTATCCCCTCCAGACTGATCTCAAAACTGTGTGATCTTGGTCTCAGCTCCATCATCGACAATTGGATCCTTAGCTTTCTGACCCACAGGCTACAATCAGTGAGGATAGGTAACTGCACCTCCTCCACAACAACACTCAACACTGGAGCCCCCCCCCCCCGCCAAGGATGTGTCCTCGGCCCCCTAATGTATTCCCTGTATATGCATAAATGTGTTGCTAAATTCTGAATGAACACCATCGACAAGTTTTCTGATGACACCACAGTGGTAGGGCAGATATCAAATAATGATGAGTCAGAATACAGAAAGGAGATAGAGGGCTTGGTGATGTGGTGCATTGATAACAAACTCTCTCTCAATATCAACAGAACAAAAGAACCAATCACTGACTTCAGAAAGAAAGGAGAAGAACATACCCCATCTACATCAATGGAGCTGAGTTTAAGAGGATGGAGAGAGTCAAGTTTTTAGGGGCGACAACCTGTCCTGCACTTCCCATGTTGATGCGATGGTCAAGAAAGCACAACAATGCATCTTCTTCCTCAGGCAATTCAGGAAGTTTGGCCTGCCCATAAGGACGTTCACCAACTTGTACAGACGCACTATTGAGAGCATACTGTCCAGGTGCATAATGACCTGGAATGGCAACTGCTCTGCCCAGGAGCATAAGAAACTACAGAAGGTGGTGTGCACACCCCAGAACATCACGGAAGCCAACCTCCCATCCAGGCTCGATTTGCACGGCCGTTGCAGCAGAAAAGTTGCCAATATCATCAAAGACCAAAGTAATTCGCTCCTACAACCTCTTCCATTAGGCAGAAGATACAGAAGCTTGAATACTTGCACCAGCAGGTTGAAGAACAGTTTCTTCCCTGCTGTTATTAGACTGATGAATGGACTCTCCAACTTCAAATAATGTTGATCTTGCTAATGTTGATCTAGCCTCGTGCACACCTGTGCAGTGTAACTGGTATGCCTCTGACCAACGTGTCTAATCACCCTATGATCTGCCTGTACTGCTCGTAAACAAAGCTTTTCACTGTACTTTGGTACACGTGGCAATAAATCAATTAAATCAAATCAAACCAAACTGTTTGGAGTCTTTCTCTGTTACTTGTGCAACAGGTCTAGTCATTACATCACCACCATTGCTAAATCAACAGCCCACGTAGTTCTCCTATGACAGAGTAGTTGCGTTCTTGCATAACCTGGCGCTATAGAAAGCCACACTGTAGAAAATCGTTTTAGAAAATCGCATTATAGTGAAATTACTATGCTTGCACAGCAGAAATTTTGCGTCATCCAAACAGCGTCTACTGTTTGTCAATCACGTTACAGCCAATTTGTGTTAATGAAACAGGCATTCTGCAGCGGCACTACCTGTACAAGATCCCCTGTGGCTCACCCAGTTTCTCCAGTGAAGAGCTGAGTTAACCAAACCTTGCCTCCTGTGAAAATGGAGCAGTGGACTTGCAACTGTGCTATTGCTGGGGAAGCCATTCAGCGTTTGTCCTTTCATTTCTGCCTTTTTAACTCCTGCTGGGAAATGAATGTGGAAGAAGAACGGGATTTTGCTCAGCTACCATGTTCCATAGAGTGAATTTGTCGAGTAACAATGTCTGTCAGAGCTCGCATGTGAATAATGATCAGTTGGGTGAGTTATCAGAGGACACCCAGCAGCTCTGTAATTATTTGTCAGCGAGGTGTGAATGAGATAAAGTAGCAAAAAAATTGTGTTTTTTTTTCATTTGGATGCCAAAGCAAAAGGCTACTAGTGCAGGAAATTACTCGAGTCAAAAAACAGCGAAAACAGACAGGATAATTTGAAGACATCAATGTTGGGTTTTAGCTGACCTTTCTGTGTGGGAGGAAATGATTTTTCAAAAGTTCAGATGCTTTTTAACATTCAGGGAAAGAATGATTTGGAGACAAGGGGAGTTTTGTGTCGTATTTTCTGAACTTTTGTTGAACAATTAATTTTGAAAAAGCAGAAGTCTAAAATGGGTAAATGATATATTGCTGAAATACACATTCCAGCAGCATAATTCACAACATTCTGCTGGAATGGAGACCTGTAACTGAAGGTGTGGTGCTTATATTTAAATTTGTTTCCTTCTTTCCAGCCCAAATATTTGAACACCCCTTTCATTTATTTGTGATAAGAAGACTTTGAATTTGCAGAGCTCTGTCTGTTATGCCACGCTCAGGTTAATCATTTTTGTTTTGCCATTGTCACTTCCTCTTTCCACTTCCTCAAACAGAGGCTTACCTTCTTAAGTAGCTGCACGTACTCTGTAATTGTTCATTCATGGAATGTGGCAATCACTGTTTAGACCAGCATTTGTTGCCCAACCCTAGTGCCCAGTTAAGATGTGGGCCTGGAGTCACATGTAGACCAGGCCAAGCAAGGGCAGCAGATTTCCTTCCATAAAGGGCGCTAATGAATCATTTATGTTTGTTTTTATGACAGGCAAGAGTGGTTATATAGTTGCCATAAGGCTAACTTTTTAGTTTCAGATTCTTTTTAATTGAATTTGAATCTGCCATGTCCCCAGAGCATTAGCCTGGGGTCTTCCGGATTTCCAACTCTCCTGATATTACAACCATATTACAGCTTTTTCATCGTACACTGCTCGGTAAATTCCTTACAACATTTTACTCCATATCTTTCCCAATAGTTGGTGACCTGTCCGCTACTCCCAATAGTGTAATAATACGTTTGTTGCTTCTTAGCCCTAATTAATTAGATTTTGATGTTGCTCTTCTAAAACCTCCTTCTCTCACTGTAACATTCTCCGTAATCAGTGCAGACATTCCTCCCCCCGCCTTGAGATAGATTTAAATGACACTTTGACCTCCAAGACAGTGGCTGTCCTTTAATGGCTGAAAGAAATTTGACACAAATTTGTGCTCAATGTTTTATCAGATTGTAATACCAGCATAACAAATAAACAAGAGGAATGGTGTACATCAGTAGTAAAAACAGTATCAAATATTTCCAGAAAGTACTTTGCAAAGGGAATAAAAGCAATACAATTTCATAAAATAAACTAGTCATATTATAACAAAGAAAAACGGTTTTGAATTTATTCTGAGCTTTAGAAAATATATCCAGGATGCATGTTCTACATGACTCGTATTCTTAAGTACAATGGTTGCTTTCACATGACGTAAACAAGTTGTGGCTCTGTAGGTCTAACTGCAGAAGCAAGCTAACAGATGCAAAATGAAATCTGAACTCAAGCCCCTCCAGGCCACAAACATTCAGAAACTCAAAAAGAAACCAATTCTTATTTATGGTCCCTTTTGGGCTTCAAATAATCATATAGCGGTTCCAGGCCCTCATGTATGAGGTCTGGCAGTGGTTTTGCTAGGGGGTTGCATTTGACATGAAGGCCCTTATCAAGTGAATGACAGGCTACCCTTTCCAACTCAGTCAGCATGGGCAGGCTTGTTGGGAGATTTTCAATCTCATTATAGTTCACGTTGAGGAGCACAAGCGGCCTCAGTAAACAGATTGATTTCGGCAGAAATCTAAGTCTATTCTTCTCAGCAATAAATATCCTCATGTTTTCCAGTTGGCCAACACTTTCAGAAATGCTTTTGATTTTGTTGCAGCCTATGTGCAAGAAGGTCAATCTCCTCATCCGGTAGACACATGTTGGCAATTGCACAAACCGATTGTTGCTTAAATTGAGCTTTTCCAGTTGCCTCAGGTCTTCAAAGCTCTCAGGGAGAGATGAAATCATATTGTACGAGAGACTGAGAACCTGGAGTTTTTTGCAGCGGCTTAGCTCTTTTGGAACTTCTTTGAGACAATTCCAGTCAGCAAACAGGACCTTCAGTTTCCTCAACGACCCAATTTCTTTTGGCAAAGCAGCTAACTGATTTCCCAGCAAATTTAGAATGACCAAATTCACTAGGTTCTCGACACTGGGACTAATACGAAGAAGGAAGTTATGTGACACATTCAGTTTTTCTACCTCTGTTACCTGCCATGTAATTTTAGGGATTTCTGACATTTCCATCATTGCCAACCCTAGAGAGCTGTGGCCATAAACAGTCTTCAGCTGGCTCCTCAACTCAGCAACCAAAAGTGCTTCTTCCTCTTCTGAAGGTACTTCTTTTTGCCTTTTGATTGATTTCCTTAGCTCTTCTTTTGAAACCTCCTTTGACACACAAATTCCCATCCTTTAATGCCCAGCCTTCGGTATATTTTCTGCCAAGATTTAATTTAGAATAGATGACCTGAAGAAGTAAATTTCACAGTATTCAACATTATAGATATTATACAAAGCCAGCAAGTTCATTAAAAGACTAATTAGGTCATCAGTATATATACCATTTACAGTACACAAGTTACATTGTAAACTTGGTGCGACCTATTTTGTTTGTAAGAACGTCCTACAATTGGAAAGGTAGAAATAGTGCTGCTACCTTGAGGGAATGCTTTCAACGTCATAACTGCTATTGCAGATGGATCTGCTAGTCATACGCACCTACATTACAAGGTGTACCAGCTTTCAGATTATCTCGCAGAGAGTGAGAGCCCATGTTGCAGTCTCCACCATTGAACATCATTATACCAGCCTCTGTGCATTTCATAAATTGCTCTGACTGTTCACCATATTTTATCATTTATTCAAGTGAATGTAGTCACCACTGCTGGACCTGCATTTATTGCCCATTCGTAATTGCTTGGAGAACGTTGTTGGGGTGCAACCTTGTTGGAATTGCCACACTCTGTGGCATTAGAGACATCCACTGTGCTATTAGGAAGGGAGTTCCAGGATTTTGACTGAGTCACAGTGAAAGAGTGCAATGTAGTTCCACGTCAGGATGGTGAGTGGGCTGGAGGGGAACCTGCAGGCAGGTGGTGGTGTTTCCATGTATCTGCTGCCCCTGTCCTTCAAGCGGGTAAAGAATTGGGGGTAAGAAGGACCCTTAATGAGTTGCTGCATCTTGTAGATGTGATGCACTGCTGTCAATGTGCATCAGTGGGAAGGGTGTAAATGTTGAAGGTGGTTGGATCGGGTGCCAAACAAACAGATTGCTTTGTCCTGATTGGTATCAAGCTTCTACAGCTTTGACGGAGATGCATTCATCCAGGCAAATGGAGAATATTCCATTGCACGCCAGCTGGTGTCTTCCAAATGGTTGTCACTCTTTCAGAGGGAGGAGGTGAACTACTCACTAAGAATTCCTAGCCTCTGACTTGTTCATCTAGCCACAATTTTTAACTGGCTGGCTCAGTTAATTTTCAGGTTGTTTCTCAAGAATGCACTACCTGAAGAAAGAGCTGGGGAAAATGGTGAGACGCAAGATCACTGACTTCAGCGTAATTCTTTTCACTTGTTCACGGGTTGTGCATGTTGCAGTTAAGGCCAGCATTTATTGTGCATTCTTAATTACTTTGGAGGTGGTGAGCTGCCTTCTTCAAACACTACCATTCATGTAATTATACTTTCAGTGCTGCTGGGAGGCAAGTCCCAAGTCTTGGCCCAGTGACGGTGGAGGAACAATAACATGTTCCTAAGTCAAGACGGTGAATGACTTGGAGCACAACTCACTGGGAGTGATGTTCCGAGGTATCAGTTTCCTTTTCCTTGCTAGGTGTTAGACACCACAAGTTCGCAGCTAAGAGGCTTTGGTGAGTTGTTGCAATGCACCTTGCAGATGGCACACACTGTTGCTGCAATGTTTGTTGATGGAGGGAGTGAATGTTGAAGGCAACAGTCAAAGTATTTGCACCCATTCTAATGTGTGAGGCCCAATCAACCAGTCAGTATCTGCTACCTGACTTCTCAGCATTGTTTTAATATATTTGTATTTAACTTGACAGAGATTTAACTGAGTAGAATAGCATTGTTACCTTCCCAATGGTACAAGGCAAGAAAAAATAATCTATGTGGTACTTTATTTTATATTCCACTTTCTTTCCACCTTGCCTGAAATTAATTAAGTGGACTTTAAAAGGCAGTGCAATCTTTGCCCAAAAATACAAACAACAGATAAAATTAGATGCTACCATGGAAGTTACCTTGAACATTAGCTACTCATTGACTGCATTGAGTGCCTATAAAGGTCTCTTGACAATTGGCTAATTATGACTTTATTTACCAGCGAAAGAAGGATATCTTTGACTCGTCATAAGCAATGCCACAAGGCAGAATTTTCACTCTGAGTGATGTATAATTCATACCTGTACACTTTTTTTTTCATTATGGTGATCAAAGCAATTATATGTTAGTTGATTTCTTTGAGTACCGCTCTTAATAAGTTAGAGGATCAACAATGGAGCTATTTTTCTGCCACGGCTACTAGTAACTAATAGAATGAGCTTGAATAAGTTTGTATTAAAGAATATTGAGTTCCCTGACCATTATTACACATATAACACACATTTATTTACAGAGGAATCTGCTTATTTCTTTCCAGTTTTAAGGTTAAGAATACATAGCAGGGGTCAAACATATCAGTTGATGCTAGATTTCAGAAGATGGAACTTGATTGCAATTTTGAATATCGCAGTTCTGGTTAAAACCCACTTGAGGGAGGGGTCAGATAACGGAGGGAACATAAATCCACCAGATTTCTTCTGGGCAAAAGAAGTAATTCCGAAAATGTCTCAGTCTCATGTGAGAAGGATGTTTTGTGATATATGATGCAGAGGAATTATTTGGATGCATTACCTCACAAGTAGTATTTACTGTATGCAGTGTCTAACAACTCTTTTTCAGCAATTTCTTGAGGGATGCCCTACAGGCCAGTCTTAACTTCACTTAAAGTGCAGCAGAAAAAACCCACTTACCAAATTAAGTTACATCATAGCAATGAAGAGAGAACGATTCAACAAACTGCTCAACCTTACTTTGCTTATGAGAAGTGTTTATATATTGCCCTCACAAGACAGAATGGATAGCAGAAAGACCCAACTCAAAATTAAATACTATCTAATTGTGGAAAAATGATATCAGTTTTCAGAAGGCTATGTCAGTAAGAAAATAGAATGGGATTAAATAATCTGGCATCTTAACTATTCATGCAACACACAGGAGCCATTTCTAAACTCCTTATGTTTGTTTTATTACTTAACTTCCAAAGGTTTAGTAAAATATTTACATGCACGCTATGTATCTAACAGATACATATATAGTTTAAAATGGTTAACACTTTGTGTCAAGAACAGTACTCCATCAAATCATGTTTGAGCTGTGTTCACTCTACGATAGAAATATTTAATAACCAGCAACACCAGAGTTGCTCAAAGCAGAATTCAAATTAAGATTAAAATATGAGCTGCAATGTCATTTTCTAAATACTTACAATGAATAAATTCAAGTCCTCTGTTTGAACTCCGTCTAAACAGAAAGCACTTTTGTAATTGTGGACAAGGTTAGTTTAAGTGAGACCAAGTTTTGGAAAGCAGCTGCTCCTGTCACTTGACTTCATGTGAGAGTGGAAAACATTCCGGTATACAAATAGATCACTCATATTACTCTGGTGGGGAGAGATTTTAAATAGGAATGTGAGCTCCATGTGCAGTAACTCAAATCGATCTTTATTTGAGGCTCCCTTACCACACCTGTGGGAGAGGCCAGAGACTGCTCCGCAGCTGGTTTTCATATGGGTCCCAGTTGCCAACTTAAGTGAAGCTCAGATCGGAGGTCGGTGACTCTCTACCTTCCCCAATAAAGCCCAGGATGTTTACACTTACCACGTTATAATGGTTACATGCAACAGTGACATTAGTGCTTGCCAAATCCCCTCTGACGTACGCATCCAATCCTGTGAATGCACAATTATTGATGGACAACTTCATGGTCCTCCTTAAGTCCTTCTCTCATCTTGTGGTGTTTGCCAGAACTTCTTGGGCACTTCGGATTATTGACCACATTCCAACATTGACTGTTGTGTCCCTTCCTAGATATTCGTCATCTGCATCATATACTTGCTTATTACTATTGAATTATCAAACTCAGTTGTGCAATTCATATCCCTTGCTGAACTTCGTGCAGAAGATTAAAACTAATGCTAATTTCTACCAAGTGTTATGTTTGTAATATCAGCTCTAACGTAAAGTTACTTATAAAGTTATACATAGTTAAACCGAATACTATGATTCTGTGACAAAGCTAACATTTTCACAATCAGTGAAGCAGCTCTCGAGATCACAGTGACTCTATTTCAAAATTGTTTCTGCCTCCCTTGCTATGAAATTTGTTTCTTGGTGCTCTTACAAGGTTATCATGTTCAATACCTTTTTGTTGTTCTGGTCTTGCTGATGGAGAAAGTTTCTACAAGGGTATTTATTGAAACTAGACTCTGCAACCAAGGGTACCTGCCTTCAGAAATTTAATTCCCTAATATCTAATAAATGTAAGCTCCTTTCCTTGTGTGAATGTGCGTCAACTTTAATATGTAATTATAATTATTTAAAAGCCTCATCTCAGGTAGGTCAAGTTTTCCCTTTCTATTTCATGCAAAAATCAGAAATCCCAATCAGATTATGTTCACCTGAGCTGTTTTATCAGAGTCTTATTCTAATTATGTCTTACTACAACTCAGAGGCATTCTATTGTCTAGTGGTGAAGATTTGGGCTACATGAAATGCTACATCAGCTAATATTTCCTTCGATTGTCTGTGTCAGTTAAAAAAACCCTAACAGCTATTTTGACATATTCAGCCATTGCCAGCTACAACATACTTGAGAGAGATAGTAGGAATGGCTGATGCTGGAGAATCTGGGATAACAAGGCATAGAGCTGGATGAACACAGCAGGCCAAGCAGCATCAGAGGAGCAGGAAAGCTGACGTTTCGGGCCTAGACCCTTCTTCAGAAATGGGAGATGCTGCTTGGCCTGCTGTGTTCATTCAGCTCTACACCGAGACAACTTGATTTTTTTAAATGTTACTTTAAGATAGTCCTTCATTTTCAAATAAGCATCTCTCACATAAAGTTCCTGAGTTCCGTTTTAATTTTAAAGCCTGTTTATTTCCACAAATTTTTAAATCAGCTTGTCAAAGATTGCTTTTGTCAAAATGCATCTGGCAAAGGCCTGGAAGGAGGAAGGGACGGATATGGCTTAACCATTCCTGAGCTGTTTCAGTCCACATCTTCTGACAGCAATATGGCAGAACACCATGTGCCAGTCCAAGCGGTCTTGACCTTCTGAACATTATCTTGACAAATTACTGCAGACGCTGGAATCTGTACTGAAAACAATGTTGGAGATCACAGCGGTTCAGGCAGCATCCACGAAGAGACAGCAAACTAACATTTCAAGTCCAGTTGATTCTTCATTAGAGCTGATGTGGCAAGCAAGACAAAGACAAGCATGAGAATTCCTGAAGGCCTGGTTTTCAATACCTGATGCAATTAACAAACATGCTGAAATAGACCGCATCTAAATACCACTACTGTACAAAACCAGAAACAAGACTGCCCGCTGCAAAGGACTGGGCCATATACATTCCAAGCAGGGCAGAACAACAGTGCTTCAACAGAGGCTGTGCAGCACTGATGATGTCACCCAGAAAGGAGACAAAATGTTTGCATAAAAACCTGTCAGCTTGGCGAACCATCCAATGCCTCTACTGCATTTACATCCTTTCTTAAATAAGGTGGCCAAAACTAGACTACAGAGTACTCCAGATGTAGTCTCACCAATATTCTACAAAACTGTGGCAAAACATCTTTACTTTCATATTCTTCACAAAAAAACAAAAACATACAATTTGCCTTCCTACCACTTGTTGGACCTGCATGCTAAATTGGTATGATTCATGCACCTGGACACCAAGATCCCTCTGTACCTCGGAGTTCTGCAATATGTTTCAATTTCAAGAATATACTATGTTTCTATTCTTCTTGCCAAAGTGGACAAGTTCGCATGTTCCCACATTGTACACCACCTGCCAATCTGCTTTGCCCATTCACATAACTTATCGTCATGTCCTTGTCACAATATATTTTCCAACCAATTATTGTACCACCAGCAATTTTAGCAAGCATGCATTTGGGCCATTCATCCATCTCATTTATATAAATTATAAACAATTCCAGTCCCAACAGCAATCCCCACAATACTTGACTTGTTCCACCCTGTAAAGTAGCCCAAACCATGCTTCCTGTAAGGGGTTTCTTCTATCCTCTAACTCTCTACCCATGTTAATATGGTACCTGCTACATCATGAATCTTTATTGCAGCTTATCTTTGATGTGGCACTTTGTCAAATTTAAGAGTACTACATCCACATGTTCCCTATTATCCACATTGCTCTTTACTTCCCCAAAGAACTCTGATGTCAGTCAAACACAATCTCCCATTCACAAAACCATATTGATTCTGCTTCATTGCACCATAGTGTTCTAAGTCTGCTCGAATATCCTTAATATTAATTCCCAACTTTTTCCCGTGACAGATGTTGGATTAGTTTATTTTCTTGCTGTCTGTCTCCCTTCTTTCTTCAATGCAGGAGACACACATGAATTGATACATTCTTTTTATCATAGAGGATAAGTGGGAGGAATCAGACTAAATGTCAGCAACCTTCCTCATTTCATTAAGAATTGACTTTGGGACTTGGGAGTGCTTTTGGTGCATGCTCGTTATGCAATTTGATATCCTTTATAGGTGTCATGGTGATCTTAATGGATAAGAGCTCACTTTAGGCATGACAAGATGGGACCACTGCCATTTTCAACTTCCCTTTTCTCTCCAAATTACTGGAATCACAAATTATTGCCCATCTTTCCTATTGGCCTATGCTGTAATCCCTTCAATCAGGCTTTCCACAAAACCAAAGTGGCATGAATCAAAGTTACAAATGCCATCCTAAGTGACTGTGGCAAAGGTAAGCTATGCCTGTTATTCTTTAGCATGAGTGACCACACCATCCCTCTCCAAGTTACTCCAGCTGGCAGAAATTACAGTCAGATGTTTCCATTTGCATCTATTTCCTAAGAGCCAGGCCTTTGCATTTTTTCTCACTTCCATACTGCTACTTCTGCTGTCTGCCAAAGATTGACCCTCGGTCGCCATCTGTTCCTCATCAGTGTGTTGCCCCTCAGAGCTGGTGCCAGTTTTCACATAGTGGCCTGGTGCGGGAGTGCAATGGCAGAGTAACAGCAGCTAGCAGTCAGACCACATGGAGAGCCCCTGCAAGGGTCTGTTGTGGACAACACTTGAAGAGACACTATTATGTTGTCTCTTTAACTTTGCTCCTTGTTTTTTCTGACCTCTGGTTATACAGTGTATAGCTGTAATGTAAGTTTTGTTTTTCTTCATTTCTCTATTCTGTAACTAACAATTGTTCCTTGGTACCTTTGTGCCTAAGTTGACACCATGTTTTGGTGATATTGTTACACTGTAACTAAGTTCCTTTATTCATTCACAGGATGAGGGTGTAACTGGCCAGGCAGCATTTATTGCCCAGAGGGCAGTTAAGAGCCAACCACATTGCTGTGGGTCTGGAGTCACATGTAGGCCAGACCAGGTAAGGATGGCAGTTTCCTTCCCTAGAGGACATTAATGAACCAAATGGGTTTTTCCAACAATTGACAATGGATTCACGGTTATCATTAGACTTTTAATGCCAGATATTTATTGAATTCAAATTCCACCATCTACCATGGTGGGATTCGAACCCGGGTCCCCAGAACATTATTTGGCCCTCTGGGTTAACAGTCCAGTGATAATACCACTAGGTCATTGCCTCCCTGTAACTGAAGAAGCTGTACCTAGGCACCTTTGTACCTAAGACGGCATTGCAAGTGATGAATTATAAACTTTTTGTTGTTCTCATTTGAGTGGGTGTGACAATAATTCAATTCATCAGCTTCTACCCTCACTATCGCAAAGGTTTCAGACTGCAGATCTGACACTAACCATTGGTCGAGCAGAAATTCTTTCCAACTAAACTCTGAGGAAAGCAAAACGGGTGTCTTTAGTTGCCACTGCAAACTCATTCCACGGCAACTGGCTTCATCCCTCTCCTTGGCAACCAAGGGTGGGCTCAACAAGACTGATTGAAATTTTGTGGCCGTATTTAATCCTTCAACCCTGCTATCTGCTGTGTCTTGGAAACTGCCTATTTTCATTTGTATACCTGCATTCAATTTTATCTCTGCCTCAGATTATCTGTTGCAATACGCTCCTCAATGCCTTTGTTAAACCTGACTGTTCCAAAGAATTTTGTTTCTGATGAAGGATCTAGGCCCGAAATGTCAGTTTTTGTGCTCCTAAGGTGCTGCTTGGGCTGCTGTGTTCATCCAGCTTCACACTTTGTTATCTTGGATTCTCCAGCATCTGCAGTTCCCATTATCTCTATTCCAAAGAATATTTTCCTGGCTTCCCATATTGTACTCTTCAGAAATTTGCCATCATTTCAATACGGTTACCCATGTATTAGCCTGAACCACAATCCATTGATTCATTACCCTTGCTTAATGAGCTTAATGTCCAGGTTAAGTAAAGTCTCGAATTAAAAATTCTCATCCTTTTCAAGTCCCTCTCCTATCTCAATGATCTTCTTTAACTCTCCAGGTCTGTAACATACATGTTTTTCTCCAAAGCTCATCTACTGAATATTCCCGATATTAATTATTCCACCATTGGTAGCCACACTTCTATCTGCTGAAACCCTAGGCCCTGAAAATCCCCGCCTAAACCTCTTTACCCATCTTCCTCTCTCTCTCTTCTCCTAGGCACTCCAAAATTCCTACCTCTTTTGAACTAGCTTTTGCTCCTACCTCCTAACATAATTTGGGATGTTAAGTTTTGTTTGACAAGTCTCCTAAGAAGTGGTCTGGAATGTTTAACCATGTTAAAGTTGCTACATAAATTCAAGGTTGTACTGTTGTAGCTGACACTGGATGCATGGCATAAACATTCTCAAGGCTGCAAGCTGCAAGAAAGAACTAGGAACAAAAAGGGAAAGTGAAGAGCAACAGTAAGGAACATTAAGATTAACAGTAAAATGCCTGTATAAATATATTTAAGGAAAAAGTGGCAAGGAGGAATTTGAGCCCATTAGAGGCATTTGTTGGTCAGGCAACAATGAAGAAAGAATGATTTGCATTTGGATACTTTCACAGGAAAGCACGAAGGCACTTTGCAGCTGATGAAGAAGTTGTTCAGAAATACAGTCACTGCTCTAATGTCAGAAATGCAGAAGCCAAATTGCACAGAATAAGCTCCCAACAAACAGCTATGTCATGATGCCCAGATAAGCTGACATTGGACGATAAGCACTGTAAAATTGATATGTTTGTCTGTGGCAGGGACAGAAGAAAAATTTAATCAGCAGTAAATGGGAACTTCAAATTAGGTCGAAGGGAGAATTTGTTTTGGATTTAGTGTACAGTTTAAAATTGTAAATGCAGAAAATAATAGGAGTTTAGACAAACAAACATCCAGACTCCTGATAGTTTCAATCACAAGATCACAAACAAACAAGAGGAAATTGGAGATGTATTGGTCATAGGTTTCGAGTGATCAGGAATTGTACCATTTTCTTTCAAAATGACTCATGTTACTCTGTTAAAGTGGGAAATCACAGACATGGAAATTTGCCATTGGTTGTGGAGAACTTATTGGAGATTGAGGCTGAAAGTTTGGCAAGTACCAGCCAATCAGACAGAATCAGCAGGAACCTGTGAAGGACAAGTCATGTCTCACTAATGTAATTGAATATATCTGACAAGGTGGCTTATATATGAAAAGGGGAAGGCACATTGATGTTATGAAGAAAGAAAGGTCAGACTTTTATCAACCCTTCGATATTGAACTGTAGTCACAATGTTACATAATCATGATACCAATTCCTACTCAGAACCTCCCCCAACAGCAATGTGTTCCATGGAGTCATAGAGTCACACTGGTCTACAGCATGGGCACAGGTCCTTTGGCCCAACTTGTCCTTGCTGCTCAGTTTTCACAATTAATCTAGTCCCATTTGCCTGTGTTTGGTCCATATCCATCTCATCCTTGTACCTGTCCAGATGTTTCTTAAATTACAAAATTGTACTCAACTCCACCACTACCTCTGGTAGCCCATTCCAGACGCTCATCGCCCTGTGTATGAAAAACTTGCCCCCAGACCCTTTTGAATCTTTCCCTTCATCTTAATCCTATGCCCTCTAGTTTAAGACTCCACTACCCTGTTAGCTGTCTACCTTATCTATGCCACTCATGATTTTATAGACCTTTGTAAAGACACCTGTCAGTCTGCTATCCTTCAGGGAAATAAAGCCCCAGCCTCTTCACCTAATCCTTATAAATTAAACCTTTCAGTCCAAGTAGCATTCTAGTAAATCTTTTCTGCATTCTTTCTGGTTTAATAACATCCTTTCTATAGTAGAGTGGCCTGAACTGGATGCAGAACTCCAAACGTGCCAGATAACCTGCTTTAATGGGACTGGTTGAGCGATAGATATTGGCCAAGATACCAAGAAGCACTCCCCTGCTTCTTTCAATATGGCTGTAAATCTAATACATCTTTTCACAAGACGACAACCAGATGCTTGGTACAGAAAAAAGTGACACCTCCAACAGAGCCTCAGTTCAGCTCTGAGATGCCTGCCTGAATTGTTTGTTGAAGAAGGTTGTCTCTATGAGCTTCCTGAAGGTACTGGGATTCAGTCAGCTGCAGACTTGCCACTGAGCCATAGGTTATGAGGTAAATTACCATCTATAATTATGAATACAAAGAAGCTAAGCTGACAGAGAGCTTGGATAAGCATAGTGTATCCTATTGTGCTTCTTTCTGACAGTTTTATTCTCAGCTTTCAAAATCAGCTTTGCTCCATTAGTTTTTATTATACTTCTGTCTTGTCCATCATAAGAACTAAATATAGGAGTAGGAGTATGCAATTCAGCACTTTGAGGCTGCTCTACCATTTAATATGATCATGGCTGATCTCATCTTAGCTGCAACGCCACTTTCCTGCCTGCTCTCTAAAATCCTTCAAAGCTTTCCTAATTAAATATCCATCAATCTCCTCCTTAAATTTATTCAGTATCTTGGCATCTGCTGCATTCTGGGGTAGGGAATTCCACAAAATCATCATTTTAACATCCATTCCATAGGGCTACTATTGTATGGATGTTCTTCTACCCTTATTTCTCTTATTTGTTTGTTTTATTCCCTATTGCTACATCAAACAGTGACTGCTCCCTTATTGGGTTTTTCAAATATTGGGACAGAAAGGACTTCTATGCACTTGGTAGGAACTTAACTTCTCTACCACTTTTACCTAACTCTTCTGCCCAATTAGTATCCGAGTAGTTGAAATCCACCAGGATTGTTATTCCATGTTTCTTCCTCAACGTAGTAATTTGTATGCATATGTCTTCTGCCAGCTCCTTTTCACTGTTAGGTAGACACATTAGTGTGATCAATCCTTTATTACTGTGCTAACCCATACAAGACCCATGGGGAATCACTAATAAATCTCCTCATGGAGCTCATTGAGTATGAGTTCCCTTGGCAACAAGTAATGGCTTGTCAAGCTGGAACTCATCACCTGAGCCCTTTATGAGACAGACCAAATTTAACCCATTCCTTCTCTCATTGCTTCCCCTCCTTCAATTTTGATTGTTCGAATTGCCCACAATAGGCTTTGCTTGTAAAAATTTAATTACTAGTTCGTAGATTCATAGATTCATATAGTGCAGAAAACGCCCTTTGGCCCATCGAGTCTACACTGACATAACTGCCACTAAAAGGTGTGCTAGCCCCAATTTCCTGAACTTGCCCCATATCCCTGAATGTTATGATATCTCAAGTATTCATCCAAACATTTTTTAAAGGTTGTAATGTCTCCAGCCTCTATTACGTCCCTAAGCAGTGCATTCCAGATTCCCACCACCTGCTGAGTGAAAAAGCTTTTTCCTGAATCCCCTCTGAATCTTTTGCCCCTTATCCTAAAACTATGCCCTCTCATGATTGACCCCGCAACCAAGGAGAACAGCTGCTCTCTACTCTCCAAGTCCACAACCATCATAATCTTATATACCTCAATCATGACCCCCCCCCCACCGCCCACCTCAGTCTTTGCTCTCATGTAAACAATCCAAGCCTAGCTAGTCTTTCCTTATAGCTCAATTTCTCCACGCACGCCACATCCTGGTGAACCTCCTCTCGCACTGTCATGCCCTTCCTGTAGTGAGGTGACCAGAACTGCACACAATATCCAGCTGTGACCTAACCAACGGTCTGTACATTACCTCCTTATCCTCTATGCCACGACTGATGAAAGCAAGTGTTCCCTACACCTTCTTAACTATCCTGTTCATGTGCTCTGCTGACTTCAGGGATCTGTTACCCCACAGTCTCTCTGTTCCTCTAAACTACTCAGTGTCCTGCCATTCATTAAATATTCCCTCATCTTGTTTCTTCTTCCAAAGTACATCAGCTCATACTTAACAGGGTTAAATACCATCTGCCAAGGTCTGCCCATCTGACCAACCCATTTATTCCTTTCTGTAATCTACAACCATCTCCTTCACCATTAACTACTCTGTCAATATTGACAGATTTTACAAATTTGCTTAACAATTCCAACTTTCCCCCACCACCCACTCTGCCCCCTCAACATTTTCATCAATGTCATTTATCTGCATAACAAACAATAAAGGTCCAAGTTCTAATCCTTGTGGTACACTGCTGGACACTGGCCAAGGTTCTTGGCCCGAAACATCAGCTTCTCTGCTCCTAAGATGCTGCTTGGCCTGCTGTGTTCATCCAGCTCCACACCTTGTCATCTCAGATTCTCCAGTATCTACAGTTCCTGCTATCTCTGGACACTGGCTTCCAGTCACTCAAATGGCCTCTCTCCTTGATGTCCTATTAATAAGCCAGTTTCTGATCCATCTCACCAACTTTCCCTCAATTCCATGTATTTTAACCTTCTCAATCAGTCTCTCCATGTGGGACCTTGTCAAAAGCTTTGCTAAAATCCATATAAACTACAATAATTGAACTTCAGTCATCCATACACTTGATCACATTTTCAAAAATTTCTAACAAATTTGTGAGACGCAACGTCCCTCTGACAAAGCCATGCTGACTCTCCCTGGCTAACCCATGTCTTTCAAAGTGGCTATTAAGTTGCTCCTTCAGAGTTCTCTCCAGTGTTTCCCTAACATTGACGTGAGACCCACCTGTCTGTAATTTCCTGGTTCATCTCTTACCACCTTTCTTGAAAAGTGCAACCACATTAGCCGTGCCCCAGCCCTCTGGCACCTCCCCGTGTCTCGACAGGAATTACAAATTTGTGTCAGAGCCCCTGCAATTTCCTGCCTTGCCTCCCACAGCAGCCTGGGATGCAATTTATCTGAGCCAGGGGATTTGTCTGTTTTTAAGCCCAGCCTCCATAATCTCCACATTTCCTACGTCAAACTGCACAAGTTCCTCCCAGCCCCTTTTCCTGAATTCCATTCCTATGTTCTCCTTTTCCAGAGTCAAGACCAAAGAGAAGTATTCATTCAACACCTTTTCAAAATCCTGTTGTTTCAAACACAGGTTTCCCCCTTGGTCCCAAACGGGCCCTACTCTTTCACTGGTTAATCTCGTCCCTTTATTTATAAAATACCTTTGAATTCTCACTAATCCTGTTCTCAAGTCCTTTCTCATGCCTCCAGTTGTTCTTCTAATTGTTTTCTTAAGTTCCCTCCAGCACTTCCTGTATTCCTCTGGGGCCACAGCTGAATTGCTCCCTTGGGACTTTGCTAAAAGCCTTTCTCTTCTCCGTCATCTAGTCCTGAATTGTCCTAGACATACAGGGTTCTTTGAACGTACTGCTCCTACATTTTCCTCTCAAGGATACATGGAGAGCCTATACTGTCCCCAGCTCCTTTATGAATCCCCGCTACTCCACTACTGTAGCCTTATGCGCAAGGAGCAGTTCCCAGTTGACTGTGGCCAGATCCTGCTTTATTTTAATAAAATCTGCCTTTACACAATCCAAAGCCATCTTCTGCAGGCCATCTTTTTCCTTGTCCAGAACAACTTTGAAGCATACAGAGTTGTGGTCACTATTGTTAAAATGGTCCCCCACTGCAACATCGATCACTTGCCTGGTTTCTTTTTCCAGAACCTGATGCAGAACTGCACTATCCCTTGTTGGGCCTTCTAAACATTGATACAAAAAACAGCCCTGGATACTTTTCAAGAATCCACACCGTCTAAACCCCTTAACACAATGACCATCCCAATTTATGTTGGAAAATTTGAAATCCACAAGCATAATTACCCAATTATTAGTCTTACACACCTCTGTAAACTGTCTACATATTTGCTCCTCTATTTCCCACTGACACTTGAGGGCTTATAATACAATCCCAGTGAAGTGGCTGCCTCCTTAACCTTCCTAGGTTCTACCCACAAAGCCTCATTTGAGGGCCCTCCAGGATATCATCTCTCCTTAGTGCAGGAAGTGATTCCTTGATTAATGGCCCTACACTATCATCCTTCTTACACCACCCTCAGTCCTGCCTAAAGATCTTATACCCCTAAATGCTGAGTTGCCAGTCCTGCCCTTCCCTCAACCAATTATCTGTGATGGCAACAGTATCTCCCTTCCATGTGTCAATCCATACCATTAAGTCATCAGTCTTACCTATTACACTCCTAGCATTAAAGGAATAACCATCCAACGTTGCCTCACTATCCTGATTCAGAAGTTGCATGACACCAGGTTATAGTCCAACAGGTTTATTTGAAATCACAAGCTGTCGGCGCACTCTTTCCTCCTTCTTCAGGTGATTTCCGATTTTGTTCACCCTAGTCTGACGCTGGCACCTCCATATTATAACTCTCTTGACACTCAATATACCTGAATTCTTTCTGACTTGTTTCCTTTGCCGTAGCATGATGTGTCCCTCTTTCATTGATATTCTGTGTCCCCCTCCCCCTGGTAGATTGGTTCAAACCCCTCCCAATTGCACTTAGCAAACCTACCTGTGAGGATAATGGTCCCAATGTGGTTCAAGAGCAGACTGTCCCATTTATACATGTCCCTCTTTCCCGAAAAATGGTCCCAGTGATCCTGGAACCTAAAACCCTCCCTCTTGCACCAACACTTCAGCCACAGTATCATCTTCCCTGTTTTCCAGTTTCTAGACTCACCAGCAATGTTTAGCAGTTTAAAAAAAAGCCACGGTAATTGTGATGGCGGGTAGGTCATTCAGTTATGTGTGATAGCACTTCGGATATGAAAAAGAAATGAAAAAGAAAAGAATTAAAGCAGACCCAGACCTTTTGAGGGAGATGGGCACCACAGGAGATACAGTGCTTTATTTCCTTCTCTAACTACATTTTGATTTAGTCCCTTTCCTCCAACTCTGCCACCACCCAACCCTCCTAATGTTTGATGACTCACATTGTATGTCATCCCAACATTAACTCTATCACATGTAAACTTCTGGTTAGCTGCAAGGATGATTATTGGCAGTGGTTAATGGTTTACCACAAAAGAAAAGTCAAGGTGATTTGCTGGTGGAAACATTGTTCATTTGTGTGTGATAACACATCCAGATATTAAAAAAACAGCAGAACCAGAGTGGGGGCTGGCCTGATGTAGTGGTAGTATCCCCACCTTTGTTCGGGAGGCCTAGGCTCAAATCCCACTTGCTCCAGATATGTCATTACATCTCAGAACATGTTAATTAGAAAAAAAAATTGAGAACACAGTCTACTACTGATGCAGTAATACTGTCCCTACCTCTGAGGCAGGAGGCCTGGGTTTGAGACCCATCTGCTCCAAAAGTGTATCTGAACAGGTTGATCTCAGGTGCCAAACAGACTCAGGCCTGGTTGGTATCTGAATGGGAGACTCCCTGGGTATACTAGCTGCAGTAGGGTATCTCCGTCAGCAGAGACTGTGAGAACCGCAGATGCTGGAGAATCTGAGATAACAAGGTGTAGAGCTGGATGTTCACAGCAGGCCAAGCAGCATCAGAGGAGCAGTTGCTGCTCATGTCACCCCAGAGCTCTTGTGGCAGTGTTACTATTTCAGAGACTTGGGCTGAAGTCCCACTCCTGAGGAATATAAAAACATCACTCTGCAAGTTCATTTTTATTTTAGGAAGAAATGGACCCAGCCCATAATGGGCCCTGCATGTAAATATCCAGTTGACCACATAGGTGATTTACTGGTGGCTGTTCAACATTAAAGCGAATAAAAAGTCACAATGATTTAGTAATGGGAAAATAAAAGTTTTGGCTGGTTGGAGTTACAGCACTTCTGGAAAAATATAAACAAATAAGAAACCTGGAGAAGTTGATAGTCATCAGGTGTTTAAGCAAAGTTCTATTGCACTTTGTATATAAATATTTAATTGGCTACATTTAAAAAAACAGGAAAAGAAACCATTTGGTTGTATGTGATACCACTTCAGGACATACAAAAAAAGAAAGAAAGCAGACCAAGACCAATAATCTCAATGCCTTTACAGAGAGGCGAGAGACAGGGAATACAGTGCTCTATCTCACCCTCCAGCATTATTTTGATTTAGCTTCTTCCCACTCTCCCTACCTCCCCCTCATTTCTGATTTTCCTTAATGGGATTTGCACTCAAATATCTAATCGGTTACTGATGGCGGTTTGGAGTTATAAAAAAAAGACTAAATTCATGGCGATTTGACGATGAGGAAAAAAATGTACAGTTGTGTCCATTAGCACATCCAGACAGTTTTTTTAAAAAATATGTCAAGTAGGCCCAGCAGGACTTCTTGTGGTATAATGGTAGGGTCCCTACCACTGGGCCAGGAGGGTTGGATCCAAGTTCCACCTGCACCAAAGGTATGGAGTAGCATTGCTGAACAGGCTGGGTTTTTTTTTAAATTTACAATAGGAAAGGCAAAATATAAAGCAGATGTAGGAACAGGTCTATAAAACTGTCTCCACCGGACTGCGACTAGTCTATGTACACCATGAGTAGGGGCTCTACTTTGGTGCTCACCCATAAACAATGTTCCTTTCCAATCAGGTTTCTTGAGTTATTACTATTATCTTAAAACTTTACCTATGTGAATTCTGATTTTGCCTTTCTGATAGCTGTTTCTCTTTTGTTCTACTGCCATCATGCTGTCCCTTATCAAGGCAGAAACTGTCAAACGGAACCTATTGTATTGTATTGTAATATAAAGTTGTCAAGACACTTAGAAGTCTTCCTTTTAAAGCTTGGAAATAAAACGTCTGCTGTATTTAAAAAAAAACACTTGTATTTTCATTCTCCCTGTAAACATAAGCTAAGGGATTCCTATTCTGGGTTACTGCTGCATGACTGATTTCATAACATTCACTATCACAGTGAGGGGCCTGCCAAGTCTCAGTTTGATTGACAGATCCTACTGACATAACCCTTTCAGGTAGGACTAGTAATAAATTCCAAAGCTTGCTGCTGTAAGGGATTGAGCACATGAAGAAAATGTTTGTTATTATAAGATGTTATGCAGTTCAAGTAAAGGTTTTGTGAATGAGAGTATTTTTTTTTCCCATTATAGTGACATCTGAAATACAATCCCAGAACTAATAATATAACTATATTTAGTCTCATCTCTGCATGGGTCCTGAGGTCTGCCCCAGGTGGAATACTGGGTAAAATGGCATGGTTGGTGTTGGGGAAAAGGGTAGTGAATGGCACCAAGTTGGCATTGCAGCACAGCAGGACTATAGACATGATAGCCTAGTGGTATTATCACAGGACTGTTAATCCAGCAACCCAGATAACTTTTGGGGGTCGAGGTTCAAATCCTACCATGGCAGATGTTGGAATTTGAATTTAGTAAACATTTGGAATTACAAATCTGATGTTGACTGTAAATTCATTGCAAGTTATCAGGAAAAACCCATTTGGCTCACTAAAGTCCTTTAGGGAAGGAAATTACCACCTTACTCAGCCTGGCCTGTATGTGACTTCTGACCCAGCAATGTGGTTGATTCTTAACTACCCTCTGTGCAATTAGGGATGGGCAATAAATGCTGGCCTACCCAGCAACACCTTCATCCCGTGAATAGATTTTTAAAAATGAGTGACTAAGGGCATTGATCCCTTTTAAACCTTTCTCCTCTCACCTTAAACCCAATGCCTTCTAGTTTTGGACTCATCCACCCTGGGGAATAGACCTTGTCTATTTACCCGATCCATGTCCCTCCTGATTTTATAAACCTCTATTAGGTTTCCCCTCAGCCTCCAATGCTTCAGGGAAAATAGCTCCAGCCTTTTCAGTCTCTGCCTCCATCCTTCGCAACATCCCTGTAAATCTTTTCTGAACCCTTTCAAGTTTTGCAATATCCCTCCTCTAGCAGGGAGACCAGAATTGAATGAATATTTCAACAGTGGCTGAACCAATCTCCTGAACAGCCACAGCATGATCTCCCAACCCCTATACTCAATGCACTGTCCAATAAAGGCAAGGATATCAAAAGCCTTCTTCATGATCCTATCTACCTGAGACTCCACTTTCAAGGAACTATGAACCTGTACTCCAAGGTCTTATTGCTTAGTAACACTCCCCAGGACCTTACCATTAAGTATATAAGTCCTGCCCTGATTTGCCTTTTGAAAATGCAGCACCTCACATTTACCTAATTAAACTCTGTCTGCCACTCCTTGGCCCATTGGCCCAGCTGACTAAGGTCCCATTGTATTCTGAGGTAACCTTCGTCACCGTCCACTACACCTCCAGTACTGAGGCTATCTGCAAACTTCCGAGACACACTACCAATGTTCACATCCAAATCATTTATATAAATGAGGAAAAGCAGTAGACCCAATCTCTGCAGCACATCACTGGTCCCTAGCCTCCAGAGTGAAAAGTAACCCTCCACCACCAGCCTCTGTCTTCTACCTTTGAGCCAGTTCCATATCCAAATGGCCAGCTCTCCCTGAATTCCATGTGATCTAAGCTTGCTGACCGATCTACCATGAGGAACCTTGACAGACACCTTACTAAGTCCATATGGTTCATGTCCACCATGCTGACCTCATTAATCCTCATCAAATTTTCTGCAGGAGGGTCTAGGCCCAAAACATCAGCTTTCCTGCTCCTCTGATACTGCTTGGCCTGCTGTGTTCATCCAGCCTCACACCATCTTATCTCAGATTCTCCAGCATCTGCAGTTCCTACTATCTCTGACATGACATAGGTTATTTTAATCATAGCCCACCCATTTTGACCCTCTCATCGTCCCTATAATGATAATCTAGCTTTGCTTCTTACCTGACATATTAATAACAATCCCCTTGTCTATCTGACTCTCCCCTTTCTCCTTTCTCTCCCTCTCTCTGCCTGGTCTCCAACCATCTGCACAACCTCCCCAACCTCCTGTCAGCGAGATATACACCACCTTTCCTTCGATGCTATCAGTTCTGCCAGTTCTGAAGCAAGGTCACTTGATGCAAACCATTAACTCTCCCTCCAGAGCTGCTGAGTTTCTCCACCAATTTCTGTTTTTGTTTCAGATTTACAACATCTGCAGTTCTTCAGTTTGGTCATCCATTATGCTGTGTGTATTGCCTGTTGCCACTAGAGGGAGCAAGATGACCCACTTGCATTTCGCACTCAGTCAGGGAGCAGAGCTCAGTCTCATAACATCAAAAATTAATGCAAGCCACCAGTAAATATTTTCATTCTCTATAACCCAAGTCGAACCCACTTTTGAAAGAAGGATTATATGTCTGTAACTGGGACATTGTAACTTTGAGTAATATTTCAGTAACAGCTGCATGATTTAAAGAAGATTGTCGATTTTACCATGTTGCTTTCGGAAAGTGGGTTGCAGAATACAATTAATGATTTAGTCCCTCTCACAGTTAGAGAAGGGCATAGAATACGCATGCTTCAAATATCAGAAAATAATCCAGCTTTCATAGCGATATTAAACTGTGTTAGTTTTCAGCACTTGAGTGTAGACAGCCTTGCTCTGCTCCATCGAATATTGCCCCCACCAGGTGATAATTCCATTTGCTTGTGCATGGAGCAAGGACATTCAATAGAGATTGGGAGTTCGGTGTAATAGACTAAAGTGACACTGATTTCTATAAACATACTCAATACTTTTATTCATTGAATAAACTTTTATTTAATTCTGAACACTAAAATTTCCAAGCAGCAAGGTAAGACTGGGGTCAACATGCAGCATCTCAGGTCCAAAGAACAGAATGAAAATATTCCAGCATAACACTGGCAGTGTCTTTTCAATGAAACCATAGAACAGAACAGAACAAAAATCATCTCCACTCCATCCAGCACTTCCAATATATATCCATTATCCCCAATGCAGTTAGCTTTAATGAACCCTTGTCATTTATGCTTTTCATCTCTTCCTCTTTATCGCTACATCTGTGTTCCTATTACCACTGTAATTTATAAACTTAAGCTCTTTTACTGCTTTGTAAAGATGCCACATAATGTATTTTTTTAAACCCACACTAGTTCATAATCAAGGATAACCAATTTTGTCTTGTAGGAGTCTAGGGAAATGTATAATTATTGAAATGAGTTGTTCGGTGCTCCCAAATGAATTAATGTGACCAATTCTAGAAATATTGCTTTTGTGTCTGAGTCGTGATTTGCTGATAAGTGCTGTCAGAAAATAAGATTATGTCCTGCTATAAAGCACATTAACTGAGGATGCAAAAGCCTTTGGCCTGAATGAAGGGAGTCGTCATCACTGCAAACATATTGGATTAGCCTGGAAATAAGAATCCCTGTTTCCCAAACGTGGTATTTGCCATTTTCAAGGGGATGGGTCACATTGCATATGTGTGAGCTTCTTTGATGTGTCTGGCCATAGCAGCTATCCCCTCCGCTCAAGTCAGCTTTTGGTAGATTCAGATTGTGAAACACATAGAGCTTAGCATAAACCTAACGATACAGGTCTGAATTTACCATGCTTAGTCAGAACGCCAGGCTAGTCCTTTCAAGAGGCAGTGTACCCCTTTCAATGGGAGGTAAGGTGACAACTGACATTGATAAACATCAACATGAAATGCATATGAAAAATGTGTAACCCATGAACTGTCACAGTCAAGAGACTTGTTAAAATCAACAGTGAAAACTGTCTGAAATAACTATGCAGAGGAATGTCAAAAGGAATTTTCCAATGCAACAAAAGGATCTATTACACTGACCTATTAAAAAGTATCAAGATAAATTGCTAAAAGCAACTGTTAAATAGAGCTGTCAAGTATTTAAAACTCCTCGTCTTTAAATCTTTGAAATCAAAGTCTGTCATGTTCAACAAAAAACATTGCTATTTCACTGTGTCTGTTGACATGTGCCTGACAGTTTCTAATACATAACTAATTTTACATGCATCCATTATCACAACTGAGTGCCTGTCATTTCACATAAGACCATAAGATATAGGAGCTGGATTAGGCTAATTGGCATTTCAAGTCTGCTCCACCATTCAGTCACGGCTGATATGTTTCTCACTGACATCCTCCTGTTTTCTCCCTGTTACTGATCAAGAACCTAGCTCTGTCTTAAATACACTCAGTGACTCGGCCTCCATAGCCTTCTACAGCAAAGAGTTCCACAGATTCACTACACCCTGGCTGAAGGTTCTTCCTTTCACTCAGACATAGTAAAAACTGCCGATGCTGGAGTCAGAGGTAACACACAGCGTGGAGTTGGATGAACACAGCAGGCCAGGAGCATCAGAGGAGCAGGAAAGTTGATGTTTCCCGTTGGGACCCTTCTTCCCAAAGAAGAGGAATGGATGAAGTGCCCTGACCCAAAACGTCAACTTTCCTGCTCCTCTGATGCTGTCTGGCCTGCTGTGATCCTTCAGCTCCACACTGTGTTATCTCAGTCTCCAGCATCAGCAGTTCTTCCTGTCTCTCAACGAGAGAAGAGCTTAGTATAATGGCACCTCCACGAAATCAAACAATTTGTAACAAATAACATTTCATTTCTTTCCTCCTTACTTTCCCTCTCATTCCTTCATCACCCCAAAAGAACAACAAACACTACTAAAAAGAAACAAATTTGCAACTTAAGTGATAATGGAAGTATCCACTTCATTTGCTTAGATTTTCCAAACTGCATGACAACTAGAGTCAGTTAACCATTTATATTTATTTTAGCGAAAATTAGCCCCAAGTAATAATTATTTGAGCAAACACTGCCCAGATTATTTAAAGATAATAAAATGTGAGGCTGGATGAACACAGCAGGCCCAGCAGCATCTCAGGAGCACAAAAGCTGACGTTTCGGGCCTAGACCCTTCATCAGAGAGGGGGATGGGGTGGGGGTTCTGGAATAAATAGGGAGAGAGGGGGAGGCGGACCGAAGATGGAGAGTAAAGAAGATAGGTGGAGAGAGTGTAGGTGGGGAGGTAGGGAGGGGATAGGTCAGTCCAGGGAAGACGGACAGGTCAAGGAGGTGGGATGAGATTAGTAGGTAGGAGATGGAGGTGCGGCTTGGGGTGGGAGGAAGGGATGGGTGAGAGGAAGAACAGGTTAGGGAGGCAGAGACAGGTTGGACTGGTTTTGGGATGCATTGGGTGGAGGGGAAGAGCTGGGCTGGTTGTGTGATGCAGTGGGGGGAGGGGACGAACTGGGCTGGTTTAGGGATGCGGTGGGGGAAGGGGAGATTTTGAAGTTGGTGAAGTCCACATTGATACCATTGGGCTGCAGGGTTCCCAAGCGGAATATGAGTTGCTGTTCCTGCAACCTTCGGGTGGCATCATTGTGGCACTGCAGGAGGCGCATGACAGACATGTCATCTAAAGAATGGGAGGGGGAGTTGAAATGGTTTGCGACTGGGAGGCGCAGTTGTTTATTGCAAACCGAGTGGAGGTGTTCTGCAAAGCGGTCCCCAAGCCTCCGCTTGGTTTCCCCAATGTAGAGGGAGCCACACCGGGTACAATGGATGCAGTATACCACATTGGCAGATGTGCAGGTGAACCTCTGCTTAATACGGAAAGTCATCTTGGGGCCTGGGATAGGGGTGAGGGAGGAGGTGTGGGGTCAAGTGTAGCACTTCCTGCGGGTGCATGGGAAGGTGCCGGGTGTGGTGGGGTTGGAGGGCAGTGTGGAGTGAACAAGGGAGTCACGGAGAGAGTGGTGTCTCGGAAAGCAGACAAGGGTGAGGATGGATAAATGTCTTGGGTGGTGGGGTCGGATTGTAGATGGTGGAAGTGTCGGAGGATGATGCGTTGTATCCGGAGGTTGGTGGGGTGGTGTGTGAAAACGAGGGAGATCCTCTTTGGGCGGTTGTGGCAGGGGCGGGGTGTGAGGGATGTGTTGCAGGAAATGCGGGAGACGCGGTCAAGGGCGTTCTCGACCACTGTGGGGGGAAAGTTGCGGTCCTTGAAGAACTTGGACATCTGGGATGTGCGGGAGTGGAATGCCTCATCGTGGGAGCAGATGCGGCGGAGGCGGAGGAATTGGGAATAGGGAATGCCTCTTTGTAGGTTATGTGGAACAGTCCCTCTTCCGCACCCACACAGGCCCCAAACCCCACCTCTTCCTCCGTTACATTGATGACTGTATCGACGCCTCCTCTTGCTCCCCAGAGGAGCTCAAACAGTTCATCCACTTCACCAACACCTTCCACCCCAAACTTCAGTTCACCTGGGCCATCTCCAGCACATCCCTCACCTTCCTGGAACTCCCAGTCTTCATCTCAGGCAACCAGCTTGTAACTGATGTCCATTTCAAGCCCACCGACTCCCACAGCTACCTAGAATACACTTCCTCCCACCCACCCTCCTGCAAAAATTCCATCCCCTATTCCCAATTCCTCCGCCTCCGCCGCATCTGCTCCCACGATGAGGCATTCCACTCCCGCACATCCCAGATGTCCAAGCTCTTCAAGGACCGCAACTTTCCTCTCCACAGTGGTCAAGAACGCCCTTGACCGCGTCTCCCGCATTTCCCGCAACACATCTCTCACACCCCGCCCCCGCCGCATCGCCCAAACAGAATCCCCCTCGTCCTCAAGTACCACTCCACCAACCTCCGGATACAACGCATCATCCTCCAACACTTCCGCCATCTACAATCTGACCCCACCACCCAAGACATTTTTCCATCCCCACCCTTGTCTGCCTTCTGGAGAGACCACTCTCTCCGTGACTCCCTTGTTCGCTCCACACTGCCCTCCAACCCCACCACACCCGGCACCTTCCCCTGCAACCGCAGGAAATTCTACACTTGACCCCACACCTCCTCCCTCACCCCTATCCCAGGCCCCAAGATGACTTTCCATATTAAGCAGAGGTTCACCTGCACATCTGCCAATGTGGTATACTGCATCCACTGTACCCCGTGTGGCTCCCTCTACATTGGGGAAACCAAGCGGAGGCTTGGGGACCACTTTGCAGAACACCTCCGCTCGGTTTGCAATAAACAACTGCACCTCCCAGTCGCAAACCATTTCAACTCCACCTCCCATTCCTCAGACGACATGTCCATCATGGGCCTCCTGCAGTGCCACAATGATGCCACCCGAAGGTTGCAGGAACAGCAACTCATATTCCGCTTGGGAACCCTGCAGCCATATGGTACCAATGTGGACTTCACCAGCCTCAAAATCTCCCCTTCCCCCACCGCATCCCAAAACCAGCCCAGTTCGTCCCCTCCCCCCACTGCACCACACAACCAGCCCAGCTCTTCCCCTCCACCCACTGCATCCCAAAACCAGTCCAACCTGCCTCTGCCTCCCTAACCTGTTCTTCCTCTCACCCATCCCTTCCTCCCACCCCAAGCCGCACCTCCATCTCCTACCTACTAACCTCATCCCACCTCCTTGACCTGTCCATCTTCCCTGGACTGACCTATCCCCTCTCTACTTCCCCACCTTTACTCTCCTCTTCACCTATCTTCTTTTCTCTCCATCTTCGGTCCGCCTCCACCTCCCCCTCTCTCCCTATTTATTCCAGTTCCCTCACCCCATCCCCCTCTCTGATGAAGGGTCTAGGCCCAAAACGTCAGCTTTTGTGCTCCAGGGATGCTGCTGGGCCTGCTGTGTTCATCCAGCCTCACATTTTATTATCTTGGATTCTCCAGCATCTGCAGTTCCCATTATCACTCAGATTA
Organism: Stegostoma tigrinum; assembly: GCF_030684315.1. Taxonomy (NCBI): domain Eukaryota; kingdom Metazoa; phylum Chordata; class Chondrichthyes; order Orectolobiformes; family Stegostomatidae; genus Stegostoma; species Stegostoma tigrinum. The sequence goes on along the minus strand of NC_081358.1, from coordinate 112,921,746 downwards.
TTTTAATGTCATTTCTGGCGTTAATTGTGTCGCAGTTCTAGGCAATGAGTAGAATGTGAAAATTAGATTTCTGCTGATTTTTAAAGTTGTGTCCATCAAGACATTGTTACTTTAAACAAGATGATATCGTGTGTCAGATTCATTCTCCAGCCCACAGCTGGATAGTCTACATTGTTAACCTTGTCTGCAGATCTTTCGATGAGTTGACCAGATGTCGAGGCCTTGTGTGCTGACCTATATGGAATCCCACAGCACAGTGAGGATTATTGCTGAGGGAATTCAATTCATTTCAAGTGAGTGCTGGATTTTCCAGGACATTTTGACTTCCTCCCCTTGACTCTTCCTGACAGGGTTCGATGAAAATGCCTGACAAGTGGACAAAGTACACGTGTAAACCTACGGAATAGGAAGCTCTCTGGTCCATTTCCCAGCATGCGCTTAGTCACTTGGCACCGCTCCTGTGGAGCTACAGATGAACATTTTTAGAATCATGGAATTTTACTGCCAAGAGAAGACTTTTCGGCCCATCTGTTGTCTGTGCTAGCTGTTTCAACTGTCTATTCAGTTTGGCCCACTCCTTGATCTTTCTAAGTTCTACAAATATTCACCCTTCGAATATTGCCAATTCCAAGTTGGAATTTAGGTGACCTGGAATCTATCTGTTTCAGTCTTTATAAAATGCACTCTAAAGACCTTTCACTGTGGATCTGAACTAACCCTACTAATACATCCTTTCTTCTGCTTCTTAGCTGCAAGCATTTGTGCATATTTCATCATTCTCGGGAGTTTCACTTACAAATGGTTGATGAATGGAACTCCATTCCACCACAGCAGTGGATGCTTGATCAGTGTTCATTTTAAATCTCAGATAGATTTTTTCTGTTCAGCTATTAAGAGGCATGGGCCAAAGGCAGGTGTAGAGAGTTAGGCCTAGTGTTAGCAATGATTTCATTAAATTATAAAGCAGGCTTGAGGGGCTGAATGGCCTACTTCTCACATTCCCATCTATGGAAGAAATATAATTTAACCTCATTTACTGCCAGAAGCCATACCATACACTGTAAAAAATTTTCAAGATAAATTATGAACAAGGCAAAAATGTAACTGCCCGCATATGCCCTTTCATATTAAGGTTGACATTCTCAATCACTGCAGATTATTTATGCTTTCAACAGCTTTACAGCTGCTGAATGAGTTGGTGCAGTTACTCGCTTCTTTTTTTAAAGAAAAGTTGTTTCTGGACTTCAGCTGTATAAAAACCTACATAAGAGGACTGATGAATCAGCAGGTTGAAGGTCATCAATCAACATTTCACATCATGTATAGCATTTCCATATGCAAAGCACGTGCCAGACTTGATAATGACCTTATTTGTAGCTATTTTAATAATTTTGGAATGCCGCTACTAGTTTTACAGTGAATAATCCAAATATTGATGATAGGGAGAATGACAATAACACCTAAGTGCCAGTCATCTATTTTTTCGTCGCTTACACTGAATGCTGGAATGCAGGGTGGTGAATACAGCCAAGCTCTAGCATCGACCTTCTGAAAGTGGCTGCCATAGCCAAGTGATGTAAGCATGGACCCAAATTATATTTTGGACAAATGGATGTATTTTTGAGTGGAAGAAAATCCCACCCGCATTGTAATGATTTTCTAAATGTTTGCACAGTTCACATGTTCAGGAGATTTAGTTTTCTCTTTCAGCCTACATCCTACGTTAGTCATAGAGCTGTACAGCATGGAAACTGACACTTTGGTCCAACTCGTGCATACCGATGAGATATCCTAAATTAATCTAGACCCGTTGGCCAGCATTTGGCCCATATCCCTCTTATCCCTTCCTACTCATGTACCCACCCAGATGCCTTTTAAATGTTTTAATTGTACCAGCCTCCACCACTTCCGCTGGCAGCTCATTCCATGCACGCACCACCCTCTGTATGAAAATGTTGCCCCTTAGGTCCCTTTTAAATCTTTCCCCTCTCACCTTAAACCTATGCCGTCTAGTTTTGGACTCCACTGTCCTGGGTAAAAGGCCTTGGCTATTCACCCTATCTACGTCTCTCACGATTTTATAAATCTCTATACGGTCACCCCTCAGTCTCCAATGCTCCATGGGAAATAGCCCCAGCCTATTCAGCCCCTACCATTGCACAAACCCTCCAACCCTGGCAATATCCTTGTAAATCTTTTCTGCACTCTTATGAGAATACACCTCCTCCCACCCACCCTCCTGCAAAAATTCCATCCCCTATTCCCAATTCCTCCACCTCCGCCGCATCTGCTCCCACGATGAGATACTCCACTCCTGCACATCCCAGATGTCCAAGTTCTTCAAGGACCGCAACTTTCCCCCCACAGTGGTCGAGAACGCCCTTGACCGTGTCACCCGCATTTCCCGCAACACATCCCTCACACCCCGCCCCCGCCACAACCGCCCAGACAGGATTCCCCTCGTTCTCACACACCACCCCACCAACCTCCGGATACAACGCATCATCCTCTGACACTTCCGCCATCTACAATCCGACCCCACCACCCAAGACATTTTTCCATCCCCACCCCTGTCTGCTTTCCGGAGAGACCACTCTCTCCGTGACTCCCTTGTTCGCTCCACACTGCCCTCCAACCCCACCACACCCGGCACCTTCCCCTGCAACCGCAGGAAATTCTACACTTGACCCCACACCTCCTCCCTCACCCCTATCCC